>NC_092505.1:122507101-123810851 GCF_047511675.1 Marmota flaviventris
CATCAAATAATGCAGAATGCAGAATGTGGGTGTCACCAGAAGCCCAGAGTCCTTGGGAATTAGAATGAGGTACTCAGCGACTTCCAAATCCAGCCCATCCTGCACCCATCCTCCAGATTGTATTAGTCTCAAGCATTTCCCCACATTCTGGTGGGAAGTTTAGTTCTTTGCTTCTGACACATTCTAAGGAATATCTGGAGTAACCACTGAGAATTAAGGTCAGAGGCCTTGAGGAGAGTGATCATGACTGTTTCTTTCTCAGCATTTATCACGTTTTTGGTACAGGAACACTCAAAAGCATTATTAACTTATGGCTTCCAGTAATTTGCAATGTGTTTCAGTAGCTGGTAAAATCCCAACATTGTGGAGATATAAGGAAGAACACGGCACAGACCCTGATCTCGGTTTTGATTGGTTGTGTATTTGAAGTGAGTCTCAGTAAGATGAGCTCATGTCCAGCGCTGGCCTGGCTAACTTCCCACCTGTCCCTCACTCTCTACCCTCTCTCAACCTGATCGCTTCACAGTGTACTCCTGAGGTCCTCAGATCTAGAAACAAAGTTTATATTCTGATTTCCTGGCCCCAGCAGCCACATTTATTTTTTTTATTTTTTTAAAGAGAGAGAGAGAGAGAGAGAGAGAGAGAGAGAGAGAGAGAGAGAGAGAGAGAATTTTAATATTTTAATTTTTTTTTTAGTTATTGGCAGACACAACATCTTTGTTTGTATGTGGTGCTGAGGATTGAACCCTGGCCGCACGCATGCCAGGCGAGCGCGCTACCGCTTGAGCCACATCCCCAGCCCAGCCACATTTATTAATCAGAAAATAATATTTAAACCCCCATCTGGTGGAGGGTCTGAGGGCACAGCCTTCCTGGCACACAGATCCGTCTGCAGTTTTCCCTGTCCCTCCCTCCTCTGGATGGGAACGGCCCTGTCTCCCTTGCAGATCCACACAAGATGATACTGGGCATTGGCTTTTGGATTTTCAATCCTATGGAAAACATCGTGGAAGGAGTTGCCAATTCTGTTCATGGATGCTGAGCTCAAGGCACTTGAAGACATTTGAATTGAATTGAATGGAAATGTCTCTTGGCATGTTTGCCTCTGAATGCATCCAGAATCTTCTTCATGAGTTATGGAGTTAATAACAATAGTCATGGGAGGGGTGCTTGCAATGCTGCCCAGACCGGGATGCCTGGTTTCAAAGCTGAAGAACATTTAGATGAATTTAAGACCCAAAGCAGGAACTGTCTGTAAATTAACCATGGGGCTCAGGTGGGAAGAAGACAGTCCAAATTCCACTAGTGGCTCTGATAATGCCCACAATTCTGTTTTCCTTGGGCTCTTGCATTCCCTGCCTGCTCCAGTGTTCCAGGCTCATGGCCAAATACCTCATCATGCTGACTGACATACGCAGTGCAACCTTAGGAGCTTTAGAAGATGCCACCATGAAGGCGCAGGTCCACCAGGGGGCGCTGTGGGCAGTTTTCTGGGGAATCCAGCAACAGGTGACAGCGCAGAGGTGTTCCTGCTGAACAGATGCGTCTGATTGTTTGCATTTAGCTCTTATCTTGCAGACTGCAGGGAAAGCATGAAGGGCAGGGTGGCACAGACGTTTGGAGCACAGCATCCCGAGCTGGACAACAGGGATGGGAAGCCGGGCTCTGCCACTTTCAGCCACTACAAATGTAAACTATGCCCTTTCTTCTTCCACATCCCCCACCCACAAAATGGAGATAATGACAGTGCCCACTGCCCCTGAGACTGGAGTGATGTGGAATCGGTACACATGACAGTGACTATGCTGTGTCTTGCCACCTGACATGGCACACACAGCAAGGTCCCCATACCAACTGGGGATCGTAGAAGAAGCAGGGCTTCCCAGAGTGCGCCTGTTCCAGGATGCATCTTCCCACATGGGATGTGCATGAAGCCCTGCAGCCCCCTGCCAGAGCTGACCACCCCCCTCCCTGGGCTGTGCGGAAGGGCTGGGCACCACAGGGGGGCCGCCTCCCCACTGCATTTACCAGCCTCCAGGACTCCAAGGTGGGGCTCACTGTGACTGGTGAGCAGTAAACCCTAAAATATTAAAAAATACATCAAGAAAAAGAACTCTGGAAACAAGATCACTCCCAGATAAAACGCCACCTTGTTTTCTTAAGAAGCTTCGGATTCTCTGAATTAAGGCACTGTGGCTTGAAAGGTTACCTGCGGGAAATCTGGAGCTCTTAAAACCCTGGGCTTTAATTAAAACTCACTCGTGCACAGCTAATGTATGAGCCCAGAGGTCCCCTGCGTGCTCCTGGGAAGGTGGGTCATAGAAGGTCTTTGATGAGAAACTCTAAAAGTCCTCTGCTGCGCATGCGGGGCCCTCTCTGCCCTCCTTCCCTATTCCTTAGAAAGGCCGTGCACCCTACTCTCCAGGCTAATGCACTGGGCACCCGAATGTCCATTATTCCTGCGGTTCATGTAGCAGGGTCGCTGCGGTGCTACCAAGTGGGCCAGGGCATGGTTGGAGTTGATGCATTACCTGAATTAAAACATTACCATTCTTAAACTATACTGAAAAAGCAATCACAACAAAAACAGTTCCGTTCCATGTGGTGCCTACTATAACCATGCGTGCAAACCCGACGCTGTCAGCCAGGGTTCTTCTCTGTCTGGGTTGCCTTTCCCTGTGCCCCCTCTGAGCCACCTCTGCCCATGTCATTCACTGAAACGGTTCAAATGGCTGCACCCTTCAATCCTGTCTCTCGAGACTGAATACCTGAGGTTGTTTCTATATTCTTTCCTCCCCTGGGGATGGCACATACTCTGTTATTAAAAACAACCCCAAGTTATCATTTTGCTCAGTAAGTCCTGTTCCAAATGGTATCTTTGATCCAGGTTTCCTAGGGCTTTATTTTATAAGGCTTCTACCCACCTGGAAGGGTCTTGGGAAGAAAGTTCCTGGGAGCGAAACTGGCCCAAAGACATGCTTGCTTGATCTACACTGTGTTTTAGCAACTCTGAATTAGTTGTTGCTCATCAAGAGGATTTACATACCAACTCAGGTTCCTTTTGAAAAAAATTCCAAATATCTAGTGATAGGGGTCAACATTCCCACATAGCCACCATTGGCTGGGTTCTGCTTTCAGAGAGAGCAGAACCTCCACGGATTCACAATCCCAGAGGCCGTTTTGATTGATGCCCTGCTGTTGTAACTCACTGTTACTTCCTACTTGGCCCAGGGATGGATCATTCCAACTCAAGGAGGATGCAGTTAGAGATCAAAGGCTTCTTAATGCCTGGGTTGTTTTGGGAGCAACACCCAAGACCCCTAACAGCTTTACAACTAAGGGGACAGGGGAGCCTCATCTTTGCCTGCATAGTATAGAAAAAAAAATGACACTCAGAACAGCAAATTCAGTGACTCAGGAGAGTTTGGCTCCTGATACTGGGATGGTTATTTCTGACAAGAATTGGGCAATTTCTGCTGACAGGGATGTAACAACATAAAAACACTGTGTTTTAAGAATGACAACTGTTACATTTTCCCATCAACATTTATTTAGTTTTGCTTTAACTTCCTGAATGCCAGCCCCTGGATGAGTTCTTGGAAAATGACTCCAGTGTCTTCTTCTTGGTAAGACTGCCCCCTGAGGCAGATGGATCAATCAGTCCATGAACGGGGAGTCATCCATTGAAAGTTTTGGGGAGCATCCCCTTCATTTCAGACCACACTGGCTGCTAATGAGCTTCTTGGCTGAGAGGCATTTGGTTTGGTTTCTTCCTTTCTGCTGTAGGGAACTTCAAGTTTCATGTCATCAGATCTAAGCTTCCTCTGTGCTTGACATTTCTTTAATAGTTTCATTTTCTTGCCCAACAACTGTGCTGTGGCTTTCTAAGGCAAATATGCCCTGCCCGCCCTAAAAGCAGCTGACTGGGAGAAACTGGAGGTGACAAGACAGGTTTTCATCTAGCCGCAAACCTAGGGCCACAGCCCCCTGCTTGAGACAACCACCATTCCTACTTCTCCCAGATCTGGAAAAAGCACAGAAAAGATCTTAATCACAGTCTAAGATGAGGATGGCTTTGTTTAATGTGTTTTCCTGGTTTTGCCGGTACATATAGTAATTAATGAATCTTTTCTTTTTTTGTTAAATGATAACATTGATAACATTAACTGTTGAATGATAACCAGGCTCCTGGATCTCAGAAGACTTCTGAGGTGGTACCACTGTGGGTTGATGAGAGAGATTTAATGAGAGAAGTCGGTTCCCAGGGCAGGGAGCAGTTCAGGAACAGCCAGCCATGAGTATAATTGCTTTGTTACCTTGTCCAATTCTTCCTAATAGGAGAGAAGATCCTAACCATGGCACATAATTGCCTCTACAAGAGTAAAATAAGAACCCATGCTCTAAACAAACAACCTCTTCTGTAAGGATGCAGAGATTAGGCTGGACCATGTGTCAGGATAGCTTGGCCAAAGCCAGTTCCCAGGGTGAGTCAGCAGACCTCAGTCTGAGCGTCCTGGCCATGCACAAGAATGTGGCAGTTAAGAAACTGCACCCCGGAGTCCCAGCACTGGGATTAAGTAAATCCTAGCTGATCATTTACCAGCAGTGTGACTTGGGGAAGTTACTTCTCTGGCCACGGTTTTCTTACTTGGAAAATGTGCACAGTAACAGTGCTTACTGTATGTGTGTGTGTGGGGGGGGGTGGGTTGTGTGTGTGGGGGGGTGGGTTGTGTGTGTGTGGGGGGTGGATTGTGAGGATTAAGTGAGTAGTACAGGAGCAACATTCATAACAGAGCCTGGCTTATCATAAATTCTCCCATGAGCTGCATCATTTTTGGGGCCGCCTTTACCTCATTGTCATTCCGTTTCCAAGTTTTCCTGCCTGGCCTTGGATCTGCTGGGTGTATTCTTCCCACTTCACTTCCATTACCATCCAAATCTAGTGTCTACAGGGAACTTGAGCTTTACCACATGATTGTACGCTGTAAATCCCATATCACCTTCCCACCAGCCCTGGGTTAGACCCCGCTCTGCCTGAGGGTTTGGGGCAACCCAGCACCATCTTCTCTTCTGTGACTTCCCCTGAGTCTCAGGGTCACAAGGCCTGAGAACTGGATCTCCTAGACTCTAGCCAGCATCTTTTTCTGGGGTTCATAAGAGTAACAGAGGAGAAGCGTGAAGGAGAGGAGAAGCTGCACCCTTATTGTTCCTGTAGCAGCAAGAGGCACCCACCCAGGCTCCCAGCAGAAGGCAGATGGTATAAAGGGGGGACCACAGGCATCTGAGCTTCCTCCTGAGAACCATCCACACTGGGGCTATAGTTCCTGACCTCCCAAACACTAGGGTGTATGTTCCTTTATCCATAGAACTGGATCCTCTAAATCCCTCTATTAAATCCCTTCCTGTTTGAAATATTCAGAGTGTTTTCCGTTTTCCTGACAAAATTCACACTTTATATTGGGTACTATTTATGCAGTCCTTACTAAGTGCTATATGCTGTTTTAAACTTTCTATATAAATGAGTATATTTAATCCTTACAACAGTGCAGTTCAAAAAGAGGCACCAGTCCTCTGATCTAAAAGATGAGGAAACCAGGACACAGATAGGTTAAATTACTCATGCCTGATTATGACTATGTTTCACGGGACTCAATTTACCAAATGTTTGCTGTATGAAGGACTTTGCATGAAGTTCTTTAATGAGCAAGGAGCCTCGGGTTTTCCCAAGGTTACACAGCTAGTCAAAAGCCAAGCAGGGATTCCCATCCCTTTCTGACTTCCTATCCAATGTTTCTTTCTCTAAAACCTCTGCTACACTCTTAAGAGAGATAACTACCACGGAGAAAATGGACAGATAAATGCCCACACTTAAAGGGTTCCCGACTAACAAGTTACCTTCCCCCCTATTGTAGGTGCTTTTTACATTTGACCCAGGAAACTGCTTTATTCTAAAAAAATAACCCTGTAATGGTGGGTCTTGAAGCCCAGGGACTGTTGGGTATTGACATTTAAGGCAGAAGGAGGGGAGACAGAGGAGGAGAGAAGAAAGGCAGAGAGGAGACAGCAAATAGTAGAAGCAGGGTAGGGTGGAGGCACAGAGAGATGAACCAGGAGAAAAGGACGAGGCAAGAAGAGGAAGAAAACTGCAAAACCACAGACTATTTCTGTTCCTAAAAGCTATCAGCCGCTCAAAAGAGTAAAGGCAACAGACCAAACCTTCCTGCCTTCTATTTTGACCAGGGATCAAGTTGTCTGTCATTGCGGGGACTAAGTGCAGTTGCTAAAATATTCATCCCCTCGCCCTAGATCTACATCATAATGCACAAATCCCAGCGCGTTAGTTATTTTGGTTGCTTGATAAAAATTTGATACATTCTGATGAACGTACACATAATAAATAGTCTAATGTTATTGCATTGCATAAAGACTTCAAAAATATATGGTATCTGTGCTTTTCCAAGGAGTAAGAAACAGATAAGCCTTTAGACAGTAAAGAAAGATTGCTTTCATTAAATTATGCAGTTATTGAATTTCTACCCTTCCACCGTGCTCTCCGTTCTCAAAGCTGTCTGCCATATGAGTAATCACTTGGGGTGGGAATTTTCCCTAGATCTCTGGAAGTGTGCCTTGAAGATACTATTTAAATCATTAGGAGGTTCTTTACTGAAGGTCTGTGAGCAGTGAGGAGGTATTAGGAAGAAGTCAGACAAGCTGGTTAGTGGCATACAGAGGCTACTCAGAGGTAATGCCAGCTCTGGCTCTGGTCTCCGCGACATCTTAAAGCTGAAGAATACTGAACACCTCTTCTGGGCTAGGTACTTTTAAATGGGTAGACATATTCATCCTTCAGAAATATATGTAGATAAGGAAACTGAGGCTTAGATAACCTTATCTAAGATAGAGCTACCATGGTTGCCATGGGGATGCCTCACTCATCGCTTCTTATTTTAGATTAGAACTATAAACCAAACTGCCAGGCCAATTGAACTTTTCAGATCACTGAATTTTGAATAAATTGGCTCCAGGATTGAAATGAAATCTGAGTCTTCAACCTCCTATGTGACTGGTAAGCTCCCTCTTCTCTCTCATCCTTCCAGCAAATCTTCTGCTTTAGTTGCCCGGGTCTGTTTCTGTTGCTTGCAACCAAAGTGTGTTGATTGATATGCACGGCAGGGTTGGGCTGGAGCCCCGGTCTAGCTGAGGCCAATACATAAGGACACACTGACCTTCTATGCAAGATAAGTGAGGTCCATCCGGAGGCCCTGCACTCCACATCACCAGGTCACACCTACAGTAGTGCATGAAGTGGCAGAACAAGGCATCTCCTGTGTGCAGCAGAGAGCAGAGGGCTTGGACCCAGTGGCTGCTCTTCAGCTTGGCCTCCTGCTCTGCATGCTGGGCAGCCAAGGCTTGACATCCCTGCTCAGTCCTGTGGGGCCAGGTGCAGCTGTCTTTGGTAAGAATAGGCAGGCAGGGCTGAGTCCCCAACTTCCGTAGGACTTGCTTCCCCCACAGCTCATACCAAGCAAATGGTCTGGTGGAGGGATTATGTTCCCTGGCCCCTTTGATTGGCCTCAGGATCCTCCTGTTGCTCTCCAACCCCTGCTGAAGCCTGAGTCTCCAGAGAAAAGTCCCTTCCCCAGGACATCCAGGACCTATTTCTAGTGTGGTTCACATCTACTGGTCCTTTTTCCTTGAGGCATGGACTTTGCAGATGATGGATAATGTTACAAGAAGTATAGTGGCTAGAATGAGGGAGATGATAACCCAAAATACCCAGGACAATTAAGGCCACATCTGGGTACTACACTCCATCATCCTATCCTAAGAGCAGCCATTAAGAGAAGATCTTCTGCACTCTGGTGACTCTGCAAAGGTGCACTGATATTAACGGAGTTTAGAAACCAAATTGCAAAGGAATTGGTGAAGGAGTAAGAAGAATGTCACAACATTAGTCATAACAGTCCCTGTCACATGTGGAGGAAGAATAATTAGTAGAAGGGGTTCCAGAGGACAGAACGAAGAAAGAAGAGTGGCAATTGAAAGGGAGAAGACGATGGTTTAAAGTGTAACCAAATGTCACAATTGGAGTTTCCTTCTCTGGTAGTGAGTGTTTGTTCTCCTGTATAGAAGCAGGCCCAGGGACTTCTGCACGGGTTGCTCCACAGGAGGAACTCCAGGCTCAGAGGACTTCCTGTCTCTTCTCTCTTGAAGATGCCAGGATCACAGTGTACTTAAATATTGATAGACAATAGGGGAGTAACTAAATAAACTGTTCCATCCACACTCTGAAATCTTGACAGCCTCTAAAAAGAATGAATTAGAGCTATGGGTGCTAACACAGGACCAAGTTTACAGCATGCTGTAAATTTTTAAAAAAGCAAGCTGCAGAGAGAGATTTCCATATAACACCAGAGGTGTTCTTTGAATGACACGTGGACACAGGAATACATCATGCAGCCGCGCACACACCAGGAAATGACACCCAATACAGGGGAAATCTGGAGACTGCAAACGCTACTAAGAGGAGTGTTCAGCTTCATCTGCGATGTTTCTCTTTCCTTTTTTTAAAAAAAACAAGAATAACATATTCCTATATTACCTCTATTATTAAAAATGAAAGGAAAAGGGTTGATGGCTATGGGGCTATTTGAAGTTTCATTGCTTGAAAATTGCTTTGTCCATTCACCAATATGCATCAGGCACCTCCTGACGCTGCACAGCAGCGGTGGAGAAGGGAAGTGATGGGGCTTCCCCCAGGAGCTCTTGGCAAGGGTCAGCAATACAGCAGAATTTGAAAGGGACAGTGGGGAATTACACAGCCCAGGAAGGGGGTCTGGGTGGACGTCTCAAAGCCTGGGGGACAAGGCCCATTGGGTCTTAGGTAGGGGATGAGTACTCCAGGCTTCAGGGACAATATGTGGCAAGGTCTCGGGTGAACAAGAGCACAGCCTGCTTGAGAAAATCATGTGAGTTTGTTGTGGCTGCTGGGAGGTGAGAGAAAAAGCTAGATACAGGCAGAATGTGGATCAGTGGGCCCTGTGGATCGTGTCAGAGTGTAGATTTCACTGGGCATGGTAGCACATGCCTATATTACATTGGCTCGGGAGGCTGAGGTAGGAGGATCATGAGTTCAAAGCCAGCCTCAGCAAAAGAGAGGCGCTAAGCAATTCAGTGAGACCCTGTCTCTAAATAAAATACAAAATAGGGTTGGGGATGGGGCTCAGTGGTTGAGTGCCCCTGAGTTCAATCCCTGGAACAACAAAAGAAAATATATATATATATATATATATTTATTTATATATTTATATATTTATTTCAGCTTAAAAGCACCAAAGAGCAGAAGCACAGGGAGATTCACAGTGCTGCATAAGTGGGTTGAAGGAGCTGCCTGGCTGGAGGTTTGGGGAGGGCTTCTGACCACCACAGTGTTCTACTCACATGCACACAGTCCTGAATTCAAAGAAGCACAATAGCATCAACTCGTCACTCCCTATATGCAGATTGATGGCCTTGTGGATTACCTGTAGCAAATGAAAAATGTTAATCCCAAACTGATTTTCCATTCTCGGGAAGGACACTGATGGCTGCTTTTCTGTCATCAGTCACCAGCTCCCCTAAGTCTGCAAACTCATTTTACCACTGGACTGAGCCAAACCAAATCCAGAAGGTAATTCTCTGCTAGAAATGGGGTAAATGGCTGCCCATCAGGGGCAGCGCCCACTGTGTTCCTGAGGAATGCAGCAGCCCGCCTTGGAACCAGCTCAGCCAGCACTGGGCGAAGCTGCTTCACTCTGGCGCCTCATTAGATCTGTGGTATTTGGCGGATTTCCTGATCCCTAGGCCTGAGTTTCTCCATCTGATGTCTAACACAGACGAGGCAGGGGAATCTATGCACAGTTAGAGTCCAAAGTCAGCGGGAAAGCTGAGCATGAAAACCAAGTGCCAGTCAAAATGACACTAAAACAAAACAAAAAGACAAACAACCCAAAACCCTGAAATCCTCTTTAACTCATGAAGACGAGGGAGGCCCTTGGAAGCCCATAAACATCTCTTTCTTTTTCCTCTCCGCCCCTTCCTTTTCCCATATTTTATGAATTCACTAGAGATTAGAGTTGACTTTGAAGAGGTGAGGAAGGAATGGTAAGTAGGGTGAGGGGCAGGTCATACTGAAGATGTCCCACTGTCCAAATATGGTTCCGTTCAAGTAATTAAATGTGTATTGTGACTCAATTGCATTTTAGTATTGAACATACATGTGCCTAGGCACCGTGTTGTGTGTGTGTGTGTGTGTGTGTGTGTTACTGAGCACATCTTATGCTGGGACCTCTCCTTATGTATATTGGTCATGGATTATTGAGAACTGATTACCCATCTCTGCCAATGACTCACTCTAAACTGAATTTTCAATAATAAAGCTAGAAGTTTCTTTAAAATAATCCAATCTGAAGAGTTCGACTCCTGAGGAGGAAACTGAGACCAGGAAATGGAAGGATGTACCAAAGCCACACTGGTGGGGAGCGCACTGGGATGTGGTCCCAAGCCTTCTGGCAGCCGATTCCTGCTCCTTCTGTTCTAGCACACTGACCTTCCACGGGTGCCTGGCTCTGTCTGTTCAAGGGATGAGACACCACCGCTCCACCATCAACCCCAAATCCCTAAAACCTCTTAAAAACCAGGCTCACATTAGTGTAATGAGCAGATTCTCTGGGTACTGTTGATGGAGTGCTCCTGGCGGGGAAGGAGAGATGATATTATAAACAGAAGACTCCAAGCTTCCAAGGACGCTGAGCAAATGTTGTTATCCTCAACTTTATGGCCATTGAGACCCTTGTCACCACCCCATCCCTGCCCCAAAACCCACCTCAACAGCTGCAAGTAGGTTTCTGTGAAGACCCTCCTCCTTTACACCCACTGTGACGAGAGGGCCACCAAGATCCACCCACGGTGGAACATCCAGGAGAGGAGCCTTCCTCCTTGGGAGTGGTACACCTGGTCAGGACAGCGTGGCTTGCCCTCAACCCACCAGAAGCACCTGGATGTTTCCTTGAACCCTGTGACCTCAGCTCAGGCAAGGACATGGCTTCCAGGAGGATTTCAAGAAAAAACCTGAAAACTGCTCTCAGAGTTCGGAGTTTGGCAAGCACAGGTTCAAGGACTTTTCTATGCCCCAGTTGGGAACAGCTCTTTCTTTCAGGGTGTGCAGCATGCTGGCTCATGACGCCAAACACCTGCCAGAAAGCATGGACTACTTCCAGATGTTTTCTGCAACAACCAGATGTTCAGTTTGCTCCAGCTATCACCACTTCTCTCAAGTTGAACTCCATGGTTCTGCTTCAGGATACAAACATTCGGATCATTCCTAGGACGTGAGATTGGGTGTGAGCTGAGGGCCTTAAAGTCAGACAAGCAGAGGGTCTTTACCACCACAGAAAGCAAGTCCCTTGTGCCTCCCTTCTTCATTTGTGCAATGGGAACAGTGGGAGGCACCTGCCAGAGTCATTACACAGGTGTGGGGATGCACGTGACGCTCCTGATAGAGGAAGGAGACATAGCAGGTGTGCAATGCAGACAAATTTTTCTCAGAAGAAACTGGGAAGATTCTGTCTGGTTTGCTGGTGAATCCCCAGCATCAGTGCATGGCCAGAGCTCAGTAAGGATGAATAGGGGAGTGAATGCATGGACACCTGGACGGCCAGGATGTGCACAGAAAAGTCCTTGAACCTGTGCTTTCCAAACTCCATTAAGTAAGGCTCTACTGTGAACATAGAGAGGAAGAGCCACTTCAAAGTTTCATTGCTGGGAATCCCTCTCCTGCCACCTCTGGAACTGAGTTCACTCCCTTTCAATGAGCCAGACTTCCCAGCTGCCAGCCTATGGGACAGAAGAGGCTACAGGTGGTGGATCTTCTCCACCACCAAATAATAGGGTGCCCTGTGCCTCAGCCTGGGGAGCTGCAGGCTCAGGCAGCTGTGCGGACAGGGCTGCACTTCAACAGGGATCTACATCTGGCTTCCAAAAGTCCCTGACCAGCAGCAACTAACAGAGCTCCCTGGGCACATTGAGAGTATCTACAAAAGCCCTGAAATCCAGAATTGAGAGGAAAGGGCTCTCTCCCATCCATAAAATGAAAATGAAAAAAAAAAAATCCATCAAAGGCCACCAAAGCTAGATGGCCAGAAGGAAGCGAACCTGCTGACCTGAAAGTATCAGGGGTCAGAGTCCATTCAAATTCCCTGTCTTCTTCCAAAATCCAGAAATGCAAATTCAACACCCACCCAAAGAGGAATGTCTTTTTTTTTCCTACTGATCAGAAACTGACTTGCGCATCCAGAATGCTGGTCCAAATTTTCCCCACCCCCGCTCCTGAGGGCCACCACAATGCACACAGCACTGGCTGGGATTCTATAGATGCTTAGGATCCCCAGGTTCCAAATCTGAAAGCAACATGGGTGTGAAGTAGAAGGCAGTGACATCTTTTTGTCCAAATAAATAGTTATTATGGAATGGACAGATGTCAAGGGACATGGGGTAAGGACATTTCAAGCTAGGAACTGCCATTTCTATACATTATCTTTTCAGACCATGAGATAGTAGGGGTGCAGGAGGGCATTAATATTCATAGATTCACTTATCCACTTCCCATGTGGCAGGCACAGTTACATTACTCAATGAGTAACCACTCATTTTATTCTCCCCAGTACCCCTGAGAAATACAGAGAAGTCTCATGACTCACTTGAAGTCACAGAACTGGGTTAAAAGACAGGTCCTATGAAAACCCAACAGATGGAACCCCAAAAGACAGTGAAATAAAAGAGATTGCAACAGAACCCCCAAATGCAGCCTCAGAATGAAAATCTGCATTGGTAGCACACAGAAAGGGAAAACCAACTGGAAAACTAAGTCAGCCATGCAAAAACTATAATGAGAAGATGTCAGAGAAGGCAGGAAAATGTCAAAGCAACAAACAGCAGCCCCAGAGCACAGTGCACGGGACGGAGCCTGAGCTTTATCTGCAATTCCCTGGGAACAGAATCGGTAGACAAAAATGTAGCAATTTTCCCTTGCCTAAAACAAAAGGGAAACTTAATTGTAGGATTAAAAGATCTCCTGGCCTTCTACAAAAGGAAAGATCAGTGAAAAATAAAAGCCAATGAAATTGAGGGTTAGTAAAACTTATTTTGAGACTATTAGTAAACTATTTTTTATTAAAAGGATATTGAGTTGGAACCTCATCTCTAATCTGACGTCAAAACAAATTTCAAGAGATTAAAGAGTCAATTCATAAATGAGCATAGTGGGAAAAAAAACTGTATTAGCATTGTTGGGATTTTGAGGTGGAGAACCTTTTCCATTTTGTTTAGAATAAAAGGTAAAAAAGGAGAAAACACACAAAAGAAAACATCCACAGATTAGACTAATACAGTTTAAAATTTATTTCCAAAGTGACACCATCAAGAATTAAAAGTACAAAAGAGAAATAACACATTTTGTCCAGAAACGCAGCAGGCCATAGAGTTACCATGGAAAAGAGGAAGTTAGACACTTTCATATGTTCATAGAGAAGCAATGATCACTTTAATTATAAGTATACATGAATATGGGATTTACAAATACGCACCATAATATTTGAATATTCACCCTTCCCAGTTACCAATATAATGCAAGATAAAACGGGGCCACAGCGTTGCTCATGGAGTTGGCAAGCAGTTCTTTTCTTAACTGCTGGCCAGCCACTCTGTTTGGAGGAACCAGCCCTGCACTGGGTACCACAAATTAGTTAGCACTATCTATATTTGTCCTGTGATTCCACTCCTAGGGATCACCCTATATACCCCTCAAGCAAGTGCATTAAGATGAGTGCAGGAGGGTTCCTCCAAACACGGGGGCTCCCTCCACCCTGTTCCTACTGCTCAGGGTTATTGAAAAAAACTACCATCACCATCTACCCTCGCAGGTGTTTTGAACTTCTGACTTTGGAAAGCATGTTCCCAAACATCCCCTTCTCTAACGCCTTTGGAAGGCGTTGTCATTCCATTGTGACTCTTATCCTCACCAAAAGATACTGGAAGACAAAAGGGGTAGGTCAAGTTAAGTAGCTCGAGTTAAAGGTCAGAGGGTGTTTTTCCTGATGTCTGAAGTTCTGCATTAAAGTCTGAAAACACTGTGTTAGATGGAAACGGTGAACCAACTCCTTTCTCTTACCAATGAAAGGACTGGCATTTTAGAGAGGGGACGTTCCTGATTTAGGTTCGCAAGGTGGCTCCAGGATGCTCTTTCTCTGGCACTATCTCTGTGAAGCACAAACACTCCTGAGAAGCCCCTCATGGACTCCTCTTAGAGCCCTTCTCGTTGCTGTCTGTGAGTTCCTTGGGTAAAACAGGCACCTGGGAGTTTGCAACTGGGACAGGCAACATTGGGGTCCCTTCCGAGGGAGAAGGAGGGACTCAGCATCTCCCTGGCCACCAAGCCTCACCCTTCAGGGCTCTGGGCTTCAGGACACCTGGATGGGTACAAGGGAACCAATGCTAATGGCTTCATCTGCTCCTCAGGCCAGGCAGACCCCTGACCCTCCTGGGAGTGGGAATCCCCGGATGTGGCAGGTGCCAGAGCACTGTTGTGGATCCCAGAGCTGCCAATGCAGGAACCCAGTGCCCGAGCCCCTGAGGATTCCCTGATCCAAGTGGGGAGAAACCACAGACAACAATAAACCCCCCTCAGACTCTCCCTAACCAAAGACTCTAACAGGGCAAGTACACATGCCTCCCAGGACAGCTTCGCCAGGAGATTTTAAACCTGGTCTCCGCCTCTCTCCTCAGCTGCTCTGAATGCACCTGGCAGTTTTATCAGATACTTCATTATTTAAAAGAGGAAGCCCCGAAGAGCTGGTTTGGGGAGCTCATTCAGGTCTGGGAGATAAGAGCGGTGTTTGGCTTTCCCGTGTCAGGAGCCCTCATATTTGATAAGAGCAGACGGGCATGAAGGCAGCCAGGCTCTCCCTGAGCACGCCGAGCTCATTCCTGCTGGCTCAGGCTGCAATTCCTTGATCAGGTCCTCAAGGACCACTTTGCCAAATCCCTGCCCTGCCACTCTCCCCCAGCCTCTGCCCCCAACCCTGGGAGGCCAAGCTGAGTCTCTGCAGGGCCAGCCCCCATCTTGGGGACTGTCCCCTTTCCATGGTTCTGCCTCCTTCTGAGACCAGGTCTGCACTAGCAAGGAACAGAGGCTCTCAGTGTCTGGCTCCTCCTCGGCTCTCTGAACTCCCCTGACTCCATTACCAGATAATATGCCTTCCTGCTCTCAGGAACAGACTAATTTGGAGTTGTTTACAGCTCCGAATCTCAGCAGCCTATTTCCACGAGCAGAAATGTGTTACTAAATAAAAGCAAATGTTCTGAAGTTAGTGAATGATTTCTTTTTAATTTTTTAAATAGGAGTGGATTCAAGGTTAGACCTGTAATAAAAGCCCTTGCTCCTCTGCATCCTGGTATGTTCTCTTTGCAGATGGGGAAGACAGAGTCCCGGGCCCCCAGGAACACCATGCCAGCTCCTGCTCTGCCCATGTGAAGGTGCAGCTCCTGTGAGCTCCCTCTACTCTAGGGGAGGGGCATGTGGCCTGGAGGTTTGTGAGGCCTGGTGGTTGCACTGACCAGAGAGTAAAAGGTCCTTAGGGCAGCAACCTGGACTTTCCGCCCCTGGCTCTAGTCTCAGACGTGTTGCCTGAACACAGCAGGAGAGTGATCGTCATGGAGCAGCCGGAGGTGATATTTAGAATGATGGGCTCATTGACCAGCCAAGATCTATAATTGGAGCATGCACACAATTATGGCTGTGTAGGGAGACAGGTCCCGCAGCAACTGCACCCCAGCCCCCAGTCCTCCTCCCCCTCCCCCCTCCCCCTGTGGCTTTACTCGCCCTAACTGCTTTCCAGTCCTAGTTTAATGGAGCCTTGATGTTCTCACCTCTCACGTCCCATGCAGCACCTGGAAACTGCCTTTCTCTAAACTCCTGCTTCCAGGCGTGGCTCACAGAACACTTACCACATCTTCACATTCAGGTTACTTTCTTGTCTTTACTGTGCATGCTTCATGGACAACATCAGACCCGCTGCCTCTGTTGAATATGTCTCCCATCCAGCATTGAGGACTCAACCAGAGCTCAATAAGCGTTTGAACTCCGTTGATAGGTAGGTACACATACAGGTATGATGATAAAGAAATAAAACCATAGGATTTGGGCATCAGACCCTAGAAAACCTTTTTGAATGCGGTATGATCTTGGAAAAGTTTCTTAACCTCTCTGATTTTTTAAGATGCAAATAGTAAGGTTTACCTTATCATGGGTGGAACAAGGACCACGACTTCCAGGAAATGCTTGCCCTTTTCTCACATGCCTCTGTCTCCTACTGTGTCCCTACCTCCCTTCTCCTTCCTGATTTTCTCTACTCCCTTTCAAAGAAAAAGGATTTTCAGTTTTCTAAGAAGCATGAGCAGGTCAATAATGCTCGAAGACTACCAATTATTGTGATGTGGGAATGCCAGTCTCTTCCCAGTGTCACCATGCAAACAAAATGGGGGACATGTCCGCAGGTCTGACCCTCATGGGTACCACTTCAGTCTGTCTATGGGGCAATAACGAGGGGGAATCAGACCTTAGGACTGCAAGGACCTAAGGTGGCTTCTGATGGGTCGTTATCCTCAGCATCCCCAAGAAGAGATGCTCAGATGTGTCTGCAGTGGCAGGCTGAGTACCCCAATCTCATCTTTCATTACAGATCCTACCCCCACCCAAGTTTTGTCCTTGATAGTAAAGTCTTCTTTTACAACCAGCAGGTGCAGATGAACACAAAACCACACATGCATGCAGATGATTCTAATCCCACTGAGAAGTCATCATGCGGTAGACACTGGGCATTTCACATGGGTTCATTCATGCACACTGCCCTCAAGCCCGAGGCAGTGGTCACCATCACCCTCACTTTGCAGATGCTGAGACAGGGCTCAGAGAGGGGAGGGGGCTGCAGGAGGCCAGAGAGCTCCTGACAGCACCCTGCCTGCCTGCAGGCCTGGCGGCTTCCTGATCTTCCAAATGACAACTGCCACCCGTGACCACCTACCCTGCCTCGACGCTATTTCGGATGTCACCATTTGGATATTCCAGAGAGAGACATTAGAGATTTGAAAAGTTAAGCAACTTAGGACGACAGAGACAGGAAATGGTGAAGCAGAAATGATGGTCCAGCCGTCCTGACATGCCACGCTAAATCCCAAAGGAGCTTCTGCTTGGAATGTGGGGGACTGGAGGAAAGGGGAGTTCCAGGGAGATTCACTGCAAGAGGATGTCTCCTCCTGGGGGTGGGGTCCTAGGGCCAGGTCTCACCCAGACCCTGGAGAACATTTCTCCTTCTTCTATCAATAAGACAGATCCTTGGGGTTTATTTTCTCCCCATGCTCCAGGTCCTACCTTAACTAAAATCTTCACATCCTCCCTCTTCCTTTCTTCCTCCGTCTTTGTGCATAAAATCCTTCATTACCATCCTGGAATCTCTCCAAAACAAGCAAAGCCAGGAGAAGCCATTGTCTTGTCAGAAGAGTCCATTAAGGCTGTCAAGCTCCCTAACAAATCAATCAGGCACCAGGGGGCCTTTCCAAACGATATCATTTGCCATTCAGGCGGAAACAAATAACCATCCCAGGTGTGCCGCAGAGGCAGCCGCGTGCCAAATTGCACCACCGTCTCCGGAAAAGAGCTGACGTTTCCACCAACGCGTGGCTCCAAGCGGGTGCTCGTCTCTGTCTTCAACAAATGCGAACAAGCAAAACTCACACCTCTCCATCGCCCATCCCATTCCCCCTTCTCCCTGACAGTCACACTCCTCAGAGAGTGGGACCCAGTTCACGGTCACCTTCTTCTTTCCTCTCATTTTTCTATTGAACCAACTCCGTTCAGAATTTCATTCAATGAAGCCACTATTTCAAGGTCACCAATGACCTCCAGGCTGCTGCATCCCATGATCCTTGCTCAGCTTGGGTCACTTGATGACTCCTTATCTTTGTCAGAGTATGCTAACTGCCACAGAGACGAGATCTCAGGGGCTTGAGTCTAGTAATTTGACCACTGCTGCAGGTCACCATTTAGGAAGCAGATCTTCCCACCCAGAGGATCCCATTGGATTCTCTGCTGCTCCAAGGGGGTGGGAGATTTTATTGGCCAGGTCTGGGGCTGCACACATCACTGTCACCACGTCACACTCGCAGGAACTCAGTCATGTGGATGCACCTGACTTTTGTAGCCCAGCTATGCACCCAGGATAAAGAGGACTTGGCCTGGCGGTCACCGCCTAGCCCCCGGGTGCTCCTTCTAGCTATCTTCCTGCTGATCCGGTCCCCTGCCTCTCTCGGTTCCCTCCTAACAGATTGGCCATTTCTTCTTAGTCTCCTTGGCTTCTCTCACTTCTCTCCTTGGACATCTTCATTTATTAATGCTCCTTGGCTTAAAAGACTAGCTGTGTCCCAACAATCCTAATGTATTCATCTGTCACACCTTTCTCCCAGACTCCAGAATTAGCTATCCAGTTGTTCCTTCACATCTCCACTTGGAGCTCAGAAGACTCAGCCAATGGAACATTCTAGAAGGAATGTCCAGTCGCCTTGCCAGCCACTTTGCCAGCAGTGTCTTCCTCCAACCCAGGCCCTGGAAACTCTCTCCTTCCAGATTAGGTCCAAAACCTAAGGGGCAGATCAGACCCCCATGTTGTTCTCACACCTCAGACATCAGGAAGTCCTTCCTGCAGAATATTCCCTCAGCAAGCCCACTACTTCCCATGGGCCAACAGAAGCCACCGGCACTCTCAGCTGGATTGCTGTGGTGCCTGATTCTGCACCTGACTCCTACAATTGTCCTCCACAAAGGAAGTGGGAAAGTCCTATCAGAATATGAGCCGATCATGTCACTCCTCAGCTCAAACCTCTGCAGTGGCTCCCACTTCTCCCAGAGGAAAAGTCAAAGTTCTGAGTGTGCCCACAGCTCTACTCCATCTGCACTGTGGCAACACGTCTCCATCACCCAGCTCCTCCCTGAACAGCTGGGCCTCTGCAAGGGGGCTCAGGGCACTTCCCCATTGCCTCCAAGTCTTTGCCCAATGCCATCTCTGCATCCTGAACTCTCATTCTCCCCCTTCCTGCTCCAGCTCTCCAAGTTTTATCCCCTTTTCAATTTTTATCTAACCCACTGTCATTAATATATTTGCTATAGCTGTTGTTTATCTTCTATGTCTTTCCCATACTTTTTTCCCCTAGTACCGGGGATTGAACCCAGGGGTTCTCTACCATTGAGCCACATCTCTTTTTTTTTTTTTTCTATTTAAAAAATTTTGAGTCAGAGTCTCACTAAGTTGCCTGATCTGGCCCCAAACTTTCGATCTTCCTGCCTCTGCCTCCCAGGCAGCTGGGATTGCAGGTATGTGCCACCGGGTCCAGCCAGGGAACACTTTTTGACTCACTTTCCTAAGTTTTTAGAACAGAGTTTAGCATACAGTAGGTGCCCAATGAATATTTTAAAAATAAGTAGTTAGTATTTTGCATCATGAAAATGTATCAAGTGTTCAAAATGACTCTCTTTGTGACCAAGAAAGGCCTGGGTTTCCGGGGCTTTCCTTCCTGTCCTGCCACTCAACACCTCCTGCCCCCACTGAGGATGCATGTGCGCTGGTAGCAAATGTCCCCCCGCAGTTTTGCACTTTTGCTCTTTGGTTCCTGTAGCCCTGCTTGCCCCACGTGAGGCCTGTGTGCCGAACAAGCAGACTGTCATCTCCCCTGGAGTCCTTGATCCTGCCTTTCCTTTTCTTTTGAAGGCAGCCCCTGGGCCCAGTCATCTACCAGAGGACAAAGACTTGTCACCCACACTGAAGCCTTTTCTGATGTCCCCAAGTGAACAAAGACCACACCAGTCCTTAAACACCAAAGGCTGCTGTGTGAGTCCCTCCTGTCTGTCCCCTGAGCAGAGAAGTGACATGATCTGACTTATATTCCAGTAGGATTTCTCTGCTTCCTGTGTGGCGGATAAATTGTTGGAGACAGGAGCAGAATCAGCAAGGCCACTCAGGAGGACACTGTGGCAATCCAGCTGGGTGGGCTGGTGGCTGTCTGTCCAGTGAGGGGAAGGCTTTGGTTATAGTCATCTCAAGCCACAGTGCAGGGCTTTATGTTCACTGATTTGGCTTTTCACTTAAACTGTCAATTTTGCTGTAGGCCAGAATTGGGGACCTGGGGGTAAGGAGGTCACTCTCCCTAACTTCAGGACCCTCACAATCAATGTTTCTATTAGCTTTTTCACTGCTGTGACCAAAAGATCTGACAAGAACCATTAGAGGAGGGAACGTTTATTTGGGCGGGGGGGCTCATAGTTTCAGAGGTCTCAGTTCATAGATGGATGATTCCTTTGCTCTGTGCCCAGAGTGGTGCAGAGCATGGGTGTAGAGCCTGGAGGAGGAAAGCAGCTCAGGACATGGCACCAGGAAACAGAGAGAGAGAGAGAGAGGGAGAGGGAATGCTCCACCCAATAAGGACAGCCACATCCACCAGCCTAGGGTTATCACCCAGTTAATCCCTATCAGGGGATTAATGCACCAATTAGGTTAAAACTCTAATAACTCAATCATTTTACCTCTAAACTTTCCCATATTGTCTTACACATGAGCTTTTGGGAGACACCTAATATCCAAACCTTAACAATTGGGAAAGGAGATACCTCGGTGAACAAGCAGTTCCAAGGTCATGCTGTCAGGGTCCTATAGAGGTACGTATGGAGTGATGTACCTCTTGTGATGGAAAGGAGGAGGAAAGGAAAGGCTTAGGTGAGGAGATGATGCCTGATCTAAGACCTAAAGAAGGAGAGGTAGAGGGCAGAGCTGTCTTAAAGACCAGCCGAGTAGTCCATATTGTTTGTTAAATTCAGTTGGATCATTGAAAATTTTCCGTCTTTAATGTATTTTTTAATGTTTGATTATATATGCACAATGTCTTTCTTACTGAGGTCTAGGGAAATCTCAGATGCCTTAGAATCAGAAAAACTTTTTAACCTAATAACAGGATCTTGAATGCCGGAACGGCCTTGTTAACACACCCGGATACTTTTACATCCATGATATATTTTGTTTTTCCACAACTATCTTGTAGATATAAAGAGCATGGTATTAGCTCAGCCATTTCACAGATTTAGAAATGAACTTGGAAATGCCGCACGGCTGGGTGACCACTGACAGGCGTGCTAACTCTGTCTTTCAGCACAGCCTCTCTCTCTCCCTCTCCCGACTTCCTGCTACATTTTGAGGTCGTTATCTGGAGTCTAAGGTTGAGGTTCTTAGAATGGTTCAGGGCCTCCATAAATCCCCTGGATCTTATGTAAAAATTTCCAGGCATTTTCCCGGGGCCTAGGTGCCATATTTCTCATCACATTTTAACGGGACTGTGATTTTAAAAACGTGTACCCACTTCAGCACCATGACACAGTCAGGACGGAAGGAATCTTGGCTTTCCTCAGGTTCCTCTGAGCTGAACCGCCTTACAGTCTGGGCGAATGGCCTCCTAGGAAGAATCTGGAAACACAGCCACCAGCTGCTCCAATCTTGGCATAAATAACACTCTCCAGCATGGATCGGATCTCTATCTGTGCGCAGTGTTTGGGTTTGGTGCCGCTAAATTTAAAAGACCTTTTCAATTTCTAACACCCACTGTCTGATTTGGATTAAATGTTATTAAAGTCTAATTAAGTGATTGCTTGAAGCAAATTCTACAGAGTCCACCTGATGGCCAGGTGCACTGAGTTTGTTCATGCTAGTGGGGTCCCAAACTTTGGAGAACATCAGATTAACCTGGGGTACTTGTTGGTGGTCTAGCTGGCCACAGTTCCTACCAGGCTGTGACCTATCTCTAAGCCATGTGTGGGGCTTCTGGGGCAGGAGGAGATTGAAAGAGAAGACTTCCTGTGTGTCCCTCCATCCCTGAAGATGATAACTTCCCAGGAAGGGGCCTGGGCTGCTCCAGGCTTGATTGGCACCCTAGCAGATTCTCATCAGCAGACAAGATCCTCTGGGGTTCACCCTGTTTCAGAATCGCCTAGAAGATCTCAAATCAATTTTGCTTCCCACATTCATTCCAGACCTACCGGATCCAATTTCTCCATGGAGGAATTCCAAAGAATATGATTTTAAAAAAGCTCCCCAGGGCATTCTGATGTCCAGACAAGGATAACGATCAAAGTTTAGATGGAAGAATAATCTGATAGAGAAAACCTGTCCATAGACCATGTCTTCTCTTTTATTCTCCCCAGGATTGCCCTGGTCACCCTGCCCACCCCACATCAGGGCAGGGTCTAAGGTAATACTCAGCCCACTTAGAAGGTGAGGAGAGTGGGGCTCACAGAACATCTAGCTCAGGATCGCTGTCTGCAACAGTTAGACTGTGATGTTCTATTTTCCGGTCCTGCTGCCTTTGTGCGGTCTTGAAATAAAAAGAGGGAGTCAACATCTGGATAGCTGGTAAGGGCAGCCCTGCATTCCAGCCTTGGAGAATTAGACCTGGGAATCAGATTAGAGCCAGTCTAGGTGCTGAGAGTCCAGCAAGCAATCCGAAGGTCCCATGTTTCACTTTATTCATCTCTAAAGCAGGGATACTATCAGCTTAGGCCTAATAGGATATTCAGAACAGGGGATCAGCAAACTGCGGCTCAGGGGCTAAATTCAGCTAGCTATATATTTTTAAACAGCCTTCAGGCTACGGGTGGTTTTTACATTTCAAATGGTTACATAGGTACTTATACAATAGCCTTGCCTAACCTCTCAATCTGCAAAGCCTGAAATATCTACTATTGGATTTTTAAGAACAAGTTTTTTTGACCCCTGGTTTAAAGAGTTAAATGAGATAATCGATGTGAAGGGTTGGCATATACTCTTTGCTATTAGCTTTACAAAGCTTTTAGGAGCTGAAACCTCTGCTGGTTGACAGGCAGCAATGAAGTTGGGACCTCGAACACTATGTCAGGACTTCACAGCAACCCATGAACCTAGGAAAGGACCCGAGCTGATAAGAGAAGGCAGCTGAGCCACACCCTGACTTCAGCCTGGCGAATCCCTAAACACGGGAGCCAGCCACCCCGTGACCAGTCTCGTGACACCCTGAAACTGTGGGAGAATAGGCAGTGTTATGTTAAGCCACTAAATCCGTGGCTTTTTGTTATGCTGCAAGAAAAAACTCATGCAGGTGTTCAGACACCCCAAAGTTGCCCATTCTCACCAGGGAAAAAAAAGCACCGCGACTTTGTCCCCTGCTGCTGAAGTCTCCCTCTCACTTCTTTCTGCCTCATCTTGCAGGTCCCCTGTCATCTGTGAAACCTCAGCCCTCAGGGAGTTTTTGTCCCTGAAACACAAGGTAGTGCCTTGGAGGCCATCCCTCTCTGGTATTCCTTGTGCTCAGCATGGAGGCTACTGGGGTGGAGTCAGGGCTCCGGCTTTCAGGAGTTCCCAGCAGGGGGCAGTGCAGGGCACAGCAAGGCCTTGGTATGGCTTAAGTGGAACTGGGAGAGCCAGTCACCTGGGTCTCTTGTGCTGAGCAATGTTCCTGGGTCTTTCTGTGTCTGGCACTTGCTCATCCCTGAAGGTACATAAGTGACCAGCCTGCTAAAAGCTCTCAGTCCTGCTACTCAGGCCTGTCTCACAGCAGTGCTGGGGCCATCCCCAGGTCACTTCCCTCCCAACCCACCTCTGATATGCCTCCCCTTGAAGAGGCGGCCAGATCCTTCAAGGCAAGAACTGACTACACTCACATCGCCATTCTACCCCATGACTCAAACAATGTTGAGGACCTAACCTACCAATTTACTTTATCAAATGCCTTTACCTTCTCTAAAAGTCAAAGGTCTTGGTCAGCTTTTCATCCCTGTGACCAAAATACCTGACACGAACAACTTTGAGAAGGAAAAGTTGAATTTGAGCCTAAGGTTTCAGAGGTTCAGTGCATGGTCAGCCCAGTTCATTGCTCCAAGCTCAAGATGAGGTGGAACACCAGGGTGGAAGGGTATGGTGGAGGAGAGCTGTTCAGTTTATCTCAGCCAGGTAGCAGAGATAGGTAGGTAGGTAGGTAGGTAGATAGATAGGCAGATAGACAAAGTGAGGAGCCAGGGACAAAATATCCCCCAGTGACCAACTTGCTTACTTGCCTACAGTTACCACCTAGTAATCTATTCAAATTATTAAACCATTAAATGGATTAATCCACTGATAAGGTTACAGCTCTTGTAATTTAGTCATTTCACTTCTGATCATTCCTGCGTTGTCTAATACAAGCTTAGACCATAGCATCAAGCAAACTCCTGCTTTCCTTACACTGATCTTCCCAGTAGCACTAGCAAGGAATCCTGTCTACACTGAAGGTCTTTTCTCCACAATGTAAAAACCCAGGACAGAGTTGAAACTTCATCAAATAATCAGATGAAGTGATTGAAAGATCTAATGTGTTCCCAAATGTGTGGGTTCAGCTGTGTGTACCTCTGAGGTGCATATTACTAAGGAATAATTTGGGGGCTTTGAGGCATGTTTTTCCTCTACACCACTGGCCAGTTAGGTTAATGCCATGGTAAGGTTCATGGGGTCTCCTCTGTGTTTTTCAGAATCTGCATGGTCATGACCCAGTGTTATGGCCACACACTGTCTTCGTCTGACTCTCAGCTCAGTTACTTTCCCCAAAAGGCCCCAACACACCATGAAGTACCTTCCTGGGGCAGCCCATGGAGACGGTCATTGGCTGGTTCAGAGTAACTACTTTAATTACAGGAAGAAGCCAAAATCAATACAACTACGAAGACCCAGATGCAATATGATGTAAAGACTTTTTGTTCTGCTGAAGTATATATAAAGTGACTCCATATATCTCATGCCTTCCAAAAAGTTTCCTCTACTTTTATTTGAAAGCATTAGCCCAATTCATAGGGATTTTGAAGAATGCTTTGAGAGCCACAAGTCAAATTCTAAAATTTCCCAGGGTTGAGAGGATATAAAGGCCAGAGGTTCCTTAGTGATCACCTGGTCAATAGAGACCCTTGTTTTACACATGAGAAAACAGAGGTTCCCAGAGAGGAAGTAATTTGCCAAGGAATATGTTCCGAGCAAGAAGCAGACCAGAAACGGATACAGCCATCCTGCTTCTTAGACCAGGCTTTCTCAACCTCAACCCAGTTGACATTTTGGGCCAGATAATTCTTTGGTGTGGGAAGCTAGTCTGTCTATTGTATAGGACATTTCACAGTATCCTTGCTCATCACCCACTAGAAGCTATAGCAACCACCATTAAGACAATTAAGAAATGTATCTGGGCATTGTGGAAGGTCTTGTGAGGGGTGAAGTCACCCCAAGTCGACAACTAGTGATCTGAACAAGGAACGATGCCAATCTATGTAAATTATGACTCCAATATTTACCTATCATTTCAGCACGTCTCACAACCTTTCTGAGGATAAGATTTCCTTAACCTTAAAACAAACAAACAAAAATACTGCCATCTTTACAAGTTCTTGTGCTTGATGAATGTACGTGAAATATTACACGTTAGCCCCTGAGTACAACGCCTGGCCCACAGGAGCCTGGTGGTAGCTATTATTTTAATGAGATGAAAGAGCCTGATTCCAGGGTTTAGGTCGTCTATACCCAGCAAGCCCTTTCTCCTCTCTGCAATCTGCTGTAAATGCCACTGAACAATCATTTCATAGTGGGGACAGCTTCCTTGGCAGTGGCAAGCTGAGATGGTGGCCTTTGCACATTTGGAGGAAGGGAAGAGAGCTTGCAGGCCAGGAGGGGTTGTATTTACCCATGCAGCAAAACAAACTAGGAGCTATTTGTTTGTTTTTGTCGTGTATTTAAGCTTCCTTATCTCCAGCTGCAGAATTCTGCAAAGTAAAATTCAATTAGTATTTATCATCTTTCTCCTAGCTGAGTAAGTCAACTGCTTTTATTGCTGAAACTCATAAAAAAATGTGAAATTGCCCAATGCCTCTGAAGATTTCAAGGTTTGGAGATGGTAAAGGCCTGGTGTAAGAGGAGAAGAGAAATAATTTTTTTTAAGTAACACATCAGCCACGTTGCCATTGTGATCACACTGTGTTATATGAATATAAACAGAAAAGTCAATTCCTGGGCTTTCAAAATGTGGCTTCTCCATGAAACCTGTGTGCAGAAGCTCAAAACTGTACAATAAATGAACATGGAAGCAGCTTTCCCTGCTGGCTGCCCCTCTAATTTTGTACCCCTTCTTTGTATAATTAGGTTGGCTGAGATTCCAGGGGACTTGAAATCACATATGCATTTTCCAAGCCAGGACTCGTTATCTTGTTCTCACTCGGATGACCAACAAGTGTCAAATGAATGTGGATTTGGGGACTTGGGTCCACCCTGCCTCCTTTATCCCCTAGAAATGGTGAGTGGTTCCCATTCCTTCAAGCCCCTTTCAGCAACCCTTGTTTGATCAGGCAAGTGTGTCCTAAGCCAAGTGTCCCCAGCCTTTGGTCTCATGTCTAGGATGCGAGGCAAGGACAATTCATGCCATAAACCTCCATCTGGTCTTAGCCCTCTGGTCTCCTTGCCCTTTAGCAATATGCCTTGGGATTTTTTTGCCCCTACCATGAGATTTGTAAAAGCTCTGCCATCTCTGACAATGACCAGCAGCTAAGACAGAATGACTGGATGTCAGAACCGGATGTAGCTAAGAGGCTCCTGTTCTGATCCTCTCGGCCATCACTGGAGCCAGGGCACCTGCCTCCAGGTGGAAATTCAGCTATGACTAACTGTCGGGAAAATGGCCTGTTAGGAGCTGTCCACAGAGTCAGATCTCCATTCAAAACCTCCTCTCCACCATGACACCCACTACTAGAGGGTGCTTTGTTGGCTTGATCATATGAGCCCAGAGTGAGAGGTCCCGGAGCTTCCCATTCACCACAATGGTTCGCGGGCAGCACACACCAGCAATTCTGCAAGACTGAACAAGTGTGGCAACAGGACAAATGCCCTTCTTTGGTGCATGTGAACCTCCCAGTGTAGACCTACAGCGCCTCCACAGCGTCAACCAGATGTCACAAGCCAGAGCATGAGGTCAAATTCAGCCAGTGGTGGTGTTTCTTTTATGGAGTGTACACTCAGAGCTTGACAGATAAACCTGAATTAGTGACTTTTTAAAAAACAATTGGAAATTCAACAACAATAGCAAAAAATTCCTGGATTTCTGGCTTCTTTGAAAAAATGATCCAATCTGGCAGCCTTGGGCTTACCCTTGTGGATGAAAAATATTAGCTCCAACAATTTTTTATACTCAGACCAACTAAAAACTCTGGGTATATCCATAAAACAAATTTAAGAAGACTCGGAATTGGAGACAAGAAGCTAGACCAGCCAGGGTCCTGGGGACCTGAGGAATGGCTTCGTGGTGAGTTCCCTGGGTTTTCTTTTTCTTTTAATCTCATGTATCTCGAACCTGGAGCTGAAGGAGACAGCAACTTAGAAATGCCAGCTGATGCACAGAAGAGGAAAGGTTGGGCTCTCCAGCCACAGGACTTGGACATTAGCAGTCACTCAGGACCGAAAACTTTCAAGTAGCCACCCTGCTCAACCACAAGGTAAGGAATAGTGGTCTCACCTCTACCTGTGCTGGCAAAGACAGTGTAGGGGGCCTAGACTTCCATCTTCATGAAGCCAAAGTGAGGTGCCCCACACGTGGCTGGGGTGGTATAAGAGAAGGTCAAGTAGGGAGGAAGGACTCTCATTCTCCAAGACCAATAACAAAGACCCCCTATAGAGTCATGGGGAGCCAGGATGTTCATCCTCACCAGACAGAAACAAGGCTCTCTGCTCCCCTCTGCCCTGGAGTGGTGTCTGGAAAGAGCTTAGTGGAAAATTAGGACTTTCAATATTGCCCATAACTGAGCCACTATGGAGTTGATGGAGATCACTGCTCAGAACTAATAAAGAGACACCCCCCCCCTGCCCTGCCCTGCCCTCCAGTATCAACGAAGGCTAAGTAGAGAACCTGGAATCCTACCTCCATGGGGCAGTAAGGAGATAGCAACTGTCCCCTTCCCTTGCCAAAGCAAATGACAGAAAAAGTCAACTGAAACAGTTTTGAATACAATTCAGAGCCTCAGAGCATGATACAAAATTACTCTCATTTGGGTAGAAAATCACTCATTGTGCAAAGAACCAGGAAGATCTCAAACTGAATGAAAATAATCTCTAGGTGCCACCCTACAGATCACAGAGAACTACCCACTCTCTCCAGACGGGATGTCTAGGCTCCATTTGTACGTAGAAACCTACTCCTAGTGCAACAGCGTTTGTAGGTGAGACCTGGGCGATGATCAGGCCTAAGGGAAGACCCTCCTGAAGGAGATTGATGCCCTTGTCCAAGGGACCTCTGAGAGCCTCCCTATCCCTTCTGCCGGGAACACAGTAAGAAAGGAGCCTTCTCTGAATCGGAAGTGGATCCACATCAGACACATCTGGCAATGCCCTGACCTCACCAGCCTCCCAGATGGTGAGAAATAAATGTCTACTGTTTATGAGTCTCCTCGTCTATGGGACTCTGTTTTCAGATCCCAAATGGACTAGGATTAACAAAGATTTTAAATCAACTATGATAAAAATGCTTGAGTAGTCAATTATAAACACTAATGAATCTAAAGAAAAAGTAGAAATCCCAAGCATAGAATCAGAAAATCCCAGCTACAAACCAGAAAATATAAAGAAGAGTCAAATAGAAATTTCAGAACTAAAAAAGCAACATGAACTACATAAAAACTCAGTGAACGGGTTGGTCAACAGAATGAAGAAAAGAACCAGTGCATGGAACAGAGAAAAACAGAAAGACTCACTCTGAACAACAGAAGGAAAGCAGACTTTAAAACAGACAAACAACAGAAGCTCAGGAGCCTATGGGACTTATCACAAAAGATCCAACATTGTTGCCATTGGCATCCAGAAGGAGAGGAAAGAGATTAGGGCTGAAAAATGGTACTCAAATAAATGATGGCTAAAATCTCCTCCTATTTGGCGAAAGACCCAAACCTATAGATTCAAGAAGTTAAGTAAACACCAAACCAGGGTATCTTCAAAGAAGCCCACACCAGGACATTATAATTAAGTATCTGAAAATGAAAGACAATGAAAAACATTTAGATCAGCCGGAATAACACCTCGCCTACTGGGGAATGCAATTAGAATGACAGTGAATCTCTCATCAGAGATGAAGTGTGCCAGGAGGAAGGGAAGAATGTTTTTCAAATGCTGAAAGTAAAAAAAAAAAATCCCAGCAACCTGCAATTCTATACTCAGCAAAAATATCCTTCAGAAATGAAGAGAAAATCAAGATATTCTCAGATGAAGGGAAACTTAGAAAATTGCCACCAGCAGACCTACTCTGAAAGAATGAGTATAGGAAGTTTTCAAAACAGAGAGAAACTCTCAAAGAAGGGAATTGGAACATCAGTAAAGGGGAAAGAACAAGATAAGCAAAACTATGGGTAAACACAATAGGACTTCTTTCTCCTCTGGAGTATTCTAAATTATATTTGACAGTGGAAGGAAAAATATTATACGGATGCGGCTCTCAACATATGTAGAACTGATCTTTGAAAGAATTCTATTATAAATAAAAAAGGGGAAAGGACTGTAATGAGAGGTAAGTTTTCTATGCATAATTTTGGTCAAATGGCAATACAAGTGGAGTGAGGTAAATTGTGCATATATAATACTCTAAATAACTACTAACAGACTATATGAAAAAAATACATTAAAAACACTACATTTAGATCAAAATGGAGTTCTAAGACAAGTTCAAACAAATGACAGGAAGGCAGGGAAAAGAAAACAGAGATACACAAAATAATACACCCAGAGACAAACACCAATAAGTAAAATGGCAGAGCAAATTCCTACCATATCCCCAATTACATTCAATTTAATGTTACAAATGCAACAAGTAAAAGGTGAAAGTTGACAGAGTAGACTAAAAAAAAAAAAGATCAAATAGACTATTTATGAGAAATTTACTTCGAATATTGAAAATAAAATAATGGAAAAGATATGTAAGATATATAAGGCAAACATTATTTCAAGGAAAAGAGAATGGCTATGTTAATGTCAGATAAACAAAGTTTATGTTAAAGAAAATCACTGGAGACAGAAAGTGACACTATATAATTATTAAAGGGTCAATCCATCAAGAAGACATAGCAATCACACATGTGTATGCATTAAATAGAATGTTGCAAAAAAGATGAGTTAAAAGGGGGAAATTAACAAGTTTGCAATAGTTGAAGACTTCAACATCCTCCCTCAATAATTCATAGAACTAGACAGAAAATCATCTAGATATAAAAAAATCTCAACAGCATTATCCGCCAACAGGATCGAATTGACACAACACACATGCATTCTTTTCAAGTGCCCACAGAACAGGTCCAAAGATAACCCATACCGAGTACACAAATTGAAGTTGTACCATGACCAAAAGAGAACAAAACTAGAAATCAATAACAGAAGGATAACATGAAGATCTCCATACATTCAGACACTTTGTAACACACTTCCAACTTCATGAGTCATTGAGGAAGTCTAAACAAATAACCAATACATTGAATTAAATAAAAATACAACCAATCAAAATTTGCAGGACAGATAGATAAAGTAGTTCTGAGAGCAATTTTATAACATTAAATGTATGAATTGAAAAAGAGGAAATGATGAAATTAAATAATCTAAGCTCCTACCTCAAGTCTATCTTAAAGAAGAGCACAGTAAACCCAAACAAGTAGAATCGATAAGAGCAAAGAATCAATGAAGTAAAAACTTTTAAATAATGGATAGTCAATGATAAATCAATGAAATAAGGAGCTATTTCTTTGTACAGATGAATAAAATTTAAAAACTTCCAATGAGCCTAGCAACAAAGGGAGAAAACAGATGATAATATTTGGAGTGAACTAGCAGAAAGTACCACAGAGCCTACAGATACCAAAAGATCACCAAAATCAATTTTCTACGTATAAGTCTGTCAACTTAGACAAAATGAACTGATCCCTGGACAATCACAACCTACTATAATTCACCCAGTATGAAATAGACAATTTGAAGCATCCTATAGATACTAATAAAATTGTATTCATATTTTAAAAACTTCCCAAAATGATTTGTGGAAAATTTCACTAAAGAATTCTATCAAATATTTAAAGAACAATTAACACCAATTCCACACAATTTTTTTTTCTATAAAAGAGAAGGGACTATATTCAATGCATTTGGTGAAGTGGTATTACCCTAATACATAAAAATGGAACAAGGTTGATACAAATGACAATAATAACCAGCATACCACATTACAGACTATAGCACTCATGAATTTGGGTAAATAAATTCTGAATAAAATGTCAGCAAATAGAATTCAGCAGTGTATAAAGATAATTCTACATTATTACTAAATTAAATTTATTCTAGGGATGCAGGGTTGGTTTGATGTTTGAAAATCAACCAATGTTATCACCATATTAACAAACCAAAGAAGAACAATAACATTCATATTGATGGATGCAGGAAAAATGTATTTGATAAAATCAAACAACCATTTATAATAATAATAATAATAATAATAATACCAACTAACCTAACAGAAAACAAGAGAGGAGAAAAAGTGCCTCAACTTGAAAAAGAGCATCTATTAAAACTCTACAGATTAGCATACCTAGTAGTGAAAGACTAAATGCTTTCCCATGAGACCAAGTACAAGGCAAAATTACCTTTTCTCATCACTTTTACTCAGTATCATATTGGAAGTTCTAGTCAGTGAAGTAAGTCAATAAAGGGACATAAACCCCAACAGATCAGAGAAGAAGAAATAAAACTGTCCTAAATGCAGATAACTTGATTATACAAAATCCTAAGTAATGTACCAAAAAATATCTCCTAGTGCTATTGAATACAAAAAGGATGCATGATAAAAAATATGAAAACATAAAGATAAAAAATAATTTTACATTCTAGAAATGAACACATAAACCACAAAACTGCAAATATACTATTTTTATAGCTATTTAAAAATTTAAATACTTAGGTATGAATCTTAAAAGAAACATGCAGAAATATGTGTTTAAAATGATATAGCACTAATTAAAAACTCAGTGCAAATCTAAATAAATAGAGAGATATACCAAGTTCATGGATTGGAAGACTCAAAAAGGTAAAGATGGTAATTATCCTCAAATTGTATAGTACACTTTTAACTCAGTTCTTACTAAAATACTAGAAGGATTTTGGGGAGCTATATATAAAATTATTCTAAAATTTCATTGGAAAGGCAAAGGAACTGGAATAGTTAAGACAATTTTGCAAATGAAAAATGATTTGGAAGTAATCCATTTATCCAATTTCATGGCATTTTATACTGATAGAGAATCAAGTACATGAAGTAGTCAGGACTGTGGATTTAGTGGAGCTGTAGGTTCAAAGATTAATAGAACAGAAATGAAAACTCAGAAAGAGCCCTGAACAACTATGCCCATAGTGTCTGCATGTCTGTGCTCCCTCTAAATTCATATAATAATAATAATAATAATTATTATTATTATTATTATTATGAAATAAAATATTGAAACCCTAATCACCCATGTAATGATAGTAGGTGGTGATTAAGGCATGAGGACAGAGCTCTTATGAATGGCATTAAGGCTCTAATAAAAGAGGCCCCAGACAGTGGCTTCTGCATTCCACCATGTGAGGAATGAGGCAGCAGGTGACATCTGTGGACCGCAATGCTGACTGTTCATAGATGGTAGGGACAGTTTACCTTACCACACTGATCTCAGACTTCCAAGCTTCCAGAACGACGAGAAATACATTTCTGTTGTTCATAAGCCACCTGGTCTATATATAGTATTTTGTTATAGCAGCCTGAATGGACTAAGACCATGCCCAACTGATTTTTGACAAAGTTGAAATTCAATGGAGGAGAGAGAAAGTTTTCAGGAAATGGGCATGGGAGCCATTGACATCTATAAGCAGAAAGGGAAGAGAGGAAGAGAGAGAAATAGAGAGAGAGAGAAAGTAGTCTCCATCTAAGTGTCTTACCTGATACTGATGCAAAAATTAACTCAAAATGGATTCTACACTTAAATATGAAGTGTAAAAAGTAGAACTGTTTTAGGGGGAAAAAAGAGGAAAGAATTTTCAGAGTGTAAGGCTAGGCAGAGTTCATAGATTTGACACCAAAAGTGTGATCCATATAACTGGACTTCATCAAAATAAAAATTGTTTTCTCTGAGAAATAGGCTGTTGGGGAGGTGAAAAGACAAACTTCAGAATGGGAGAAATACTTACACATCAGAAATCTGATAAAATTCAAGTATTGAGGATAAGTAAGAGGTCTTGATACTCAATGGTAAGAATATTTTTAAAACAAACAAAAAACCCAAACCCAGTGCAATTAGAACAAAAGACAAGAGACATTTGATGGCAGAGTATGGACACATGGCAAACGAGCACAGGAAAATACATCCAACTTCATTACCCACTAGGACAAATTAAAACCATAATAACACGTCACACATCTGAATGACTACGACAGAAATAGTGACACCATCAAATGCTGGTGAGGGTGCAGAAAAACTGTGTCACTTATACATTGTTAATGGGAAAATAAAAGGGTACAGCCACTATGGAAAAAAGTTTAGCAGTTTCTTAAAAAACAACAACAACAACACTATGTATGTATGCAACTATCATACATCACAGCAATTATACTCCTGTTATTTATCCTAGAGAAATGAAGACTTATGTTTGCACAAAAACTTGTACCAGAATGTTTATAGCAGTTTTATGCACTGAAACTCCAAATGGAAACCACTCAGATGTCCTTCAATAGATGAATGGTTAAACAAACTGTGGTACATCTATGCTGTGGAATACTGCTCAGCAATAAAAAAGAAGTGTGATGAATAAAATTCACATAAGCAACAGCCCCGATGAATTTCCAGAGTGATGTTAGTGAGAAAAAAAGGAGCCAGTTCTAAAAGGATGCTTACAGTGTGAGTCTATTCTGTAACACACTCGAAATGAGTAAATCATGGAGAACAAATAAGAGGGAGCCAGGGATTAAGAAGATAGTAGGTAGGAAGGAGGTGGAGCTTAGAAAGATCACATGCAGGCCCTGGGGTGATGCCAAGGTAACCAGTGTCAGTGTCCTGGCTGTGATACTGGGCTCTAGCTTCGTAAAATGTTACCACTGAAGGAAACGAGATAGAAGGCACCCAGATCTCTCTGTATTACTTCTTATAACTGCATGTAAATCTACGATTTCCTAAACATAAAGAATTTGATTTTTTAGAAAACCAGCATTCTTTTCCAAAGTTTAGCTGCTGCTATGTAGCAGCCATTCTTTCCCTGAGGCTGTTTCCTCTTAGAACACCGCAGCCCTTCCAGATTTCCTTTAGCAAGGTCTCTTCTTTCATTGGCTACTTTAAGCATGTTACTAATGATCTGAGAAACACCCTAAGTCAGGTGGCATTGCTCCCACCTACCCTGAAGGGCCACCAGGAATCCGTATTGGCCCCTGCAGGGCGCAATATAAGGAGCATGGAGGAGACCTCCTAGAGCTCCCGCGTTGCCCAGCCCTACTCCTGAGCTGTTAGGAGTAGTTTATACACCACTCAGGCCTTTCTAAGTCACATCAGCGCAAACTCACTGAGGACTTCTAACCTAGATGATTTTCTAGGACATATGGATAAACAAACCCACCGTGGCATGAAGAATGGACAATTAAATACACTGCCTTGAAAGGGCTGTAGAACCTGGGGTTGAGCCCAGGAGCAAGTATGTCAAAGGAAGTGAGAGAAAAATGATAGGTCAGCTTGAGCTTGTAGTAAGTTAACCTTAAGTCATTCATTCACTCAATCAAGGAGCACTAACTGAGCACCTACTTCCTGTTCAGTCCTAGGAACACTCCTGCTCCAGACCAGGGAGAAGAGAGGCTCAGGAACAGAGGACTGCAGCCTGATGTGTCAAGTAGCAAGTGCTAGCACTGCAGTAGCCAAGAGCCACGAGGACAGCACTGGGGGCAAGAATCCACTTCACATGTGTCAGGGCAGGGCCAAGTCCTGGGGCCGAAGCAAGACCCCGATAGAGTTATACAGACTCTCCTGCCACTCCCCTGTATCCGGCTGCACATACTGGGTAGCGTGTGACTCAGGACCCTCTTTGTCAATCAAATTCACATCTTCCCAGTTAAGATATTCTACTCATAAATCTAAACATGACACAGGGGGCGGGGGTGGGAGGGGTTGCACACAGTGGAAACCAGGTGGTGAGCAGGATACATACTTAGGAGATAAATACTTTAAAAAATTAAAATCATACTATAGTAATACATGCGTTTCCATGTTTATAGCAGCACGGTTCACAAGAGCTAAATTATGGAATCAGCCTACATGGCTATCGGCTATCGGTAGATGAATGGGTAAAGAAAATTATGTGTGGAGTGTGTGTGTGTGTGTATGTGTGGAGTGTGTGTGTGTGTATGTGTGGTGTGTGTGTGTGGTGTGTGTGTATGTGTGGTGTGTGTGTGCATGTGGGGTGTGTGTGTATATGTGGTGTATGTGTGGTGTGTATGTGTGTGTGGTATGTGTGTGTGGTGTGTGTGTGTGGTGTGTGTGTATGTGTGGTGTGTGTGTGCATGTGGGGTGTGTGTGTGTGTATATGTGGTGTATGTGTGGTGTGTATGTGTGTGTGGTATGTGTGTGGTGTGTGTGTGTATGTGGGGTGTGTATGTAGTGTGTGGTGTGTGTGCATGTGGGGTGTGTGTATGTGTGTGTTTGTACTGGGGATTGAACCCAGGGGCACTTAACAACTGAGCCACATCCCAAACTCACAAAGTCCAGGTTCCTACTTTCTCTCATATATGGAAGCTCCAGAGGAAAAAGGAAAAGAAATGTGTGTGTGGGGGGGGTGGAGGTGGCGGGAATTCTCATGACAATCTGAGGGAGAAAAGTAGAGGAAAAGGACCAGGGGAGGGAGGAGGGGGAGAAAAAGGGAACTACGGGGGAACCCTATCGACCCATCATATATCATGATACAGTGTGCACATGTGAACGTCCAGCAAACCCACCTCTGTGTAGAATTATCATGCACAAATGAAAACATGGAAGAAAGAGACGAGACAAGAGATGCAGAAGTCAGAATCGGCTGCTGCGACTTGAGCCTGAATCTGAACACAGCACCCGTTCTTAGAACCTGGGAGCCCCCAACCGGCTCTGGAAAGGAAGGACTCCATAGGAAAACGAGAGAGCACCTGTCCTGACAGGGGTGGTCCATGCAGCCCTCGAGCAAGGATAGACAGGAGAAGAGCAAGGCCCTTTTCTCCCAGCTGGGTAGAGGGGAGAGGTCAGGTGGGTTGACCCAGAGGCAGGACAGCCTCTTGGTGGACCTCTGGGGACAATGGTGCAGTCAGTGGCAACCAAGTGGCAGAGGCAGAGGCAGGACACTTCACAATGGTGTGGTCCTCCCATTGCAAGTGACCTGGTGTGGAGTCTCATCACAGGGAGGCAGGTCAGTACAGCAGGCCTCACAGCTGGTGGCCCCAGAGAGCAGGGAGGAATGGCCCCAGGAGGGACACACTGCAGTGAGTTTATATCTGGTGGCTCGCCACATTCAAGAGAGTCATACTAAAAGGGAAACTGCCAGAGTGTGCTCTGGACTGAGGAGCCTAGACTGCAAAGTTCCTGGCCGCCTTCTCCACACCCTGCTCATGCCCAGGGTTGTTTTGTTCTTCTCTTTCTGCGCTTCAGAAATATGCCTTTGATATTATTAATGAGCATAACGAAGCCCTGCCATCACGGGACTCACCTTCCCATTAAAAGATGCAAAGTATTGTATTTTAATGACGTCCAGGGCCACCCAAGCCAACCATTGCAAGGGATGTCATTTGCCGGGGAGCTCAGCTGGAACTTAGATAAATAATAATAATTTTTAAAGTTTGTGGATCATATTGAATTTGGCTTAATAGGCCCTCTCTCCAAACCTCTGAAAGGATAGCTCATAAAAAAGTAATTAGTTTATATAGACTGTCAAGGTTCATGGGGGACAGCTGGCCTTTGATGCCTCGTCTGCGATTACAGGCAGCTACAAGATAATAAAATCGAGCTCTGAACTCACGCCAAGGTATTCAGCGATCTCACCCTGAGCACTCTGCCAAGCACAGGGCCCCATAAACTCCTGCTCAGACTCCTGTCCTTTGATTCGGGATCTCAAACAAGCCTAAGACATTTAGGACTTGCGTTCATCAGCCCCCAATTCCTATTAAAGTAAAACCACTGACCTTATAAGTTCGTGCTCCTAATTAATGTTTGCGGTGGGCTTCAATTTCAGCATGGTCACTGCTGCAGGCCATAGCCACCGCTTCTGGAGAAGGGATCCGAATCGGTATTAACTTGTCTAAGCTTGGCCATCACATGGTCCAGTTACTGCGAGTTGGTGCTGATTTTTCAATCATCCTTCATTTTGCTGTGATTACCAGTCAGGATGTTTCAAGAGGATTTCCTGAATGTTTTCAAATTCTCAGTTCATGCTTTTTGGGGCCCACTTACCTGTTCTCTCAGCACCTTTATTTTCCAGTAGCTCAGATGGTACCCAGGCCCCCTGCATCCGGTAACCATGCCAACAGGTGGTTTTCACTAGACCTCCTTGGTTTGTAGGAACAAAGGCACGGTCATCTCAGGAGAGGACGTCCAGAGGCATAAATTATGAATGAGGATGATTTCGTGGGTCTGCAGGATCACCAGGACACGGGGACCACTTGGGAACTAAGGATACCCGACAGGGGCCACTTACACTCTCTCCCCTGCAGACAGGTCTTCTCTTTAGGACAGTTGCCTTCCCTCCCTCTGCTGACCCAGCATCCGTAACTGTGATTTTCACGTATTATGGAAGCCTCATTTGCAGTCCCTACAACTTGGGCGCAGGAGAGGGGGGTCTGGGTCACATGGCTTGGAATTTGCCCAGCATGAGCAATGAAAGAGAAAACATTCTAAATGTGTTGGGTATCATTCTTACATTATAGATTTGGTACATTATAGATTTGGAGCCTGGATATTCTGGGATCTTCCAGCTTGGATCTTCTGAATTGTTTTCTGAACAACAATCAAAACAAAAGTGTTTTCTTGTTTTTCCTGATTTCTTGTCCTGACTTTAGTGTTCTGGGTGTGGCCACCTCTTTCACTGAGGCTAGACAGAGTCCCAGACACTGACATGGGACAAAAATTGACATTTTCCCCAGTGACTGAGTCCAGGATCCTGGCTGCAAGAGCAGGATGTCAACTCCCGTTGAATCCCCCAGGCTTGTGAGGAAGCAGAATTAAAAGACAGCAAAAGAGGACCGGGTCACAGGGAGCATCAGAGAATAATGGATAATGTCCACTTGCCCTGGGCGGCACAAACATCCTCAAAAGGAGGGGGACCTGGCAATGTTTTCCCGCAGAATCTCAACATTGCTAGTGCTTGCTGTATGCTTCTCATCCTTCTCTTCTTTGAATGAAAGGGGTTAGTTGAGTTTTTCCTTCTCCTGGTCAGTCTGTATGGGAAGATGACCTTTTTTTTTTTTTTAATTTTCACAGGTCTCTGAATCAAGACTCGCTGTATACAGCCTTCACGAACATCACAAAATCTTGGGTTGCAAGCTCCATACCAGGATCGGCTGCAACCTCCTGGGATCCCAGGGTAGTGAGAAGCATTGTTTGCATGAGGAGGGATGTGAACACTTGTAGCCCACAGGCAGACTGGGTAGAACAATCGCGCCAGTGACCCTAATGTCATCTCACCGTGCTCTTTACCATACCGCGACACTGACCCTGGGAGTGCTTTCACAGGGGGTCAGTAATGAACCCGTTACAGCAGCCGCTTGCAAAACTGCCTGCACATTTCTTTACTTTCTGGCTTCTCGGCAATCATGATAGGGACATCACACTAGCTTACGAGAAGAATACAGTGTCACCCAAGCCAAGGCCACCCTAAATCAACCAGCCTGCAGCCCACACACGGGCTGCTGGTAGCCAGCGATGATCAGCTGAGCCCGGCTCGCATCAGCGCAGCTGCCCCATCAGTAGGTGGACTAATGAGAGAGAATTAATGGCCACCGTTTGCTATGCTCCTAAGTTTTGGTGTGGCGATGGCACAGTCATACTTAACTGAGACATCTGGGTTGGAATTACAACTTCATTACTACTGTGTTTTCAGCAAACTATATGATCTGGTTTAACCTCAGTCTCTCCTTCTATAAAGTAGAGATAATGATAATGCCTGTTTTAGAGGACTGTTGTAAAAATTCAATGATTCAGTGTTTGTAACACAGTGTCTTGTGTGGAGTCACAATAAATGTTAGCTAATTTTCCGAGCTGCTTTATGCAAGTTTGTCTCTGATCCGAGGATGGAGGACTGAGGGGACAAGTGGGGAATGAAAACCACCTCTTTCTCCACTTGCCAAGCTGTGCGCTCTGGCGTGGGACAGTGTCCATCTGTAAGAAGGAGCACCTGTTTCCAATTTGCACAGTCACCATATGGGCTGGCAGAAGTCTGGCTATTATCTTTTATTTCATTGTTCACTTTTCATCTTGTTTTAGTAGAGTATTGTCCTTAACTTGGGGTTCCAGCAAACATGACATTCCTATATTCATGGGCTTCTCTCAAACTATTTCCTAGTGCCAGAGCCCAAGTATTCTACACTTGGACTCCACATCTCTCAGGACCTTCTGAGTTTTGGCACTGAAAGCTTTACATCCCAGGAAACCCCTTCGTCCCAAGCAAACTAAGATGGCTGCCTCCCTAAATGCCCCTTCCTCTCCAACCTTAGTGATGGAGAAGGGTCTACAAATATTCACTGGTTATCCCTTGAATGTGAGTTTGATCTAGAGCAGGACCCACCTGGAGACTTCTCATTGAGAAGATCCTGGGCCCTGGGTCAGGGCCCCTAGTGGATGAGTGTGGCAGTCCCCAAAAGCCTCCTTCCTCCTCTCCTACCACCACTGAGACTATGGAGCCAAGGCCCTTGTGGGTCCACCATGCTCTTCTCTGAGTCCCTCCTCCAGGTCCCCTGGGGGGACGCTCCTTCAGCTTTCCTCCTCTGCCTTCCTTTCCTCAGAGGCCACCTCTGCCACTTGGTGCAGGAGGGGCTTGGTGTGAGCAGACTGCATAGGGTCTGCAGCTGCTTCCAACAAACTCTCTTCACCGGGGCCCTATGAAGAGCCCCAGGCCCCAGGTGGTGCACACAATGGAGAAGTGCAGGCAGAGTCTTCCAGGTGAGATGAGCCCTCCCAAACTCCCCAAGGCTGAGCTGCCACACAGCCAAACCGCACATGGCCTTGAACTTAAAGAGAACGAAGAACAAAATAAAATCAAAAGCAGCTCAGTGGCAAAGGCTGCGCGGACGGGCAGCTTCGGGGTCTCTGTGAGCCAATGACTGGGGAGGAAGGAAAGAGGATGAGAGTTCACGAGAGGAAAGGTTTGGAAGGATCTGTGACAGATGAGAGGAGAAGAGCAGGACAAAGTCCCCAAATGCCTGGGTCTGGGAGCTTCTCACTCTCCTCCAGCCATCACCTGTCTCCCATAGAAAGGGGCCACCCATGATCTCCATGCAGGGGTCATGTTTTGTTCCCTTATCAGCAAGGCAAGCACCCTGGGCCCTAGGCTTCTGGGCCCAAGGACTGTGTAAATGGCCCAGACCACACTAGGGGAGCAGAGATCGGCCTCCTGAGCCACTGGCCTTCAGCAGAGAGGAGAGAGGAATATAAAGTGTGAAGGGAAAGAATGGAGTGGTGGAGAGGTCCCAGGCGTACCCCTTAACCCCATGTCCATCACTGGCTGGAGGCTGTCAGACTGGCAGGAGAAAGAGACCAAAGCCAAATCGATACTTTTCATTCCAGAGTGACGGCTGGGTCAGGGCTCCCTCCCCCAGTCTGCCCGGTGACCCCTCCAGAGCCAACAGAATCAGGCCAGGGGAATGGCCGTCGCCAGGGCCTTGCTGCTCCTGGGGGCTATAGATGACCTTCCAGTGTCCTCTCTCCAGGGGTCACAAGCACCAACTTCACCAGTCTTCCAGGTGACTCACTGGCTGCTGTCCTCTGCCCCCTCAATTGTCCTCAGCTCTAAAGAAACATCAGCTCTGCTCCCGAGGGCTCCTAAGTCACCCCTTGCTACAAGCAGAAGCCCCTGGATCAGAGTCCCCTAGTTAGGGTGGAGACCTGCTCACAGGGAGGGAGGCCCAGAGTCTGGGACATGGGGACAGGTGGCAGACACGTGTGGGAGTGTGCGCTTCTTCATTACTCTTCTGTCTAATCTGAACCCCACCAGCTGCCATGAAATTGGCCATGGTGGATCTCATCAGCAAGAACATTCGAGGGCACAGTCTCAGTCTGTCACTGAAAGAAGAACACATCTGTTTGAAGTCACTGTCTATGAACTAAACCACAAAAATAAAATTCCTACTCCTAGGCTTACCGAAGGAAGGCCTTTCAGTCAAAGCTGACCGTGGAAGAATTCTTTAAAAAAGGGAAAATTATGTATAACAACTTAAAGGTCTAGAAATAGTGGATTGGTTAAATAAATTATGGTATGTTTCTGTGCCATAGATTTAAAGCTGTCTTCCACAGTTTTGAACATGCTTTATTAAGTTTAGAAAATATCTGTAGACAGTGAGAAGACAAAGACTTGGCACCATATATACCATGATCCACATTAATTAAAGGTGTGTATTTACGTGTGAAGAGAAAACTGTAGGGGAATGGGTGAATTCTGGCTTACTCTTTCTTTTTTTTTTTTTCTGTTTCAGTGATTTTCACACGTGTTTGCATGAACAGACATTAGTTCGTGTTTTTCCTGACTTAGTCTTGATTCCAGCTCTGTGGGGCCTGGGGCAGCACCCCAGGCTGGGGATTTCAGGCAGGTCTGAACATGACTGTCTGCAGCGAAGGCTAAAGATTGACCTGGGTTGAGGCCAAGTAACTGCACAGAGAGCAGAGCTGATCTCCAGCCTCCCTGACGATCCCCACACCAACCAGCTAGGATGCAAAGGCTGACAGAGGTGGCTTCTCTGCTGCTAAGGCTGGAGCTGGGAGAGCCACAGGGCAGGAGGGACTGAAGAGCTGGGTCCCTGTAGGTGGACCTGAGGGCACTGGATGAGGGAGCTCACCCCCGGATATGTTGTTCCACCCTGTCCTACTTGGTACTCACTCATAGACCTCTTTCCTGGTTTTTGCTGCTGCTATAAACTACTACATATCTATTTGTATACATTTTTTCCTTCAAATTGAAATGTTTTAAAAGTCATATGAATTTATTTAATAAGAAATGCCTGAAAGGAATAACCAGCAATACCTGCCTTAAATAAAAGTAAACTAAATAACATAAAATGTCATTCAGACTCTAGTTGTGTTGTTGCCTATAGAAGGTTCTGTGATAGAGCCTGCTCTTGAGACATCAGCAAGTGCCTGACGATGTCTCTACCCTCCCGAGCTGCATCTTTCTCTCGAACACAATCAGAAAGATGGAAAGAGAACTTAAAGGGGAAGGACGTAGCATTCAGCCTGCTTTCCTGTCATCTGGGTACCAGGTCAATAGCCTATGCCAATGACACATGTCACCCACACTGGACCACTGGCAGAGGAGACAGAGGCCAACACTAGAGGTTGAGAGTCTGGAATGGGTGGCAGGGCGAATCCATGCTGAGGAGGTGACCTTGCAGAGTTCACAAAATCTACTTCGGTCTCAATGTCCTCATTTGCAAATCAGGCTTGTGAGAGCTGACCTCCCTGTTTCAAAGTTGGCAAGCATCGTGTGTGTGTGTGTGTGTGTGTGTGTGTGTTTTCATGTGTTTATAATCAGAAGGCACATGGTTTGTGACAGTCTGAAAATGTATTTCACAAGTAATAGAGTACTCCGCAAGGATGGATTACAGGTAGAATGTAATGAAATTCATTCCAACCAACTAATATTTATTTGTAGAGTTGCACACAATTTTTAAACTACTTTCTCCTACATCATTTAACTGATTGTCCCTGCACCATCACATAACTAAATACCAAGGAAATTTAGCTTAATGCTACAAGCGTATGACTATCTCAAGACTTAGAAACACTCCAAAATTACTTTTCTCCTTTCTTTAGCATCATCATCACAGATTATAATTGTGCCACTGATTACAATGAAAATGAAGCAAACATTTGTGGCTTATTGATAATAACAAGAATCACAATTGCTCTGATGATTCTCATTATTACCATTGCTATGACTATCAGAACTGCGAGTCACTGTGCATCTTCTGGCTGCCAGAGAGGACTCTAGGCTCTTTGCAATAATATCTTATTTAATCCACATATCAATCCCAGAAGTAGGTACTCTGATTACCTCCCATTTTTGAATTCCTTCCTTAGAGGAGTTTGGTGACTTATCTGAGATGGCAGAGCAGAAATGTAAAATAATCTGGGTCTGGTATGTGAAAATACCCAGCACAGAAAGACAAATGATACATGACCTCACTCATGTGGAATATAAAAAGGTGGATCTTATAGAAGTACAGAGGCACAGCGGTAGAATCCAGGGTGCCGAGGGAGGAGAATATATAATGGCAGTTAGCGAGGAGGAATACATTTCAAGAGCTCTATTAGACAGCAAGGTGATCATTAACCATGATGCACTGCATTCTTGGAAAAATGTAAAGAGAGTGGATTTTACATGCAAACATACAGAAACGATAACTGTGCGAGGTAATGCATCTGCCAATTAGCTAGATTAAACCATTCCACAGTATATGCTTCTATGCTTCAAAATACCATATTGAACATAATAAAAATGTATAACATTTTCTGTCAACTTAATAAAACGACAAAATTAAATTTTTAAAAAAGAGTTAAAACCTCGGGCTTTCCCTCTCACCATGACACATCATGGCTACCTGGAGCCCTGGGTGGGTCTCTGCTATTAGGCATCCGTAGGATCTGAGGTAGGAACAAGGCCCCCAGGTAGGCCCACCCAAAGAGAGCAGGGCAGGTAGACAGTAGAGTTAACTATGGAAGAAAGAACCATTCCTACTGTAACCAGCACTAACCAGCTAATCAAACCAGGCCAAATCATGTCCAAGGCAATTGTCTGGGCAGCCTTCAGAGACTCACCCAGCCTGAGAAGCCAGCCAATTATGCCTGATCATTCTCTGCAGCCCTGTCCTTACAAAAGACAAGTCCAGACCGGCCCAATGTAGACAAATGAGCAGTTCTATTATCTCTGAAAGGCAATCTAATTCCCTTCAAATTTAAAAGTCTCCACAGTATCCTAACGGGCCTCAGTGGGGCACGTGTAGAAATTAATAAGTTCACGGTGTGCCCAGCTTGGCTTTCATTATCATTTTTTGCCATGCAGTGGACAGGATTTCCATTATTACTCAAGGATTTTTCTGTATCTGATTCTCTAAGAAGGTCAAGTCTATAGAGCTCAGACTCTGGGCTGAGAATTGAGACTGAAATTTGAGGGAGGTTTTCCTGTTCAGGTGGGGCAGGGATCAAAAGGCAGTATCAGAAGGACAGGCTACATGGAGAAGCCCTGCCTGCATTCTGGCCCATGCTGGTCTGCTCTGGGATACTGGGCAAGTCACGCAGCCTCAGTATGACCCAGGGGTCTCCTCAGTGACATAAGCAGGGAGGAGGGTCTGGAAAATGAAACTCAAAGTTGTCAAATTTCCACGTTTGAATCATCGCAACACCTATCATAGACAGGCTTTAAATTCCATCCAACAATGTTGGAAAGCCTGTATTATTTGACAGATAATGACAGGGAGGCTACTCTGCCGTACCATCCCTAAATCATACCATCAAAATGACTCCTATGTGATTCAGGGAACAAGGATTCATATGGGTGTAATAAGATCAAAGACTCACACTTTTCAGGAGAGCAATTGAACATATTTCAGCAACTTTAAAACGCTTGGCCAATTCATTCCAATCATGAAAAAAATCTATCCAAATGACAGAATCTGAGATGTGGGCACATGTTGCCATAACAAAGAAATGAAAGCAGACAAATTTCCCATCAGCTAGAGGATGGTAAGCCTTAGAATTACTCATTAAGTTAAAACTCACATAGCCATTTTAAATAGCTGCAGAAGAATATTTAATAAAATGATATATTCCCTTTATTTTAGTGGGAAAAATAGGGCAAGTATTAATATTATTAAACTGATTGATTTAATTGTTTCATTTCATTTGGTACATGGTATTATTAGTGTTATTTAACTAAATAATGTTAATAGAATATTAATATGAAATTTTAATGCACTATGAGATGGGAATCATAATTTTTTAAAAAACTAGAAAAGTGACTGAAAGGAAATACACTGAAATGTTAATGCCTTTGCTTTTTTGTGTGTTTCACTATATTTTTCACATTTTCAGTATTCAATGCTTATTATGTCATGAGCAGGCAATATAAAGGCTATTTGATATCCCTGCATTTTGCACTATGTGCACAATGCAATGACAACTTTTATTTAAATGACAATCATTTGCGATTGCAGATGATTGTAAATGATATTACAGCAGAATCTGTATGTGAGAATTTTTTTTTTTTTTGCTAAAAATAAGTTTTTAAAGAGGAGGAGTGGATAAGAGAATCAAGACAGAGCAAAAATGATAGAGGCTACTGTCTTCCACAAAGCTTATGGCTCACCTCGTGGGCTAAATTGAAAATGAAGACCCTAGGGAAAGGGGAAGAAAACTGCCCCTCGAAGCATGAGCGGCTGATAAGGGTGGGGGGTGTTGGGGGGGAGACTAAAAGCTTCTGTTGACTTGGAGGAGTGATAGAGCTGACAGATATGAATTTTTCAATTTTATGAGAATGATAGAGATCTGAAATAAATCTCCAGTATTTCCTTTTTAAGATAAATGTTTTAAAATAAATGCTTGCAGCATGGATGGATGGCTAGTGCCTGTGTCCTGTCTTGGAGCTTATCATAAATAACATTGAGAAAAATAGCTTTGACCATTCTAGAAAGCACCTTTATTTTTTACTCTTACGAACTCAGGAGATTACATTTTGATGCATTAAGATAGATTTTTTTTTTAGGGTAGCTGCAAATAATACCTGGAGTACAGAAATTGTCTTTAGTTGGAAATAACTACTCAGGGCTTGGCTTAGGAATGAACCTTAGTTTCAAGATGAACCCGAAAAACTGTGGGCACATCCAATGGTCAGAATACAAATTCATGTTTGATGGGCTTCTGATTTAACAAATCCTTTGGTGAACTTCCAGGTAGAACTTAATTGTCCTTTAGCCCTACAACCCAGAAAGTTAAATAATCTTTTGTAAACATAAGATTTTAAATATCATATTTTCTTGAAAAATTTATTTCTCTACTCTGGTCTGAACATCGGAGAGCTTATAACTACTGTAGACTTCAGCTTCCCTGCTCCGTATTGGATGAGAGCATTAAGGGTTGATATAATGAATAGTCAGACACATCCCTCATCTTTTATAGCATTAGCCTCATTACACCGAAATGACTTAATGTCATCAGTTTACTTCCCTTTAGTTTACTCTGTTATGTTCCAAGGAGTCACACACTTGATAAAAGCTGAATGAGCTGAATGGTTGAAAGGCCTCTGCACAGGAGCTCTGAGACAGGGGCATTGCTGCAATGGGCACATGGTGTGGAGGAAGCCACAACTCAGCTCTGTATTTCAGATCCAATTAACCAAGATAAATCAGAATCCTCATTTTTTTTTTTAATGTTAAATCTCCCAATTTCTAAATGTCTTCTCTAGTTTTTAAATGCACAGACATTTCTATGACCCAAACATTTTGGATAATATTTGTTTAAAAATCTCCTTTCCAAGGGTTGCTAAGAATTGATGATTAATCCCAATATCTATTAGTTATCTCCAAGAAAGGATGAGTTGGAGTATCCTGAGGCTCTGCCCAGAAGGTTTGGGGAAGAAACCTCCTCTTTAGTGGAAAAGATTGCATAGGCGGTTGGTTGAAGGACATCTGGAAGAGGTTTGAAAGTGCCCGGATTCTAAACCCCCATGGAAGTAAGATAGAGCCTCTGAGAGTCCAGAGTGTCTCCCTTTTGTCTTCAAGGATGCTTTTGGGTTTGTCTTCACATAATGCTGACTGGAACCCACCCCACCCCTCCTTACTTTATAATGTTCCATAATGAAAAAGGGGCCTGCCCAAAACTTATCTTTTAAAAGTGCAAAAGAGCCCATTTTTTCTTGCCCAAGTGGCTCATAGTGAAGCAGACAAACTGTCAGAAAAAATTGACTTCATCATGGTGAAAACCTCTGCCTGGCACCCATCCATCATAAAGCAATCTTCTGGAAGTCTTGAATACCTTCATTAAATTTCCTGTCTTTCTTCTGACAGTTATAAAATGTTAACAATATTACTCACGATGCAGGGATCTTCAGAAATTCTTTGTCTAATCCCTTCTACCCATCACCCATCCCCTTGTCTTTGCCCAAATCTGTAGAAACATGTGAAATAGTGGTACCCTGCATGTACCTGTCCTGGGACCCCATGCTTACAGGAGGTCAGAAGGGAGCCATAGTAGTCTTGATAATAGTTGGAAAGCTCTCTAGCCACAAGATACAGAGGGAAACATTTTTTTTTCCTTCTGATTCCTCCTCCAAGAGCCACACACACATTTAAGTTCAAGGGCCTGACCTTGTCCTACCCTTAGCAAATATTTCCTGATCCTTTTTTCTTTATCTTTTTCTCTTGCCAGGGCAATAAGCAACAATTCTCAACTTATCCTTGATCCATGAGTTGTGGTGACAGCACATCATACATTTTACCATGTCTATGGGTTATTAAGATAAAAGTGTTCTTAACAACATTACTAGTTTAACTCCGACTCCAGGGGCTACTTCAGCAACTTATCATTATGAAGAAAGAGCGTTTTGCCTTGGTGGCAACATGATGGGGGGAACCGCAAAGAGATACAGAATTCATACAAGAAGTGAGAAGAGGCACACAGCATTGACACCTTGGGCTGATCTAGGACACACACAGCATGGTGACCATAGCTATAAGGCCTTAGCCTGGCTTCTCAGAGGTTTCACAACACATCTCCAAAGCAAGTCAAGTGCAACATACAAAACCATCATCTTACCTGCAAAAGGAACTGGTGCATCTTTATCCAGGGCTACCAGTGGTGGATCCAAAATGACTGTGTCATTGTTCTCAGTTATGACTCCGTGATAAGAGGTCTCGATCCATGGCTTATGTTTGTTGACTAGAGAACAAATGGAGGAAAACAGAACAAAGCAAGAAGATCATCATGTGAACAATTAGCCCATAATAATATTCATATTGCACATTTGCCCAACTACAGGTTCCCATCCAACAACCCCAGGAGGACCATGTTAGACCACGGATACCCAGAGAAGCTTCAGAGCATGCACAGAGGGCTTCTACAGCTCACCCCAACTACCTCTCAGCTAAACAGCAGTACCAAGACTCAAACATTTTCATCTCTAAGACTATGGACCTTCTGACTCATCAAATCCCATTATTTCGATTTCTCAATGCCCAGTGTACAGATTCTTAAGAATTGATACAAAACTTAAATTTTCAAATCCCACTCTCTGTTAATAGATGTTTCAGAATCCTTATCAATCAACAAACTGATAGGTTATGGCTGTGTGTGCTAGAATTTCTGACCTCAACCTAACTGGACCTATCCTGAAGAGCTATTGACATGCATGGATACATAATATACACATATGTATAAGTACCAATATGTATGTAATGATGCAACAAACATTTTAGTATTTTCTGACCATCTAAAGACTATCTAAATGGCTTAAGTTATCTAGCAACTTAAGTTATTCTTCAATAAATTGATGAGCTAAACGATGTATTATCTGATGACTAAGTAATACACTGAAATATCTAACATTATAGGTTGAATTTTGTCTACCTCCAGAAAGAAAGGTTGGTATCCTAATCCCAGTACCCATATTTGGACACAGGTCTTCATAGAGATGGTCAAGCTAAAATGAGTGCCCTAGGTAGGGCCTCATCCAACATGACTGGTGTCCTTATCAAAAGGGGAAATTTGGATGCAGAGACAGACACCCACACAGGGGGAATGCCAGGAGGACAGGAGCTATGCTGCACAGGCCAGGGACCTCCTGGGAGCTGGGAGAGGAGCCTGGACTATAACTTCCTCTAGCACCTTCCCAGGGAGCGTGGTCCTGCAACATCTTGATTTTAGACTTCCTGCCTGAAGAGGACAATAAATTGTGTTATTCTAAGATACTCAGCTTGGGGTACTTTGTATGGAACCCTAGAAAATGAGTATAATATGCTTATAGTCAATAGTTGCTAATGATGGATAGAGAATGGAAATTAGACTTGTGCCAGGATTTGGTATAATACGCCTATGTCGGACTCTTATCTGACGCACATCCAATGTCTGTCTATTCTGCCTCCTTGGTATGTTTCATCTGAGTCAAATGCCATCTGGATCATTGCAGTAGCCTTGTGAGTGGTCTCACGGTAGAAAATCCTAGGTCCACTTAGTCCACACTCCACACTTGCCTTAGGAATGATCTTCTGAAAACCTGCATCTGGTAACTCAACTGAGACTCTTCTCTCTTTATTCAGTCCCCACATACCCTCACAGAAGCACAAAGTAAATGATTTAAAAACAAAATAACAGGTTAGAGGGAGACCTAGGATAATCAGTTATCCCAATGCCAACTCTCACCCCCTCTTCACAGTTTCAAAGTAATACTCCCCAGAGCACCCTGATACATAGCATGATCACTGTAAAGACCATGAAGAAATTAACACCTTGAGGTGTGACTTTCCCAGGACGGCCACGTGGTCAGTAATTATTAAGTGGGAAGATCAAAATCTCTTTTCAAATTTTATGATATCCCGGACACACCCATGCACACACACGTGTATTATGATATATGTGCAATACGCATACTGTATGTATTTCATTATAAATTTTTCAATGACTTGCAAAGCAAGACCTTATATAACTTAGAACAGCTCTGCACAGAGTCCCCTGCACCTTCTCAACCCAACATCCTTCAGAAGGCCACTGAACAGCTGTCCCAGGATTGGAGGGACCACCATTTTCCTCTTCCTTATCCCTTCCCCAGCAATCACAAACTAACTGGGAGGCAATGTGTGGGGCAGGGACATATGCCTAGCCAGTCTCAGGTCTTGGCTCCTGAGATCCCTTTCTGTCTCTTGAATCAAGCCCAGGACGGAGAGCAGCTCTGCCCGCTGCAGGTGTGCGTGGGGCAGCAGGCTCATCCATTCTTGCATTTTGGCATGGAAACTGGTGCTTCATTATGAACCCTGGAAGAATTACAGCCACCCTGGGCTGTCCCCACACTCCTTTACTCTTTTATTAGCCATCAACACAAATGCAATGTAAATAATTTGCAGCTGTTGTGAGAATCAATTAATCTCTTTTTTTTCCCCTTAATTAAACCAAGGGGCCTATTCATTAGAAATGTGTACAAAGCATACGCCAGGAGCTCGCCCAGGGTTTCAGCTGCATTGTGTCACTTGGCTCAGGGCAGGCAATGGAATCTAGGGTCACTATTCCTGGTCTCAGTCCTGGCTTAGGTGAATTAGGCAGGCCCTCAGAGTTCCCTCCACTGTAAAACAGGGATGATGACAGCGTTCAGAGGGCCCTCCTGTCACCCATCTTGTGCTGGACTCCCATTCTCTACCCTTTTATGGCTGACTTCCTTCCTATCTCTGGACAGAGGTGGTATATGGACCAATTCTAAAGCTCATCAGAGGAGATGGGTTGATTTCTTGCTATTATGGGATACCTCCCTTGACTTCTCACTGCTACAGTTCCTTGGGTGCCTATTACAGATTACACGCATATATTCATTAATCATCACAACAACCTCTTTAGGTCAGAGACTCGAAGGGGTATAAATGTTCCCATATGGGAAAATAAGAATGCTAAATCTCTAAAGTTTTCGTATTCCTTTCCCAACTTCCCACTTCCCTCAGACCTGGGTGGACTCTTGCTTTATCAAGGTTGACAAAGATTCACATTTTGATGTGTATACAATCATATTTGAAAGGAGCCCCCTTTGTATATCTTTTCGTTTTCTGACTTTAATGATTGCCCTCTTATTTATAATTGAGTTGTGAAACAAAGGACTTCTCCAACCATGTATTAGTTTTTAAATCATCCTATTGCTCATTATTTTTTGTTGGCATTTTTTTATTTGCTCTTTTGAGATACCCATGACAGCAGAGTGTACTTTGACATATTATACATACAAGGAGTAAAACTGATTTCAATTAGAATCCTATTCTTAGGGTTCTGCATGACATGGAGTTCTCTGGTGGTGTAGTCATTTACAAACACAGAAAAGTGACGTCCGATTCATGCTACTGTCTTCCCTATTCCCATCCCCCTCTCATTCTTTTTCTGTAAAATGGAGATACTTCTTTCTCAAAACTCCTGTGAAAATTGCATGAGATAATATGGACAGATCTAGCACCTCAGCTCGGAGCAGGCATTGCAACACTGACGCCCCCCTTGTCCGTTTCATGCTCCTGGGTAGCTAAAGTGTGGCCTTCTACTCTCTGAGATATTTAGTCCAGCTTCATTCATGCAACAGATATTTATGAAAGCCCTCAGATACATAGAAAATATCCTAAGCCCTGAAGTCAAATGGGAGAGAAAAGTCCTTGAAAAAAGCATTTGACAAAATTCCCTATCCATTTCTAATTAAACGTGAGGAACAGAAGGGAGTGACTTCAATCTGATAAAGAATTGTACAAATACTGACAGCAAATGGCATGCTTAATGTTCAAAGACTGAATGCTTTTCCCCTAAGAGAAGGAAGAATTCAAGGCTGCCCACTCTCTCTGCTTCTATTTACATCACACTGGAAGTTCTAACTAGTGCAATAAAATAAAATAAAATAACCAGTTTGGAAATCAAACAGAAAAATTGTCTTCATCCATAGAGAACATAAAAATTCTATACAATAAATATGCCATTAGAACTAATAAGAGGATTTAGGAAGGTCATAGGATAGAGAGTCAATGTGTAAACACTGATGGCATTTGAATGTATTAGCAATAAACAATTGAAAACTTATATACAAAAATATTATAGTAGCATCAAAAGTCATGAAAGACTTGTAACAACTTTCATAAAATGCATGTAAAAAACTGAACAGGTCTTAGTGGAGTGATAGACAATGTTCATGATTTGGCAGATTCAATATAATTAAGAAGTGAATTTTTCCTAAAATTGATCCACAGATTCAAGACAACTCCTATCAAAATGCCAGAAGGACTTTTTAAAAAAGAGAACCTAATTCTAATATTTATATAAAAAATGAAAAAGGCCTGACATAGTCAAAATAATTTTGGAAAAGAAAAACAAAGTTGGAACTTTACCTGATTTTTAAGGCATCTCAAAGCCACCCGAATCAAGATAGTGTGAAATTGAGAGAAAGATGGACATAGAGATTGGCATTAAATAATGAAGTCTAGTCATAAATAGACATGGATGCAGTCAATTCATTTCTGACAAAGGTGTCATAACACTTCAATGGGAAGAAGGATCACCCTTTCATTAAATGCTGCTGGGGGGAAAAGGCAGGGGAAAGAAGAGAAGAAAAACAACTTCCACTCTACCGTGCATCATTCACAAAATTATCTCTAAAAGGATCAGAATCCCTAAATGTAGGAGCTAAACTTTAGTTTTAGCCTTTGAAAGAAAGCATAAAACAAAACTTTAGTGGTTTGGGGTGGGCAAAGACTTATTAGAGGGGACCAAAAAAAAAATGAATGACGAAAGACAAATTGAAAATGTCAAGTGTTTTCTATAGGTTTAATGCAATGCCAATCAAAATCCCAATGGTATTTCTTGTAGAAATAGATAAAGCAATCATGAAATTCATATTAAAAAATAAAAGACCCAGAATAGCAAAAGCAATTCTAAGCAGGAAGTGTGAATCAGGCGGTATAGCGATACCAGACTTCAAACTATACTACAGAGCAATAGTAACAAAAACATCATGGTACTGGTACCAAAACAGGCGGGTGGACCAATGGTACAGAATAGAGGACACAGAGACCAATCCACAAAACTACAACTATCTTATATTAGATAAAGGGGCTAAAAGCATGCAATGGAGGAAGGATAGCATCTTCAACAAATGGTGCTGGGAAAACTGGAAATCCATATGCAACAAAATGAAACTGAATCCCTTTCTCTCGCCATGCACACAAGTTAACTCAAAATGGATCAAGGAGCTTGATATCAAATCAGAGACACGCCGTCTGATAGAAGAAAAAGTTGGCTACGATCTACATATTGTGGGGTCGGGCTCCAAATTCCTTAATAGGACACCCATAGCACAAGAGTTAATAACAAGAATCAACAAATGGGACTTACTCAAACTAAAAAGTTTTTTCGCAGCAAGAGAAACAATAAGAGAGGTAAATAGGGAGCCTACATCCTGGGAACAAATCTTTACTCCTCACACTTCAGATAGAGCCCTAATATCCAGAGTATACAAAGAACTCAAAAAATTAAACAATAAGAAAACAAATAACCCAATCAACAAATGGGCCAAGGACCTGAACAGACACTTCTCAGAGGAAGACATACAATCAATCAACAAGTACATGAAAAAATGCTCACCATCTCTAGCAGTCAGAGAAATGCAAATCAAAACCACCCTTAGATACCATCTCACTCCAGTAAGATTGGCAGCCATTATGAAGTCAAACAACAACAAATGCTGGCGAGGATGTGGGGAAAAGGGTACCCTTGTACATTGCTGGTGGGACTGCAAATTGGTGTGGCCAATTTGGAAAGCAGTATGGAGATACCTGGGAAAGCTGGGAATGGAACCACCATTTGACCCAGCTATTGCCCTTCTCGGACTATTCCCTGAAGACCTTAAAAGAGCGTACTATAGGGATACTGCTACATCGATGTTCATAGCAGCACAATTCACAATAGCTAGACTGTGGAACCAACCTAGATGCCCTTCAATAGATGAATGGATAAAAAAAAATGTGGCATTTATACACAATGGATTACTACTCAGCACTAAAAAATGACAAAATCATGGCATTTGCAGGGAAATGGATGGCATTAGAGCAGATTATGCTAAGTGAAGCTAGCCAATCCCTAAAAAACAAATGCCAAATGTCTTCTTTGATATAAGGAGAGCAACTAAGAACAGAGCAGGGAGGAAGAACATGAGAAAAAGATTAACATTAAACAGGGACAAGAGGTGGGAGGGAAAGGGAGAGAGAAGGGAAATTGCATGGAAATGGAAGGAGACCCTCATTGTTATACAAAATTACATATAAGAGGAAGTGAGGGGAAAGGGAAAAAAACAAGGGAAAGAAATGAATTACAGTAGATGGGGTAGAGAGAGAAGATGGGAGGGGAGGGGAGGGGGGATAGTAGAGGATAGGAAAGATAGCAGAATACAACAGTCACTAGTATGGCAATATGTAAAAATGGGGATGTGTAACCGATGTGATTCTGCAATCTGTATACGGGGTAAAAATGGGAGTTCATAACCCACTTGAATCAAATGTATGAAATATGATATGTCAAGAGCTTTGTAATGTTTTGAACAACCAATAATAAAAAAAATAAAATAAAAAAATAAAAATAAAAATTGTGAAATGGTATTCTTTGAAAAACATGTTTAACAGAAATAACTTAAAAGCCACAAACTGCGAGAAAATATTTGTAAAACATCTCATAAAAGACCTGCATCCAAAATATATAAATAACTCTTTGAATTCAATAATGAACAATTACATTTTTGAAATGAACAAAAATCGAACAAATCTGTCACCAAAATAAATACATGAGCAGCAAGCAGGAACGTGAAGAGATGCTCAACAGGGATCAGGAGGGACATGCACAGGAAAGCCACTGTGGGATATCACACATGACCATGTGAATGGCTAGCAAGGTCAATAATTCCAAGTTTGGACAAAGCAACTGGAACTGTCATGCATTGCTAGTAGGAATGCAAAATACTACAGTCACTTTGGAAAACAGTCTCATAGTTGTTTTTTTTTTTTTGTTTTACAGAATGACTGGTAAATTCCATTCCTACAATGGATCCATGAGAAATGAAAGCATAAACTACACAAAAGACTTCTATATAAATGATCAAAGGGCATTAATTCAGAATAGTGCCAAACTAGAGACTAGAATAGCCATCAAGTTTGAGTGCATAAGCAAACTGCAGTAGATCCAGCTAATGGATGCTACTCCAAAATAAAAAGAGATCCATGGCTGATCCACATTAAAAAAAATGGATGGATCTCTAAAGCATTCATCCATTAAATAAGATGAAAGAAGTCAGACACACAGGACGGTATGTGGTTTGGTGCTATTTATGTGACATTGTAGTAAATGCAAAAATATAGGGAAAGATAAGTAGCCATGAGGGTAGCATTTGATTGCAAAGGGTCATGAGGGAATTTCGTGGGATGAGGGACCTATTCTATACCTTGACTGTGGTGTGGTTATTCCTGTGCATGTGCATTTATCACAACTGATCCAAATGCACTCCTAGAAAGAGTGAATCTCACGGTGTATAAATTATACCTCAATGAGCGTGAAGCAAGAGTGAATTCTGTCCTGTTATACTAGAGGGGGGTCCATGATAACCAGTATGGCAAAAGGGAGGTAAGAAGAGGGGTGCAGAGTGCTACGGAAAAAGAGAGCAGAAGCATACCCCAGCCTTGGTAATGCAGATTTACCTCCAGGAGGAAGCAGCTCCTCAGCCGTGAGCAGTAAGAATCAAGCAAATACAAAGGATGCATCAGGTTCCAGGCAGAGGAGTGTGGACAAGCAAAGACCCAAAGGTGAAGCTGCTGATGTGCTACGGGGGGAAAATGTGGGTAGTTATGTTTGGCTGGAGAACAATGTTGGAGGGGGCAAGGCCAGCGCAAGGCTGATGGATAGGCAGCACCCACATCACCCGAACAGGGCTTATGGGCATATGCAGAATCTTCCAGAAGCTATTTAGTTTTTGGCTTCACGGGATTCTGCAGAGCTGTGTCTTATCCATAAAGAAGCAGTCGGTGTTGATACTTGTGGATGGCTGTTATTTCTTACTCAGTCACCCCCTGTGCTGATCCCTCCCTCCCTGAACAAAATGTTTTGCCTTTTTGTTCCAATGGACTAAGGTCAGGGGGTTCATGCTTTGCTCTATTTAGATGGAATTTCAGAACAGATCCCCCATCAGTTCTTCACAAGGCAATGCTCCTTTTTGCCGCACACCCTTTCTTGAGGTTGAGCTCTGTCGTATCGTGCCCCTTGAGGACTGCTTCTTGCCTCTGTCTTGCTTCTTCTCCATGATATTTCAGTGTCTGGAAAATGCGTGTCTCTGCACTCATGCAGAGGGAACACTGGTGTGATATTTCTGCTCCATTTACAGAGAAATTAGGTCTTGCCACCCAATGAGCCTCTAACTAGAGCACAGAGGCACATCTCAGGAGAGCTCCTCGCCTCTCTTCTCTTTGCTTCCACCCTGAAAAAGTGTGTTAATGCCTGATGCAAGCAGCAGAACCTCATGGCTGGTGGTTTACCCTTTGCCTCTTTTTGCTTTCATCCTAAAGTTCATTCTTCTGGCCACTGCTAGCTCCTAAATCCTCAGAACTCCAATACTGCTACTTGGGTAAAAATAAGCTCTGAGAAAAAAAAAATATGCTTTACTGATTTCAAAATGCTTTAGTGAGTTAAGGACACTTTAGTAACCGATTATTCCAGTGGTCAAGCTGATCTTTTCCTGGCCACGCCCAACTTACCCTTCTAACCTGATCCCCTGGAAGAGCTACTGAGGCCAGGGTGGATCTTGGATCCCTGAGAAAATTGAAGGGTGGGGTGGGATGAGCTTAATTATTTGTTGACTAGATGGGGAGTTGGTTTGGTGATGGGAATTTGGGATCTTGAGATACAAGCTTTTAAAGAGCTGGAGCAAGCATTCATGCAATGATCACTCAAAGTCTAGGGAAGGGCTAGAAAGCCTTTAAAATGAAAAAAATGTCAATCTGTCAGAAGATGCAGGATTTGGGAGTGGACATGCAGAAAGAAGAACTGCATCCCTGGCAGCTGCAAAAGACATGGCGGCGGGACCTCCACTCCAGCTCCCCAGCCCCAGCCCCTGCTCGCCCTGGGTGGACTCATCAGCCCACCATGGGGTATATGAGGTTATCTCCTGAAGCCTTTCAACAGTGTCTCCCCAACCACTATTTTATTTTTATTTGTGCTCATTTGGGTGGATGTCTCTTTTCGCAACAAAATGATTTCTAGTAATTACAATCTCATATTTTAAGGTAGTTTTAATCCCTGTTTCAGAGTGCAGAGGGGATGGGATCCCTCTCTAGGCAAATCTGTTCCTGGATTTTCCAGCCTGGATTCTTCAACAGCTCTCCTAGGGGATAGATGAGGTGACCCCAGGCCCTGAGCTCCCTCACTGCACCCCTATCCCTCTCCTTTCATCCTACCCCGGACTCTGCCTGTTCCTCCTTTTGGGTGTAGCTCTAGCCCCACCTCCCCCAGGTGCCCTCTTCTATACCTCTGTCTCCACCCTCACGCACAGGCTCACTGCATTGCCATTAGCTCTGTCCTCGCCCCTCTTCCTCACAGAACTATGTGCTTCCTTGAGTGGAGACAGCAGTCCAGTCGTGAGAATGACCATAGCTCACAGACGGCGCCAGGCACATGGGAAGACACTGAGGTGAGTGCATCTCTGCCTTCCTGATACTTCCGATCCCTGAAGCAATCAGCAATGCTTGGAGTCCAGTGAGTAAGGAGCTCACATTGCCCAAACAGAAAGAGGTGACACCCTTGCTGAATTAGAGGGAATGTATGCAGCTTGCTGGGGGTATCAATCAGAGTGCTTTAAAGATAAAACCCATGTGTGTGACTCAAATGCACAAAAATTCACAGAAGATGAGGCTTATTTGCACTGTTCTAATTCCGCCAAAAAGAATTTGTGGAAAAAGATGACCAAATCATTAATCTTTGGCTGCTCAATAGGCTCTTTCACTTGGTACAGAACGCTTTCCTCTCCCTCCCTCTGTTCCTTCCTCCCTCCTTCCTTTTCTCCTTTATTTCCATCCACCCATCTATCCAAAAATCCCATTTTCTTCTCTTCCATGTATCCCTTTCCATCCACAAATAACTGCTGAGAGTATGAGGACTTTCAAAGTCCTTAGCGCCATTTTTCCAGCCTGGGGATGAACCATATATCAGTATCCCATTGGTAGAGGCATGAGGACCAGGAATAGTGTCCTGGGGAACCATGTGGTCTGACAACAGTGAGGTTTCAAGTTGTTTTTACATAAGTCATAAGATAAAGTCAATTGGCCAAAGCTCCCCTTAAGACAAAGCCCAAGATTGGGCACAAGGAGCATCAGCTTCTTTCCAAAGTCTTAACACTGGGGACAAGAAGGATGTCCCAGTCAAGTCTTCCTACCTTCCCAGAACCCCACTCTATTATATAAAATGGAAGCAATGCAGATCCCACTGGTTTTGCGGGGAGGAGGATAAAATGAGATCCTAAGTCAGAGCTGACCCTGTGGTGACTAACAGCTCACAGGTCCCAGGCAAAGGGTCATTCTGAACCTCCACATATGCAGGCTGGGATCAAGATCCACATGGGACCTAGGATGCCTCCAACAGACATGCCATGGACCAACTAACCTATTGTCAGGTCAAAGACCTCACAGAGCCCCAGGCTCACTCCCTCCAACTGGAAGAACAGGATTAACTCTACAAAGAAGACTGGGAGCCATTCAGGAAAACATCATCAGACCAGGAAGTGCAGGGGAGAATCAGCCAGTGTCTAATACTCCCTTTCAGTCGCTGGAACCAAGTCATTTTCCCACACAGAATGTCTTAACTACACAACAAACGTTATGGGTCTGAAGTGTGCATTAAATTGTTATATCTATAATTCCCCAAGATTGTTATTACTTCAATATCTCATTCTTCACTGCATTTTAAACATCTTTAACCCCTAAAACCAGCTCTGAACTTAACGTTGGAATTTATGCCGCTGAAGGTAATTGCCTAAACCTCTTTCTGCAATTGCCACTGTCAGCCCAGGGGACTGTGGCACAGCTAGAGCTGCCACTCCTGGGGGCCTGACTATGTGCCAAGCTTTATCGTCACCACCTCACTCAATCCTCACGAGCACCCCTGAGAGGGTGGCATTAGCCCCACTTCGTGGAGGAGGGAACAGAGGGTCAGACAGCTTAAAGAACTCATGCACGTTCATGGCCCTTTGAAGAAGAACCAGGACTCCCATGCCAGTGGTCACTCTGTCCCCAGCCACAGGCCAGGCAGCAGCAGGCCTTCACTTCTATTTTCTGTGGGCCAAGTGTTTGGTGAGGCACAAGGGGACAATGGAGGCAAGAGAGACGACATCTGGACAACTGTCAGGATTCTCCAGAGAAACAGGAACCGTAGGCTATAACATAGCTGGGTGTCTCTATGCCTATGTCTAAGGCTAGGTGTGTGTACACACACACAGGAAATACCCACATTCTGTATCACTATGTCTATGTCCATGTATGTGTGTGTGTGCATGTGTGTGTGCACGCATGTGTGTGTGTGTGTGTGTACATGTAAGAGAAAGCGAGATTTCAAGGAATTGGCTTATACATCATGCAAGTGAGGGGGCGATCAAACTGAAATCTAGGGTAGACCTGCAGCTGAAAACTCAGACAGGAGTTAGCTACAGTTCAAAGCCAGGTTTCCTAAAAGAAAAAATCTAGAAAAACTCAGTTTGGGCTATTAAAATCCTTCACCTGATTTCATGAGGTCCCCCATGTTACTGAAAGTAATCTTCTTAACATTAACTGATAGTAAATGTTAACCACATATTAAAAAAAAAAACAACCTCAATAGCAACATCTGTAGTAATGTTTGATTAAATAACTGGCTAGTTAGCTGAGATGTCACAAATTAATCATCACACCCACTGAAGTGCCTTTTGAAATGTTGTGCTCAAATTGACCTGAGACGATACAATGGAATGGTATACATTCCTCTTACTCCCCGGTGGAATCGCCATATTTTCCCTTCTGTACTGGCAAATCAATAAATAAAACCTTTGACTTATGCTATCCGCTTTGTTCTAGAAGGTAGCAAATGTGTGTGATACATTTTTATTGCGAACTCCATTTCATGCCTTGGATCCCAAGATGTTCGCGACGATGGATGGCAATTATCTGGTTTACACTACATTCCCTGCAAAACGCTAGCCTGCTTCTCCATGCTTCAGAAAGAAAGCACTGGCAGGCCAATTTCCCCTTCTTATTTACGTCGACTGTTATATGCATTTCCTCAGCTTTCCTTCCTTCCTGGGAAGAAGGGAACATCAGGCGGAGGACAGGCAGGAAAGAAAAAGAAAGAAGAGCCTACTTCCTTCCCTACCATCCCCACTAAAACACAGTCACAACAGCCATAACCCAGGGTCTAGCTCAGCACTGTCTATCAGATAAGAAGCCTCCGTTTTCCTACTCAAGTATACTTCTGCCTGCTCTGTTCTGCTCAGCTTAGGCACAAACTGAGCCAGGGACTCTGACCCTCCCTCATTCCTTCCCCTCAAAAATACACACCTGGGATTGGATTGGGTCCTTGTTCTTCCACGGCCCCCTGATTATCTCTAGCATAGCGAGGACCGTGTTGGACCCTTTTGTGTCTTCCCACTACCAGATGGAGGGTAAAGATGCTGTGTCTTTTTATATCTGTGTCCCCAACCTAGCACAACATTCTCAAAATATAGCCAGGCACCCTTGGGGGCTCCCCCAGACCCTTTCAGTGATTCAGAAGATCAAAACTATTTTCATAAAAGTACTAAGATACAATTCGCTCTGTTTACTTTTATTCTCTCTGGAGGAGTTTCCCAGAGGATTGTGACGCTGGAACAGATTGAATGCAAAAGTAGAAATGGAAAGCCAGCTGTCTTCCATTAAGCCAGACGTCAATGACAGTTACAAAAATGTGGAACAATGGCATGTTCCCCACTCCCCATTATTTCTAAATTTTTGATACTATAGTTATTATTTTTAAGAGATAGAGAGAATTTTTAATATTTATTTTTCAGTTTTCAGTGGACACAACATCTTTATTTTATTTTATGTGGTGCTGAGGATCGAACCCAGCGCCCCCCGCATGCCAGGCGAGCGCGTTACCGCTTGAGCCACATCCCCAGCCCCACTACAGTTATTTTTAATAGTTTGTTACTCTTACCTTTAAGTTATGGGTTTATGATTATTATATTTAACTGAATTAATAAATATATACATACACATTAATCTAAAAAGTTTTAATTACAAATTCAATCAACAGCAGTAAGTACAATCCTCAGAAATACATGCTTTGGGTGTTATCAATAATATTTAAGAATGTCCAAGTATTCTGAGACAAAAATAAGTTGGATATATAGCTTGGTGGGTGGCTTGAAAGATGGTACAAACCACTCAGATAAGAAGAATGAGCAAGACTGTGAATGGGGTGGGCAGAGGGGGACGGAAGGGGGGCAGAGTGGAGAGAGGAAAGGCTATCTAATGTCATTGAGATGAGATTCAGATGGTTCTGAAGATTCAGCTTAGCTCTGGGAAGTGGATCAATGCAGGGACGAGATCAGTTCTCTTTCTGGTTCTGGTTGTGAAGGAAAGGCAACCGGCAGACTGAGTGGTTTGCACAAGCATTGCTGAGGTACTGTCCAGCTGATGGAGCCAGTTGCTTCTGGGAAGAGAAAGAAGAGCCTCTTCCTCCTTATGGGATCCAGGGTGAATACTGTCGGGAGAATAAGCATCTGAAACCACCGTCTGTATATCTCTTGCCACCTGGTTGGAGGAACCACCATAAAAAGAAACAAACTTCATAAATCACCCCTTGTACAAGGCATCAAAGGTTAAAAGCATCGTGATGAATTTCTGAAATAAATTTGGACTCTGAATTTCTAGAGCATTTGAGGGGCAATCACTATGTCTCAAAAGAGAAATCACGAGCTTAGCAATTTTAAAGGTGTTGAAGGTGTCAATTTCTCATAGAGGTAAATAGAACAGGTGTTTGCCAGCTGGAAGAGACTCTCAAGGCCTGAGGCATCCTTCCCAAAATTGATGACAGAGACCCTTGGTCCTGAAAGTATCAATCCTGGGGCCTGGCACGTGGTGGGTGCTCCAGCTCCGCAAATGTGTGTCAAAGGATCATCAATGAATGAATAAGCTCTTACTGCTTATGTCAGTTACCTGGCAACCCCTCAGAGAGAGTGATTTCTGCCCCAGTTATAAATCACGTTCACCAAGATTTCTGGTTTGAACATATTTATTTCTGAATAACGTTTGATTGATCAAGAAAATTTTGGATTGAATATACATCAACATTTCTGGGGGATAATTAGACCAGAAGAAATCCAAGAAAAAGATAATGAAGAGGACAGATGGACAGAGGAGATAAAAGGAAACTGGTAGATGATAAACATTGGCCCAGAACAGTCCAACATGAAAGGAGAAGAATTCCATAAAACTGAGAAGGTTCCAGAAGGAGGAGTAATTCCTGAGTCTGAAATTAGATTGTCATCAGATGTTTGAGTAGAGAAAAAGACATGCATATTATCTGCAATAATGCACACAAATGTACCAACGGTAAGGTGGCTTAGGATTGGGAGAATCTCAAAGATTGTTATGAACATGGAACAGCAAATGGGATTAATTCTGTAGGGCTCATTATATTGAGTTTAAGTGAGTGCCATGCCATTGACTGCTTTACTAATATCTATAAAATATTTATGAAAATGGTTAAATGTTAATTCTCAATGTATTTCCTCACATCTTAAAATAAAAAGGATATCTAAGGAGTTATGCCTTCCTCCATCTAACACTTCCAACAACCCAATCTACTTCACACTGTATCATCTACAAAGGGCAGGGGTGAGTCCTCCCTGGTGCCCAGATGGCATCATGTAGGCTCAAGAGAGCCCTTCTGCCTTTGATGTTGGCAGGGTGCATTAGTCCAGGTTCTCCACCAGGCAGACACCAAGATGAGATCAAACAAGCAAATACTTTATTAGAGAAATGCCGTGTGACAAAAAACAAGGCTGGTGAGAAAGTCAGACCTTGATGAAAGCATAACTCCAGTGGAGGAGAAAGGGAGGCAGGGCTGGGTGAAGGCTTCTTAGATTGTCATGCAATCAGCACCCTGAAGTCAAAGTTCATCGCCAGAGGAGCCTCATCTCTCCTGGAAGCTAGCCTGCCTTAGTGACCCTGAGTAACCCCACCCTCAGTCATTGGCTGGGAACAACCTTGGCAGGCATAGCCTCAGGGCCAAGTCATTTCACTGCTTGGTGGTTGGGATCCTAGTCTGTGAGACACTTTCTCAGGCCTGACAAAGAGTGCTTGGCCATGCCCTCATTCCCCTTAAAATTAACTTTAAAAAATATTGCCCAATAATATTTCCACATTCCATAAATACTTACTGGGAAATTATATTGTGCAATACCCTGGTCCAGGCATAAGCAACGAAGCAGAAAAGAAGCAAATTCCTGGAAATGTCTAAGAATGATTGACTTAGAGTAAAATGTAATGAAAGCATCTTGTAACAAGCTCACAGGAACTGTCTTCTTATCATACCCATGGCAGACATGAATAATCAATCCCACTGAGCTTGGAAATGATCTCAGACTCTTTCCCAACACTATATTTCTGGCAGTTTCTACTAATCAATAAGAGGTAGCACTTAAGAACAAACTTATTTGCCAGTGCTCTCTTAGAATAAGTGGTGGATAGTGTGGTAGGGATGTGAAGAACATTACATACTCAAATTAAGTATCTACACTGAGAAAGTAGGGCAAGAACTAGATCAACAAGATTGTCCCCTAGAAGACGGGGAATAAATCTATCTTAAGGAAAAAGAGAGAAAAACAGACAAAAAAGACATAGAGTTAGCTTCTTAGCCTTACATCTTGGGTGCACATAGATTAGAGATGGTTTTGGAGATATACTGTGATCTCAAGGAAATGAACTCTCATGACTGTCTTGGAATTTGGGGATCTCTTGACTTAGGTTGTTCTGGGACTGTAGGGGGTTACTGATGGTGAAAGCCATTAAGAATGGGCACCCAGGAAGTGTGTACTTCACTGGATTGAAGGCATGTTTTCATGGTGGTCATTGGATGTTATCATCTAGATTTTCCAAGGCACCCAGCAAATAGATTTCTTAGATATACTCAAGATATCCTAGATCCCTGACTTTGGGAAGAGAGAAAGGCAAGGATGCTCAACCTGCTTTGGAGTCTGAGCTATCTACTCTTTCCTTAAGACGAGCCCCTGGCCATATGTAATTTAATCATTCCTACTGAAGCATTCAGGACACTCCTGGCCTCTTGCTGACACTTGGACACAAGTGCCAGTTTTGGATTCCAACACAGAATATGGAACTTCTCTTCTGCCCACCTGCCAATATCCCATCTCAGCCACCTTCACCTGTGCAAGAATCCCCTAATTTGCCTCCATCTCTTCAGGCTTATCTCCTGCAATCCCTTTCCACAGAGCTTCCAGAGTGACAGTTTCAAAAAAGAAGTCTGGTCATAAAGCAGGCCAGAGCAGTATCTACTTAGGACTTTCTCAAGGTTAGAGAAAAAACTTAGACTAAAGTTCCAACTTCTTCCCGTGGTCTCCCAGAACCACTCCTGATTCAGCCCTCACCACTCTGGTCAAGTCATGCTAGTTTCCTTTTTAGTCCTCAAATTCGCCAAGCTCAGCCCTGCTGTGGGGTATGTGCACTAGCTGTTTCTCAAGTGCTTTCCTCCCTAGTTACATGACCAACTTTCCCTCATCATCACCCTCTGTTCAGACCTCCAGGAACTCCTTCCTAAAGACCCCATCTGAAGTCTTTCTCTGCAACTCCCACAACTCACCTGATAACATCTCTGTTCTTTTTTATTGCACTGATCATACCTGAAATTACCTTTTGAAAGTTTTTTCCTTTTTTATTACCCATCTTGACCCTGCAGATTGGAAGCCCTGAGAACAGCTGCCTCATCTGTTTTTCCTAGAGCTCTGGCAGTGCCTGGCCCATGGTAGGCACCAATAAATATATGCTCAGCCAGTGAATGAAATAGCAACCACCAGGGCTGTCAGGAAGGTCGGAGAAGCTTCTCTCCACCACCACCCCCTTCTTGGAGAGCCTTTTCCTGGCTCAGCTGGCTCTTTCTGGAAGCCCTCTTCCTACAAGTCTTCTCACCTGCATGGCTTCCATCACAGTCTTCTGCTGTCCCCTTCCCATTATCTCCAAGGTATTGATAGTGGATCAGCTGAGACATTCTCCATGAAAAAATTCTCTTTTTGTCCAAGTGGAATTCTAGAAGTCCCTCAGGAGAGATGGTGCTCTCAGAAGGAATCAGGGGCAAGGTGACCATTTTGAGAATGGCCTCTTTGATTCACCTGTCTCTTGCTTTCTTTTCCAACACCCCCACAACATACAAACTTGTGCACCCAGCCCTCACAACCCTTTCCATACCACTGGCTGCCCATGTCAGTGGAGAACAATGGTAAGAACCTACCCCAGAACCTGACAGGCAGCTCTGCTCTGCGAGTCTGCTAGGCAGAATGCCAAAACTCCAAACCAGAGCTCTTGCCAAATTCCCAACACAGGGAGGGTACTCCAGGCTTGGAGTGCTACACAGTCAAAGGGAGAGTATGCTCATGCTTTTTTGGAGGGTTAAAAATTCTAGCTGCCTGGAAGCCTTAGATTTTTCTCTTTGCCAATGAGTGTACCTGTTCTTGGACCCTATGTCCTCTAAAGCAGCCCCTGTCTCCACATTCTACAGAAGAGAGCTGAGAGGAATCATTGGGGGGAAGTGCCAGGACCCCCTTCCCTCAACAGTGGAACATGAGACCTCAACCCTTCCTCTACAAGCTTCACATAAATACCCTGGCACATGATCCAACGTCTCATTAAACAGCTCTTCAAGATACCACGGAAACCAGGCAGGTACCCAAGCTCCTCAGCCAACACAGCTATAGTCACAGATAAATCTGGCTTCCTTTTGTAATATCTGGGCTGAATTTAGTGCATTCAGGGGCAGACCTGGACTTCAGAGCCTGTCTGTGTGGCTTGTACATAGGAGGTTCCTTAAATGTCTCTGAGACTATGAAGCATTTATGTCTTGGGTATGCTGATTATCTCCAATTCCACAGAGTACAGGTTAGGTAAAATGGGGTTTCCAACAGCACAAGGGAAGGGAACTACCGGGAAGGCAGAATTTGGGGAACTTCATGCTCAATCCTGGGCTGGGTGGTTGAGGGTAGCAGTAACTTCATCCCAATTGGAAAACCTTTCAAAATGGCTTCCACCCCCAACAAGGGCAGGACCCAGGATGGGAACACCAATATCCGCATGCACAGTGGGGTCCACAAACAATAATGTCATTCAACAAATATTTAATAAGTAGCTTGTGCCTGTATATGTGTATGTGTGTGTGTGTGTGGGTGTGTGTATGGCTATGCTAGGTATTAGAGGTACAGCACTAGTAATTACACTAATAACCACCCTAATTATGCTAAGCAATTATACTAATAATTATAATTAGGATAAGTGCTAAGAAGGAGAAAGACAGAATCCTATATGGATATATGTCAAGGGGAAGAGACCTAATTGAGAGTGTCAGAGGGGCCTTTTCAAAGTGGCAGGCGGGCTGAGATCTAGCAAATGAGAGGGAGAGCAGTAGGTGTTCTGTGAAGAGAGGATTGCACGGGAAAGACAGAGTCGGATGCACTATCCATTTGAAAAAGAGCTATAAAAGGTAATCTACTGGGTGGTATAAGGGAGACAAGGGGCAGCTTCCACCTGGAGAAGCTCCCAAGGGTATTAGACCAGGATTTTGCACTCCATGTTATTTAGGAATATCTGAGTTAATAAGTGAATTAATTATTAGTAATGATACATTAATAGTTAATGTAACAGATGAAATTTCATGGGGACTCCAGAGGAAGGGGAGGTCAATGATGAAGTCATCTTTGCAGGATGTGAAGAGCTGGAGCCAGATCTCAGCTGGATCTTGCATGATAATTTGAGTAGAAAGTGAAGCAGAGGAAGGTCAAAAACCTAGGAATCCACCTACATTCCTGCCTTCTCTCTCATCTGTCTAACCATTGCTCACCACATTATATATATATATATATATATCATAAAAACCTCTCTCTTCTGAGTTAGCTTTCCATACACTCCCCCTAGGTCCATCGCCATCATTACCCTTGGGCAGTCAGTGGGGCTGGGGACACAGACCCTCCTGGAATGTTATATCTCCAAATGACATGTCCAAAAGAAGTTGATCCCTACATATGGCCAAGAAAGTAAGTGTTGCACAAGAGTTCATCAAGCACGTCCTGTGGAACAGCCCCGTGACAGCCACGCGGAGAGGCCTGGGGCTGGCACAGACCTCTCACCATGAACATCTAAGGTCAGTGACATCACCATAAGGAAAGGAGCAGTTTCCAAGAATGATGTCAAGGAGCACGTACGTGTAAATTAGACCAACTGTCCACCCAACTTTGCTGCTTCCTTTCTTCTGTTGTCGCTGGTGTTCTCTAATGCGGGGGAGCACCTCTGCTATATGCTGGGAACTGTGCCACGTTGCAGCATGTTGGGCTTCCTGGGGGACAGACCCTAGGGATTTAATGTGCAAGGTCTTATTCAGGAGCGCTTCTGGGAGGAACACCTGTTGGGGACAAGGGAAGGAAGCAGGAAGGGCACAGGGAGAGGACAGATGTGATGAATCTCAGTGACAGTCTCAGAGAAGCCCAGGATGCCCTGGCGCTTCAATGGGGGTGAAGGGTGCAGAAAAATAAGAAGCTGATGGGGTGCAGGTTAGTCTTGTAGATGTTTCCATGTTGCCCAGTCAGACTCTATGCAGAGGAGATCCCAGTCTTTTAACTTTGCCTAGAACGCTCCTGGGCTCTCCTCTCTGGCTGGAAGGGTAACACTCTGTCCCCTCCCCCACAGTAACCCCCTTTTCCCTAGCAGCCAGCTGCACCCATGACCTGCTAGTAGGCCACCTAGGAGTCTGCTGGCCCAGGGCCACTGATTCTGGAACAGGCCAAGTTTTGCAAAAGCCCCTGAGCCTCCTCATCCTGGAGTTGGACTAGAACCTGCAGTTTCTTAGCAGCTCTGCTGCAGGGAAACCAACAATATTGTAGACAATCAAAATGCTATCATAAGTGACCCAAGCCTCTTCCCTTTCTCCCAACTTTCCAGAGCAGCCATTCTCTATTATTACCCAGAGATTCATAAAAATGCATAAGTGGATACAGCAGCTTAAATAGTTTTCTTTTAGGAGTTTGGCACTAAATACATTAAATGAATTCCCTCAGCCCTTGGACAAGAAGCCATTAGATATGGACTATTACTTGCATTATCATTACATTAGTGAGTCATTATGAAAAATAAAAGTTCTAATCAGCATGAACATTTATAAAGTGCCATGATAGGGGATATGCCAGGCAGGGCCGTCTCAAACATCCAAACTCACCACAGTAAGTAATGACTTTGAACACAGAAAAGGTGGAACCCAAAGAATAGCTTCAATAAATCCCACTCAAAGTTGTTAGCGATTAAAAGCCTTGTGTGGAAAGGAGAGGTCCACCACTCTCTCTCCAGCGAGGCCCATGTTCTCTAAGCTCTCCTTGGTGGCCGGTGGCAATACTCCATGTCTTTTCCTTTTGACACTCAGCCTCCAGCTCAAATGAGAGGATCCTCTAAGGTCCTCAGAAGGTTCCAGGCAGCCCTGGGGTCCTTCAGAGGTGGTTAAGTAACCATCTCATGATCACTGTGGTGGACCCTCCTCTCCATCTTTAACCCTGCCCTTTCCAACTCCTTTGTTTTTACTGCAGATCTCTTTGTGAGCTACGTTAACTTCCTCTGGATTTACTTTCAAGAATGAACCAGGCAGCTACTAACACAGGGTGAATCTGAACAGTGAACAAGTTACTCCCTTGACATGTGGGGGATTCTGTCTTGTCCATGGGAGTAGGGGGTCCGTCACAGGCATCAGAGGCTGACACCATGACTGAGTCTCTGGCCAAGGGCTGGATTAGATTATCCTGGAGTGACCAGCAACAGATCAAGTCAGTGAGCCAGAGGCAAACTCTAGGCAGGTGGCCCAAGGGTCCAGCAGGTACCAATTCATTCCTAGGAACAAGGGTTCCCTCAAGGGTGGGGTCTGCATGTGGAGCTGGAGGCCAGGTGCATGGTGGGCATAAGGAAGGCAGATCACCTCTGAAGGCTTACTCTCGGGGTAACATCTTCCTCTAAGATGTTCTCCCTGACTTCAGGGGCTGAGCAATCCACTCCCTGGGTCCCATAGTCTTGCTGCACTTCTCTTTCCACCTATCTGTCTGTGACCTCTGTTCCTCCATCCATCCACCCCTCCATCCCTCCACTCACTGAATCACTCAACAGATTGGGAGTCAGCATGCTTGTTTCCCAGTGCCAGGTGCTCACGTTGTCTCTGTGTCTCCAGCCCTGGAAACAGAGCTTGGCATAGACAGGCACGAGGTAAATGTTGACAAACACACGCACAGATGCCTGTGGACTTGCTCTGTAAACAGGGCTGCATTCCCAGGTGTCCCTTTGTTTGTAGGGACGGGAGGAGGTGACACAGGGGGAAGGAGAGGATTGGGGGATGGTGATGAGTCTCTGATTCTGGACTGTTATGGTTTGGATGGGAGGTGCCCCCCAAAAGCTCACAGGTAAGACAATACAAGAAGGTTCAGAGAAGAAACAATTGGTTTGTGAGAGCCTTGACCCAATCAGCGAATTAATCCCCTGATAGTGACTGAGTGGTAACTGGAGGAGGTGCCAGATTGGGGGATGTGACTTTGGGGCATACATTTGTATCTGGCCAGTGGAGTCTCTTGATGGTTTCTGATCATCATGAGAGCTGCATCCCTCTGCCACATACTCCACCATGATGTTCTGCTTCACCTCCAGCCCTGATGAATGGAGCCGGCCTTCTATGGACTAAGACCTCTGAAACTGTGAGATGCAAAATATACTTTTCCTCACCTAAAATTGTTCTGGTCAGATCTTTTAGTCACAGCAACAAAAAAGCTGACTAAAACACTGGACTGACTGACACAAATATCCCAACTAACTAGAAAGGTCTCCCTTGCTGGTCCATCTCAGAACATGAAAATTCTATTCCCAGCCCAACTACCCTTTGGATGAAGACATTCTCCTGCATGCATCGCTAGTGAAGTGTTTACTGGGTAATTTTGGCCACTTTTTTAAGTGCCACACAATTTCTCCCAAGGTTTCCTTTCCCCTGATGAAGCTTCCTCTGAATGGCCTGCCTGCCGTCTTTAGCAAGGCCTTGAGTAGCCAGTGAGGAGGGAAGGGCTTCTGTCTGTCTCCACAGCACTGCCCACTCCACCCGACGCTTTCCATTCATTTCCCTGCCTGCCGCCGCCCCCTCTCACTTCGTCTGAGCTCTTTATTATCTAGCCTTTTGCTGAGCTTTTGCTATTCCTATAATATCCTTCTCCTAATAAAACCCACCCATGCTGCATGCTACATCTTTAGCGATAGTCAAATCCCTCCTCCTTTATTGTGTGTTCAGCAACCCGAGGGCACCCCAGCTACTGTGAGTTATGATATGCTCAGCTGAACATCTTAAATTCCACTTCTTTCCAGTTTTGTTGATTTTCAGTTCGGTAGTGGGGTCTGAGTCCCCTCATACATATTTTACAGCAAGCTTTCAAAACCAGCAGGATCCACAGGAAATTATACCTCAGCAGAAGGTGACAGGTAGGCTCAGAACATCCTGGGTCAGGATCTTCCCAGAACCTGGGCTGTGAGCATCTTTCATCTCATGTCCAGGTCTGTCCAACTGACTCTTAGAAAACATGTTATGGGAACATGTTCTGAAATGGCAGGCCATCCCGGAGCCTGGGCCATCTCACTCATGGGCAGTGGTTTTCACTGGACAGAGTGTTCTGTAGTGCCATCTGTCCCCACAAGGTGAGACATGTCAGAAAGATAATTCTGCTGGCTTCAGGAATGATATTCTTTGAACCCTCCTTTGCTTGAGAGAAACTCTGGGGTCTTGCCTAGAACTCGTTAAACTACAGAAAATGCAGATGAAGCAGGTGATGTGTTGGAATTGGCCACCAGGATCTTCAGGCTATGGACTGGGGCAGTTTGGGACAGGGTGTTGTTTGTGTATGAGCTTAGGTTTTAGTAATGAAATGGCATTGCTACCACATGCCAGTGCCTGCTGAGGGAAGTTTATTCTAAGTAGCCCCTGGGAGCCTGTACTCCTACTCCAACCATTGAGGGCTGCTGAACCCATTTGGGGTGCTTCTCTCTGACAGCTGTCTTGAGAAGCTATGGGCCCATGTGTGCTGGCCAGAGATTCTGACCCATGAGATTCATTTCTCCAGCAAACTGTGTTCTTTTAGGAATCTCCACGCATGGGGGAATATTAGGCTTGGAGACACTGAAGATGTCCTCTTGAGGGCCAGGAAAAGAATCTGAAGTCTGGGCTCTCTGGCAGCACATCTGCTGTGCTTCCTACTGAGAGCTGCCTACAGTCATTGAATAAGTTTACTTAGGTGACTCCATGTGGCAAGTACTGTGCTAGAGGCCAGATTACAGAGGGTTTGGTAAAGATCTAAAGAGCTTATCTAACTAAAAGCAATCACTAAAAACTAAAAACTCCAAGCTGGTAAAAGTGAGTCAAGCAGTGGACAAAGGGTGGCAGCGGTGCAGGGGCAGGAAATTGTCTTCTTGAAGAAATATCAACTTCTTTCACAGGAACTATGAGCTGGAATGACTCTTCAAAGACAACACATTGTTGCAGGCAGAAGAAATATCATGTGCAAAGGGCCCAGAGGCAGCTTGCTGAGTGACCAAAAAGTGGTCTAGGGTGACTTGGATTTCAAATGAATGGAGGAAGGGGACAGGGATGTAGAGAGGACCCCAGCCTCAATACATTCTAGAACAGATAGCACTTTGGGCCTGATCTGGCCAATGTGACCTTCACTCGTTTGGCATTTTTCTAAAAAGGGATATTTGAATCCTTCCAATATAATCAGCATAAGCATGCAACCTTCCTAGGGGGACTCACTGTAATATCAACCCTCATTGTGAGGCCCACTCACTCTAACAGGAGTCCCATTTGTCTCCACCATTCATAATTTTTACCTGTCATGGGCCTAACCGTGGAGATCCCTGTTGACAAAGTTCCAACCCCTGGTCTTCAGTTTCACTCCGTTTGATGCTTTTCATGTCATTCAGGAGGCTCTCGCCAGCACAGCTCTCTGGCATGCCTCCCCCCCCCACCCCCAGCCTCAGCCTGAGAAGGACGATCTTGACGGCTTCTGCTAATTTTATCTGGCTGGAGCACTAGGGGAGCACGTTCAGCTTAAAGAGACGTCTATTAAGTTGTCAGTCATGATATCATTGCCTTAACAGTGTTTAGTATCTACCAAGCGGAAGCTGACAGACAGCTCAAAGGCCCTTTGTCGGGGAGAGGACATACAACATGCTAATTAGCACTGCACCCGCCACATGCCATGGCCAAGCCAGGAAGGCGGGAGCCACAACACGACTTTCTGCTCACTCCTTTCAAAGACTTCAGGCAAAAGTTTATTTGTTATCAGAGCCTCCTGATTCCGACACAAATAATTAGGAAAGTTCTCGGTTGCCTGTAGGTGGGCCCAGAAACATTTCTTTAAAACTGACAGAATGGGGTGATGGTTCATTTCCCGTGTGTCCGCTTGCCTGGGCTAGGTGATGCTCAGATGGCTGGGAAGCCCTGGCTGCTGGGTGTTGTCTGTGAGGGTGTTTCTGGAGTAAATTAGGATTTGAATCAGTAGACGGAGACAGCAAGATCCACCCTCAATGCTGGGGATGGACATCATGCAATCTGTAGAGCGACTGGATAGAATAAAAAAGGCAGGAAAGGGGGAAAGTTTATTCTCTCTCTCTTTGAGGTGCTCGGACATGGGTGCTTCTGGTTCTTGGGCCTTTGGACTCAGACTGGGATGTGCACACACACACACACACACACACCCAGTCCTCAGGGCTTCGGGTCCACTGAAGTTAACCATCCGCTCCTCTGGTCCTTGAGCCTTTTGGCTTGGACTGAATTCTATCAATAGCTTTCCTGGTTCTCCAATTGGCAGATGGCAATTGTAAGAATGTGAGACTCGTAGGTTTTTATGGTCATGTGAGCCAATTTCCATAGTAAATTACATATACACACACGCACGCACGCACGCACGCACACACACATACACACGTGCTAACAGGATATATACATACCCATTGGTTGTTTCCCTGGAGAACACTGACTAATACAAATGGGGTAAAATGCAGTGAGCATGAATCCCAGGGGCTCTAGAAAATTCTCTTCACTCAGCCTACAGGAAGATTCAGCAAGGCTTAAATGGAGGTGAAAGAGAAGGGAAGGGAATTCCAAGAAAGAATTGGACTTTCCTGGCAGAACTGTCTGTATTCATACATTTGATGATTATATATTTTCTCAGTGATGAGCATAATCATCATAACAGCTGATGCAGCCGCAGCTTGTACTCTGTGTGCCAGGCTCTGGGCTGGATGCTCTGCACACATGTCAACATCGCAGCCCGACACTCCTGCAGGGGTGAGGGGTGAAGCTGGGGAAACTGAGGTTAAAAGAGATAAAGAGCTTCTGACTTAGATCACCATGGGCTAACTCAGGATCAAGATTCTACCTCCTTCTTCTTAGGGCTTCTCTCCAGATCAAAGAAGGGCCCAATAGCATTAGGACAGTCACTACTTGAGCAGAAGCCCAGGCCTAGAGACAAAAAAAGATAATTATCATCACATGAAAGGGGATTTGAAAGCAAGAAGAATAGCTATTACAAAGCCACATGCAAAATGTGGTCATTCATGACATGTGCCCAGCTGGTGAGAGTCTATGGCACCAGGTGGGGTGTAATAGATGGGTCCAGGTCTGCTCAGCTCAGCATTAGATAAGGGTGCTCTGCTCCCTCACACCCCTTGGGGGAAGGCTTTTCAGTGAGACCCACTTCAGCCTGGGCAGCCCAAACAACCCTGTGGTCCTCTGAGCCTTGCCTCAGGTTCAGGGTCCCCCTACAGGTAGCATTTCTGCACCTAATTGCTCCCTCTCCTGGGCATCCCTTGTCCTGAACAGCTACCACCATTATTCCTGTGAACAGTAACAATGAACCATGAGTCCTGACCTGAGTCCCCACAGAGGAAGCTACAGGAGGCAAGGATTTTGCAAACACACATCTGAATGCCAAGATTTACTAAAGAATGTCCCCACTAGCCTACTGACCTCCTCTTGCAAGTCATAAATGATGCTATTGATGTGGCCAATAAGTAGCCAAGGCCAGGAAGAATAAAGTAAGGTATCCAAAACCCCAACGTTTATGAAGAGGGCTTTGGAACCTGGGGTCCTTGTCTCATTTTATTCTGTTAAAAAGGTTCTTCTCTAGCTGGGCACAGCGGCACATGCCTGTAATCTCAGCGGCTAAAGCAAGATGCTAAGCAACTCAGTGAGACCCTATCTCTAAATAAAATACAAAATAAGGCTGGGGATACGGCTCAGTGGCTGAGTGCCCCTGAGTTCAATCCCTGGTATGAAAGAAAAGAAAGAAGGAGAAAGAGAGAGAGAGAGAGAAGGGGGGGAGGGAGGAAGAAGAAGAAGAAGAAGAAGAAGAAGAAGAAGAAGAAGAAGAAGAGGAGGAGGAGGAGGAGGAGGAGGAGGAGGAGAGAGAGAGAGAGAGAGAGAGAGAGAGAGAAAGAAAGAAAGAAAGGCTCATCTCTCTTTTCTTGTTATTTCTGTATTAACTGAGGGAGACAAAGTAGGAAACTACTCAGGACAAGACCTCTTCTGGGGTATACAGAAGGGGGCCTCCTGGGGAAGTCCTTCCAGGAGTCTAGCAAAGAGCCCTTGTGACAGGGGTCTGGGCAGTGTGAAGACACAGGCTTCCCATCTTTGAGTAGTGAGAACCAAGCCAAGAGCATGCACACAGGCCCAGCCCTGTGTGCAGAGACATGCTGTGGTCTGAACAGGGCTTGAGGCTAGGTTTCTGGGCAGCAGAAGCTGCTGGAGTGACTGGCTTGACTCCTGGAACTGCATGCCCCTCACCTGGCAGTCACCTCAGAGTTCAGTGGGGGCCTCTGTGAGTAGCTGTCCCCTGCACTGGCCAGGTCAGGGGTCTTCTTGCTTGTTTTATTGCCATTATTCTCCTAAGACAGGCTTCAGCAATTCTTCCTCTAAAACAGTTCCTGCAATGAGCCGTGCCTGCCACTCCTCACTGTGTCTTCCCCTGAGCAGCTCCAACCTGGTCCCTGGTCCCAAGAATGCTGATGACAGTCTCCAATTCATCAAGGCACTAAGCTGGTAGGTCCCTAGAATCCAGGAGCCTATCCCAGTAGGGATGAGAATTCATATCCAGGGAGTGGCCACTAATCAGAAGTAGAGACCCCCACCTCCTCTCAGCCTTGCTCTGTGCGAGAGCCATTAAAGCAGGAGTAGAACCAAAAATGCCCCTTTCTGAGCTCCAGCCATGCCCTTAAAAGCCCATGTCACATAAGAAGTCTTTCCTGACCTAGCCCCCACCGTCTTCACCTCAACTGACCCAACAGGTGATGTTAGGAAGGAACACATTTGCTTAGTAGCAAAATCTACTGTGTATCTAAGTCTCTGAGCATCCTTCCTGATGGAGACCACAAAAGAGGTTTGAAGTGAATTTGAGTGAGATCACTTGTCACTCAGTAGTGCCTGGAACAGGGCTGAGAATATGGCAGGAGCCAAATAGTGACCTCAGAAGAGGCTAAGTAGCACATAGAAAGGGGCTATGCTACTGGGCAGTCCCGAGCTAAAATTCTGACCTTGCAACCTAAAGACTTAAAAAATGACTTGGGAGAAGAATAAAACAAAATAATAAGCTACTTCACTGAGTTCTCTGAAACAGCAACAGTCGTGCTACTCAAGCAGTTTGGGGAGATGAGAGATAAATGATAAAAAGGATATAGGCTGTTTAGACCAGAGGTTCTCAAACTGTGGTCCCTGGACCAGCAACATCAACATCACCTGGAAACTTGTTAGAAATAGATTCTTGGCTCTACCTCAAACACTGAATCAAAAACCACGGGGATGATGCTCAGAATCCTGCATGTTAATAAGCCCTTTGGGCAATATTGATGTACCTGAAGTTGGAGAACATCTGTAGGCTCTAGTAAATGCCAGCCAGAGATGAAGAATTGACCTTCATCTGTGCTAAGTTTCAGATACAGAGCTGAAATAAGGACACAGCCAGTGGCCAGACCAGGCATGACATACCATGATCATTCAGGACAAGTCACTGGGCAAGAGGAGAGTGTGGTTCCCCTGACTTCAATATGAGCCAAGAGCATGTCCAATTCAATCTAGCCCAATGAGAATTTGAGCGGCTGCAATTACACAGAGTAATGAACTCACCTTAAAAGCAGACACTCAATACACACTGATAGAGTCAGAGCTAGTTAAATATGGGCTGCCACATATATTTCTTTCGATCTGCTTTCTTCTAAAGCAATAGTTTTCAACCCTGGCTACACATTTAAACTACGTGGGGAACTTGGAAAAATCCAGATACCCAGGTTGCACCCTAGACAAAGCACAGCTCCACCCTGGTTGGGAGGCATGAGTTTTCTTTAAAGATTCCAGGCAAGGGGTGGTAAGGACGTCCAAGGTACAACCCAGCTGGTGAAATTCCGATGGGACCCTCAGGCAACAGGAGTGGAGCCCAGCCTCTCATGATCTCCTTCCCCATCCCTCAGGCCAAAGGCCCAAGCTCTCTCTTTGCAGAGGTAGGAAATCAGCTCAGGAGCTAGAAGTCACTTGACCTCACAAAATCCCTAAGAGAAAGGAAGGGCAAATGTTCTGACTTCAATTTTGTGGATTAAAAAATATATTGCATCTGGGCCTGGTGGTGCACACCTATAATCCCATCAGCTCAGGGGGCTGAGGCAGGTGAATTGTGAGTTCAAAGTCAGCCTCAGCAACTTAGTGAGGCCCCAAACAACTCAGCGAGACCCTGTCTCTAAATAAAATATTTTAAAGGGCTGGGGATATGGCTCTGTGGTTAAGAGTACCCCTGAGTTCAATCCCTGGTACAAAATCATCATAATAATAACATTGCTTCCTGTGATCCCTGCTGGTGCTCAGTATTTGGTCTGAGTTGAAGGGTGGTTAGGAACTGAGCTGAGACGTGATGCCTGGCCCTAGTCATCTACAACACAAGCTCCCTCTACTGTGATATGCATTGCTCTGCATCATGGCTGGAGAGCTGCCACATGCCATGATCTGACCACACTGCCAGAGAGGTGTGTGTTCGCATTTCTCCAAAAGGAAGCCCAAGTGCAGAGAAGTTCTTCCTCGTTCTGTCCCACACTAGTTGTGATTGACGGAGCTGTCATTAGACCTAGATCTTGCAGTGCTCTCTCCACTACTCCACAAAGCGCTCTTTGGAGAGAGGACAAGCGGAGATGCTAACACCACCTCTTCAAATGCACTTGGACTTGGAGCCATTATGACAAAAATCACTCAAAGCCAGAAAGAGGCACACCCTCTGTAACTTCTGATTTTTCACTTTCCACCATCTTTTCTACAAGTGCTGACTCAACCAGGAAAGAGGAGGATCTTGGTGAGAGGAGGGAGCAGTACAGGCATGGGAAATGGCCCAGAGAGCCATTCACAGGGAGTTCTGCACTTTCAGAGTTGGTTCACCACCAGAATAACGTGTTGACACATCCTCTAATTCTTGGTGAGTTCATCCTTCTGATTTTGAGGTTTCAGGCTGGCTTCACTCAGCCCTGACCTAAACACTCCTGCCTTGACTTGCTACATCAGACCTAACCTCACGTGGGTTCTGACCCCGGAAGGGTGTTCCTCCTTGAGCACTGGCCTGGTGGCTGATGGGGCTCCCACCTCGCTGACCCTAGTAAAAACCAGACTGGTGAACCGACACAGAAAAGGATCCCTAGACAGCAGTATCATAGAGACAACATCGCTTTTTCCATTTTGACCTATTCCTGTCTCCTTTGGCAAGGTGCTTTGTCCTGCTGCTAAGCACTTACTTGTCTGGATAAATGTACTATCTGCCATTTTGAATATTTGCAGCCTCACCCCTGATGGATCATTAGATTTTTTTTGGTTTTGTATTTATGGACAGATGCCAAGTCTCAGATAATTAGGCAGGGGTAAATAATTCAGGGGAGGTGTGTTCTGAACAAGGAGACTCTAAAGCATCCCCTCACTTACACCAGCCACCAAGATTCTGTGTGTGCACATACCTATGTGGTATATTTTCATGTATGTCCTTCTTTTCTATTAAACAAGTAAATAAGCCAACTAAAGGCCTTTTGTAATAGAAATGGCAGAAGGATTCGGAATCACACAGACAAGGATTTGAGTTCTGACCTGACACTGCTCAAACCTGCATCACTCAACCATTTGGACATTGCTTCCTCTTCCTCTTTTGGAAAACACAGGAGTTGGGAAGCCGTGTCTTATCTACTGATAGCAGGTGCCTCTTGGGGCTCGGTGAGAAATAACTTAGGAAAGGCTGAGAGAGCTTTGTAAACTGCAAAGCATTATGTAAATAATAGCATAGTTTTTGCAACAGTTACTATTATAGCTTTTTTTGTGGTTTGCAAGTACGCCATGTCACACGCATTCAAATAACATCATTTCTACCCCTAATATTACAATTCCTGGGCCATATGATTTCTAATATCAAGATCTTATGGTGTAGAGGGAAGACATTCACAGTCAGAGGATACTGAGCCAAACTGTAGGGAAGGAAGCACAGAGCAAGAACGGTGGGTTCCAGAGAACAGGTACCAAATCTAGTCTGTGGTCCAAGAAGGCTTCCTGGAGGAGGTGACCCTTGAGCTGTGCTCATAAAGATGTTAGAAAGATGGAAGTGGAGAACATGGGGGAAGCTGAGGACCTTCCAGGAAGAAAATCATGGGCAATGAACTAGAGCCAAGGTGCTATGGACACTAATATGGGAATTCCAGTAATCTGATATTTGCAAAGGTCCTCAGTCCCTTGCCTAAGTGATTTCATGTCATTGGGCTCTTGAGCCCTGCTGAGGCCAGGACAGGAGGAGGATGGAATTATTTTTGTTCCTGATCACAGAGGCACTTCTCATCAATGGTGCTCTCTTAGATCAAGGTATCTCCACTCCCAAGCCCAGGTCCCAGCATGTGGCTGATTGTTAATTGTGTGTATTGAATAAGTACATCTTCTACTTCCATTGTAAAGACAGCAGGCCGTGATTAGGATAAAAGTAACCAAAGTATCAAATAACCCCACATTTTTTAACCATTACATTTATAAACTGACTTAAGCTACTATTTTAGTCAGCTTTTTCATTGCTGTGACTAAAAGACTGGACCAGAAAAACTGTAGAGGAGGAAAGGTTTATTTAAGGGCTCACAATCTCAGAGGTCTCAGTCCATAGACAGCAGGCTCCATTCCTTGGGGCTGAAGGTGAGGCAGGACATCATGGCAGAAGAGTGTAGTGGAGGGAAGCAGCTCACATGGTGATCAGAAAGCAGAGAGAGACTCCACTCTCCATATTCCCCATAGCCACGCTCCCAATGCCCATCTCCTCCAGCCACACCCCACCTGCCTCCAGTTACTACTCAGTTAATCTCATCAGGGATTAATTCACTGATTAGGTTAAAGCTATGATCCAATCGTTTCTCCTCCAAACCTTCTCCCATTGTCTCGCACGTGAGTGGGGGACACCTTTGGGGGGAACATGACATCTAAACAATGACATTACCAATTTCTGTCAGCTTTTCTGCTGCTGTGACTAAAAGAGCTACTTCTCCAGGGATCTGCCGTTCTCTCTGCCACCCACTCTTCCTGAACTTAAACTCAGCTGCCTCTGCCTGAACCATCCACAATATCCCCTCCCCCAAACCCGGAGTAAGAATGGCTGCCATTCATTGCTCCCTGCCAGGACTGTGCTCAGAAGGGTCTACAAGTTTTCCTACTTGATTCTCACAATTCTACAGGAAAGTTGAGCATCATTGTTGGTTTCGGATGAAGAAGCCCAAGATTGAAAAAGCCTGAAGTCCTGAAGTCACACAGGTGGTTGACAAATACAGTCAGGATTCCTGCTCAAGTCTCCCCGAGATTGCACTCAAGAGTACTCAATCACCGAGCCACATCCCCAGCCCTGTTTTTTTTTTTTTTGTTTGTTTGTTTGTTTGTTTTTGTTTTTTTTGGTATTTTGGAGGGGAGAGTGAAATCTTTATTTTTTATTTATTTATTTTTTATGTGGTGCTGAGGATCGAACCCAGTGCCTCACATGTGCAAGGCAAGTGCTCTACCACTGAGCTACAGCCCCAGCCCCCCAGCCCTTTTTTGTATTTTATTTAGAGACAGGGTCTCCCTGAGTTTCTTAGCTGCTTAGCGCCTCACTAAATTGCTAAGGCTGGCTTTGAACTCGTGATTCTCCTGCCTGAGCATCCCGAGCCTCTGGAATTACAGGTGTGTACCACCGTGCCCGGCTTTCGCCATACTTTCATTCATGCTCCAATGGGGGTGAAGTCAGGGGACATAGGTGAGGACCAAATAACAATAACAGCAGTGACAACAAAATCAGCCCAGTACTGTCTGTCATCTTGCTTAATTCATAGGACAATACCTTGCAGGTAATTATCATTGTCCCCATTTTATAGACATAAAGCTTGATGTCCTTAAAGGGGTTGTCGCTTCCTCTAGGGCACAGCTATTAGAGAGTTAATTTTACCTAATTTCAAAATGTATTCTTTTTTTTCATAATACCATATCAGTGCCAACTACAAACATAGCAAAAATCAAGGGACAGATCTGCCTCTTGTTTTCAATAGGAATCCAAGATCCTGTTGAGGCAGGATGAATAAGAGTGATCTATATTTTTTAATTATCAGAACATTGTTATCCATCCAAATCATTCCAGGGAAGCTGTAGCTGAGAGACAATAATCAGCCTCGCTCTATTTAATAAGCTCTGAAAGAGCCGCTCATTAAGAAGGAAAGTGACCTCACGCAGCCTTCCTGGATCTAAAACCTTCAAATCTTCTTAAGTCTAAGATAAATAATGACTTACTCATATTAATGCTCCAAGATAGAGATCTAAATCTCCTAAGCATATATCTGCATTCACCACTGTATTCAATTTGAGATGCAGAAATATAACAGTTGGGAGTTACAAGATTTCAGAAATTAGAGCGTAGGTCAGTTACTTAAACTGGAGGGAGTCCAGACAGGAAGAGACTCACCCACCAAAGGCACCCTGAAAAATATTGTATGAGACATATTCTCCAACTTCGGCATCATTCAACATTTCCACCAGATTAATCTCTCTATCAGAACAGCCAGATGGTGCTGTCCCGTGCGCGCTTGTGTGTGCTGATTGGCTCTGGTTCTACTTTCAGCGTCGAAGCAAGTGCCACCGGTTGTCCCTATGGCTCTGTTATCTGTGCTCCTACTTCAGCTGCTTTTCCTTGATGCTTGTGACTTCCTCCTATTCAAGTTACTTTTTTCTGTGAGAATATAAACAGAGCCACAGTGACTCGTGGTGTCAACTTCATTCTCATCAAACTCCAGAGTGAGCCTTCCAGGGTGGCCCTGAGGAGGGAAAGTGTGACAGAAGCTTTCCAAGGTTTTCCATGTGGGCCGTACATGACAGAGGGCAGGATGCTGTTAGGGACATCCAAAGGGTTCCAGAATCACTACATTTGAGAAGCATTACATGCAACAAAATTAAAGAGCAATCTTTACTCTGAGCTTTTGATATGTAAGTGAGCACTCTATAACCCCATGAGAAGATTGTGGTATCCAGAATATTCCAATATATCTAATCCTATTAAACATCACCTTGGACTATTGTGGGGAACAGCCTCTTAAAAACACCATCTAAAGGCTGGGGATTCAGCTCAATTGGTAGAGTCCTTGCCTTGCATGCACAAGGCCCTGGGTTTGATACTCAGCACCACAAACAAACAAACAAACAAACAAACAAAAACCCAAAACCACCACCATCTAAACCTTTCTTGCACCCATTGCGAAGTAAACCACATCCTTTGGTGGAATTCCAATGTGTTCTTCATTCTGAAATGTTCTTATGCTCACCTTCTGATCATCTTTTTGCAAGCCAACTTGGGAAATTCTCCACAAGCCATTGTGTAGGGGTGGGGGTCTCTGCATGCATTTGAAAGCTTTGATGAATATGATTCTCCATGATGGATTAGTAAAATGACAGCTCATGCATCTTTGGCACTAAGTGACAGCTGCTGCCTCCACCTGTCCCTCCCTCCCCCAGCCCAGCTCTCTATCCTGTATTGCCTGGTGGCTTCCGGATTGTGTTGGGAGAAATCTGTAATGAGGATGCTCAGCAAGTGTCAAGCTATCTTCTAAGCTGGTGCCCAAATGAGAAGACCCTCAGCCCAAAGAGGCTGATTAAAAATCCAAGCTTTCTCCTCTTTGGCACAGGCTGGGTTTCTATGGAAACATTATTTTACAGGGAATGTCATAATTTAGCTTTCCAGACCACTTAGTTGGCCTTATGATTCTGGTGCATGGTCGCTTCTTCCAAGGAACCAGTTGGGTGGAGGGGTGGGGGGCTGGGGAGCAGCCCTGATTTATAGAGGAGTTGCTTTGTCTGATTCCAGCGAGAGCAGAGAGCCGGCCAGACAAGAGATGGACAGACTCAGGCAGCAGAGAACTCTGCAAAACAAGTGGAAAGATTTATCCTATGTCCTTCTGGACACGCCCAGCTCAGGGTATAACTGTATAAACAAGTTTAGGTGAGGTGGGATGGGGCAGGTGAAGGCCTTTTCAGTCCTTACCATTATAGGACACATTGATAAATGAGAAAATGATTCAGAGAAGGTAGAATTATTTCTTAGAGGTCCTACAAGTAAATGATGACATTTGGACTCTCCGCCAGATGAGATTAACTCTAATTTCAAGTCAATTGCTCATTCGACTATAACTACAACCTGTTACCCAAAGACCATGGGTGGGGAGGAGAAGATGCCCCAACCCAAGATGTGATGACCACCAGATCCAAATAAAAAGTCAAACATGTCCTCTTGCCAGCAAGGGAGTTTGCAACTATTCTGTTAAGAAGGACAGAAAGTATACTCTTATGGTCAGAGAGAACATCCAAGATGTCCTGTCCTGCTTGGAATGTCCTATGTGGATCTCCTTGCTCCTGCGTCCCAAGCTTTACCAGTACTGTGTAACAGGCTTGGCCTCCAGCAACATCTGTGAATGCCTTTGAACCTGGCAATGAAGGCAGGTTCCTGGCTGGCTTACCTCTGCCATTCTCTAAGAGTCAGCCTTCAGAAGCTCTGGGAGGGCCCTGGGCCTTCCCAAAACACAACCTCAGGCATGCCTTCACCCCAGTCCCTTGTAATAGGGATTGTGCCAGCTGTCTCCTGGTCTCCCGGAGAGCCCTTGGCGATAAAACACAAGTAGCCTGGGTTTGCATCAGAACCTTCTCCATGACTCCAGTGAAGAATCAGACCTCAGTGAATCCAAAGTCAGCAGATAAACGCCTGCTCCATGGAGCGAACATTTTAAAAGCACACCCTTCTCCATTTAAAAACCCTCCAAGATGAAGACATTTCCCAAAGACATTGAGAACACTTTCAATACACTATCTTACATATATATGGTCTCCAGGATGGACTGAGGGATAGATTTTTGCCATCTCCAGAAGGACACAGTCATGATTATAAGCCAGTAATCATTTTCTAGCCGTGGATGTTAGTTGAGTTGCTCCTTTAAAAACTGTTTTGGATGGGCCTTGCTGTGGACAATGCATTTCAACTTTAAGAAATCTAAACATGTCTAAAAATAATTCGCTTCCTCGAGTCACCTATTTTGTGCTACATTTTCACATGTTATTTCACTGAATTCTCCTGACACTCAGAATTTTCAACTTTCAGGCAGAAAACTGAGTCTCAGACACACAAAATAACTCCTCACATCTAGAAAGTAGCACAGCAGGGACTTAGAAATGGGTCCCACCAAAGCCCAAGACCCAGGAGCCTTGTCCTGCTCCACCCTTTCTCTCCTCTGTGTTTGTAGTGCGGGAGAATAATTTCCTCTTCTTTTCCTGCCTAGGGACATGATGTTGGTTTACAAAGTAGTTTTAGAAGATTTATGCCTTCAAAGTGAAGTTACCCGTATCAGCTTGAGAAAATAAGAAGGAAGGTAGGTATATCTGGATCTACTTATTATTCACCTTCTAACACAGAAAAAGGAGTTAATTATTTAAGTGCTATCGGTAAAATCATAGAAATCAGAGGAAGGCATTTCCCCTTAAAGTGAGGACTCTTTTACATTCTTTCTCTCTTGTTAAACTTCAAACCAACATGATGAGTTATGTGAGCCCGCCATGCAGAATAGCGATATGTATCATAATTGCAGTTCTCCATGTGAGCTATCTATCAGAAACCTTAATGTAATTGCCAGACTGAATCCTAATTCATCTCTTGAGAAGAGCTTATTACTTTGGGGGTGTTGTATCACTTGCTTTTAAATCACACACAAGTATAGCTGCAATGATGTATTTAGTCTTCGATGTTTTAAATGGTGCGGCTTATGTCTACATTAATTCCCCATCTGCCAGCCAGCTCAGACAAGATACTGGTCAATTGTAGGGCAGTTTTAGGTTCCTCTCTGTTTTGGCATTCCTACCTCTCTTTCCCTCCAATCCATTATCTATCTCCTATGTGGTTACCAGAGTGAGCTTCTTAAAACATGAACTGTCTGTGTCATGCCCACTGAATGCTCTGGATGGCTCCTATCACCCACAGGACACAGACCCCTCATGATTCATCCATGGCCTGTCTGTCCCACTTCATCTCACACCACTGCCATTTTGAAGAATAAGCAGGATCCTAGACCACACTGGAAGTAGTGGAGGTCAAGCAGAAGTTGAGATTGAGAGCCAGGCAGTGGCACACATAGAATCCCAGCTACTCTGGAGGCTGAGACAGGAGGATCATGTGTTTTGAGGCCAGCCTGAGCAACTTAGACTCTGTCTCAAAATAGAATTTAACAAGGCCTGGAGGTGTAATTCAGTGCTAGAGCACTTGCCTAGCATGTGTGAGGTTCTGGTACCCAGTACCACAAGAAGTAAAGGAAGGAAGAGGGGAGAGAAGGAGAGGAAGAAAGGAAGGAATCTGAGAAGTGATCAGGCTTTCTCTTGCCTCCAAGAGGCTATGGATATTTATTCCAGGTGTGAACTACAATCTTGACAACTGCTCCCAGAACAAAGAAGAAAAGGAAAGAAAACAATTACCAAGGAGAAGACGATTGATACAGAACATCACAAACCTTCAAAATACACATGACTTGGGTCCCAGAAGAAAGCATCAATAGAGAGTATATTCTGCAGATGCAACAAATAAAGACATAAAAGAAAAAAAAACTGGCTTATCCAAAAAATGACCTAACATAATCATTATATTAAAAAAAATCATTGCAGAAACTCACTCTTAGGAACCTGAAAAAAAAAAAAAAGAAGAATTTGAAAGGCCAAAATAGGGTCTAATAGATTACCCAACTAGAAGGTATAAAATGGATTTGCTGCCAAAGAAGGCCAGTCCCGCTGCCCTCGGGATTCTCCTTCAGCACGCTGAGTTGCCATGGCACAGAAAGATCAAGTTGGAAGGACAAAGTGATTGTGACCCAGTGGAAATATGAGGACTCATCTGTCCTGCATGTATTAAGGCAGTGGGAAGATCACCTTCCTTCTGTAACCACTCAGAAAGCACAGACCTGATGTGCTCTTCTGGTGATGGTAAGGACGAGGGCGAAGAGGAACGAGCTCAGTTCAATCCACTTCAAGAGTCGCAAAGTTAACAGCTCAGGGACAGGGAGCTATGGTGTAAAAGGACCATCATGGCCAAAGCCAGTGGAACACATGTTTCAAATATTGTTTTGAACTGGGCCACAGAACTGCAAATGTCAAAACTTCTAAAATAATAAGTTTTAAAAGATGCAAAATATAACTTGGGAATCCACACACAGAAAAACACAGCCAGCTCCCTCTTCCCCTGAGAAAGCCTGCAGGACTCCTCAGGCTGGGTCAGGGTCCCCCCATGTTCCTGGGCACTCAGCTAAATTGCTGCACTTGAAACTTGTTTCCTATCTTCTTTGCCATAAGAAGAACATGAGTCTCTAAAGAGCAGGGATTTTTTTTTCTATTTGCATCTTTACCCAATTTAGTGGCATATGTTTTATCACTATAAATGCTTATTTAAAAAATGAATGAGAGCCTACAGACTGGGAGAAAATCTTTACCACATTCACCTCCGATAAAGCATTAATCTCTAGGATATATAAAGAACTAAAAAAACTTAACACCACAAAAACAAATAACCCAGTCAATAAGTGGGCTAAGGAACGAAACAGACACTTCACAGAAGAAGGAATACAATTGATCAACAAACATATGAAAAAGTGTTCAACATCTCTAGCAATTAGAGATATGCAAATCAAAACTACTCTAAGATTTCACCTCACTCCAGTCAGAATGGCAATGATCAAAAACACAGGCAACAATAAATGTTGGTGAGGATGTGGGGGAAAAGGCACACTCATACAGTGCTGGTGGGACTGCAAATTGGTGCAACCACTATGGAAAGCAGTATGGAGATTCCTCAGAAAATTGGGAATGGAACCACCATTTGACCCAGCTATCCCACTCCTTGGTTTATACCCAAAGGACTTAAAATCAGCATACTATAGTGATGCAGCCACATCAATATTTATAGCAGCTTGCTTCACAATAGCTAGTCTATGGAACCAAACTAGGTGTCCCTCAATAGATATATGGATAAAGAAAATGTGGTATATATACTCAATGGAATATTACTCACTTTTAATGAAGAGTGAAATTATGGCATTTGCCAGTAAATGGTTGGAGTTGGAAAATATCATGCTAAACAAAATAGGCCAATCCCACAAAACCAACGGCAGAATGTTTTCTCTAATATGTGGATACTAATTCACAATGATTGGGCTGGGAGGGGTGAGATGACTAGGGAAGAATAGTGTTACCTTAGATTAGGTAGAGGGAAGTGATGGAAGGGGTGGGGAAGGGATGTGGGGATAGAAAAGTTAGTAGAATGAAACAGACATTATTACTGTATGTATCTGTTTGACTACATGACCAGTGTGATTCTGCAACATGTATACTCAGAAAAATGAGAAATTATATCCCTCTGTGTATGATATATCCAAGTGCATAAGTGCAAGCTACTGTCATGTATAACTAATTAAAACAGATAAAAATTTAAAAGACCTATAACTTATTAAAAAAAAATGATTGAGAAAATCCTATCTGATCTTTCACAGTAGCCTGGGTAACTTTCCCTAAGGGCATGACCTCTGATTCCTTGGGCAGGACACTCCTGGAATCTGCATGTAATACCTACTCTGAGCATCAGAGAAGGCTCCCTTGGAGTGTCCCCTAAAAAACCGCTGGGTGCAAGTTACCCAGGAGCTGTGTAATAGCCTTACTGCTGTGTGATCTCAGAGGACCCAGAAAACACCATGCTTCTCACAACTGCTCTGAGAGTTCCTGATTGCCACACCCACGAGACAGAGGAGGAAGCCTAGGCTCATGAGGTAGTGTGACATTTCCAAGTTCACAAGGACAAGGTGGAAGAGAGCTTAGCTGGATCTCTCTGACTAAAGTTCAGGCTCTATCTCCTCTTTCTGGCCCTCACCCTCTCCCTAGTTTAGAAACCCTTGTCAAAGACAGTCATGTTATAACACTGTAGAAGTTTTATCTCCTGAATGTCAGCAGGCCAAGTTCAGTGTCCATCCAGGTGCATGGCCTAGATGCTCAGTATGCTGTAGGTGGGATTCAAGTTCACTGTACATTAGGCAGCTTAGTTTACCAGGAGAACGCTGTGTCCCTTTGATGAATGGGGTCCTGGTTGTATTTACGTGTGGGGGGACTGGAGAGCGGGCCTCCTCCAAGTGATAAGGGGCTCAGCGATGAATCACTTCTCAGTGTGGGTATGCAGGAGTCAGTGGTGATGAATGCAGCCCCAGGAGGAAGGGCTCCTGGCAGCTCCAAGCTCCAACACCCTGGAACCAGCTGATCCGGTTCCCGATTAGGGATTCAAGAACACCGGCTCATTGAAGATCCTATCCCTCATGCATTCATCCATTTACCAACAATTTACTAAGCACCTTGTCTGAACGAGCAACCGGCTAGATGGTGCAGAGATGGAAAGAAGATGTGGTCTTTATCTTTAACCTGCCATCTAATAATGGAAACATCAATTACTGAGCGTGTACTTTGCACTAGACATTATATACACTGTCTCACTGAATCTCCACCCTTCCCCATGGAGTAGGCAGACTCCTCATTGAAAATCCAAGGCCACAATGATTCACACTCCATCCAAGGTCATCTCGGGTAATTAGTAAAAGAACCTGGGTTTGAACTCAGTCCATCTGACCCCAGAGTACTTTGTTCAGAGTTTTGACCTGTTTTGCACACAATGGAGATTGCTAAGAGGAGGGTGCCAGGGTGCCAGACATTCTTCATACTGTACCTGATTTTATTTTCATGACAAAATAGGACTACACCAGCTTTCTCTGTGCTGTTCTGCAGCTTCTTATAAGTCTATAATAAGTTCAAAATAAAGTTAAATAAAGAAGTGATAGGAATCAACTCAACATCACAATCACCTATTAAACACCCCAAAGTGGGCTCAGCTCTCTTAAACACTGGGAGAAACCGAAATGACTTCTGGGTTTCCAGGAGCTCAGGAGTACAAGTGTTTTGGGCATGTTCTCACTCTCCACCTCCTAACTGTGGCACACTCTCTACTCTTTCCTGCTGAGATGAATTTAACTACACACCACGTCGACCTCTGATGATCCCCTAGATGAATCTCACATGATCTGCTCAGCCTTACCCCCTTCCCTGGCCACAGTCTCTGAGCTGGACATCATGCATTTGCTCCTCTAGATTCTTCACTCAGATCTGGGCCCCAGAGGCCATGTGGACCATATCAAAGAGCTCTGCTTCCAGGCTTTCCAACTGGCTTCCAGGTGGGGAATGTTTCAGGGATGCAGGAAGGGAGAAGAAAGGCTGTTGGGGCTGGGATTGTCGCTCAGTGGTAGAGCGCTGGCCTAGAACACGTGAGGAACTGGGTTCACTGGGTTCGATCTTTGGCACCCACATTAAAAAAAAAATGAAATAAAATATTGTGTCCATCTACAACTAAAAAATAAATATTAAAAAAAGAGAAAGGCTATGGTATTAACATTCCCAATCCCTCCCCATAAGGTCACTGCAACATGATGGATTCCCTCCACCAAGTGGAAGGCTACACTCCTTTCCCACCCTTACCTTTAGGTTCTTTAACAATCCTGCCCCTGTGTCCCACCATACCTAGCTCCAGAGTATCATGCTCTCTTTTGTAGTCTACAAAACCCTGCCCACGCTTTCCTAAATAACCCCTTACAAAGTTCTCCTCAAACTACCTAATTTGTTTTTTGTGACCTCAATTATGTTTTTTGTTTGTTTGTTTTAATTATTAACACTTACCAGTTGCACAAATTAATGGGATCCACCGTGACCTTCCCATGCAGGCCTACTCCTACGTGAACCCTGCTCCCTCCACCGACATCCCTCCCATGCCTGCTATCCCTCTTCTACATGTTAGGCAAAACAAGCCAGACACGGAAAGATGGGTAGATCACATGTTCTCAGGTTCTCTCTCATATGTGGAAGTTAAAAAAAAAAAAAAAAAAAGGACGACCTGAAACTACCTAATTTGGAGGTGCCCTGTTTCTTGCCAGGGTGCTGTGTCAGGTACCATCTTTGGATCTTTGGGAGCAGCAACTATATTGAATGCATTGTTTTGTCACCTGTGGAATCTGCCACCAGAGCAGAATTAGGCCCACAGAGAGTGAGACTGTCTCATTGGCTCTTTCTTCTCTTGCCCAAAAGTTACTCTTATGGCAAATTTACTTCGATGCGTTATTATTCCTTCGTGCAAATGGAATTATTTTCACTGGGAGGAGTTAATGTCTCTTAACCTATTTCAGGGACATGGATCTCTTAGGAAATCTGATGAAAGCTCAGCCTTGCAAAATGATTCGACTGCATGTTTTCATAAACATCTGCATAAATTATGCAAACTTGCTATCATAAACATTTGCATAGATTACACATATGCATGTTTTCATAAGCATTTGCCTAGATTTCCAGGCAGTTCCAAAGCCAGAGGTTAAGAATCCCTGCAACAAGTCCATTATTCATTAAAGCAGAGAGCCCTATCAGGATGTGAGGGCTTGCCTCCTAATTCTAAGGCCTGGTCAACTCTGAAGGCTTTGTTTTCATAATTGATATTTTCATTAAAGTGGTTATGGTGCTTGGATTTATAAGTTAGTATGGTATGGTCAGTTATGTTTCACAACATCCTCCCTGGCCCCTTTACATATTATCATTATTAAGCTCATAAATTACAAAGAAAAATAACAGGACACATATAACCCTTCATGTGTCCCCAGCACTGTTCTTGTTGCTTAACAAATAACTCATTTAATGCTCCCCGCACCCCCGCAAGGTCGGTCCTATTCTCGTTCCACCCTACACTCCCCCAGCCCTTGGGATCAGCCTGTCCATAAGGGTCAGGGACCATGAAACGGAGCTTAACAAGGGCCTGAGAGCCCTGGACCTCTCCCCTGACTTCCAGGGCACCTGGTTCTTAGCCCTGCCTCCATCTCTGCCTTCTGCCCAGTCACCTGTGTGTGTGTATCCCCTGCCCTCAGACCTGTGCCTTTCAGCATCTTTCCTACTGTGACACACTTGACCCAGAGGGTAGGATATTAGTCATCATGATTAAACCTGAAGTGTATTGAGACCTCCTCATTCACCAGCCCCAATCTCAGGGATACCTCAGCTGCTCCCCACGGCAGTTCTACCATCTGGACAGACTGTTACCCTAGTTTGCAGGCCCCCTGGAGGTACAGGCTAATTTTCCATAGTCGGGGATCTGGAGATTGAAAGATGTCTTCCTGGGTCCCTGTGGCTACTTCCAAACCCGTTCCCTGCCTTCCTCACCCAGGAACCCCAGCTCTTGAAGTGGACCCACTTGCTGCTGCCATCTGCCAGCCCCCCAGTCACCTCCCACCCTCCGTTCATCAATGACTTCAAACCTGCTCCCTTTCTTGCCTGCATCTCCTCTGCCATCTTCATTTTTCTGTGACCTTGTTATTTATTTGTTTGGCTTTTGAGATGGGGTCTCACTATGTCTCTCAGGCTGGTCTCAAACTCCTTGTCTCAGATCATTCCCCTGCCTCAGCCTCCCGAGTAGCTGGGACTCTGAGTGCCACCATACCCGGTTCTGCTGTCTTCATTTTGGTGAACGGTTCCCAGTGCATGGGAATGGGCTCTTTCCAGTTCTTTGACCTTCTCAACCCCACAATCTCCGCCGCCCCCCCCCCCCAGGGACCCCAAAGCTACATGTCAATCACTGAAGAAACCCACATTTCTTTCCCAGGCCTCTATGGCTGACAATCTCCTCCATATTCTCCACCCCACTGGCATCTGGTAGAACCCACCCTGCTCCTGAGGCAGAGCCCTCTACTCATTCATGCCTAGGGGCTCTGCCCCTGTAATGTCCCTCTCTCTCCTGAACAGTCCAACTTTTTTTCACATGTAAGCGAGCCTCAACACTGATGCTCTGAAACACTCCCACCCTGTAATTCCCCTTCCCCTCCAGCCGCCATCTTGTTCTCCTCACATGCTTGTTCTGCAGCATCTCCAATGGCCTTGCTATGCCCATGGTCCCCCCCTTGTTCTCCTTCCTCCATCCCTCCACCCACCCCAGCTGGACTCACCGACTCCTGAGAGCGCCACCTTCTCTTTGTTTCTGTGTCATGGCACTCGCCTGGGGTTCTCTCTGTTCCATGGCTGAAGCCCCTTCTCCTTGTTGGGTTCTTCTTCCCTAGACTTGATGTCTCCCGAGGACCTTGTCCCCTTCCCTCTTCTCATCTGCACTCACTCCCCACCAGAACTTCACACATCTTCACCTAGTGCACCCCACCCTAGACCTCTGCATATCCATCCACCATTTCATTGCCAGACCTGAGGTTTCCTCTACGCTTCAGATTTGAAGACTCAGGTACCAGCCTGGCACCTCCACTTGGATGTCCCGAGGGCATTTCAACATGCTCCAGCTGGGACTCCAGCTTAGCTCCCCTGAACCAGCTCCTTGTCCAGTCCTCCCTATCCCAGCTCTTGGCACCGCTATCACTCAGTAAATCCCCAAGCCAGGGAGTCATCCTTGATTCCTCTCCTAACATCTCATTCATCATCAAGGCCTTAGCTCTACCTTCAAAATGTTCACAAGTTCATCTACTTTGCTCCACCTTGCACTACATTTTCTCTTGTGTGGGTGACCACCATCCCATGCCTGTTCCCCTGCAGAAGGAAGCAACTCCTGTCTTTGCCTTCATCACCGCCCCTCAGAGGCCAACTCCTCCACCACACTGCCAAAAACCCTGAGCCTGCTTAATGGTGGCTGTAGAAAAAAATTAACTCTTCTGAAGCTGCCCTTGATCTGGCCCTGCTTTCCTCTGCATCTCATTGCCTACCCATCCCCAGTCCCTGAGCAGCCATGCTAGGCCCCTGTACTTCAATATACCAAATGGGTTCCCATCCAATGTCTTTGCATGTGTCGTCCCTCTGCCCAGGATGCTGTCACCAACATCTTTTCCCATCTCAGCATTCAGATCTCAGTTCAAGCAACAGTCCTCAGAAGCACCGCCCCACCACCTTGAAGAACTAGCCAGCCATTCTTGGTAGCTCTCTTTATCATTTCTTTATTTTTTTCATAGTGCCTATTTTATTTAATAAACAGTTACAAGTACGTACTATGTTCCAGAATCTAAGTATGTTACAAATATTAGCACACACAAGAGATTAGGTAATTTTCCCAAGGTCTGACATCAGGGTTCAGGTGAAGACACTGGGATATATGCCATCTAAGGGCCCTTATTCTTTCCTGGGGACAACACTGAAAAAAAAGTGATTAGCACAGGAGCAGACAGGTGAGACGTGTCTGAGGCTGGGAATAGGAGGAACTCCAACACTCACTGTGTGACTTTGAGCAAAGCCATCTCTCTGTAGGTTTTATTTTCTTCATTAGGGAAATAAGGACTCAAAACTTGATGACTCCAATGAGTCTTCCAGTGCTGCCCATAATCGGTACCTTTGGCACAGGCATGAATCAGTGGCTGGTTTGGGAGTTCAACTCTGATGTCGGAGGCTGAGAATTCTGCTACTGTCATTAATGCACCACCACTAACTCTGCCACCACTACATGATTACTTAGGATGACGGTGGTGGCATCTGCTTCTGTTTGTTGAATGTCTTCCCCTAGTGGCCCTGTCTTCATACCCTTACCTGCCCTTGAAGATGACCCTCATTTTCTAGATAAGACAACTGAGACTCAGTGGAGTTAAGGAAACTATCCAAGGTCATACAGCCTAGAATAGGTCAGAGCAGATTTTGAAGCAAGGGGGAGCAGAACCTTCTCTTCCCCATACACTTTCCTCTGTAGATCCTACTGTTCTGCTTATATCCTTCTTAATACTTATGTGTTGATATACTTATTTATTGTGTCTTTTTTTTTAATTGACTTTCTCACTGATGCTCTGGACTGAATTGTGTTCCCCAAATATATGTTGAAACTCTAATCCCCCAAAGTGATTGTATTTGGAGACAGGGCTTCAGGAGCTAATCAAGGTTAAGTGAGGTTATAAAGATGGGGTCTTAATCTGATAGGACCAGTGTCCTTATAAGAAGAGGAAGAGAGCCCGCATATCGCATCTCTCTCTCTCTCTCTCTCTCTCTCTCTCTCTCTCTCTCTCTCTCTCTCTCTCTCTCTCCACATGCATGCACCAAGGGAGGGCCCTGTGAGGACACTATGAGAAGGCAGCTGGCTGACCATCTTAGACTCCCAGCCTCCAGAACTATGAGAAAATGAATTCCTGTCATTGAAGCCACCCCATCTATGGAACTGTGTTTTGGCCATGTGAGCTGACTAAGATACTCCTAGAATGTTAGGTGAACAGTCATGGGGATCCCCATTTCCTGTGCCCTCTGAGCTATCTCCTAGAACATACAGTGTTTTGCATGTAGAAGGCCCTTGGGGAGATGGACGATCTGAGAAGCTGACCTTCACATGGGGCTCCTTCAGGGCTGCACCCCATCTGCAGGGTTGAGGATATGCATTAGATGCATGTGTCCTTCCAAAATCCATCTTGAAACTTATCACTGAAAGGGGTGGGGGCTGTGGGAAGAGGTTAGGCCATGGGGGCTTCTGCCCTCAGAGATGGGATTAGCACCTCATAAAAGGGCTGGAGGAACTAGTGATTCCCTTCCTCCTTTCCACTCCTCCACCTTGTGAGGACACGGCTTCATCTCCTTCAGAGGGTGCAGCAACGAGGTACCATTTTGGAAGCAGCCATCACCAGACACCAGATCTGCCAGCACCTTGATCTTGAGCCTAACCATGAGAAATGCATTCCTATTATTTATACAATTCTTACTCTCAAGTATTTCTTTATAGCCACATGAGCAGAGCAAGGCACTCCTGAATGACTGCCTCTCCAAGGCTCCAAGACAAGGCCAGCAAACTTGGGCCCAATGGCCGCATCTATCCCCTGCCATGTTTTTGTACATCTTATGAGCTAAAAATGGCTTTATGTTTTTAAACTCTGAAAAGGACACAAAAAGATGAATAACAAGCAGAGTATGTACCAGTGGCAGCCTGCCCACTGCCTCTCCATCCTCTAAGATGCTCTTCCCATGTGACCCTAACTGGCACACCCTTTCCCTGCGCCATTACTACCACCTTTCCAGCCCATTAGGGGAGCTAATGTAGTACAGAGCAGAGTGCTTGAGAGGTTTCTTCATAGGGATTTTCTAAGAATCTATTTCTTGGGAGTAAAGACATTCTTTATTATCTAATAAAATAGTTATATTGGGAATCAGGAGCCCATGATTCAGCTAACGTGACTCCATTAGCCGTGATCACCACCCCTCGCGGTTGAGCTTCTGTTGTGCACCAAAGGCTCTTCCTCTCACATCCATTTGCTGCATTTTTCTGGCTTTGAAGTTGAGCGGGGCTATCCAGGCTTGCTTTCTCATAAATGCCAGACCCGCGTGGCTAATAGATTAGTGCCATGAAGGACGTGCATTGACAAGCTCATGCCACAGGGAGAGGCATCCATCCTGCCCAAGGTGCACTAAAGCTGGGGTGTGCACCCGTGGAAGGTGGGACCATGGTCAACCTGAGTGCTTTCTAAGGGCAGCATGAGAAATGTCCAGCTGATGGACAACAGGGTAGAGAAACATGGTGTGGCTTCTCGGGCCCCTGATTAGATCAAAACTGTAATTAAGGATCCTCCCCATCACTGTCTTATTTACTCTCTCTCTGTAGCTATTACTGTGTCCACTTCAAATGACAGTTGTCCCCCCGCCCCCCCCCCACACACACACAGATTCAGATTCAGTGAGATTGGTTTTCTCAGGAGGGGGAGTAAGACCAAGCCAGAGCTTCCCCATGCTTTCCCAATCTTGTATTGGGGTGCTATCTCTGTCAAGGATGCTCAGGCCTTGTCTGCAGAGATGGATGCCACCCTGCTGTGGATGATCTCAATGAAGAGTGACACGCTTCCTTTCTCTGAGCCCTCTCTGAACAGTATCTGAGCCACACCTTGTGTCTTCTTTCCTCAATGTCAGAACAAGTAAAAACCTGGGGATGGGGACTGGAGAGGGAGGTGGGGCTTAGCCCCTTGTGGCTCTTACATCTGGGGTGGGGTCTGAGGTCTTGTTTAGCCTATTATTAAACTCCTCTTGCTCCTTCTGCCTTCCTCATCTCTGCATCCTGCAAGGGCTCTCCCTAGGGAGAAAGGGCCTGCTGTCAGCTAAGTCCATACTGCTCATGTCAAGGTGTCTGTTGGGCCTTCTCTCAGCCCCTGTAGATTCTCTTTCAACTCTGCACTCCTGGGCTCTGGGCCTGGAAGCTGACCTATCTGCCTGCATGAGAAGGCCTCTTGGTCTCTTATTTCTGATTGGGTTTGACCCTCAGGGAATCCTAGGGAGACTAGCATATATGCCCCAACTCTCTTCCTGTGGTGCACCCATGCTGGCAGCATCCATCTGTGGAAAGCTGCTGTCTGCTTGGGAGCCCTATCTGTGTTGGGGTTCCTGGAGCCTCTCCCCATCACATTGTCATCTCTGTCCCAGAGGTAGTAACAGCTCTCTGTTACCAGTCCTGAGATGCTGGCTTATTTCTTAGGGTTTCCTTAGTCCCTTTATTAAACTCTCCTCAAACTTACTCAGTTACCATAACCTGTTTGCCACTGGGTACCCCCACTGGTAGAAGCTCTGTCTTGATTTTCAACTGGTGAGTGATTTCAAAATGCTTAAGGGGCACTGGAAATATATGTGAAGCTCACTGCCAGGGTGTTTAGTGGGCAGGGCATTTTAGGTCACCCAGTGACCTAAAATGCACAGGACAGACCTCTACATGGAAGAATTCTCCAGCCCAGAAGACAGATGGCACACCCACTCGGAACACCTCATACCCTTGTGAGGAAGCCCTGTGACACCCATTCAAGGGTTAGGGAGCTGCTACCCAGCACCTAAGTGGGAGTTGACATTTCCACCTCAAGTCCAGAGACTCCCAAGTCACTGCTTCCTCGGGGACACTAAGGTACCTTTCTGCTTCCCATGCATTCTAGCAATTAACTATGCTCTAATTAATGGCTTGCATTTACTGAACATGTACTAGGGGATGGGGTTCACACCATTATTTGACTTAATTTCTTGTATGTTTGCCAGCCTAGCAGGAGTAAGGCAGGAACTAAGGCTTCCCATTCCTCCCACTTCTCAGTATTCAGTGCAGGGCTGAGAACACACAAGTGCTCATTGCTAACTACCGATTGCCCCTGGGATGAATGTTCTGGAATTCTGCTGAATGGGGGGGCCATGGAGTGATATAGAGTCTTTCTGCTTCTAGTTCAGGAGAAAGACCTTTGGAGAACTAGGCAGTTGAGAGTGGAAGAAATGTGATCGTTAGATGTTATGACTTTGAGCTGTGACACATGCACCCCTACTTTCTGGGCAGGCACTGTGACCCTTCAGGCCCTTAGCTAGTGGGGAGCTAATCTCGCTGTCTGTGTGTCTCTCTCCCCCCTTATGCCCTCCTTGGCTCCTGCCAGCCTATTCTGCTGGTTTTCAGGTCTCTGGAGCTTCCTCCCAATCTCCAGCCCTGCGATTCCCGCTCTGTGTCCTGGGAGTACAAGGATGACATCAAACCAACTGTTAATAAATGAAGTGATAATAATGGTGACAACCACCACTTAGGGAGCCACTCTCCATTCCAGACGCTACATTCCCATTTCTGCCTCAGTACAGAGTGCATCACCTATATTTTAGGGATGAGAACACGGAGTCTAGAAAAGATTGAGTAGCTTACCCAGGATCTATAATTCAAACCCAGGAATTATCTGAAATTCAACCACGTGCTCTTCCATCCTCCCCAACAGAACTAGAGGCCTGATACCCCTTGGTCTTTTACCTGATTCCATCTTCCAGGTGGGGGTCCCTGGGGATCCCTGATGAACCAAGCCCATTTTTGCCCCTCCCACTCATGGTTATTAGGAAAGAAAACTCAGTTTCTGCCCCAAACCTCAGCACTGCCAATGTCTTCCATTTTGACATATCTCAGAAAGTCCCCACAGTGAGACCAAATCATGAAGATGCAGTTCTCTCTGAATTGCGAAGTTCCCCATCATGCCTCTTGCTCAGATATCCCACATATTTTTTGGTCTTCCAGTTACAACATATAACCTATATGAACTGGTAATTCACACCACAAAGAAATTTACATTCTCACAGTTCTGGAGGCTAAAAGCCTAAGATCAAAGTGACAGCAGGGTTGCTTTTTTTTCCCCCCCTGAGGTCTCTCTCTTTTACTTGCAGAAGCCGCTTTCTCAATGGGACCCCAATGGCTTCCCTCTATGTGTGTCTATGCCTAATATCTTCTCCTTACAAAGTGCCAGTGATGTTGGAGTAGAGCCCATCCAAATGGCCTCATTTTACCATATTATCGCCCTAGAGGTGGTATCTTTAAAGCACAGCCATGCTTTTATATACTGGGGGTTAGGACTTCAAAATACGTATCTTGGGGGGGACACAATTTGGCCTGTAAGATAGCCTAAGAAGGAAGCAATTAGCATTAAGGCACATGACGACAAGATTACTTAGAGAGAAAGGGACCAAATACAAGGAACAAGAAATCCAGCTTGGAGACTCGAGCCCCAGGGCTAGCTGCAACGAGCTCCCCTTATGAACTTGGAAGTCACTTCACTTCCCTGATTTTTACATTTGCATCATAAGCACAACTATTCTGCCCAGGTCCAACGTTGCTCAGGTAAGTCTAAAAGTTTGTGGCCGGAAAAGTCTTTGAGAAACTGAAAGAAATGGACCCAAGCAATTGATACTAAAATTCCCATGAGAAATAAAAGGAACAGATGATGGTAAGTACTGTTTATAGAAAATTTACCTCTTCTGCCCCTCTCTGAGCCCACCCACAGGCCCACTGCCTTGTCTGGCTCCGTGCCACCAGAGCTGGTGGTTGTGGGAGCATGTCACAGGCTGAGTCCAGGTGCAGGGATCTGCCTGCTGACAAGAGATGCTGTTAGCTCTGTTTCAGAGGAAACATAGCTTAGAGGTCCAATGGTGCGGTGAGTGCACACAGCCCTGGACTCTGACCCCAGACCTGAGCCACTAGAGTGCTAGCTGCCTGCACTGGGGCATTGAGCATGCAAGACACATCCTCAACTCCCAGGAGGTCACAGGCTGCAGAGAGGCCACCACAGACAGGCAGAGGAGAGGTCTTTCTTCATCATGGGGTGGGTGAGGGAACACTCACGGAGAGATGGGGACACCTAGGCAGAGCTTTGGGGGAATGGGAAGCAGATAGGATGGGGCTGGAATTTTCAGCCCAGGAAGCAGCATGGTGCACACGGCCTGGAACTGTAAGTCGGAAAGAAGAGGGACCATCAAGAGGGTGGAATCAAGATTCCTGAAGACTGGCCAAACACATAGAATCCAGGTTCCTAATGGGACAAAATGGAATTATCTGGAACCTAGACCTGGAAGGTGGGGTAAAACTACTCATTGCACTTTGCAGTGGGATCTACTAGGCTTGAGGGGTGCAAGCACTTAGAAGGTACTGGGCCATCTCGCGGCTGCCTGAGCACAAGCACACCTGTGCAAGTTCTCTTCTGATTGGGCAGATGGTTGGAAGGTTTGCCAAGAAGGCTGGTGTGCTGGTGATGAATGTAGGTAGGACAGAGACCTGGTGATGAAGTGTGATGAAGGGCACCTGCTCACAGAGGGCTCCAACCAGGTAAAGCATGCCAGGTGCCCAGGGGAAATATGTAAGGAGGCCCTCACTGTGAGCTGGTGAGGTCCTTCACTCGTATTACCCTGGTATTGGCCCTGCTCAGGGGGCAGAAAGACAGCCCCCTTTATGTTCAAAGTCATTGCTTATTCCTGAAGGAGAAGGCAAATATGTCTTATAACCTGGCTTTATACCCTCTGGCTTAGAGACAACAACATCTCACCAGAATTTAATACTACTACTTATGAGAAGTAAATACCATATTTACTTTTACAGATTTAAAGCCAGTGATATTCACTTTCCACTTGCGGTCAAAATATAAAGTTTCTTTTTAAGATAAATTTCACTAAATGTTTTTTTAAGTTTATCTGAAGAAAAATATTAAGTGAATAACAGAGCAGGGATAAGCAGATGAATGGAAACTTGGGAAGGCGGATGCATTTGACTGAGGCTGGGAGACACTAGATTCCCCCATGCTGGCTGCCCCACAAGTGGACCAAAGTTGGTCAGGTCAGGGAGAGCCAGGAAGGGCAGCTCCCCTTCCCTGTGCCACACTGCACCGACATTCTGCCCACTGAACCCAGAACCCTCTCCTGCCCTAGGAAACCCAATGCAGGCTCTCATTTCCAGCAAACCACTGGGCCTACATTCCTGTGAGTTTCCAGGGAGACTTCTGTTCTAGGTCACCTCCACTTGACAGCTGAGCCTGCTCGGGGGTGGTTTCAGCCAGCACCTCTACAAGATTTCCCACCAATCCTGGGGAGCCATTTTTCATTTCCTGAACAATAGGAGCCTATAGCAGGTTTCTTTTGAGGGACAACAATGTAATGGGGACAATTTCTCAGTCAAGTCTTCCTTAATGCTTCAACCCATCCTTGAGGTGTGATATCTTAATGACTGACAAGGACCTAGTTCTGGTGATTTCAGAAGAATTCCAGATACAAAAGCTTTTGAGCCAGGAGGCTTTTGACCTGGAAGGGCAGGGCTGAGATGGGGACAGGCTGGTTTGGGGAGAAGCTGTAATCAGAAGTGGGGCCTTTTCTGCTGTCCTGCACAGGGCAGTGTCTGCTCAGCCTCTGCCAGTAAGGATGGGTGGTGGGGGGGGGGGCTCTTTCCAGCCCTGATGAGCCAGAGGAGAGGACAAGGACAGCAGGAGATATAAGATCCCTGCACAGCACACACGTGCACCAAGCAGAGGACAGACAATACTTTGCATTTCAGATCTTATGCCTTGGAGTGTACACACACAGAGGAACATCTATGTCTGCTTGAAGGAAATATGCTCCCCACTAATCCGAGAGGCAAAGGCAGAATCACATAGAATGAGAAGAAACAGGTTTAGGAGACGAAGAGGGAGGCGCAGCTCTCAGACCCACGTCTCACCTACAGCCTGTGATTTAGTAAGTCCTGCGACCCTCTTGCAGCCCCAGGTTCCTCGATGTAAGATGAGCCAGTTTTTTTGCAAAAACTCAAAATCATTGGAAAGTACACGGTACGTGAAGAAGTGTTGGGCAAAGAAAAGACCTTGTTATCATGAAGGGAGACATACTCTGCAGGAGCTGGAGAGGATTGAGGAGTAAGTTAGAAGTGGACAGGAGAAGAGAGATGGAGGCGGCTATCACCAAGAGGCTCCCAACCATGGCTAGTGTCAGGCATGAGAGAGCCTGGACCAGGCTATGATGGAGGGTGGGGGAAGAGGGTGGGGGAAAACAAACAGCTGGACAGAGACAAAATCATTGCTCTTGTTATGCATTCTTTCTCTCTCTTCCTCCAATAAATATTTAGAAGACACATCTACTGTGTGTCAGGAACCAGGAATAGATATGACACAGGTAGTATATCCTGTCTCTAAGAATGTATGTCCTTGGGTATGTGGGGCTGCGGGGCTGCATTAGCTGTCAGTGTCCTTCACAGGAAAGGGCTCATTTGAATACCCAGGGATATACAGGAATACAGCAGCCGGCTGGATCTTCCTGTGAGAGTCATCGTCCCTCTGAGACCACCCCTTTGTACTGAGTAGCTTGGACGAGGGGATACAGCTTCAGGAACTAGCCTCCCATGTCTGTTGCCCTAGAGGCTACAGGTCAGTGATGGAGACAAAGGGCAGCCCCAAGATAAGCCCAGATGCTGTGTGAAGAGGGTCAAGGCAGACAGACAGACAGCGGAGCCCATTAGGGCAGCTCTGGGTGAGGACTGGTACCGGGAGCATCCTCAGTGAGGACCCAACACAGATGAAGCAACTGCAGCTGTGCACAAGCATATTCTGGGGACAGTGAGTCACTCAGAAAGCTGAGGTGGGGACTCCCGAGGCAGGTGAGGGAACCCCAAGATCTTGCTGGAGAGGAGACATCTGGAGCAAACCGGTGATTGTAACTGTGCATGTCTATTCAGAGGCCATTTGTGAGTTACCGCAGGCCACACAGACCCCAGAGCGTGCCATCCCTGTGTGCACCTAGAGCCTGACCTAACAGCTCTCTCATGGAGCTGGTGGCTTCCCGTCATCATAAACAGCTTCCCACACGTTGTAGCACATATTCATATCCACAAAACACCACAAACACACACACACACACACACACACACACACACACACACTCACACTTGCTTCATTTATCTGAAGATTTAAAATGAATCGTTTTGCTCAGCCTCACAGCCCTATCACCGTCCACGTTTCATGATGGTGACATTACCCGGGCCTGCCTCGGTTTCCTTGCCTGTGGAATAGAAATGATCACACCCAACTTAACTGGGAGGGTTAATACGAAGTGAGATGCTTCCTAGGAAGATTTTTAAAGTTTAACACAAGAGCCATGGGATTGTGTGACTAAGCCCCGAAACCCTACAGCTCCATTTCCTATCAGAGTGAATGGTATGAACACAGGGCAAGAAGAAAGTAGCGTGGCTTGTGCCCAGACCAGGACTGGAGGGGAGAGGTGCCCCAGCTGGGTGATGGGAGGGGCACAATCCTGAAGAGGAGCTCTGGTGAACATCCAATGACAGTCCCTGGATGATTATTTGAATGCAGCTCTTATCCTGAAGCTCGGGGGAAGACCAGGGAGCCCTGTGGCTACCGAGAGAGCAAGCTGGGGTCTGTACCCCTTCTGCAGGTGCTCTGTAGCTGGCCAGCTTGGGTTGCTGTTGGATGCTCTCAAGTCAACAGCAGTTGGTCACACTAATGTGAGTAAACTGGCTCAGGGATGGGGCAGAAACCTCAATTTACAGTGTTGGCTGATTTCCATGGTGTGAAAATTCCAACCACGGTCAATTTTAAGCCATTGACTCAAAAAAAAAAAAAAGGAATATTCAACAATTGCTCCCCTGTTCCCCACTAGCCAGCAGGAACCAGCTCCAACTGGAGGCAGAAGAATGGTTTGGACTTCTTAGAGCCTTTCCAGGAAATTAGCACAAACAAATGAGGAGCCATTTTCTGTAATAAGCGTTTGCACTTCAGTTTGGTTAAGTGAAAATCAGCTGCAAAGGGATGTTTATGGTGTGTTTTCCTGTGTCTGTCTCCAAAGTCTGTTTGCAGAGCAGAGAGACATCTTCAAGTTTACTGTGTCCTGGGGCTGACAAGCCGGGTTGCCTAGGGGTCTGAAGGCAGACCAACCAACTGTTCTTCCTCACATGGTGGTGCTTAGCAGATCAGAGGCACAGTCTCAGCACAGGTCCTTCCTTTTGCATTTCTCCTGGACTGTCTGCAACCAGGAGAGGCCAGAGGTGAGAGTGATCCCAGCCTTCGTGTCCATTCACGTGGGACAATTTCAGGAAGGAAATAATGGTGCTGTGTTTAGCCATCGGCAAGTGATGTCTGTACGCTCACCAGTCGCTCATCGAGAGGTCCCCATGAAGGCGCACTCGGGTGGGTGAGAAGGCTCTGGGTGGCTGCAAGCTTTAAAAATGTGTGTGCTATTCCTGGAAATTTAGAAGAAAAGTATTTATTTGGAGTGGTATGAAAAACACTTTTAATATTTGCTCCTCTACTCTGTAATCTCACTTCATCTGTGATTTCAAAAGCAAAATAAGTTCCAAAAATAACAGCGCTCCTGAAATCTCTTAGAAGATAAGTGGTTCAAGGATGCTCTTTCCCGCCTCACCCCCTCAAGGAACAGAAAAGAAAATTCCATCAAGATGACCCTTTCTCTTCTGAAGCAGGAAACAAATAAATGCAAACCCTCTCTTGAAGAAAGACACTGGATTCATCCACATACTTCCGTTCATTCCTTCCATTTCTTCCACTGGGTTTTTTCAACGGAGCTGTTGCAGTGACACTTGGCACCTGCACAGGAGCCACATACTTTTGTATGTAAGAAGATTAGAGTACAGGCCAGGGGTCAGACTTTGGGTTTGAAGCTCAGTCTGCAGCCCTTTATCTGTGCGGCCTTGAACAAGTCCCTTGTACTGCCTGCCTCAGTTTCCCCATCTATAGAGTGGGTGCTCCTTCCAGGGAAGTTCTCAGGATTAGATGAGATGGTACAGAGAAAGGTTTTGGTACAGAGAAAGGTTTTGGCACAGTGGCTCTAGATGTGTGGTATGGCACTCAGTCTGTGATGATGGTGACACTCTGGCTCTCCAAACACATATTTTTGATTTCATGAAGGGATAGGCCATTATTTCTCCTCCTGTAGGTCTCAGGAACACATGGGGTAGATACAAAGCAAGGTCTTAAAGACTGATATGCTGTTGAATCAGGAGGTGGGACAGGAAGAAAGAGAGCCGAGCCCCAGATAATAAGGGTGACCTCAAGGAGGGCCGAGGAGGCCTCCTCTGTGGCGATGGGGCACTTTGCTAAGATGAGACATCCTGGCTCAGGCCTAAACAGGGACCCTGTTCCTCTAGCACGTGGCTTCGGGGTATGTCTCAAGGTTGCCTTGTTGAAGACTTCTCCCCAGGTGGCTTGACCTGGTGGCTCTTCTGTTGGAGAGATCACCTCTCTGATTTAGGTAACAAAGATGGGAACACTTGGAGCCCACAGCCATGAGCTCTTTGGCACAGACTGTGCTCTCTGGCTCTTGCCAGAGGAGATGAAAATTGGCACACAATTGCATATGGCACACAAGAGTATCATTCCCCATCCTTGGATCAACAGCCATCTCAAGAACAAAAGCCCAGGAGATGGGCTTGGACATTGTTGAAGGTGCATCCTCTTCCCCTGAGAACAAAGGGAGAGCAGGAGTAAGGAGCCCAGGACAGCTCTAGGAGCACAATATGGATGACCCACCCTGAGGATTCTGTTTCCACAATCTGGAAACTGGACATGGCTCTGCAATCCTCACCTGATCTGGGGGCTGTTATGAGAGCAAGAGAAGAAACCAACACTCCACCTCCTATAGTCCTGCCATCTGCTGGGAGGCAGGGCACCCAGGTGACATCTATGAGTCACCCAGAGGTTGAGATGCAGCAGAGAGGTCAGGACTGAGAGTCAGAAAGCCTAGCCCTCTCTCCCTGCATGCCTGCGAGGCCTTGGACCTTGGGAAGCCTCAGCTCTCCTTGATCTACAGTAGGGATAATGAAAATAATGATCCCAAAGTTTGCAGCAACATATTGTGACCTCCAGGGGAATTATTTGAGAACATCCACAGTTGGCTTTTTGATTTTTCTCTAATAATAAGGAACAAATGAAAGAGCTTTCGCAGGAACAGCAAAGTGAAATGTCCTGACCTCTTGATTCAAAGTTCTACCCTCTCTACAGAAGTGTAGAAATTAATTTCTTAATTCAATAACATGATGCCCCATGGTGCTGTGCCAAAATACTACTGTTCAAATAGGATCTGACGTTTCCCTCACAAAGGGCCCAGGCCAGGTCTTTGGAATTTCCTGTGTTAATGATCAGGGTGTAGGCAGCTCTGTAAAGAAGGTTTTGGTCATTTGAACATTCATTTGGAAATCAAGAAATTCATTCTGATTAAAAAGTTCAAAGAAGCCCTGACCCTTCTAATTATTCATGAACTTCGAAAATAAAAGAATTGAGAAATTTCAACGTGAAACCTGAATAGTAAGGTAGAACAGTTCCAATATTTGCAGATTTTAACACAGGTGTTGATATGGGTGGAAATGGTCAACCCTTTAAAGAAAAGACATTTAATAAAATAATGGCAGAAATAAGTTTGAGGATGGTGGACCTGAGAGGACCGAGTGGGAAGTATGACTGAGAGCCTCTAGCAAATTTCTTTTCCTTTATTGCTGATGAAAATGTGCCCCAGAGAGGAGCGAGAATTTCTGTAGGTCACATGGGTGTGGGATGCAAAGCTGGAACTGGAGCCCAGCTCCTGACTAGATCATTCCAGACTCAGGTCCTCCTGGCCTGGGCCCTGGGCCAATCCTTTGATCCCATTTCTGTACTGCCCTTGGATTCTGCTGTCGGAAATAGTGGACCTCTGAACCAAGTCAGGGAACTTCTTTAGTCCCCAAAGAATTCTGGAAGCTCTTCTAAAGTTCTCTACAGAGCTCAGTGTAGAGACACTATGGGGGCTTCCTCAACCCCATAACATCCTGGAAAAGACCAAGAAGCAGTCTATTCATTCAAACAATGCATGCCTCTTATCCCACCCATTGCTAGACCCAACGGGAAAGGAGACTCTCCATCTTCTTCTACCCAGTTACACCTCCAATCAGGTAAGAGAGATATTCCTGCTTACAGCACAGGTCCAGCAAAATCTCCCCCCAGCTTACATCTCAGACTTTCCCAGGGAGCTTCACAGACACTGAAGACAGCCTGTGGCTAAGATTTGTGGCCCTGCCAGGGCTGAATGTGGTGGCCCATGGTAAAAACCTGGATTTCTGGAGAGCAGATAGTGAGTACTATCCTTAGCTCAGTAACCAAAGACTAGATAAGGGGCCATGGTTAGGATGGTATCTTTTTATCTTTGGGCAAGGGGGACAAAGAAGTCATTTCCATGGATAACTTGCTACGATCCAAGAAAAACCCCAATGCCCAGATCTAGCTCCCTAAGCCACAAACCACAGCACCTGGGAATCCACCACTGGAGTTCTGCCCACCCCAGTCTGTGTGTCCAAAAATAAACTCCACCATGTCATAGCTGTCTAGCTTGAGCAAGATACTTGATGCCTTAGTGTCACCTGTTCTCCACCTTTAAAAGGGACCCTGATACCCATAGAGCTGCCCCCTGGACAAGAGGATGTAGATGGATCTCTCCCCGTGCCTGGCACCTAGCAGGGCACAGCAAAGGTTGATTCCTTCCTTTCCCCTTTGGTGGGGAAGGGCTATTCTTTGGGGGCTCATCTTCTATAGTGACTGTCCAAAGAGGAAACTTTGTGAGTGTATTAGATGCATGGTCCTTATCAGAAGAGATGGGACCCAGAGCTGCAGAGAGACAGGAGAAGGAAGTACCTGGAAGAGGAAGGCTGGAGTCATGCAGGGAGGGTAGGTTCAGCCCCACTGCCTCCAGGGTGAGCTTCCCAGGTTTCATTTGTGCCAGGAATCCATCAAGGGGGCTTTCCGTATGGCTTGATAAAGCATGACAGGGACTTTGACTTCTACGTACATAGTTGCACACAGCACACTATTAAGTCCTGAGGTCCAATCATCTAAAGAGCAAGCATATGTTATGCCAAACACACTCCAATTTCCCCAAACCGGTTATGATGGAATGTTTACAATGGCCAGTGTCAGCTTCAGGTCTGGATGATATAGTGTGGTTCCACCTACATTTGCATAATTATTAAAAGAGTAGACATTAAAGTTTCAGAAGAAGAAGCTGTCTGAAAACTTAATCTCTATAGTTTCTATGAATGGGAGAGGGATACATAATGCCTGGGACATAGCAGGCCATCTTTTTTGAGGGGTCCATTGTCAACCTTCATTGTTTCAACAGAATGATGAGAACAATGCACTTGGCCCTGATCGACCTCTGTTGGCCACTGGCTGCCTCAGAGAACTCTCTAAGATTTTTCTTAGCTATCCAATTGGGAGGTGGACACTAATGCCCCTGCAGTCTTGGGAGAATTTTTAAAAAAGAAAAAAAAAAACTGAAGAGGACAAAATGGTTCCCATTAATCCCCCAATAGAATGGTGAATGCATTTTTCTTGCGGTAATGAAGGAGCAGCCTTAGAGAACAACGTGACTCCTGCGCCCAGCTCTGCTGTGAACTTCACCTGCTCCACATGAATGGGTAGCCCCTGGCTAATGAGACACGCAGGGCTGTTTCCTTCTGCTCCCACAGCTGAGAACAGTTGTACTCAGAACATGACTGTCAACTTTGTCTGATTCAGTAGATGCTGTGTTAAAAGGACTAGGTAAGTCTGCACTCGTCTGGGGGATATGACAGCAGGAAACCCCTCCCCTGAGGACTCACCCTGAAACACTCTTCCTGAGAGCTATTCTGAGTGTCTAAGAGCAACGGGAAAACCACATCTGCTCCTGCAACATGGCCAAATAAAGACAGGAGGAGAGCATTGAGGGGGGAAGGTGGGGAGCAATCTGAAGAGTGGGACAGAATCTCCTTAATAAAGACAGCAGGAAGCCAGGGTAGGGCAAAGGGGCTCCCAAGCATATGCCATCACTTAGGGTTACATTGTTGGGGAAGTTCCCTGTGAGCTCTGCAGAGATCTAGTGTAGGGACCTCTCCTTCTACCTACCTGCATTTTTTTTCCTAGCAGTTTCAGCATTCAGCAAAAGAATTCAATAGATTGGTGGTCTTCTTAAAAAGAATCTTTAGTCCCAAAAATTTGTAAAAAAAAAAAAAATGCAACTTGTTCTGTCCTTAATTGATCACTTGTAAGATGAGTTCCCACTCAAATATTCCCCTCGCTGCTGATCATTGTTGCTGAGGAAACATACTCAACATTTGAGTTAGCCTAAGTAGAGCATAGGAGCAATTATGATTTTTTTTTGCTAAATTCTATAAGATAAAATTAACATGCTTTCATATTTTAATTATAGTTTTCATAACAATTCTGAAAACCTACCAGGAAATTTTGCTATCTTGCTTTTATGAAGATTTATTTTGCAAGCGGCCTTCCTTCTGTGAAAATTGTGATTAAAGAACCAAGCCCTGCACACTGTCCTTCCTTGGTATGATGGTTTGGGGAGACACAATTGACCTTCCCACCTCCTTTTCATTACCCTGGAAAAAGGTCCACTGCCTAGAATTTCACACAGAAATGGACAATGCAGTGCTGGAGACAGTAACCACCCCCAGAGCACAGGAGGGGCATGAGGTCATGGGATGCTGGGGGACCAGAGACCCCACATCCGGCTCTGCCCTGTGTGTCTGAGAGGCTACCCTTTGGGAAGGCAGAAGCAGTGGGTGCCTGGCCTGCAGGGTCCAGGCTAAGGACCCAGACATAATGCTATGCTCACTTGCCAGTGGGAAGAAAGGCCTTCCGGTCAAGTCTGTCCTCTCCTTGGAGAAATCTAACAGGTGGGCTTTGCAGAGGTTTCCTGCAACTGGCTGTCAGGGAAGCATATGTTAAGAAGGATGTGCGTCGCTTAGGCCAGCTTCTCTCCAGAACAGAAATGGACCCTCTTTACCAGTTAGTCTGAGAACTTGTGGATCTGGAATAGGTGTTTGTAAAGGGAAACAGAAGGTCAAAGACTGGATCTTTAAAGACTGCTCTCATGATACAAGGCAACCTCAAAAGCCTGCCACATTCAGGGAGATCTGAAAAGATGAGGACACCATGTATCTTTCCAATGGAAGTTACCATGTTTCAGAGTTAAAATCAGACCACATCCTTACCATGGGCCCCACAGATTGCACAGGGTGGCTTCCACACGAGGAGAGTGGACTCAGACCCCACCTCATCTTAGGTGACCAAGCCTCACTTTTGGTCCAAGTGGGCCCGTATGTACTGCCAAGCAGCACACCAATCCACGGTGTCTCTCAGGGTATGGGACAGATGCCAAGGAACTGGGGAAAGCAAGTCCCGGACGCTACGCAGCTTGTCCTGCACACAGGATATTTGATGCCACGTATCTCTGAGGCCTGCTGCATCTTATAGTCTCCGGAAATTTGGGCGCAGGATGCCCCAGGGGTGATGGAAGAGCAGCCCACCCAACCTCACATTCTCAGCTAACACACATGCATCCTAGCAGGAGCCTGGCGCACATTAAATGCTTAACAAATATTTGCCCAGAAAATGACTAAGAAATTTGCCTGAAATAGATAGATGCCCAGGGTGTAGGACTGGGCAGACAACCTGCTTTCTGTACTCTAAAGAGGGGAGAGGATACAAAGCTGAGTAGCTGGGGAGAAAGATACATATGCCATCATTACATGAAGGTCTGCAGCCCACGACAGCAGAACAGAGACTGAGGTCCAGTTACTGGTTACACAAAAATGAACAAGAAGTGTGTTAGGGCAGGCCCTTCTAGTATCCAGGGTGAGAGTTTGGGGATGGGCTAGGATATGATGCCTCCTTTCAGGGACAGCATTTGCCCCTGGGCATGAGCCACAGTGGAAGCCTCAAAGTTCAACCAGGGTCTGTCCTAAGCTTGGCAATTATCAGGCATGTGACTGCCCATCACCAGCAACTTGAGCCACACAGCTGAAGTCAGAGTAAACAGAGTATTTAAAGATGATACACCTTTAAAGGATCAATGTTTAAAAATTAGTCCCTGGACGATAAACTTGGAACTTAAGTAATTCCTAACTGCTATTAGCCATTGTGTCACCTGTACCTGGAGACACTGTAAGACACGAACGCTTTAGGTTATTTTATTTTTTTTCACCCTTGAATAAGATTCTTTCTATGTCACCACGAGGAATTTAACTGTTGCCTGTTTTCTCAGCAATAGTCTGTTTTTATCCCACATGGTTTTCATTTTTTTTTCCTTTAATTATGAACAGTTACACTCTCTGGGGGTAAATCATGGGTACCAGGCATGGGTTGGAATTATTATATTTTGCATAGTTACCATAGCTGTAGAGTCAGCCCAGAGAACTCCATCCTACTGGTAGTTGGTGAGCCTGGGGGTGGGAGGTGAGAAAAGTAGGAGCCCCTCTCAGCTGACATGGCTTGGGTGGCAGCAAAGAGAGAGTTCTAGATTTTCCTGACATTTGTACTGAGAACAGAGTTAAAACTTCTGCTGCTGGTAGTTCTTGCTTAAAGAAGAACAATGATCTTCCAAGTGTGGGTGGTACACTTCAGAGGGTTGGTCTCTTTCTCCCGGCCCGGAGTTTGCTGCTCTGTGATGAGGAGGGCAGGTGGAAAGGGCTGTCTTTGGAAAAATCCAGGTCATCCTTTGAAGTGTGCCAGGGGACCCTTATCACAGTCCGAGTCAGCAGGGGCAGATATCCTCACTAACGGCATGATAGGAAATCGGACCACTTGGCAATATTTGATTAAAGCTGTGCGATTCCTTCCTTTCTAAGTGAAATTGGCCCGCTTTTAATGTGAACAGGTGTCTCCTTGTTCCCTGATAAGAACAAGGTGAAGATAAAGTTCTAATCAGCTTTCCCTGTTCCTTCTGCTTTCTCCATCAATCATGTCCCACTTCTCTGGAGATCAGAATACCATCGCTTTTCAATTACGGGCAGATATTGTTCTCCGTCAGTGCACGGCCCTTGTGCTATGAATTCTCTCTTCATGTGTTTATCTTCTTTCCCCAACTAGTCCTTGAAAGCCCAACTGGGACTGGGTACACAGTAGGTGCTCTATAAATGCCTGTCACATGAGACGTGATTCCCTAGGACTTCAATAAGGCCAGGAAAACAAAGGAAATACACACACACACACACAAACACACACATATAAACATATACATGTGTGTGTATATCTCCCAGAAATCTACTTTGTGTTTTACCTTTGACAATCTAAACATGGCTGAGCATACCAGCCAGTTTCATCTTACTTTAATATATTATGGCCAGAATTCTGAGATCTCAGCTACAATGCCATCTTTGAAAGAATACTGAAAAATACATAGGTGCGTAACTCCTTTATCTGTGCTGCTAATGGAAAGATAAATGTATGATCTCTAAATGAAGTCACAAAAGCCTGTGAGGATAGAATTGGAGGTAGTATCGCAGGTGTGGGAGGTAGAGAAAAGTGTCCTGTCTCCCCTGAAAGCACATCGTATAGGGTACAGTCACTTCTCCACCCACAGGAGGGTAGCTGAGCCACACCCAGTCTCAGCACTGAGTACAGAAGGCCGGGTGAAGAAGCTTGCCTTTCCGTTGCTATCACAAGTACCTGACATAACCGTCTTAGGAAGAGAAAAGGTTTGCTTTGGCTCACAGTTTTGGAGGTTCTGGACTGACTGAGCAGACCTATTGCTTTTAGATCTTTTGGGAGGGGCATAGGCAGTAAGTCATGGCCAGAGCATGTGGTGAAGCAAAATCACTTATTTTATAGCTGGGAAGGGAAGGAGAAGAAGAAGGCAGTGCTGGAGTTCTACTATCCCCTTCAAAAATATATCCCCAATGAGCTAAATACCTCCCGCTAGGCCCCACCTCTGAGGAGCTTCAACATCTCCTGTTAGTGCCATGAGCTGGGAACCCTGCCTCTCCCACCTGGATTTTGGGGGTACTCTTATCTAAATCATTGCAGAAAGCAAGGCAGAGGTTCACAATCCCTGGCTTGGCTAAAGGTACAGGGCAATATCTTGTCTAAAGAAGATATTTCTATGTGTTCCATCCTGCAGGTGCACCCCACAGACCGTGCTGTGACTGACACCTGGGTATCTAAGCATGGCCAACCCAGGACAGGTCTACCCTGAAGGGACTATTAAAACAGGGCTAGCTGCTGCATTGAGTAGCTATTCTCCCGCAGGCAACGGGCTACATGATTTTCACATATTTTTTAAAAATTCTCACAATAAAATAGATATTAATATTTCTGGTTGATAGATGGGGAAATTGAGAGTCAGAGGGGTTGGGTGAATGATGTATCACACCTGGGCTACTAGATCCCAACCTTTCTGACTTCAATGCTCTTTCAACTACTGGTCATTTTGTGACTCTTCTACCTTTTCAAGTGATATTCTAGATACCACAGTTGGAATTTTCTGCCAGAAATACTTCCATCATCAACTGGAAGGAGCTAGGATTTCTCTTCCCCATCCCTTAATATCAATGCAATTAAGAATGTGAAATAATAAAGCAATTATCTGGATCCTGGGAACATAAAATCTTCAGTTGAATTTTTGTTGTCTATACAAGAAAATTACCTCCTGCGTAAGGAAAGTCTTGCTAGACAAGACACAATAAGACTTTGAAGCTTCTATTTGGAATCAGAGGCAAGCTTCTCTATAATATGTACCCTTATCTGTCCCCAGCCCTGCTTTCCAGGGCCTGAAATGGCCTGGTCAGTCACCATGGGGAACTAAAGCAATGACCATGAGATTTTGGTTGACAGAAATGATGCCTGAGGACAATAGGTTTCTTCATCCCAGATCATGGACTGCTAGTCTTAATTGGTCCCTTAGATCATGCTAACCCCATTGGTTGATTTCCATTTGAGAAGGTCAGCTCCATCCACAACATCTTCTTAGAGAACATGTTCCTAACTCAGCTCCCTTCCAAGGAGGCAGCAGGGCATGTGGCTATAACCGTCTTAGTCACAGATGATTAGCCCGAGAACAGACAATTATTTATAGGAAGGCAGCAACTTCTATATGACAAGTATGGTCTAGTTTAAAATGAGAACCCCCACCCAAAATTGTTCCATCAAAAATTTCAACTAGGAAACTCTCATAGAAGTCACCAGGGACCTATGGTTACTGGATGTGAAAGACTTTGCAGACCCACAGTGGCAGAGACAGTTCATGGTCACCAAACATCCACATGCTCTCCTCCATGCCCCAGCCTCCCTTGCAACTGAGTTGAAGCCATATGACTACTTCAGGCCACTGGAATATGAGCAGTACTGAGTAGTTCACATTGGGGCCACCGTAGTTTAAAGCAGTTGTGTCTTTTACATTATTCTGTCCCCTTCTTTGGCTACATATTGCAAGTGACATAGCTACACGATGGAACAACCCAGATCCCTGAACTGTTCACCAGGAGACCACTGTTCCAGAAAGCCAACAATGCACATCAAGCTTTGCAAAAGCTCAAACTTTTACTGCATCATTATATTTGGGGGTTAGTGTGTATGCAATGTAAGTTATCCTGTTCTGACTAATACACAGGGTCAAAACCATTATGGGCCTCATGCAAAGAAGGGAGCTGGGAGGAAAGAAGAGAAATATGCAGTTACACCTAGAAATTTGAGAATGAGACGTTTCTGGAAGAGTTGGCCACTTTCAATGGCTCAGCTCTTACCAAATTCCCATAAGATGCATATAAAACTCTTAATTTTACATTAAAAGTTTGTATACTGTAAAAATGGTGGATACTGAGGCTGGGGTTGTGGCTCCATGGTAGAGCGCTCACCTAGCATGTGTAAGGTACTGGGTTCAATCCTCAGTAACACATAAAAATAAATAAAATAAAGGTATTGTGTGCAACTACAACTAATTACACACACACACACACACACACACACACACATATATATATATTATACTTTTTTTAGTTGTAGTTTTAATATATATGTATTTTTAAAAATGGTGGACACTAGCACAGAACATTAGCTTAGCACATGCAGTGATGCTCAATATTAATGTTAGCACTACTGTTTGGTGTCTGTTTGATAAAGTGGCAAACAAAGGTAAGTCTGTGGCCAGCATAAAGCAGCACAGCCCATTGGCAGGGAAGGAGTTGGGCAGGGAGGAGTGGACAGGAACCCATACTTAGTGAATGAGTATCTGTTCCAGGAATATGGCCTCATTTGATTCTTATTAAAATTCTAATAACAAAGTAGATATTATCAACTCAAGTTTACAAATGAAAATTGACAGAGTAAAAGTCCTCAACGTCATTAGTGAAGCCGGGTTTGACTCCTGAGCCCCAGTGGCCCTTTATCTAACCTCAACTTTCCTTTAGCCTTCCATGGGGACCTGCAGTGATACATCCTGACCACAAGGGGCATCCCAAAAGCTACCAGTAAAGACAGCCTGGGCCTCCTCTCTAGGAGCACTAGGGGCACAAGATAAGAGTACACAGGTGACTGTACTCTCACATATGGGTATGGGGACGAGAAGATAGTCTCACTTCAGGTTTTATCATATCTTGCCACCACAGCAACCCTCGTGGCTGACGATGCTCTCCTGTCATGAACAGGAGCCTCACAGCCCTCCTGGGCTGGGCATGGACATAGCATAACCCTCCATTCACAGACAGGGCTGAATCCTTAGCGTGCTGTGTGGGAGGCTGGCTAATCAGAAACACATTTAAGAAGGAAAAAGAAAAGCAAAGCTTTTCAGTGACTGTGAATTTATATTTTTTCTATCACAAGGTCACGTTTTGAAGGGAACATAAGAGAATCTCATCGTTTCCAGCCTTCCCTTCTATCCTTAGAGTTGAAAAGTGAATATTGAAAGCAACATTTTAAATCATTTTCCTTTGCTTAAGAAAAAGGTATCCACCTTAATCACTGCATGGTATTAATAAATGTAGTAGAAGGGGGTGGCATTGCTTAGGGACACAGATGGCAATTATAATACCTGGGTACAGACTCCAGATAGCCAAAGGGTTGGGAGCAGGCACACTCCAGGGTTGGTGGGGAGGGGAAGGGAAACAACAGTTTCAAGTCAAGAAGGGAGTGAGTCCATAGCAAAGGATAAGAAGGGTGTCTGTGGTAAAAGAGAGCACTAGACTTCTCAAAATAAGAGTCAGATGGCTAAAACAACAAGAAGAAAGAAATGCAATTTACAAAAGATGGTCATGTGGGATTTTAGAGCAAGTGTGTCTATGACAGGCTGGAGGAGAGACATACCACGTGCCCTCTCAGAAGGAGGGAGAAGGAGACAGGAGATGGCCAGCAAACCAGCCTTGCTAGCCTTTAAATAGGCTTCTGGAAGCTATGACTTTCCATTGCCAGAAAAATTAGGTCACAAGGGCAGTGTGCTACAACCTCAGCAGCATCTCCTGACAGGGTGACCCACAGCCTGATCCACAGACACTGACCCAATCTCCTAAATCCACCATTGAACCTGTGTTCATCTCACCCCTTCAGCTGTGGCAACCATTTCCTTCAGAGTTGGCAAATTGATTTTATCTGCTATGCCAGCTCTCCTCGAACCTGCAGCATTACATTGCGAGGAATTCTGCAGCAGAAAAACAGCCAATTCAAAATGCATCTTCTCACTTTCCTGTGCGGGTAGAGGCAGCTTGTCAATGAGAAGAAGCAGCAGTCAGTGGGTGTAGAGTTGAATCGTGGCTCCCAGAAAGACACCTTTATATCTAGGACCCTGGGAACATGGCCTTATTTAGAAAAAGGGTCCTTGAGGATGTACTTAAGGACCTAGAAATGAGCTCACCCTGGTAATCCAGGTGGGCATTCAATCTGATGACAAGTGTCCTCATAAGAGATGGCTGTGCACAGATGGAGGCAGAGACTGGAGTTATGATCCCAAGGAAGGATTGTCCCCTGCAGCCTGCAGGGAATCCCAGTCCTGTCAACATGTGGATTCCACACTCTGGCTCTCTAGAACCCTGAGGGAATTAATTCCTGTTTGAAGCCCCCCTGCCCCCGCCCCAGCTCATAGTAATTTGTTATAGCAACCCTAGAAAACTAATACAGTGTGACTTCTGGGAGAGGCCCTTAAAAGCCAACCACCATTCCTCACCCCAGAAGAAGCTGTAGCATACCCATCACTAGGTACTCTGCCCCAACACGTGACTCTCACCATCTCAAGTACCCATGATCTCACCTTTAAGTCTGGCCTCCGTGGGGTCCTGGATTTATGACCTGGCTGGAGAGAGTCTGTTCTGTTCTGACAGTGGATTTTATCTCTTCCCTCTGCTCCGGAGATGGCACTCAAACTCATAATTGTTTTCACAGAGAATAATACTAATAATAATATTTTAGGAGCACAAAGGCTCTAGATCTGTAATTCAGGGCCCACAGAATAAGATATTTGGAAGCCAGATGGGAGGAAGACAAGGGACTTCATGTCCATTATAAAACAGTGAACTATATTCAAGGAGAATTACAATCGGTTTTAGTATTTAGTAATTGCCTCTAAAGCAAGAAGAATTAATAAAATCTCCAGGAAAAAAAAATCACTGCCTTCAAAATAGTAAATATGCAGTGCCTATACATTTCCAAACAAACATATTTTGATTAAGTCATTAATGTCACTTTATTGCTCTTTCTCCCTCTCCCTTAGTCTTGCTGAAGGATTTAACGTCAAACAATTCAACAGTGACAGCTGGCGAGAAATCAGCTTTGAGATTTCTCATTAAAAGTAATGCTGTGTTAGTAGCCAAATACTTGGAAATGTGAAATGTTAAAATTTAATGGTGTGGAAAAGGCTTATTCTAACTTTGCAGATTGTACCATCTTTGCAGAAGTTGGGTAGAAAATAACAACTTGGATTGTGGAAGGCCCCGAGTAGTAGTAAAAATGACAGGAGTTTGCAGAAGTAGGTATCCACAGTGTGCAGAAGCAGGTTTCCACCTGAGCCGAGATACTTAATGTGGTTTGCTTTATAGCGGTCTCGAAACTTCTGATTAGCTCTCAAACTTGCACAAAATAAAATGTCTCCTGGGTCCCTGCTTCCTCGCTCTATATTCTCACCATTATTGGCCAGTATGCTGAACAGACAAATTTATTCAGGTTATATTATCTCCCCAATGCTGTTTTCAGGAATATTCCCTCCAATGCCTTATATCACTGCATTGTGCTAAGCATTTAGGAAATTCATTTCTCTGAGAGGAATAGCGGGGAAATAAAGTTTCATTGTATTTGAGATGGAGAACAAAAATATGAGGACTCGCATCCAGTGTAATCAAACCTGCCCATTTGCATTTTGAGGGAAATAATTACATTCTTTATCTCCTGATCTTAAATCACTTCCTGAAAACCTCAACCACCTGTGACAATAAAAATGTACAACTACACAAATTATTCAATGGATCCCATCTGTAGATGTTAACACCAGCACCTTCCATTCCTGTGATTGCACTCAGACTGAGGCTAATTGGGAAGAGGGGGATGTGTATGAGCTCATCTTTTTTTTCTCTCTCTCTCTAAAATCTGAAAGCACAAGGAGTGGAATCAATAAGGCTTAATATAAAACTATGTATCCATCTGAATAATTTATATAGTTTTACCTAATTGTGATGTACTACTGTGTTTTATCTGCTCGATTTAATTATAAACTGCTCAAGAGAATACAGTAAGGTCTGAAGAACGTGAGCTGCTGTGAGTATTGGTTGGTGGTGATCCCAAGAGAAACAGCAGCTCCTAAGTCAAGCCAGGGATGCTTTGGCAAAGAAGCAAAGTGCGAATCAGAGGGCGACTGTAGCTCTCCAGTTTAAAGGGAAGGTGGAGAGAGGAGGGGATGTTGACCTTGGAGGCAGCCAGCCCTGTGCCCTGGCTTGAGCTCTTCCACTCTGTCCTCTTGGATGAGTCACCCAAGTCCCTTGCACACATCATCTTCATGTATAAAGTGAAGATATATAATTGTTATTCTATTAAAAAAATATATGTAGAGGCCCGGGCATATTAGAGATACTCAAAAGCATCCACCAATCTGAAGCAATGGTCCTATGTGTTGTACCCAACATTGGAGTTGGGAGAAGTCTAAGGGCTCCATTGGTTCGAGTTCTCGCTCTCGCAATAGAGAAAGAAATTGAAGCTTAGAGAAAAGAGTTGGGCTGCATCCAGCGAGTACCAGTTTACCAGGAACTGGCCCCTCAGGATTAGTGCCATTATAAGAAGAGAATTCCCATCATACTATGGTTCCACCTCCCCTCTTACCTCTTTCACTTCACATCTCTCCAAACAGAGCCTCAAGTCCAAGGGGGATGAGACATTCCCCCTCATTTCTTGCTTTCTTCAGCATAGCTTCCTAGTCTAGACTAAGAGACCACAGACCCCTTGTGTAACAGGAGGAAACCAACTCTGAATCCAGAGCCTGGGACAATGACTGAGCTTCCACTATGGGCCACATCTAGCTTTGAGCATGTTCAAAGGAGACCTGAATAGATTTCCATCTGCACCAAAGCATGTGGCCAGCTAATGTGCTTAGCTGATAGGGTCCTGAGTCATGACCTAGAAAACTGGTCCTACCCAACCATCCCAAGAAACAGCCAAGGGAATAGGGACCAGTTTTCCAACTGAAGTACAGAACAGAAGGGACATTCTCCTGCCCGAGGCTCGCTCCAGCATCCTACCACCAGTTTCACAAAGTCTACCATCAGACTTCCATCCCTTCCAGTGACGTCCTGCATCCTCTGGCACGTCACAAATTCTCCTGGGAGATGTGATGGAGTGCAAGCCATTGACGTCAATTGAATTATCAGCAACCTTCCAAAGAAACTTCCTGGCTGAACAGGATTTTCATTAGCTAACAGTGGCTTGAGAAGGAAAAGGAAAGAAGCTAAAAGGAGTGTTAGTTATGTCCTGAGCTGCTTGGGGAGCTGGGGACAGCATGAAACCACTGGTCACTGGGGACGGAGGAGGGGATGAGATTGTGGAGCAAGCAGGCATGGAAATGATGAAGCGGAGAACCCTGAAACTAGGCTCTACCATCATTTGGTAAAATCAAATTACTTTCCCTTAGAATCTTTTCTCTGAGAAAGGTACTTTCGTTCTTCCAAGAAGCTGACTAAATCATCATCCAGTGTCCTTATATATCCTCTTCTCCCCCTTTTGCTCTCTCTCCTTGGAGAGTAGCTTGACACAACTGGGCAGCCATGAGAAACAAGAGCCCACTCCCAGCAGGGCAGGGGCGGCCTCAAACTCAATTACTCTCAAGTCTGAAAGCTAATGTACAGGGTTTGGAGAGGCTGCCACTGTCCCTGGAAGACACATAGCACGAAAGGGACACCAATGTTTGTCACTGACGTGGGCCTGAGCCCCCAGGTGTTCACAGGCACTCACTCTTCCTCTTCCATTGTGTGCAGAAAGTTGAGCACAGTGAGACAGATGCCTAGGATCAGGACACAGCCATCCTCTCCACACACTTTATGAGAACTGCAGGTATTTGTAGCTGAAGTGGCATCGTATTAGTACTCATGCCCAGGCCCGATGCTAATTATCACGTGAGGGAGGAAATGCATGCTACTCAATCTCCATGAGCTGGCATTAGAAGAAATGGAATAATGATAAATAGTCAACTAGTTTCTCCAAGTCTCTATTAACAGCACTGGGTTGTCCTGTATTAAACATCCATAGAAAATGTCTCTGTTAACCTGAGATACCTAATAGCTAATAATTTTTAGTTTTGGATGTTTGGCTTGAGGGCATCAAGGAATAAAGTTGATCAATCTGGAATATCCAAATAGGAACGCATCCACTTGACCTTTTCAGAGACCATTCTCCCCACATGGTAGTCATTCATGGAGAACTTTCCAAACAAAAGTCAATGTTGCAAGTTTATACTAATATTCTATTAATATTGTCTCCACCAATACTGCTGTGAACCCCCAGACATCCTTAATATGGGAACCTTAATATGGTATGGTATTGGGAGGGAGACCAGGCATTGATCAGAAGGGAAAAGGGAAATTTAGCTCATAAAATCTCTGGTAGGGTTAGGGATCCTGGCTACCTCTCCTAAGGTGAAATCATCCTACATTCATTAAAATCTGCTGAATGTTTTATAATCAGTCTCAGTCTTCATTTAAGGCACTTGTAAGACCTCAAAGGGGCATCGAGAGGCTGGTTCTGGCAATGACTTCGAAGCCTCAGCTACAATGTGACTGTTGAAGTACAACATTTCTCTTGGGAATTTAGTTTGCCGCGAAGGAGAAGACAGAATGTTCAAGAGACCCCAGAAAATTGCCAATTTCCACATTAAAGGAAGCCTCCTCGACAGTCCAACGTGGGGGCACAGATCCTGGGAGGGACTTTTGTGTGCATTTTCTTAGCTGCTGTTGCTGCGGCAGACTAAAGGATGCAGTTTTAATATTGCACGGCGCTCAGGCTGCTTAATTTAGGTACTTATGAGGTTGCATTTTGAAATTAGAAAAGTTTTGAATGCCGAACATTTCATTTGCTAATATGTTTTTTTTTTCCTTTCTTCCCTTCAGAGGCTTCCAAACCATTTGAAATAAAAATTCATTTCCTTGAATACATGGAATTGATGTTAATTAAAATGCCCAGGAGAGTTAAAGGAATCAACTGGCCTCGGGAAAATATAAGGTCAATTTTATTTTTCAAAGGGCATGGAAAGAAATTAAAATACTCTTAATTCAAGTCATAGACTTGGTAGAGTTGAAGAGACTTACAGCTCCTCCAGGAAAATGAGCGAAAGGGCATTGTCTCTGAAGTCAGACCGTCTTGGGTTTGAAGCTTGGCTCTGCCCCTTCCTGAGTCTGTGACCTTAGACAAGGACAAGCATGCCCCACTCCCCTGTCCACTGGATTGGGAAGAAGATCCGTTAGCAGAGGGAAGGCCTGACAGCCAAACTTAGGCAGCATGTGCTTCTGCTTTACCTTGGCATTGGGGACTGAGAGTTGGTCACTCTCTTAAAATAAGAATATTAGTGATTAAAAAAAATCAAAATCGAAGATCTGTTAATGAGAGGGATTGTTGATTTCTTACATGGAAGAGGTGAGCTGGTTTCAGAAGAAAATGCATCATTTTAGGCATTAGATTTTCTATTTTTAGATCCCCTGGGGCCGTGTTCCAGCATTCCCATGAGCCTCCCCCACTACCTTCAAGAGTTCTTGCCATGCCTCAACTATATATATATATATATATATATATATAATTTTCTCCTTGTTTTTTACTGTTTACTTGATTATGAATGAACTTACTTCATTGGTTTATCCTTAAGATATAATTGCTTTAATCAGAGAAATATTAGGTGTGACATCCTAATCACATGCATTTTAATATACAATGAAATAAAAATTCAGCTATAAATAAGCATGCTCACCCCGTGCACAGTGCTGCTGGGAAATACTTGCCCAGGGGCCAGTTAGAGTGGGAGACCACTATGGCTCCCTCCCTGTCCCCTTTGAGGCCTATGAAGAGCAGTGGACACTGAGGCCAAGCCCACCCCACTATCTGCCAACCCACAGTCATTGAAATCGGGCGACATTGTGGTTCAACACTCAAGAATGGGAAATGTAGGAACCCGAGGGGACTAGAGGGAGCCAGACTCTGTCTTAAGAATGAGAAGGAAGGAGGAAGAAAGGGGTCAGGGTACGTGTGGGGAGAGAGGTAAGAGGGGACTGAACAGGGACAGAGGAAGGTGGCAAAGACACCTTCAGGCCAAGGTGGGTGTGGAGTAAGCCTCCAGGCTGGGTGACCTGGCGCCTTTACTATGACTGCAACTATCACTTGACTTTAAATAGACTCAGATTCTTTAATAAGCTATAATTAAAGCTTTCTGTGACGGAAGGGTCTGGGGAGTGACCACAGCAGGAAGCACTCAGCCTCTACCCCAGGAAGTCCAGAGCTACAGTGCTGTGATTGGGAGACAGGTGGCCACAGGGGTCTAGAGCCTGTGAGCTGCCGAGGGCTTCGTGCTGTTTCCACCCACTGAGGGAATCAGGGGGGAAACGGGCGCATGCCAAGGAGAAAAGGGCCAGACTTCTGGTCCGATGTGAACACCTCAAGTAATGAAGAGCCGGCCTCCTCCCGGGAGCCCAGGTGCTGTGCACACACAGGGGAACAGGAGGAGCCTGGTGGCCTCCAGAAGAGTCCAGATGACCACCTCTGATTCCTGGTCTTTGGCCTACTGGCCAGGTCTGCTCAGAGAGGAGGACCCCAGTGGCAGGAGGAGTGACTCAACACCCCCCACAGCCCCCACAGCCCCCAAGGACCACTGAGACACACTGTGGAGGGCAGGGCGGGAGGAGACCCTCAGGAGGCCGCTCCATCCTTTCTCCATGTGGCTGTGGCTGACGGTGGGAGCACTTGGAACCTTCCTGATCCTGGGCTCCCTTGCTGTGTGAGGCCACAGGTGTGAGGCTGGAAAGCAGGAACTGCACACAGATCATCTGACTCCCAGATCACGGCTCTCCACCACGTCACTTCATCTGACAGTTTCCAGACCTCATCAGCCCAGGGCACGCTGCAGTGCCTGGATACAGCCTGGAGGGCTATGGGGACACCTGCTCTGCCTCCCATCTCCGCCCCTTAGGCAAGACCCTCAACCTTGGGGACATGTGTGAACACCAAGCACATGTGGAGTGAGTGCCAGCTTCCTGCCAGGAGCTGTGAGTGCTGCATGCCTAGGGCTCAGAGCAGAACTGAGACATCCGTGTTCTCCTTAAGTTTACCTGTTACTGTAACAAAATACCAGAGACTTGAGTAATTTATTAGAAAAAGAGGTTTATTTTGGCTCATGGTTCTGGAGGCTGGGAACTCCAAAAACCTGGTGCTGGCATCTGCTCAGCTTCTGCTGAGGACCTCATGCTGTTTCAACCCACCGTGGAAATCAGAGGGGGAAACGGGTGCATGCAAAGGAGAAAAGGGCTAAACTTCTGGGGTAGCAAACCCATTCTGGAGAGAAAGACATTAACCCATGGAGAAGGGCTCCTCCTATGATCTAATATCCCTCCCCCCAGGCCCTCCTCCCCACACTGCTGCATGGGGACCAAGCCTCCAGGTGGGTTTTGGTGGAGACTCAAACCACACAACCCTCTCATAAAGAAGTTCCCTGTTCCTGGCAGGACCACGCAGCAGGCCTAAAAGTGTGTCGCCCCACCTCCCCCGGATGACAGGAGGAACCCTCTGCCCAGAGAACAGGAAGATAGCATCCCAGCTCCGAGCTTCTCCAAACGGGCAAGGAGGCTTGAGTGGCATACTCCGGGGTCTTGGGAGCCCCACGGCCTCATCAAGGATCCAGAGTCTGAAGCCTCCTGTGGAAGCCTCTCTGGTAGACTTCAGTGGTGCTGCTGAGCCCAGAGGCTGGGGGCCAGGGAGCCCAGGACACGCTGTCTTTACAAGTCCCCTGGATGATTTCCAGGCACAGCCAGACTTGAGTTAGAGCATCCTTTTTTGTTGTTGTTGTTAATCTTTTATTTGTTTTAATTAGTTATACATGACAGTAGATTGCATTTATGCACTCTGATATGTCACACATAGATGGGATATGATTTCTCATTTTTCTGAGTGTTCATGTTACAGAATCAGATTGGTCACGCAGTCATATATATATACATACAGTAATAATGGGTGCTTCATTCTACTCTTTCCTATCCCCACATCGCCTCCCCTCCCCCTCTATCACTTCCCTCTACCTAATCTAAGGTAACAGTATTCTTCTCTAGTGCCCCCCGCATTGTGAATTAGCATCCACATATTAGAGAAAACATTTGATCTTTGGTTTTGTGGGATTGGCTTATTTTGGGCTGGGGATATAGCTCAGTTGGTAGAGTGTTTGCCTTGCATGCACAAGGCCCTGGGCTCAATCCCCAGCACCACAAAAAAAAAAAAAAAGGGGATTGGCTTATTTCGCTTAGCATGATAGTCTCCAACCCCATCCATTTACTGGCAAATATCATAGTTACATTCTTCTTTCAAGCTGAGTAATAGTCCACTGAGTGTATATACATTTTCTTTATCCATTCATCTGTTGAAGGACACCTAGGTTGGTTCCACAGTTTAGCTATTGTGAATTGAGCTGCTATGAACACTGATGTGACTGCATTACTATAGCATTCTGATTTTAAGTCCTGTGGGTATAAAACGAGGAGTGAGATAACTGGGTCAAATGGTCATGGTCATTCCATTCCATAGAGCATCCTTGCTTATTCAACAAACACTTACTGAGCACCCACTACATGGGCACTGACTGTGGACTGAGACTACCAACATGAATGGAGGAAAGTAGAGCAAATGCAATTGCAATATTGTGTGGCGGGGTAATGAAGGTGAACCCAGGACGCCACTCTTCCTATTCATAATAAAACTTTAAAACACAGTGTAACTGAAGCGCACTGTCTACGGAATCCCTAATGGGACATTGTTCTTTTGGGCTTGTTTCTGTGGCTTTGGACTTTGCAGAGGAGCCACAGAGAGCCTAGAGTTGTGGGTGGCCCATGCCTGCGGCATTTCATCCAAACATAAGGAAATGTTTTTCATTTCTTGGTTGATTCCATAGAGAAGTTACAGCCAGGCGCCATGAACATTTTCAAAATGTCTCCAACTGGAAACGTACTTTGGTAATGAAATGCTCTTGGCTTCTCTGACTGTCACAGGTTGTCCCCAGCAGGTTTCCATGTTTTCTAGGAATCCCTTCTCCCAGCGAAAGCTGGGCCCTAGCCAGAGGGTTAACAAGGTGGAGGCCTGTTCCCCGGCATGTTTCCTTGGAAGTCAGTGGCCTGATGAGAACAGCTGAGGTACAGTTTTCCAGGAAGATAGCTGTTTTCTGTCTCTGAATTTTCCCCAGTTTTTTAAGGTTCAAGAGCATCTGTTCAGTTCCCCTGTCACCCAGGATAGGTCCATTAGCCCTGGACTCTGGCATCCAGGCCCTGAGCACAGCCTCATCCTCCCCAGCTCCATCTTGTTGTCCACCTTCTGCCCAGGGAGGGGTCCCATGTGGATCGAGTACTGGACAGTCCCCGGGGCATGGTGCTCGATGTTTGTGCACAACAGGAAGACTTCAGGGGTCAGGGTCAGGGTCAGGCTTCCATATATAACATCAGAAATGGAGACTGACTCTGGGAGTCCAATGCCTGACCCAAGGTGACACAGATGGTGACTGAGTCACACAGGGTACCCCATACTATGAGAAGCTTCTCATTTCTCAGAATTCTCCTGCCTGTTACCATATTCATTGCTTCCCACCCCTAGGATGGGGTGGTTCTCTCTTCCCAAATTGGCATTTGAGGGTCTCTGGTTTATACCATAGAGCTGTCTCACTCCCAGACCACGCTACCCCTTTCCTGTCTTTTTTGCACAGATTATGTACAGCCTTCTTTGAGTCTTGATCTCCTGCTTCAAAAGAACTTGACTAAGGTTTCCCTCTCTGTCAAGGATCACATTCAGCCTCACTTCCTCCAGGAAGCCATCCCTGGCTGCCATGGCCCACTCCCCCCATTAGAATTCCCCGTCCTTCATTATTTTCTGTGGATTAGAATATGTCTCCTATTGCATCTGCAACAGGGCTTAGCTTCCAGAGCACAGGTGACCCACGACTCCATCTCGGATCCACCTGACATAGGCTAGACACCAGTAAGAACTTGGCCTCCACTTGTTAATCCATTGGTAATGCATTTTTTCTCACTGATCCTGGATGGGATAGATTAATCAATAGATTCATCAATATAAAGAGAAGTTGAAAAGGAAGACCATCAGAAGGTGACACCTTGAGAATACTGCTTCAATGCCTTGGAGTCGGCAAAACTAATAGGTTGCTTTCTCCAAAGGGCAGACAGAAAGGCTGCCCTTGGGACAGTGCCCTGCTGGAGAAGCCAGGGCACGGACACAGACTTGAAGTTCTGCACTAAGGTGGAGCCATCTCAGGTGTTCAATTAGAGCCATCAGAAGCCACATCATCCAAGGGCAAGTCTCAACCCTGGCCAAAGTCAGTTAATCCTGACAGAGCAGAAGAACAACCTTGATTTCTGGAAGGTTCACAAGGTCACACACAGGAAAACAAGCCCCAAGTCGGAATCCCAAGTAGTACACGAGGTTAAGAGTGGCAATGTGAGACCAGAGCTCCATCAGCTGAGGTAACCTGAGTTGGGTTGTATCTTCCATGAGTGGCCCCTAAGCTGATGCATCTTCAGGATTTGGGGAAATAGATAAAAAGACTGACAAACTAGGAGATGAGGACAGCTACCCAGAATTCCTGTTTGCAGGTTTTGCCACAGATACCCCAATGGAAGCCATGCAGGTCCCTCCCAGAGGTACCAGTGAGCCCTAGGAGGATGCACAGCATCACCACATCCAGCGTGCAGGTGGTCCAGTCATCCCCAAGATGAAGATGTCCCAGGACCCTCAGAGATGATGGGCAGAAGGACTTTGGATTGGGAGACTTATAAGAGGGGACGAAGTTGGTACTGACAGCTGCGGCAAAGAGCAGCCTTCTTGGTTTTTCTGCAGTTCCAATGCTGCAAAGGTCAGTTCAAATGACCTTAAATGTCAGTGTAAACATGGTGGCCATAAATGTGCATTGGGGTGGGGGTTAGAGACTGTGGCTCAGCTGATTTCTAGATAGAGAATACAAGACTTGCAAAAAAAATAATAATAATACCTTTTCTAACAAGTTATGGTGTGTCCAGGTGCCACATAAAAGTCAGCCTTGATTTATGTGCCTTGCACAGGAATAAAGGCGCCTCTGAATTACAAACTGTGTCTGGAACTCATTGTCTGACCATTATCAGAACAAATCCCATTCTCAGATAATGGACATCTGTTAAATCTTCCACTGTTAATAGAAAATGTTGCCTATGGGACGGGGACTTTTATGACAGCACCATCTCTTCTGTGATAAAAGTGTTCTAAATCTTATTTTAACCAAGTGATTGTGTTTGCATCTAGTTTTCTAAGGGGGAAAGAACAACTGCCACAAAGAATCCAGTGTGTTAGCGACGTCACGACACAATGGAGGTAGACCCTCTTGCTTCCAGCCTTTGTCCAGGCTGCAGAAATGAGCAGCTCCAAACTCCCTGAAGTCCTCCTTCCTTGGCCTGCTCTTGAGACCCTCAGGGATGTGACCCGGTCTTACCCTGCGGGCGCTGCTGCCCTGGCAACTCACTCTGACAACATTTTGAAGTATCTGGAATGTTCCAGTCACTACCATCTCTCCCTGCCTTGCCCCAGGCTGCTTCCTCTGCCCTAAACTCAGCTCTTCAATTCTTTGCTAAGCTACAGACAACTTAATACCTGGTTAACTAAAAACTCATGCCCTCTAAGAGGCCCTCAGCAATATTCTTCTCCCGTCTCAGGCTGAGTTAGGTGTTTACTTTGGGGACTCCTTAGAAATTATTAATTATCTATCAGCCTTACTTTTATACTCTGATGTGTTTGTTTTATTTTATTTTTCTGACTTTATGTTGAAAGTACATTCCTCAGAATAGGGCATCTATTTGACTCACCTGCTTATAAATAATACAAGAATCTAGCTCAGGGATGGCCGGGTGGATGAAGGGTTGGTGGATGCCTGGTTGACCAGAAGGATGGATAAAGATGCTCAAAGGTAAAAACTGGACTCTTCCAATGCAGGACACCGAGAAGCAGCTAAAAAAATCAGGGGTTGATCTAAATGCACCTAGGACCTTAGAAATACAAATTCAAGGTGAAACATGAATATAATTCCTTTGTTAGCTTTTAATCAGCTCATGTGTTGGATCCTTGGCTCATAGCTCTACTTGGATTCTGTCCTAATCTCATTAACCCTTCCTTTGACCTACTGGGAAAATTTAGTCCAAGAACAGGGTCTTCTTTTTACCTCCATCCTTACATGTCCTAATTCTGGTCTGTTTGGTCTTAAGAAATTGGATTCTGAGCCAAACCTCCCCGTCAGCTCCCCAGTCTTGTCTCGCATGTCAGCTGTGACCCTCCTCCTATCATTTTTAAAATCCTCTCTGCAGGACAAAAGGTCTTCAAATCACCTTTCCATGTAGGTTAGGACCCGGGTTCAGATTAAGGCTCTGCCATATGCTGGACTGAGGAATCTCAAGCAAAGTATTTAATCTCTCCAAACTTTGGTGTTCTTGTGTGTAAAACAGGAATGATCGTAGTGGCGATCTCAAAAGGCTGTTGCAAAGAATAGCTGAGATGATTAGAAGTTCTTAGAATGTATGTAATATACAATGTCTACTTCACCGTGGCACCAGGATCTGTCCAAGACAACTGTAATGTAACAGGCAATGAAAGCCAGACCTGCAAATGAGCTGAAAGCCCTAGTTTTGAAGCACCCAGAACACATAGATCCCAAACCACAAATCTGAGAGGTGTACAGTGATACCCAGGAAAGCTACACAAATCATCCTAAAGAGATGATTTATATGCACTTAGAAATTAAAGTGGAAGCTTAAGGACCCAAAATGAACTTATTAATGATTTTCATTGGATTGAAGAGGTACGTATTAATAATCGTAATAACAGCAAATATTTATGTGGCACATATTCTATGCTGACATCATTCTAAACACTATACATGTATTAATTGATTCAATCTACAAAAAAGCTTTATGAGGTCGAGACTATCAATACCCTCAATTTATAGTTGAAGATACTGAGGCAGAAAGAGTTGAAGTAACTTTCCAGAGACTTTTTCCGTGGTAAGCATGATATGTAGGATTGGAATTGATGAAGTCCAGCTCCAGACCCTACAGAGTGTGTGTACCATCCGTCTGAGACTCCAATCCCACAGCAGACTTTGCTAATCAATACCAGCGCTCAATGTCACTAAACACAGGCACAGCCTCAACATTCTTTGCAAGATTGTACTTCAGAGGTAGCACACTTAAATTGTTGGCATGGCCATACCAGAGGATTGCCCTTTACCATCCCTGTCAATTGACATATGCATCCAAATGTCCACAAGGTAGTCAGAAGCCTCTATTGCAATGCTCTTATGAATTAGATGGAAAGAAAAGACCCAAGGTAGATTTTTTAGGTGGCTGAATATAGTAATGAGGCAATACCCCTCTGGCAGGAGGTCCAGGAATTACCCCAAGAGACCTGAACTTTAGCTGGTTCTATGCAACAGAGACCAAGAAAACGCACAAAGAGCTAAAGCATGGGATCTGGTGACCACATCACTGCGTCATACAGAAGATCACAGGTGCAAACTCTCCAAGGCTCCACATACCAGGGAGTCTGCAGGCCAAGTGTGCAGTCTTAGTTCTATTGAGCCTGGATTCAGCCAGCCTTGGCTAAGCTCCTGAGAACCACACCAGAAGGAGGGTCAAAGAGGCATGGCACCCAGCCGGGATGTATGAAGATGATGTCTGAGTTGTACCATGAACTCCAGCACCTTGCCCCAGGCAATCAGTTGTGTCTTTAGACAAAGTAAGTTTCCTCCCTGCTTCTGGGTGGGGATGGCCCCCAGGATAGGACTGAGAGCACTTGGAACCATGCCCCTGGTGTGTTCAAATATTAGCTTATACCAATAGCTTTGTTTCCGTGTATGTGATGAGAAAAGTACGCGGGGCTACGGCTGGTCAAGCAGAGGGCCATCGTGAGTCAACGAGGCTTTCCAGTTGGTGACAGAAAAGAGAACAAATGTGCAGATGAAGACAAAATGTGGCAGCCCACCAACTTTCTTTAAGTGCAACAACACAACAGCAATGATACTTATCTCTTGGTTGATTTCTTTCCTAAGGCAGGAAATGAAATGTCCGTGGAGACCTTGGATGAATAATGCATACAACTGCAAACAAAATCCACCCTCAATCTACTGTTCCAGTGGAGGGAAACCGCAAGAATCCCTAGTATCTGAACATTCCAGGAAAGTCGATTTCTCTGTGGAAATATCGGAGAGGTAAATGGTGGGAGATTGACCCCCCCAGCCCCTCACACACCCTGGCAAGACACTCATGAATCAGGCACCCTGTGCATACACCACATGCATAGCCATACACACAAACTCATGTACATGCACGCACATTCATGCTCGCTCACACCCACACACACCCACACACACACAATGGTCAAGTCCAAATTGAGAGTGAGCAGGATTCCTTAGGAGGCTGCTGTTTCCCTGTTATTACATATGGGTAAGCAGAAGTAGAAAATACTTGTTGCACAGGCTGGAAAAGGGATTCCAGTGTCTGCTCAAGAAATGCCTTTAGGATGCCCTCAAACTCTTAGAATTCGTGATTCTGGAATTTGCTGGAGTTCAGCCATAGTTTGTATCCCCCATCAGTGTGTCTTGCACCATGCAGTGCATCTGAAAAAACCTCGAATACTGTCTCCATCAGCCTGTGAATTGGGTAAAATAACCATTAAAAAACAGCAGCACATTCTGTTGCAGTTGTCTGTCGACTTGACTTCTGACAGACTGCAGCAGACCCTTAGCTACTGTGGGAAATTAGATTTTTGTCAGGCGGCTGTAATACATATCGATGCACATATACCCATAAACGCCCTTACTCCTCACCTTAGTGAAACTGCAAAGATATTAAAGGACTTGCCGGGGCTCACACAGGTGGTTAAGGGCTTTGCTGAATAGGAACCTCATGTCTCCATTCCTTGCCCAGGACTCCGTCCACTTCCCTCCGCGAGAAAGGATACTGTTCACATTCCCTTAATACAGCCACATCTCCCCTCTCGACCCCGCGTACATAGCTTGCTGCCTTTTGATCATCAGCACAGGGTTCTGATGCTGTGAGTCTGTGTCAGTGCCTCTCAGGAGGGCAGATGTGAGAAGCACATACATCCAATTTGCCACAAGAAAGGCAGAGAGAGCCCTGACGTGCTGATTCACTGGGATGTGACCTCCCGTTCTTCTGGGGTCACATACAGCATCACGACACGTCTACATTCCCAGATCAAGAGAACCTATTACTTCTCTTCGGTAAGATTCTTCTAAAAGCAATGAAGAATGGCTCCAACTGATCTCTGGTTTGTGGGTCACATCAAAAATGTAAGTATCGGGTCCACCTTTGATGCTCACTGAATGGAGGCACCGGATCAAAGTTAACCACTTAAAAAAAAGAAAGAAAGGACCTCAGAAAAAGATTTCTGAGCTTAGGACACTTGATTCTGATGTTCTCGATTCCATTTATTGTCCCTGGCTGTGTCCTGCCCACAGATGTCGCTCAGGCTGGGCTACCGCTGGAACTGTATAGCCTCTCTGTGCTGGAGGAGACTCCCCAGCATGGCTGGGCTGCAAGCCTGTGGACAGGAGAGCCTGAGCTGCAAACACAACTCATCGAGTCCAGCTCGGGCTCTCCACTCTGCCTCCGGAGGAGCGAGCACCCCTGAGCAAGGGACGCAGGGTGAAGAAGACTGGAAGGCAAAGAATGGGCCAGAAGCTAGGAGGAAAAGAAGGTCCATGGTAAACCTCTGGATGGCTCTGAAGAGCCAGCAGTTGCTTGGGATGGCCAGGTTTTGTCCTGTCAATCACTCTGTCATCCAATCACCCATTAACCCATGCATTCATTCATCCAGATGTCCATCCATTGATTGATACCAATTGATCAATACGGAGTAGGACCTGCACTGTGCCAGATACTGAGCATAAAGTACTGCGCCCTTTAGAGGACACTAAACCACAGAGCCGATGATCCTGAGAGGGAGATGTAAAATGTTCAAATCATCATATAAGCAAATCAGTAAAAATGTCAGAAATTCTGACGGAAAGCCACAAGATGACACAGTGCTTAATAAAAATGACCCCATGCAGTGCCCAGTAATTGAAAAGCTTCCATAGGAAGTTAACATTTCAGCTAAGACCTAATGGAGTTAGTCTGAGGGGGGTAAGGGGAAGGGGAGACTTATCTAGGCAGAGGAAATCCATGTGTAAAGGGTCTGGGGTAGAAATGAGGTTGTTGTCCATGGCTGTACCATTTAGAACATGCAGGTATTTTTTTTTTTTTTTTTTTTTTTGGTGGTGCTGGGGATTGAACCCGTGGTCTTGTGCATGTGAGGCAAGCACTCTGTTAACTGAGCTATATCCCCAGCCCCATGCAGGTATTTTCTGCATGTACCTGAATGAAGAGATTTGTGCTTACTATGGGACAAAGATGAGGAATACATGAAAGCTATAGCCACGCTGGGAGTTGGGTCCCCTGCAGCCAGGGACCATCACTACTTCTTCATTCCCAGCCCCTAACATAGCTTTGGGCACAGGTCAAGCCTCAGAGTGACTAATAAGTAGGAAATGATGGTGGATGATAAAAAGTTCATGGATTGGGCTAAAGTATCTGAAGGGGTACAGTAGAGTAGCCAGGTAACTCCAGAAAGGGGACGGGGTAGAACAAGGCTTGAAGGCAGTCACATGAGTGGGGTGTGAGAGGAACTAAAAAGCAACTCTTCTGCTTAAGCAGGGTGTGGGGAGGATTAGACCATAGTTAGAGGTTTGCAGAGTAAACAGGAATCAGGGGATGAAGACTATGAACTGCAGGGTGGACCCAATTCATCTGATCCTAGAAATGAGGCACCACGGAGATAGGCCCATTTCAAGGATGCACTGGGCAGCCTCTACTGCCTGTCACCTGCAAAGCAAACCAGAAGGATGGCCCACTCCCGGCTTCTCCATAGGCAAAGCCCCAGTGCAAAAAGCAATGCACATTTCCACCATCCACCCTCCCCAGGCCAACCCTCCGGATGTGGCCCTCAGAGCTCTAGAAACAGAAAGCAAAAGCTGCCGGTCACCAGAGAAGCACCACCAGAGAGGAGCCGAGAGCAGTCAGATAACTGGGAAAATGATCACAGAGCAGAGCAGAATGGATTGCATTCCTGCAAAATTCCTCTGCCCAGGGCACAGAGCAATGCTCTCAACAGTGGTGCTGCCTATGGGTGGGCATCCACCTGCTGTGAGTCGGGAGCTGTACCTGCTCCTCTCCTGTTGTTCCATTGAGGTGTCTGAGTCACTGAATGTCTCCTAATAGACCTGTTGTCTCCAAATAGCTGGAGAGACATGCCCTGCCTGACATTAACTCCAGGCAAGTGGAGGGTGGAGAACAATGAAGGTGTTATGGTTGCTCCAAGGAATCCGCCGATAGATAACTTAGAGCTGCATCTTATATAAAAGCAGTAATAAATAGGTAAGCTAGATCCAGAGCGGTTCAGCAACTTGCTGAAAGTCAAACAGCTATTAAGTGGCAGAACTTGATAATTTAACCTCAAGCGCTCTCTGGTCTCCAGAGTAGAATGAGGGCTAAATTCAGTCAATCCGAAGGAGCGACGCTCTACCTCCAGCTCAGACAGATGCTTTGGGGAGTTCAGAGGGGGTAGCACAGGATCGGATCGGGGCACAGCCTATCAAAAGGAAGTGGAAGGCAAGAAGTAGCAGGAAGTGGAGGATGTGAGTGGGGGTGGGGACAGGAGAAAAGGGGAGGAATATGCCAGTGTCACCTACCAGCGCCTGAGGCTGCAGCCCAGATACCCAGCCATTTCCTCTCCCGTTTCCCTACTAAATAAAATAAATGTCTCTGCCGCACGTCACAGTTTGCATTTTCAATCTGATTCATGGAGAAAGCATTGGCAGGTAATCTTTATCCGTTTCAGGTGTTTAACTTTTCACACAGAATACTAATGACAAACATGCAAAAGAGGAGAAACATCAACCTTGGCACTGAGAAATTAATCTTTCAACACAAAGGAACAAATGAAACTTCCCAGTGCTTTCAATACTTTCGTATTCTCTGTCTTTTCTTCATTGTTCATTTTTAGTAGTGTCTTGACATTTGTAAGGGATTTGCCCTAAGGAGGGGGAAAAAAAAAAAAAAACCCACATTGACAAATTTTCCATCACCGTACAAAATTTCCTCCACGGAAAGTCCATTTTCTTGCAGGGAGACATCACTTCCTCCCACATCTTCACCTTTGGTCCCGTCCTGTCATCAACAGAAGCACCTTCCTGTCTCTGGAAGACCCCTATTCCACAAAGCAGCAGCGTACCTGTCACATCACTATATTACTGCACACGCTGTGGAGGTCGGCTAGCCTCCATCCCTGCCATCTCAGAGACCCACCACCAACAGGTTTCCACAGTCCTTGAATAAAATCTGTGCTTTTGGAAACCCAGGATACCTATCTTTATTCCTATTGAAGAGATGAGGAAAAGGAGGCTCAGAGGATTGGGTGTCCCAGAGCTGATAAATGGGAAAAGTGGGGTTGAAGTCTCTACCCTTCTAGCCTTGTCAACGTCCTGTAAGAGCGCTGTCTTGAAAAGTGGCTTCCTGGAGTCCTCACTGATGGGAGAGGTCAGACACGGCAAGAACTCTGGCTGTAGAAGCCTAGGAAGCCGGCAGCACCTTGGATAGAGCACACACTCTGGGGAGCAGGAGCGCATGCTCAGGGACTGCAGGGGTGGTGGGCCGAGAGCCTCCTCTGCATGAAAGAGACTCATGGAAGGAAGGTTGGGTTGGGATGAACATGAACCCAATTATAACCATGATTAGATAATCATGGTTATAATCATGAGACCCACCATGGCTTCCAGGAAGGCCCGGGAGAGGGACACCTGGGTACTATCTTTCATGCATTTAAACAATCATCTCCGTGAACCTGCAACGTTTCAGCCACACCTACTAAGGTTCTGGAGATTGTGAGATGGAAAGAACCCAGATTTTTCAATTTTGGATTTTACTTAAAGATCTGAAGACTAGTGAAAAGATAAGCACAGTACAGTGAGCTATCTGGGGTGATGGCCAGTGGCCCAACTGCTGTCAGAACCCAGAAGAAGGCTTCTCACTGGGTTGTGGAGGGAAGGAGAAGAGGAAGGTGCAAGGATCCTCGGTCTGCCAGGAGGCATCAAGAAGATCAAGGGCTGAGGAGCGCACACTGGCTCACAACTACACAACTTGAGTCTTCATGAAATATTTTGTTCTCAATCTCAGAAAGGAAAAAACAGACATTGGCAGAGACCTGCTAGGAAGGAAAAAACTCAGGATGGTCTTAGGAGCAGGAATCCAGGTCTAGCTAAGGATGCCTGAGAGAACTTCAGGTTCACAATGGGGCTGAAGTTCTTAGGCATTAGCTGTAGTAGATCAGAATGTGTATTTTGCTTCTGGTAAATTCAAGAAATTCTGTGAGGTGTTGGTAAAATGTTGTACATCACTAAAGTACAGAAAAAAAAATGTATAAAGCCCATCTTCCTCAAAGTTTATATATCTTAATTTTTCCATGCTAAATAATAAAACTTATGCATATAAGTTTAAAAAGCATATAACTTATGCATATAAAGTTTTAAAAGCTTAAACCATTTAAAAAACAAAACACAAAGTGCAATCGATTAGTTCTCAGAATTGTTTCTAACTAAAAAAAAAAAAGACTTGAAACTTAAATTTAAGATAAAAATCAGTCAATAAAGGTAGGATTTTACTTGTCCTTCCCCCTCACCCTAGCATTCTTTTCCACAGTGTTCATGATGTGTGACCCTCTCACATCTATCTGGGTATTTCTAGAGCTTGTCATCATTTGGAATAACTTTCTGCATTTCTTAGAGTAGAAAGAAATCTCCTAAAAATGTTGATACTACATGATTATTATTAATCTACAAGTTGACAAGGCCACAAAAAACAGCACAAATCTTCCTTGGTCTTTGAGAGGTCATTCAGCTGGGAGACTGTAGTGAGGCAAGATAACGGTGACAGCAGCCAATCAGAGCCAGGGTTTGATGAGTAGCTATTTTTTTTAACCAGGTCCCATGTTACATATTTCCATGTATGTATGATGAGATTGGAACCTCATAACCTCCTGGCTAGGAAGATCCTGTTTCACAGAGGAAGAAACTGTCCAGTGGTCATGGAGCTTATAACTAGTAGAACCAGGATACAAACACAGGGCTTTCTAACCTAAAAAAAAAGTTTTAAAAATGCCACTCTATCCCCTAGCATTGCCAGTGTCTTCTCTTTATGGATAGATACTCATTTCTCAGTTTTCCTTTTCACAGACTTTCAGAACTGTAGTTTTTGTTAACCCAACATGGCTGCTGTGTCTATCAGAAGTTGGATTCCCACCCCCACAATCTCCTTCTTTCCAATTTATAAACTAAAAAGAAAAAAAAAATCAAGTTCAAAACTAGTTCAATAAAAACCATCCCAGAAATAAATGATTGCATTTATTACCATGACTCTGTTAATCCTATTGATTTTCCCCTGCACCATTTCCCTTTCTTTTACTCTCTTTATAGACCACTAGCAGTGGGAAAGCTTACCATTAGCCCTCCAGACAGCTCTAATAGATCATCACGCTGTCACTCTCACCCTCTTTTGTGTGTGAGCATAATTCCAGGCTGGGGCACAGCTTTCCACCTATCAGTCATTGAGGCCTCCTGCTAGAGACAATGGACTCATTCTCTGAAGCTCCCAAGAGCCACCTTAATTTTGTTATGCTCCCAATCACGTTATATCCCACTTTGGTTTCCAGACTTGCAAAAACACGGGTCACCATTCTTCCCTGACCACCTCCTCTGCAGCACAGTGACCAGATACTGTGCATTGAGCAGTTGCAGTTTCTAATATCCAATTTAACCAACCAATCACCAGCAGAAGTTAGTCTAGTGCTCCATACTTACCAGCTCAAGGAAATGGGCCACGTACACATGCAAAGGTAAGAATTAGAGCTGATCGCAGGAGAGCTGCTACAAGCATCTCCTGACATAGATTTTTAAAGAGGAAGAGGTAGGGGCTGAGGATCTAGCTCATCAGTGGTAGAGCACTTACCTAGTATGGGCAAGGCCTGGGTTCAGTCCCCAGCACCATACAAAAAAGTCGGGGGCAGGGGGTTGTTCTGTGGGTCTCAAGGCTTGAGCTCAAGTTGTCTGGACAGAGATCTCAAATGACATTAGTGCACATGTTGATCCCTGTTGCACCTTCCATCTGCCCTTCTCTCCCTCCACCCTGTGGTCCAACATTAATCTTCTCATACCTTGGCAGAGAAATTTCACCAACAACCCCAGCAGATTCACATAGCTGATTTCTCCTGCCACATAGCTTTGTGGGCAACTGACAAAAGAGTATTCTAGGTCTAAGCATTTTTAACCACCCCCAAATAAAAGGAAGGAAAACAAAACCCCTCCCCCTGAAGGCATGGTGGGGTTTTGCAGGCAAACCTCACCAATGTACAGGCACTGGCAGAGCCCTCTGAGAAAAGGGTGACTCCCACATCTCTTACATTTGCAAAACCATTCTTTGCCAACAGAAACAGAAATAACTGGAGTAATAGAAACACCAACAGTTTTTAGACTCTTTAAAAACCTTGCCTTAAGGAAAGAATTTTGAGCAGGTGTAGGACAAAAAGACTGAGAATCCTACCTTGTATATAAGAGCCCTGTGATTAAAAAAAAAAAAAAAAAGTCAGCCCCAAGTGGCTTGGAAGAGATCCGAATGGGGACAGAGGTGGGGTTAGCCTGGCGGAGAACAAAGGAGGAGTCAGCCATTGGCAATATACTTCTAGGAAGGAGAAGACTCAGAATGGAGCTAAGTCCAGGAATCCAGGTCTAGCTATGGATACCTCCAAGGGCTTTGGGCTCATGATGAGGCTCTCTTGGGCATCACTGACCACCAGAATGGGGTTTGTTTGTTTTGATTTTTTACTTAAGTTTACTTCTAAGAAATTCTATATGCTTTCTACTTTTTTGAGAAAATTGAATGGTCTTCACTCATCTTAGAGCCACTGGTCTTTGTAAATTCAGAGTGGGGAAAATGTAATCCAAGCATTTTCCAGACTAAAAAAGATGGGCATAGCAGCAACCACAAAGCCTAAGTGTGTAGCTGGGCCTGGTCCCATGGGCCAAGCATCATCCCTCTGTGCCAAGCAGTGTTTGGAGATGTGAACTCAAGAATGCAGAACTGTGGTCTCCATTCTCAGGGTGTTCTCACCCTGCCAGGTGTCCGGAGTCAAGTCGGAGAGGCCACAGAGAGCTATAAAAATATGGAAAATAATTCATACTGTGAAGGCTAAGCACCAAATAAATCACTCAGACATTTACTGCTGTGGAGTTCCCAGCGGAACAGTGTGGTCCAGGGTGGTCAGGGAAGACTTCAGAGAGAAGCTGGGCCTTGGGGGATGGAGAAAACACTGATGGGGAGAAAGGAGCCACTGACCAGGAAGACTAGCTCCAACTAGGCTCCGTGAGAGTGGGCATGCCGAGCTGCCTCGTTCACAGTGGTACCCCGGCACCTAGAAAAGTGCCCGCACCCAGGTACTCCATAGATATTTACTAAATGCATGCATGGAGAAATGTTTACTGAGCTCCTATTCTGCACCTACAGTGTGCTGGAGTGACAAAGAAATAGAAGAATCCTGAACTCAAGCAGCTTCCCAGTCCAGGGGAAGGCAGAAAAAGCGGCGATGATTTTGATGTAATGTATTAGGTACTATCAGGAAGTCGCACTTGCTCAGGACATGCGCAGCCACAGCCAGGCCTGGGAGTGCAATTCCAGGATTTTGAGTCTTTTATGGAAAATGGAAGACATGGAGCCCTCACCTTCAAATCATGTGAGGACATTTTGGGTTCAATGCTAGTGGAACTCTCTTAAGCAATTTCAATCAAATTAGCTGGGAGATTATTACTGTTTATTACAGCAAAATAACAATAATAAAAAAACAATGATATAATATTGGTTAAATAAATTATGATACATTCATACAAAGAAATACAAAGCAGCCATTAACACAATGTACCAGAATATTTATTGACACGGAAATAGGTCTGCGATACATAGTTACCTGAAAATATATAAGATTTTCAAAAATGTATACAGTATCATTCATTTCTGTACAAATATATTTTCCCTGTGAAAAGTCTGAAAAAAAACATACTCAAGAAAGTTATATATGTGTGTATATATATATACACACACACACACACACACACACACACACACATACATACATACAGTGGAATATTTTCAACCTTAAAAGAGAAGGGAATCCTGGCACATGCAACAACATGGATGGACCTTGAAGACACCATGCCAAGAGTTAAAAATAAGCCACACTCGGGACAACTCTTGCCTGATTCCACTTACACGAGGTATCTAAAAGAACCAGACTCACAAGCAGAAGGCAGAATTGTTGGGGTTGGAAAGAGGGGAAGATAAGAAGTCCCCAATCAACATGAATAAAGTTCCAGGAACACAAGTCAATTAAGTTCTAGAGATCCACTGAACTACACTGAGTCTATAATTAACAGCACTGTATTGCACACGTAAGTTGTTAACAGTATAAATCTCATGTTAAGTGTTATCACAGTTTTGTTTCGTTTTTTAATGAGCACACAGCAGGTACTGGAGAGGTAAAGAGGGGCAGGAGAAGTGGGTACCTATGTGAGGGATGATGATGTGACCCCTCCCTGCCCTCCACTAACACTAGGACTCCGGTTTGTTCATGTTCCCAGGGCTGCATCACGAAGGGAGGTGATGGCAAGAGATGAGCTCAGGAACCAGGAAGAGCTGGGTCAAAGCCCCCTGCCCTTCTTACCAGCTGTACAATAACTACTCCTGCAGAGGAAGAGCTGGACACCAGCAGAAGCCTTCTATCTCAATTTCCTCAGCCATAAGATGGAGAAACTGGCACCATCCAGCAAGGACAGTATAAGAGGGATGGGAGTGAGTCTCTGTCACAGGGTGACAGTGATAAATTAAAGGGCATTTCTTCTGAGAATTAAGAGTACTGCTATATAAGGAGAAGTCAATCATTCAACAATAAACCTGAAAAATCCCCCATGTGTTAGAAGTTCAAAAACACTCCTCTGAATAACCAGGAGTCAAACAAGAAATCATAGTGCGAGTAGGAAAATATCAGCAGTTCAATGATTTTTAAAATACACATGTCAAAATAGGATGCAGCTGAAGCAGTATTTTGAGGAAAATGCATAGCCTTATAAAAGGACAAACATTAACGAGCCAAACATCCATCTTCCTAAATGGGAAAAGAGCAAACTCAAGTCAAGGAAAGTGGAAGAGAGAAAACCATCAAGCTTAAAGCAGTTAGTAGAAATAATAAATGTAATTTAGAAAGAGCACAAAAAGCCAATAGCAGGTTCTTTGAAAAGGCTATTAAAATTGATAACATCTGGTAAGGCTGATTTTAAAAGGGAAGAGCCAATAGTCAGCATTGGGGATTACTCCTGAAGCCATTTTTATAGACAAGATTGGAACATCACAAGTTGAAGGCCAGACTCCTACTTCAGGATCCAGAAAACACAGGAAGGGGCAGAGGGGACAAGACCTGTGTCCGTCAAAAGCATCAGGAAGCAATTTGGACAAGTGAGTGCTCGAAGCAGGAAGTTCAGCAGAGAGTGAGCCCAGACAGGGGAAGCCATGGAAGGTATTCCAGAGTGGGGAGGAGTGGAACTCCTACCAGATCCATGGAACCAGATGCTTCCATGGCCAGGAAGAGTCTTTCATGGCCAAGGGGACCTGGATGATCTGAAAGAGGACCACATTTATCATGTTTCCAAGTTCAGGCTCCCAAGTCCACTGGAGCCACGTTTGCATCCCATTTCTGCAACCAATGAGCTGTGCGACCTTATGTAAATTGATAATATTTTTGTGTCTCTACTATTGTTTGGAAATAATAATAGTATCTCCTTTAAAAGGTTATCATGAACATTAAAAGAAATTGGTACTGAGTGTATGTTCAAATGCATTAAGTATTACTGAGTATTATTGTTATTATTACACCTCTATTAACTTAGTTTAAGGGTCCAATTTGGGCAGGAAGCCAGTAATGCACTTCTGTGGACAGGACAGGCAATGGGCATCCCTTATCCCATCTACTCAGGAATTTACTAAACAGCTCCCGTGAGCTAAGACAACTGCCCTTCCCACCAGGCTGTCAGTCTTTCTCAGACTGGGGGGCAGCTATGGTCAACAGCCAGGTCAAGGGACACCCTGAAATGGCTGTCTGTCCACCTCCCCCATGGTGGCAGATAATTTCATGAAGAATTGTCCCAGACATGAAAGTGCTACTGAAGAATCAAGAAAAGGGGGAGTAGCAGAAGTGGGCAATTTCTGGAAAATAGACGTTTTTACCTAAGGAAAATCAGGTGTCAAGTGGCAGATGGAGAAAGAAAAAAACCAAACAGCAGCGAGTCAGAGCTTTGAACTCAGTTTTTCTGCCAAGCACTATGGTGCTGCTGTGCCCAGGGCCAGAAATGGAGGAGGACATGCTGGTGGGCTGGCCCCCAGGCAGCAGCACCAGGTGTGGGTCTCTAGGCTGCCCTCAGGCCAGCCAGAGCAGGGCCTAATTTCTGTGGGGCAGAGCCTGAGTGGACAGAGTCCAGATCTTTTCAGGCCAGTTCTGCCAACCTCAAGGACCATAAATCACAGAAATAGAAAACAGGAGCGAGAAATAAAACCCTTGGCTTCCTGCAAACTGCCAGCCACTTTCTTTTGGTTGTAAATAACCACAGTTAAACCCAGCGCCCTTTGCACTTCTCGGCACGGAAGTGCATGAAAACATCTGATGTGAGGATTTTAAATGCTCCCTGCCAAAATCGACTTAACCACCCTGGGCCACAGGAAGAGGCTTTGCAGGGGCAGGTGGCTATAAAGCATCATGAATGAGGAAGGAGGGTCAAGTAGGCCTGGCAGAAGGGGTGGTCCGTCCTGAGCTGAGGGCCCAGCTGCCCACAACACCAGCTCTGGCTCTCACTGTCCTGCAAGCCCCTACTCACCAGTCAGCTGGTGAGTAAGTTACTGAACCCAGATCTGCACTTACCTTATCCCAAGTTCAAGCTCAGAAGCATTTTCAACAACACCCTGGGTAGCCCAAGTGGCCAAAGAGTTGGGGGGACTTCTTCCTCCTCCTTCCTACTCCTTCTCTGTAACTTTAAATTTCCTGGTAAACAGAGCAATTGGAAACTTAAGCCTTTGCTGGTTGTGCATCATCGTTTCGATGACATGTCACCAGTACATAGGTAAAGGGCAAGTTCAGGTGACCCAGATGGTTGTCTTTTAACCAAGAACCGCCTGACACTTCCACCTTGCTTTGTGTCTCAGAGTCAGGGTGAACGAAGATCACATGACCTCATGGCAGTTTGTGGAGACAGAGGTTTCCAAGTAATTTGAAAAGGGAAAAATGAGAAGAGAAATTGAGTCCTCCGGCCAGAATAAGCAAAAAGTGGAACTCAAACAACCTTTCCAGCACTCTGAGCCTGGATAAGGTGCCTCGGTTCATTAGCAATGAGCCCAGCAACCGGGAAAGGACGCCTCTGCCCTCAGTTCCAGGCATAATTAGATTAAATACTATTTAACTCACATTTCAATAAGCCACAATGCAAACCTTATCTTCAAATAAACCGGGTAGCTTCACAGAATTATCAATGATAGCTCATTAAAACTGGCTTTTGAAGATTTTGATTAATCATGGATCTGAAAATCTTGAACTAACAAGCAAAGCCTGAGTATATTAATATAATTTAAAAGTCTATTTCTGTAAACAGCCCTTCTCTCCACCAGCATTACTGAACTAAAAACTATAGACTTTATAAATAAAATTGATCTGTGTCTATACAACCCCTGTGTCAACCCAACATCCACCCCTTAGTTTCAGTAGAACACACCATACATCTTACAAAATTAACATTCTATTTGAAATTTATTTGTATTTATTTTATTTATATATACTTAATGCATTTGCTTTTTGTTTATTGATTTATCAGAACTATAAGCTCATGAGACTCATAGTCAATAATTGCATATATTAGACAATAAAAATAATTACATTCAATAGGAAGGGTTTCTGAGTTTCTTTTTCCTTTAAGTGCAATCGGTACATTGCTCAGTTTTGAGTGATACTGACATAATGAAACCCACCGTGGGTCTGTAGGTTGTTTCTGGTTACTTTACTAACAAGAACAATGTGCAATTAATCTCTTTTCCACATAGCTTTCTGTGTTTGAGCATGCTGGTAGGATACACTTCTAACCATGGCCATGCTGGGTCAAACTGTGAATGAATTTACAACATTCACAAATGCTTTCAAATTGCCCTCTGACAAGATTGCAAGTTTTCTCTCAAACCAGGTATGAGAATATCTGCTTCTAATTACCTTTGACACTTTTTAAATCTTTGTCAATCTGCTAATCTGGCAGGTAAATACAGATTTATAATAGATGTCTTAATTTACATTTCTTTCATCAAAAGACAATTAAGTACTTTGATATATTTACATGATATTTTTCATTTCTTTAGTGTCTGCAGATAAACTGCTAATTGATACCCTCTATTGATTATTTTCTGCTTGATTGTTTTATTATGTTCTCATTGATTTGTCAGCACTCTTTACATATTATCTCTTCATCTTCCATAGAGCAGATATTTTGTCATGTTTCTCTCTAACTTTGTTTTTGTGTAGAAAATTAGCTGGGTAAGCTTTACAATTCTTCTCACAGTGAAATACATCAACCTTCTTTTCTTTGTAGCATTTGTTTCTTTCTAACTTTTCATGATTTTATTTATTATTATTAAAAATTGTAGTTATCTAGAATTACTTTTATGGAAATCATGAGAAAAGTGTTGATACTTTTTTCCTTTTCCTTAATATCAACATAGTTGATTGAGTAATCCATCTTTACCTGCTTATTTGAAATGTGCAGTTATCATATACTAGGTATGAATTCTTCCAATATTTGGACCAACCCTTCTGTTACAATAAACTATTCTTCTACTTCAGTGATAATACCAAACTGATTTAAGTATTGTGTACTTAGGAAACATTTTGAAATTTGCCCACATCAATCTTCTTTTCTCAGATTTTCAAAGATATTCTCATGGGTTTAATTTTCTACATCGGAGGTCTACAAATTTTTCTTCAAGGGATATGTAGTAAATATTTTAGACTTTTGGAGCTGTGCGGTCTCAGTAGGAACTACTCAACCAAGACTTTGTGGAAGGCAAGCAGCCACAAACTATATGTAACCGAATGAGTGTGACTGTGTGGTAATAAAATTTTATTGACAAAAAAAAAAAATTATTGGGTTGGATTTGAGCAAGCTGCAGATTGCTCAGCCCTGTGCTTTAGTGAACTCTTGAATCACTTTTGAAATTCTTTCCACCCAATGAATCAAATTATTTTGGATTATTGTCTTGCTTGAGATTGCTTAGGATTTTAATGGTTAATCGTGGGAGCATTAACATTGTCAAATGTTAAAATCTTAGCATCCAGGAATATACTCTTTCTACCTATTCACAGCTTTATTTGTCCTCCAATAGGATTTTGAAGTTTTCTTCTTAGAGCTTCTGCACATTTCTTGTTAAGCTTAGTGTGAGACGTTTTATCTATTTCTGTGTTTGCTTGTTATTGTACATGGAATTGTTCGTTTTCCATTGATTTTTGTTCAAGATGCTCATAGATCAGGGTTCAACCCATTAGTTTAATAGAAGGCTTATAACCAGGTCAACAGAATTCCCCGAGGTGGTGGGAGAGATCTTAACGGCACTTGTGTAAGTGCTGACATGAAACACTAGTGGAAAGAAAGTCTAGACCTTCCATCAGAATTTCAAGACCACTCTCCATTCCCCTTCCTGAAATATGAGATCCCTGACTTAACGTGGGTAAAGGCAACAGCTTTAGCATTGAAGTGGAATCCAAATGTAAGTGACTAGGAACAATCAGACTTCAGGAAACAAAGAGAGTGAGCACCACCGACCTGCCAGGCTCTCGGACAGGGGGAGTGACGGCCAGGTCCAGGGAAGCCTTTGCCATCATGGCCTCTGTGTGCATTGGATAAGACATTCCAGAAGACCCACAGCCATCCAGCTTGCTCATGATAAGCCTTCTCTGTCAGGCTGAGGTGTCTTCCCACAGAACCTTGCTCTCCCAGCTTACTGGGATCATGAACTTGACCCCAATCCCCTAATTTCTTGCCAAGGCCCTATTCTGGTCCACTGTCAGCCCTGCAGTCCTATCCCCATGGGGGGGAAGAAGCACGGATGGAGGGAAAGCATAGACCCAGGGTCCAGGAAACCCAAGTTTAAAACATGCCTTTGGCAGCATGTTCTATAAGACAAGATGTGAATTCTCTGACCTCAGCTTTCTTATAGCAAATGGGCAATGGAAATACCTTGCTAAAATAGTTGTAGGAATTAAAGGAGATAATGCATTAGGAGCTGAAAGCCACCCTTCTCATATGGAGCTTGTCATTCAGTGCTGGGATGCTCATAGTTCGCTTCTCATACAATCAACTGGCATCCACCTGCCTTGGTCTCTGCCCGTGAGACTTTTGGGACTGCACTCTGACCTCACCACTAGCAGGGGCTCTGCTTTCCAAGGAGTCTCAGCATCTCAGCAGTCTACACATGGAAGAGGTCTATTCTCCTCCTGCCTTTAATCTGGTGTCTCAGTATCATAGTGCACCCAAGATGCTCTCCACAGCCAAGTTAAAATGGGGTGCTTGCTCACTTAGTAGGTACCGGTCACATACTTCCAGTAGGGGTTGGTTGGGTGTGTGCTGAGCAGGAAGGCCCTGTATTCACAAGGCAAAGGGCTGGCCTGAGTTAAAAGGGAGGATAGAATAATCCTGAGATCTGAAATTGGATCTCAAGCTGGATTGAAGCTTGAATTTTTCTCCCCGAAGAAGAAGATTCTCTGACTGACATTTCACAAGCCTTTGTTTCCTTGTCTGCAAGGTGTGGGTTTAAACAGGGATGAGAGTTAAATGTTAGTGAATCCTTGCACAGTGTAGCAGGAGAAAATGTCTCCAAATACCCTATCAGAGAGAGAGAGTCTATTATCATCCAAGAGCACAGAGTGGCTAAGCCAGGAGCTTGAAGTAGCAAAAATGAAATCAGAACCAGGAGGAGTGATGTGAGAAGCGGGTTCTTAATCTCTAGGGGGCTTTACAAACATGCACTTATGAATTCCCTGTGGGTCCATGGCTGAGGCTCCATGCATGACAGTTGTCTTTTTTTTTTTTTTTCTTGAAGACACAAATTGATGTGAGGAACCGGCCTCACATCAGGAATTAGTGATACCTTCAGGCACCACACTCTATTAGGAACTGGAAATCTCATAAGGATTTCTCTAAAAGTCAATGCTGCGGCTAATGCCTGTCCAGGAATCAAACTGTCACAAGGTAGACATCAGCTCAACCTATGTGTTGTTCCTAAGTGGACAGAGAAGCAGAGCACATTAACACCAAGTGCTTCTCAAATGCACATATCTAGGGCTTCTGTAACTCCATCTGGATGGAAGAAAGGAGGAAAAGCCCTGGGCTGGGGGCCAACAGCCTATGTGGGGTATCAGGAAGCCTACTATGGGCCGAGCACTGTGCCAGGAACTTCCAGACATCAGATGTCAGCTCGTCTGGACCTTTTGATAACTCCAATTGGGTTCCTTGGTTTTATTTATATATAAAGATTTCAAGGTCCAAAAAGGTTAAGTGAATTGTCTGGATTCCTAGAGCCAAAAAAGAGTGGTAATTTAGAATTTAAAAGCAGTAACTTGGGGCTCCTTCCACCAAACTTCTGAGCCATCTTCCATCTGGATGCAATGTGTCCATGGAGAGAGGGTCTATTCTCTTCCTGCCATTAATCTGGTGTCTCAATGTCAGTAGATGCCCAGGACCAAGTCTGCCTCTTCCTAAATGAACCCTGAGTCTGGCCCTGCTCTGGACCACCTCTCTTTGCTGCCCTTTAACCATCACCCAAGGACCACCTGGATTTAACTGTTGGACACCACCCTGGACTTGGGAGTCCTAGAATAACAGGGCTGCATCCACAGAGCTCAGCATGGTGCATGGAGTAGGGCCGTCAGAGCCTCACACAGAGAGGCCCAGCACTGTACCAACACAGCTCCTGCCTGGACGGCAGAGCCTCACTAGTGACCAGAAGTTTCTTAATGCATGTTGTTATTATTTAGTCCTTCTTAGGAAGGCAGCAGAATGTGTCATCAGACACATTCAAATTGATATTACCTGCTTACTGTGGCTGTTTGGGAAAACTTTTAGCCTTTCTGAAACTCTATCTTCTCTTCTCTTTTCAAAAATGGGCATGATGTCTCCTTTCCTGGACTTTGAGGTTTAAATGAGATGGTTCATGAAAATGCTCAGCACACAGTAGGTGTTCAGTCTGGTGTCTCCTCCCAGGAGCCGGAGTGCATGGACATGGAACTGCAGAAACCAGGGTGCAGTTATCTGCCCGGGGAACTGTGGGGAGCAGATGAAGGCTAGGAATTGCCCCAGGGACAGAGGTGGGTCACTGAACAAGAGCTTTATAATTTCAGAAAATTATAGTAATAACTGTTATTAAAAAGAAAATTGGCGAGACCCAAGAAACCAAAACCTCTTCAGCCCTGACCACGTACTTCTTGCGCTCACAGCTTTATGCATGTCATTGTCAGAATGGCCCTGACAAGTAGGTCACAATGTCCACCTCTTGGTGAGGAGGAGGCAGAGGCCAGAGAGCTTGCGTGACATCACTGTACCCCTCTTTGAATGAGGAAGACCCTCCCTCCACAGTACCTTGCCTAATCCATCATGGGAGTCACACCTACTGGGGGTGGGGGAGGGTCAGAGGTCAAACCTCTCCTCCTTCAAGATTGATGAGATCCACTTTAGGCATCTCTTGCTCTGATTAAAATGCACCCATGATAAATGACCAAACTCCTTGACAAGGAGACATGAATGATAGAAGTGCCAGAGACAGCAGGTCTGGGGTGATTGCCACAGAAAAAGGAAGGGCAGCAATGTAGTCTACCAACTTTCTGTCTTTTTCTGACTCCCAGACATCTGGGAGTGTTTGAGGGCAAGGCAGCTGACGCTTTCGATGGAGATCTGGAGGTCAGAGTGGTTACAGATAACGTGAGCCTGCAACACGCTGCTTTTGTTTACTATGTAAGGAGGCTTAGAAGAGATCCCCACTCTGAGCCCTCAGAGGTAGCAAAGCTGTAAAAGGCACAGAGTGACCTGGCAAGCATCAGCCCCCAGTCTGCTGATTCTTTTCTGAAACATTCCTGCCAAAAAAACATATGGTTTGGTGCCTCCAACTCAAATCCCCTTCCTTTATAATCTTTCTCCCAGGAAGCATCACCTGGAAATCAGTCACACTTCCATTAAAGCCATTTGCTTCTTAGGCCTCTTATTGTGGAGCAAAAGGTTTGGTGCCTGTGAACGGGATTTGGGGTATCAGAGAGTAGGGGGAACACCCTGGCGGAAGCTCTGTAGCCTCTCAATGGGTGGCAGAAAGGGAAGACCTTCTCCTCACCCTCCTTAAAACCGCACCTTGTTCAAGTGTTCGCTTTCTTGTGTACCTTACGTTTCCATTCTTATTTTCTTGATGATTTCTAAGATGAGCATGGTCCTTTTATGAGTTTCTTTAAGAATCAGTTTTATACTCACTTATAAATCCTAATGTTTTTCTATTTTCTAACACATTAATTTTTACTATATTTATGGCTTATTTCTTTAGTAGTCTCCTCAGATTTCTCTTTTTTCTAACTTCCTATGTTGACCGTTTTATTTATTTTAATTCTTCCTTATTGATAATGAAAACATTTAAGGCTTTGGATGAGCTTCTAGTACAGCTTTGTTCACATCCCATAAATCTTGGTCTATAACATTGGCTCTCTTAATAGTTTGTAATTATGGTTTTAATTTTCACTTGCACCCTAAAGTCACTTAAGAAAGCTATATACTTTTTTCTTTCCAAGTGACGAGGTTTCGATGTTGCACTGATTTTAACTGTAAGTGCTAAAAGAGGATCCTCCATAGTCGGGAAAGACACTCCACTTTGGAGAGGACAAGAACTTGAAGCTAAAGGGGTAAGGGGGAGGCACCAGCATAGACTTTTAGGGGCAGTTAGCAATGAAAGCAGAAAAGAGGAAACAAGAGTCAAAACCTTTTGCAAGAGTAGATACTCCCTAAGATCTTTCTTCAGGCTTGACACAACCATTAATGGCCTTTTCTCAGTCTGGGAAGAAATGCGATTTGTGTTTTGGAAGAAGTTTCAGGAGCTAGAGGCCAGATTAAAACAGCACACACAGGTGCTCACTCAGTCTGAGACAGCACTTCCAAGACTCGCTCTGCTGCCTGTTTGGACTTGTTCACTGAGCAGGGTGAATGCTGGCCAGTGGCCACTGTCGCATCTTCCATGCCGGGACCAGAGTGGACCAGCAAGGGCCCTGGCATAGGCTGAATACAAGCCCTCCAGGTGCACAACCAGAGGTCACAGTCAGATGTGTCCAGAGGGAGCCAATTGGCCATACTGTTCCAGGGGTGACACCCATAATTGTGCCATGAAATCCTCTGAATTAGCAGAAGTCTTTATCAGCTCCCTAAACAGATAAAGAAACTGAGGCTCAGAAAGGTTCAGAAGCTTCCCTCAGATCAGGATTCATGGTGGAGGATGGTCCCTATTACAGAAGGGTGACAAGGTATTGCAGGAGGATGTGGCGGAGATTTGGCCCCTCCTGTTTCAGATGGGCAGCGAAAGTGCTGGTTTCATGATGGACCCCTCTGGGTTTTGCCAGGATTTTGAGTCACTGTTTACACCGTTAACTCTGAGATGAATTTTTTTGCACATTCTTTTCATGACTGCTTCTTGTTCCCTAAGATGAAGGGTGATTTCACCTGCTCTGCAGTGTGACTGTGAGACTGTGAGCCCTGGGGACACATGTAAGCGTTAGGTTGGCAGGTGCTCTACTAGTACAGGCTGGGGCCAGGGCTCACTCCTCCTTCCTTTTAGCCTCTGGTTTCTAGCTGGGAGATGACAGCCTCCTTCTCAAAGTAGACCTCATTAATATGTCAGGGCTGGAAAAACCCAGTGACAACATGTAGTCCAGGATTCCTGGGTAGATTTCAGGGACAGTACTAAAACTGAGAATGGGAAACACACCTTCAACCTCACAGGAACGTGGATTTCCTTCATTGCTGCATGTTGGCAACAGATTGCAACATTCACTGTGGCCTTGGGATTTTTGTGACCCATAGAAATCAGAGATAGCTACATGGCACTTAAGGTTGTCCCCAGACATATCAAAATATCGACATTCATCACACTTCAGAGTTAGGATAGGTAGTCCACCCACAGCTGGGGCTTGTCACTTCATGTGTTAATAAGTGAGCAAATGAATCACAAGATTTTCAAATATTTTGAGAACCATTTCAATATAATTTCTTTTATAATACAATGTCTTATTTTACTGAATTAAAAAAAAAACATTATTCTGAGAAGAGGCTTATATACTTCACCAGATTGCTACAGGTCCCTGGTACAAAAACATGTTAAAACCCTGGTTTCAGACAAGGAAACAGAGAAGTGATTCAGTCAAGGTCACACAGCAGAATTGGAACAAGAACCCAAGTTTTCCAACCTCCTTAACTTATGTGCTTAGAAAGAGTGGCTGGCCAGATGGGGGCAGGGGGTCTGCCAGAATGGGACAAGGGAAGATAAAAAGCCAAGCCATGTAGGCTGCAGCCCACCGGAGTGACCAGCGAGGCCAGAGAGGCCCTCAGAGCTGTGGTTACAGATATTTATTATTTGTTTTCCTGAAATCTGCTCATGTGGAACGAAGTCATAGATTAAAGGATCCTTCAGTGGCCACAGGAGAAGGTAGCAGGGCTTGATCTGTCTTTACACTTAAGACCCACATCATGCCTATGTGTCCTTTATAATTGTATTTGAGCAGCTTAGGGAGATCATAGAATACCTCAGTCTATGCCCTCCCAGGGGCAGGTAAGCTGCCTATAGAACAGGAAGCCCTCCACTCAAAGTATAGTTCTTTTTCTTGCAAACTGAGACTTACGGAGATCAACGAATTGGAACCACACAGAAGTGCCTCTTGGAGGAGGCTGCCCCTGTATCCAGGGAGGACTGACATCATCAGGTCCTGTAGTGTGCAAACTGGACCCGGGGCTCCAAGGCACAGGCTCACCTTCCCCGGGGCCTCTCTCTGCCTGCTTGACTCATGTCACTTACGGCTCATGCTGAACCCTCACCGGAAATTCCTTTTCCACACTCCTTCACCACCACCACTAGCAATAACAATAAGAACCGACAATAATAACAATTGGGTAGCAATTCCTATGGCTTGGAGACTGCCAGCAGTTGGGAATTCCAGTCTGTAAGGGAGACTCCTATGTGAACAATCATTTTAAATACATGTCATTAATGCTAGGTAAGGTGAGCACAGGCTCACAGGGCACTTGGAAGAATGGACCTTTTAGCCAAGTCTTGAAGAAGTTGCATAGGAGCATCAGGAGTTCCAGGCAGAGAGAACTACTCACACAAGGCACTGTGGGAAGAAACAGCGAGGCCCATGCAAGAATCACATCTCCAGTTCTGGCAAACCCATAAAGGAGCAGGGATGGTAGGGTAGAGTGGTAGGGTCCACGGTCCCCCTGGGACCCTCTCCACATAGCTCCCTTGACCATTCTCGCGCACTGTCTTCACCCCTGGGATTCCCCAGGGCAGCCTGGAGCAGTCTCCTACCTGGAAAGCCAGGGACAGCGAAAGAGGGAGGACAAATTGAGATTCTGCAGCGCTGGGCTGTTTGATTTAGCTTTTCTTCTCATTAACACAGAGTTAGAGAGCATGGGGCCTGAACAGATTGGCGCCCCTGTGTTAGCAACCAACTAATGCTCCAGATAAAGGAAATGTGTCCTTATGCATCCATTTAAGTAAGTGCCTGCCGTATTGGTGGCAAAATAGAATGTGATCCAGAAAGGCTCACTTGGAGAAAATGAGCAACATTAGTATTTCCCTGGGAATCGGGAAGGCTAGAGTCCTGGAGGATTAGGAGAAATCTGAAAAACCTCAGAGACTCTGGCTTCCCCCACTCCAGGATAAGTGGGCTGTGTGTCCTCCTGCTGCCCCCTGCTCAGGGCTTCCCTCTGCCACAGCACTGATGCCACCTCTGCTTATGGTGTCGACCCCTTTGTCCCCCTCTCCTGCTGCCAGCTGTCTGAGGACAGGGACCATTCCTCCTTCTCCAGTGTCCCTCAGCTTGGCACAGGACCTGGCCCTAAGAGATGGCCAGGAAATGACGAATGAGTGACAAGAACAGCACAGTCAGGAAACAGATCTAGAAGAGCACCGATGTGAACAAACCTAGATGCTTCCCAGTGTCGCCCACCACTGTGATTGACACTGGTTATCCACTAAGTCACCACATGCCATTCCTCCAGATCCCACATCAGGCCAGCCTGTTGGCGAGGGGCCTAGACACTAGGGGTCGCTCTGACAGCCAGACACAAAGCACCTCCTCTAGCCAGGCTTCCACTGGTTCCCATGGTGCCCCTCTATCATCCCATTTGGCCCTCCCATGCCCAGGCCCAGAAGGCTTGGACAGCTAGACAGTGGCAGAGGCAGGACTGCCCTGAGGCCAGGGCTTCTTCTGGAATCTATGCAATCCCTGTGCCTGGGAAAGTCAAGGCTGCCCTTGCCCTTGTGGAGTTCACGGGTAAGAAGCCTGGAGCAGCTCTTTAACACCTGACAGTTGGCAGTGGGACAGCCCTGGTCATGGTCATGGGCCATCTTCCTCCCCGAGCCCACCCCCGATGCACCCTCCCTTCTCCTGGTGACTGCACACCCACGCCAACCCTCGCTGCTGAGGACACATATTATTCCCTTGGGGCCAGGCGATGGGTACAAATGAGGCATAACGATGTTAAGAAAGAATGATGGCAAACCTTTACTGGATTCTTCCTCGACACCAGGAACCCTGTTGAACTATTTATAAACATGCTATTTTATTCTGCTAATAGCCCAGGAAACTAGGCCTCATGAGGAAACTGAGAGCAGTTGAGAATTCACCAAAGGCCACAGGGCTGGTCAGTGGCAGGTCTAGAGTGTGACCCCAGCTCCTCCAGAACCTGTGTGTCAGGGTGTCACTCTCAACCCCATCATTGAGAAACAGCTTTTGCATCTTGAATGAGCTCTTTCTACACGACTGAGTCTCTAATTTTTTGCTGTTGAAAAATCATTCCTTTGGACATTTTTGTTTTCTTAATAAATGAGTCCCTCTCATTGAGATCTGGCAAAGAAAAAAGTTGAGGATTCTGGGAGGCAGCAAGAGATGGGATGGGGGTGACACCCTGCCAAGGAGCAAGCCTGTCAACTGTTTCCAAGTGTCTTAGAAAGGGCCATCCTCAGAGGAGGCTTGGCAAGGCCTTGATACGTAGGCCTGGGGAGAGGCCTGATGGGGTCCATGCTCCCCCTGGGACCCTCTCCACATAGCTCCCTTGACCATTTCTGTCTCAATCATGAGCAGGCCTAGGTCCCCATTCCCTGCACAGCATCTGGGTCTGCAAGCCACACTGAGCATATATTTATAGAGTGATTATTATATTCTAAGCAATTTTGAGGCCCTGGGGGACAGCAGTGCAGACATAAAAAAAAGACTTACCTCCTTGGACTCTCAACCACTTAGAAATCAAAGCTACCCAAGTAAGGACTTATAGACTCTACAACGTCCTTTGTGTGTATTTGCTCGCTTCATTCTCCTCCCCTCCAAACCTGGAGGCAGAAGAAAGTATGACAGCTAGGAAACCGAGGCACAGGAAAGCCAGGTAAGTTGTCCCGAGGTGCAGAGACAGGAAGCAACAGAGCTGAGGTTGAAACCCAGGGAGTCCGGGCCAGAGTCCACACTCGCCATCACACCCCGCTGCCTCCTTGTTATCCTGCTTCCTCTTTCCTAATAAGGCGCTGGGACCATTTTCCCCCATCCTCCTCAGCTTCTCCAGGCTGCTCTTGCTCTCCTTCCTGACAGCTGCCTCCTCTGGTCCTGGCTCACTCCTTCTCTTGGAAACCCAGCAGCCCCCCCTCTACCTGGGCCTTTCGCAGCACCTCTGACGGCAAGCTCTCTCTCATGCCTCCACATTGTCCCTCACCCTACCCCGCTGGCCTTGTGGGTCAACTCCCCAACAGTATCTCCATGGGTAACCCTGACCTTCAAGGCCCCCCCAACAGGGGTCCTAACTGATATTTCCGAATCCCTCCCTCTGTTCTCCAATGCCCAGTTTGCACAAGCTGCTCCCCATGACCATGGGTCCAAACTTGGAGAGGAATAACTGGCCTTTTGGAGTAGCTAACAAGAGAGAGAGACCACTTCTCCCAAGGAAAATAAAGCTGTGCAAAGACTTTCCAGAGTTAGCACCTCCTTCCTGGACTTTGCCAGCTCCAGATGTCACCATGAGGACTCTTGCTACAGACGCAAACCTTATTACTGTCCCCTGATTCCCCAAACTGGATGCATGTCTGTATGTCCCTCTCAACATCGTTCCCACCATTTCCTCCACCCGCGATGCTACCTCCCTTCTCATTCATGAAATCCTAATGAGATTCCACTCTCTGATGGAAGCCCAGTTCCAATGTTTGGAGGATGGATACGACGGACCCTCCCTTGAGGCTTTCATCTGAGCTACCCACATGGGATTCCAGCGGTCACTGCTGGAATTCGGGACCACATCTCATTTCCATATGCTCAGTTTGACCCCTTGAGGGCAAGGACCATGTTTGGCTTAGTCGATTCATCCATTCATCGTCTTTGCCTTCCCCTGGTTCAGAGCTCGGGAGACAGCAGGCATACAGGGTTTAGTTTTTGAGACTTTGATAAATGGAAGCAGTCATCTTAATTTCCAGGATAAAGAATTCCAGGATGCTAATGAAATGGACTTTTCATCATCTGTGTCCCACTAATAAGGACTTGCACAGGGTGAGCTGTGAAGAATTTCACCAGACAGAAGCCTAGGAAAATTATCTCTTGCCCTTCCTGCCATTTGTCAGAAATACGAGCATCCATTCTGGCTCGTTACCAGAGTTCTCGAGTTCCCACTTAAATCTCTACTTCTCCAGTAACGTTAACCTAGTTTACAGGAATCTATGACTTCGAATTAAGGTCAGATCCTGATAATGAGTTGTGATCCATATTCTGTATCTGATAATTAGCATATAGCCACAGTGGTAATTGGGCCCCCCCCATTTGGGGGAGGTGGCATATTTTAAGAAGGCAAGGTCCCTCCGTGTGCTCTGATCTTGCCTCTTGCTTTGTGAAGAGGTTGTTAAAGTGAGAACTACAACATAGGAGAAAAATGAATGCACTGGCTCTCAAGGATGCAATTAAAACAGAATGTAAATATGACTAATGAGGCGATTAGCTTTTCCAGAAATACTACGCACAAAAAAAATCAATCGCTGGGATATAACATTTCCATGCTAAGAAATTCAGTTTGGTGGCATCAGTGACCAGAGGGATCTAAGGAGAAAGGACATTGCTACTGTCAGCAAAGGTGGGGGAGGGCCAGGACCATGAAAAGGGCCCATTTCTTTCCAGCTTGCTGTGTCTGATATGAAGCAGTTGCTGCTGGAAATGTTCCCAGCAGTGGTTGCCTGGGGTGCGCTGCTCCAGTGATTGTTTACAACAGGGTGCCCCCCAAATGGCGTTAACTCAGGGGTCAGGAGTGGTGGGCCCAAGTCTCAGCTCCACCAGTTACAGCTTAGTGGCTTTGGATGACCCATGCCATTGAAATGGACCTCAGTTTCTTCATCTGTGAATACACATAATGATGCTGAGCTCATGCACATGAGCTGATATAGGTCAAGTGCCTGGAACACAGAAGAGTAGGTCAGCATGTCCCAGAGAAACTGCTGTTACAGCTGTGGAGTGGGGAAGGCATGAGTAATCCCTCAAGTCAGGGGGAGCTCTAGCACAGAGCAGGGCGCTTCAACAAGGGGGACTCAAGGGTCAGGATTCTAAGCTCCACCCTTCCCTGTTCTTTCAAGTCTTGCGACCTTGGGCATTGGAGTCATGCTTTCAATGTCTACAAAATGACAGCATTTCACTAAGCCATTTCCAAGGCACTCTCCTAGGAACCCAGCAGTTGCTCAATGCTACAAAACAGTATTCATATTTTTTTTTCCTCAAATGTTTTGTTACTATGTAGCCTGGATTTCTCCAAATATGACTTACTGTCAACTTAGTTCGTTGTAGTGCACAGCGACAGGTGCCCACAGTTACAATGTCATTAATCTCTTTTGCAGCCCTGAAGGGCCTCTAAGTTTTTCAAACCTTCTCAGTTTGCAAACTCTCTTTCTCTCTCTTGTCTCTCTTTCAGTTTCCTTCCAGGATGTACACCCTATTCTTCCAGGGCATGTCCTTGGGCACTTAGCCCATATTTCCATAAGCCATGAGCCCCACTCTGGCTGAGGATATGGAGTCAGACCAGAAATAGACAAGGCCAACCCAGGAGGCATAGAGATACTGGGACTGGGGGTGATCTGAGCTAGGGTGGGAGCTGGGAGGAGGGTTAGGTCAGGTTTCCTGGAGGAGGCAAGGCCTGGGCTGAGCCTTGGTTTTCTAACCATTCACGAAGCCATCAGTCAACAACTACTGTATACCAGGTGCTATGCTAGATGCTGAAGCTACATTACAGAATGATACCACGTGACTTCCCAAATCAGGCAGCCATGATGGCTTCCTCTAGCCACTTGTACTGGCATCTGTTTGATACTCTTCTGATGCCCCGAAATGACATCCCCCATGTGGTCCAGCCTCCCTAGTGAATGAGCACGTCCCCTTCCCCACACATACGCAACCCAGAGCCCTCAGCAGTCTCCAGTTCGTTCCCGAACCTTCTCTCTGCATCAGTGACACATGCCCCTGTGCACATCGTCCTTGCTAGACACAGCTGGCCAGGGACCTGGCTAGGTCACAGAGGCATCTTACGTTCCTATTTAGATGCTGTGATTCTTCGAGCTGGGGCCCTGCTTCTTTCTTCTTTTTGCCTCATTGTGCCAAAGACGACTTTAGACACTGAGCAGACTGAGAGACAGATTCACTGGGCTCCAAAAACGAGAAGCTTCCTCCTACCAGTTGCCACCTTTCCAAGAGCAGAGCTAACCACAGCACGTGGTGGGGCTTGCTTGTTCAAGGAGACAGAAGACGAGAGAACACCTACTCCGTGCGAGGTACTGGGCTGGGGGCCTTCGTTCCGTCCCCGCTGGAACTCCTACCACAGCTCTGGCAGGCCGGCATTGCTGTTTCCTTGTGGCATGAACACAAACCAAGGCTCAGGGAGGCTGTTTCACACGTCTGCAGTCTCCCAGCCAGCAATGACAAAAGTGGATTTAGACACAGTCATGTGGCTCTGGAATCTCAGCCCCCCTTCCACCACCAAGCTCCCTCCAAAAAACACATGTCCTCTCCTACCTCCAAAGGCCTGCTTAGCACTGCCACCTGGAAAGATCAGCACGACTTGTTTGGTGTGTGGCAGGGGCTCAGAATCAGGTGAAAATCCCAGGTTTCCTCCAGGGAGACCCCCCCCCACCCATGCCAGGGTTTAAGCAAACAACATAAGCTGAATAGGAAAATGGTTTCCGGACACTGCCATCCATCTCAGGGAAGTCTTAGATAGGAAGTAGCAGGTAATGAAAGGGAATGAAATTCTGAGGGGAAAAAAAGAGATAGAAATGGAAGCTTTCCACATCACTGAGCCGCCTTCCTATCTAGGGGGAAGCCCAACATTAATAAAACAGAAAACCTTCAACCAAATCAAAGTCAAATTTTTTTTTCTTCTGTAGGTTCAGAAACAATAGTACCTACAGGCATCTCTCAGGTTTGTTCCAGAAATAGACCACATTTCTGAGAAGTTGGGTGGAAATCAAATTTGGGGTAAACCTGTCCCTGATACCCCCATGAGAAAGGGCCACCTCTGTTGCAAAGGAATGGAAGTAGGGCCTCTTGGGACATCAGCTTTACATTTTTCTCCTAAGCTGTCTCCCTTGCCTCTCCCCACCCTAAACAGGGTCACCCTTGATAAGCAGCCAATCAGAGTCAATAGACTTTTTTTTTTCCTTTTTGTTACTGGGGATTGAAACCCAGGGGTGCTTGACCACTGAGCCACATCCCCAGCTCTTTTTCTCTCTCTCTCTTTTTTTAATTTGGAGAGAGAGTCTTACTGAGTTGCTTAGGGCCTCACCAAGTTGCTGAGGTTGGCTTTGAACTCCTGACTCAGCCTCCCAAGCCACTGGGACTACAAGTGTGCACCACCATGCCCAGCCTCAACAGACTCTTAATTGCACAAGAGAGTGTTCCATAAATCAACCTCCTCTAACAAGTTCTCACATTCACACACACTCACACACACACACACACACACACACACTCACACAAACTTATGAGCAGTGGTTTTTCCTATAGACAAACCCATGTGCTTTCTATGGATTATTCAACACGTGTGAATTTTGTCTCCTTACGTGTACAGGTAAGGGCCTCTGGTAGAAATGGTGAACCAGAGGGTGTGTTCAATGGCCAGGGCTAGATTAGTGAGGTCAGAGAGATATGGGTTTGAAAGTCCTCCCCACCTTGTAACTGCATGGTCTTGAACAAATCACCTTCTTTTATGGTGCTCTGTTCTATTAGCACCTACTAAAGAGAGATTAGAATGCCTACAAGTTAGGGTTAAGATAAGGATTATATGCCAATATAAAGTTCTGAGCACTGGAAAGCTATCGATAATGTAACAGTGGTCCCTCGACTTTTGAATATAGCTCTCATTGCTCTAAGGCTTTTTTTTTTTAATAATGTTTTCTCTCTCTCTCTCTCTCTCTCTCTCTCTCTCTCTCTCTCTCTCTCTCTCTCCCCTCGCCCTAACAAGATTAGGGAGACAGCGTTATCTTTTCTTCCTCTAGTTAACTGCCCTTGAAGGAACCCACCTACAGGAAGGAGATGCCTGCTGAGGATCTGGGAAATGAGTATCTCCCAAACTAACAGGTGAATCCTCACCTACCATCAGGGCATTCTGGGACTCCCTACCAGAGCACACCTGGAGTGTAACCCTTGAAGTTCCTTTAAAAGCTCCCTGTCCCTCCTGACAGTCTGTAGGACGGGAGTCCCCTGTGCTTCTCCTTTGCTAGCAAAGCAATAAAATTTCTTTTTTTCTTTTTTCTCAAAACCGTGTCCTCATTATTAAATTGGCATTGATTGGCACTGGGGACAGGGACCAAGCTTTTGGTGACAATAAGTGCCTGGCCCCCTTGGTCTGCTCAGCCTCCCTAGCTCTGCTCTACTCTTGAAGACCCAGCTCAACCTCGCTGCCTCCAGGAAGCCCTCCCTGATCTTTTGAGTCTCCGAGGACCTCTCCCTCCAATGAGTTCCACGGTACTATTGGTCACACCAGCCCCTGGTCCCTGGTCATTCAACACCTGGTCCTCTGAGAGACAGAAGTCTGTGCATGCTGGGATTTCCCAGCCAGTCCACAGCCATCTGAGGACTGACAGTGGTACGGTACCCATGTTGAGCCTGAAATGAACTCAGACAGGATGTTAGTTGACATGTACCTATAGATAGGGGCAAGGGCTCCTTTCCTGTGCCAAGTCACCATTACTGGGGGAGCCCTTCATATGTCCATCTCCCTCCAGCCTGCGTGGCACCTCTGAGATGAGTTGTCAGCTCCATTTCACAGATTAGGAAACTGAGGTCCAAGGAGGTGAGCTAGCAGCTTCCCCAGTGCACCACAGCTCAGAGGGGCAGGAATGAAGGCAGAATCATGGACAGGAAGAGAGGATGGAAAGAGAGAGAGAGGAGGGAGATGAGGGTGTGAGGAAGATGAGCAGCGGCATCCAGTAAGAGAGACAGCCCAGTTCACTGCTCCCTGAGCACAGCTCTGCACACTACCCTTCTCCAGCCCAGCTGGAGACATCTGGTGCCCTTGGGACTTGATGCACCCTTTTGTTTATCATGCTTGATGAAAGCTAGTGAGAGAGAAACTGTGGCCCTGACCTCTGTCCCCACTCAGCTGACCGGCGAGTATATCCTCAGACACAATCCAGTAACTCCAGAGAACCAGAATTGGAACTAGATTGCTTTCCTCTAATAAAATTTACGGTGTATACAAATTCAATTACATCATCCCCTGTGCCCGCTGTGGCTGGAGGGGCCAAGGTCACTTACACACATCCATCACCAGGGTGCAGAGAGCCAGGGGCGTGAAATTACCTCCCACCCAGGGCTCAGAGGATGGCAGGAGGGGTGCCTCCTGGGTGGGAGGATGTTTGCATCCAGGTCCCGCCCTCCCAGCACCCGGGGTGGTAGGGAACCCAAGTGGATGCACTGAAGTCCAACATGGCAGAGGCCTGTGCTCAGCCCCTCAAGTCCATGATGGTCATCTGTGCTTTCTCTTGGCAGGCTCACTCAGCTCTGCGCAGGGGCAGGAGAAGCAACAGGCTCTATTCACACCCAAAATATGCTATTTAAGCCTCTTGAAATCCTCACTGTATAAATGTGGGGCTGCCAGAGAAGAAAAAAAGGCTCAGAGAGGTTAAATAACATGCCCAAGGCTACACAGCTGGTGAATTGATAAGCAAGCTTAGAACCCAACTTTGTTGGGCTCCAGGGCTCAAGAAAACAATAAACCTTTTCACACTGACCAGCTGAATGGAGTTGGTTTGCAAGGGGAGACGGACACTCCAGGCGCATTTCAAACCTCACCTCTTGGTGGTGGCAGGCTTGTGAGAATAAACCTATAATGGGGGTGGAAAGCATGGGTTGGCCCTTAATAATTAATACCAGAAATACTTGAAAGAAATGTCCCTCTGCGCAGCCTCGCCCAGCCAGGACTGAAGAATCCACAGACTTCAACTGTCTGCCCACTGAGGACATCTGACCTTAAGCAAGTCTTCTAAACTCTTGGAGTCTCTGGATCCACCAAGGCAAGGCTTCACAAACTATGGTCCCAGACCAGCAGCATGAGCATCCTTTGGGAAGGTGTTAGACATGCACATTCCCAGGCTGCAGCCCAGCTCTACTGCAGCAGCAACTTGGGGGCTGGGACTCAATGATGGTGATTCCTGAGTCCTTCAGGGTATTCTGCTCTAGCTTAAGAAGGCTCTGATGCGCATGCCCAGGGGCACATTCAGATCACTTGGAGGGGTTGGGCCATGGTCTAGTCCTCACCATTACTGATGTAAAAGGTAAGACCTAGGCTTGAATATTATTTGAGCCCACCACCCCCCCAGGGGATCCCAGGTGCAGTCAGGCTCCCATTCTATGGTTCTCAGGGACAGGGAAGAACCTGGGGTAACACATGAATAAACAGGGGTGTGAGCAACCCCTGCTCCAGGCCCCTTGCAGCCTGCTAAGGGCACAGTGGGGCGTGATCCACGGTGACAGGACTGTTAGGAAGATGCACAGCGGCCGTGTGGAGGATGGATCAGGAACGGACTGAAGGCAGGAAGGGTTTCGACTTTGATTTTAATGGGCTCCATAAAACTCCGTGATATTTCATCCAAGTCTGATTGTTTCTCATTCATCAGAAAAAGTCCTGAAGGTCTGCAAACTTGTGCAAATTGCACATGCCACAAGATTGATGGCTTCTCCCAACAGCTTCTCCCTGATGTAATTTGCTGTTTAAACCCCAGTTCTACCAAAGACCTTGAAGCTGTTCACACCATCAGCAGGGCCTGGGCTTTGAATGGGTATTGAAGGCCTTGTTTCCTGTTCCCTTGGACCTGTGGGAGACCCTGAGGGTGGGCAGAAGAAGGGGGGGGAGGTGCAGATGGCCTCAGAGCCCAGCCAGGGAACTTTGGAGGCTATAGAATTCTGACAGCCTCCAGGCTGACCTCTGTGAGTGTTTTTGTAATGGTTACCTCAGTGCTAGGTCTCTTTCTTTGTTTTGATTGTTATGAATTTTTGCATCTCTGTTCAATCCTGCTTGGCCTTCAAAACCCCAACAATAACAAGAAGAATAGCCAGAAGGCACCCTCTCAGCAGCAGAAGAATTCCTTCTGTCTTAACCAAGAGCACAGAAGCTAGTCATTCCCCTCTTGCCCCTCCAGATCCATTTCCACTGTCCTTCACTCCTGGGCCCTGGAGACTGAGCCTCTGTTCTTCCACAGAGGACACAGCTCCTGAGCCCCTCTTCCAAACTATAGCCCTCAGCAAGCCCAGGGTCAGCCGCTGGTACCTCCCCTAGCCCCTTCCTCCCGTTCAGCCTGTGGTTGCTAATGGCTTCCGTTTTGCAAGCCCTGAATAATTCCTCCTTCTTATTGGTGTTCCTTACTTTTCCCCAAACTTTGAACCTCTGCTGTGTTTATAAATCAACTGATGGCAATTCAAGATGGCTTAACCCAGTAAATATCCCTGACCTCAAACTCTCTTCCATCTCCCTCTAGGAGGCCGATTCCTGCAAACCCACACAGCAGGTGTGGAGAGATGTTGTCCACGGCAAATAGGCAAGACACAGCCCCAGGGAATGACCCAAAGCCATCTAATATGGTGTTGAAAAAAATAATAATTGACAGGTCGAGAGTTAGAGCCAGACACCTAAGCAATTCCTACAGGTTGACTCACGGAATCCTTGAAACTCTGCAAATGGCAAAATGGACCGTAGTTATGCCCATTAGGCTCTGGAACATAATCCAGTGCTTCCTTTGGTCAAACCCAGCCAGAGTAAGAAGGTGAGTGAGCTCTGACGCAGTAGTCTGTCGAGGCTGAGCTCAACGGTGTGTTTTAGTCAGCTTTTACGCTGCTGTGACTAAAGGACCCAACCAGAACAACTGTAGAGAAGAAAAAGTTTATTTGAGTGCTCATGATTTCAGACATCTCAGTCCATAGACAGCTGGCTCCCCTCCTCAGGGCGCGAGGTGAGGCAGGACATCATGGCAGAAAAGTGTGGCAGAGGGAAGCAGCTCATGTGGTGATCGGAAAGCAGAGAGAGACTCCACTCACCAGATACAAAATGATACCCCCATAGCCACACCCCAAATGAGCCACTTCCCCCAGCCACACCCCACCTGCCCCAGCCACCACTCAATTAATCCATCCAGGGATTAATTCGCTGATTAGGTTAAGGCTATAGCCCAATCATTTCTCCTCCAAACCTTGCATTGTATCACATGAGCTTTGGGGGGGCACCACATCTAAACAATAACAGGGTGCAAACCAGAATAAACAAGGTGAAGGCGTCTAGAGAGACCAAAGGGGAATAATAAGCTTCTGTGCTCTTCAGTTAAAATAAACTGAGTAACCTTTTGCAGGGCCAGAGGTCACCTCCTCTCCATTCCATGACCTTATCAAGTTCCTGTCCAGCCACTGGGACTTCAATGTGCCTCTCTCAGAGCAATGTGGTAGACAGGGAGCTTTTGAGCCAAAGAGACCATGATCCAACTCAGGCACCTCTGTCCCCACCCCTTGGATAGGGTCCTTCCTATGGGGGAGGTCATAGGCAAAGGAGATTATGAAATAAAGACTGAGTACAGGCAAAATGTGTATCTCGAATACACATTTAATAAACAGCCGGTCTGTTCCTTTGTTCTGGGAATAATATTTCTAATCTGGAGATTATAACTAATGGTTTCAGAAGGGAGGTTAAAACTGTTTATCACACATTGATTTTCTGCACCTGGGATTAGAAAACTCACCTTAAAAGATGGTGTTCTTGATTTCACTGTTAAATTCCTGGATTTCTTTGGCAACAGCTTTCAGGAAGACAAAGAAGTCAGTCAGGGCCCCCAAAGGGGATGGGAGTGGAAGGTCATTTACACCTCTTGGCCTGGCCCTCTGAAGGGTTGCCGCGTCAGAGGAGAGGGAGGCCTCCCCACCTCAGACAGAATTAACTCCTCACTCCCAGCTTCCAGGTCCCTTTGATGGTTCCAACCAGTGTTGCCTGCGTGTGCTTCCCCAAGAGACAGTCTCCAGGGGGCAAGGACTGGCACAAGCAGTGCTCCCTAGGGCCAGAGAGAGCAGCACAGCCGGTCACAGCAGGAGGAAAGGAGGTAGCAAAGCAGGTGGGGCTGGGGAACAGGAGTGGGAGAGCTCAGGCCTGGCCAGGAGGGGGTCTGGTCTTCCCCTCTGAGTGCAGTGGGCCTGAGGCGCTCCCTGGGGCAGCTGGAGAGCTAGAGCCTCTATATGTGAGCACGGAGGGTGCTGGATCCCTGCCCGGCTGGCCCTAAGGCCTCCAGAGGAAGGCTCGGCACATGACACCCAGCTCTTCTGCTCACTAGCTGTGTGTGTGTGTGTGTGTGTGTGTGTGTGTGGATGGCCTTGGGCCTAGCCTAAGCAACTCCATTTTAAAACTCCAATTTGAAGCCTGCAGGCTCACCAGGCACACCCAAGGAGCCCTCCAGTGTGGCCCTTACACACAAACAAGTCACTTCTCCCCACCATGACAAACTCAGAGTGAAGCCTCTGGCAGGCTGTCCTCCCCCATAAGGGGGAAAGGAGAAAAGATCAGGATGGGGACCCCCAGACCAGATGTTTTAACCCCAGGGAGACCCGGTGGCAGCAAATAAGGATTGAAAGCAGGGTCAAAAGCCCCAAAATTTGGTATGAATAATGGAGCAAATGAACAGACATTCAGCCAGTTGACAATGATGCCCTCACACTGAGAGCCTGATGACACCCCAACACTTTTCATCGTCTGCCTGATCCTTGCATCTTCCTTACGGCTCTCAAACTCTACAGCCATGTCTTGACCCTAGTGACAGCTGCAACTTCTCCCTTTGACCCTTTCCTAAATGGGCCATCAGCTCCACCCTAGGAGAAGCCTGCCTTGGTTCCTGACCAGATCACTATGGTCTGAGTGAGTGTGCATCTGCTGGACTTAGAGCCTAAGGCTTGAGACTTTTGATCTGACACTTGAACTTAGCACGCAGAGGAATGTCTGTCATGGTCCTGTCATGCTCAAGTGTGCTTATAGTGCTTACAATTAATCTAGAATTGTTTGCTGTGAATTAATTAATCTAGAGTTGTTTGCTGTGAATTGATGATGTCTATTGCAGTGCCCAGCATTAAGGATTGTCATTTTCTTGATTAAGAACCTATAGAGTGAAATTGCACTGAGTGATCTGAGTGAACAAAGCATCGACAAAGGCAGAGGTGCGTGGACATTTTTTATCTCTCCCCCTCGACTGCGTAAGTTGCACCTTTTGCCATCACGACAGTGAGCCTAGGCAATCCATTCCGCCTCTCTTTGCCTCTGTTTCCTTATTTGTAAAGTGGGAATGGTAATAAACATTGCTGCCCAACAGGCCACTGGGGAGACCAAGTTAGGACATTTACAACACAGAGCAGAGCCTGGTTCCTGGGGCACCAGGAGTAGGGGGCTAGCTGCTGTTACTGTTAGCAGGACCATTGTCTCAGAGGGTCATCTTGTGTGCAGCAGGGCACAGCCTGACCACAGGTCGCCCCTGGTCACTGGCCTGCAGCCTGCAGTCCCCCTGCTTCAAGGTGTTCAAGCTGATGGTTAGGGCTACGTGGTACATTTTGGTTTAATCTTAACAGTCACACATTTTTAAAATTTCCTTTTATCAGTATTAAGGCAAGAAACCCCAGCTTTCCATTTAAATAAATAATGATGGCATCTGACGTAAATTTACAGCCCCTTTGATCAAGGTCCTTAGCCATGCTCCTTCCTCTGCCTTCTCCCCTCGGTCACCATGGGAACAATATCCTGGTCATTTCTTCATACTTCCTATTTTAATGTTCATAGCCACACACTTCGCTACTTCCTGGTTTCATCATTTAAGGTGAAGCGTCAACATTTCCCACTTACAGTGGGTGACAAACACTTTCCTTAAATTAATTTACATTAGAAGAGAGTTACAAAATGTTATGTAAGAAAATGTTATGTAAGTAAACAGCTCAGGTAGAGAGGCTTTTTTGTTTGACTTTAGTCCCATCTGTCCATTTTTTGACTTTGTGGCTTATGGGTTTGTTTTTTTTTTTTGAGGCCATAAAAAGAAAAAATATATATAAATAAAAAAGAAATATTTGCCTATCCCAAAGTCCTGAAGAATTTCTTCTGCTTTCTTCTAGACATTTCATAGTTTGGAGTCTTACATTTACAACTTTGATCCATTTCTTGAAGTTGATATTTGTATGATGAGAGACAAGGTGCAGGTTTATTCTTCTGCACCTGGATATCCAATTTTCCCAGGATCATTTTTTGAAGAGACTGTCCTTTCTTCAATGTATGTTCTTACTATCTTTGTTTAAAATCAGTTGGCTGTAAACAAGCAGATTTATTTCTGGGTTCTGCTCTGTTCTTTTGCTCTGTATATCTGTTTTTAAGCCAATGCCATGCTGTTTAGGTTATTATTGTTTTGTAGTATGTTTTGAGGCTAGGTATTGTGATGCCTCTAGCTTTATTCTTTTAGCTCAGGATCACTATAGAAAACTGTAGAGCTATATGTATGTTGTGGCATAAATTATGGGAAGCATTAAATATATTTAAAATACTACTACTGATATTTCTCATTACTACATGTAAGTATCTGGAAAGATGTACAAAGTTAACTAGAAGGCTGGTGTTTCCCACAGAAGATAAAGGGGAAGAGAAGAGGAGGGGCTGTGACAAAGACTGATGATCTAAGGGGACATAAATCTACAAAAGGTTTCAACTCCTTTGGTTATCGTTAAAGTGAAAAGTGACTTGAAGGAACCTGGATCAAGACAATCTGAAGGTTTGCTAAATATTCTACCTTCTTCCTATGCTTTATAAATATCTCAACATAAATGATAATACAGATGATAAACAGATGTTCAGTAGTCACCCAGAGGGACAGCTGAAGACAAGTGACCCCAAGTTTCAGGGACACAGGAAGGAAGGCAAGTGCCTTCTCATAGTGTCATACTCAAATGATGAGCAGAGGAAGGGAGACTGAATAACTCTTCCAAACAGGTGAGCCAGGAAGAGCCGTGGAAGGATGTGACACCGGGGATATCATTAAGAATTAGGGTTAGGATCCAATAACAAATGGAGAAATAACAGGTGGTATGTCCATACAATGGAATATTACTTGGCAATGAAGGAGCGAAGCACTAATCCACATTACAGCATTACCACATGGTGAGCCTAGACAGCACCAGGCTGGATAAAAAGGCCAGGCACTTATCAAATGATTCCATTTGTGTGAAATATGCAAAGGAGGAAAACACACAGAGGCAGAAAGGAGACTAGTGATGGGGACCAAGGGATGCGGAAAGAGAGACTGCTAATGAGTAATGGAATTCTGATTCTTTTTTGGTTCCCAAGAATAAAAATTAAAATCTATTTTGTGTATTGACTGCTGCTGTGGATGGGCTTTCATGGATGAAAATGTTGCACAATTCTTGCAAATGTGCTAGAAACCACTGAAGACTCCTTAAGTGGTTGAACTGGGCTGAGGATGTAGCTCAGTGGTCGACTGCTTGCCTAGCATGGGCAAGGACCTGGGTTCAAGGCCCTCCAAAGAAAAAAAAGTGGTCAAATTGTATGGCATGTGAATTCTATCTCAATAAAGCTGATATACAATTAAGAATTTTATATATTATAATATATAACGACGCAAGGTGGAGTGTGGAAGGAACAGGGGAGAGGGATCCTACCAGCTGAAAGCAGATCAGCCCCACTTCCCTCCAACAAAGCCTCACCAACTTTCATGAGCTATGGTGGAGGATGTGGCAGACAGAGTGGAGGCCCAAATAGCAAGGCCCCTGCCTCTGTGCAGGTCCTAGCCTGGGGGGGTTTAGGGAAGCATCAATGCTGAGGTTCTGAAATGAAACAGATGTGCCTCAAAGATGCCCAGGAGCTGGTGAAGTCCAGAGGGCGGGGAAAATGCATTTCAGGCAGAAGAAGTAGCCCATGCAAAGCTAGAAAGGAAAAGGAGTTGAGGGACTACGGGAGTTTGTGCAGGATGTTAAGGGTTGGGAGCGGGAGGGAGGGCCTGGGAACCATGGATTCTCTGTGGCGAAACCTCTGCTGAGGCCCAGATCCCCGTGTCCTTACCAAGGGCCCTTCATAATGTGCGAGGGAAGTGACCTGCACTTCTCTGGGACTCTCTCTGTAAATGTCTTTTCTAAGGCAGCCTGAGTTCTCCTGTTGCCCCAGCTCCCTGGACACGGAGAGAACAGGACCTCTGGAGGCCTCTTCTGTTCACCTCTCTGTTCCCTGAAAAGTGAAAACCAGTGTGTGTGACCCAAATAGCCACTGGTGCAGGTGGTAGGCTCTCAGCCATGAGCTGGCCGGATGTGGCCAAGTGCCCCTCTCAGTGACTACTCAGATGGCTTTAGGAAGCGACTCTAAATAAACGTGCTTTAAGTCAGTTAATTAAAGTCGGGACCATAGCTCGTATGTCTCAAGACGATAAAAATGAAGAGTTCCATGTTTCCACTGCTCTCGGGATGGACTGTGATGAATGGGAAGGAATACACCGTAGGGAGGGCTCCCGGGCAGCGGGGGAAGAGGCTGGTCTTTATTACTGAGCCTCCTCTCCACTCGGGTGCCTGATTTGGAGGGTGCTTATTTCCTTCATTTATCACTGCTGACGGCCACATGAGTTGGATGTCAAAGCCCCATTTTCTCTCCTTGTCCTCGCGTCATACCAGACATGACTGATTCACTGCTGGGTCCGCCTGACAGCCAGACCCACACACCCCACCCTGTGATGGTGACAAATGCTCCCTCCCCCTCAGAGGGGCCGTCACTCGCACTGCAGTGCCAACAGCCTCCGAGCCACAACTTGATTCTTTGGCCCTTGCCATCCGATTCAAACCAAGTAAGAAATGTTCCATTTTCCTTAATCTCAAGTTGCTTAGCTCCTCGGACTTCCTTTTCACCCCCGGGAAAAGCTACCAGCACTGAACAAAATATTCAGACCCCTGGTAGAATCGGGATGAGGTGGGCTCGGGTTGCCTGCTAAGATCACCAGCAGGTGCCCATGAGGGACATTGGCCACTGACATTCTTTCCACCTCTAAGGGAAAGAAAGTGCCATGAGAATCCACTTCTGTCTATAAGCCTTGTAACCATTCTGTGAAATGTGGATCTGTTATAGGTACACACACACACACACACACACACACACACACACACACACATTCAGATTGGGGTGGGGATTATAAACTCAGTGGCCGAGAACATAGCATGTATGAGACCCTGAGTTAAATCCTCAGAGCCAAATATATATGTGTGTGTGTACGCTTATTTATTTTTACATAAATATATGTGTGTATGTATTTATATACAAATAAATATATAAGCCTTGTAGTCAGTTTTTTCACTTCTGTGACCAAAAGACCTGGCCAGAGCAATTAGGGGAGGAAATGTTTACTTGGGGGCTAATTTGGGGGCTCACGGTATCTATCAGCAGTCTCAGTCCATACACAGCCTACTCTATTATTTGGGGTCCAAGGTGGGCAAAACATCATGGCAGAAGATTATGGTAAAGGAAAGTGGCTCAGGACATGGCACCAGGAAGCAGAGAGAGCTCCACTCACCAAGAACAAATATATACCCCCCAAGCATGCCTCTCAATGATCCCCCTCCTCCAGCCATACCCTGCCTGCCTACAGTCACACCCAGTTAATCCCCAAGAAGGGGTTAGTGCATGGATTAGGGAAAGGCTCTCATACCCAATCATTTCATCTCCAAACTTTCTTGCACTGTCTCACACATGAGCTTTTGGGGGACGCCTCACACCTAAATAATAACATCAATTATATATACTTTATATTTTCATTTTATCAAATATATAAATGGATATATATATGTATATATGTGTATACACACACACATAGAGAGAGAAAAAGAGTGTATCTGTGTGTGTGTGTGTGTTTGCGCGCACACACACACGTGTACACATGCTGGTGACTGAACCCAGGGATTCACGCATGCTGAGCTCTCTAGCCCAGAGCTACACCCCCAGCCCCAATCTGACTATATGTAACCTATGGAATGCATAGGATGGCTCCTGAAAATATTCCCTATTTTTTTTCCCGTTAGCACCCTAGAAGTATTGAGTAAGATTTTAGCAATGTGTTTCTCTGATAAATTGCAAAGAGGAACTAAAGAGCATGTGGATCGAGTGGTGCCGTCTGTTTCAGGGTGAGAATTGCCTCAGCCATATGGAGGGGCCATTACTTCAGACAGACACCAAAATAGATGATGCAGGGTGGTGAGGGTGGGGAAGCAGCTACAGAGAATGGCAATGTGCAAACTATGTGAGAACCAGACCCGGTGAATTCAGTACATGATAGCTTTAGCAGCTCAGCAAGCAACGTTATAAACTGCCTGAGTCACCTTGTGCAATGCCTGGCCACAGAAGATGGATAATGAATTCTATTGTTTGACATGAAATTTAATAGTAGAGCCTCAATTTCTTAAAATAGTTTAAAATAAGAGGAGAGGTCAGATTTATCTAACTCAAAATAATTTTGGTATTGTCGAACTTTTTTGTTTTGTTTTGTTTTGATACCAGGGATTGAACCCCAGGGGCACTTAGCCATTAAGCCACTTCCCCAGCTCTTTTCACATTTTATTTTGAGACAAGGTCTCACTAAGTTGTTTAGGGCTTTGATAGATTGCTGAGGCTGGCTTTGAACTTGGGATCCTCCTGCCTCAGCCTGCCAAGCCTCTGAGATTATAGGTGTGCACCACCTCACCTGATCTGCCCAATATTTCTGACACTACAAGTTGATATAGCCAGGCACGCTGGCTCACACCTATAATCCCAGCAGCTCAGGAGGCTGAGGCAGGAGGACAGAGTGTTCAAAGCCAGCTTCAGCAACTTAGTGAGGCCCTAAGCAACTCAGCGAGACCTTAACTCAAAAATAAAATATAAAAGGGGCTGGGGATATGTCTCAGTGGTTAAGAACCCCTGGGTTCAATCCCCAATACCAAAAAAATAAAAGAAGAAGAAGAAGTTGATATAACTTGTACTCTGGTTGATATTGCTTAATACATCTGTTTATAATTTTAATAGGTTAAATTCCATGTAGAATACATGTATATACTACATATATACACACTATATATATTTACTTTACACACATGACATAGAACTTCCCACCCAGAGCCTAGAATTGCAGCTTTCAAATTGTTCCCAGTCCTACAAATAACCTAACTGACAGGGGACAGACACCAGGGTATTGTCCTAGGGAAGAAATCAATAGTATTGTTAAGAAAGGATCTAAATCTGAATTTGCTTCAGGAATGTCAGGCATGGTTATGAAATAAAATTAAAACTCTAATTTATGTTCAAACATTTCCTCCTGCTTTTTAAAAATTTTAGCATTGATGATATAAGTGTTAACGTGGAGGTGAAGGAAGCACAGACCACTGGAAACATTCCGGTGGTGAGGAAGACAGAATTCCTCCAAAAAAGCTAACAGTGAACCAGCATTGGAAGCAGGGAAGGAAAGCATTTTGGGAAAAAAAATGAATCGAAGCCTTAAAAGGGACTCTCACCCTGAATTTCCACATTCTAGGAATTTATCTAATAAATAAATAATCAAAGGAAATATTTAAAGACTTAAAACCAAACTTTGTAGGCAACTATGTTCATCACAGCCACGTTTACAATAGAAAAAAATTAGAATCAAAATATCCAGGAAAAAGATATAATAAGGTCAAAGCCAAGGAGGAACTCCTAAACAACTCCTGGATGAATGAATGGATGGATGGATGGATAGATGGATGGATGGATGAGGCTCCAAATGAAGAACAGCCCTTAAGAGCAGAAAAGCAACAAGAAGAAACAATCACCACCGATATCAGGGGATAAGTGATGCAGACCGTCAGGATCGATGAAATTGAATACAGATGAATTCATTAGGATCTATCACTGGAAACTCAAAATGTGCTTTCTCTTAAAAGTAAGTCTAACTATGTGAAATAGCCAACATTGGACCACTTTAATAGCATGTCATTTCATATAGTTTTAACCTAATCCATTTTTCCTATCTACGTCCAAGGAAAAGACTAGAAACAATGAATATCCCACTAGCAATGAACACCCCTAATATCCAAAAAACCAAAACAGAGCAAAAAAAATTTTTTTCTAATAAAAGAAAGAAAGACTCCTTAGAAAATAGCTAGTTCATCAGGCATGGTGGGTGCATGCCTATAATCCCAGTGGCTTAGGAGGCTAGGGCAGAAGGATTACAAGTTCAAGACCAGCCTCAGAAAATTAGCAAGACCCTAAGCAACTTAGTGAGACCCTGTCTCAAAATAAAAAAAATTAAAAGGGCTGGGGATGTGGCTCAGTGGTTAAGCACCCCTGGGTTCATTCTCTGGTACAAAGAAAAAAAGAAATAGCTAGTTTTAGGTCTAGGTCAGATGATGAACAAAATGGGCCTAGACTATCTTGCCATAGAAAGCAAGGATGTCATTAAAACAAAAACTATGGAATTATGTCTCAGCCAACACAGGTACCAGCCTGAAGAAGCTTCCACCAAACAAAGATGAGGCAATTTGAGCCTGAATGACGGTATTAACTTACATGGATTGAAACACATCAAACCGGCTGAAATCCATTAGTTCACAAAACACACATTAGTTACCTTTGAGGCAGAAAGATTAAAGAAAGAACCATAACCTTGTTTCAACAACTGACAACCACATGGTTAATGAAGAGAAGTTTATTTTAGTGGAATTAGTTTAACTAAGAGCAGAGGGATGATACAATTGGAATATCAGTATTCTGCAACCCCCAATGAAATGATGAATCAGACAATAATCATTGATGACTGCCAGTGTCCCAAAATAAAGACAATTAGATATCACATACTATCTGATGGAAATCTGCTATATCAGACATGAAGTCATCTTTCTAAAAGTTCTAATCAGCACCTAGCAAGAGTTCTAGGCAATCCTTATAAATGCAATGGAAATACAGAGGAGAGAGGAGCCTGCTAGACTACGCTGCAGGGATGCATCTGCAGATGGTGGAGAATTCGACATTGCAAATTAGCAGATAAACTGCCATAAGAAAAAAAAGCATGAAGGGAGACTTTCCATTAAAATACACTTAAGAGACATATCAGCCAATTGTAATTTATGGGTTTTATTTGCATCCTGATTCAAACAAACGATAAAAACAAAACCTTTTATAAGCCAACGGGTGAAAATTGAACAGTGACTAAATGTTTATGAGAGTAAGGAATTTATCACCATTTTTTTAGATGAGATGTAATGACATTGTGGGTATGTATTTAATAAAAGAGGTCCTTATTTTTTAGAAATTCAGACTTACATATTCATGAAAGTGATATGATGTTGAGAGTTGCTTCCAAATAGCTCCAAGGCAGACAAGAGAGTGACAAATGAGTCAAAAGTGTGGAACCTAGATTATGGGTACACAAAGAGTTGTTATGACGTTCTGTTTCCTATCTATCATTCCATCCATCCATCCATCCATCCATCCATACCAGGGATTGAACCCAGGAGCGCTTAACCACTGAGCCACAGACCCAGTCCTTTTTAATATTTTATTTAGAGACACGGTCTTGCTAAATTGCTTAGGGCCTCGCTAAGTTACTGAGGCTTGGCTCAGCCTCCCAAGCCACTGAGATTACAGGCATGTACCACCATGTCCAGCTCTCATATATTTTTGAAACTTTCCAGGCTTAAAAATTTTTTTAGAAGTTGAAAATCATAATTCAGAATATGAAAAAGTACTCTTGATGCATTGAGTCTTCAAAGAAGGATGCTACAATATAGCATACACTCACTGTAGGATTCCAATTGGGTCCGTAAATACAGTTATATGCATAACACAAGAGAAAAAAACTAAAATTATATGCTTCAAAATGCAAACTGCAATTATCTCAGGGTGTAGGTATTATGCGAGATTTCTGTGTTCTTTATACATTCCTGTATTTTACACTTTCTTTATAATTATCACATGTGTTTTAATAAAAAAAAGTTATTGCTTTTTTACATCTAACAGTATATGAAACATTCAAGGATTAGGCTAAATATACTACCCTCCTAAATAAGTATAATCTAAAATGTAGGTCAGAAATTAATAGCAACATGCTAAAGAGTGGTGACATTCTGATAAATGCAAATGCTTGCATTTTTATCTGATGCTCAGTGCCCTGTAGAACATCTAGCATCCCACCCATGCAGTCAGAATAAGGGCGGTGGCCAGAGCATATAATGGGATGCTTTTGATTTGGATATTGATATCACATTCACTTCATGCACAATTTGGAAGAAAGGTGAAATCTTAAAACAAAATCCAAATGCTCCCAGATGTCCCAAGTTGTGCTCAGATTTGGGGCTTTTCTACTTGCATATCTGCAGACTGAAACAGTACCCCGGGACATCATTACTTCCCACTTACTTCAAACAAAAGTATCAACTAGAAAAAGTAGAGATGAACAATGCCATCTGATTCTTCAGGGCACACACCTGCCAAGGCCATGGGGTTCTTCTGGGCTTGAGCCATGCTGTCTCAGAGCTTACCTTAATTAAAAGCAGCATAAATCACTCTTAAGGATTTGGAAGTTGGATTTCATTGTTTTTAGTTAAAGGAATGGAAACAATTCTTAAAATGGAGACAGTATGTAAGTAGAATGCATTTGATAGCTTGTGTTTTGGAACATAAGTGCTCGACCACTCACTCAACAAATAGCATTCATCATCCGGGTGGTGTGGGATCTCAGGCCAGGTACTGGGAAACAGGAAGTGCAGGGAAATGAACACTGTCCCTGTCCTCACAGAGCTCACAGATTACTGGTAGAAAGAGTTTTTTTCTTAAATAAAGACACAATGTACCATGACAGGGGTGATAAATACCATGAAGCCAAAGAGGAGGCTATGGTGTGTGAGGATGGCAACAGGCCCTAAGCCTGCAGTGCCGGTGGTCAGAGCAGGCTTCTCCAAGATGTCGACACAGCAAATGTCACCCAAGCAACTAGAGAGGTAAATTGGGGAGAAAACACATCAGGTGGAAAAGAGCCATCTTTGAGTGATAATTTCCAGGAATAAATAGAAAAAGAATCTGATTGGACCACAGGCCAGGAGCTCAGCATGCGGTTGATATGGTGGGCAGAGGGCTGATCTTGTAGGGTCTCAAAGTCTACAGTAAAGCTTCTGGTCTTCATGAAGTCTTTTAGGCAGATGACTGACAAAATAGTAATAATTGCTAATATCACCGAGCACACCCACAAAGCAGGTGCTGTCTGAGGCTTATAGCATCTTGTCATCTAATCTGCATAACATCCCTGTGACACGGATATTGTCATTATCCTGGATGGAGCTATGGAAACATCTACAAGCTCCCGCAGCTAGCAGATATAGAACTGGGATCCAAGTCCTGGCCCCAAAGTTGACTCTCCAGTACTCCATGGTACACTCTTGGCTTTCTGAGCTCACACTGGCCGCCACATCAAGAATGGACTAGAGAAGGGATAGAAAGGAAGATAATCCCATAAGCAACTGCAGCTACCCATTTCTATTGCCCCATAGGCCTTACACAAAGCACCATGAAGAAGTCATTCCAACTCGTGGGCCACCAAATATTTAGCAATCCCCTTGATAAGGGACCACTGGGATCTCAAGTTCTCTTCCAGCCTTGGAATGGATCAGAATTCTGAAGGAAGCAGCGATTCAGCAAGTATTTCTTACCTGATGTATAGACCCTTGAGATCGCATCCCAGCTGGCCAGGATTTAAAACTCCTAACTAAAGATGTTTATTTCAGAAAAGCTCCAATATGTATAATTAAGCAGAAGACAATATTAAGAGTGTCAGTCATCCCCTAAACCAGGTAAAGGAGGCTCTCAGGAATCCCTATACTGGCCACTAGGGGCATAAGAGAACTATCAAGAACAGGTCTCAAGAAAGGATTTGTGGGTAGACCACTTCTTCCCTGTAATGGAGTAATAATGCTTCAATCATAAATTTTATTATGTATCCACTATGAACCCCAATGTACATAAATAATATGTCTTTTGGCCACCCTGTGAAGTAGGCATTATGATCTTCATTTTATGGATGAGAAATTTGCACTGAAATCTGGGTCTATTCCTGTCTCTATCTCACACTATAGAATGAAGAGGGTGGAGGGAAAAGGTTGATTGATATAAATGGATAGCAAACACCCAAACCCTTGATTCCTCCCTGCTCCTCACTCTCCTGCACCTTCAGAGGCTGGATCCAGCTGAAGGAGAGGATCTGATAAAGGAGAAGGAAGAAGGCTGCTCCTGGAGCTGTTAAGGGGGCGGGCTGCCCACGTGGAATGCCTGTCTCAGGGCAAGGACCAACTGCGAGGAATAGCACAGGGAGAGAACAAGCCCCATGTCAAACTTTGATTCCAACTTGGCATTCTCAGCTCCTGTGGATTCTCGGATTTTTAGTCCCTCTTTCTCTTATAGGATGTGACATCCCTGTTCTGGAATCAAGAATTCCCATTGGATGCCCCTCCATAGCACTGTCCTCCCCCTCCGTGGTCCCACACATGCTCTCTTCACTCTGCATATGACTGCAACTTATGCAGTTGCCTCAGGCCATCACCAAGAAAATGACTTATAAATTTCTAAGCACTGCAAAGCTATCTCCAAAACAAAGAGTCGACTTGGGATTGTCGACTTGGGATTCTTGGTGCTAACCCCTATGCACTGGTTTTATGCTTTCTGTCAGAACCTAGAAATGTTTCTAATATGGAATCATATACATTTGATAACATTTACAAAATGCAAATTTACTCAACAGTAATTGAGAGTGCTCGCCGGTGAAATCTTGAAAGCCTGCATCCTTTCAAGCTGTTAAACAAGGGACATCTTCACCAACACGTTATGGTAAAGCTAATTATTCCAACCTCCTTCTGTCTAAACAAGACTAACAGCTCAGTAGCTTAGGCACTGCAACCTTCTGATCCTGATTCCTTTAAGAATGTGCAGAGCAATATAGATCATCTCCCCAGAAAAAAAATGTATATTGTTACCTATGCATGTGTGCGTACACACACACACAGATTACTTAGCACATAAAAATAATTTCCTATATTTCCCAATCCATTGGAGAGCCTGAGAATCCTGAAGAATGTCTGCCTTTCTTCTTTTTCTAGTCCATTGATTTATTTATTTAACTGATGGCCGCCTGTTTCACTGATGGGAATGGTATTGAGTGCAGAATGATAGTGGTATTTGTGTTTACTTCTCTGCTCCCAAGTTCAACTATCAGGTGTTTTGCACACATACTGAAAATGTGCTAATGGCCTCTGGAGGAGACAGTTAGCTAAATTCACCGTTGAAATGGAAAAATGTCATTCTTGGCATCAAAAGCAAGGCATAGTAGAAGAAGAAGGTGCTCTCATACCTGAGGCCAGCTCTTGGCACACGTTAGATGTTCAATAAACATGCTATCGTTGTGAACTTGTTGTTTTGAGGGGCACAGAGACAAATCCCTGCATGCTCCCCCGTGAGTTAGTTTGATCCTGTCACCATGCAATGACCCTTCAGTCTGCACAGGAGGGCTGTGCAGTATTACGGTCCTCAAGCTGTCTCAGCGCATACTGTCATGTTTATGTGGGATCTACCGTATGCCTGTCCTATTTCCTTTTTTTTTTTTTAATATTGAAACAACTCTCCGAGGTACATATCATATTCCAACTTTAAAAATAAGAAAGCTGGAGCTCAGGAAGGTGAGGGGCTCACGCTGGCTCATCGCCTGACAACTGGTGCAGCCAGATTCAACAGGGACTCTCTCACTCCAATGTCCTTGCTCTATCCCAAGGGCCCGGCTGCCTCTGCCGTCCCTACAGCACTTTTCACTTTGCTCACACACCAACTCATTTCTCACCAACAAACCCAGAGGGGTATTTTGTTACCCTCAATTGCCATCCTGTAAGTGGAAACTGGAGGGGCAGTGAGACGGAGGGATTTGCCCAAGGTCATGCAGACACCTAGCAGTGACTGTGCAGCTAGGAGCTACTGCAGATCCTACCGGATGTCAGATGCTCAGCTGGCAGGGAGAGGTGCACACATCTCTGCATCCCTGTACCAGCTTTTGACCACCTGGTAAAAATAGCTAACGGCCCTAGGATCTAGTCTTCATGGATGCAAAAGAGAGCAGGCAGACCTGTAAAAAAGGCTACCTGTGAAATATATTTTTAATAAATTATTTTTTTCTCATGAGTAAATTTATAGGCCCACTCACTCCAGCAAGTGATTCATTTTGCACAGATAGAATTTTCATGGCCAGTCTATGCAATATTTCCAGGGCTGGCATCTTCCTTGGGTGGTCAAGGTGTCCCTCCCACTTCAGCTTGTGTTTGACTTGGGTACAGAACAGCTTGTCACGGTGTCCCCAGTGGTACAGAGCATTAAGAATGGTCAGTGGTTTGGCATCCTGGAGTATGATCTCCCCATTTCCACAAGGGCCCTGAGGTCCAAAAAAAAAAAGGAAGGACTTTCCCAAGGTCACACAGTCAATCATGCAGTGGCTAAGGGCACACAGCCTCCTCTGCATCCCATCTTTGGGTTGGACTAACTGTCTGACTTTGGACAGGTTAATTTAAGCATACTGCAGAGCTCTTGGAGACAGAATCACCTCAACTTGTGCAAACTTCCAGCTGCCTGACTCTACCACACAGCTAGCTTCTGAGAGCCCCACCCAACTGAGACATAGCAGCAAGCCTAGCTCTAACTAAAACCTTCTTAGTCTGTGTCCTCTCCATCACACCAACTTCCAATGCACGCCTGCAGTCCCTGCTGTCAACAAATGCCTGGAATAAGAAAACTACAAATATTCCTTCATATTCAAACCCAGACAGGTGGGAAGAAGAGAATGTGGATGTGTCTCCCAAAACATAGGCTACTTAATTATCTGAATCTACTTAGTTTCTGAGTGTTAGGCAGCAAGGCAGCAAGAATTTGGCTACCCGTGGATACCAGCCCTGTCTCAGAACATTTACGCAACCCTATTAATCTCCAATGTTTGGACACCAAGAGTCCAGGTAGTGAGGGTCACTTCCCTGAAAGACTTTCAAGTGGTCACAAGGACTGGGATAGCCAAGGCTCTTCCTTCACGTGCCCCAGGTGAGTACCCCTTTGATCAATAATATAACCAACAGAAACAGAGCCCATCCCACACTGGCTTCTAAGAGTGCTGCTGCCAGTCTTTCAGCTCTGTTTATTTAAGGTCCCTGAAAAACAGCACTGTGCATGAATGTCTTAGGGCCTAGCATGGTCAAGATGTTCCTTGGGCAATAGATGCAAGAAGAGGGAGTGTGGAGACAGGGGCATCTCCCAACTGCAGGGCCCCTGTGTAAAGGGCAAAGAAACAAAGGATCCATTTGTCTGGGGCTCCTCTGTCCCTTGTTAGAGTCTGTAAACAAGTCAGGATGGCGCCTGGCATTTTGCCAGAGGGAGTGGTTTGTGAAGTAATGCCAGCGAGCCATTAAGTGTGGAGATTCCTTATTGGTTGACTGCTGTATCTAGTTTATGTTAATTAAGATAAGCTGTGTGGAATGTATATATACCCCTCCTGTCCTACAATAAACGGCTCCCACTCCTGCTGTATCAATCTACACAAGTTGTTCGTCACCCCCCGGTTATTTTGCTGCAGCCGGAAACATGGAGATTTAAACACATATATTAAATTATGTGGAGACATTAATGAACAAGGGCAAGTCTTGGCAGCTGCAGTACAACAGGCTTTAGATGCCAGGCCAAAAACATGCTACAATTGTGAACAAACAGGACATTTTAAAAGGAATTGCCCCAGACTGGCTCTAGCTCAGCGGTTCCTTCGACAGAAAGCTTACAATTAAAAGGAATTGCCCCATAGGAGGAGGGTTTAACAAAGCTAGGTATCAAAGGAGTAGAATACCGGGTATTTGCCCATGATGCCATAGAGGGAGACATTGGGCTAATGAATGCCGTTCTCAAACCACCATAGAGGGTACTCCGTTATCAAAAAACGGACAGAGGATTCCCGGGGTTCCCCATACGGGCCACCATCTGCTGTAGTCCGGCTGCAGCAAAATAACCGGGGGGTGACGAACAACTTGTGTAGATTGATACAGCAGGAGTGGGAGCTGTTTATTGTAGGACAGGAGGGGTATATATACATTCCACACAGCTTATCTTAATTAACATAAACTAGATACAGCAGTCAACCAATAAGGAATCTCCACACTTAATGGCTTGCTGGCATTACTTCACGAACCACTCCCTCTGGCAAAATGCCAGGTGCCATCCTGACTTGTTTACAGACTCTAACAGTCCCTCAGCCTAATTTATGCCTCAGAGCCAGTACGCCATTTCTCTGACATTAATAATGTGTCCTACCAAAGGGAATTCAAGGCGGAAGATACTAAGGATCTGCCATTTTGGTCACTTAGTTAAAATGTTGTGGGGCAGAGAAGGCATTTTTTAATTAACATTTCCAAAAGGGTGTTAAGGAACTTTGATTTCAGTTCCATTATCTCCAACCAAGTGAAGGAACCATTTTTCTTGGTAAGGAACTGCAGAGAGCTGCAGGAAAGTGCTGAAGGTCACGTACCTGAGTGGCTCTGTGTCCTCTGGGGCTGCTTCCTCTATGTAAAGACCCGGGGGACCACAAGTTCTCCACAGCCTTCCCCACCCCAATTTTCTCTGGGTCTTTCTTCCACTGTCTGCTGGGTAGCCTAGAGCAGGTCCCCTGAACTCATTAAAAAACAGGGAAAATGAAAGCCACGGGGGTGAGGCGCCCCCATAATCCATATGTCTCTGCCCACTTCTTCACCTCCCGAGATGCAGCTAGCTCATCATTGATCCAGCTTGGGAAGAGTCAATGAAAAAAGAAAGAGTAGGAGCTTTGGGCCTAGCCATCCCGGGGAGTGGATTCTTCCTCACACTAGAAGGATACTATTGGGGACTCTTCATGTCCCTGTCTATAGTGGGTAAAATGTCACACATCTCCTAGGAGGGCTGCCAAGGATGGTGGGACACATGAAGTGCACGGTACCTAGCACTCAGCAAGCCCTCCAGACAGGACAGGAAGTTCCTTCTCTGAGCTCCTCTAGCCATCCCCCAGCCTGCTGTCCCTGCTGGAAAACACAGCAGCCGGCACTGAGCTTTATCACTGAACAAAAGACAGAAAATGTGGGGCCAAGGTGAAATGCTAAGAGGACCAGCTGAAACCGTGACCTCTCGGAAATAGCTCTGGCTCTTTTGAACTCAGCCTCTGAGGACATCTGCTGCATTCTGGCAACTCTGAAATTCCACGATGTCTCTGACTGGGGTCTTTGGAGATCTCCGTGTTTGGCTAACCCCTGGACGCAGCGGGATCAGCACAGGGAGAGTAGAAATTCAAAGTAATCCTAGAGGGATCTGAGGGGAAATCATGATGCCAACACAGGAGATAACAATACCCTCAGACTCGAAAACCTGGGGGAAAACAACAGAAAATTTGTAACATTTTAGACAGCAGCAATTTTAGTATCACTCATCTCTGTGTGCTGTGCTTCTGTGCACTTTATATATATAGGTTTCCCCAAGCCCAGATCCCCTCACCAAAATCTTAATCTATTCAGCCAAAGAGTTTTGGAGAGACTGTTATGAAGGCTTCATTGTGCATTTAAAAAAATGAGTTCAAATTTCAAACACTGAAGTTAAGAATTCACCTAGGACCCAGACCTTGCAGACACGGGCCAGACGTCCCTATGGGTTTCTCTGATCCTCTCTCCCCCCCACCCCCCATATCCTTTAGCAATCTAAATTTAAATGTTAACTTAAGATCACATACATACCATATGTATCCCAGACTTTTAGTCTCAAAACTCATCATTTTTTTTGCTCCTCTTAAAATATAAAAAAAAAGTAAGAGAAAATATCAAAAAGAATAGAATTTCTTTTCAAAAATCTTCCATTTATTCCAGACAGCCCTTATTTTCACTCCAGAGACCCTGAGAGAGATTTTGAAAAATGTATTGGATTCTCAGAACCTGGATCCTATGAGAGTTTTTGGAGGAGGCAGAGAAACGAGGAAGTAGGTGATTTTAAGACAAAACATCAGTATGGACCAGAAGTGACCCCACCTGACCCATGCTGCGATTGCAGGACAAAGGCTCCAATGTGTCCTCAAGTGTCATTGTTCACCCTTTGGGAGTTCATCACAGCTGCCCAGACAGCAGCCCCCATTTGGAACATTCTTAAACTCTTCCCCTCAGCCAATGCCCCACAAGCCACCAGCCCTCCTCAAAGAGGCAACCAAGGTCCCACCGTTCTTGATCAGGCACGCACCCCAGGTTTCCTGCTGAGCTATCCAGTGGCCAAGCACCCCTGCACTGCCAGCGGGAACACGGGACTGAGGGTCAGTTTGCAGTCAAAGTCCAGGGGTTACCCATCAGCCTGGCTCTCCCTGATCCTGTCCTCTGACTTCCATGTTAACAGAATATCACTCTCGCCTGCATCTCCCAGTGGCGGCTGCTCTGGGATGAGAAAACCTGGGAGATACACTCATGGAGGACATGCAGGACATCCTGGCCTCGGGGATGTGGAGGGCCCTCTGTCCCCCATTCATACTCCGCGGGCATCTGCCCGGCCTCTCTGCTGAGCCTGGCACTCCTGTTCTTGACTTCCCTCACACAAACCTCTACCCCAGATTTCTCTTTCTGTCTTTGTCTTTGGAACATGGAGATGATCTTGGGAGGACACAGCACACTGTACCTGTGCAGGGCTACATCTCAACACAGGAGCCCGCCTTCCCCTCTCGGAGCCCTGCACCTCCATCCACAATCCTGGGGTCAACGCACACAGCCTCCTCAGGGAGGTACCTGGGGTTTGGGAGTCTACATGAAGCTAAAGACAGCTGCCCTTGTGCAGGGCGGGGGCTCCATCACCTGAGAAGAGGGGTCACCAGGCCTGCAGGAGCTGCCCACAGGTCCCAGTGTTCCTCTTCTCATACCTGCTGGGAGTGGACAGGCCAGTACACACTTCCACTTGCTGTCCCCATCCTGTGCCAGGAAACCAAGGAGTCCTGGGGATGATCATCATGGTTGAGAGTAGACTCTGAGACTTTGGGAAGGCCTCTTGGATCATAGTAGCTGCTACCGCCCACGCCTGTGCCGACCCAAGCACAACCCTCACTTCCTACAACACACTGTGGAGGGTGATGCAACAACTTCACTTTTCAGCTCAGAGAGTGAAAGCAACTGGCTTGAGGATTAACCAGCAAGTCAGTGGCAAACCTGTGATTCTAGTCAGGTGACGTGCCATGACTCCTACCCTTGACCACTTGGTGAGGGGCTACCTGCCATGTCCCCTCCGTCTCCTCCCTTCCGGGATAATTATCTCTGTGGAGGCAAAAATTCCCACAGCCCAGGTCTTGTTAGCAAGAACATGAGCTGCAGCAGCTCCTTTCCCATGGAGAACCCTTGGCTCTGGAGGCTTGAGCAGCCACAGTGTTCACCCATGAGCAGGCTCCAGACTGGACACCAGGTTCTTGGGAAGGTGCCTCCATACCCAACCATACAGTCTGCTCTAATATGCCCGGGATGCAGTAAAAACTGTCACAAATGGATGGCTTGCAACAACAGGAATTCATTCTCCAACAGTTCTGGGGGACAGGGGTCTGCAATCAGGATGTTGGTGGAGCCACGCTCCCTCTGAAGGTGCTAGGGGAGCATCTTGCCATGCCTTTTCCTGGGGCTCCTGGTTTTCTTGGCTTGGAGATGCCTCTACTTTCACATGGTCTTATCCCTGTGACTTTTTTTTTTGTGTGTGTGCCAGGGATTGAACCTAGGAGTGAAGTTTAATCACGGAGCTATATCCCCAGACCTTTTTAAAAATATATTTTGAGACAGGGTATTGCTGAATTGCTTAGGGCCTCTCTAAGTTGCTGAGGCTGGCTTTGAACTCACAATCCTTCTTCCTCAGCCTCCCGAGCTGCTGGGATTACAGGCATGCACTTTCTCCTTTTATAGAGACACCGGTCATTAGACTTCGGGCCTCTTCATCCAGTATGGCCTCATCCTAACTAGTTACATCCATAAAGACCCCCTTTCCACACTAGGCTACATGCTGGGGTTCTGTGCTGGGGAACTGGGAGAAGACACTACTGAACCCAGGACAGAGTCACAAGGTTAAGCCATTTCTTGTCCCTGGCTGCTACTGTCTTGCAAAGCCACTGAGCTAGGCAGCTTGAAGGGAAGTCTTGCAGCTGGCCTTGAATCTCTGCTGGGATTCTATAGGCTGTCATTCCCCAGGGAGAGGTGATTCAGCCCTCAGTGGCTGTGTGACACAGCTTCTGAGTCTCTCTTACACCTTGGGCTCAGAAGCCTAGGCTGCCCCGGAGGGTGGGAGGAAGGTGGCCAGCCCTGACACAAGTCACAGCATCTTCTCTGGACACCTTGGTCTATAAATCTAGAAGTTAGCTCTTGGATCTGACACTTGTGACCTTGAAAGAGTGAGCTAGTGGAGAAGGGGGGCCTTGTCTACAGAGAGCGTCACCCCAGCCCACTAGCCCTGAGGGGTCCCCCTCACAGTGGGGTCTCAGGGCCCTGTGGGGGAGGACTTCTAAAGAATAGTGTCCACCACCTCCTTTTCTGTCCCTGTGACCATCCGACAAGGAACAGGAACAGCTCAATTCCTCAAGCCCACGGCATTCGGTGACAGAGAGTGAGCAGAGAAAAGATGGCCCTTCTATGAAGGCAAATGTTCTTGTCCATTTAGATTTTTCCACTTCCCGAGCCTTGGGACACATTCAGCTCATACACACCCCACACAGCACAGACGGAGTGGGGTGATGTATTTGCAAGCAGTTCCATATACTATTTATTTTACCTACTGAAATATCATTTCTGTCTGGGAAGGATATTGGGTATGGTCGGCTTTTATGCTCTGGGCACTTTCCCCCCTCACAAAACCCTTCCCTATAAATCTACGGCCCACGGCCTGACTTCAGAAAACACTTTAATAGTCCCCAACTCCGATGTTTTCCATAGCAATATATCCTCATGTCAAGAATACTGGAGAGCTGAGGCCTGAATTCATCAAACAGAAGTCATCAATACCCTGAGAGTGGGGGTCAGGAACTTCATGGACTCCTGCCCCACTGGAGGGAGGTAGGGGTGAGGGGAGATCCCCATGAGCAGAAGGACCCACCAATGCTCCTCTCACCCCTATCTCTAGCATCCAGCAGTCACTAGGCTTCCTGGAGGGAAGGACACAAGGGACCAATTTCACTATTATGCACAGCAACCACGGATCCTCGACCGTGTTTAACTCTACCCACCAAGCTTCCTTGTTTCCACAGCAACCAGCCCAGGGCCAAGCATCCTTTCCTTACCTGGCCCCCATCAATGTCTCAGTCCCCATTCCCTCCCGTCTTGAAGCAAGACTGAGTTCTGTCTTTATCCCCATAAGGCAAATCTAGCCTCAGAGAGGACACCCAGCAAGACAGACATGACTGCAGATTTTGGAGGGGACCTCAGTATCTGTCATACCCAAAACATCTTATGAATCCTCCTTGTATCTCTCATCAGATGCTCCACCTCTCTCTCCTCTCCCTCCTGCATTATTCCTGATGCAAACCTTCCACACCATCTATCCATCAAGAATAACCCCTGGGAGGTCAGAAACAACCAGTTGCAACATTAATAATTGCAAATGCCTTATAAGTTTGAGCCAGTTTTTTTTTTTTTTTTTTAGTTTGTTCTATTGTTTCATTTCCTCAGATGGGAAGGCTGAGGCTCAGACAGGGTATATAACTTGCTGAAGGTCTCAGAGCTCAATAAACAGCAGCTCCAGGATTCAAACCCAGTTTCTCCAGACTCGTGCTCCCGAACAATGTCAGTGAGACACCAGCCTGTACTTCCACCACATTTGTGAGTGTTTTTAAGGCCTTCCACTAGATGTACACACCTTTTGGTGTGGGTCAGCATAGCCAGGAATAAAGTCTTGCTGAGCAAATTTCTAATGTACCCAAGCTCTAAATAGAAACCAACGTACTTGAGAGACAAAAAGTCACTTTCAAAGTTCCTCTTTACAAACCAAAATATTGAAAGCTAAAGAAAATCAACTAAAGAATCAGCAAGTTTCCTGTCCAGAGAGACCTTAAACAAATTACCAGCTCACCCAGGGTCTTACCATTTGAAAAATGAAAAAATGCCCAGGGCGGGAAAGGTGGCACATGCCTGTAATCCCAGCAGCTGGGGAGTTTGAGGCAGGAGGATCAAGAGTTCAAAGCCAGCCTTAGCAATGGTGAGGCACTAAGCAACTCAGTGAGACCCTGTCTCTAAATAAAATACAAAAAAGGGCTGGGGAGGTGGCTCATGGTCGAGTGCCTCTGAGTTAAATCCACCCCCCCCAAAAAAAAAAGTCCAAAATTGACTATGGATTTCTCCAGCTTGAAAATTCTTACTCTAGTTAAAATAATTGTACAATCCCAAGGTTAATCCTGAAAGAGTGGAGTTCTTGGCATTGGGTACATTCATTTAACAAAAATGGCAGTACTTAGTGAGCACCAAATATGTTCCAGGTGCTTGATGTGCCGTTTCTTGGGTCCTAAGATGATCTTACAGATCAGGATTTCCATCCTCATTATATGAATGACAAAACCGAGAGTCTAAGTGACTGTCTTGAGGCTATGAGCTGAAATTGGAGCCCAGAACTCTCTAAATCATAGTTCATGTCTCTTCACCAGCAGGAACACAGTGAGACTCAAGATGGACTGCCCTGTTCTGACAAGGATCGGCTGTAGAGAGCTCTGCCCAGCCAAATTCAGAGCCACAGGAAGTCTGTTAGTGAGGATCCTCCCCTCAGGGGCTGAGGGCTGCACAAAACCCATTGAACATCTTCAATGTCACTTAGGAAAAGAAAACCTCACTTCACAAGGAAAAGGACATCCAGGGGGGTCTTTCCTGTGGGTCAATCCAGGGCTCCTGAAGATGAGAAGCCCACTGCCCAGGCCGCACATGTGTGTAAGGAACACACAGAGATGAAAATGTCCCTGTGCCCTGGGACCGCCCACTGTGGTGCACTCCTACCACCGTGCTTCATGCCATTACCATCTTGGTAGTACCAACCAGGATGCGGCTGGTACCTCCGGGGTGGTGAGCCTTCCCAGGTGTCCTCCCTCCCTGAAGCCTCACCATTCTCTGAAGCTGATCATTACTTATCCTCACTTTGCAGATGAGACTGGAGCCCAGGTTGGCTAGGTGCTATAGTGGACACGTGTCCCTCAGATTTCTTGGGTTGAAATTGTAATTCCCAGATTCATGTGCTGATGGTATTTGTGAGCAGGGCCTTTGGGATGTGACTTGGATTAGAGAGGCCTTTAGGGTAAGGCCCTGAATGGGACTTGTGACTTTATAAGAAGAGGAAGAGAGACCTGAGCAGCTACACCTGCTCTACCTAGCTAGGTGGTGCCCTCTGCCATGTTATGACATAGCCAAGGCCTCCACCCGATGCTGGTCTTATGCTCTGGGACTTTCCAACCTCCACAACCCTGAATTAAGCAAACGTCTACTCTTTATAAATTACCTTGCTCGTGGTATTCCGTCATAGCAGCAGAATACAGCCTGAGACACTATGTTCTGGAGTTAGCAGAGCCAGGGGGCAAAGACAGGCAGTCTGGCCTCAACATTGAACCTCCTGCTGGCTGCCTCAGGGCAGCCACAGTTCCCCCTGGAGGTCCCTTTGGGCTGTAGAGAGCAAGGAAGGTGGGCACCAAGACCCACAGGGGCTGAGGTTCAGTGAGTCCAGGCTGAGAGACTTCCTTTTCCTGAGAGGCAGCAGTGCCCCAGGTGAGCAGGGCAGGGGAGGTGGGAAAGAGTCACAGGGCATTGAGGGAGACGCTCCTGGTAAACAAGGAGTCTTCAGGGAGCTCTGAGCTGCCACAGAGGCGCCTGGAGCCAGGGGGAGCTCCTCCTCAGGCAGCAGACTCAGCTTTAGCAGCAAGAGCTGCCCCAGGGGCCTCCTCTGCCTGGGCCCTGCTGAGGGAGTAAGAGTGCAAGTCAGGGACTCAGGGTGGCTCCACCCCTGCAGGATCCTCAGGTCTGTTTTCTGATTTTTTTTTTCAAATGGGGAAACAGGCCAAGAAAGAGCCATGGCTATCCAGGACCCAACAATTTTCTGTGAAGACCCAAGAAAAAACATGCTTCCTGGGTTGGAGAGGTCCCCGCCTGCTCTCGGTGGCATGTCAGTTTTTCTCGTTCTGAATCATTGCGTTCTCTTTCTACTCCCCACATTCAGGTTCCCTGTTTGGACCATGATTGAGACGGAAGCGAAAGACTCCCCCACAACGAGACCCCAGGCTCCTCCCCCATGGTGCACCTGGCAGTGGTCATGAGGTTGCACTGGTGAAGTTGGCTTGTCCCTCCCCCTCTGTTATGCCCACCCGCCATTACTTACCTGGTTATAGCAGCAGCCACTGTCCTTGTGGTCCCCACCCTCAAGGGGACCCCACCTGCAGGACAACCTCTCCTCTCGATGTCCTGGGCCTGGCTCTCCTTCCCCATAGAGTGAGACCTGAGAATCTGACCCACTGAACTCAAGGGAGTGGTATGATCAGGAGTCAAGGTGGAAGAACCAGGGGCCCAGGAGGAGGGTCCTCTGGAACATGTCTCCCAGTGGGGAGGAGTGGGCTCTAGGGACAGCTGAACCTCTTCTTCCTCATACGACCTCACTTTCCTCACCTGCCCAGCACCTTTCCTACATTCAGAGGTCAGAGAGGGCTATTGAGAGCTCTGCCCAAGGAAGGGGCTCCATCCCACGCATCTGTTCAGAAAGGCCAGTTCTGGGCCTGCCTGGAGAGGTCCATGACCTAGGCCCATGGGGCCAGCCCGGCATCACACTGAGGATGACCCTTCCTAAGATTCTACAAGTCTCACCAGCATTGCTGTTAGGTACCATCACCCCCACCCACACCCACACTTCCACCCCACTTTCCACACAGCAGTGCTATGAGTCCTTCTGACAGAAGCCACCCCCTGCTTAATGGGCCCCGGTACTGCCATCACCTCCAGAGTGGCCCGCGAGAACCCTTACCCAACAGCCCTGCCCAGCTCACAGTGCAGACTCACCTGCCTCTGCTCCATGTCTCCTGGTCTCTGTTCCAGCCCCAGGATGCTTGTATTTACCCCCAGTTCTACGCATCTGGAACTCTCTATTCATCTCTCTCTGCAGGAGATGTCCCCTGGTCACTAAGTTCTTGGCTCAGTTACTGCCCCTTCTGGTCACCTAGCACAGGGCTCATCATTCTTTTCTAGAGACCCTTTCTGGTACCTCCTCATGAACCTATTTCAAGGCTTTCTCTGTCTGTCTGTCCAACCGACAGTCCTCCGGGAACAGACGCTACAGAGTTCAGCTCTGAGACCATCCGACGGGCCAGAGTACAGGACAAAATGAGCTTTGTAAACATTTGGGGGCGTTATAAAATATATAAAATAGCCAAGAAAATCAATCACAATTGTAAATGATGCTCCTCAATTTGGCCATGACTAATCACTAGACTTACTTTTAAAAATCTCACTTAAAAATAACTTGGAGCCTTTTTGCTACTAGTCCTCAAACAGCATGTTCCATCAGCCCAGGGAAAGCAAGCCACCTGCTCACAAAAGTGGACCAGTCCACAGAAGCTGCCTCCTCCCCCTCCCTTGTATTTATATGGCACAGGAGCTCTCAGACAGCAGGCAAGCCATGGGCCACAGGTCAAGGAGACAGGGACAGCATGTTGTTTATATAGGAGAAACAGTTCTCTCAGGGACTCTTATCTGCCCACAGGATGACTCAAGCCCTCTGTGGCCTATGCTTCTCCCTCTTACCCCAGCAAGCTGCCAGGCTTCATTTGAAGTCCCCTGGGAGAGTGAAGGGCCACTAGTGGAGAATCTTGGGGTTCCAGAACCTCTGTGCTTCTCTCATGTCGGTCAGAGTTCCTCAGGGCATCCCACCACTGCCAGTGACCCGCCCCCCCCCCCCCCCCCGGCTGGACCCAGAGTTTCCAATATTCTTTTTTCTCCCATCAAAATTGCCTGGGTATGTCACGTTCTTCTAGCACCTTTCTAGGTGGCATCTTGCCAGAAGAGCTGTCCACGGGCTGCCTGACTGGGCAGGTTACATGTCCACTCTGGGCTGTGTATTCCCAAAGTGTGTTGGGTACCATCATCTCACTTTCAATATCCCAGGACTCCACACTCTGATCTGAACAAAGCTATTAACAATGGAGAAAGACTCCTGGGAAGGCCCTCTCATCTGGAGTTTAACAGGGGTCCTTTTGCATTAAACCTCAAATAAATGTACCTCTTATGGGTGGAATTTCAGGGACAATGGCATGTGAGGAGTAAGAATGTTGGAGCTGAGAGGACCTCCCTCATATCATTGCGAAATAGGCACATGTGCTTCTTTCATGGTCCCAAGAGCATTAATTGAAAACAAGCCCCAGTTTACAGAGACACATTCCTACACAACCCACCCGAATGGTATTATAATGTCAGGTACACCCCATAGCCCTCCACTTGACAGGACAAGCTTCCTACAGGAAGGGACTCGCTGGTGTCTGAGAGCTGAGTATAGGGTGAAGCAAGCCTGGGTGGGCAGGGCTGCACCTGTGTTGACCTGACCTGATCTGAGTGCCTGCTACAGGTGCACACACGCTATTGGAATCCACTTCTCCCAGGATCTGGATCTGGCCTTCCTAGAAGCTCCAGATCCTGTCTTCCTGGAGGAGTAGGAGTGAGCACCGGGGCAGTAACTCAGGGTACTTAAAGACAGTGCAATCGCATCATGGCGCTCAGGAGGCTGGGGCTCCTCTAGCTCACCACGATGCCTCTCCTGTGGATGGAGACCTGGGAAGCCACTGCTCCGGAAAGCATTTAGGGCATCAGATGGGAGAAGCATCAAGCTTCACATCATCAAAGTTATTGTCTCGCAGGGGAGTAGTTTTTTTTCTCCGATTTGTATCTAAATACTAGGTGGAATGATCATCGGGTGGAGAAGGGAGTGTGCGAGCATTTAAGTCATTTATAGTTTACATTTTTACGGCACAGCAGAGATCAGCATCGGTTTTCCAACTGCAATTAGTAGACGGAACAGTCTGCCAAGGCTTCGTGTAAATTGTGCCTATTAAAAGAGTCTTCACCATGCAATGATTGATCAACACCAAGGATTTATTCACTGAGCTAACAGCGGTTTTTACTTTTGCCATTACCCAGGGTTATCCATAACAATTTAGATAATGTACCCAGACAGATGCATTTATAAGCCGGTGTCAGAGTCCTGTCTTCAGCCTGGTCAGTCTGGAGGAGGAGGAGAAGCTGCTGCTGGCTAGGACAGAGAGCCCAGAGTCTGTCTGGTTTGGGGTCTGCCTTCCCAGGATGAGATGCACCCTACACCCAAAGGGTAGGCACAGGGACAGAGCTGCTGCCCACCCTGAGCAGCACACTAAGCCTGCTGCAGACAGTTTCCTTACTCTCCTCATCTGTTACTGGTGATAAGAGAGTTGTTGCAGGGGGGTGGAAAGAGAGGGATTTTGAAGCTAAAATGAGATACATGGTGCACGTGTGCGGGTGTATGTCCCTTTTACCTAAGAACGTACGCACGTGCACCTGGGTGTGTCACGTTCCTCCAGCAACCATGGAAAAACCCCCTCTTGCATAAGCAAAAAGCCTCTCCCCTTTGGTACTGGGTCTTTCACAGTCTTTATTTGTTTTTCTTGGCTGGCACCAGATGGTATTTAACACTTCTGCTGAGTTCTGGTGACAGGTGCTGAATGTTCCCTTCTCGGCATTACCAGTCTACTCTGTCTGTGGGTTCTTGGGTGACAGACCTCAGCAGGAGTGCATGCTGGGAAGGCACTCCCGACGGCTGTCCCACGGGAGATGCGCTCTGTGAAAACACAGACGAGTTCTGCACACTCCACAGGGTTTCGATGATCCCCTCCACACACACACCAGTTGTTCCCGTCTCCCAAATCTGTGCTCCTGGGCAGCTCCTTCAAGACGTGACATGCCCTGCAGAAAACTCACCGCCCTCTCTGACCTGCTTTCCCCGGCTTTCACACCATCAGGCAACCCGAGCCAGGAACTGACTCCCTCCTGCATCCTTCACACACTGGGTCCTGGTTCCCTGAGGCTCTTCTACCTACATATTCCCCCACGTGGACCCCCCCTCCATCCCCACAGCTGCCACAAATTCATCAATTCCCACTTGGATAAATACACCAGTCCCCTGCTCTCAGTCTCCCCACACATCATTTGACCTTTCCCAGAATCTGTCTAAAACATAAATCCCATCATGCACCTCCTCTGCTTTAAATTCTTTAGTGGTTCTTGCCAAAATCAGGATGGGGTTCAAATTGCTTTGCCTGGGAATATATCTGACAAACATCTCTTTAAAAGACCTGATTATGCCATCTGTATTAGTCTGGGTTTTTCAGAGAAACAGAATCAACAGGGTGTATGTGTATGTGTGTGTGTGTGTGTGTGTGTGTGCGCGCACACACACACACACACACACACACACACACACTTACGCACAGGGGGTGGGGGGGAAGGAATTTGAAACTGAGATTGAGATGCACTTTTAAGGAATCCTGTCTTGTGAAATTGTGTGCTAGCTATGGAAACATAACTTTGGGACAGGTTCCTGCTACCCAACCCCATCTTCAATTTCCACTGGGTTTCAATTGATAATTTTTTTACTTTATGATGGTACAAAAATCATACACACTCAGTAGAAACCATGCTTCAAACCTTAAAGTTGGATCTTTTCCTAGGTTATCAATACTCCATTTCCAGGCAGGGCAGAGCAGCAAGCCACAGCTCCCAGTTAGCAATCGAGGGTGCACAACCAATACTCTGCAGTGGGCAGTGATACTCGGTAGTTGAAGTTCATTTTTAACTTAAGATGCTTTAATTTACAATGGGTTACTGGGACATAACTCTGGTGTCAGTTGAAGAGCATCCACAGTTATCACTGATCAGAATCTAGTCCCTACTGAGTGGCAGGCCCTGCCTTGTACATCTGATCTGGAGTATGTGTTGTGGCTGGGGCTGGGGGTCCTGCAGGGCCTAAGGCAGAAATCCAGCTGGAAGCAGATAAGGTTGGGTAGCAGGGGCCTGTCCTGAAGTTACGTTTCCGAGCTAGCTCACAGTTTCTACTTAGGTTGTCTCCTTATCTGGCATGATTTGGGGAAAAGCACAAAGAAGATGAAAGGAACAAGGTTCTAAGACCCTCCCAGATGGAAAGTGCTACTATTCTCACACCAACGGTCTTCCTCTGCAGATGAAGAACATCTCACATCAATGGTCCCTCAAGATTTCATGTGCAATAATTGGGAGCTCAGCCTGGACCCTGAGCCAACCCACAGACTGCCCTCTGCCTTTTCCCCATCTCCTCCCCAGAGAGCCACCGATGCACCCCAAGTCTCTGAGCTCTCAACCAGTGTTCTGCCCAGAGTGCAGGTGAGGCGCAGGCCCAGACAGCTTCTGCACGGGTTACTTATTACAGCCAGTCCCCTGCACAAAGGAGGGAATCCCATCAGCAAGGACAGCTAGAAAAATTATGTTCCCAGAGTAATGGCAAAATGTGTCCCCTCAGACCTGAGGACTCATCTACAGAATGTCACGTTACAACGGTAAGTGGGTTTTCACCTGGCAATGCGTCACTGTGCCCGGAAGCATCCTGCCAGAGGAAAAGCATCTTCTAGACACATACGCAGGAGCCACAGCCAGTCGCTTGACCACCATGATGGGGTGGCAGAAGGAAGGCCTGTTTTCTTAAAAAAAAAATGGAGGAAAAGGGGTGCTCTCTAGTTAGACTTTATAATTTTAGATGCACTTTTCAGCCTTAAAGAGCACCCCACTCTACTGCCTCCTTCTTTAAAAGACAAAACCAGCAAAAATAGACTGTACTTAATCTGGTCTACCCAGGCACCACGATGATATCTCCTTCCTCTAGCAGAGTTATTTAGGAAAAACAGTCTCTGCCATAATCCATGTGCTCATAAATATCCCAGCAGGAGGCAATAAAGCAGCTCCCAGGCCCTGGCAAAATGTCCCCCTTTGGGACACTCATCTACATCACCTGCAGGCAGAAAGAAAAGCCTGAATCACACCTGTGCCTGCCCTCACTTGTGCAGGAGGCTCCAAGGATGAGCACCACACCCCACGTCTCTTTTCCAGGTTTTACCTCTGAATCGCCACTTCCCTTGGCATGCTGGGAAGAACTCACTCCACCCCAAGGAACCCACCCTGCACACTGTCTCCAGCCTGTCTGGGCTCTGCTGCATGCTCAGCTCTACATGTGCCCCTGGGAGATGGAGGGGAAGTTGGCCCAGGACAGGCCACTTGAAGAACTCTGCCGAGGGGACAGATGTTAGAGCCACATGGTCAGTTCTCCCAGAAGGTCAGTGACAGGTACCTGGGCCCCACCTTTCCCAGACCATCCTCTCTCCACAGCCATATCTATCCAACCCTTACCTGCAAATCCTCAGTGGCTCACCAGCACCGCCCAAGCTTCCCATTCCACAGCACAGAGAAACAATGATCTCTGCATGGGCCAAGGGTGTACATGGGAGGCTGTCCTGTCTGGAGGCTACTTGCCCAGATGAAGGGATGAGGAATCCAATCAGTAGGCATGCCATCAGCTGAGATCACACTATTAGGGGCTTCCAAACATGCAGCAGGGTCCACAGATAGCCACACAATGACACAGGGCCAAGACACAACACAGGCACTTAACTAAAAGACAGCTTCCACAAGAGTGCCCTTGCTATACTCAGTGCTCCCAGATACTCTAGTCTCTCCTGCCCCCCAACCTATCCTATCTTACCCTATCCTATCTCAATCCATACAGTCCCATTTTTAAAATAACGTTGGTTGTATCCCATTAAACAGAGTGTATAACCAATCAGTGGGTCTTGGGCTGTAGTCTGTAGATCACTGGTCTGCTGGCCTTCTTGGCCTGTGTGTTGAGGGATATCAAGGCCAGGCCCAGCCCCCCTCATTTCTTGCCAACCTCCTTCACTCCAGTAGTCTACAGATCCTAACACCTTGGAAAGTCCAAGCCTCATCTCCTCCAAGTCTCCACACAATCCCTCCTGGTCAGGAGCCCTCTCTGCTTCTATACCTGCTTCAGTTCTCTGTCTTTAAACCTGCAGATGAGTGATCTGGCTACCCCTCTGTGCAGGGGACCCTCATGGACTGTGATGTGACCTCAACTCTGTGTCCAGAGGGCCATATCAGGCAGATGCTGGGTAAGGTTGCTGAGCAGGTTTGCAGTGGGGAGCTCAAAGAGAAAGTCTGAGAGGACCAGTGGCGAGAATGTACAGCAACAGCTGACAGAGCGCTTCGGTGGACCCTCCCTGACAAAAATGGTCATGACCACAATCGTGCCTGCAGCTGCTTCAGGTGGACTGGTCTGATCAATGGGCCTCTGGCCCAATTTCCACAGTCTTGCTTTTGAGTCACTGATTGACAGGTAAATCAAACATCATGACCATAACTACTATCTTCTTACCAACCCTGGTCCTCCTGTCCTGTTCCCCGGCTGGGCTGATGGAAATACCATCCTTCCATTGCTCAGACACAAACCTGGGTGTCTCCTTGCCACTGTCTTCTCTCACACCCCTCGTGAGATCTGGAGAAAACCCTGTTGACTTCACCTTTGCATGCACCTGGAATTGGGGTTTAATTCTCTCATGGCCCACCACTACGATCCTTGTCCAACACCACCATCTTTCCAGGGTGACCGCACAGCCTCCTGGCCCATCTCCCTACTTTCCACCTCCTCCCAGCTTATAGTCACGGCCACGCTGGTGCAGTTCTCCATGGCATTTCTACACGTCTTGTGACAGTTGGGCCACCTTTTTGAGGAAGTTTATATATAAAGAGCCCTGGAAGACACAGAGGCAAGGTGTCCTTCCTTGCCACAGGGGAGGCTGCTTCCCTAAAAGGATAATAAAGATGTGGTCTCAATCCAAGCTGAAGTTTTGACAGATTTGCTAAAAACCCTTTATGAAGTTGAGGACTTCCTAAGTTGGGGGTTCCTCAGCTGCTCTAAATTGACCCCATGGGACTTCTGGAGAAAGAGGAATGATGTGAATAAGGGGTTCAAGTTGACCTCTGTGCCATGAGTAATAAAGTTCTGGTGTCTGACCAGGAATCCTGGGTCTCTACCAGCACCTGTGAAACTGTGTCAGGCTAAACTGTGTCTACTAGTATGACAGCAGACCCCTCACAACTCCTGCCTAGCTGGCAACATGCACATTTCCCCTCTAAGTCACATCAAATCACTCTTCTACTCAGAAGCCCATGATGACAACCCCTCACCACCACCACCCACACATACAGAGTAAAATCCAAAGTCCTTGCACAATTTACCCCCACCTCATCCCCTGATGCCTGGTGTGTTAGTCCGCTTTTGTGCCACTGTGACCAAAAGCAATGTGGAGGAGGAAAAGTTTATTTGGGACTCACGGTTTCAGAGGTCTCAGTCTTTAGACAGCCAACTTTGTTGCTCTGGGCCCAAGATGAAGCAGGACATGGGGCAGAGGGCATGGTGGAGGAAAGCAGCGCAGGACACGGTAATCAGAACTCAGAAAGTTCTGTTCACCAGGAACAAAACGGAAACCCCAAAGACCTCAGTGAACTATCTCTTCTAGTCACACCCCACTTGCCCACAGTGTCTGCCTGCTTAAGCACATCAGTAGATTAATCTGTTGATTAGTTCACACCTCTCGTAATGGGATTATTTCACCTCTGAGAGCTTTTGCATTATCTCACCAATAGCTTTTGGGGGACCCTCACAGTTAAACCATAACACCTGGCTCACCTCTCCTCCTCCTCTCCCCATCCCTTACTCTGCCCCAGCCATGCTGGTCTTCTCAGGGTTCCTCAGAAATGCAAGCTGCAGACTTGGTACTTGCTGTTTCATGCATTAGATGCTTGTCCCACCCCCCATGTCCACCTGACTCTGTCCATAAGCTCCTTCAGGTCTTTATTAGCGGTCATGCTCTCATGAGACCACCCTATTTAAAATCACATCCTCCTCATCCAGGCCCTCAACACTATGTCTCTAGCCCCTGGATCCCTAAACAGCCATTTGCTTCCCACCCGTGCAAGTATCTCCTCAAGTGTGGCCTGGGCTGTTAAGTAACTCTCAGCACCACCTCACTGCAGGCAGTGCTGGCCAGTTTCAGCCCTACTGGACAGTGAGGGATAGATGGGGCATCAGTAGACTTGAGGTCTCAGCTGTGGCATGGAACCAGGAGCACCCAGGATCACAATGGCAGCTGGATCAAGCAGAAGGAGTCCAAAAGAGAGCTGGCACCGGGTGATTGGAACAGGTGATATAAGGAGGGCCCGGCATCTCTGAGGAGCTGCAGAAGTACTGGGGAAGATGTTGTGGTCCAGGGCTGAGTGCCAATCACTCATCTAGAAGAAGGCTCAGGCTGCAGTGATTTGGGCATTCAAGCCTTGTGTGAAACCTACCCCCACCTCTAGCTCAGGCTGGTGACGTCTGGAAGAGTCAGCTTATTTGTTCAACTGTTACATTTTCTACAGAATCTTCAACTCCTTCCTGTTATGACTTTGGTGATTTTTGACAGGCCTGCTCTGCTATTTCTGTTTCTGATTATTTTTAGTCTTTTGCAATTAAATTTTCTTAAATTAAAACTTGAGACCTGAGCATGGGCTTGTCTATAATGTACCGTGCTGTGATCGTACATGCAGTTTATATCTTTGGGTTGCAAAACCTCAGCGAGGGGATATTTCAATATTTGGCACTCAACAGGCTTGTTTCCAACATCACCCACATGTCTCCACGTCTCCGTGCGCTGCTTTCAATTCCCACACCCTCAGAGACAACCTGCAGATCCCTGGGAGCCACAACAAAGAGTGGAGAGGCAGCACGGCCTCTCTCAGGCCCAGCTGCTGCCTTTCAGCCTCCCCTTCACACACTGCAGCCTGGGCTTCTGTCCCGAGCCTGGTCTCCAGAGCTGCAGGTCCTTTTAGACTTCCCCTTACCCATCTATATTTATTGATACCAGCAAGACTCACTCTAAAGCTCGCCTGGGTTGACCCCTGGCTACAGAGGGACATGATAAACATGTGTTTGGGGGACCTGGTTTTCCTGCTGGATCCAGGACCCCATCACACCCTTCCCAGTGGGTGAGGCTCTCCTGAGAAGGCTCCTCCCTGGGTTGCTCCTTGGCTCACTCATCCCTTGATGGGCCCTCCCCTTGGGGACCTCTACTGGGCTGACAGTTCCCCTCTCTTCCTCCTGCAGCCTGGATTAAAACAGCACTCTTTCCCCATGGCTGCTGTCACCCCATGTTTGCAACAGCCACCCCATGTCTCTAGGTCCAACCTCCCCTCCAGGCTAAAATTCCAACACCAGTGCTGTTTCTATTCAAATGCACGTTGGCATTTGGGACTCAATTCCCCTCCAAAGCCCTCCCTGCCTCCTGTCCTCCCTTTCTGTCCCAGGCATTGGCTCAAGCCACACCCATTTCCAACCCTTCTTGCAGGCTAGCCCCTCTGCAGAGGATGCAAGAGCCAGTGATTCTCCTTCCTTGCAAACTGGGAGTGGTCATAAGACGCGGCTTTGTCTTTTCTCCAGTGGTTTGGAAACAGAAGCTACTGGGGAGTCTGGGAAGCTGCCGCTTTCTGGAAAACATGGACAGATGTCACAGTTCCTCCCCCTCCTTCCAGCTTCCCCTTCCCCCGCTGCACCGCAGCACAGACGTGTTTTCTGGAGCTGTTGCAACCCTGAGACGATAGGGGACAGCAAGTAATGTGATAAGAGTCAAAGGGAGGAAGAAATACTAAGAGCTCTCCCCAAGCTCCAGATAGCTCATCTTGGGAAGTAAATACATGCTTTTCTTGTCTTCTGCTGCTTGCAGGGAGAGCCTCCTTACTGATAATGGAGATGCAGTTTATTCTTTATTTCTCCTTCTTCCTCCCCCTCCCCCCACTCCCACACAGACTTCAGGACCTGATTGCTCTTCTTCTTCTTCCTGCTTTCCTCCCTTCACTTGGCAATTCTTTGCCAAATGCTTTTTGAGCGCCACCTCTGGACGGGCATGGTACTGCATGGTGGAAAGAAAATGGATGCAGGGAGCACCCAGGCCAGGGCTCTGCCCCCATCGTCCCCTGCTCCTCACCCTGGTAGTGCCCAGCTTGTCAGTCTCCTGCCACCATCACCTTTGCCCTCTTCAGAGTTCCCTATATGCCTCTAGGTGTTCTCCAATCAGGTCTGTTCCTAAGCCTTCCCTCTAGAGGGTTCTATGCGCAGCCTTCCACTCCTGTCTAGGACCATTGTGTAGCCAAAGCTGGGTTCCTCCTCCTCAGCCCCACTCACACCCCATACCCACTGCCTGTCACCAAGACCCTGGTCTCAGCACTTCAATGCCACTCTCCAGACACTTCACACCACTGTCCCCCGCGCGAACTCAGCACATCTCTGATGCAAGGTGACAGTACCAGGAAAAGGACCCAGTGGTCAAAGCACTTAGGAAGGACCAGAGTTGCCTTCAGGCACAAGATCCAAACAGCCCTGTGGGGACAAAGGCCAGGGACAGATGCCCAGTACATAAACACACTATATACTAAGCCCAGGGTCAGGTACCATCTGTGTGTTTTCTCATTTGAAAAGGCTCAACTGGGGTAGCTTTACAGAGAAAGAGCTCCTCAGATCCAGAGTGACTGAGCAGAGTGACACAGCACAGAGAGCAATGAGGCTGGAGGAATTGGCGGTGTGCAGGTAAGGACTGCATGTCCTGGGAGCAGAGGACAGCTGTCTCCCCTTGCCCACTGCCAGTAGCTCCTCAGCACTGCTGACACCCCTCCTTAAGCCCAGCAAATATTAGCACAGGATCAATTACAAAATCAACCCTAACATCACCACACTTGTCATCATGCAGACAAAAGGCCAATAGGCAGATTGTGGACTCCTGGGGATATCGCTCCCTAACAAGCTGCCAGGTTAACAGCATGGTGGCTCGAGCCCACAGCCCTCAAGGCAGGTCCCTGGGTGTGTCCAGAAGGGACTGTGGAAGCAGCCTGGCTGCCAAGGTCAGCTCACACCCTGACCATATCACACCATGGTGATATGCCCTGTGCAGGTGGGGGCTGGGCTTCTGCCAGCCTCAGACACCACCCCGCTAGCTGGAGCCCACTGGAACTACCAGAACACACAGGCCACTCAGCCACCCCCATGGAGTGGAGGTAAAGAGCTTTCTTTTTCCTACTTGTCTTATGATTGCCAAAGTCTTCCACATGTATTATTCCATTGGCTGTTCACAGCAGTAAAGGCAATGTGACTTCTCAAAAATTTTTACAGGGAACATCAACAGAGGCCTGGCCAGCTGAAGCCCTCACCACAATCCCAGAGTGCAGTGGACATGGGAAGCAATCAGTGATGTCTTTCTCTTCTTTCATTTGGTGCTCGTGGAACACAGTGCCCTGGGTGTCCCACCTTATTAGGCAAAACAGGAAGGAAGGGCCCATGGCTCTCCTCTGGCCCTTCTGCATCCTCTCTGGAACGTCCGATGGAATTGTCAGGGAAGAGCAATATGTCAGCCTGGTACAAAGGCAGGCCACCCCCTCAGCACTGAGACCTGCCTGCCAGGCACTGAGGTTGGCCTAGAAGAGAGCCAGTTATACAAATGCAGAGATGGATTTCTGGAACTTTACTGTGCATACAGCTCCAGCCGTGCCTGCAGCTGGTACCACCTCTGGAGTTTTTAGTAATGTCAATCAATATGTTCTCATCTTGCTTAAAACATAAACAGTATCCATACCAAAACAAAGAGTAAGCCTAATTAGCAGCAGGGCACAGAAATCTCCCCCTAAATAGAAGTTAAAATCACAGAAAAGCATAGGTTTCCAACCCTAGACAGTTACTTTTACTCATTTGACAAATAGTTATGGGCAATATCTGAGCATGATGTTAATTGGTTGGAAAGACAGTAGTGAGCCCAAAAGATAGGTCCCCCATGCTCAGGGACCTTCATAGGACCGAAACAGGCATTGTTGGAGGGGTTGGGATGGCAGCAATAATACAAACCTAGTCAGAGGGAGGGTCAGGAAAGACTCTCTCCTAAAGTCACATTTACATTGAAACAGAAGGGACAACCAACCTGAAACCTCAAGAAGCACTTCTGGGTAGGAACACAATACCCACAAAACCCATTCCTGAGACAGCAATTTCATCACTAGCCACTCGCAAGTAATGGTACATTTCTGCAGACAGGATATAAGTGCATCCTATATCTTCTGTGGTAGCTTTGAAATAAAAACATATACAGATCTTTCCAAACTAGTCAAATAAGCAAGCAAATAAATATTTACAAGGATTTCTGTTGCAGCAGTGTTTGTAACAACAAAAACGTACAACGGAATCCTAAAACTAACAGCAAGGTCTGTCGATAGGACTTGACTCTTGAAAAACATTTTAAAAGATAATGTAAACACACATTTATTGATGTGGGAAGATGTACACTGGGAGAAATAGGCAGGCAGCAGAGAAATAGGCAGTATGTATAGGATGATTTCATGTACTGAGCACAAAATAGAAATTCAATAAATATTTGCTGAATGAATGGAAAATAAATGTATCAGCAGATAAACAGCAAACAAAATGTTCACATTCATTATTTCTAGGCAATGGGATTATTGGTGATTTAAAATTCTTTTCTGTATCTGCCTATCTGATCTATCTGTTTTCTTTGCATTATGCATATGAATTACATGCACAATAAAAAAGAATAAATAAAAAAAATCTATACACAGCAAGCAATGACTTACCAAGGTCAGTTTTAAAGATCAACACTCATAATTAGAAAATGGGACTTCAGGAGAGAACAGAAAATAACTTGGCTAGATAAGTACAATGGACAGGAAATATCCCTCTTACAAACATGGAGAGGAGATGAAACTTTCGTCAATGTCACAGCAAAACATTTTGAACAGAGGTCCATCTCACACTTCTTATTTATTCCGCTATCTGTCACACTGCACATTAGTTCAATATTAGCAAAGGAAAACATTTACATTGAAGCAAAAATGAAGTCAACAAGGCTTATGTCTGTACGATGCCAAAAAAAAAAGATTACGCTAAAAAAGTCTATGTGTGTCAAACAGCTAAATATTTGGGGAAATCTGCAAAACAAATGCCATTTGGATCAATTTCTGGGGTGACTGGTTGTATTGTCCATTTTCCTCTAATGTTTTAGCAAAATAGAGACTGTGGCCTCAAACGATCAAGCCAAAGCCGGGCACATGCACCACCAGCTCCCTTGTCACCATAACTGAAAGCATGTGCTGGGCAAACAACACTACCTACTCTCTGATGGCCTCCTGCAGCCAAATTGTAATCCTCTGATTGTTCATATCATTAGGAAAATTCTGTTAACTCTGAAACTCTGGAAGCTCTGATGAAGGCACAGTCCTGGCTCTGATCCTGGCAGCAGGTGCTTTGAAGAGCTGGCCAAATGGAGGACACTGGGCCCTGAGGGTCCCTCCTCTATCACTAGAGGGGTCACCTGCTTTCTGCCTGGCCTCCCTGACCCTGCACAAGCAGTGTGGCTCCCACCTTCTTGAGCCTGCTTCATACACCAGGCTGTGCCTGTCCCTGGAGAGACCTAGGCTATAACTCCAGACAGCTCACTGCTGTTCCATCTAAAAAGCATGAGGCACTCAAGGGACAAACTCAAAGATGTGGGAAAGAAGAGAAGCCATCACCCCACGGAACCATGCCCCCAATGCTACTACTCACCCAGTGCTGGAATCTGCCGTTACTATGTGGAACATGAACTTCCAAAGCTGGGACGGGAACTGACCAGCTTGGCATCCCTGCACCTAGCACAATATCTGCCCTTTCTTCAGTAACTATTGGCAGTTAAATGAGTGATGGATGAATGAGACTGAAACTAGCAAACGGGCATCTTACCCAAAGTCTAAGCTCTACGTAAGCACACACTGTAATAATCATAGATGGGCACACTATCTCCAGGAAATCCCTTTATTTTCCAGAAGGTACATTCAGAGCCAACCCCCATCTCTCTTCCACCACTGGATGAGGTCACTAGTTCTTCTTTCCAAAGTTAAAGGAAGTGGGTGCCTTGCTCAGGGAATCGTCCGGCTCCAAAGACTCACCCAGGTGCATATAAGCATTGAACACAAGGACACACTCAGCATTCCCCTTGTACCATGGTAAGTCCATAGGAACCTGGACCCAGTGATAGGAGGGCCAGGCCCAGCCCTTCTCCTGCTGACACCGGGGTCCACTCGTCTGCGGTGGAACAGGAGCTGGGATTCCCAGCTTTATTTTCGCTGTTCTTTCTTTCCTCTTCAAAGTTAACAGTAAGTGAACGAGTAAAATTCTTATCCCATGGGACTCCACTGCATTCCTGCAACTGGATTATCATAAACTCAAAATGAAACAGGTAAGGGTTGGGGGAAGGGAGCAGGCTGCCCCACCCCCAAGGTCAGATTGCAGGGCTGGCTGGCAACCTCCATGCCCGCTGCACCAGCTGTCCACACCCCTGGCTCTCCTGCTCCTCTGTGTCCCACCTCCACACCAGCCAATCAGCCTCTGACTGGCTCTAAGGTGGTATTGAACTTGTCTGCTCCTGGACACCCCCACGGAGTGCTATTGCTTATGGGTGAGAGAGGAAGAGGGTCTTCTTCGTGGGACAAACAGGAATAAAGTGGCAAGCATCATCATGGCTGTAAGGTTCCTCATTCCTGCCAGTGCCACATTGGAGCCTGAAGCAAAAGGAAAATCAGTAACCCGGATTTTGTGTTGAAATAAAATTTCGATATTTTAAATAGTGAGGAATGATAGTGAGCAAATTATATTGTCCTATTGTGTGTATGTACGATGTTTTAGTCAGCTTTTTTGCTGCTATGACTAACTGATCTGACCAGAATAATTTTACAGAAGAATCGTTGATTTGGGGGCTTAACGGTTTCAGAGGTCTCAGTCCATAGAAGGTCCGCTCCATTACTCGGGGCTTGAGGTGAGAGAGAACATCATGGTGGGAGAACGTGGCAGAGGGAAGGAGCTCACATAGTGATAAGAGAGCAGAGAGAGACTCCACTTTCCCAAAGCCATGCCCCAGTTCTCACCTCCTCCAGCCACACTCTGCCAATCCAGTTACCACTCTTTTAATCCCTATCAGGGGATTAATTCACTGAGTGGGTTAAGACTTTCGGAACCCAAACATCTCTCCTCTGAACCTTCTCACATTGTCTCACATGTGAGCTTTTGGGGGACACCTCACGTCCAAACCATAACATTCAAATATGTAACAATGAATCCTGCTCCTATGTATAACACACCGATAAAAAAGATGGAAAAGAATTTGGATATTTGTTTCACCATAAATTTTTGCATTAATCTTGATTTTCTAAAATACCATATTATGTATAATTTATCTTAATTGCTGAAGGCTTTTTTCTTTTTTTGGCAACTCCTTAATTTCTACAGCTGGGATGAACGCTGTACTCATTTCACAGTAATCCCTGTGGATAGAGCTATTATTTATGAACTCCCAATAATATGCCAGACACTCGCTTAAAAAAACAAAATACATGACTTTCACGTACTCATTCCTCTCAGCTCTTACCAGAGTTACCAACTGGTGAGACTTGGTGAGGAATGGCCTTGCTTGATGAATGGGGAAACTAAGGCACAGAAAGTAAATCAGGCATTGAGTATCACAACAGCTGGTAGGAGGTAGTGGGGGCATATTTGGTTAGAAAACACCAGCCTACTATGGGTCTTATTTAGGGGAGAAGTGACTTGGGGAATGTGTGGTGGAGCACCATACAGGCTTCCAGAGAGATCTAGAGTGGAATCCAAGGGGCCTTCAGGGGTTCTCAGGGACCTCATGGAGGCTGTGGAGACCAGCGGCTTCCATGAACATTTGCATAGGGACTAAGGAAAGGCTTCCCTGCTAGAGGATTCACATACTGGTGGGTGTTTCAAAATCCAATGTGAATTTTTCACAAGATTATTTTAGATTTGTGGGAGAAAAATTATTATGAAATCTGCAGCCAAAAGTGTTTTTCTTGTGATTTAATTTTTTTTCCCAAAAAGAATAAAACAAAGTTATCTCTCTCACACACAAATGTCTAATTTGGTTTAAAGCCATAGGTCAGCTTCTTCATCTGTTCATAGATATCACATTCTTGTTAACACCCAGGGATCTATGCAAACTTCACTGGAAACCACAGAGCCTGAATTGGGAGCTGTGTTTCAATGAGCATGTGCATGTCACGCCGAATATCAATGCACCATCTCTGGCTTCTGAAGTGTGATTCTGCTAATATTACAGTAGTATGAATGAGCTGAGATATCATTAATTCTTGGGCTCGATCAAATACACAATGGTGTTCAGACTGATCTGTCAACCTGAGACATCTATGGCTGTCACCATTCTGCTGCATGTGGGTTGGCACCTTTCTACAACTCTCTGGATCACCTCGTATTTATGTGTGGGTGGTTGCTGCCCACCTTGCCAATTGATGATAACACTGGCTAAAGTTCAGAAGTGGACAAAAGGTCCCAGGTCAAGATCTTCTTCTTCTACTTCAAACAACATTAGCATCTCTCATCTAACATTCTCCAACATCTGTCAGTGCAGAAGCATTTAGTGCTTGATTAAATGCAGGCCATCGTGCTGCAAATGGAGAAATATTTGTCTCCTTGGATAGAATTAGCTACTCGATAGCAGGAATCTTATTTTACTTATTCCTACATGCTTGGCTTAGGGCTGAGTGCAACACTAGGCTACTGAGTGAAAGGCTTACTGGAACCAAAGACAGACACCAAGCAAGGCAGATGGGGTGCTATGTGCAGGTCCCGCTGGGCAGAGAGTGGGAGAAGACCAAGGGGACTGGTAGGACTATTTGGAACAGTCTGAAGAAATGTATTCATAGGCTAGATCCACACCACAGATGTACAGAGGCCAAGATCATCATAGAGCCACAGAAAATGGGGAGGGTCTTAACACAGGGAAACCAATAATCCTAAATTTGGATGGAGGAGTACATAAATCAGTCCAGGTATGTGGTTTAGGGCTGAGATCATGCCTGCTATTCTTGTTGGGGACTACCTGATGGATAAGAAATCAGGGAACTCTATCCTCCCAGAGATACCCTGCCATGAGCTTCCTCCATCCACAAGCCTAAATCCACAGGGCTCAGCTCCTTCACCATCAAATTCCTGGGGCTGAGGTGAAGCTCCATTTATTCCCTGGTTATGATGACATCCAGCAGTGTCCACTGATCCCCATTCTCCCCAGCATTTGCAATGGCCTTTGGGGATCCAGACCACTTGTAACAGCACCTATTTATGAATCATAAACTTTGGTACCAATTGACCAATAAAAAAGGCAGACTGCACGGTCAATGTGTAAAGAATGTCACAACAGTGCCAACTATAGGGTAGAGAGGAGTTTGATTGGAATTTTTATATCTTGTCCAGCACCCAATAAATACCACAGAGGCTCAGGAAAAAAAAATGTAGTGGATTTTATTGTAAAATGGCTAAAAGTAACAAAAAACATTATCACAAGAAGCCTCTCACACTGGATTCTACCTCTATTGATGGAAGGGGTTGGAAACTAGATCTTCTTGACTACCAATATTCCTCTTTTTCCAATTCAGGAAGTGTTTCCATGTCTTTCCTCTTAATGTTGAAAAACCCCATTATGTTATTGACTCAGTAGAAATCTGTGAATAGCAGGACGAGCTCCAGCCTCAGGAAGTTTCCCTGAGGAATGATTTCCCAAATATTCCTAAATATTTATCTTCCCTGATTCCCCTGCAAATGACTGGTGGTGGTGGATTTCTGTATGGGGTTTTCCTGTTGGATACAGACGCCAGGGGTGGATTTCACTGACTTCTCCCACCCCTCACCTGTGCATTTCCCCTGGAGGGCTCTCCTGATGGCACTTGTCATGAATACAAACCAAGGTCAGATTAGTCATCCTTGTATATTAAGAAAGTCACCTTCAAAATGATTAGTTCTCTCTCTCTCTCTCATCTTAATTCTATGGATAAACAAGAGGCATGTATATTAATGAAGATGCTTATTTAATTAATTGGTATAAGAGAAATTGCAATGAAGGCAACCTGATCATGGAAACGTCAAAGAAGGCATCGGCAATGATTGGTGTTCACAATATGAGTATGTATTCTTATTGAATCTAATTATAATTTTCTCACTCTAACTGCCTAATAGAGGAAAGGCAGAACTCCTTTTGGTGGAATATAATATCAGCACATCTCCAGTTTTTGATATGCAATGGCCAACATACAGTAAAAAAAAAAAATTACTGGACATGTGAAAAGGCAGGAAGATTTGACCAATAGTCAAGGGACGAAAGATCCTAGAAAGAGACCCACGTGTAATCTAGATATTGAAGTCAGAAGATGGAACAACTTTAGAGCAAATGTCATTAACATGGTTAATAATAAAGTATAAGAAAAACAAATGGATGAAAAGATGGAGAATTATAACAAATTGGAAACTAGATAAAAGTTTTAAAAGACATTTTGCAACTGAAATATACGCAAAGTATCACACTAAGAACTTATCAGGTATAATTAGCCGGGCACAGTGGCAAACGCCTGTAATCCCAGCAACTCCAGAGGCTGAGGTAGAAGGATCTCAAGTTCAAAGGCAGCCTGAGCAACTTAGCAAGACCACGTCTCAAAATTTAAATAATAATAATAAAATTAAAAAGAGCTGGAAATGTGGCTCAGTGGTTAAGCACCCCTGGGTTCAATCCCCAGTAACTGTGCCCCCCACAAAAAAGAACTTACCAGGCATATTAAGTCACAAACGGGATTGACAGAGCAGCAGACAAGATTACTGCTTAGCAATACTAAAGCCAGGGAGAAAAATAAATGGGGGCAAAAAAGAGAAAAGCACAGCAGGGGTATATGGGAAATGGCCAAACAGTCTCATGTACAAGTGACGAGAGCTATACTGTGTTTTGACTTCAGATAAATCTGAGCTGAACCTCAGCCTCCTCACTTATTGTATGTGTAAATGCTGTTCTTTTTTTCTGCATGTTTTAGAGATATTTATTATTTATTACATCTATCTGTACATATTTGAGTTTCCTTTTTTCATTTGTTCTTTTTAGTTATAGATGACATTAGAGTATCTTTTGACATCTTACATACACATGGAGTATGCCTTCCCATTTTTGTGGAGTAATATGGAATTACATCGGTTGTGTTACATAGGTCATTTTGTACATGATGTGGAGTTGCGTTGGTCATGTATTCATACATAAACATAGAAAAGTAATGTCTGATCATTCTACTGCCTTTCTCATTCCCACCCTCCTTCATTCTCCTTTCTGTAATCCATTCAACTTCTATTCTTCCCACACCACCCTCCCCTTGTTGTGTGTTAGCATCTGCATATCAGAGAGGACATTCAGCCTTTGGTTTGCGGGGATTGGCTAATTTCACTTAGCATAACAGTCTCTAGTTCTATCCATTTACCCACAAATGCCATAATTTCATTTTTTCTCTATGGCTGAGTAATATTCCATTGTGTATATATACCACATTTTCTTTATCCATCCATCTGTTGAAGGGCACCTAGGTTGGTTCCATAGCTTAGCTATTATGAATTGAGCTGCTGTAAACATTGATGTGGCCACATTACCATAGTATCCTTATTTTAAGTGCTCTGGTTATATGCTCAGCAGTGGGATAACTGGGTCAAATGGCAGTTCCATTCCAAGTTTTCTGAGGAATCTCCATAATGCTTTCCAGAGCGGTTGCACCAATTTGCAGTCCCACCAGCAATGTATGACTGTACCTATTTTCCCACATCTTTGCCAAAATTTATTGTTACTGACAGGAGTGAGATGAAATCTTGGTCTAGTTTTAATTTGCACTTCTTTAATTACTAGAGATGTTAAACACTTTTTTCATATTTTTGTTGACCGATCAATTTCTTTTTCTGTGAAGTGATTGTTCAGTTCCTTAGCCCATTTATTGATTGGGTTGGTTTTGTTTGTTTGTTTGTTTTGGGTGCTAGGATATTTAAGGTCTTTATATATCCTGGAGATTAGTGTTCTATCTGAGGTGTAGATGGCAAAGATTTTTTTTTTCCCATTCTGTAGGCTCTCTCTTCACATTCTTGATTGTTTCCTTTGAAGAAGCTGTTCAGTTTGATTCCATCCCATTTATTGACTCTAGATTTTACTTCTTGTGCTTTAGGAGGTTCCTAAACTGACATAATAGAGATTTGGGCTGACTTTTTTCTTCTAGTAGGCAGAAGGTCTCTGGTCTAATGCTTAGGTCCTTGATCCATTTTGAGTTAAGTTTTGTACAGGGTGAGAGACAGGGTTTAATTTCAATTGGCTACATATGGATTTCCAGTTTTCTAAGCACCATTTGTTAAAGAGACTATCTTTTCTCCAAAGTATATTTATGGCACCTTTGGTGTGCGATAATTGTATTTATGTGGGTTTGTCTCTATGTCCTCTATTCTGGATTATTGGTCTAAGTCTATTTTGGTGCCAAAACCATGCCAGTTTTGTTACTATAGCTCTGTAGTATAATTAAAGATCTAGTATTGTGATGCCTCCTGCTTCACTTTTCTTGCTAAGGATTGTTTTGGCTATTCTGGGTCTCTTATTTTCCCAAATGAATTTCATGACTGCTTTTACTATTTCTATGAAGAATGACATTGGAATTTTAATAGGAATTGCATTAAATCTGTACAGTGCTTTTGGTATTATGGCCATTTGGACAATATTCATTCGGTTTATCTAAGAACACGGGAGATCTTTCCATCTTCTAAGGTCTTCTTCAATTTCTTTCTATACTGTTCTGTAGTTTTCAGTAAATATTGTTCTTGATAAGTGTCCTAACTCCTCCAAGCCTCCTTTTTAGCATGTGCAAAATGGGACAAATAAGTCAAATAATTTTGCAGTATTATCTATGTGCATCTCCAGTCATCTCCTTGCAGTCTAACAAGTCCCTTCATCTTACGAGCCCCAGAATTAAGACAAGTGCCAACACCTGCAGAACTGTAAAATAAAGACCCCCTCATAACGGATTCCTGGCTCATAAGCAAGGCCTTGGTCAATGTAAAAGCTGGAAAGACAGAAATGAAGACTCATGTGGTGGGTTTTCTTTTTTCCTGAGAAAAATGAGCAATGACCCAGGATAGGAAATTGGAGAAAAGAAAGATAAAGTGGGCCAGAAGAAAGCAAGATGTAAAACCTAGGCTGCTAATTACAGCAGACACACCCCTGCTAGAACTCAAGATCCGTGGAAATAGCTCTGCTCTTAGGGAGGCTTCTTGCTGCCATTGTCCAATGACGACTCCTATGATGGCACAATCTGCAGAGAGCAAGGTGAACAATACTCCTCTGGGCCCTGACTCTGTGAAGTCTCCCATCTGACTCTCTCCATTCGGGCAATCCCTGTTTTCTGGATCAATTTATGGATAAAACTAGGTAATGATTCCAACATTGTGTTAGCTAATGACTGTGAAGATTTCTTACATACTAGTTCAATTATAATTAATAGTTAATGAGTGCATACTGTATGCCAGACCCCCATCTTAACGTGCCACATGTTGATTAACTCAGAACAACCACCTTCTAAAAAGTAATGGCGAGACATCTTCTTCAAGGGCACCTGTCTAGCAAGGTTCTTTGTCAAACCTGGAGCATCAAGGGATGGATAAACTGGCTACTGAATACAATTCTGCCACTATATGTGAGAGACCCTTTATACTTGCCTCATTGAACCCAAATGACAACCACCCAGACTCTGACCTCTCATCTACAAGTGTGGTGGTACTGGAGTCATCACTAGTCCCAAGATACTGAATGTCCCTCTGTGACTCTTACAGGAGATAATATCACAAGTGCCCATCACCATGATCAGCAACTGCCAACACTTCTTAGGCATCTGTCTCTTTCATTTGTGTGACAACATAGAAGGAAAGGACTTACAAGTTCCATACATATAATTTGCATAGAAAATAAAGCTTGCCAACATCTGCTCTAATAGTTGCATTTTTTTCTATACTTTAATGGAAGTTAAATAAAAGGATTGTGTGTCTTCAATCTGGAGAAACTATGGTTGTAAACTATAGTATCAGAGCTTACTGGGATGTATCAGGAGTGCTATCTTAATTAATCCACCCATCTCAGGCAAATCTGAGACCCCAGAGCAGCTTTCCTATCTCTGACCAAGCAGGGGTCACCATCAAGATTCCAATGCATCTTTTAAAAATATGTAGGTAAAGGAATGACCCTGGGGCCTAAAGCAGATAGGCTCAGGATGCTGGATTTGCTCCCCATCTCCAGGTTCCCAGGAGTCAGGCCACCTCCAGCCATTGCCACAAAGGCTGCCCAAGTGGCTGATGTCTGCAGACAGCACCTCTCCAAAGGGCTGGCACCAGCAGATTGTTTGCCCCCAGGTGTTCCGGCCTTGGGGACAGGCAGACCTAACAGCATCACTGAAGGATTTAGAACCAAAGGGGAAAAAAAGAAATTATAAAGAAATAGACAAAGGGGAAAAAAAGAAATTATAAAGTCCAGGCAGGAGAAGAGAGTGGGGTCTGACACTCCTGCTCTTCCCATCAGAAGTAATCTCATTTTAAACTTGGCCTCAAGGTTTCCAGAAACCTATTTGGATCTCGTGTAGTCTCTGCATGTGACTAGAATGTAAGTTAGGAAATCAGCTGAGGGAATGGGGCCATGAGCTTCTAAGTCCACTCTGGTCCAGGCTAGGGCAGGTGGGGCTCCTGACAAGAAGGGTCATGCAGCCTCTGAAGCTGGAAGGGAACTCATCAAGGTCTTGGCTTGGCCTTGGCTTAGGGAAAGGAGCCATACCTGACTGAGCTCTGGCCTTGCAGTAAGCATGAGGCTGAACTGCACGCTCCATGGAACCTTCCAGAAGCTGCATGCTGCAGGTGCTATATCTCTAAAGTAAATAAAAGGAACTGAGCTGGGCAGCTGGAGTCCCCACTCTGGGCCTCCAAGTTGGTGAGTGCATGATTACAAAATCTGTCTAACTTTTCAGCCCAGGAAGCCTCATCTCCCTCCAGAACTTCAGATCTGACTATTGTGGGAGAGCTCTAGACACACACTTCACTAGATCCTCTACGACACAACTTCATGAACATTCTCAGGACTTCCCAGGGAGTAGGAAAGAAAACTTTCTAGTCAGGTCATATGTCCATGAAGGCTTTGTCTAATCTAACATCTGCAGCTGGCAAGGAGAAAGGAAACTAGCACTATTTTTGAGATCTGCCCTAACATTGCAGGACATTACAAAGACTATAAACTCCACATCTTCAACTCAGGGAAAGGTATACCATATTCATGGAGAGGAGGTCTGAATAACTAGATAAATGTCAGCGTTCTCCAAACTGACCAAAAATCTGATGAATTTAAAACAAGTTTTCTGAACAGACCCAACAGATTGATTCTAAATGTACATTTGAAGAGAAATAGACAAAAACAGGGTCATCCCACTTCTGAAGAAGAATAGAATGGAGAAACTTGACCCAAGATTCAAACACTAAGTGCAGATGCGTAATGATTAGAACAGAATGCTATTAGATACGACTGGAAAAACCAACCAAGAAACCAGAATAGAAAGCCCAGGAGAAGGTTTTCATACTCACAGGATTGAACTCATGAAAGAAATGGCATACTCAGTACAGGAGATGGATTTGAGTTGAAAAAGTTGGTTCTCCATGTGTAAAACTTGCAATTAGATCTCCAGCTTATATCATTCACAAAAATCAACTCTGTACTTGCGGGGGAGGGAAACATGTGTACATACGTATGTATCTTTCTGACTTTGGGAAAGAAAAAGATATCTTTTTAAAGTTAGTTTTATTTACTTTTAATAGTTCTTTTTAGTTATACATAACATTAGAACTCATATTAACTTAATTATGAAAGCATAGAATATGATTTGCTCCAACTGACTTCCCCTTTCCCAACCTTCGTCCCTCCCCCTGTTCCCTTCCCTCTCCTCCACCTATTTTTCTTCTATTTTGAAGAAAATCAGGAGACTGAAAAGCCAAGACCACGAGATTTCATTGTATATTCATTCAACTGGAAAAATAAGAAGTCTGACAAAACTCAGTGCTTGAAAGAAAGCAGTTTAACACAGATATTTTATACACTGCCAGGAGGAGTATGAAATGATCCAAATGTTTTGAACAATAGTTTAGCATTAACCTATAAATTCCTATAGGCCCCTATTCAAAGGCCCATCAGCAGCAGCATGAGAAATAGAGCATGGATACTTCACACCCTAGAGTACCATATAGGTATACACAGTAACATTTTAAAGCAGACTGGAAACAAAGTCCCAGAAAACAATATCCAGTAGTGCTTTTTATAACATTCAGGACAAGTCAAACCACATAAATGGGGGTTGAAGTATTATGCATGATAAAATCTTTTTAAGACAAGAAGTCTTCAGGATCACAGTCACCTCTGTGATTGATGGAATGTGGAAGGAGCCATAGAAGGAGACAGTTGTTGGTCATCCACTACTCTCGGTTTAAGTTGTGAGTACACAAAAATTTGCTATTTATTGAGTTAAAAAAAAAGAGTATATCATGATAACTAAGATTTTATAAGAATACTATATCAGGAAAAGAATTGTGATTAGTTCAATTCTGTATCCCTAAGATCCTATATTAAAAAGTCTCGAACATAAGTGCAATTGAACATTGGCAATTTCCAAAACAATTCCATCTATGAAAAGCTCCTCTTAGTATACACACGCAGATCAGAGACCCACAGCCAGGACGCTCTCCGACCCCCTTGCATATCTGAGCACAGAGAGCAGATTGATGTGCAGCTGACTTAACGCTACAATCCCTTCTCCTTGTCTTGGCCACAGCAGACATCCATAATAGACCTGCTAAAATGTCAAACTCCTCCACAGTCCCTGGAAATGAGGCGTGTGGAACAGTGGGCACATTCTGTACACAGAAGCTCCATCAGTATGCCCAGAATGGCAGACAGTTTGGAGAAGAAGAACTGGAGGGATCCCAGGCCAGGGAAGAGAGGGGAGCCGGCGACTGAAAAGGGATGTCAAGTCTGGGACAGCTGGCCGTGGGGCCCCCTGGTTGACAAGGCCCTGAGCCTCCCCACAGTGCCGTGGCTCCCCGCCTGCTTGGTTCTTGAAAGAAAGAGGAAATCAGGAGAGACGACAGCATATTTAACTTGACAGGTGAGAAATACGTTTTGCCATGAGGTGTGAAGGCTGGAAATGGGAACCCGTTTCCCGAAGAAATAGCTCCGTTCATGGATGACGAGGTGATTTGGGGCCCCTGAAAGAAAACGGGGTGTTGAGAGCTCAGGAAAGAAATGTGATTCTTCTGGCACGTCCCTGGAGGCTCGTGGAAAGCAGTACCTTAGCCTGAGAGCTGAAGAAGCCCCCAGAGCTGAAGGTCAGCCGATCCAACTTTCCAAATGTCCCCAGAGCTCCCCAAAGCCAGAGCCACAGGTCAGAACAGGAACCCAGAGAACATCAGGCAGATAAAGTCTGAGACACCAGCGATTGCGTGGCTCTTTCTTTTGGTTCAAAAACAAAAGATTTTTGAGCCCGAGACCTGAGTCCTTTAGAAAGGATGCTAGGATTCTAAGGGAGAGAAGAAATCAAAAGGAGGGTGTCCATTTTTCCTTTGTAAGTGCTTCAGTGTCAAAGAAAATGGCTTTTAATTCCTTATGGCACGTTCAAAGCCTGGCAGCGTATGCAGCATAGCACACACGCAGTAAGTGGAGCTGACTTCTTAATCAGCTTCTCCAATCCAAGAGGCTCATTTAAGCAACAGGGAATATGCAAGGCAAAGATTTACCCAGGGTAAGAGTCATATAAGCACTGAACAGGAGCAGAGGTGGGGACAGGGACTAGCCAGGGAGAGGCAAAGAGGAGCAGATCTCTCCAGGGAACTGTGCATCCTGAAAGGTTTTGCTTGCAGGCCGTATCTCTGATGGTTTAGAATAATACAAGTATTAAAATCTCACCAAAACTCACCTCCACATGAGAATAACGAAGACAGAAGGTCATATGTGGTGGCTCAGGGCAGTGGATCTTTAGCATAAGATTAGAAATTAGGAGATCTAGAGAAAGGTATCATGTATTCTTTTTCCTCATCTGTTCAATGGGTATAATACTTAACAAGGTTGTAATAAGATTGAGGGATTTTGATGCAGAAGTCTGACTAAAAGAATGAAGCAAGGAAAGGTCCTTGTCAGGTGCTAAGCCAAGTCACAGAGGTGGCCACCATTTCTTGGAGATAGACATGCATCAGTCCAGAAAGATTACAATGCTCAAATGCAAGACAGGCTGGTTCAGGCACAGTAGAGGAGTACCAGATTGATAAGAAGAGCTGTGTGAGTGACCTTTGATTCTCCATCCCTAACCTGGCAGGTACAAAGAACTGAAGAGCCATCATCCCCAAAGGCTGAGCTAGGCTAAGTCAGTGCTCCATTGGGACACCATCCCTATGTCCCAGTAAAGATCCTCCCACAGGAGTCCTGTGGGTCTGGCAATAGCAAGCAGCTTCCGAAGACAGGAGCATTCATTCCCTGGACCTGTCACAAGTCCCATTTGTGCAGTATCCAGCCATTAACACTCACTGGTCACACACTTTCATTGATTTTTCCCAACCCCACCAAAGCAGTCTGAATTTTTATCCCCATTTGATAGATGAGAAACTGAGACTTAAATTGGCTTAAAGTCACATGATTGATTTGCAACTAAATTAGGATTTCAACCAATAAATGATTGTCCACAAAGCCCATACTTGTGTCCACTGATTGGAGCATTTCCATTAATAAATTAATCAAACCAACGTGCAGAAAAAAAGGCAGACACAGTTTAGGAGTTTCTCTTTGTTGTGTTTTGGTTTGGGATGGCGACATGTACTCTTTGGGCAAAGACCCTTCAGGAAAGGGCACCTTGGGGTTAAGGTGAGGTTTGGATGCCACATCCCCCAAATTAGCTGGATACCAGCCATTGCTTACCCTTCCTCTACCTTCCAGGTCCCAGGAGAAGAATAAGCAGGTTAAGGGGAAGAAAAGGGACACCCAGTATCCTAATCAGAGGTGTGTGGTGCACATTGGGCCAGGGCTCAGGTACACACCTCATGAACCTAGAGCCACCTGAATTCAAATCTCAGGACCACTGTGTGCAAGAACCTCTGCAAGTAGGATCAGAAAGGTAAAGAGAGACCACTAGACCCAAGAAGAAGGGCTGGACCTAAATACACCAAGAGGTGTTTTTGGAAAGGAGGGAAGAAGGAAAGGCCAGGCCAGATGTCCTTAAGGGAGCATAAGAGAGAGAGAGAAAACCTGTGTCCCAGAGTTCGGAAATACAGAAATACACATGCACCCTAGAAACCATGGCACAATTAAGATCGCAAGCACCGACCAATTGTCCCTCCTCTCTCACAGAGGAATTGAAAGTGGGCTTGGAAGGAGAGGCAGGAATGAAAGGAGAGAAACGGAAATGATTAATCTGTTGTCCATGCCTGAAGGATATAGGGAGAGAACCTCAAAGAGTTCAGGCCATCTCTGAGATGAACCTCTCTGAGACAGGCCATCAGAGCCAATGGGAGAGGAGGATCATAAGGAACTTGTGGTCCTGTGCCCTGTGCCTTTGAAAAATCTCTCAGGTGTAGCCTGGTCTGCTCCAGGGAAGCAGAGGAATAGAGAGAGAAACAAAGAGCAGGAGATAAGGAGGCTTAAAGGAGAAAAGCCTTCCTCTCTCCAGACTGTCTACCCCTCTATACCCCAATTTTTCTGCATCTTCAGGAGTCCCCTTCTCCTGTCTGAAGCTCCTACCCCACCATGCATCTTTTCCCCTGAGGATAGATACCCTGTCCCTATGGGTTGATCTTCCTCTTGGATACCTGGGGCCTGGGAGGTGCTTAGTAAAGCACCAGATACAGGGCATCAGAGTTCTGGTTTGATTAGTGAGCCCAGCACAGTGCCTGACACAAAACAGGTGTTCAGTAAGCACTTGTAGAATGAATGGCTGAAGTTCCCCGTTCCAACCACAGGGAGAGCAGCACAAAAGCAGGTGCCTTGGCCCTTTGTACATGCTGTCTTTGAGCTTTCTGCTGAGGTCCCTCATCCACCATCCCCAGTTCTGCCATGTCTCAGGAGGTAAGAAGGAAGACCTGTCAAATACAAGGATGCATTCTCCTGGTTCTCAGAAAATCCCAACAGGACTGAATCTTGCCCTTCCCCCTCCTTAGAATTCTTTGCGCCAGCAATCTCCAATTTTTACTTTCCCAAATGCCCTATCTTTGCTCAAATCTCTAAGCCCCTGAGTCCCTTCCAAATCGCCCCCGGCACCTTTGTCCAGCTGTTCAAAGTTTTGTTCAAGCTACTGACCGTGCTATGGCAGGGCGTCTGTGGAAGACCATATTTATCATCCATTCCCTTTCCTCTGGCAACATGTGTCCTGTCTTCCTTCCACCTTCAGTCCACACAGGTGATCACACCCCAGCCCAGGTGTCACAGCCTGGTGAAGGGGACTCAATTCTAAGACTGATGTCGAAGCTGATATAAGATCCTCTTTTTATGAGCCCTGAAATCGAGTAGATGACGGCAAGTTGTCAAGGGCTGCCACATCTCAAGATGAAAGAAGAGGTGAGACGGACAGAAGAGGCGATCAATCACATTTGCTTGAGGACCTGGATTCCTCGCCATGACAGAATCCCACACCTGGACTTTACTTTTTCTTTTCTTTGGGGATTGAACCCAGGGGCACTGAACCACTGAGCCACATCCCCAGCCTTTTAAAAAATATTTTCTTCAGAGATCAGGGTCTCACTGAGTTGCTTAGGACCTTGCTAAGTTGCTGAGGCTGGCTTTAAACCTGCCATCCTCCTGCCTCAGCCTCAGGAGCAGCTGGGATTGTGGGCGTGCTCCCCTGTGCCTGGCCCACACCTGGACTCTTCACCATGTGAATCTACACACCCTGTTTCAGCCAGTCAAGTTAGGGTTTTTCTACCACTTGCACCTGAACCAGTCCCACGGACCTAATGGAACCTGGCACGTGATGCACATCCAATACATATTACATTGAATTCAGCAAGTCCACGGTGGCTGATTGAAACACCAGCCTGCAAAATTGCAACTTCACCTCACCCTACGTGGTTTTGGGAGAATGAAAATCGCCCTGTTCTGTTTTGACTGATGATCTATGGGAGCATCATCTTGGTTCCTCGGGAGCTGTTATAAGGAGAAGCTTATTGTCTTCTAACTTTTGGAAGAGCACTTCTAATTAAAGCAATATTAAACAGTAATAACTGTCTTATAGTTTTATGGCAATGCCCATGATCACATAAATAAGCATTTTATATCCAATTAACATTTTATATTTATTCAATCCTAAAACAATCTAGCATTTTTATTAATCAAATAAAATAGTGTTTAATAGATATGGTTGTTTTAGCTTCCGAAATTAGCCTCATATAAAATAACACTATATCCAATTATGTGATATATTGTCCCAAAAGAACAATACGTGCTCACCAGGATTTCCATCAACACGGGGACCGTATTTTCCTAAATAAGTGAAAACCAACATCTTCCAACGGTCTATCATTTGCATAATACTCCAGTCATTTCTGCTAGAGCCATGTGCCACCTGTACTATGATTTCCTTTAAATGTGTCTTTAAGTAAACCTGTTCTGTTCATTTGAATAGTTTTATTTTTTAAAGGAAACTTTATCTCTCGAGTTCAATATGCTAACGATGCTTTAAGACAACACTGAAATAAAGGCATGACAATTAACATAAAGAGTTTCCCTCTGCACCCTCTGAAGTCATCGTACCAACAATGGTAGTCATGGCACATTTGGGGTAAGCATGCTAGTTGAGCCATCCCAGTGGGAACTCCAAGGCCATCCTGTCCAGCGTCTCCTTGAGCTACCTGCGTCATACAACATCTACCTGTTCGCAGCAACACCCCAGGTAGGGCCTCTCCGTTGTGCCTCCCTGCCATGAGCCTTCTTCCTCTCCACTAAGCAATTGATTATTGAATGACCTCTTAGATCTTACAGAGCAATTGCATTTTAGGTAAAAAAGCATTTCTGAAGGTGTCAAACAATTTTAAAAAGGTCTTTTTCAAGATTCGGGAATACATAGGAAGGGAGACGAATCACGGAGCACCTAAATTTGTAAGCTACCTTGCAGACTTGCTTTGAAAGCTGCTTTTCCTTTTCTCAGCATTAGCCTTGCTCTAACACAGGGTCTTTCCATCTACCCTCCGAGGGTGCAGTTTATCATGGCAGCCGACCGACCTTTTTCATGGTGTTCTATCGACTCTACCTTCTGGACCAAACTTATTGGCATTCAGGTGCGATTTTTTAAGACAAGCAATGCTCCTTAATGAACACTTGGATGACATTGTTACAGGGAATAAAAAAAGATTTCCAATTATAATATCAGTGAATGTTAAAATAACAGACTAATGGCTACCAAAATGACTTGAGCCCTCCAATGAATACCAGCAACAAAGAATTCACAGGACGTGAATACAGAAGGGATTATTTCTATTTACCAGTTCCAAGATGAGCAGTTTATAGTTTTGCTATCTGGCTTTGAAATCATGTAGTTTTTTTAAAAATAAATAAATAAAAATAAAAAGAAAGAAAGGGGGTAAGGCCAGGGTATTTCTAATTTTGTATGTGACGTGAAATTTTTAAAGCATTCACATTACACTTTTCAAATCCGCTAATTCTATTCCACATGGAGTACACAGCTGTTACCAAGGGTCTTTCAGGAGAGAGGGGATTCAGAAGTCCCAGTGACTGGCAGGATGGGTGGGAGAGGCCTCAAAGTGGTCTCTTGTAGGGAAGTTGGCCAAGTGCAGGACAGGGAAGGGGCCGGTCACCCGTCAGCATCCCAGATGTAGTAAGGTCTGTGCAAAAATGTTGGAAACATCACGTTAACTGATTCTCACGTCCCCCTTTCAGAGCTAAGAAGCTGGGGAATTGGCCACCTGTGCAGGGCCAAAGAAAGACAGCCTTCACTTCAGGCAAAAGGAATGAAAAGAAGGGCCCTGTCATACCCAGAGGGAGGGAGAGTGGGAGATCCTGGTGACAGGCCACACAGAGATAAGGGCAGTAGCTCTCTGCAAGCGGAGTCAGAAAGCCATAAGGGACGGAGTGGAAGGCCTCAGAAAGTCAGTGGGAGGAAGAACCGCTTACTGAGAGCATGGGAGAAGGTGAGTAGACGAGGAAGCAAGTCAGGGTCTGTGGTGGGCTCTGGAAGAGGGGCCCCTGCCCCTAGAGGGTAAGGTGGGGCTGTAGATGGTTGCAAAGGTGCCTTTGAGGTCCACACCAGGCCTGAGGCACAGGTGGGCAGAGCAGGAGGCTCTGACAGAGATTGCAACATCGGAGCTGCAAGATGGGGACATCCTGGATCCAACGTGACCACTTTGCACCTGTGAAACTGAGCTGGCTCTTGGAGAGCCTGTCTCAAAGCCTGCTGTGCAGATTGACTGGACAACACAAATCAGGGTGTTCCCGAAGCTCTAGAGCAGATGAGAGGGGGCTGTCCTGGGGTAAAGGATTTTCCCTGCCCCTGATCAGGAGGAGTTGAACTCCTGTCCACGTCACATCCATAAGATCTGTCACTTTTTCTCCTTGAACTTAGTCAATTTGTACAAAGCCATCTGTCTTATCAGTCCCAGACCCCTGACAATATTTGTTCATACAAGAATTTCCAAATTCAGCAGCCAGAAGAGGGCTTTTATTTGCTCTGGGGCAATATTTAGATCCCTGATGCTGGAGTTCTATCAAGTTCTCTGATGTCTCCTAACATCTGTCTCTGCTCAGATATGCTCCCATCCCTCCCTCCCTACCACACTATCACCTTCCCTCTCCAGAAGGTCTTCCTGACCCCATAGGCCAGCACAGTTGACTTTCCCAGTGTGCACATGGCCTCTGGATGCTGCTTGCTCCTTAATGACCCCATGAAGACTGACAATCTCAAGGGCAAAGGTGACCTCTTCTTCATCCTTGTGTATTGCCACCTAGCAGAGAAACTAGTACATAATAAACTCAACTCCATAAACATTTGCTAAGTGGGAACTGGCTATGTGTCTGAAGCTCCACAAATGCTGTGGGATATGGGGCCAGGGGATCACCATATTTGGGGGTTCCCTTTATTATGCCGAGCCTGGCTCCCAACACTGTACTTGAAAGTTGTATCCAGCAGGAAATTGCCTATCTTTGTGAATGCACCATTTTTTTTCTTGTTTCTTTGTTATTTGTTTTTAATGCATGAAATATGAAGGGAACATCTAATTGGGCCTAAGAAGGTAAAGAAAACTCAGCTCATGAAACTAGAAAAGCTGGAAAATATCTAACACTTGGCTTCTGATGCTAAACCCAGAATCTGGCCCTTTCTCTGTTTCTGAGAATCCAGGATGACCTTCCTTATTCCCCATGAGAACTTCTTTCTTCTTCCTCACTTTTTACTGTAGTGTGAAGTAACAACAGAAGCTGCGAAGACAGGAGGTACAGATTTTCTAGAACAAAATCAAAAGCAACCTATTAAAATTATTCCAGTTCCTACAGCTCAGGGCCTGAGCTCACCAGGCAGCCCCAGACTAACCTGTTGCCTTTAGTATGCAAATGAACTTGTGCACCTGGCACCTTGACAGTTCTCATAGGGATGATCAAGGACACTAGAGGCAGGAGACCTGGACACCCTGGACCACCCAAGGTGGATAAATCCCACCGCCAACAGCAGTGTCCTTGTGCTGTTTGCTGATTGGCAGAACATGATTTGGAAGAAGTGCTTTTAATTTTTACTTCCTATTTCTCTTACCTCTAAAATATAAGCTTAAAACCAGTGATGAAATAGCATCAGCTTTTAAAAAGAAAGCCTGATGGTGAGAAAGGTGGGACTTCTGAGCCCTGCTCTTTGACTTGCTTGTTTCCCATGGTTCCATTTGCAACTCAGGAATTCCTGTGGCAGACCCTACCACCATTAACATTTTCAAGAAGTTTTACCCATTTCTGATATTTGTGCCTTCAGGCACATTTCTATGCCTGAATGTAAAGGTAGGAATGTATTACGATCATTTTACACATCCTGCCAAAGCACTCTGCCACTGACGTTTGCAGGGTCCCAGCAATGTAATGTGTGATCCATCTGGAAGTCAAGGAGAGGGCAGAAGCGCTGTTGCTAGGAATGATCAAGAAGCATCTTCTCTTACAGATACCCAGCCTTCACGACAGTCTCTCAGACATCTCTGCCACATTTCAAATACAGCCCAGGAACCCCACCCCAGAGCCAGCCCTCAAGTGTGCAATGGATGGTATAAACAACCCCAGCTCCATGGTCCTGGTGCTGGAGCTGTGTTCACCCATGTCCTTATGTCTGCATGCATTTCAACTGCCAACTAGCATGGCTGAGCACAATCAGGCAAAATGGGAATGCACAATTTCATTTAAAAATCCAAAAAGGATTCGGGGAGACCCCACCAAGAGTAACAGAGAAATTTTACTTTAGGATCTGAAGAGTCTGAGCTAAAGGAGAGGGAAAAACCAGAGTCCCTATACTAGATATGGTCTTAGTACTACTACTACTTAGTACTACTTAGTACTCCCTAGCAACAGTGCTTCTGCCCTCTCCTTGACTTCCAGATGGATCACGCATTACCTTTTATCTAGCTTGATGCCATTTTGAGAAACCCCTTTGACCTAATGTGCTCCATGAGAAGAGGGCAGCAGATTTTGATTGAACAAGCAGCCTCCCTATGGTATGATGGTCTCTGTGGCAGGTGGAGGGAAATGGAGTTGAGGACTGGCTGCAGGAGTAGAGGCACACAGAGGTGGGAAGCCCAGCTCTGCCTCTTACATTGGCCAACATACTGAGCCTGTCTGAGCCCGTCTGAGCCCAGGAGCAAGCTACTGGGGTGAAAGTTAATAAGATAACAAAGCATGGTACCTTGTACCACAGAGGGCATGCAATAAAAGGTTACTGTGATTATTAATAATTATAGTAATTATTCACAACAAAAATCTTTATGTACATGTAATAATTTAGAATTTCCAATACACTCTGGAACTTGCTCTATAAAACTTTAGTTCTAGTCTCGGAAACCCAGACAAATCATGCAAACATGACTGTTTCTTCAATAATACCACAGAAGAAAACACATCCAAACTATCCGCAAAGTCAGGATGACTTGAAAAGAGAGAGCTAAGGAGGCTGGAAAGATCTGAGTGCTAAAGAGCATCAGAAATAATTATGCCCAGCCATAGCTGGAGAACAAAGCTTGAATCTGCAGCATCCAATATGGTAGCCAGTAGCCATGCGTGGGGCATTCTGATTTAAATTAATTAAAAGTAAGTGAAATTTAAACACTCAGCCCCTTGGTTGTACTAGCTACATTTCGAGTGCATATGTTGCAGCTGCTGTACTGAATGGCACAGATGTGGACCAACCCCATCATCCCAGGATGGCCTACTACTTACCATCACAGTCTGGATGACAAGAACTAGGCCTCATGGCAGTCAGGCCCTAAACACAGACCCCAAGGAACTTCAGAGCCACTAGGATCCCAGTACCTTCCTTTCCTCAACTTTAACCCTAAGTTGCTATATTCAAATGGGATATTTTTGAAAACAGCTATAGATGACTTTGAGAAACTGATGCAAACAGTGGTCTCTCTTTCCAGGAAAAACAACACACATGAGAAGAGAAACACACAATCACACACACACATACACACACACACACACACACACACACCCCTTTTGAATGATGTCAGAGTTTCAGTAGGTGAACACCCAGGGACCCTCAGCTAGAAAACTCAATCTAGAGAACAGCCCAGAAGGTCCATGCCTCAAATTATTGGCTGATACAAAGCTGGGAGAGATGTCTGAGAGTTTGTGTGAGGGAACACAGATCAAAGAGCTTTCACCCCTGCTGCAGGTGACTTTCTTCCAGGCATCCTCTCCTTAGCTCTTATTTAGAAACAGCCAACTCCCTAGACAGCTCTTCAGTGCTTGGCTCAGTCCACCCCTCTCTGCACTTATAGGCCACTGTCAAATCTGGATTTTAGGCAGGGGACCACGGGAAGCCACTGGGCAGTTTTAGGCAGAGATATGATATGATCTTATTCGCCTTAAAAATCTGCTGCATGGAGAGTTTCCTGTGAAGGACAAACCATTGAGAGGGTACAGAAGGCAGAAGCAGGAAGCCACGCAGTGGGTGAAGAGGGAGGAGGTGACAGGCAACATTGACTTGTGTGTGACTAGGGCAGTAGGGATGGAGAGAACTGGGCATGCCTGGGACACATTCTGGTGCTGAAGCGGATGGCCCTGGTGCTGGTTTGGATGCATTAGGTAGAGAAAAGTTTTGGGGCTGGAGAAGCTGTGGTGCAGATTTGAAAAGGGACAGATGTGCTGGGGATCGGGGACAGGGAATGTGGGAACAAGTATTCTGTTACAACCTGAGATAGCCAACTGGTGTCCAAGCGGAAGGATCAGGCAGAGAGCTGGCAATTTGGGCTGCAATGAGGAATCGACTTTGGAAACTCTCATCTTATAGATGACACTTAAAATGTGTCATCCCAGGACTGGGGGGTAGTATCCAGGGAGCAATGTAGGAAAGCTTGGACAGAGCCCCAGGAAAGGCCAACAAAACCAGGAGAGGAACAGGAAAGAGGAAGAGCAATCAGGAAGGAGAGGTGCAGGAGGAGCAAGAGGAAGAGGTCTGGTGCGCCAGTAGCTAGGAAAAGGCTGTTCTGGGGAGGAAAAGCTGGTCACCTGTGCTCAGTGCTCAGTACCGCTGAGAGAGCCAGTCAGGTAAGAAGGGGAAAGACCCAGTGGCATGGTGAGCAGAGGGCAGTTCAGTGCCTGAGGCTACAGAAGCAGACAGGAACTGGGTGAAGGGACAACAGGAGCAGACAGAGCAACTAGAGGCATCTCTTTCTTGGGGCAGTACCTTTGATGGCACTCCTTGGTGTGGGGAACACTGCCTACCTGCAGTCTCCAAGACCAAGGCCCATCCTGAAATCAGCTCCTGGAGTAGGAAGCCAGGCTCTGGGTGAGGATCAGTGTTGACCAGTCCCTGCAGTGGCACTGCGGTGGACACTGGCAGCAGCTCCTCCCCACTGCCTTTACAACACATCCCCCTACAACACTCCCTCTAGTTCTCTCTCCCCCCGTGATGAGTACTTTCAAACGTCATTGTTGAAAATAATTCCTCACTGGGCTGACTGGGGAGATGGGTCAGTTTGTGGGCTGATGTCAAGAGGCTTTACCTTTGGTTCCCTGAGAGAACCAAAATCAACAGAAAGAAAGAAGGAAGGAAGGGAGGAGAGGGAGGGGAGAGAGGGGGGAGGGAGGGGAGGAGGGGAAAGGGAGGGGAGGAGGGGAGGGAAGGGAGGGGAGGAGGGGAGGAAAGGGAGGGGAGGAGGGGAGGGAATGGAGGGAGGGGAGAGAGGGGGGAGGGAGGAGAGAGGGGGAGGGAGGAGGGGGAGAGGGAGGGGAGAGAGAGGGGGAGGGGAGGGGAATGGAAGTGAAAGGAACAAACAAAGGAAGGAAGAAAGAAAGAAATATGATAAAGGAAGACCATTTGAGGAGTTTGAATCCAAACAGAAATGATGAAGAAGTAAAAATCAATTGCTGCATTCATTTTTAGAAGCATGAGTCTGCTAGATTTTAATTTCATGTTATGACAAATACACAAAGTTAATAACATACTATGGATTGGGTAAGCCCCACTCAGGGTGTGAAGCTCCTCCACACAAAACAAAACGCCATCTACAGTATCTGGGAAGTTGACTTTTTAAATATGCTGAAAGCAACATATCAAATTATCACATAGTTTAATGCTAGAACATAGTAGAAGTGACATTTTGATGCACCAAGAACTTTAAATCATATGATACTTACAGATTTAATTAAAAACAGGCTTCACACCTACCATTTCATAAAATCCAATGAAAAGCAGTCTTTAGAAATGTGAAATAATCTCTCCCTGAAGTTCGTAATACAATGGCACATGGATTCTCATGGCTGTGGGTTAAAACAGGATCGTTTCAAGGCCTTGGAATGAATACATGAACCAGTCACAGCAGTGAGTGAAAGCACAGGCACACTCCCTCTTAGGAGTGCTTTCAGGCATATTTCTGCAGATGAGACCCACAGCTTAAAACTCCTAATTAAGATTTTAATGTGGTTAGATTATATTAAATCAGATAAAAAAACATCCTTCTCATTTTTTTTCTTTCACTTGCTGTTTTCATAAACAGATTTCCCCACGGCTCGCTGCTTATTAAAGGTGAGTAACATGCACAAAAGCAAGTTGCATTGATCAGCCCCTGTGGATAGATCATGCCAAATCCAGCCTCAAATCCTCCCAGTAACATATGGGGGAAATTACCAAATTAGCGGTGGACTTTGCATAGGAAAAAAGAAATCTTTGAGGTTTTCATTTGTTGCTTTGTTTCTAATATATCAGTGATTGCTTTGGAGTATGTCTCTTTAGAGAGCCCTCATGCACAGCCATGTATATGTACATATGCATTTGTGTACATGTGTATGTGTGTATGCATGAGTATACATCTGTATATGTTTGTATACCTGCATGTTCATGCATGTGTGTGTGTACATGTTTGTACATGAACGTATGCATGTGTGTGTGTATGCTTGAGAATGTGCAGGTGGATATGTTTATACTGAGCAAATATATAATATGTGTGCATATATGTGTACAGACATATGTGTTTTGTGTATGTGTGTATACAGGTATGTGTGGACATGTTTGTGTATATATTTAGATATCTTTTGTGAACAAACACCTACATTCTGCCCAGTATCAACTTTAGCTCACTTATTATTTACTCACATCTACTTTCTGTTTTTATTAAGTCCTTAATGAATTTTTTGCCTATTATACCCATGTTGTATGCACATTTATTTTCCCAGGCCGCAACAGAAGCTGGCCTGAGGCGTCAGCCATGAGGGAACTCTCCACAGGAGGGTTTTCAGTTGCAATGCAGTGAAACTGTAGATGGGCCTCTCCTCACAAAGAGGTGAAGTTCTGAACCCCAATAGCAGTGTGGGGCACAGTGCCCAAGCTTTTGCCCTGGCACAGGGTTTTCTAATCTGTGAAGGTTTGTGAGTTGCAGGTGCTAAATAAAGAAGATTCTCTGAGTGCTGCTAAAGGGACTAAACCATCTGCATCTATCCACAATTATTAGTCAGTAGAAATGAAGCCCCATAGAAGTATTTCAATACCAAGGGTATTACAGTCATGCAAGAACCAGTGAACATTTTGTAATACTTTGAGATGTTTTAACGTTAATATGATATGCTGTCATTCACAACAAAAGTATATTAAAAGTCCATGTCAAAAGACTCCCCCAAAATATAACTTGAGCATATGTTAAGTTCCTTTGGACAACAGTAATCTATGAACAAATTAATAACAATAATGCCTGAAAATATAAAAGTTCAACCAAAACCAACCAAAACCAAACATACAAAGAGAAATTAGTGCAGGTTGAGTGTCCTTTATCCAAACTCTTTGAGACCAGAAATGTTTCAGACTTTGAATTTTTTCACATTCCAGGATATTTGAATGTACATAATGAGTTATCTTGGGGATGGGGCCAAGCCTAAACATGAAATTTATGTTTGTTTCACATTCACTTTATAAACATAGCATAAAGGTAATCTTAAACAATATTTTGAATAATTCTGTGCATGAAACAAAGTTGTATAATGTCAAATTTGCTACTTGGGGTGCCATGTCAGTACTCAAAAAGTTTCAGATTTGGGGGCCTCCAGGATTTGGGATTAAAGATGTCCAATTTGTAGCGTATTTTAATTTGCTAATGAACACTTAGTTCAGTTAGGAAAAGCTTCCCACAGTGAATTTGGCTTCTTCCGAATAGCAAATAAATTATTATTGGCTGAATTAGCAAGCTGCTCATCTCCCAGGTCTATTCTTCCTTGCTCTGCCAAAAGACAGAAGGGAACACACAAATCATGTCAGCTCCCCCACCCAACCACATTTGAATGCCGAGGACAGATACTGACCAGCAGAAGAAGGCAGAGAAGGGTGGAGCATCCTGGGAAACAGAATCGCCTTGTGCACCTGCCAATCTCCAGGTAGATGTACACCTGCTCACTCGCTACCCTTGCAGCATGGCCCAGAGGGGATACAGGCTCTCAGAGCCATGGGGTGGCCCAAAGTCAATGTGGGTAACTGAGAAGAGCATAGATTCTCTCTGCAAAGGCAAACATCTTGCTTCACAAAGCAGCCAAACGGCTTTAGGCAGCTAATTGAAATTGATTTAGCAAATGCAGGGACCCAGTTTGGAAGCCTGAACTCTTCTTTGTTTCTTTGATTTAGTCTGCCTAACCTCTCTCGCCATTTAATCCTAATTAGATAGAGCCAGAAAATTGAACTGGCAGGAATAGTCATTGACATTTAATTAATGTCTGGCATTCCATTTGTAGAAGGAGAAAGTCAAAGTAACGGAGGTTTGGCACGCCATCTTGAAGTATAGGCAATGATGGAAGTTACCCAGCGCACATACGTTCAAAGGGCACCAGTACCCCAGCAGACTTGTGCTCTGTTTCATGGTTCACTCTTGCCCCTGTGAAGAGGTTTCAACTCAGGGCTGATATTCCACCTGTTTCTCCACTGCCTTGAGCAGAGCTAAGAACACAGCGGTGTTCTAAAGGATTTGTTAAATATCACCACATTTTCACAAAGAGGGCAATTTGGAAGTGGGGCTGAATTCCTTCCCATGTGCATAGCTAAATCTTCTCAAAAAGTCAGTTGAAAGAATGACATTTTCCAAAAAGGTGAGAGAAAAGAGATGATGCCTCTGAGACACATCAGTAAAACCCAAATATGTGCAGATGACCCATTGGCAGAGATAGCTTTGATTTGCCCAGTCAAACCCATACATAAAATTCCCAGCTGCAGAGAACTGCCTGCCCCATACCCTACAACAATACACACCATTTATTCCGGCCATCAAGACCAGAGTTCTAAGAGGGAACTAAAAAGGCAATAGGCTCTCTCCACAACTTCTGTTGGAAGACAGTGTGGCCACTCCCTGTGGTCATCTAACTCTCTATGGATGTGAAAAATCTGATGCAGGCACAGGTCCAAAGTCCCTGTAACCTGTAGTGCCTGGAAGGGCTCTGCTTACAGTGATAGCACCGTGCATTCACGGGGACATTTAACAAAAGCCTACTCTGTGCCCACTATGTGGTGACACTGTAAATCCATCAGAGGATTAAAATGACAGATGCTCTCATGGAGATTAAAGTCTTGAGGGGAACAGAATTTTTTAAAAAAATAGATGTATAATATAGTTGATAAATACAAAATTCCATGAAGAAATATAAAAAGAAGGGCCTAGGCAGTGGTGTACAGAGAAAGGGTGTCTCATTTCCCATAATATCATCATTAGAGGGTTTTCTAATGATCTTACATTGAGGCAGAGACCTAAAGGAAGTGAAGGAGTGGCCACCTGGGAGAAGAATCTAGAAAGACACTGCAAGTACAAAGGCCCAAGACGGGCAGGTTTGAAGGTTTCAAGAAACTGCAGGAAGGCTGGTGAGGGTAAAGAAGGAAAAGTGGGAACAGAATGACGGGAAAGGAAGCTACCGAAGCAGGCCCATCGCACAGAAGGTTGCCAATCACTGCAAGGACCAATGATTCTGCTCCCAGGGCCCTCAGAGTTCTAAGATATGCATTTTCAGACCTTAGGGGCCCAGGTGGGAGCAGGGAGGCTGGAGGAGGCTGGTGTAGTATTCCTGGTAAGAAGTGAAGGTGACCTGGACCAGTGTGGTGACCATACAGCTAGAGAAGTGGGTGGATTCTGGATGCATTTAGAAGTAGGATTCACAGGATTTCCTGGAGGGTGGGATGCAGAGTAAAAGAGAAGAGTCAAAAATGACTGCAAGATGGCCTGAACAAATGGATGCCTGCAAATGCTGTTTATGGAGCTAAGAAACACGAGGGGGTAGGGAATGGGCTTGAGAGGGGGCAGACAACATTTTCATTTAGGAACATAAATATGCAGTGCTGAAGATGATAGTGGTGGTGGTTAACAGCAGAAAGCATGGTAAGGAATGGATCTCAATTATTGAAAATTAAAAAGAAGTCCTCACAGGACCAAGCAAGAAGCCCCCGGAGCTCATAGAGGAATCTATTCTTTGGCAAGAAATGGATGGAAGTTATTTTGAGATCCATGAACAAAGAAATGTTAAAAATAAATAAGAGAATTGCCCTACATTCACCCTGGACACTCTCCACAAACAGCTGACAAATCGAAGGGCTCTGCTGCTCTGAGACGCAGGCACGCCCAAGTGCAAAGGTGGGGAGACCACACAGTCACTGCAACAGGCCTGGCACCCTGGTCCTTCATGGAGGATCAGCAGCCGGCGGTGCATAAGCCTCAGAATTCAGGGATTCAAGCACTCCGAGTCCCCGAGGCCTTCCACCCCCAGCATGGGGCCACGTACCCCTGGATATAACAAAGGGGTCCACTGAGTAATAAATGTCCATTTTTAATTTCACCTTTTATTAAATTGGTGAATACCTTTCATCAAAGGTCTTCTCCATGTAGCTGGTTAAAAGAGTCAGATCATTCAATAGGGCTCCTCGCAAAGAACAGCTGTCCTTGTGAATCTTTTCTCTGTCCTATTTTCTACTTCTGAGAGGCAACTGATTTTTAACTCTTTTTGCATATTCTCTCCTCCTGCATGTTGATAAATAATATGCTTATGTTTCCACCCAGTTGTCCCTGAGAGGCATTATCTATTGACTTTCTGCTTTGAAAGATAAAGATTTATTTATTTCTTTTTCTCTTTATCCCATTCACTTACACACGTGCGTGCATGCACACACACGTGCAGACACATACACATGCATACCGCCCATCACCCTCCCAGCAGAGCTGGTCATGATGCACTGCAGATAGCTCCATGTTCAGCATTTGCACAAGCATGACTATATTCGGTGCTACTCTTGGCTAAGTCACAGAGATGCCCAGGGTCACCCGTCTCTGACATTTTGTGTTTCCCAAGTTTTCACCATCACTATCTTGCTCTTTTCCAGCAAGACAATACAACTAAGCTGCAAGTGCCAACATCATGTGCCAATTCTCCTGCCTCTGCCCCATGCATGCATATTTTGGGGAGATTTCAGGGAGGATGGAGACATCACCCCACAGAAACATTTCAGGTTTATAGGTATGAGAAAGAATTTTGTCATCAATAAGACGGGGCAAAGGTCCAGCATAGCACCTCGAAGTAGCAGGTGCTTCGTTTGGTTGGACTCAAACATTTTTTTGTACTATTAAAGAGATGAGTTCAGGATCCCCTGATTTCTTCTGCATCTGGTTCTATTAAGACAGATTGTTCCTCCTGCTCCTCTGCCTGAGCCATTTCTCTGGTGTCTATACTTGACACAAAGTTCCCTAGAAGGAGATGCTGTTATTTGGGGTCCTTTCTCAGAGCTGACCCCTTCCAACTATCAAAACGAGAAATATCAGTTCCCTCCCATGTCACCATGTGTCACGGAAACAGACCAGCAAGGAAAACATTAAGAACATGCTGAGCAGAGAACATGGGAAAATAGCCTCAATTCTGTAGCTATATTTTTCTCAGCAGATAACGAATAAGAAATAATGGGGCTGACCTCCGCCCCGGCCAACGTGTAGCAGCAGATGCAGTCTGCTCCGCACCAGGCAGCGGCTTTCCTACCGTGCCCGGGCTGCCTGGTTGGCATTCCCCACCCCCAGCCCCAGGCTCCAGGCCACCCAAACCTGGCCCAAAGTCAACACAAAGCAAGAAGGGCCTCGGAAAGGCTGCGAAGCATGTGAACTGGAATGATGTTGGCACAGAATCGGTCATTCTGATGCCAAAACACTTAATCTAGAAGGCTCCTCAGAGATTCATGGGTAAAGAAAAAGAGACACAGGTTTAAAGTCCACACTAGTTGACACCGTGTATGGCTAATGTTGTCATTTTACTCAAGGCAATCTGTGATTCTGGGAGGACAAAAGAACAGAGGGCAGAGGCTCAGTAGGTGTGGGGCAGTCAAGGGGTATCCCTGCTCATGCTTCTGCCTCCAAGAGCGGCTTCTTTGTGGCCTTCCTTCTCCCTGTTCCTGTCCCTTCTCCTTTACCCGCCCCCCTTTCACCCTCTCCAAATCTGCAGGCTGCCTGCCCGTGGGGCTCAGAGGTGTAAACTATATGGTGGGCTTAGGAGGTCAGCTAGGGACCAGGAACCCTGGAGGAAACAGCAGCTCTTCTCACCTGCAAAGCCCACATTAGCACTGCCAGGAGCCACCTGCAGGACTCGAGATTTTGTCTTTTCTCCCCTACTGATTCCCATTTGCAAAGCAGAGTGGCTGATGTCCTCCCCAGACCCCAAGCCCAGGTGACGACTGGCTAAAGCAGGAAGAGGAGGCAGACGGAGAGGCAGGCACTTCATTATTGAAGGTCTCTAAAGGAGCAGATTGAACATTTGCCTTCTAGGAAGTATGATTACCTTGGAGGGTTGTAGGTATCCAGTTTGCCAGCAAACGTGGATGTGTGCACGTTTTTCTCTCTCTCTCTCTGTCTCCTCTCTCTCTCTCTCTCTCTTTCATACACATAGAGGTGCACAGGTATTCAGAGAATCAAACCTTGGCATGTTTAGCACCTTCTAGTACAGATACAGGTCAAGGGGCTTGGAAAGGTGAGATGATGTGTACCAGGCCACAGTACCAGCTGAATGCGGAGCCAGGAGTAGAGACCATTGCTCTTGCTTCTGACCCAGCTGTCCTTTGCTAGGTACATGGTGGGCCCAGTAGGTGGAGACTTTGGCATTAGGCAGCTTACATTTGAACCCTTGCTCTACTATCTATGGGCTGAGCAGCCTTGAGCAAATTGTTCAAGTCCCCCAAGCCTCATTTTCCCTCCTCTCTGCACCAAGGCAGGAGCAGCTACTTCCATTACTCATGGACCCCATGAGGCTACCTATAAGCCTCAGTGTCTCTGGGCTAGTCCCAAACTGATGACTGTCATGAGAACTATGTGAACTAAGGGGTCAGAAACTCTCACCATGGTGCTGCCACGCTATCTGTGCTCCGGGGAGGCTACGGTCATGTTGAAGTAGCTGTTGCAATGACAGGGGCCTGATTCAGTCATCTCCTCAGACACCAGGGAGGAGGGAAGAAGGTCTCTACACAAAACACTGGGGCCATTCTAACTCACCTGAACACCCACTCTGCAGAGAGGTGACGGGGAAGTTGTCCATTCCTTCCTTCATTTGGAGAATCACTCTCTGAGTCCCACTCTGCCGGCCAGCAGGTGTGCTTGGGACACAGGTATGGTTAGGACCCAGTCCCTGTCTTCATGGAGCTCTGATTTTAAAAGCTTGAGGCCTTTTGCTATCTCTACACCTGTCTAAGGGTCACACAGCACAGGTCCTTTCTTAGAACCAGAATCCTGGCCCATGAGTCCCTTAGTCCTGAGTATGTCAAATGACTCCTATCCCCTGTCCTACTTCATATTTGCAGTTCATATTGGGAGTAAGGGTATTCACTCATTCACTTCATGGGCACCCACGCCAGCTCACACACAGGGAGACAATGGGCCTGGGAATGATGTGACTCCCTGAGAGGGTGCACCGTCAAGTCAGGCCCTGAAGTCCCCCATCCCCATCCTAGGGCCTCACAGGGAGGCCCTAGGTGAATGTTACCACTTGGGCTCCATCTCTGACCAGCTTTGCAGCATCTCAGAATGTACTTCCTCCCTCAGACTCTCATTTTCCTGTCTGCAAAAGAGACCCCCCACCGCTCCTCTGGGACTTCTTGAGGCCCTCAGGGTGAGGTAGGTGGCACCCTCCATCTTGCCTTCTCCTCTGAGCACTGCCATCTTGGCCACACCTCTCTCCACTCAGCTGGAGACCCTCCTCACTCTAAAATGAGCATCCTGGACCTCTGTGCAGGGCCCCAGGGCGGCCAGCATGCCCCCACCCACAGGCCTGAACTCCTGCAGTGAATGTTAGTGCGGGACATTAGGCTTTTTAGCAGGGAACCAGCCATTGATTTTATATGTAATTTGGAAAGAGAAGAATATTATTGTACTTTGTTTTCCTATGGCTATTATCCCCATAAGAGCTCATTTCTACCTCTTAACAGGGATTTACTTGGACTGATGAATTGGTAAAAAAAAAAAACCTCCCTGCCCAATTTCAATTTACTCAGTTCGCCACACACTGTAAAACATTTAGCAAGGGTATAAATCCCATCCATGCAGCTCCCTGCAGAAGGCTGTCGTCCTTCCACAGATGTCCCATCTCTCCTTGGCAGGGCTTTGGGTAAATCACAGGGTGACCTCTAGAAAACCAGAGATAAGTGGTCCACAGTAGCCCTGCCGTATCACTCTCAGGGCAGAACATCCAATGGCATATCTTGGACCATATGCTGATGTGAACAGCGGTGCAGAGAGTGTTGTTGTTGGTTTTTTTTTTTTTTCTTTTTACCTTTATTTAATTTAATTTATTTTTATGTAGTGCTGAGGATCAAACCTAGGGCCTCACATGTGGTAGGTGAGTGTTCTACTGCTAAGCCACAGCCACAGCCCCTGTTTGTTTTTTGTACCATGGATTGAACCCAGGGGCAATTAACCACTGAGCCACATCACCAGGCCTTTTTAAAATATTTTATTTAGAGACAGGGTCTTACTTAGTTGCATAGGGCCTCGCTAAGTTGCTGAGGCTGGCTTTGAACTCACAATCCTCCTGCCTCAGCCTCCCGAGCTCCTGGGATTACAGGTGTATGTCACTGTGCCTGGCCAGAGAGAGGTTGTTATGGCTGAAGATGTATGGACACATCCTGTCCAGGGGAAAGTGATCTTAGTCCTCATCCCCTGGATCCCATTCCCCAACTGTTTTTCACAGGTCAGGCAGGGTCATCGTGCGGCCCCACAGCCTGCAGCCTCACTTTGTAATTTCAAGGTCCCCCAGGAGGTTTATATGAACATCACTTTCTCTCAGACTCAATGCACCATGAGCTAGAGTGGAAGTGCAGGTGTGGCAGCGTGGGACAGGCACAAGACTGGGTTGTTAAGGGTAATTCAGCAGCTTCTACTCCAATCCCAGGAGCAGACTTCACAAAGTCTTAGCTCTTCACAGGGTGATGTCTTTCAACCCGACATGCCTGTGGGCCCACACCTTCCTTCCCAGAATCCTGCCACAGTGGGTGATGCCAGCTTCCTCAAAGTACCCTTCTTCCTCTCCAAGAAGGTCCAGAACCCCAAGTCGCTAGCCTCCCCCCGCCCTACACCCAATCTCAGGTACTACACACCAGGTGATGGGGAAAGTCCTTGTCCCCCCACCCATCCACTCTCTCTGCACACCTTGCTTTTTAAAGCCATCCTCTGAGATAGGCCTTCCTGTCCTTGGCCAGGTTTCTAAATTCTAACCTGAGCCAGCCACTGACCAGGCTGTGGCTGGAACTCAGTGCTGGGGAAAACCAGAGACCCTGCCTTGCTTCTCCCCCACATGATCCCCCTGATAGCCCTCTAGTCATGGAGATACTGGGCTCCTCAGCAATGAAGGGAACCTAGCAGAAATGAAGGGATGACTGATGGCCGAACACCCTTCCAGAGCCCACCTAGGGATGTAGCTGTCTGGACCAAGGCTCCTGGCTTCACGGCCTCACCCCAAGTGTCCATCAGGAAAGCCTTCACAGCCCAGCTCACAGTGAGCACTGAATAAGAGTTGGTTTCCTTTCCTGTCAGCCTAATCAAGAGCCCAATTACCCAACATATTACTCATACATAAAACTCTGTAGGAATCCTTTTTATATTTGAAGGAGCAATTAATTTCTAACACAGGCAGATGTATAGACAAAATTCCTGGCAAAAAGTAGTGAAGGGCCAGTTCTGATTTTTGCATGCATACATGCATGCATTCATTCATTCATTCATTCACTCGGCCATTCATTCAGTGAATACCGAGAGCTATCTGTGGGCCGGGGAGGGGAGCAGGGGTCCTGAAATCCTCAGGCTTCTTGCTAGCATTGCTTCCCCATCAGCAGCCCCTTCACAGCAGGAACCATCATGGCGCTGTCCGTGTCACTGAGTGTAATTTACCGAGTGCTGTCAATACGGTAGGCTTTCTGCTAAGGGCCTTCATAGATGATCTCGCAGAATCCTCACAAGTCTCTGAATACCACCATGGATCACCTTCATTTGAATGACCAGAAAAAAAATAAATAAAAAATATAACGAGGGAGCTGGGCAGTGCTGTCAACAGGTGACAGGACTGGACCCACGCCCCTGCTCTTTCCCCTCCACTAGACTTGGTACATACAGAGGATTTAAATCCTCAGAGAGATGCTCATAATGACATCATTATTTCCTAGGAGCAGCCCCTACCTAAGGGTAGAAGACTGAAATGCTTCTAGAAGGCTAAAGGGGGACTCACCAAATGGTGAAACCCCATCCCCCAGGTCCCATCAAACCCTTTCTTTAAAGGCACCTCTGCCGACTTGGAGTCTTTTGACCTTCCTCAACACCTGTGGCCAGGCATTCAGAGCAACCCAGGCTTGCGCTCTGCCGGGGGCGAGGGCTGCTGATGTTGTAGGAAGGCCTGAGGCAGAGCAGGGCCAGAGTCTGCGTCTCTGTTCCTCCTGACTGCACTCCACTGGCTGAGCATCATGGAGGCTTGGTCTCTCCAGCCTCTATAACTGTGGCTTGACCTGGTCTGTACCTGCAGCCACATGTGGACAGAGACTCCAGTGCTACATTAGAGGGTGGTACATTCCATAGGCTTAAGCCCCCTCCCCTGTTTAACAACTCCTCCCCCACCCCCAAGCCTGGCTCAGGCCACACCTCCTCCAGGAAGCCTGTGCTGCCCACCACTCTACATCTCTACCCAGCAGACTGGACCTCCCCAAGGACAGCCACTGTGGCCCACTCCCCAGGGACCTCCAGTCCCGAGCCCAGGGCCTGGCATGGAGAAACACTTAATAAGTGATTGTTGGATACATTTTGTTGAATATATCAGAAATGATACAACAGCCTCAGGCTCAAATAGATATTTCATTATGTGGTGAGGAATTAAAAGATGCCAACTCATCTTTAAAATAATTGACTGCTATTTTATGAGGCCTCTCGTCTCATTTCTCTCGAGCCCTGCAGAGCACCCAGGCTCTTCAGTCTCTCTCATAATCAGAGGTACTATTTATTCTATAAGCATTTCATTTAACAGTACTAAGACCCTATGTCTTCAGCGGTCATTTTTTTTCTCTGGCATTAGCAAGGACTACTAATAGCTATTCAGTTCTGAGACAAGCAAATGAATGCAAAGAAGAAAGCCTGATAATTCTAAGCCATAATCTTTCTTTTGATTGATTTCCTCAAGGCAAAAATTCTCCATTAAAATCAGTGTTGCCTACCCAAGTTTTTACAGGAACTCTCGGGCCTCCATAACATCAGGCAGAACAGTTAGCACGGGGCAAGGGGCAGGGATGCAATGGGTCTCGTCATCATTCTTCAGCCCTTCTGGAAGCTAAGTTCCATCATTACCATTTTAAGAGTGATTTCTGAAGTGTGCATCCTCTCCTGGCCACTGGCCCATCACGACTGGAGACTTGAGAGAGGTCACAGTTGCCCTTGGAAACCACAACGTCAGCGCCGAGTCAGCTCCTTCCTAGCAGGAGTGCAGGAGGCAGCCTCAGGTGGATCCTGCACGAATCCACAGGGGCTAAGGGCCCACTGCGATCCAGTACAGCTGTGCTTAGCAAGAGCAACACAGAGCTGTTTGCAGGCCACTTGGGATAAGCTGAGATGGTGCAGAGGCCCAGGACAGAGGAACACTCAGGAGATGCCTGGGCCTTCAGCTAAGGGCTTTCATAGATGAGCTCAGGGGATCTTCACAAGCCTTGGCAGGGTTATTGACAGATCAGACGTCTATCACAAAAGCACTTATTTTCTTATCTTCCATGTTTTAGAACGAGGCTCTGAGTACCTACTGTCTAGAACACAGTGCTAAGTGTCGTGTTATAAAACAAAAATCAGAATCATAATGACCACCATTTACTGGCAACATCTGGAGAGCAGCCCCACCAGTCACCAGTCCATACAGTGCCAAGTGCCTGGACAACAAAGATTTTTATTTGGCGAGTAAGTTTCAACCTAACTGCTCAGGCCAATGAAACAAATGACTCTTAGGCTCTGCTATTCACTAGAATGGTTTAGGGAGCTTTTAAAAATTCTGATGCCCAGGCTGTACCTCAGCAGAAACCGTGTCAACACCTCTCACAGCAGAAGGCACACAGTTGGTTTAATAAGTCCCTCAGGTGATTTCAGCAATGGCCTCCTGAATGGCTGAAGTCCCCCTGGCTGGTGAAAAGGGGAACAGGGACACTTGAGCCCAGGTAGTCTCACTCCAAAACTGGTGCCCTCTCCTGTATGTCACTCTGAGAGCCCTTGCCTTCAGACTCTAACAAGGGAAGTAAGACCAGTCTAGAGGGTCCCAGAGGAGAGTCCATCAATGCCATTCGATTGATGAGTCCAAGGGGATCCAGAATTCAAGGGAGGAGAGAGACCTGAGTTGGGAGCAAGTGTTGATGGGTTTTGGAGAGCAAGTCTCATTTGAAAGGGCCCTGAGGCACACATGCACCTCTAAGAGTGGAGGTGGGAGGTGTCATAGGTGGGCGCAGGCACTAAGCAGGGGCTGGAGAGAGGCAGTGAGGTTGGAGCTTTGAGATATGCCATGGGCTGAGGCAGGGAAGAAAGATGGGGGTGGTGTGGCGAGGCCCTGAGGGTTAGAAGCAGGAGGCCATGATTTATGTGGACAGCAACAGAAAGCCCCTAGAGACTCTCCAACTAGCAATGACATGATTGTGGACACATGCTAGGAAGAGTCATCTAGGAAGAGGAACAGGAAAGGTACCTAGGTCTACTTCATTAAAAAAAAAAAAAAAAGATGGACAGGTCAGATGGACTGAGGTGAGAGATCAACTAGGAGGAAGATGCAGGCTTCCCAGGAATTGGAGCTGACCCAGTGGAGGGCCAGAAGGAGGAAGAGTCTCTGGGATGGCAGAAAGAACAGGACTTGGCAGCAATAAGCTTTGCTTTGGGTAGCAGCCCTGGCCTTTACTAGCTAGTGATCTTGGGCAAGTCATTTGGCCCTTTATGCCTTGTATCCTGCTCTGGTGAATGGGAATAACACCTTCTCTGCCCAACTCACAGGCTGGCTGAGAGTCTCAGACAATGCATGTGAAAATAGAGGAATAAAAAAGAGTTATATTAGAAAATCCTACACCGTTTCATGATGTCAATAACACTCTGCATGTTCTTTTTACTTTCCTATGCTCTTAAACTTGAAGGCTATGCTTCCATATGAGAAAAAGGTGTTAATAATGATGTCTTTTATAGCTCAAAGTTATGAACAAATAAAAAGAGTTTATGTCTTTTGCGGTTGCTGGACTTACCAACATGAATTTAAATTAAAATGTCAATATTCTTTTATTTGAGTTTCTTAAAATATGTTTAATTTCTTTTTATATTCTCCCCTTATTTTATGGAGCAATATCTTGTACATATTATATTTCTGGAATACTTCAAGATCCAAACTAACCAGAACACAAAGTCATTGGCTTAGCCTGTTATGCTACTATAACAGAATACCACAGACTAGGTAATTTATATAGAATAGGAAGTTATGCCTCACAGTTCTGGAGACTAGGAAGTCCAAGATGAAGGCAGTAGCATCTTGTGCCCGGTGAGGGCTTTCTTGCTACTTTCTCACATGGCAGAAGGAGGAAAGGCAAAGAATGGGATGGACACTGTGTCCTCACATGGCAGAAGAACAGAAGTCAGTGGACCAACTCCCACAGCCCTTTAGATAGATGCATTAATCTGTTATGATACAGAACTCCCACAGGCCTCACCCCCAACATTGCTGCATTGACAATTAAGTTTCTAACACATAAATTTTGGAGGACACATTCAGACCATGGCAGTCATGAAAAAGTTACCTTCTGGTTTCCTCTAAAGGAAAAGAAATTGGTTACTAAGGCTGATAGAAGATGGCATCATGAAGCTCCTGATGTTTAGGCTGAAGGTCCTCCACCAATTATATATCTTGAAACTCAGGGGACTTACAAAGGAGACCACAGAAGAGAACAGATTTAAGGACATATCCTTCAATTATCCCCAGAATTCCATTAACTAGTATTACTTCACAGTTCCAAGGGAACCCAATCCTTACAACTGTGAAATTCTAGTTAATTCCAGTTTACTGGAGTGGATTATATGTGGTGCTAATTTTTTCAGGGACTCTAAATGCTCAAGAGGTAGATATGTCATCTAAATGGAGAGCCTCATTTGAGTTTCTCAACCAATTCTGGAACAAATAACCAATTGCTAAGCTTATTGATTGAACAAAATATTTACCTATGTTTGCTGGTATACACACACCCACCCACCCACACACACACACACACCCCCCACATAGGTATTATATAACATCCTTATGATATAATATAGGATATATAATGTAATGTCCTTATTTTATCTTCACAAACAACTAAAAATTACTGCCCATTTTTCAGAAGAGGAAGTTACATAACTTGCCAAGGGCCACACATTTTGTGTTATAAATACCTCAGCGTTCCCAATACCCTTCACTCACTCTTCCATTTTCAGAAGACCTAAGTAGGAGATCTAAGAGGTGTGACTCATCTCCTGGGGGATCTCTTCCCTGTGACAGAACGGGCAGGGCCACTTGTTGCACGGGCCTCCTGACACCTGGGCAGTTTCTGCCTGCACACCACCATGCATAAACATTCGTGTAGACGTGTAAAAACACAGAGCTGTTTCACCACTTTTAAACAGCTATTTGCTATGACTTCAAAACACCCAGCACACAATTGGAATATTTTACTCCTGGGAAACTGGGAGTTCTCATTTTCAGGAAAGGAATGAATTGGCAACCACTTACAAGAGCAAAACAGCTTTTCTCAGAGCAGGAGGGAAGGCAGAAAGGCAACTTGGCCTTGGAAAAACAAACACACTGAGGCTCCCAGGGATATAGGGGGTGCTTCCAGTAGCCGCCTGCATCCCACATGCAAATTCCCTCCACTTGTTCCTCCAGGACAAACGTGGCCGATAACCATGACCATTTCTTGGCCATCCTTTCTCATAAGCCTGGGTGCTGCCAAGGGGCAGCTGGAAGGTGGCAGTGTCCACTGCGTGACAACTTCTTCCTGACCCTGATGCTCAGGAGGGAAGCTAGAGTCACAATCAATTGGACTAATCATGTCCTAATGGGTACATATTTTAAAAGACAAGGCCACCTTGTAGGTTACTGTTTGGCCAGTCAGGGAAGAAAGCACGATGGCAGGAGGTCTCCCCTAAATGGGCCCTTATTCTCCTGATCTCAGAATACATCCCGTTCAGACATCATTCCTGTGGCTTTCCCGCCTGTCCCTGATTTCTGCCATGATCAGAAGCAGGTGTTCAGAAGCACTAGCCGGGAGGCCCGCCCTGCCAGGTCCTATGTGGGGATGGTAGCAATTTACCTGGCATCCTTAATGAGCTGTAGGCTTCCTCTGTCCCCAAGGTGTTTAAACACATCTGTGCCCCTAGATGTTTTTCTTTTCTGATATACACTCCAGTTTCCCAGGAGAACCCTGGCAACACAATAGGGTAATGACTCCCTGCTTCACTCTGGTGACCCTTCTCAATGCCTCAACTGATGGTTTGGGTCCTGCCTACCTTTCACACAAAGGCTCCAATGTGATTTAGCCACAGGCCTGACTTTGAACACCCTCCCTTCATTCAGTCCATCAACAAACTCTAGGTGCTTCTGAGGATTGCAAGAGTTAACTTCAGCTCTCCCCATGTTGTAGTGGGAGAGACAAACAAACAGGCCATGAGAGCACAGCGTGGTGTGTGCTTCAAGGGACACCTTGGTGCCAGGTGACTTCAGGAAGAGGCTAACGGGCTCCAGACCTGCCCAGCAGCACCAGGGAGGGCTTTCTGAAGGGATACGAACCTGAATAGAGATTGGTGATTTGGGTGAGGGGGGGCAGGGAGGGAACCAAGAGCCTCCCAGGCAGAGGAAACGGCATCCCCTAGAGCAGGAGATGATAGCCATGGTGGCATCTGGGTGGAAGCACAATCAACCACAGGGCCATGAGCTGAGTATGAGCTAGATCAAAAAGGACCACAGAGACATGTTCAGGAGCTGGGATGACATCCTTAATGTGGCTTGATGACAGGAGGGATTTAAACAAGAGAGTGGCCACAGGAGATCGGGGTTTGAGGCTGACGTCACTGGCTGCAGAGTGGACTATGCAAAGAACAGGAGCTGAAGATGGGGTAGAAAGCCGCTGCAGTTACCCCAGGTGGGGTGGTGACATGGAGATTCATTGCTACTCCCACTCACAAGTAAGACCCACTTGGGTGGCCACTGGCCCAGATGAGTTCAGGTCTTTACCACTTGGTCACAGTAAGTAAGAGCCCCTGGCATCGATTTTATCCCTCTCACAAGCAGGTCCCTTCTCCTGGCCCTGCTCCCAGCTTTTTCAGCACCTACCTGTGTTCCACTGGTCAGTGTTGATAAAGACCAGGAGCAAACAGAGGAACGCTACTACCTTGGTGGACTCACCTCCGAACCACCATCCAGCAGGCTGATAGAGCAAGCTGATTTTGAAGGGGAGAAGTAGAGGAGAAGGGCATGGATTTCCTGGCTGGCGCCTGAGGGGGCGTGCCTTAGCACACGGGGGAGGGGTGGGGGGAGCATTCAGGGGGGTGGGAGGAGCATACTGGGGATAGGGTCTCAAAGGCTGCCAGAAGTTTCTGGAGGAAGCAGGAGGCTTTGTGAGGGTTCTAGCCCTCTGCAAGAAGGTGGGGCAGGGCTAGGGTCTGGTGCCATATCTGATTCTCTAGAGGGCTGAGCCAGCCCAGAGGCAGGTGACCTCACAGAGGAATGTGTTTGTCCCCCTGTACCCAAAGAAAGTGCAAGCGGTTATCTGGGTACCATATAACAAAGACAGCCTTGTTTTTGTTTCGCATCTTGACAGGGCATTTCTATTTGCCTTCTGTCTCCCTCTCCATGGTCACCAGAGTGGAGGCCCCAAGACCATGACTCAGAAGCCCTGGGTGTGAAGGGTCCCAATCCCTCAGAACACCTGCATGCAGGCTGAGAATAGAGACAAACCTCCTGGGCTCTGTCTGCAGAGCTGCTCAGGATCCCTGGCTTGCTCAGAAGTACAAATTTCCCCCTCCTGTGCCCTCTGGGGCCACCACAAAGATGGTGAGAGAGAGATTGCCTGGCCAACTTAGGCAGGGAAGCGGGTGGACACAGCCTCTTGTCAAAGGATCAATCAATGCCAATCCTTCACCTGCAGAACCATCGCCTGCAACCATTCTTGGGCAAATGACAGAGCCTTTGATTAATTCTTTTAAACAGCCTTTGAACGGGATTGCGGAAAAAGCATTTTCTCCACCAAATGACACCGTGTAAACTTCCTGGGGACCAAGGGAAGGTGGCACGGAAATCAAAAGCACATTAAATGAAATCACTGGGAAAAAAAAAAAAAAACCTCCCAAAGTAGAAAATATCAACCTCAGCGGTGTTGTCTGAAGCCTGCCATCAAGATGAATGGGGGTTCCTGGGAGAACCATCAGATGGTATTTGTCAACTCTGTTCTGAAGGACAAAACAGGTCATTCCCCCACTGAAGAGAAGTAAGGCAACCGCCACGGGCCAGAGACGCGTGGCTGGAAGTAAAATTAAAACTCCTGGAAACAGCATTGTATGCCACTGGCAAAATGCTGTTTCCGTTTATTTAAACAAAAGTGAAAAAAAGAGAGAGAAGAAAAATCCTTGCAGCAGAGGGATGGGGGTTGCACCACCCTGAATTCCTGGGAGGAGACACAGGACTCAGCCCTTTGGGGCCTGATATCGCCTTACTCCCTCTGGAAGGTACGACAGTCCCCATGTGCTGATCTTTGATGCAACTCCACAGCCCGTCCTGAGCTCCTCGGAGGTGGGCTGGCTTATACTGGGTGCCTGGACACAAGGGAAGTTTCCTCCCTTCACTAAGGCTCTTCCACCATCTTCCTAGACCAAGTCAGGGCATCACCTCTGCTCCACAGCTTCCCCTGACTCAGTTGGATTAGAACCCCAGATAGGTTTGCACCATGTCCCACACGGATCCTATCCTGCCATGTTCTCTTTTAGATGCAGCGAGTTCTTCACATTGCCCTACGAGGCTTGCAGGCACCTCCATTATGGCCCTAGTTGGTTTCTACTGGGATCAATCACACATCCCGCTGACCCACTGGACGAGAAGGTCCTTGAGGGGGCTTCCTGCGTGGCTCCAATTTAGTCAGTACCCAGTAAACACAGGGATGAACGAAGGGAGGACAGTCTAACCTTGATTCTGAGGCATTATAGTATCTACACTGCTTAACCTGTTAGGACATAAGTACTTATTAAATGTTAGGAAATCTAATAATCAGCGGATGGGTGTTTGAGGAGGAGCCTATGAGCACTCTAAAAAGAGTTCCAATACACAAAGAGTGCTGTGAGATTAAAAAAAAAAAAATAGGGAACCCGGACTTACAGTGAGATGTGTGAAGGGAATGGGAGAGTCAACTCCCAGCTTGCCCTGGGGATGCCATCCAACCCCACCTGTGCTGCTCCTGTCCCTGTCCACCCAGGTCATCTATTGAGCTCCTACCATGTGCAATGCTGTGTTCAGCATTGGGTCAAGGGCAAGGTCCTGCGTAGCACCTGATCCAGCAGCCAGGCAAGATGTGGCCCAGGAAGAGCTCCTGACAAGCCAGACTGAGAGCCACACAAACTACAGCTATCATCCTTATAGGTCTTCTAGAGAGCCTGCAATTTCAGACACAAAACTGACATCCAAAGAAGAAAACTACCCTGATTTATTACATATGTCAGAAACTTTAGGGAAAATGTGATGTGATTCCAAATAGAAGGCTCAGAGAAGAAAGAGGCAAGTGTAGCAAAGAGACAATACCAATCCCTGGCCATCTGCCTCAGCCCTAAATACGTGAGGTGCCGGGGTGCAGGGCTTCCAAGGCAGGTTATATGTGAGCTCCGTCCGCATTTTCCTACCCACCAGCACCCATGCCACTCTTCGTAATAGGAAAGCAATTGGGTACAGAGACAGAAAAAGAGGTGATGTGACTGACAGAGGAGGGCCAGAACATTTCTCCTTCAAGAGAAAGGTCAAAGGGACATTTCACTATAAAGAGAAAGGAAGTTGGATCCAAAAAGAATGCTCAGACCAAAGACTAGAAAGACCCAAGTCTTCTCTTCTGGGAAAAACAGAGAGGGTCTGGAGGTACCTGGGACAGAGCTAAGGCAACAGACCCTGTGTGAGGAACAGAGGATGAAGTCCCTATGTCACAGTATCCCTCTTGGTTACTCTCACTGAAGTATATAGTGGCAGGAAGTGTGTGGGTATCTGTCCTCCTCAAAGCATTCTCATTTTTGATGAGGAACCATTAATGAGCTAATTAAAATAAAAGTCATAATAATCCATCAGTGTTTTATCCTTAAAGGAGATCACTGGTAACAAAACATGCTAGTTAAACCTACAGCTACCACAGGACCCATCCATTCTATTCCTAGGTATTTACACAAATTAGGGCAGATATTTATGGAAGACTTGCACACATGTGGTCATAGCAGCTTTATTTGGAATAGCAAAACCTGGAAACAACCCAAGTGCCCATCAGCTGAACAGATAAGCAAATTGTGGTGCCTTCCATGCAATGAAATACTATTCGTCAATAAAAAAAGAAGGAACTCTGTATGAATGCATGCAACCACAGATGAATCTCAAAATAATTGCACCGAGTAAAAGAAGCCAGACAAAAAGAGGAACATTTTGTGTAATTGCATTTATATAAAATTCTTGGAAATGCAAACTAACCCATAGTGAGAGAAAACAGAAGAGTAGTTGCCCGTGGAGTGGGAAGTAACGTGGGGGAAAGCAGGGCAATATGGCAGAATGACGAAAGAAGATGGAGATATTTTGGAAGGTGATAGATTTGCTCATTACCTTGGCTGTGATTATGGCTTCAAGGGTTGTACACCTCCATCAAAAATGATCAAAATGTACACTTTAAATATGTGCAGTTTACTGTATGTTAATTATACCTGTTAGGGAAAATGGTAGTGGAGAAAGCTCTGAAAGGTTATAAATATGCATATAAACTCATGGATTCCTCTTGGAAAGTAGTTTGGCAAAATGTATCAGGAACTTAAAATGTTCATATTCTTTGATACTTCTTTTAGAACTATATCCTAGGGGCATAAAATGAGATACAAAACTTTCACTGCAGGATTATTTATAGTGAAAAAAAATGGAAATCACTAATATATCTGACAAAAAAGAACTGCTCCAATAAATTATGGTACACTCACATATTGAAATATTATGTAGCCATTAAAGGAAAGGCTTATGAAGAGTTTTAATAACCCGGAAAAATACTTATGTGGCAATGTTATGTGAAAAACACCAAGATATAAATTGCATATATGGTATGAACTAAATTATGTAAAAATATGCACAGAAAAAAAAAATCTCCAAAATGCCTTTAGGATTATCTCTGAGTGATGGTGGGTATGGCTGATTTTTAATCTTTTAACAGAATTTTTAAAACCATGTTCCCATTTTTAATGCACTTCCTTAATTTTCTACAATGAGAACATATTTTTTTAAACTATAACAGTATTCAAGGAAATCCTCTAATCTTTCTGGTTCCTTGAAAAAGCAAGGCCTTGTAAGGATAAGAGCCAGATTGCCTGGCTCTAATCCGTGCATCTGCGAAAAGGGAGAAACTTCTCTCTACAAGCTGCCTCTCTCGAAACCACATTCCTTTTTCTGCTTTGAAACCACCTAGTGAACCAACTCATCGGTGCCACACAGTCACCTAGTTTTGTCATATGCTTTGTTGCAACTATCCATATTTTGAGAATAAGCCCCTGAAGGCAAAAAATATCATGTCTCCCTTGGCTTCTGCTTCCCCCACCGCTCCCACTCCAGCCTGCCAGAGTGTCCAGGAAAGAGTAGAGGACCACACACACACACACACGTATGTCACAGGTACACAAATGAGAACATAAGCAAATGATCACACTCTGTCCTGTGTTCTTAAAACATCTCCTTTTCCTTTTTCTTTTAATCAAGTCTTCAACAAACAGCATTGCAGGGTGGAAGGTGAGTGATTGGGTCGGTGGTACTTTGGTCCCATTTTATGAAAAGATAAATGAGACCCAGACCCTAAGCTACTGGGACTAATTTCAAGAGTCTTTCCCTGGGTAAACCACAAACAGAAACATGGGTTGTCTGCAGTCACTCACAGCCTGTGAGTTTGTACCACGACCTGCTAGGTTGGTATCTCCAATGTGCAAGGAGGGGATTTGACAACTTTTTGCTGAGTGATTTCTAGAAGGAAATAGAAAGAATGACCACGAAATTGCAAACAAATGGCTCTGCACTTGATTCCATTTTCTCTATTGTAACCTATAGCCAAGAAAATCTTTACTTTTTTCCAAGATCTACTTGAGGTCTTGACCCTATAGACTATTACTTATTTCAGAAGAGTCTTTGCAGCATCCCTATGTGATTGACACACTGAAGAAATCTGCTCCCTTACCTCAAGAGGCCCCCAGCACTGTTCTCAGTCCCCAAATGTAAAGTTGAGTCAACTCTAGCTTCTCTCCTGGTCACCACCACAGCCCACCAAGCAAACCTTCTGCAGTGACCAAATGTTTTAACAATTAAGTGACAGAAGGAAAAGGTGGCAAATGCCAGCTACATGGACAGATGTTCCACTTGTCCCTGAGGGGCACAAGTCCAGTGTAAGCCCAGGGAGGGTGGTGGGGGGAGGCAGACAAGGTGGAGAAATGTCATGGCCCATGTTCTCCAGAATCAACCCAAAAAGCAATCCATCTTCAGTACTCCTGAAAACCATGGGAAACTACCCAAGCTTTTAGGGGCTGACACACTCAGATCTGGTGAAAGATTCCCTAGAAAAGGGAAGAGAGCGCAAGCAAGTGAGAATACATCTCAACCATCCAAGAGAGAACTGGCAGGGTCTGAATTAGGGTAAGACAGAGCAGGAGAGAATAAGAGGATGGGTTTAGTGTGGGGGTGCACTGAGGACCAGTCATGCACATCATTTCCCAAGTCCATGGTCAGGGACATCACACTGGTATCCTGGGAACATTTACAATAAAGAATTCGGAAAAATGTTACAAATCAAACAAGAGGCTTCCCCACCCCAAAGTGGGTTTTGAAATATTTACAAGTACCACTGAGGACAGGGTCTGGAAACCAGCTGGATTGGTGAGGTCAAGGGAGAGTGAAGACCAGGAAAACTTCTTGTGCTATTTCTAGTCTGAATCTCAGGTTGGATAAGGCTCCAACCCTGGAGAGAGGCGACACCAGAGAATGAGGCGGTAAGGCTCATGGGTAGAGAAGGCAAGCTTAGCTGAGACCATTCTGAGTTTGAGGGATCTGTAAGACAACCCAAATAATGTGACTTGAGGGCAGAGGTGTTCTGTGTTGGAAGCTTGGGAGGCAGTTCCCTGCTGCGGAGTGAGGTCGATTGAAAGCCAGGGGTAGTAACAGTTAGAATTAAAATGGCGGGTGGGGGGACCAGAGGATGACTCGGGAACTCTTCAGAACCCAACTTGTAAGGGACTTGCCAAAGAGTTACTACCTAGGAGCATCGAAGGAGTCACTGGAGACTCCAACTAGACTAGATTCTGCAAAAGGTAGAGATTTGAGGAAGAGAAATAACATCCCCTCAATCTCTGTTTCCTCTTGTGATGGATCAATCTTTGTGCCCATCAGGACCCAATCGGAAAACCAGGAACACTCTAGGTACTTGGAAGAGGAAATTTAACACAAAGCATTGATGAACCAAGTGATGGAGAACCGGAAGACAAAAAAAACAATGGCAAGAGAGGAAGCCACTAGGGCTAGAGGGACAGAAGGAGCAAACGGGGTCACCACAGCCCAGGAAGTGAAGGCCACACGGCAGACCTGGAACCCTGGCACCTCCCCTGCAGAAGAGGACCCAGCAGGGGCAGGATATGGTGCCAGGAGGCAGAGCAACGGAGGAGGAGAGGTAGCCACTGTGAGATGGCCCAGGGCAGAGGAAGAGAGGCAGCGGGCTGTGGCTTCCTTCCACCCTCCAGTCTTCCATCAGTGCCTCAGCTTAGCTGAACCTGGACAGCAGCATCCACCCCAGTTGGCCAGGCCTCTGTGGCCTCTGTAGGACACAGTTCCCCACCACACAGAGCAGAGCATCAGAAGGGTGTGAACAGATCTGACAGCAAACAGGAAAACAACTGATGTAATCATCTACCCCATTTCATCACATCTAGGGCACCACCCATAACAGACCCATCCTGATTTCAGAAATGCTAATATTTGAGGGAAAACAGTCACCCTGGCATTGGTGAGATATGGTATACCTCTGGAGACAGGATCCGATGGCATAATACTTCCCGGCATATCTATTTTCCTGACATATTGTATTTTCTTTGCATAAGATTATTGTCTAATCCTGAATCTACAGAAACACGTCCCAGTCTCTTCGAAGGCGCACGGGGCTGCTGGATGTGATTCTCTGCAGGTTCCTAATTATTCTCCCTTCCCCGGTGCTCACTCCCCCAACCCACCTGCTGTATTATAGCCAGCCACGTTTTCCTGTTCATCATGTCACCCTGGCCAGAAATCAAGTTTATTATTTTATTCATTGACTCCCCACCACATTCTACAATGGATTTCCATATTTTGCGTATACATGCATCCTGGGCCAAAAAGGGACAGTAATCACCGAGCAATGGAAGGGAAGACTTGAATAGCAGCAAGCAAGAACTGGGAAGAAAATGAGCACACCTAAGTCACTCAGCACCTCCTGGATAAATGACAGAGGTGCAGCAAATGCACTACATGGCTGAGGAGCTGGCCAAGAGGTCAAGGTGGCCAGTAATATCCAACACTATGGGCAAGTGTTCTGGAGTAACGGTGCATCCACACTTCAAATTAAACAGGAGGAAGGACTTGGAGTGAGAGTTAGCTCCAGGCTCTCCTCCTGAGGGAGAGTAAGCAGCCGGGCACCTGGCTTCTTCTGCAGTGTGAATCAACAACAAACAAAGGGGCTCCCACTGCGGCTTTCACATACACAGTCACCCAGCAGGAAAACAAAGCAAGAGCCCGACACACACAGGTGGTGGTTCTGAGGCTCTGGGTGCCTGAGGTGCTGGCTGCACTATCACAGCCCACCCAGCTCAAGGCCATGGGGCCCAACATTCTAAAGGGGTCCCTCTCCTCCCAGGCATTCCAGCGGGAGCCCTGGTGAGCAGGTGGTCTCCACAGGTGCTCAGTTGAGTAACACATGCCCTCTGCAGACCTGGGCCTTGGTCTTCCTCATTTCCCTTCTCTGGAATCTTCTCCAACTTCACAGGCTCTCAGCATCCCACATGCTCCAAGGCCATCTCACTGAATCATTTCAGCCATCCCTTTGTCTACTCAGCCAGTTAATGGTTACCAGGATCCAGGGCACAGGGATGAATTAAGACATCAGCCCTGCCCCTTTCTAGGATTTCCCTATTTGGTAGACTAATCAGGATTTTCAAATTAAAAAAAAAGAGTAAGGATTGCATGAACTCTATTTGAGGCATGTCCAGGATCTGGGATGGAGGCTGAGGGTCAGGGGCAATAGCAGACATGCAGGGCAGGTCCTGCAAGGGCAGGAAGTGATGCTGCTTGGAGAAGGAACAATAACCACAATACACCTGGTACCTTCGAAAGCTCTAAGTGCCTGGTGTGGCAGAGACGAGGCTGGGAGAGCTGGGAAGTCCCAAGGCATGGAGGGCCTCCTGCCCAGGCAGGCATCGCCCGCCCTCGTCACCCCTGCCAACTAGACTCCAGCCTCACACAGTGTCTGCTGCCCTCCTGCGCAGCATCATCATTTAATGCTTTTACTCTGTCATCTTGTTAGTTTCCCTATCAAAACTTAGATCATCTTGAGGGCAAAGACCTGTCTTTCAAATAGACAACACTCATGGAAGCCTTCTAGTTCCAAGCAGCCTGCCAAACCCAGGAAGAGGAGGTGGGAAGGGGTTATGAGATGGACATGGCTTGGTAAGGCTAAGTTTGTAGAGAGATATGCTAGCCTGAACATTCCTGAGGCAAAGGGACACTTACCAGCAAAAATAAATTATGTATTTTTTTAATTAAGATTTTTTAGCTTTTCAGGGAATCCTATTACTGGTGAATGACAATCAGCTTTGTGCTGGGAGTTTTTGTCATGTAAATTCTGCACTTACCCAGCAGCAGCAGCTTTAACCTGTCAGAACAATTCACAATACTCTTTGGAGGGTTATCTTTCTGTTTGCTTCATGCTTATTGCTTTGAACCTGAAAACAGGAAAAAGAAAAAGAAAAAAAAAAGAGTCCATTCCAAAATGGGACATCCCTTTGGTAGACCTTTTGCGTATCAATTTCAAAATCAACCCTTCAATAAGAAACTAGAAAAAATTTCCTTTGGAGATCAGACATGGGCAGCAAGGCCTTCCCTGTTCTCACGGACCCCAACCTGCTGGTGTGGCTCACAAGCCAGTGCTATGCTAAGGCCATCAAAGGATGGTGGCTGCATGGTCAAGCCCCAAACCTGCTTTCCCAGGGTCTCACGTCACATAGGAGGGGAACATAAGAGGAGGAGATGCGCTCTTGCCTTCAATTTGTGCAGAAAGGAGTTGGGGGAATGATGAATGCACAATCAATAGAGAATAAAATATGTGACCGTGTTACCAAGGGTGGGGAGGCACAAACCAGAGCCCGGTGAAGAGCACAGGCTCTGAAGTCCGATGATGTGGGTTCAAGTTCTGGTGCCACTACCTGGGGACTTACTGAAGCAGTCTCAGACTCTGTTTCCTCAACAACAAAATGCAGAGGTCACAAGACCCACCTGACAGAGCCTGAAGATGACATGAGCTAGTTCTCTAGAAATGCTAGTTCATGGTAGAGCTCACTAAGAGCGAGCTGCAGGGCAGGCTGCACACAACTCAATGAAGTTGTATAACTATCCCTAAGCCTTATCCCCTTGACACTCCACTTCCCTCCACTCATTAGGTGTGACCTCCTACAGCACCCCATCTTCCCTCTAGAGTACCCACTGTGTGATCTGCCCACATCTTAAGGTGTACTTGAGGCCCGTTCCCCAGAAAATGAGTGCCCTCGGTCCACCTTTCCTTTCTTGGGGCATAGAGAAAACTCTAGCTGAAGCCAAGGTCAAGAGCAAAGAGTAACAGAGGAAATGCAAGTCACCAGCCAGGAGAGACACACTTGAGACGCAAAGGGCCTCGCTGCAGATGATTTAAGCGTGGGACCTAGTAGAGCCCACAAGAAGCCTTGAAGTTTCTCTCTGTGCACTGCAGCCCTGAGCTTCCAAACAATAAGTATGACCATCCTGAGATCCCCTGCAGCCAGGAAGACAAAGCATATGTGGAAGCCCTGCCCAGGCTAGTAGCCCCTGCTAGGCCCAGCCCTTGAAGCATCCAACCACCTGAAAAAGCCTCCAGATGATCCCAACCCCCAGACAGCTAAGGCCACAGACATCATGGATCAGAGACAAGCTATGATCACTTCCTCAAGTTCAAATTCCTAAGCCATAGAATCGATGAGCATAATAAAGGGCTTCTGTTTTATGTCACTGACTTGTGGGGTAGCTTGTTAGGCAGCAGCAGATAACCAAAACACTAGTCTCTTCTAGTCCAAGTATTTGTATCCTTAACTTTATCTTTACAGAAGCCTCTTAAACTAGGATTTACTGTACCTATTTTAAAGATGACAATTGGAGTCTTGCAGGAGTTGTACAATTTGTCCGAGATCCCGACCCCCCCTTCCCCCAGGAGTGGTATCATCAGGATCCAGGTGCCATTCACACACCATGCATCATTCGACACCCAGAATTAAGAGGACATTTAAAGTAAGTCAGATGTTGTTCTTGGTACCTGCAATTGCCCATTTACATATTCTCTATATGCTGATAACACTCACCTCTCAAAGTTCTTTGGGCTGTCAAAAAATTAAAAATACTAAATCCCATCCACTGGAGTTGGGCTTCAAACTGCTCCTCTGACTATGACTCAATGCTTTAGGTCATTGGGAGAAAGGGCAGGATTTGTATGAATCAGATTTCCAGTGCCTTACCTGAAATATCTGAATGACCACAGTCATTGAGATGAGCGGGCAATGTGATCTGAATCTTGGGAGGGATATTTAGTCTCCTCAGCTGTTCCATACAAGGAGGTGCTGAAGACAAAGGTAACTGCTTTGCAAATTCACTTAGAGGTGTTCTGAGAAAAATGCTGAAAATAGACACTCAGAAATCTGGCTGTGATCAGAGGTGCCAGATGTTCCCCCAGACAGTTGGAATATGTGGGCTGCAGGCATTCAGCCTAATTCAACTCATTTCACCGCCCGAAGGTGGGTGCTTGCCATAGCCCAGAGCTTAGGGAAGGAGCTGGGACAACCCCACCCTCAAGAAGCCTCCTGAACCCTGGGCCCAGGGGAAGAATCACTACCACTACCAGGCCACCCATTCGCCACAGCTGCAGACCACTCCACAGTAAATTTCTTCCAGCAAAGTCTCCCAACCTCAGATGGGTGTGAAGGAAGGCAGTGTGATTCCAATGAGGACTGACAGATCCATGTGAGGAGACACCTGTCAGGGGGTCAGATTGCCCCCCAAATGTCCCACAAAGCCTTGCAGATGTCCCCCAAATCTTATCCAATGTCTAAAGGAGCCCCAGTCTTCCCATCCTGATGGACTGACTGCAGAGGAGGCACGGCAAGGACTCTCCATAAACCCCTTCTCTTGGTTGCTCCTTTATGGATCCTTTTTGGAGTTCCCCCCAAATCTAGCCTTGAGACAAAGATGTGAGTGCAGGTAGTTGGGAATGATCTTAGGAAAGTCCAGAAGGGGAGGAGAAGCTACTCAGGAGGCAAGGAAGCCAGGAAGGGGTGGAAGCAAGTCCTCATGTGGAGCCCTGGAGGCCTGGGTGAAGTAACTGGGATGTCCTGCCACCCAGAGAACAGGTCGCTGGGATGCTGACTGCCAACTCCTGTCAGCCATTAGTAAGGACAGTTCCTAGAAGAATTTAATTCCCTGGAACTTGTGACCTGCCCAACTTGCAAACAGAGGATTGTAGTATCCAGTGAGAGCCAACAGCAAAGGCTTTTGTGACAGAAGCCAGGTGACATGCATAAAAACAGCCCAAGCAGAGGAGACTCAGGCAGGGCACTGATTGCATCTGTTACACCCACACTCTGCCCACACGTTCTCCCCCACGCACCCTGGTGGCTACCGCTGTGTTCATGTAACTTGCACTTTATTGAATCTGAAAAAAATGCATCCCAGAGAGAGGGACAAAACCAGCTGTGAGGCCCAAGTTGAAGCTCCCTTCTTCTCTGAGAAGGAGATTCCACCTTCTAAGCCACTAGAAGCAGGTCCCACCTAACTTAAGCCCATTCTGCACCTCCAGCTCGGCCTAGAGGAGTGGGAAAGATGGCCGGCCTTCCCCATCCTCAGCTGGCCATGGAGAGAATTTGGGGCCATCTCCAACCTGGTCTCATGACTACCCTCTGGACAAGGAGGTCTGTTCCTGAACCTCCTAGTAAAAAAAGAAAAGGAAAGGAAAGAAAAATCTAGTACCCTCTAAATCCACTGCATCCTAGGGCTGCCTGAGTGTAACCCTGACCTTAATCTGTGACAAAGAGTAACCATGCTGGGAACGGAACATCATTTAAGACATTTTCTGCTCAGAGCATGAGAAAAGGAAATGGAAAACAACCAGGATTTATCCTGAAATGCCGAAGAGATGAAAAAAGCATCATACCCTGATTGACAGTCTTACCCCCCCCCCTAAATTTTTGCTAGATGTACTTTCATCTGACTGTCAGAGGTATTTCATATAATATTAGGCATTTACTGCCATGATTTTTCCTTTCTGGGGTTCAACTATTTCAGGGGAGTCAGGATGCAATTTTCCTGAAAATGCAAAAAGATTCTTCTTTCTAAAATAAAATCCTGAAGGAACCAATGTGGATGGCAGAGTTGCGGGGAGACAGTCGGGGAGAAGGAAGCATGTAGTAAGTTGAGTCCCAAGGGTGGGTGTGAGAACTCCCCCTCCCACCCAAGCTCTTGTCTTCATTGCACATCGGGTCTGCGCGGGAGCCTGCAGGAAAGCCACTTCCAAATGCACGGCTCATCGTCCAGTATAATTGAAAATATGGTAACGCATAAGAGATGATGTTGATTTTCGAATCAGAATGTCAACCAGGTCTTTTCATTTCAGAAATACATACATCCCTTAGTGCCCCGACGTTACTTACTGTTGGGCTGAGATTTTTATAAACTCAACTCCATGTCAAACATTACAGAACTACCAAAGGTCACCAAGCCATGTATTAAGGGGATATACCATCCCCCATTAAAGAAAAATATTCAAATGCATTTTCTTCTCAAAGTAACTGAGACTCTCTTTGGCGAACGAGCCTCTCTCTTAGCAGTACCTCAAGTGTATGTGAACAAAGAGGGAAAAAAAAGATACCTGGGGATGAAGAACAATACAACACAAAATCAAAAATCCTCGTCCTTCTAAATTATCAATGAACACATGAAGGGAGAATTTTCCATCAATAGAACAATGTTTTATCTCTGGAAAAGCAGAATTGACTGCAACAAATACTACAGCCAGTTTTTTTTTTTTTTTTTTTTTAAATCTAAACCAAAAGAGATGTCTGGGCCCTGACCCAGCCCATGTCACAACAGCATGATTCAGAGAAAAAAAACAAACCCTAGGTCTAGGAAAAAGGGATTTTCAGGGGCAGAATCAACTCCAACTCCCAGGGCTACCAACTCCCAGCAGCGATGGCCCATACCCAGGACCATTCCCGAGGAGTCTCAGAAGTTCTGGATTTCAGGTTGTTGAGAAAGGTGGTGTTTTCTTGGGCATAGTAGTGTCAAAGCTTCAATGCTCAGAACTAAGCCAGTATATCCTTAGATCCAGATGTAAATGTTCTGACTTCAGAAAGAGTCCCATTTGCTATATCTACACACAAACCAGAAACCTCAGCACAGCCAGAAGTCAGCCCCTCTTCCTGCTTCCTAGTGCTGTAGCTGTGGGCTCAGAAATCCACAGGTCTCATCCTCTGTAGCTGTCCCACTTGAATCGATGACAAATCTTTCCCAATTAAAAATCTCATCTTGCCTCTACACGCACCTGATATCATAAATTGCAAATCATTTTTAGCAAACTGTTTAGAAAGCAGAGCACGCTTTATACACTTAAGACTTGCACAGTCTGAGGTTTAACGGAATGCTGATGGGGACAAGGAGGATTTGAAGAGCAATGAGGGACAGCATCCCATCTGCAGCAGCCGGTGATTACAACTGGACTCTCACCAGGGTGTGATGGAAGTATTCTCCTGAAGTGAGGGTATCCGATGCTACAGAACAGAGGGGGAGCTCCTGACTACATGTTTTCACGGATGGCAAAGTTAACTTCCATCAATTATCCAAGAATGATACGTACACACTCTGGAAACTGCTTCTAAATCATCAGCCACAGAGGTTCAAGACTCTGGGGATCCCAGGGCACAGAGGAGAAAGAGCAATCAGGGAAAACCTCTATCACATCTCCACATCACCCCCAGCAAAGATTCGGGTCCCTGGGAGCTCTCTCTACCACCCACTCACCAACCCTGTGCTAGACTATGTTTGGGGACACAGGAATGCTAAGTTACAGTCCAGTGAAGGGAAGCAGGTGGACAATGATGATATAATCAGAAAGAGCCACTGGGGAGGTCTGCATGGGAGCTACATAGTGGGGAGCTCCGTCAGCCAGGAGGAGTCCCAGAAGAGGTGCCAGTAGTGTGAGGGGCCAGACAGCCAGGCAGGGCAAAGCACAGACTGAGCAGGGCGTGCAGAGCGCTGAGCACCAGTGGGTTCCATGAGCAGGAACTGAGTCTCACGCAGGTGAGCTGGACGGGGGGTGCACATGGAGGACCCGCTTTTCTCACTCAGGCACCAGGCTCTGGGATGGGCTATGCTCAGCAGAGCTTGTCTTCCAGCCCAGGTGGGCACTGAGTGCCTTTTAAGATGAACCAACTCAGGCAGAGTTAATTCTGAAAGTCAAAAAGTGACACAGAGGAATTCCACTCAGGGGAGTGGCCGGGTGTGGGTGTTTGGAAGACCCTCTCTATGGGCTGGGGATGGAAGAAAGAACCCTCCACAGGCTGGTGACATATAGGACCACAGTCACAGGCAAGGAGAATCCATGTCACCAAGTACTCCCTGAGCAATGAGGCCCCCACAGAGCACTTGCTGGCCTTCCACCCTCTCCCCAGGTCCTAAGGGGCTAAAACAGGGGGGAAAGAGTCAGGGATGCAGTCGTTGCCATGACACCAAAGACAAGAGACAGAACCTGCCCACACAGTGAAGAGAACATACACTCCGTGCTCCTGATGGGGAGGACAGGGTCCCTGGAGCCCTTCCTTCAGCAGACATGGTTGAGATGGAGAACAGGCATCTCCAGGTTCAACAAGGGAAGACACCAGGCTGGATGCCCCATGTCCACGTCCAGGTGAGGCTTCTGTGACCTGAGTACTGCCAGCTGCACACAGGAGGCACCTGTACCCCTTGGATGACAGAGCCTTTCTATCCCTTCAAAGGTGTCTCTCTAGACACTCAGGTGGGTAGACTGGGGTTCAGCAGGCCTCAAAGTTCCCAGAAATTGCCTTAGTCCAGAGGAGAGGGAACATGGAAGTGCACATGTCCTCCTGCTGTCACAGAAGCTGCCCAGAAAAGGCACAAGGTTGTCCCATATGAGAATCTAAGACCCACTGCAGCTGACATGCAGCCTGGGCCCGGTTTCCTACAGATCTGTGACCACTCACTGCCAGCTTTTAAATACTAGAAGATGTGTCTCACACACTCATTCCTGGAGGGGGCCACACAACGGGGACACAGATGCTGCTATTACCTGAACACAACTTGAGTGCCACAGCAGACACTCATCTGCTTCACGTGTCCACCCACACTGCCCCAGACAGTCTGCCATGCTAGCTAAAATGCTGTCCTGTGAGCATGCTTCACTACGGGTGAGCAGTGCCCTCTCTCAAAACAAACATTGCAAGGTGAGATCATCTATCATGTCTCATTACCAGAGTCTGCATGAAGGTCAGAGATGTTTCCTCCTTGATAAGATGAAGAGAGAAGAGCTCAGAGGCCCTAGTGTCTTGTAGACGGATCCAAATCAATGGCAGCTCCAACTTTTCTATGCAGGAGATCATTTGGTTGGAAGTGTGAACAGGTGACTTATTTTGAAGCTGTGGCTCATGGCAAGCCCCCCCATCTCCAGCAGGATTGGCCGGCTCTGATCAATACACGCAGAAATATTTTCTGAAGATGCTTTACTCATGTTTTCCACTGGTTTGAGGAAACACCGATTGTGAAGCTAAATAATGATGATTCTTTTCATTATTAGCAGTATTTTAAGAAGTGGCTCCAGGGAGCAAGAGAGCCCCATCTCCAAAAAGCCACTATTGGTGGCAAGAAGGACAGGAGGAAAGAGATGCTGAAGGGCAGGCAGAGACCATGCAAGGGGCATGGGGATGGTGAGGGAATGAGGGAACAAGAGGGATCCTGAAACTGGCATCTTTCACCTTATCCTCTAATGGGCTTTGGGACAGAGTGGTGGTGGGACATATCTGAAGGCCAAACTCCAGGAAAAGCTATAGCTTCTAGCAAAGATTCTCAACTGGTCCCTAACTTGAGTCCCTCTTGTGAGGAGAGCTAGCATTTAACTTTTTGGAAGACTAGGGTAGAAGTGAGGCAGGGGGGTTGTCCAAAAAGATATGAGTGCAATAAAAAAAAATGCCTTATCAATGACTTCCAATTAAAGAAGAGGAAATCACTAGATGGGTCTTAAATGTAATTCTAAAATTGGCAATCAAGCAAAATACAACCATCTTGACATTTCTGAAGTTGGTGTAATAAAGCCGAAGTAATTGGTTTGTAAAACAACAATGACAACCACAGAAAAGAAAGCCGGGAAGGTGAGGTCTAGGTGTTAGTTGTGACATTCATCTTCCTCTGATTATGAATGATCTGAGCCTCCTTTTCTTCTCCAAATGACAACCCATACTCCCACGGACAAACAAAAATACCAAAAAGAAAAAAAAAGAAGAAGACTCTTAAAAATACCACGAAATGCAAAAGCAGTACTTTGTCCCAAACTCCAGCATCTCTGTGTTTCCTGAGTGATAGCTTTGTCTTTCAGCTCTTGGCTCCGAACCCTGACTCTTGACCTGTCAAAGGCAGGGCTGCAGAGGGGAGAAGCTGGAACTAATTTTCAGCCAAGTGATCTAGAAGTGTTGGAGAGCACAGGGAGTGAGATGCTAGGACTCCGGGGGCTTCATCTGTCCTTGTCTGTTGGCTGAGAGGACCAAAGTAAGTGATGTGCTAACTCCAGAGGCATGGAGAAGAATCCCTTGCAGTCCAGAATTATTCTCCTAGACTGAATCTCCTGTCACCATTAGCAATTCATTCCTTTGGGTTAGCCATCACCTTGGTTAGGTCTGGCGCCATTAGTTACAAGACCAGCTATTACAGGAGACCCTGGGCATTCTAAAAGGGCCCGATCTGTGAAATACTCTAAGAGTGCTTGTGGGTTTGAGAACTTGAAGGATAAGAAAGAGTTGGAAACGTGAAAATGTAGGCCAAGGGGTCACCAAACACATGTCCCCTGCTGCTGAGGACACAGTGTTCAAGAGCTGCAGTCTGCCTTCCAAGCTCAGCAGCCATCCCAAAGGGAAGATGACCTCTGGATGCCCAAGCACTAATTTTGTGCCACTTGCACCCGCTTAGAGATACCCTACACCCACCCAGCCCAGCATGGCTGGGATGCACTTGACTAAATAAAGCAGAATTGGGTCTAAGCATCAGGCAGAAGTGTCTCTGGCTTCGGGTCTGGAGTGGAATGTTAAATGTTTCCTGGCAGCCTGAGAGAGAAAGTGTGAATACCTACCCATGTTCTCAAGCTATATAAGTCCAGATAAAGTGTACTGCTGCAGAAGAAATCATAAATAATACATCCTAAGACCAGGACTTCAATATTTTTGAAGGGTTTCATTTCTCCGCCCTTCCAACTTTGATATATGTACTTACTTAACAAGGGTCTGGGGAGGGTTAATTGAATTAATATATGTAAAGTGCTTTGAGTTTGAAGAGAATGCGCAATATAAATGGAAGTGTCACTAAAAAGGTTAATCTAATTTACATCTAACACTTTCAGTTCAGGGTGTTAATGAACTATATCCTTTTAGAGAGTGATTAATTTATAGAAATGTGATTATTTTTCCTAATGCTCTATATGGGTCAGCTTCGCCTATTACTATATCTCACTTTATGGGAGAATTCCGCATTTTATAAATTAAAATAATAAATCAAACATCTCTGTAATGGTTATATTTCATTAATTACAAGGAGACATGCATTGGATTAACATTTATCTGTTTTAATTAATTTGCTGCAATGCAGTTATCCATGCAAATTGGAAAACGACACATCAGCCTGATGATATTAACTGTTTTGACTGGTTCTTCCTGAAAATTTATGGGTCCGCAACTGCTGCATTCGTTGCATAACCAGGATGACCACCAGTGTGTGACTGTATATCAAAGAGCTGGGAAGGGTCTCAATGCTCAGTTCAAACTTCAGAAAGTATAATTAACTAAATTTACATGACAGTATAAAGAAAGATGGAAGGTTTTGTTTGGGGGGTTGGAGTCCCAAAGTCTCCAAACAAATTTCTTAAGTCTGATCCCTTTATTTTGTTAGGCACTTTGTATCTTCAAAGGGTGTTCAGAGTGTCTTGCATTTGGAAACTTCTAAAAGGAAGCAGGCAGATACCCTGGGATCCTTCCAATCTGTGAAAAAGCCCCAGTCCAGAGGGACTGAGTGATTTGTTTAAACCTCACAGCCAATCAGTGGATCCAGGCCCCAGGGAAGGGGTGGGAGGGGGGAACCTTGGCTTTTCCTTAACACTCCACAGGATTTCCTAGTCACATTTGACTGAGGATGCAAATTTATTTAACCACATAGTACAATAGATATCATGAACATACAAAGTGACAGAAGTACAAAAATGATGTGCTTTTTTAAAAAATTGACAATTTTTGCATGACAATTGAATGCACTGATTCCAAAGGAAAAAGTCAAAATTGTAGTCAATGGAGCATTCTCAGAGAACCATCTGCAACCTCTCCAGGTGCCAATTCCAGTGGCACGTGCAGAACCTGCCTCCTTCACACACTTTGATGCAGCTACTGTTCTCCTGATTCAGCTGTTGAACTGAGCATTTTAGACCCTACAAAGTGAATGTTGCAAATTGGTGTGGGTGGATAGTCAGATCACTAAAGGGGGAAGGCCAGAAGGGTAGCTTCTCCCCATGACCAAAGGCAGGAATTGGCCAGGACCAGGAGAAAAACATGCATGGGCAGAGTCGTCCTACAGGGTGAGTGGCAGCACCCTTACACACAGTCACCTCCTTAGCACCCAGCATCCATCCTGGGCCTCAGACAGTCCTGGGCACTGGTTGCACAAGGGCGACCAAAGCAGGACATGTCCACTGCAGGGGCTCCTAATCCACTGGGCAGACAGGAAGGCAAAAAGTACCTGAAGGGTTGGATAAACAAGGGGTGGGGGCAATATACAGGAACAAGTCCCTCTCTCCGCAGGAACAGCAACATCAGGAGAAGCAGGACAACACAGGGTGCATCTCTCCATCTTGCCTGAACCTCAAGAACACCAGAGAGATTGAGCTTGGCACAAAATCCCAGCTCCTGCCCTACAACACTCAGGGCTCAGGCATCAGTGTTATTTTAAAACTCTTTCACATGGCGAGATCAGAGAGGGGACTCTGAAACTAGACTGTGGATTCAATTCCTGGCTCTACTGTTTGACTAGCTGGGTGAACTGGACAAGTAGCTTAGCCTTCTTTGCCTCAGTTTCCTCACTTGAAAAGTGGGCACAGTAAGGGTTTACACCTTATTGTTTGGCTACCAGAGTTCTAGGAGTTGACATCTACAGAGAACTCAGAACAGGGCTTGGCATGTAGTAAATTTTTGAAAGATGAAGCCATTTACCATTTGGAAATTTCTGGAATGCTCACCGAGAGGAAGACGGGGGTGAAACCATCAACAGATTTTAATGCAAGCTTGGAATCTATCTTAGAGCACCGGAGCTTCTGTGGGGGTTGTCAGCAGGGTGCAGCGGCCAGTTTTTAAAAGGCTGCAGGGTCCTGTGCATTCTTGCTCCAGTAGGGATTTGAGCATCGGGCAAAGACAGAAGGTCCCTGCAGACACCTCCTGTCCTGGCCTTTGCTCTGGGAATGACGGAGCTCCTTATTAAGGTCTGATAGAGAAAAGTGGAAGGTGGAAGAAATGAGAGGCTCTGGGGGACCCACCTAAACTATCAGAAGGGACAGGAACTGGTGATAGTACCTCTGGGACCATGACGATGAACTGTGGCAAGAGACTATAATTCCAGGTGCTAATAGTGAAGACCCCAGAACCCGTGGAAATAGGATCCTAGGACCTCAAAGAGCCATGCTGTTTGAACAATGCTCATAACAAGGAGCAACCTGTGCAGGATCGAATAATCCCAGGACCAGTTCAGATCCCTGAATGGTTAGTGAGGATGGAATTCATGGGGAATGGGATTTCTTGTAGGCCAGGCAGAACTGGGGTTCATAGAGGAAAAGTTCTAGATCTTTCCTGATAGAATCAGGTGGACATGATAAAGGAAAGGAGATGATGGATGTACGGAGATAAATAAGCGAGAGGATTCCTTTTGCCCAAATAGGGACAAGCAGCAGATTCTCAGAAGGGTGATGAGAGTTAAGATACAGGGGGCTGGGCGTCGTACTCTGGAGCACCCCAGTAGGGGCAGTGAGTGAGCCAGAGGTGGGTAAAATGGGCTTAAAGTGAACAAGGAGAAAAATTTCTTGTCAGGGCCAATGATGCCCCTGGGGAGGATGGATAGGACCAGAGGGTGCTCTGGGCTGGGGACAAGCAAGGTCCTGAGGAGGTATTGGAGATAAGACATCTGCTCCAAGAATTAGAAAATTTTCTAAAGCAATGAGACAAATGGCTTCATGTAAGAAGTTACCTGGCTTGTCATGCTGGTGCCCTGGCCCTGGATTACAACCAGCTACAATCAGTCTGTCTGACCCCTTGATATATTCCTGGCTCGGCTGTTGTGGGTCCTGTGATGTCCACTCACAGACCTGTGAAATGAGTCTTTGTGAAAAATGCAACTGACATATATGAACTCTTGCTATAAGATGAACAGTCAAGCTAACTGTCACAGTCAGACACCTGCTTCTCTTTCTGAAAAACTTCCTCCTGTTTTGCCTTTCTGGACACCCCCATCAGCATCCTCTCTTCAGCTTCCAGTGTCCAACCATCTAACCTACTTGGAAATATGTGTGGTATCTTCCATTAACCTGCGTGGTTCAGAAAGAGTCAGAAGAGGGCAAGGTGTGATCCAAATGAAGAGCCGTAACAGAACCGAGGACACACAGGCCAGCCAGCTGGGGCAGTCTTCTGCTACAGGACACTCCCCCAAACACATCAGCGCAGACCAGTGCAGGCCAGACATGACAGGAAGCAGGGAGGACTTCAAGATGCCTGCACCGGAAGAGACAGATCCTGCTCACTCTGAATCAAGGAGTGAATCAGACAGTGAGGCTTCCCGAGAAATGGACTCTCACAGCAGTTTTGACATGAAACTCACACAAATATTATCAGACAGGGAGGCGATGCCCTCGGGGCCTACTGAGCCTCTCTGATCCACTCAGAGCCTCCCCGAGGCACACAGCAAGTCACTCTGGTAGGTCAGCCCCGGTGAGGGGAAGCAATCCATGTGATCACAGTGTTCTGCGTTTGGCGCCACAGTTCGGCCACCTTGGAGCTGTGAGGTATTGAGTAGGTAGTTGGGACCTCAATTTCCTCTTCTTTAAGAATGGGGGAATAGCTTTGCCTCCTTAGAGTTAAACCAAATGACATGGAAAGTGCTTCAAAATGGTGCCCGGGACAGGGTATGCCTTCAATAACTTTTGCCATTTCGTTAGCTCTGGAGTCTGTATGCAGAATATATTCTATGCTGGCTGAGTCTCCCTCGCTGGCACCTGTGTGCCAATCATGGGCACTCTAACTATCTGGCATTCACCAGTCCTGCCCCATGGCCAGCTGCTCGCCCAATGCCTACTCATCCATCAAGATTCCTTTCATTTCCTCCATAAAGCCTCCCCGGACCTCTCATTACCTTGCCAATGTCTTGTGTTGTGTGTGTGTGTGTGTGTGTGTTGTGTGTGTGTGTGTGGAGGTTGCTGGGGATTGAACCCAGGGCCTTGTGCATGCCAGGCAAGCACTCCACCAACGGAGCTATATCCCCAGCCCCGCCAATGTCTTTCTTACAAGACCTTTTGAGGTCTGTGATGCAAGATCTACCATTTTCCTATAAACTACTAAGTTCTGTAAGGGTTCAGTCATGTGTGAGGTTTGCCATCGGCAGAGGGTGAACTCTTTGATATCTGGAACTTACTTTAATATTTTGTTCCCCTCAGAGAGAATAAAAGGAAGTAAAAAATAGCCATTGGCTGAAAGGCTAACAAGCAGAGCTCATGAGCCTGACTCCTCTCTGACCACTGCCCCCTCCTGCCTCTGCATGTTTCTTCCCCACAGTTTGCAGTGCGATACTTTGTGCTAAAATAGCACCAGTGTCTTCAGCTTGACACTCTTCCCCAAGTTCAGTCGTCTCCACAGTCCATCCTCAAAATCTGACTTTCCAAGGGAACCATTTCCATAGGGCCCAATACTGGTGGGATACAAAGCAAATGATAAAATAAATGATCTGTCTCAGTCTTTTATTTGGGTGTCCTAGTTTGGATTATCCCTGTCTATGTAAACATGCATAATTGCAAACACTATAAAGGTCATAAACAGAATGTTTCTCTACTTTCTGGGACAGCAGAGCTGGGAGGAAAGCATTAACTGGGTGGGAAACATTTCTTTACACCCCAAATCACAAAATATCAGCTCTTCCTCCAAGGATCAGAACCTCCCACACCCCTGGTCTGCACATGGAATCACATTTGTATATTTGTTTACATAGCCAACAACAGCTGATCCTTCCTCAATGCTGACCCTGCATTAAGCTCCAGGAAGTCTGAGGTGATAAATGGGGGATCTGGCTTCAAAGGCATTTACAGACCAGAGAAAGAAGAAGAGGCTTTTATAAACAAAGTCAAATACATGTGTACATGTACATTTATACTTATATATGATATTTGCACACACATGCACATCCACACACTGAGAGAAAGAGCAAGAAGACAGACCGAGAGGCAGAGAAATGGAATCGAGTGTGAGTCAGGAGAAAGTATGAACAGAGGTGCTGAATTGCTAAGAGATTAGAAACAGGGAATTTCATCAGTCACCTACATTAGACACATGTTTAAGCTACCAGTAATTACAATCATTGTAGAGTTAGTACCTTTTTATTGGCAGAGGGGTAGCCAAGGATTGAACTCAGGGGCACTCAACCACTGAGCCACTCCCCATTCCTATTTTGTATTTTACTTATAGACAAGGTCTCACTGTTGCTTAGCACCTTGCTTTTGTTGAAGCTGGTTGTGAACTCGCAATCCTCCGGCCTCAGCTCCCAATAGTTAGTGCCTTTTGTATACCACAAAATAAATCGAAGTGTTTTCTAAGCACTATTCTGACAAACTCGCAAGTAGATTTCTGTACCTGTATTTTACAGATGAGGAAACTGAGCCTCAAAAGGGTTAACTAACTTGCCCAAGATATCTATGAACAAGGGATAGGGCCTGGACTGGAACTCAGATTTCTCAAGCAATTAAGCCAAAATTTTACTTCATACAGGAGGGGAGAAAAGTCTTAAATGCCTAGGATAAGAAATGATAATGCCCTGAATTACAAACAGGTGCATTCACTAAGCCAAACACCATTGACTAATCATCTCATGTCTCAAGGTCAGGCCTGGACACGCAGCAAGAGCCTGGGTGATGCTCCAGCTCTCAGGGCTCAGAAAACAGCAGTGCAGGAGTTGGACAAGGAAACACAGGCAGGCAGAGGGACAGCCAATGTTTCCTGGGTGGCCAGCCTGGGAAGGTTCCTAGGGACGGCCAAGTCCACGTCTGGCCACATCTTGGGTAACCATGGAAATGAAGCTAAGGGAGATGACCTTCTAGCCAGAAGGCCAGAGGGTTCAGGGCAAGGATGAAGCACAATCTGGTCCAGGAACCACCGGTGATTCAGGATGACTCTGACAGATGCTCTGATATATTGCTGAAGGCTTTCTGGCATTTCTGTTGCAGGCAGGGAAAAAGCTCTGTCATGTCCCAAGGAGGCACCTGCTACTTGCTCAAGATGATTAAGGAAAATTCATCACACAATTCCATACCATCTTTGCCCCTGCAGGAAGTTCTACAATGTGCAGACTGGAATATTCAAGAAAGGCTTTGAATCTGTGGGAAGGAGGATGAGGCCACTGCTCTGAGCAAGCACCCTGGTTTCCACAGGTGAAAGCAAGGCCCACTCGTCTCATTACCTGCAGCCCCTTTAACACTGCAACCTGGACCCTCAAAGTCTCCTGGGTAATTCAGACACACAAACAGCTCAGTTTCTGGTGATCCCTAAACCTGTTTTCAAATCCAAAGGGAAGAACCTCTGGCAAATAAGGCATGGGTGTGGCAACCCTTTATATTCTGACCCCAGAGCCACACTCTCTTGCTGAAGGTCTTGGCAAGTCACATGACCTCTCTCAGACTCACTTTCTTATGTGTAAAACGGGCTAAGACAGGCTGTGCAGGCTAAGACAGGCTGTGCATGTGCTGTCGGAGGAGTTCAGGACAGCCCATGAATGGGATTAGCAAAGCACCTGTTTACATGCTAAAAAGGGGCTCCAAATGCTACAATTACAACTGCACTATTATTATTAGAATTCTGCTCTGTACTCTCCCCTCCCTATTACCACAGGCTACTTTGGCAAGCTCTCTCTCCCCAGCCCCATGTCTCTTGCCTATGTTCCTAACACTCAGTTAGTATTACACTTTGGACAAATTCTGTCTATTGCCATTTGCTTAAAATTTCCATATAAAAATCTTATCTTGATAGTGGGTCAAAAACTCCTCCAAAACAGGTAGGGGTGGAATAATGATGGTCTTCAGCTATCTGCTCAGAAACTTCCAGAGCCCTGGTCCAGGCTCTGGGCACACAGGTGAGCACCCCAATCACTGAAAATCTATACTCAGGATTGTCCCATGTGACTTCTACGCTTGGATGCTGGGCACTGAAAGGGGACTGTGTAACTAGTGGTCTTTGAGATGATGAGACCCACACATTTTGCCAGATTTACCACAAACCTTCAGATGCATATCTAGATGGTACTGTCTTCTTTCCCTTGGGCAAGACATGTCTTTCTCTTTCCCAGAGACTCCCTGGGTCCAAAATACCTCCCCAGCTTTTTACATAGAACACATGGTAAGTAATCTGGTCTCTTCATGGAATCCAATAAGAGTTTTTTCTTTTTTGATAGACGAGATAGAGAAGGGTGGAGGGAAAGGGTTGTAACTGCCCAGACACTATATGATTTCTGAAATTGCCCTGAAAGTGCAGAGATCCTGTGAAAACCTCACACTGTTCCTGGGGGTTAGCTATTTGGTCTCCTATAACAAGAAACAAGGAAGGCATATTGCGCCCCATAGACACAGGCATCCCACACCAGCCCGAAGCTGAGAGTGCACACTTCCAGTCATTGTCCAGAGGGCACATCAACTCTGCAAGACAGCTCCTTGTCACCCTCCCGATTTTCTCCCACAATAGATACAAAAGTGTATGGAAGAAGAAAGAGAATTTTTTTGTTCAATCTTCTTCACATGCCTCCTGATTCTTCTCCTTTTTTTTTTTTTTTTTTTTTTTTGGTGATGGAAATAACAACATGAAGCTTAAAAATGGCAAAAAATCAGAGGCAGGGCGCATCATACCGAAAGCATATAGTTTTATTAAATTCAAACGTTCTTCAGAGATTATGTGATTTGAAAACATAAACTGCAAGTGCATTGTAATGAAGAAAGTCGGTCCTGTAAATACACACTAAAGTGTCAGAATAAATGTCTCTGCTGTGATCAAATATCACACATTTGTCTCAAAAAAAGGCAGCAAATGGTGCTCTTTGCCGCCCCCTAGTGGTTGTAAGGGGAAAGAAGCGGAAACAAGGGGGATTCACTTCAGAGAATCTATAAACTTTTTATACTCGGAAGACAAATGACTGGTTTTAACCGTGAAATGGATATGTTCTAAGTGGGGGAGATGAAGGATGTTGGTTAAAATGCACATAATTATTCACATAAAGTGAATCATTGATAGCCTTATTTTTCTCTTCCTCGCTCTCTCATCTTTCCACCCTGACATGAGAACTCAGCAATGTGTTATGCACACCAGGTTTTCTTCCCAAATGACTTCTTCCCTGATTTTCACTTGCTGTGAACCTCCTCCCCTGTTTGTAGACATCTGCTTATAAATATGTCACTTGCTCTGCTATAAAGAAATAGAAAAATCTTCCCCTCAGAATGTAATTTGCCTGCTTAACAAAGTATCTATACTAAGGAACCAAGGCAAAGGGTTGGGAAGTTCTTTCTTTTATTATTCTTGTTTTCACGGAAACAGTCTCTTAGCTTGATTCCTTCATCTCAGTGTCACCTTTACCTATGTTTAAGACGTTTCATTTTTCTGGAATGAGTTTGTCTTTGCAGAAGAAAAACTGTCAAAGATACACAGGGAAGGGGGGGCGGTTAGAAAGAAATAGGGAGCCTGCTAATAAGCTTTTTTTTTGAAATCATGTCATAAAAAATTTAAAGATTACAAATAAACAGAAACTCTCCTATTTTCAAATTCATTACTCTCAAACTATAGGAGAAGCAGTTCCCAAAGCTCAGACAAGACGCACCATCTGCCTCTGGATCTCTCCATCCGCCAAGAGTAATTCCACCTGATACGCATTCCCTTCTCTGAGCCACTGGTACACTATAGTTCAAAGCCAGCCTCTAGATCAGGTTGTCTCTTAATAGAGAGCCTCTTTTCCAGCTGGTGCAAAGCCCTCCGCCCTAAGGTGACCGCCAGGCAAGATTCCAAGGGTCATGTACCCTCTTCTTTGTCAACGGGCAAATTTGGCCACAGCCCGCAAGCCAAACGCACGCCCTCGTCGACAGCGCAGAGAATCAACAAGTTATCATTAAGCTGAGCGCTCTAGCCTGGATCTGCCACAGCCTCCCCTGCGCCCACCTGCACCCACCCTCACGCGGCCCTGCTTTTCTGATGTCTCCACACTGCCTGCGAGCACGTGACCTTCAGTTTCAGACCCGCCCTCCCGGCGCCCCTACCCGATGCTCCGAAGCAGCAAAGTACAGGGCTCGCCAGCTCCCAGGCTCGCCTGACGTCTCCAGGCGTTCACCGGGCTCCAGCTTCCTTCCGGGCTGGAGAGGTGGGGAGGTCAACATCTTCAGAACAACTGGATGAGCGAGGGAGGGGTACCAGATTCGGCGCCTTGGACCTCGGGAGCCCAAGCAGAGTCGGAGAAACTGGGGAGCATCACAACGCGCACTTCTTCGGGACTCTGCCGCCCACCCGGAGGGCGCGCATTCCCAGGGGAGCCAGGGCCGCCCTGGGGGACCACGCGGAGTGCCACGGGGCCTTCCCTGGAGCCTCCAAGTTTCCACTCCATCCTCGACCTGGGAGACCAGTCACAGCTCAGCTTCCTTTAAAGACACCGCCGCCGGTCCTTCCCCCGGGGCAGGAGCAGACACCTGCTTCTCCCCGCGGCAGCGCCAGCGCCCTGCTGAAGCCATCCCTGGGCCGGAGCCCGCGACGCTCCCACCCTGGCACAGACCGCCCCCAAAGTTGTCTGGACTCCCCAGACCTCGCCTGCTCCTTGGCTTCAGGACCCCACCCAGGGATGGGGTCGGCGCCCGCGGGCGGGCGGAACCTCCCTGGTCCGCTGCATAGGGCGCTGACTTCGGGAATTGCGGGCGCACAGAAGCCGGAGAAGCTGCGGTAAAGGACCGTGGGCAAATCCAGCGTGAGCCGAGTCCCCGCCGTTTGCACCCTCGAGCCTGCCCAGCCTCCCTGCTAGGAGAGGAGAAAACTTCCCCAGCACCCACCTTTAGCCGCGAGGAGGCGGCGCCGCCGGCTGCCCCCGCTGCTGCCGTTGCCGCTGCCGCTCCCCACGCCCAGCGCCAGCAGGAGCGGCACCCAGCACAGCCTCCCAGGCAGCATCCTCGCCGCCGATGCCGCCAACAAGCTGCCGCCGCCGCCTACTGCCAGCGCCGGCTCTGGCCTCCCGGTGTCCGCCGCGTCGCAGGCCGCCTCGCGGTGCCCGCTGGGTGCGCTTCAGGCGCCGCCGCCGCCGCCGCCGCCGCGCTCGGCCTCCGGTGCCCTCCGCCGCGCCGCTCGCTCGCCAGCAGCAGCCGCGCTCACTGGCGCGGACCCGGAGCGGCTCTGGCGCTCACCCCGGGACGGCCCGTGACGTCACGGAGGGAGGGAGGTGGCTCGTGCATATTCATGAGACGCGGACACAGGCCCTGGGTTCCGCGCTCCCAGCCTGGCGGCTTTGGCCCCCAACTTTCCTCCCGCGGACCCCACACTGGGCACTCGCGTTCTCCTGCCTCCGTCAGGAGCCAGCACCCAAAAGACTCTGGTGGGCGACTCCCCGGAGCCCTCTGGCTCGGCGTCCCCAGTCAGGTTCTCCAAACAGCTGCTGCCAGGAATGATGGGCTCCCCTAGAAAGTGATTGCCTGGCGCCTGGGGGTCGCCTGCAGGTCGCCTGCAGGGGCCCAGGGGCCCTGCCCTGCCATCCCTTTTGAATTGACGTCTGGGCGGAGTGGCCCGGCGGGCGTCGCTGCGGGTCCTGCCCTTGGCTGGGTCTCTGGACGCTCTACGCTGCCTGGTCTGGGGAGGGCGCCAGCCGCACACCAGAACCGAAAAACTTAACTGCTGCTTGGACTTGCAGGGTCCATTGCCTTGGACCTGGGTGGCTGCAGTCGGGCTCTGTACCATCTCGGAGAAGCAGGAGCAGCAGTGGTTCTCAGAAGCTGATGAACTCGCTGAATCAGAAAAGACAAACTTGGGTCTGCAGTGCGGATCACACTTAAACTTCTCTGCAAGAAGTTACCACTTTATGTTGTCACTTTGGATCTCTAAGCAGACCACCTGACCTCATGCCTTATAAAACACAGGCTAGGTAGAACTGTCAGATCCCTGAGCACAGGGACCATACACACCTAGACATCCTCAACCACACGTAGGACTCTAAAGGATCCCAAAGGTACTTAATAAACAACAATCAATGGCTCAGAAGAAACCCCAACCCTATTTCCATACATGCCACCATTCAAGGTCCATAAGAAGTACTTTGGAAATAAAGTAGGTAGGGAAACATAGAAGCAAACAAAATCATTTATTTATTCATTGATTCAAGACATTTCCTGAACACCCAGACAGGTTGTGTCACTCTTCCAGGGAACACTGGACTGGGCACTGGAGGGCCTCAAAGCCTTTCTCCCTGAAGAGGGAGAAAGAAAAGTTAGTAAAGTGATTACAGTCCCTTTGTACGAGTTATAGTCCTTCATATTCTTTTAGTTTCTTGGTATGAGCCTATACAAATCAATTAACACAATGTACATATTTCAACAGTGACTAAACCACATCTTATAATTAATAAGTAAAGTTTGGGGTACTCAAAAAGCCATAAAATCTATTAACAGCCCTGTGTTACTCAGCCCTCCTGCACCCCTCTGGCAGAGCACTGATAGTCAAATCTCTTATCATTTTTCCATCATCCAAGAGATGCTTGAGGACAGCCTTGACTCCTCACAGTGCATGGGGCTCTGACCAGGCTGCGCTTTTCACTGCAGGTCCTCTTTAAGGCACAAATCAGCACCTGTTAGGAACAACAAATTAGGAAGCGTCTCAGGCCAACACCACACACCAAGACCTGGCATTTCTTAGATTTGAGTATCAAATTCCAGGAAGAGTGTCATAGAAAGGTGCAAGCTGACCCAGGCAAAATCAGGGAAGCCAATATGCAGAGGATAAATATAAATGTTAACTCACCTCCTTCCATTTAAACTACATTCAGCTACATATCTGTTCTCTCTTGATTTTCTCTAAGTAGTAAGACCTACCTTGCCTATTTACCTTCGCTGTCCCATGATGTCATTATACTTGGTATTGTTAAGATCACTTGGTTGATCCCAAGTATTTTACATGAAATTTCAAGTTCATGCATGAGAAAGATTGGGGAGATAGAACTGATTAGAAAACATCTCCAAGCAGGAGGTCACTGGGAAAGAAGACAGCAAAAAGAAACAGGCCCCTGACCAACAGCATGACTTTGCAAGCCTCCATCTCCTTGCCTACAATCATAAGGAAGAACAATGCTTATTATAACAGTGAAAGTGCCCTACTGGCCCCATTTGTTCATGCATCTATTTCCAGTAGAAGTGCCCTCCTGCTCAGAGCTTGGCAAAATATGATTCACTTTGGCCCAGGGGACAGTAGCATGTATGTTTTCCTCTCTTTCCTGGACTCCTGCTATTGCTATGAGAAGAAACAAAACAAAACAACCCTGTAGGAGGGTAAGAAACCACTTGGAGTCGAACTGTCCTGGCCAGTCATGGCCACTCTAACCTGGTTAGTGCCCTATGACCCAGCAACCCATCAAAGACACATAAGCAAACCCAAGCAAGATCAGCCAACTCTGGTCCATATCAGAACTGCCCAGTTGACTCATGAGAAATAATGAATGAATATTTCATTTAGCCACTGTGTTTTGGAGCAATTGACTAAGTCGTATGATGTTTATGGGTAAGGTCATCGTATAAGAAGAAAAGGAGAAAATGTATATGAAACAGTCAGTTGCGCACAATGTTTGATAAATGTAAAAATGTCCTCCTCTTATCTTACTTCACAAGTTTCTGAAATGCCAGTCACAACCTTGATTTGGTTCACTTGAGGAATGACACAAGAGCTTCAGGTCCACATCATTTATACGGAGCACTGTTGTGCTGTCTGCTTTTTTGCACTATTGCATATGTGAAAATTGGTGGGGGTTTTGCTTGCTTGTTTTGATTTTGTGTGTGTGTTTTACTGCTGTTGTTTTGGCAGTACTGAAGACTGAACCCAGTGCTTCATGCATTGGAGGCCAACCATCTACCACTAAGCTACACCCCCAACCCAGATGCAAAAAATTAGACCAAGTAACACAGAAGTTAAAGGATCCCCATTTACTTAGTGCCAGACTTGGCAACAAGGATCATATATTCCATATCTCCTTTAATTCTTGCAACACCAGGTGCTATTTTTTCCAATTTTATTATAATCAGACCACTGGCCCGTGAAGTTTGAGGAACTTATCCACATTCACATAATTGTGCAAAACATCAATTCACATCAGCCAAACTCCGTCTTTCTCCCATATATGATGGTTTGGGGAGTGGCATAAAGGATAAGCAACAGATAAACAACAAAAGGTATTTTCAAATCAGAAAAGGTAGCTTAAGGTATTTGATTTTTAAAAAACTTTTTAGCCTTCATAGCCTCTGAGCAATGACCCTTTAAATGTACAATTATCACCAACACAGTGATAGAATTCTCTAAATTCTTGGAGTCTGCACTGCTTATGTTTATTCTTGACTTGTTCTTGGGGCACATTTCTTTAAAGGTCTTGCTCAAGAAACTAGAGATCAGAATGATGTTAGGACCGGTCACTATAAGCTCCAAGTCCAAGGTCCCACCTGCAAGGTAATAATGACTCCCAGGAAATTAATCTAGGTCAATACTTTTTAATAAGTAAATAACTCCTTCTTTCTAGACAATAGAATCTAATGAACAGGCCTCATGCAAACACAACCATTCTCTTTCATTTTCACATGGGTCATTAATACCTGATTGAGCAACAAAACACAGCCCCTAAGTAATTTAAGCTGGATAAATGAAGAAAATAAATAAATTACACCTACTTATGGAAACTTATTTTTAAAAAGAAAATCAAACTGAGACTTTCTACATGTGACCCAAATTTAATTCAACTGAGAGCACTTAACTTTAAAAAGGAAGGTTGAAAAGCTGATCTTTAAACAAATGGATCCATTTGTTCTTCCCCTTCACCATCTCTGCTGCTATCACTGGGTCATCATGACCCCCAAGTGACTGGGTAGGTTACAGAATTTTCAACATTGCTCTCAGAAGTTTGGTGCTAGGACAGAAATGTGGCTGCTGCTGCAGGAACTTGCTGTCACTTTTGTAGGTTGAGGCCTTCTGTTAAGGAAGGAGCAAGGAAAGCTTGCTCACAATCAAATCCAGTTCATGTTCAGCATTATTTGGGCCTGAGTATTTTAAGCTCAGCAAGAAAGAAAAATAACAAACATGTCATTAATTGCAGCAAGACATTTTTTCTTAAACACTTCCATGTATTTTTCTTGTACCTTTACACCCTGGTGGTTATTATAATAAAATTCAGTGACAATTCTCCCATTACAAGATGGAATCTCTCCTCTCCTTGAATCTGAGCAGCCTTGAATCTGAATGTTGCTTCTACCAGTAGACTTCAGTCAGCGAGGCTACGTGTCTTCTCAGATAGATCATTATGGCAATGTAGCTTCTGCCCTGTTTACTAGGATGCTCACATTTTAAAGTTGGATATTCTATGGAAAAGTGCAGCTATGTAAGGCTGCTATGTTGGAAAGATCATAAGCTACCTGGAAAAACTAACTGTAGGTATGATTGACAGCCCCAGCTAAATCCAACATTTGAGTCATCCCAGAATCTCCAGATAATCCCATTTTGCTGGCTGAGGAGTCACCTCCCTCCCAGCTGTTTGGATCTTCCCAGATGAAGCCTTGGACATTCTGGAACAAAGTCAAGCCATTTCCAAATTTGTGACCCACAGAATCCATGAGTGTAATCAAGTGGTTGTTTACACCATTAAGGTTTGGGGATGGTTTACAATTGCATCAAGATTAACTAGAACATCTTTCTTCTCATTTGTTTCCTGCAACACAGACTTGGGAAAAGAAGGTAGTATTTGATAAGTCATGTGTAATTAGTACCATCTGTACCTCAAATGTTGAGACTTGCCGTGGCCAAGAAATGGAGGCAGTAGGGCCGAGTGGAAAAAGATCACTTCTAGAATCAGGCTAAGGATGCAAACCCAGCTCTTATATTTTCCAATTATGTATGTCTTGAAAAAGTTTCTTACTTGGTTTGAATCTGTTCCTTCTCTACAATCTGGGAGCAAGGAAGCAAAGTTGCTTTTAGAGTTAAATGAAATGGAAAGAGCCACATCCTTCCCTGGTGGGTGGTAGGGACACAATAAATAGAATCATTGGTAGCTGCAATGGGTTCTCACCTGGGATGCACAAATTGTAGTTAGACTTTTCCCTGACTCTTCATTCGGTAGCCACTGTTTTCTATGCCAGTAAAGTGTGGTCCGATAAGAAAACACACTAGGACCAGCCACACCAGCTCTATTTTTCAGTACTGCTGCAGGAAGCACCAGGCTGTGTCCTGTGTCATAACACCTAAATCTATCCATTCTGTGCTTTGAAGGTTTTGATCCACTAAGTGGGATGTAGTTGCCCTTCAGTGAGCAACTATTATGACCCAGGCATCATGCATATTCCCTCATTCAACCCTCTAAAAGTCTAGAATGTTAGTTTATTACTCCCATTAGACATTTGAGTAAATTAAGGCTTAAAGAGATTAAGTGACTTGTTCAATGAGATTCAAGTTCATTCCTGCAAATGAAGGAGGTAAGATCTGACCTGAGGTCTGTCTGACCCTGAGGTGACACCCTGAAGTGCCTTCCCATCCAAGTGAGGCAACACATCCAGCCTCCACCATGCCTGCTGGGGACACGCTGGGCTGCCCTGATCTCCCTGACTGCCATCCCAGCACAGGTTTTGCAGGACAATCCTTATCTCAGGTTCATTCTCAGTTTCCCAGGTGGAGTCCTGTCTCCTCTTATTCTATCAGTATTGGCAGTTCCTCCTGGGAGATGTTCCTTCCTCTTTCTTTTCTAGCCCTACGGGTTGAAGTCGAGGCCTATGTCCTGAACTATTCCTGACCCAGTCCTCTCATGCGTGGCTTTCAGGTAACCAGAAGATTAACCATCCATTCCTAGTTCTTCTCCAAGGCACCCCATGAATGGTCACATCTCTGTAATCTGATCTCAAGAGCCTCACCAGCCTGGCCTCCACGTCCACTGATCACCTTACTTTTGTGTCTCTGTTACATATGTCCTCTGCCCAGCCAGGATGGTTCCCTCACTGTTCACCAATAGGGACCATGCCAACTCAGCCATAAGCCTTTGCTCACACTATAGCTCCTACTATTATTGGCTGCTCCTGTGCCCCTGCCCCAAAATTCATGTGTTGAAATTCTAACTCCCAGTACTTTACAATGTGTTGTATTTGAAGATAAGGTCTTTAAAGAGGTACTTAAATTAAAATGAGGCCATTAGAGTGGATCTCAGTCTGCTAGGACTTGTGTCCTCATAGGAAGAGTAAAGTTGAACACGCTCAACATTTAACAGAGGGAAGACTGTGTAAAGGCACAGGGAGAAAACAGCCATCTACAAGCCAAAAAGAAAAAGTCAAGACCACTGATGCCTAGACCTCAGACATCTACTCTCCAGAAATGTGAGGAAATTAAATACATAAGCCAATCAGGCTATGGTACCTTGTGATGTCAGTCCCCAAAATTAAGCCACCTATCTACACTCTTTCCTCTTTCCTCCCCACCCAACCTACTCAGTACTACCTCCAAGTCTTCTCCTAACTCCTCAGAACATGTTGATCTTAAAGTTCTCAAGAGGCTTTCCATCACACTGAAGACCTTGCAGTCTAACTCATAACCTACCTGAGGGGCTCCTGCCTGCTTCTCTGAACACGTTCCTTGCCCACTGGTCTTTGGGCCTTTGAACATACAAACTCCTTTCTGTCCTAGGCTTAAATCACTTCCTGGGATGGTACTCCCCTCTCCTCATCACCTGACAGTGAGCTCTCATCTTCAGCATCACCTCTTCACCACCTTATCACTTTCCATACCCCTGCTCTCTTTTAATGCTCTGACTCACTCTTGCTGATCCTTTCTTCTTGCTAAGATTTCCAGTGTCCTCCCAATAGAAAGTAAACTGTAGAATAGGAGAGAGACTTATGCACCTGGCACAGGTCCTTATTAGAGAGTTGCTTGCTGAATGAATGAATGAATGAATGCTTTACCTTCTCTCAACAGAGCATTTTTTTCTGCATCACTCTTGTTTGACTTTTCCCCATTCCACTGCAAAACCACTTAAATGTGCATTGTTCTTATAAAAGTCTATAGAGTTTGTATTTGCAGGTAGCTTGAGCATGGTGCTGAATACGTCTTACTGGTGGAGGGAGGCGTGTTAAGTAAGACAGCATGTGGAAGGGAAGGCAGGGCAGGTACCACTTTCAATTCGTATGTGAGGAAATGGAAGCAAGATCACTGGCTTCTACTTCTCTTGAGTCCTGACCTTGGTAGATAGTGAGGGTCAATAAGTTTGCAGACACCAAGGTTTAAAATGCCCAGATCTGACTAAGCTGAGCCAGGAAATCCCTTCCCACCCTAGTGGGAAGGCCCCTGTGAAAGGGAAATGAAGGAATAAGCATCCATTTTCCTCCCCAGTTCAAAGTAAGAGGCCGCCCAGGCCTGCTCTTCAGAACCCTCCAGCCTTAAAGATGACTAGCTGACCTGCTGGACTGCTCCAAGGAAACCATTTCAACTAAGCAATTTTAAAATTTTATGTCTTTCAATTTCTCAGTATTTAAGAAGTTTTTTTCCCTCAGGTTGGCATGGTTATGTGTCGTGAATCATGCGTCCAAAGGGGACAGGGTACATTATATCACCTTCTCATGACGTTCTCTAACACCTGGGAATGTCAAGAAGCCGTGTCGAGTGGATGGCACTTGATAAATGGCGTGTATTCGCCAGCGGAGGGATTGAAGGACATTAACAACCGAGCGCTGGGCCTAAATGGCCAAGTGTGACTCCATTCCTGCTTTAGTCCACGAGTAACTGAATACTGGAAGCTGGCTTTATTGTAAAAGATATCCCAGCTTTTTTTTTTTTTTTGAGTTTGGGAATCAGTACTCTTAAATCAGACTACTAAAATTCAAACTAAATATATTTCCTTAAAATTGGCTCAAAGGTTGATTTAAATATTACAGCTACCTAGGAAGGGGGGGGGCATTTTCAAACAGCACCTACACAAACAGCGATTAAGGATTTTGAGGATTTATATAATACAATTCATATACACAAATATGAAACTTTGTACTTTGCAAACAAAGATTAGGGCCTCTTTTAAACTCTTCACAGAAACTGATTCAATTTACATATATCTTCAAAGTGTTTAAGACAGGTCTGTAATTAAGAAGTTCTTTAACAACCAAGCTGTTATTCAAAAGTAAATACAAAATAAAGACTTTTTTTTTTTCAGACACCTGATGCTAGTTTATAGCCAACAGGACCTCATGGAAGGAAACCTTGAGATGGAAAAAGTAAAAGTTTGCAAACACTATATGCTATAGATCTACATAGGAGCTAGACAGTGTGATAAAATAGCAGTCAAAATAAGGAGTAATATTGAGTAGTCTAAAAACATATCAATCACAAAACAGTACACAAAAATAGCATGGAAACTGGAGTGGAGTCATCAGAATTAAAATATTCTAGGTTCACCACTTTGTTGAAAAGGAGAACAGAGATGTGAATTAACTGTAGACTTTGCTCGAGCTAATGTTCTTGTTGAAAATTTTAAAGATCAGCAGTTGAAGATTCTATATAGAACAAATAACTTACCAAAAATTAAGAAGAAAAAGGGAGCAAGGAAGAAAACTTGATCTATACAATAAATGACAAAAAAAGGGGATTTTAAAAAGAAGCACAGGAAGGGCAGATTTAAGCCTGATATGATAAATCCAAATACCCCATCAATAAATGGAATAGGAATAAATTTATATACTACAGAGATTCCAAAGCCACATATATTATTAAAACTGCCATATGCTGTTTACAAGTGACACACTTAATACATAAGTACACAGAAAGGTTGAAATTAATAATATTTAGGAGTGTGTACATATTTATACTTATCTGGTATTATATGTATATATACACATATAGTTACAACATAGATAGGTCCTGTTGATTTTTTATTTCCAGATAAAATAGAATTTAAGTAAGAAAGTATTACTAAATACAGTGAAGAGCACTACATAAAGGTAAAATGTCTAATTTGCCAGGGAGATATAATAATTCTTATCTTCCTTACACTCAAAACCTAATCTCAAATATATAAAAAAAGTGTACAAAAGACTCAAACTCACAATCACAATTAAAAACATTAATGTATTTCATTTTGCAATTTGTAGGTCAAACTGGTAAAGTTTGTAACAATAGAGAAAATCAGAACAAGACTATCAGTAATTCTACTCTAATGGACAAATTTAAGTGCAGCAATTGACAATTAAAGGGTACAATTTAATTGTTAAGTATAAGTTGGATATTTGCAAAGTAGTAGCAACAAATACCAGGGAATCTTATATTGTGTAGACAATATATAATTACCATTCTATTAAAATATAATTACAACAAAAAAATGTTTTTTTAATGCTCACATATTTGGAAACTAGAGGGAAGGCTTATAAATGGTTAATGGATCAAAAGGAAAGTGAAAATAAAAATTAGAAAACACTGAAAACTAAAAATACTACATATCAACACAGAAAGAAGCTAAAGTGATTCTTAAAAATAATAGCTTTCAATGCTTATCTGGGAGAGATGAAAGTCTAGAGATTTTTCAGTTGAGCATGCAACATCAAAAGTGAGAAAATGAACAATAGTATTTAAGACTGTGTGCTTCACAGAAGCCAGAGATAGAGAAATGAGATGAATGGAGAGTCGAGAAATACAACACATCACAGAAACACAATGAGTGCTTGCAAGTCAATGGAGGAAAAGATGGACTACTCAATTAATGGTAAGGAAAGAATTCTAGATGGAAGGAAGAATTAATCTGAAACCTGCAAAATTACAAATTTCAGAAGACATTTTAGGAGAATACTTTTATAACTTAAAGATAGAAAATAATTTCTTGAACACAAAACAAAATGCACAAATTTTGAAGCAGAGTGTTGACATATCCAGTACATTGAAATTAAGAATTTGTGTTTATAAGGATTAGGGATATAGCTCAGCTGGTAGAGTGCTTGCCTCGCACACACAAGGCCCTGAGTTCAATCCCCAGCACCAAAAAAAGAAAAAAAATGTGTTCCTCATCTGACACCAAAAATAAAGTGAATTATGAAGTCATGAGTTGAGGATTGATATTTTTAACCCTCATAACTAACAAAGAATTGGTCCCAGAATATCTGAGGAATTTCTAAAATCAATAAAAATAAAATAAGCAATTAAGAAAATACAGAAAATTTATGAACTATAATCCATAAAAAATATGAATGACAAATAAGCCTACAAAAAGATGTTCAATATCACAAGTCATCGGGGAAATAGAAATTAAAAACAACATTTATCATTTTACACATTGAATCAGAAACGTTTAAAAAGCGTAACAGTAATATCCATTGTTGACAATGAAGAGCACAGGGAACACTCATAGTCAGAGGAAATCAGGTACAACCACTTTAGGAGACTTTACAAAGGATCTACTAAAACTTGTTATGCACATACTCTATGAGCTAATGTATTAGTTTCACAGAGATGCTATAACGAAACACCACAACAGCTGACTGAAAACAATAGAAATCAATTCTGTCACAGTTCTAGTGTCCAAAATCAAGATATTGATTGTCCCAAGACGTCCCTGAGACAATTTAGAGAAGGAGGTTTCCTTGCCTCTTCAAGTTTCTGGTAGCCCTGGAGGATCCTTGGCTTATGGCAGCTTAACTCCAGCTTCTGCCTGTATCTTCATTGCTCATTCCCCTTTGTTTCTGGGCCTTCACAGGGCCATCTTCTTACAAGAACACAGCCATAATGGACTAGGAGCTCACCCTACACCAACCATTATGAGTTCATCCTAACTAAATATATCTGTAGTGACTCTTTCCAAGTAAGGTCAAATCCTGAGGTGCTATTTTTGGAGGGACAAAATTCCACCATAATATTTAGCCATAATTATTGGTTACACATTTTTATTTTTTTCCACATCTTTTTAAAAATTTTACATGCATGGATAACATATGTACAAGAATGTTCTGGCAGCATTTTCATAATTATGAAAATAGAAAATATAAATATGTTTCAACAGAAGATGAGTTCAGCTATAATATAGTCATCTAATAGAATATTATGTAACAGTTCAATAGAATTTCTCACCATGCTTGGTGGCACTTGCCTGTAATCCCAGAGGCTCAGAAGGCTGAGGCAGGAGGATACTAAGTTCAAAGCCAGCCTTAGCAACTTAGTGTGGCCCTAAGCAATTTAACAAAATCCTGTCTCAAAATAAAATATAAAAAAGGAAAAAAAATTCTCATATCATGAAAACCATATTTTGGAAAACCAAAATACATGACATCAGATAAACATAAAGTACAAGCTGGGAATTTCCATTTACATTTCCAACAGTACAACAGATTAGAGTAATAGACAAAATAGAGCAATTTTAAACACATTACTGACCTAATATAAAAACAAGGATTTTGCAAAATTCAAAATGGAGTGAAATGAGGAAATCCAAGAAGCATGTGTGTCCCAAGGCTGGTTGTGTCTTGAGGGATTTTGCCAACCTGTAGACCTTGAATTTCACCTATAATTTCTGCCTGGCACACAAGGTACATAACATAAAGTCTACATTCCACCTAAAAGACACCTTTACAGTGAGAGTGAATGAAGATTAAACCTCCTACATAGGTATGAACAGCTTATCCTGGGTGATGGAAAACATGTCTCTCTTGAGTTCCCACAAACACAAACCAGCACCTTCATTCATTTGTAAATAAATCAATGCTGTTTTTGTATTCCAAGAAAATCCAAGAGAAAATTGCAACTGAAGTCCCAAGGTTTTAGCACTTACAGGTAACAAACAAAAAAAAAGTGTATGGATTGAGGAATGAAACTTCACATAGGCCTCAAAGAACTCCCACAAGGAAGGCTCAGAGAGAAACAGCATGAATTTTCAAACTACATACATGTACATGAATATGAACCAGTAGAAACAACAGAGAGAGAAAGAGATGTACTAAACATCAAATACTGGAATCTAAAGACACAAAAATATAAATAATTCTGTTTAGTGCAACTAGAGAAATTAAAAGAGAAATTTGGAAATATCAGCAGGTGGGGACATAACGAATAACCAAAAAGATTTTAGAAGGAAGAAACTTTAAAATAAAAATATAATCATTGAAAAAAGAAGCAAATTAATCAACGGGTCAGACATAGTTGAGAAATTTGGTACTGCAGCATATTCCCAAATATTGAATTGCAAAATTCAGGTTAGAGATGATGAGATTCAAAAATATAAAAGAAAGATCAAAAGACATAAATAGTAGAGAGGGATCCAGTATAACTGGAATTCCAGAAGAAAAGAAAAAAAAGATGACATAAAAATAGATATATTCTGGGATTATATTGGAATTATTGAGAGTTGCCAAGTCTCAAGTAAAGAAATTCTAATAACTTCAATACAGGATAAATAATAAATTTCAATACAGGATAAGCCCACACCAAAATACATCAATGTAAAACCCAGAACCCTATACAGAAACAGAAGATCTTAAAAAGCACCCAGGGAGGTCACTGACAGTGACTTGATGATGACTTTGCTATGGTAACAGTGGAAACCAAACGCCAAGAGCTGAAAGAAGATCACTTTCAACTTGAGCTCTAAGTCCATGAAAATTATTTCAAGAATGAAAATAACATAAAGTCACTTTCATGACCAAAAAAAAAAAAAAGTGAGAGGCTTTCTTTTCTTATTCCCAGTGAGAAAAATTGTAAAGGAACAAGGGAAATAATCCCGGATGGAATCTGAATGGCCAGAGTGAAAAATAATGCCCCCAAAGTTGTCCCCTTCTTAATCCTTGGGACCTGTGAATGTACCACTTTACATGGCGAGGGAGAATCAAGTTTTCAAGTGGAATGAAGGTTGCCAATCAGATGATTTTGAAATAGGGAGATTATGCTGGACCTGGTTGGGCACCATGTTATCACAAGAGTTCTTCCATGTGAAAAAGAGATGGAAGAGGAGGTCAGAAAGACAGTACCAGGAGTGAAATTTAGCCCAACATGCTAACTGTGCAGATGGCAAAAAACAGCCACTAGCCAAAGAATGTGGGGACTTCTTAGAAGCTGGAAAGTGGGTTAAAAACATGAATTGTCCCCTAGAATATCCAGAAATGAATGCTGCTCTTCCAGCACCTTGGTTTTGGTCCAGTGAAACTCATTTTGGATTTCTCACTTACAGCATTGTAAAATAATGAATTTGTTTTGTTTTAATCCACTAAATTTCTGATAAATTTTTACAGCAGCAGTAGAAAATGAATGCAAATGAGGAAGAGAGTTATTGACAAATATCTCTTTAAAGATAAATATTTACAATATAAAATAACAAGATCAATGTCCATTTTGAAGGAAATGGGATACATTTAAAACATTGGACAACAATGACACATTTTTATAGGCAATATATTAGTCCAGGTGCTTTCAGAAGGTAGTAATCCCACAGTGATTTCAACAGGGAAATTTTAATATAAACGATTATAAATAGGGAACTGGAGTAATATGAAATTGGCGAGTGTTTATGAGCTTTTGCTTCACTGTGACCAAAATACCTGGCAATTTATAACAACGCAGAGGTGTTTTGTTATCTTCAGGAGTCTGGAACCCATTCCCACCTGTGAAGGGTGCTGCTGTAGACACAAGTGCAGCAGACAGGTACCGTCTTTGCTCGGTTTCCATGGCTCTGGGCTTTAGGTAAGGCAGAGCATCGTGGTGGAAAACATGGCAGAGGAAAGCAGTTCAGAACTTGGCAACCTTTTGGGAGGTCAGAGTGCCCCAGGAAGGGTTCTCATCTCTCCCAGGGTTGAAATCCAAACATCCTCGGAAAGGGAAGGCTTGCCTCACTGTCTGTCAGAGAAGCACTGAAGTACAGAGCTGGTGGGGCCAGCTCGCATCCACCCTCTGCAAAGAGACAACACAGTCAGGGAGCTGTCAGCCCTCAGAACTCAGGAGATGCAGTGGGAAACTGCAGGCTGCTTTGGAACCAGGGGCTGGAGAGGCCACCCTTTGCAGAACACTAGTGCCCTTCCATATGCAGCTTTAGCCAGTGTGCTTCCAGGCCAGCTTCTTGGATGAAAATCAGGTGAAGGAGTCACTAGAATCTGTTATAATTTGATAAGTAGGCATGTTAAAATAGCAGTGCAACCACTGAGAAAGTCAACAGAGAAGATATAACTGCCAAACAACTTTAATAAAAAAAAAGTAACATTAGAAGACGAAAAACAACATTAGCACCAATTCAATCCGAAGGCAGCCAGAAAAGAGTAGAGGAGAATAGAAGTAGAAACACTGGGATAAATAAAAAGTACATAATTATAGGGTGGAAATAACAGAATTTTTTAAAAATGTAAATTTAATTATTCTTGAAAGACAGAGATTGATTGCAAAAAAATATGCATGAGGATTTTAAGAGATGTAATTAAATATACTATCCAAAACATAAGGACTCAGATGAAATTCAAAAGATGAATAAATAGATACCAAGCCAAGCTAATCAAAAGAAAATTAGAGTAGATATACATATACATATTTTTGGGGGGGATTGGTACTGGGGAATGAACTCAGGGGCACTTGGCCACTGAGCCACATCCCCATCCCTATTTTGTATTTTATTTAGAGACAGGGTTTCACTGAGTTTCTTAGTTCCTTCTTTCACTGAGGGTGGCTTTAAACTCACAATCTTCCTTCCTCAGCTTCCTAAGCTGCTGGGATTACAGGCATGTGCCACCATACTGGCCAGAGTAGCTATACTAATACAGACCCAAATAGGTTTGACGGTAAAAAAAAAAAAAATCAATACATAAATATCCAATTTTATATTTACAAGGAAAATAAAAGAAATTCTAACCTTCTGGTCTCTTAACAAGACCCCAAGCCCATAAAAATTTGACAGAAATAAAGAAGTATAATTATTTAATATTTATAAGTACTTAATTTTAATAAACTTGTAGCAACTGACATTAAGTAGACCAGAAATAAGCAAATAGAAGATTTAATAGCAAACTTAATAAGATGAATAAAAGGAAGTATTACCACAATGCACCCAACAATTAGAGAACATGTATTCTTTTCAAACACATAATACCCATTTCTATTAAGCAATAGAGACAATCTCAATTCAGTTCAAAAGACTTCTATATACTTCATGCAATTGTATATGATGTGATTGTTATAAAGCAAAAAAAAACATAGGGGACAAATGTTATTCAATTTTTATATTTTTGAAATTTTAAGATATAAAACTAAAACATTCATAAATCAAAGAACAAAACATACTATAGTTATGAAACTGAACAAAACTTTTATATATCAAACCATTTACCTAGAGCAAAACCTGTGCTTAGAGGGAAATTTAGTCTTGATTCTTGCATCAGAAAATGAAAAAAAAATTGCACTTAATGATTTGAGCATTCACTATGAGAAATCAATAAAAAGAAACTATGAGTAAATACAATAAAAGAAATGACAAAGATGAAAGGTAAATTACTGAAATAAGAAGGAAATATCTAAAATATCAATAAAGCCAAAGTTAGTGCTTTGAAATAAGCAAAACTCTGTCCTGTTAATCCAGAGGAAAAAGAGAGAAAACACACATAAGCACTATTAGGAATCAAAGGAATATAAAACCAAAAATGCTGTAGACAATAAAAAGATAATAAAAGGTTATTATCAATAATGTATACTGATAAAAATTTAAAGTCTTAATGAAATAAATTCCAAAAAATCTGAAAATCATCTTCAAAATGTCAGTGTTATAAAAAATATTTTTTAGCAGGCTTGGGAATTATTCTAATAAGAAAAAATGTAAATTACAACAGGTGATATTTTCCTGCAGCCTTGAAAAATGGATAAAATTTTAAACCTATGACACTATCAGGACAGTGATAATGAAATATGAATAGAGGCTATGTATTAGATAATACAGTTACATCAATGTCAGATGGCAGGAGGAAAACCATTCATAATGAATGAATGCTTAAGGATGCAATATCATTATATCTACAACTAATGAATGGTACAGAATGTATTTGTAGATTTAGTTATGTTTGTGTTTGTGTGTGTGAGATAAAAGCAAAGAGAGACGGAGAAATGAAAGAGAAAGAATTCCAACAAGCAGGAGAACAGAAATGTGGCATGAGTGTAGCAACTGGCGAATCTAGGTGAAGTGTGTGGGAATTCATCAGACTCTCCTAATTCAAACTCAAATTCACAGTGTAAACATTATACACAAAATGCAGATATAATGAAACATTATTAATAATACTGACTGAACACAATGAAAGAATTGATCCAGTAATTTTGGCATACCTCATGGAAAATGCCAGGTTCAGATGGCTTTCACCAAATGTTTTCATAAAATTTCAAGAAATCGATCATTTCAATCTCACTGAAAATGGTCTAGAGAATAGAAAAAGAACTCCAAATTCATTTTGAGTTTATATAATCTCAATGACCAAATCTGATAAGGACAGTATGGAGAAAAAGAAAATTACAAGACAAACTTCCTCATGAACTTACACGAAAGTACTCCTCTCCACCAAAAATCATTACCAAGCTGAACTAATGATATTAAAGATTAGCGTTTGTTTCAGAAACCCAAGTTTCATTTAGTTTTAGAAAATAGAGTAATGTAATTCACTTCATTAACATATTTAAAGAAATAAATGGAGTGCTAATTTAGAAGATGCATAAAGATGTCTTTAAAATCCAATCTGGGCAGACGCTGCTGCTGTGCCCGGAAGTGTCTTCTCTGGGCACAGACTCAGTTGCCTCAGTTACCTTGGAAGCTACTTCTGACTCTACTTCTGATTCTCTGCCAATGAACCAGAAATCTCCTGTCAATCAGCTGCCTCTTCACCGCTACCACCATTGCTGCTGTCTCTGATTCTTCTGCTGCCAGCCTGCGGTCACCTGGAGGTCTTCTTTTTGGGTGTTGCTACAACAGAAGACACCATTGTCTTAGATGCTACTGAAGCTGACACTGCTGCTGACCCCTGGAGATCGCCTGGTGACGTCACCCCTATAGCTGCATTTGCAGCCACAGCATCTGCTGACCCGCTACCTTCTGCCAACAACCACCACCACTACCACTGCTATCATGGCCTAGAGGACTGCTTAGAAGGAGACTCCAGGTTTGGTTGTACATGGCTGCACCCATTTGGGGACACCAGCCAGGACCTGGGGCTAGGGTGCCAGTAGGTTTACCACTATAAGCGCCTCTGTCTAGGGACTCCAGCTGGGACCTACAGGTCCAGTGTTGGAGTGCCTATAGGTTTGGAGGAACCTGGGGTCTTCCTGTTGAGAGTGCTGGTGGCCCTTGTCTTGCTGCTGCGTCTCGGGGTTGCTCCTTTGCGTGATTGTTTCCATAGTGGTCTCTCTGCAATAGGAGCAGCATTGAGATCTTGGGACTGCTGTGTGGCTGAGCCTAAGGTATCTGAAGCACAGATCCGTGCGATAGAGACTGGGTTTTTGAGGGCTGATCTGGATCTGGTGATCCTGAGAGACATCAGAGACAGGGCTGAGAAACTGTTGAACCCTCACAGAGATAATTCGATTTTCCAGCAAGATTTGTTTTATTTTATTTTATTTTTTAATTCACTAATCTCTCTATCATATTTGGAACAGGATTTTTTATGCATCAGTGTGTAGAGAACAATGATATGTGAATGGTGTTCTACATTTTTGTTGTATTCTTATGTCTTTAATTTTTTCTCTTTGTTCATACTCTCCCTCTCTCTTGTTTATTTTCTTTCCAACTTTTTTTCCAATCAACAGCCAATCTCTGTCAACTCCTCTTCCACTCTTCCTGCGAATTTTTACTTCTAGCTTCTCTCTTTCTCCCTCACGAATATCACATACTACACTACCTCTGTTCTCTCACCCACCATTTGAAATTGTAAACCGTTTTAACAAATATTCTGTTTATACTATAAATAATTATTGAACTCATTATTTTGGTTTAATACAAGAAAGCAAAAGACACCTTAGTGGGAGCTATTAGGTTTAAGGCTACATATTTTGTACACTAAGAGCTGTTGATATTGGTCTCACCATTAAAGACAAAACGCTGGAATCCTTCAGGGACACTATAGGTCTACAGGTAGAATTTATGCTTCCTTAGATCTATACTTCAAGGTGGGAAATCACACTAACAACATGAAAAAACAAGGGAATAAAGCACCCCAAACAAACCAAGATGCTTCAACAACAGAAGCCACTGATAACATAGTAGAAGAAATGTCCAGGGAGGAGTTCAAATTGTACATAGTTAAATTGACCTGTGAAGTAAAGAATATTATAAGGAGTGAAATCAATGAAAAAATACAGAAAATGAAAGACCACTTCAATAAAGAGTTAGAGATCATGAAAAAAAGCAAGCTGAAATCCTTGAAATGAAGAAATCAGTAAATCAATTTTATAAATTCAATAGAAAGCATCACCAACAGACTAGACCACTTGGAAGACAAAACCTCAGACAATAAAGACCAAATATATAATCTTGAAAGTAGAGTTGACTATGCAGAGAAGATGGTAAGAAACCATGAACAGAACATCCAAGAATTATGGGATAACATGAAAAGACCAAATTTAAGAATTATCGGAATAGATGAAGGAGCAGAGATACAAATCAAAGGAATGTACAATCTTTTCAATGATATAATAGTAGAAAATTTCCCAAACCTAAAGAATGAAATGGAAAATAAAATACAAGAGGCTTACATGACTCCAAATGTACAAAATTATAGCAGATCCACACCAAGACACATTATAATAGAATGACCAAAACAGAGAATAAAGATAAAATCTTAAAGGCTGTGAGATAAAAAAAAAATCAAATTACATATGGGGGAACCGTTTGGATCTCATCAGACCCTCAAAGCTATGAATAATATATTTATTATATATTATTTATAGTCCTGGAATAATATATTTCAAGCTCTGAAAGAAAATGGATGCCAACCAAGAATTTTATATCCAGCAAAATTAAGTTTCAAATTTGAAAATGAAATTAAAACCTTCCATGATAAACAAAAATTAAAATAATTCATAACTAGAAAACCTACATTACAGAGCATTCTCAATAAGATATTCCATGGGGATGAAGTTGAAAAAAAAAAGTGAAAACCAGCAAAGGGAGGATCTACACTAAAGGGACATTCAACCAAATGAGAAACTAAGACAAGGAAATAAATAAAAAATGACAGGGAATACAAATCATATCTTAATAATAACCTGGAATGTTAATGGCATAAGCTTGTCAATCAAAAGATATATATTGGCAGATTGGATTAAGAAAACAAGACCCAACAATGTGCTATCTTCAAGAGACTCACCTCATGGGCAAAGACATCCACAGGCTGAAGGTGAAAGGATCGTAAACAAACAGGGGTTTCCATTCTTATCTCAGATAAAGTAGACTTCAAACCAAAGTTAACCAGAAGAGACAAAGAAGGACATTTTATACTTCTTAAGGGAAGTATATATAAGCAGGACATAACAATTATAAATATTTATGCCCCAAACAATGGAGCATCTACGTACTTCAAACAAATTCTTCTCAATTTCAAGAGTCAAACAGTCATGCTAAGCGAAATAAGCCAATCCCATAAAGCCAAAGGCCAAATGTTTTCTCTAATATGTGGGTGCTAGTTCATAATAAGGTGGGGGGCACTAGGGAAGAATAGTGTTACCTTAGATTAGGTAGAGGGAAGTGATGGGAGGGGAGGGGAGGGGATGTGGGGATAGGAAAGATAGTAGAATGAAACAGACATTATTACTGTATGCATATATGTGACTGCATGTCCAATATAATTCTGCAATGTACACTCAGAAAAATGAGAAATTATATCCCATCTATGTATGATATATCAAAGTGCATAAATGCATTCTACTGTCATGTATAACTAATTAAAACAAATTTAAAAATTAATAAAAAATCCAATCTAGGGGCTGGGGATGTGGCTCAAGTGGTAACGCGCTCACCTGGCATGCATGGGAGCACTGGGTTCCATCCTCAGCACCACATAAAAATAAAAAAATAAAGATGTTGTGTCTACCGAAAACTAAAAAATAAATATTAAAAAAATCCAATCTATACTCAAGATTTTTAAGGTCTCAGAAAATTATAAATAGATGGAAAATTCTTCACTCTCATATAAAGAAAATGTGTGTATCTGCATATATATCTATATATCTCAATGTGTTTTTACAAATCTGCATTATATATTATACATAACAGAATATTAATCTTGTATTAAGTATCATATTTAATTTTGAAACGTTTTCCTTCTTTGACTGGGAATAAGGCAAAGATTCTGCTATCATCATTTTTGTTCAGTTTTTCATTGAAGGATTTTTGCATTGAAGGATTAGTAAACATTCATTTAGGAAAAAAATAAAAGAAAAAAAAGAAATAAAGAGGAAGGTATGAGGACAAGGAAGAATGGGAAACAAGTAATTATTGCTTGCAGATTGTATGACTAAATGTGTATAAAGTAAAAAACATCTGTAGCTAGATAGAATCAACGAGTCTTCGGCTATAATAATAGTAGTAATTATTATTATTATTATTATTATTATCATTATTATTATTATTTTGCACTAGGTATTGAACCTGAGGATAACTCAACTACTGAGCCATATTCCCAGCCATTTTTTTAAAATTTTTATTTATTTATTTTTTAATAAAAATATGGTCTCACATACTACAGGAACACAGCCACATCAATGTTTATAGCAGTGCAGCTCACAATAGCTAAACTGTGGAGCCAACCTAGATTCCCTTCAGTGAATGAATGGATAAAAAAATGTGGCATATATACACAATGAAATTTTACTCAGCAATAAAAAAGAACAAAATCATGGCATTTGCAGGTAAATAGATGGTGTTGGAGAAGATAATGCTAAGTAAAGTTAGCCAATCTCCCTCCCCCCAAAAATGCCGAATGTTTTCTCTGATATAAGGAGGCTGACTCATAGTGGAGTAGGGAGGGGGGCATGGGGGGATTAGATGAATTCTAGATAGGGCAGAGGGGTGAGAGGGGAAGGGAGGGGGGCATGGGGGGATTAGATGAATTCTAGATAGGGCAGAGGGGTGAGAGGGGAAGGGAGGGGGCAGGGGATTAGCAAGGATGGTGGAATGTGATGGACATCATTATACAAAGTACATGTATGAAGACTTGAATTGGATGTCAAAATACTTTATATACAGAGATATGAAAATTGTGGTATATGTGGATTAAGAATTGTAATGCAAAAAAGTACATGTATAAAGGCATGAATTGGTGTGAACATACTTTATATACAGAGATATGAAAAATTGTGCTTTATATGTGTAATAAGAATTGTAATGCATTCCACTGCTGTCATGTATTTAAAAAAATCAATAAAAGATTTTTTAAAATGGTCTTTCTAAGTTGCTTAGGACCTTGTTAAGTTTTTGAAAGAGGCTTTGAACTTGAAATTTTCCTGCCTCAGCCTCCTGAGTCACTGGATTACAGGCATGAGCCACTATACCTAGCCCCTCGGCAAGATTATTTAAAAAACAATAAACAAAAGTCTTTTGCCTTTCCACACACAAGCCACAATTAAAAATGGAAAATTTTAAGTGCAAACATCAAAAATAGGAAATAATTAGCAACACCTCTAACAAAACACTTACACAGAGGTTATTATGAAACATTATCAAAAAACATTTAAAAGACCTTAAAAATCAAAAGTATTATTTATTGTAACACTGTCATATCTCCAAAAAATGCTGTGTCACTTCAATGGAATCCCAATAAAAATACAAAATGAGTGCTTTGCTTCTTTTGTGAAGCTTTAACGTTTATCTAAAATGTACTCATAAATATTAAATAATAAGAAAGCCAAGTCACTTTTGCAGAACAAGGTTGGAAATCTTGCCTTCCTTATATCAGGATTTATTATAAAGCTGCAGTAATTGAGACAGAATACCATAAAGGATATTAATAAATATTATAAGCTAAAGTAATAAGAATCACAGAGAAGCAAGTAGCCCAGCAAACTAGGAGAGTATGAAGAAAGAGACCAATGCATATATTGGAGATAGATGAGGACATAATACCAATATGATAAGGTCTGGAGGACTAACGATATCCATAAAGGAAAACGGAGCCTGAGCAATGTTGTCTTTGAGAGAGGACCCGGAAGACCTGAACTTCTCTCCATCAAGGAGAAAACTAAACTGGAATGAGCTGAGTAAGAGACACAGCCCCTGGTGCAGGTAGAGAAGCAGACCAGATGGGGCATCCCTGGAACTCAGAAGAAGAAAGAAAACCCCGAGAGGAGGAGCTCCATGGGTCTCCAAGAAGGAGAATCCACCATCCACACGGACTTTCTCTGGGGCAGGACTTGATGACATGGTCACACTTGGCAGCAAGGGTAGCTGGGGCCAGAAAGAAATGACCCCTTCAGTCTCCATCATGGAAGAGAGGCTTTGCCTTCAAGTAGGAGGAGGATGGGAGGAGGGTGCCTGTGGAAGGACAGGGAAAATATCTGTGGACCCAAGGAAGATGAAATGAACATGCAAAATTGAATGTATGAACTGAGATCTCTTGATAACTTCACAGAATTAAAGCTTTGCTAATTACATAATAATAATTGTGATCCCTGCCTCACACCAATTTTATGTACATTAAAGAAAAATCTGCCTGAAAACCATAGTCTTTAGAAAATGATATGGGATGATACCTTTGGGATCTTGTGGAACGGGAGTTTTAAAAAATGCATAAGTATTAACCATAAAATGAAAAGATTAATAAATGCTATTACATTAAGTTAAAAATATATTCACATTTTTCCAGTACTATAAGAAAGTAAAAATAAGAACCAGTTCTTGGAGAAGGTATTTGCAATACATTTAAGTGGCTAAGGTTCTAGTATCCTAAATACACATAGATACTTATAAATTTATGAGACTTATGACCATCAGATTGACCAAAATTAAAAGTCTGATTGTATCCAACATTGGTGAGAATTTGGAACAGTGGAAGTTACTTTACCCCACTGGTGGGAGAAGAAATTGCTACAATTATTTAACAATCTGGTACTTAACTAAAATTTAAGATACCACTTAATAGTGCACCAACAGTACCACTCCTAGATATTTATCAGAGTATCCCATGTTTAAACACATGGGTCAGAAGACACAAAAGTGAAGTCCCTATTCAGTTCCTTTGACCATTTATTATTGAGTTATTTGTATTTTTAGTGCAAAGGTTTCTAAGTTAATGCTCTATCTGAAGCACAGGTGGCAAAGATTTTCTCCCATTTGTAGGCTCTCTCTTCACATCCTTGATTGTTTCCTTTGCTGTCAAGAAGCTTTTTAGCTTGATTCCATCCCATTTATTGATTCTTGCACTTTAGGAGTCTTTTTGAGGACGTCAGTTCCTAAGCTGACATGATGAAAAGTTGAGAGGGCGATGGGAATGGGAAAGACAGTAGATGCATCAGACATGACTTTCCTATGTCCACATGTGAATACACGACCCATGAAACTCCACATCATGTTCAAGCACAAGAATGGGATCCTACTTAGAGTCAGTTTTAGTCCATGTGTGTATAATATGTCAAAATACATTTTGCTGTAATGTATATCGAAAAAGGACAAATAAAAATTTTTTTAAAGAGACACAAAGGTGTTTACATGGTTTGCAATACTTCCAAACTGGAAACTCCCCAAGCACCAATTCAACAGCAGAAGCGCTAAATCAACTGTGATGTCTTCATTCAATGGAATACAATAGAGTAATGAAAGTGAACAGACTAGCAGGGGTGAATCTCACACACATAACTGCAAGAAAAGCAAGGCAGACACAACGGACCAACTGTGGTAGCCCTCCGCTTTTATAAAATTTAACACAGGCACAAGGAATTTGCCTACCTTTCCTTCTTTCTTTCTTTTTCTAGTTGTAGATGGATAGAATGCCTTTATTTTATTTATTTTTATGTGGTGCTGAGGATCGAACCCAGTGCCTCATGCATGTTAGGCAAGTGCTCTGCCACCGAGCTACTACCCCAGCCTCCTTCCCTCCCTCCCTCCCTCACAGGGATTGAACCCACTTAGTGGTGCTTAATCACTGAGCTACCTCCTCAGTCCTTATTTTTTATATTGAGACAGGGTCTCACTAGGTTGCTTATAGCCTCACTAAGTTGCTGAGGCTGGCGTCAAACCTGCGATCCTCCTGCTTCAGCCTCCCGAGCTGCTGGGATTACTGGAATGCACCACCATGCCTGGCGGGAAGTTACATTTCCTATGAATGCAAACACAAATGGTAAATAAGGCCAAGCGGCAGAACTGATCATGACAGAAGTCAGAAGAGGCTTACCTCTGGAGCTTCGGCCCCTTGAGGACAGGGACCAAGCCTTTTTCATCTTTATTATCAGTGACTAGCATAAGCCAGACACACAGTTGGCCCTCAAGACATTTTATTGGATGTCATTGTATCTAAAATATAAGTTATGAAAGTTCAATTGCTGCTTATTCTGTGCTCTAAACTTATCTCCATTCCAGGTTTGCAGGTGGCACACAGGGCAATCGTAAAACTGTCCCTGCTGGTCATGACTCCTGGTGCAGTGTGAATCCAAGTATCTACTATTAGTCACCGTGTTGCTTTAGCCTGTGCTGTGTTTTAAGCAATCGCCTTTTTTTTTTTTTTTTTCACAAAAAGACCCAAAGATCTTTCCCACTAGGTTTTTGCATCACGGAGGGGCAGTGTGAGGAGAGATATGTTGGCAAAAGAGTGGAGGGCATTAAAGAATCATTAACGATTAAACACGCCATCTCTCTTGTGAAAGTGAGTTATTTTTAGCAAGGATCGTCAATCCTTTAGCTAGGCACTCATAGGAGGAGGATTGCATGAGATAATTTGGCCAACCATAAAGGAAGGGAGGAGAGATTTGCTGGAGGTTCCCAAACTTACCACTTTTACTTATCACTACTACTTGCTACTTATTATTTCCAGAAATAAAAAAAAAGTGTTGCTTTCATTTACCCTTCATCTGCTTCCCCCACCCCTTCTACTTGGTGTACACACCAGAGACTGGGAACCTTCTGTTGGACTTTGATAATGAGGATTGGGGTCATGTATCCTGAGAAGGAGGCTGTAGGACATCAGTCTCCGAAGCAAATGGTCACCTGGCAAGATATTGCACTAGAAGGAAGGACATGGAACCAAAGAGGAGTGACATCCCTGGGAAAGACTGGGCTTCAGAGATTTGGACATGCTGACCAGAGGTGGTAGGTGGAGATGGCCTTTGTCTAGGGGAGGTCATCCAGGAGGCCTCCTGTACAGCCCTTGACGGATTGAGCTGTCGCTAGCTCCCGCCTGTTGATTTCCCTAATGCTATCCAAGTAGCTTGTAGTGGAGTCTTGGTTAAGTATTCCTGCCTATTGCCAGCACTGTCCACAGGGAAATCAGTAAAGAGCTGCAAGTCATTTGGATTTAGGAGGGGAATGGCTCTGTGAGACCACTGTGGCAATGGCAGCGGTGACTTGCCAGTACTTTCCAAGGGGACGCCAAACACAGAAGACAGGAATCAGGGGTGCCAAGCTCAGCTGCCCCTTCCCTCACCAGTGCCTCCTTGAACTGCCAACCACAGGGCCTCATGTTGGCCTTATTGAGGGAGCGAGCAGGTTCTGATTCTCCTGGACAGCAGACCGTGCTCCCCTCTTGGGCCAGCACAGGGTGACGGAGGGACTCTGTTTCTTACTGGGAGACAGCATTTCCCTAGAACTCAGGGGATAGATGTCACTGTGGGGGATCACGAGACAGGACAGATGGGCTTGGACAAATTTCTTTTCCAAATATATCTCTGAGGGTATTTGAGACAACTGTGGGCGGCTCCGCAGGAGACCGGGGGGGGGGGCTGAGAACTATGCTAAAGCAACCCTCTCCAAGGCCTACTCTATCGTCCTCGGGTCAGGGAGCCAGTGTGGGCATGTTCCCAATTTAGCCACTGCCTTCTCAGTTTCTGAGGGAGAGATTCCCAGGGGCAGCCGATCCTGCCCCTGTTTTCACAGCTGCGCTCTGTGTTGCTGTCACCCAGACAGGACTCTCCACGGATCTTTGAGAAGCAACAACCAACCACCAACACAGAAACGGTGGGAAAATAATGATCAACTGGAGTCCAAGACAGGTAGCCTCGTAAGATGCCAAGGAGAGCAGTCGCCTTCCATTGGCAGCCACGTTGCTGCCATCAAAGCACATCGGGTGTGGCTTCTTGTCAACACAACCCTCGTCTCCACCCCACAGACTGGTTTTCAGTCGAAGACATACTGTGGCACCGAGTTCCTGGCCTAGTATCCACCTCTCCATGTGCATCTCATCAATTTTCCAAAATGCAGTTTTAGGGAAATGAAACGACAGAAACCTGGAAATCTCCAAAGTGGCACACGGTTTAGAAACTTGCTGTTGTCATTGTGCTGAAACCCGGTTTTCCTTCCACCTGGGATATTTGCACGAGCAAGAAGGGATTGGTTGGAAGGAAGGTGGAGGCCTCTCCTGGTGGTCGAGGAGATGAGACTGGAGAGGAATGGAGGGGGTTGTGGAGAACCACCTTGAGCTGACTCAACTCGACTCCTGCTAAGATCTCCTCTACTCCTCCTCAAGCAGAGATGCCCTCTGCCAGAGTGGGGAAAAAAAAACAAAACTCCCAATCTCATGTCTGTCCAAACTTTTAAGTGGAAAATGTGCTTCCATGAATGAGCAATGGGCTTGAGAGAATCGCAGAATTTTTACTTCTAATAAAAATTGAATTACCATTGAGGGAAATGCAAGTGGTTTTCTGAAAAGGAATGAATTTGGTAATTCTGGCCAATGGAACATGGCTCAAATATCTCTCATAGCATAGGGCACAGAGGTACATCCTGCAAAAACTGATAACTCAAAAAAAAAAAAAAAAAAGAAGAAAGAAAGAAAGAAAAGAAATAAATAAAGGGGGAAAAAAAAAGGTTGTGGGAATTCTATGGACAAGCTGTGCTCCTGCAGCCTGGGCAGAGATCTCTGAATTAAACTGGCCAGATGCTGGCCATGCTTGAGGATGTATCTTATTTGGCTATTTGCACAGGAGCCCTTGGTGGTAGGCAGTTTGGAATCCATCCTGTTACTCAGTCCTCAGACCATGTTGTGCTTTGCAGGCCATCAGACCCCTCCATTTGCCCAGTGCCTCCTGGCCTGGCCTGGCAGAGTTCTCTAGGTCTTGCCAGCCTGGCCAAGTCCAGTAGAGAGCATTTCACCAAGCTCCAGGCTCTCCGCCCTCCCAAATGTGGAGCCCTGGCCTGGCCTCATGTCCACTGCTCGACTGGTGCCACTTGGCAGCCTAGAAACAAATACTAGTACAGAAATGAGCAGTGTGGCAGCTGGCCTCTTCCTCTTCCTAACAAAGAGGGGATGGCAGGTCACTTGAAAGGAGGCTAAAGATGACGTATGTGGGGACTCTTTCCTCGGGTTGGAAAGCTTTTGCTCTCCTGAAGAAATTTAAAATCCAGGAGACTAAATGACAAGTGTCTGCAATTGGGGTAATGGGAAGACAATTGATTAGCTATTGAGGAGAGAATCATAGCTCAGTATCGCAAAGTCTCTTAGGCTCATGTGCACAAAACCCCCAAGGAATCTTGAGTTCCAAGAGAACTTAATCCCTTTAGCCTTAAAATATTTACCATGCATTCAGATGTGAATATGTGTGCACGCGTGCAAAAAAATTTTTTCAGAATGTGCACATCTTATAAAAACAGATTTGATTCACCGATGCGGAAATAAACAGGACTCAATCCTATTTCTTAACAGAGCGCTGCCTGGGAAAATACCTTCCAAAGGAACAAAAAAAGGTATTATGATGATTTGTTCTTATAGGTTAATCTTCTGGGTCTCATGGGGTGTTTCCCCACCTGGACTCTGGGCAGTAGAAGCAGTGGGTGGCTGACACAAAACCCCCCTTCTGGGAATGGCTGAACATCTCCCAGCGGGAAGAGCAGCAAATCACAGATCTCAGGCTATGGGATGGTTCTCAATTGAATTCAGTAAGTACTTGCGGAGCTCCTTGCTGTGCCCCAAGCCTGAGTTAGGATGGAGGAGAGCCACCCTTCCCCCACCCTGGGTCAGGCTAGGTGGCTGGCTCCAGCCAGAGAGGAGGATGAGCCAGGCACTGGGCAAATGCTTCCCAAGTTCAGGGCAGTTGTGGGCTTTGGGATGTTTCAGTCTTTCAGATTTCTTTCTGCAGGTGAAAACTATCAGTATTTACCCAGGACATGAGGCACATTAGGGGCTGTTTTCGTCAGCTCTTTCACTGCTGTGACTACAAGACCTGAAAAGAACAACTTCGCAGGAGGAAAGTTTATTTAGGGGCCCACGATTTCAAATGTCTCAGTCCATTCACAACCGGCTCCATTCCTTGGGGCTCAGGGGGTGAGACAGAACATCATGGAGGGAGAGTGTGGTGGAGGGAAGTGGCTCACAGGTGATCAGCTAGCAGAGACACTCCACTTGCCAGATACAATTACATATCCAAAGTCATGCCCCAAGTGACCCGCCTCCTCCAGCCACAAACTACCTGCCTTCGGTTACCACTCAGACTCCATCACCATGGTTTCTCCTCTAAACCTTCCTGCATTTTCTCACACATAAGCTTTGGGGGAACACCTCACATCCAAACAATATTTGGGCAATTTAAAAGCCCAATTCAGAGGCAGAACAGAGGAAAGTTGAGACTGGGCTGAACTTGGTCCTAGCAGGCAGCAGACTTGCAGCCTGGAAAAAAGAGAGAGGGAGTTGAAATGCAATGGTTGCCCTCACTACTGGTGGCCAAGTAAGCAAAGCCCCAGGACCCTTCGACTCATCATCTTGCATCTCCAGAGGGCAACGGTCCATAGTGGTAATGGCCAGGGGCCCAGCCCCCTTCATTGTCTGACTGGGTGATTTCATGTGTGATAAAGACCTCAAGCTTCACAGTGGATATGTTTGGGATTAAATTCTGGCGCCACCACACTTATAAACCTTGGCCTCATCATCTACAAAGGGGGATCATACAACAGGACATCCTGGAAAGGGCCAATGCAAGGAGCCCGTGAGATTATTGGTGAGATTTACACACAGGGTCTGGCTTATGAGAAGACTTCAGTACACATCACCGATCATTTCATTCATTTCTTCAACAAATGTATATTCAGTGCCTATGAAGTCTGTGCCAGTCCCTGTGTTCTGTGGTGCACAGAAATAGACCCAAAGGAATCTCTGTCTTGTGGGAACAGATATCCCAGAGCAGAAGAGAGGAGTGAAGAAATTCTAGCACAGAGAGAAGAATGCTATGAAAGGGGAAGCTAGAAGCTTCTAGACCATAGAGGAAAGTTCCTGGGATCCAGGCTGCAGCTAGGCAAGGCCCCCAGAGAGGGCAACTATTTACTTTAAAAAGCAGATAGAAACTAACTTGATAAAGAAGAAGTTGGGCATCAGGAGGGCAACTGTGGAGCGACAAATCCAGGCCTGGCTTCTCCCATGGGAGGCTAAGTGGATGTCATGCCAATCTCTGCAAGAGATCAAGCAGGAGGAAGGTGGGTTAGGAAAGGAGGGTGCACAACTTGGATCTGGGACAAGTCAGGCTGGACTGGTTTAAAGGTCCAGAGTGGGGGTATCAGGAAGAAGGGTGAAGGAAGCTGAAGAGGCTGGTTGGGCAGACGGAGCTCCCAGCAGGACTGGAGGGCTGAAGTCTGGCTGCTCTCGGTTCTCCCGTGCATGTCTCACCCTCTGCCATACCATCTGGGTCCCAGCTGTGGCTGTCTGCAGCAGTGTGAGGACATCACAGCTCGTCTGCTCCTTGCAGATGATACTGGTGCCATGATAATTTCTTTACTCCCATCCCTGCCCTTAAATGCATTCTCCTCCTCCCTGTTCCTGCAACTTGACCTTCCTAAAAGGCTACATACTCCAGGTTACTTCCTTGCTTAATAAACTCCAGTGCCTCCCTGTTGCCTTCAGGATTCAAGTAAATCTCTTCAGCATGGTGGTTTAATAACTCTGTTCTCACAGAGTGTCTACATGTTTGTTTGTTTTTTTCAGAAAACTGAAAAGAAAAAAGTAACAAGAGCACTTAGTTACCAGGGTATTTCAGAATGGGTAGAGATGGTTTTTAGAATTCTCCAGTATTCTTGCTATCCTTCAGTATCCATTCTGTTGGGGGTTACCTGGACCCCACATATTGCCAAGCATTGGAGTGTCTTAGAGTTTCCAAAGTAGGAAAGCTCTTACATACCAGATAATTTCCTGATTTGGGAAAAGCCTTCATGGTATGGGCCTGACTTGTCTCTCATCACCTCCCTCACGACACTCTATTGCCATTTCTCAGAGAAATGCATATGAACGGAAGGTCTCTGTTGTCATCCTTTCTCATGCCTTGGAACTTTTACATGGGCATTTCCTTTTTTCCCCCTCTGTTCTTAATGCCCTTTTACCTTGTGTTAGTCAGACATTTGTCGTTGTGACCGAAATACCTGATGATCAACTTAGAGGAGGAAAGATTTATTTTGGCTCATGCTTTTAGAGGATTTAGTTCCATGGTGGACTGACTCCAAGGCATAAATACTATGAAAGAAGGTCTTGCAGAGGAGAGAAGCCAAGGATAAGATATAGTCCCCAGTGACATGACTCCAGTTGCCTACTTTCTCCAGCTAGGCCCCACCTGTCTACAGTTAGCAATTAATAGATTATTCGAATTTTTAATCTATCAAATGTATCAACCTATTAATAAGGTTACTGTCCTCATGATCAAATCAGTTCCTACAAGTTTTACCTCTGAACTTTGCTGGTTTGGGGATCATTCTTAACACATAATTTTGGAGGGACAGATCCAAACCATAACACATCTTTTATCTTTTTTTTTCCACAGACTAATTAATTCTCATTATTTAGAGTTCATCTTAAAAACTACCTGTCTGTCTTCTGCACACCCACACCTGGGCTTTTTCCCTCTTTTACATCACGTGCCACACTTGCTGTCCTTGCTTTCTTCCCATTGTGGTTTGGATGTGAGGTGTCTTCAGAAGTTCCCATGTGAGACAATGCAAGAAAGTTCAGAGGAGAAATGATTGGGTTGTAAGAGTCTTAAACCAATCAGTGAATTAATCCCCTGATAGGAATTAACTAGTAACTGAAGCGGTAAGGGATCAGGAATTAACTCTTCCGCCATGATGTCCTGCCTCACCTTGAACCCCAAGGATTGGAGTCGGCTGTCCATGGACTTAAACCTATGAAAATGTGAGCCCCCAAATAAACCTTTCCTCCTCTACAGTTGTTCTAGTCTTGCCCTTTTAGTCACAGCAGTGAAAAAGCTGAGTAAAACTCTTCCTCTAGCTAATGAGATCACTTAGGCCAGAGCTGCACCTTGCTCATCTTGCTCATCTTTAGGTCACTGATTCAGCACGAAGACTCAGGAGTGGGCACATGGCAATAGATAGGCTATGGTTGTGACTTGGAAATGAGGTGTCTCCCCAAAGATCCTGTGCTAATGCATGAATATTCCAATTAGGTATGAGAACTGTAACCCAATCAGCCCATCCTCATTTGAATGAACTGAGTGGTAACTGTAAGCAGGTGGAGCATGGCTGGGAGAGGTGGGTCACTGGGGACATGCCCGGAAGGGTTCATTTTCCTAGTGACTCTCTTCCTCCTCCTCCTCTCCTTCTCCTCCTCCTTCTTCTTCTCCCCAACCCCCTCAGTGTCCTGGTGCCATGAACCAAGCAGTTTTCTGCCATGATGTGCTGCCTTGCCTTAGGCCCAGAGTTATGCAGGTGACCCACCATAGAGTAGCATGTGTTTATAATCTCTAAGGTCCATTAACAAACCAAGAGCAGAGGGGTCACTGTAGCAGGATGCTTGCCATGGTGGGGCAGGAATGGGATCATACGCTGGAGCAGGTTGCCTTGGGGACCAGCACTGTTTAATTGTTCTGTCTTGCCGTCTCCATTGTTCTAAGAAGCTGGTGTAGAAAATTCATTCCCCAAAGAAAACAGTTTAGTAACTTTCCTTTTATACGGTGTCTGCATGGTTCCTAAACAAATGGATGGAAACATATACAGTTAGTCCACTAACTACTATTTTGACTGAGTAGGGATGGTCTTAGAAGATCCCCATACCTCAGCAGTCTGGTAGGTCACTGTCTGGTCCCAGAGAGCCCCACACCAGGAAGTTCTGGCATTTTGGAATGAGCAAGAATCTTAGATACCATATAATCCCACAGCTTCGTTTCAAATGTCAAAAAACCTAATGTCCAGGAACACTTGTAAGTACACGTCTGTTGCATTCAATTACATGCACAACTATTAAGGAACTGGAGAGTATTCTAAGGAGGACAAGGAATTAAAAATGTGTTCTCCCAGGAATTTGGGGCATTGGGTCTTTCCCTCTAGAATCTCCGAGCCCTGGTGGGAAAGAGATCATTTTAATGGGCCTTTACCAGGAGCACATAAGAAGTTGTGAGCAGTGGCAAGAGGAGCCAGCACACGTAGAGCATGGGAATCTGCCCCAGCCTCTTCAAAATTGAAATCTGGGGACTGGCAGCTCAGGTGTGAGTAGGAGTAGCACGTGGCAATGCTAAGGAATTTAGATTTTTTTTCCTGAGGCCCAGGAAGAGAGATTGCAGGGGGTAGGGGGGCGGGATGATATGACCAGGGAATGCACTGATCACTGGCTGCAGGGAGGGGACAGGAATGGAGAACCAGGAAGAAGCTACAGGTGGGCGAGAGGTGGACTTCAGCAGGGGTGCAGGTATGGGAACTAAACAAAGGGACTTGAGAAATATTTAAAAGATCGACTTGAGAGCTCTTGGCTATATGTGTAAAGTTGTGCAAAGGAAGGAGGCAAGGGTGGTATCAGATTCTGATTTGGGGGGTTGGGGGATGCCATTCACTGCATGGAGAACACTATACCAGGAGGCACTGATGTAGAGCAGGGACACAGGAAGAAGTGTCATTTACTGAGCACTTACTATATGCCAGGCTTTAAGATCAATGCTTTTGCTGCTATTACCTCTGTCAATCCTATAAACTAGGTAATATTATTATGTTCCATTTATAAATAACATACCAAGGCACAGACATAGGTATTTTCCCAATATCTCACAACGAACAAGTGGCTAAGCCAGGATTCAGACACGGGTTAGGTAGAAATCAACAAGGACTATTAAGTCTGAAATGCTAATTAGACATACAAATCAAATAGGAACCAAAATCCAGATTGCAGGAGAGAAGTGCACCCGCTGTCCTGGAGGTCAAGGGAAGAAAGGGTTTCAGGACAGAGGGAATGATTCACAGTGAAATGCTGCTGGGAGATTAAGACAAGCCCCGAGAATAGGTTATTGGATTTGGCAATGTGAAGGTTATTGATCTCAACAAGACCAGAATCAGAAAAGTGGTGGAGATCAAAAAAAGCTTTTGAGGGCAGCCTCAGAAAATGGAGAGTGAGGAAAGTGGAAGCAAGGAGTTTCTATTCTTCATATTTCTATAAAGAGGAATAAAGACATAGGCCAGTTAGAGAGGCCTTGGGGGTCAAGGAAGAGTCTGTCTTTCAGATGGGAGAATAATTAGTGCATAGAATGTTTGTAGGTAGATGAGAACCAGGCAACACAGGAGAGGATGCTGAGGTTACAGGAGAGGGGACACTGTAGGCAAAGAGCCCTTGAGGAAGCCAGGACACAGCTGGAAAGGACGGCCTTGGAGAGGTTCAGGAGTCAACGCATCCATGGTGACAAGGCGCAGAGCCTTTGGACACAAAAGCCGAGAGGTTGGTTGGACGTGCTGGTGGGAAACCGAGGCAGGTTTCTTTTTATGGATTCTACGTTCTCCACGAAATAAGAAGCAAGATTCCCAAACCGAGAGTCAGAAGATGCTGGAAGTTGGAGAAAAACAGAGAAATCTGAAATTGTTGTCCAAATCTGGGGATCTGGATACTTGAGACCTGGGATGGTAAATTTCAAAAGAGACCTGATGTTTGTCTCCTGTCGTGATGATCCTCTTCGATGCAGGTGTAGTGTGGGTGGGAATCTGGCTTCAATCAACAGGATTAGATATAGATATAGATATATATTTTTTCCCCAGAAAAGTACAACTAAAGGAAAGAAAAGAAAGATTGTATACAAAAGAGAAAATATGGTAATGCATCAGAAGTTTGAAATGAGGGCAGTTGTGGTGAAGGCTAGGAAAACGAGGCAGGCCCCACATGAGCCCAAGAAGTGGCTGAGTCAGGGCACTCCAGGGAACAAGCTGGAAAGCTGGCAGGGGTCAGAGTTGGCAGTGCTGAAAGTCAAGGCCACGGGGTTCAGTGGTTACTCATGACAAGGTCTCAGGGGTGCCCACTGGAAAGGACGACTGGTGCCATTGGAGATGAGACAGTTAGGGAACTGCAAGGTCAGTGGCTGACTCATCTCTGTGAATGCCCAAGTCACCAAAATTGATGGCAAGAGGAGTGCAGGAGAGGAAAACTGTGAGCCAGGTACTAAAATATTTGATGACTCATAGCCAAAGAAGATCAAGGAAGAGGACAGTATATAATGGCAGCAGAGTCGCGGGGTGGATAAGCCAATGATGTGCAAGGCAAACAGACTTGGAAGGAGGCCTGTCCAGCAAGGAGGATGTCTAGGGTCATTAGAACATGTTGGGAAGCATCAAGGAGGACGTCTACTTGAGAGTAGGCTGTCCACCTGTGAAGATTGCTGAGGGAGTCATGTCCTTGGTGGGGAATCAGGTGCCCAGGAAAGCAAGAAGGCGGGAGGATTAGAAAAGAGGCAGGTGCATTCTAGAAGGCTCCAGAGAGGTAGATGGAGGTTGGTCATCTTGAGCCGTACAGCTGCACAGAGCTGTGTGGATGAGTTCAGAGACCCACTGACTGAGGCCCTCAGTGGTGGAAGGCCTGACAGGACTAGTCCTTGTCCCTTAGGACTGCTGTGTCCTAAGTTCTCTTTGGGGCACGGTGAACTTGACATGCCTGCAGAGCATCCTGGGCATTGAGGTCCCCTGGGTGGTGGGAGCTGCAGGTCTAAGACTGAGAAGAAAAGGCTGAGCTGGAGATAGAGGGCTGGTGTTGGGAAGCTGCGGAAGGCTGCCACAGTCACCGGAGTGCCTGAGATCATCCGGGGTGGGCACCTCTGTCAGACAAGGAAAGGACCTGGCACAGATTCTCATTAAGAAATGACAGAGATGAGAAAAGCTCCACAGGAGACAGAGAAGCATCTAGAGGAAATGGAAGAAGAAATCAAAGGCACGGGCCAGTGCAGGCTAAGGCAAGGGGACAATGGCGAATGCTGCAGAGGTCAGCTAAGGTAAGGGCTGAAAACTTTCCATTGGGCTTAGCAATAAAGAGCCACGGTGCCTTTGATGCTGCAGCTCCTTGCAAGAGGAGACCAAGCTGCAGTAGGTTAAAGTGAGAGTGGAAAGTAGAAGAAAGCCAAATGCCCCCACCCCTGTGCTATGCCCCCTCTTAAACAGCCTTCTGGATCTCTCCCAACCCCCATTTTCAACCCAGAGATAGGGGCACTAATACTGGTCCTACAGGGTTGTTGCAACTTAGTCAAAATAGGTAAAGCATAGTGTATTTGACAAACAGTAGGTGTGCCATAAATAGCAGTTATGGTAAACATGACACGTATCATTGGTGTTGCTTTCCATGAAGAATTCTTTTTATCTTGTTTTACATTTTTGTTTTCACAATTCCAATTATTTTTTAATTTTTTTTCTTATTTTGTTTTATTGGTGCATTCTAGTTATACCTCACAGTGGAGTTTGTTGTTACATAGTCACCCATGCATACAATATCACAATATAATTTGGCCAATATTGTTCCCAGTATGTCCTCTTTTCTTTCTCCTCCTTCCTGCCCCTTGCCTAGGGAGGATTTGAAAAAATAAGAGCACAACAAGGATTGGATGTAAAGTTAGCAGATTTATTTTTGTTTGTTCGCTTGTTGACATGTAATAGATTCCATGGAGCATCTTTAGAAATTGAAAATGAGGACAACTGACCCTCACTGAAATGAACCCCAGGACCCTGGCTGTATCAACCCGTTATAATGAACAGAGCTGACTTGAAATCCCCAAAATGTACTTGGTAAAGCCACAAGGGCTTCTAGAAAGTACGGCTGTTCAGAAACCTCAAGAACTGCCATCCACAGCTTCAATAGGCCTTATCGCTCCAGCTCTAATACGCTTTTCTGGAATGAAATGTTGTTGATTATACAGCCAGGCTATGATTTTCTGATTTGTGCAACAATATCCCTCCGGAAGGAAGATAGATTGTCATGCATTGAATTCCTAATCCAATGCCTAATTTTGTCCCAGGTACTGTAAATCTTGATGTGTTACCTGAAGGGAGACCTTCGATTTCTGAAAAATGAATATTATAGAGCTTTCTATGACCCAAAGAGACTTGGGCAGCAGGCGCAAGCTGCACAGTATGGATTTTTGCCAGCGGCTTTAAGATGCTGAATACAGAAGAAGCCAGTGCTGATCCTGACTGTCACCTGTCTCTGATGGCCCCCTCACCTCAGCAAACATGACTCTGAAAGTCAGAATCAGCAGCAGGAATCTACTTTAAAAAAAAAAAAAAAAAGTGCCAAAGGGTTCATTATGAATGTGTCACGGGGGTATTTGGGGTCTATCTAAAAGGGTTTGCAGGAGAATCAGCCAAATCTCAGCTGCCTCTCCAGGCTTGGGAGGAGGGGAAACGTAGAGTTGGAAGACCACAATGGCAGCTTCAGAAAGATGCCAGGAAATAGACTCACATGCAACTTGTGAATTTAACCCTGTGCACCTCCACCTGGAATCCCTGATATTCCTAAGCTCAGGGACCTGAGGGGAATGGAGATGGAAGTCAGGACAGAGAGAGATCCTTCTAGTCTCTCCAACCAGCCTCTACAAGCTGCAGCTTGTGGGCCTCCAGTGCTCACAGTCCTGAAGCTGTTTAATGAGGGCCCCAGAATCTCTCTACAGAATGGGGTAATGAGCTTCAATGTGGTGGGGGTAGGGCCACTTGAAACTGTGGTTCCCTCTCCATTCCTAAAGGATTGGGAAAAAATCATCATCATGTCAACAATCTTGGGAAGGATGAGTGGAAAATAAGGAAAACTTCAGTAATTGGTCCAATGCCGGCGGATCATAAGGACCTGAGGAGAGTTTCCTGAGAGTGTACAGTTGATGGACTGGTTTTATTTGTGACCTGAGTCATCTCCTGTCCCTTGGTTATTTGTATGTCCCTTGCTCCCTTGGCCCTATGTCCACTCCTTCAAGGAGTTCGGAAGGAAGAGAAAGTAGAATTGGTATTCATCAGAAAAACAGCATGAAATTCCCAACCAGCCTCCAAGAACCAGTCAATATTTTGGAGGGTAAAGATGAACCAAGGGCTTGGTTGGGTTGTAAAAGTCTGAGAAAAATCGTCGAACTTCTGACCAACAGAATGAGCAGTGGTCTCATTTGACAGGAGTGTGAAGGAGGAGACAGGATGGGAGAAAGGGGGACACATGGTGGTGGGTCCTGCAGGCCAGGGACAAAACTCTGGATAGAATCTCGCAGGCAATGGGAGCCACCAGAGTTTCTGGACAGAGAAATGACAAAAATAGTTACCTACATAACATGGTTCTTTCTGTGAGTTCGCATTAAAATGATAAGTTCCTTAAGTGTCTGTTGTTTGAAGGCTTTGCACTTTTTTTAAGATTAATCTTCGTTTCTTGGAAAATGTTATAACTGCATTTGGGTGTATTTTGTAGATGGTATAAATAAGGTCATCTGAATATATTTTCCATCCTGAATAGTCTGTTTATTTGAGAAAATTGTAATTGAGCCCCTACTGAATATATCACACTGAATTAATCACTATGAAGGTACAAGTTGTGGGATCAGATTTCTGCCTTTCAAAAGCTGAAAGCTCAGAGGAAAGATAGCAACTATAATTCACTATACTACAAATATGCATTTTCTTATTTTTTGGTACCAGGAATTGAACCCAAGAGTACTTAACCACTGAGTCACATCCCCCGCCCTTTTTATTTTCTTATTTTGAGAAAGGGTCTCTCTCTCACTAGGTTGCTTATAGCCTCACTAAGTTGCTGAGGCTGGCTTTGAACTCGTGATCCTCCTGCCTCAGCCTTGTGAGCTGCTGGGATTAGAGATGGGCACTACTAGGCAACAAATGTGCAATTGAATGAAGACTCTCTGTGGTCTTATGCAGCAGAAACCTATTCAAATGTGCTAACAGCAGCTACAGATACAAGCTATGGACATGTTCATTAGAAAAACACAGTCATGACTTAAGGGGCCCCTGTGAGTGGGGAGGGCAGCTGGGTTCTCTAAAGGCCAGCACAAGAGACGAGAGGGCACTCCCGTGCCTGTCTTTCACCCTGCCCCTCTCCCTTGGCTCATTTACTCTTCTGCACATGTCCTGTGGCTGCCCACTGATGCCCTGGCTCCAGTTGGATCTTGAAATACCACCTTAAAATCAATGCCCTTGAGGCCCGAAGCCAAGTTCCCAGAGAATGGGTGTGGTATGGAGGCTGCTGGGTTGGGTGCCCATCCTCATTCCATTGATGGAAGAGAGAAGACATGTGGGGATGGGACATTGGTGTCCACAGCTCCAGAGACTCTCCCTGTGTCTGTGGGGTGACAGTCTGTCCAAACAGGAGGCATCTGTGGACACACCACCCAAATACGCCTTCCTTGCTGGTGTGGCCTCAGGAGATTGATGGGAAGGGATCCGGGAATTCACACAAGGATAAGATGGCTCCTCACGGTTGAGGGGTCCTCAGATGGCATCCTGGGGGCAGGCTTTGAGCTGTGCCATCCAGGATCACAGGTTCCATCTTGGGACACAAGGAAGGGCTTTCTAATGAGGGGAAATCACCTGGTGCCCAAGATACCAGAAGGAGGACTGTATCCACCCAGATGTGGCTTTATTTCTTCATGAAGGACTCAAATATTCACATGTAGGCTACTAATTGCTGTAATTTGAATTAAATTTTAAAAGGCCAAAACCAGAAACTGACTCTGTAAAGTATCAACTGTGACATCAGACTCTGCGGCCTTCAGTGGGAGGAGTATGAGAAGCCCAAGGGACGGAGCCAGCAGGAGCAGACTCCAAGGACATGGCTCAGGTCTCCCCGCTGCAGTCCATTCCTCAGAGATGACCAGACCTGAGTCCAGGCCAGCTGAGGGGAGCGCTTAAGAGTTGTCCCCGAGGGAGAGCACCCCGAGACCCTCCGTGCTAACTCTACAACTTGCCCTTCCAGAAGGATGGACAGAGCAGGGGAACCTGAAGATCTGAAGCTGGCCCTGGAGGAAGAGAGGTCTCTAGACCACTGTCCAGCGCTCCTGCTCTCTATGCCCACTGCCTCCACCGCCCAGCCTTGCCCAGGCTGACTTCTGTAGGGGAGTGTCAAGTGGGACCAGTGTCCGCGGGATGTCATGCTTGCTTTGGTCACTGCCATTCAATCCCCGTTCCCTTTCCCACTTTCTGTCTCAGGGAGCGTTCCTTCCATCATTCCTTCTCTCCATTCTCCCCTCCTTCCCCTTATTCATCCATCAATATTTATGTCCTCTGTCTCTGTGTCAGGCACTGCGTGAAGATCTTATGATCAAGACATGGCCACTCCTCCATGGAGGTCAGAGGCAATGGGTCAAAGGACAAAGAACAAAGGTCAGAGGCAATGGGGTCAAAGGTCAAAGGCAATGGGGACAAAGGACAAAGAGTAGGAAGTTAAATAGGTTAAAATGAGCCAGATAAGTACTATGAAGGAAATCATCAAGGACAAACTAGAAAAGACGGAGGAGCAGTGTTTACCTTAGATGGTCTCACACTAGTAAATTGTCCCTCCATTCTCCCTGAGGGAGTAACATTTAGGTGAGACCCAATAATTTAAAAAATGTCAATGGAAAATATTAAGGCAGAGAACCTTGCATGTGCAAGAGCCCTGAGGTCAACATGAGCTATTGAGGCAGAGCCCAATGACTAAGGGAGGGCATACGTGTAGGTTGTGTGGGTCTCATTAGCTGCAGTGGACACTGGATTTTGTGCAGAATGGAATAGGAAAATTTTAATGGTTTCTAAACAGGGACAGTTTATGAAACAAAAATTCTGGAAGAACCTTCTGGCGACTGTATGAAGAATAGACGAGAGGGGTCAAAAGCAAAAACAGGAAGATCAGTCAGGAAGTGGCTACAGTGATCCAAAGACAGACAACTGTGGCTAGACCAGGACACAGATGGGAAAAGGGAGAAATGTGGGCAGGTCAGAGGCATGACTGACCAAGTGACGTGCTTTTGCAGGAGCTGAGGGCAAGTGAGGAATTGAAGCTGGCCCTACACTTCTTGGAGCTCAGGGAGAGATGAGGTGTGTGCTGAAGGGAGCAGTATAGAGTTCCAGTTAGGAATGGTTAGGTTTGTGATGTCTTTGAACTTTCTAGGTGCAGTCTGGTTCCTGTGAACCTGGAGTGTGGAGGAGCTCTGAAGTGACCCAAGCATCTAATGTGGAAAAGACCCTCAAGTGAGCTTAAAATGGGCTTTGGTAGGAGGATGCAGATGATCTCACCAAAGCTGAGGCAGAAATTGCAGGCTGGCCTCCTGAGGCTCGCAGCCAGCATGTCCTGCAGACCCCTAGCGCCAAAGCAGCCTTTCTGTCTCTGCATCTCTGGAATCCCACACAGCCCCATGGAGTTTGGTCTCCCGTCTGTCTGTCTCTCTTTCTCCCTGCCTGTCCATCTCTTTCTGCAAAACCCTGCATGCAAGGGTCTGTGCCTCTCCCTGGGCCTTTGATCTTGCATCTGCGTGATTATTTCGTTCCTTTTTTCTTTTCATGAGCTTAGGAATGAATGAATGTCTGTGCTTCTGCCTCTGCCCTCTTTCCTCTCTCTGTGGTACCCTCTCTTAAACCACCTTCTTTTACATGGCTTCCTTCTCTCTCCTTGCTCCCGTGTGCAAGTGACCAAACATATCTGCTTCTATGCAACCTTTATAATATCTTCCAATTCACCTGCCTAGCAGAGTCTGACCACCAATTCTGCATTACAATTCTAAACTCCTGGTGGAGAGCATCCTACTGGCCCAGCTTGGGTCAGGTATTCATTTCTAGTTCAATTCTACTGTGGCCAGGAAGGCATGAAGCAAGGGCAGGGGAGTGTGAGGTGGTTTAGGAATGATTGTATGCTGCGGATCAAAGGAACACAGGGGTCCTGGCCAATTGGAAAAGAAAAAAAAAGAGAATAAATGGACTTGGGAAAAGAGATAAGATGCTCACTATTTGGAAATATTATAAACATATGCCTATAAATCCCAGGAAAACCAAGCAGAATAGGACAGCTTGGAAAAGTTGCTGATTTTAAAAATCAACCTCAAAATTGAGTGTCATTTTTTTAACACCACTAATAACTAACTAGAAAATAGATCTTCAAAATGATATAATTTATATATATATATATATATATATATATATATATATATATATATATATGTGTGTGTGTGTGTGTGTATGCATAATCATCTATATTATGATTTAGTCATATATATATATATGTGTGTGTGTGTGTGTGTGTGTGTGTGTACATATATATATATATATATATGTTTTAGTCAGTTTTTTTCATGGCTGTGACTAAATGACCTGATTAGAGGAGGAAAAGTTTATTTGGAGGCTCACAGTTTCAGAGGTCTTAGTCCATAGACAGCAGGCTCCATTCCTTGGGGCTTGAAGTGGGGCAGAACATCATGATGGAAGAGTGTGGCAGAGGGAAGCAGCTCACAGGCAGACAGAGACTCCACTCTCCAGATACAAATATACAACCCATAGCCACGCCCCAATTCCCACCTCCTCCAGCCACACCCCACCTGCCTCCAGTTACCACTCAGTTAATCCCATCAGGGATCAACTCACTGATTAGGTTAAGGCTATAGCCCAATCATTTCTCCTCCAAACCTTCTTGCATTGTCTCACACATGAGCTTTTGGGAGACACCTCATCTAAACCATACACACACACACACACACACACATATATATATATATATATATATATATAAAGATGCACACATTATGAGTATGAATAAGGGGAGATCTATTGATCTATTCAAGGTCAGAGATGGCACAACTTAATATTATAAGAGTGTCATTTCTTCCCAAATTATTGTATAAAGCCAATACAATTCCAAGCAATTTACCAAGGGCATATTCAAAAATTGTGAGAAACAGAAGCCACCAAGACAATGTGACAGGCCACAGTCAAGAAAGGTAGCAACAAAACACTTATTTATTAAAAAACAAACAAACAAAAAAAACTTCTGTTCTCAACTAACGAGGAATTGAAGGTCAATTAATTGTTTATCACTGCCATACAAATAATCACAAGCTTAATGGCTAAAAATAACATAAATTTATTCTTACAGTTCTGGAGGTCAGAAGTCCAGGATGGGTCTCATTGGATGAGGATCAAGGTGTTGGCAGGGCTCTGGAACTTTCTGGAAGCTCTAGTGGAGAATTCGTTCCCTAGTACTTTTCAGCTTTTGGAGGTCACCCACGTTCTTGGCGCAGGGCCCTCTTCCTCCATCTTCAACATTCAGCCAGGGACATTGTACCTCACTGATCAGTTTTACTGACATTGTATCTTGGACACTCTTCTTCTGCCTCCATCCACTTTTAAGGACCATTTTGATGACTTGGTCTCATCCAGAAAATCCAGGATAATCGGTTATTTTAAGGTCAGTGATTAGCATCTTTAAATCAATCTGCAAACAATTCCCCTTTGCCATGTAATTTAATATATTTCCAGAGTCCTGGAACTATGGAATATTTTTTTGGGAGGCCATTATTTTTCCTATCCCAGAAGGGAACTTTCTGGATCTAATATAAGGCATTGGTGAGAAACATACAGCTATAATCACATTTGATGGCAAAACATTGAAGTTTTACCTAAGAAAAGAATTTAATGATTTTCTTCGTCGATTCTGTATATTGAACAAAAGACTCATATCCAATAGTGGAAGGAAAGAGAGACTGCTAAGCACTCCTATGTCAATCATGAAATGATCATAAGTAAGCCAATAAAAAGGGGACAAAAGATCTAAAGTCACTACAAAAAAGACTAACCACTAAGCATAGGTCCAGGAGATCAATACCATTGTCACTATGGAAATCAAATTAAAACCACATCGAGGTATCTTTCACACCCACAAGGATAGTGCCCACCTAAAATATAGACAATGCCAAATATTGGTGAGCAGGTAGAGCAACGGGAACTCCAGAGATTGCTGGAAAATGTAACTACTGTAGTGATTTTGAAGAATGGTTCGGCAGTACTCAATAAAATTAAATATAGCCCTATCCTAAAACCCAGCCATCCTTTTCCTCCAAAGAGAAAAGAAGCAAAGTTCACAAAGACTTCAAAAATCGTGTTTCTAATGACCTTGGACACAGCATCAAAAATTCTGGATTTACTCAACAACAAAAAGGAATGAAATGCTAATGCTTACAACAGTGAAGAAACTTTAAAAATAACTAGATGTAAAGGATTATGGACTGTCTAATTCCATTTAAATTAAGTTTTAAATCAGGCCAAACCCAACCTATGGAAGTAGTAAACAGAAAAACGACAGGAGACCACAAAGAAAAATCTCTGGGGTGACTAAAAATGTGCTACATTTTAAGGTTGTCTCAGCTACTTACAGGCTTTTATGTTTTCGTATAAATTATTGAGATATAATGTGAGACATCAACATGGAAAGATCATAAGTTCTCAGTTTAATGAACTTGAAACTATGTCTACCTTTTGACATGTGAAAGTTAGACCTCAATCATTTCCTTGGAAGACACAAAAATCTACAGCTGAACACTTAAAAAGAAGAACAAAGAGGACAAACTTGCTTCATTAAACAATAAAATATACTCCGGAGCCACAGTAATAAAAACAGTTTAGTATTAGTCCATGAACAGAAATCAGATAGAACAGAATGAAAAGCCAAAACAGACCCATTATTATATGATAAAATGGCACCACAAATCAAAGGAAATATAGTTTAATAACGTTATTGGAACAACTGGGACACAAGAAAAATAAAGCCGTACCCCAACCTAACATTAATGTATTCCAAGTAGATGAAAGATCTAAATGTATAAGGTAAACATATGAAGTGATCAGAATAAGATATAGCATGTGTATTGCCACATAGAGGTAGGGAAGCACTTCCAATTAATACCTCAAAAGCACAAACCACAAGGCAGAAGATGGGTTGGGTCCATCCCATCAAAATTAAGTATTTTTCAGTTCAATGAAAGACATTTGAAAAGTGTTAACATATGACAGAATGGAAGAATGTATTCGTGGCATTTAATATCCGCAAGGAATTTACTTAGAAGCTATAAGAAACTCTTACAGTCAAAAGAAAAAAAAATAGACAGCAACCTCAAATTAAAAAAAAAATATTCAAAGGGTGTAATTTAACAATTTATAGAAAGGAAACTCAAAGGGATAATAAGCATATGAAGAGAGGCTCAAATTCTTCACTAATCAAAGAAATGCTAATTAAAAAACAAAGAGCTTAGGATTTATTTAGACTGGTAAAACTGGAAAACTGGATAATGCCATGTGCTGGAGGGAAGGAGGGGGCATGGAAATTTCCACTGGCTGCTTGCGGGATTGGTGCAGCCATTCTGGAAAGCAGTCTGGTGGTACTCAGTCAAATTAAGTAAATACCTAGACCTGATGTTCTGCTTCTCAGGTATACACCCCAAGACATGTCCCTGCCAGGCCAAGAGGCACAAGAATGGAGATGTTGAGCTGTCTCAAGTTGCAGGCTGTCTGTCTAGGTAAATCACGCTGTATGCTCACCATGGTAGTACTGGTAGAGTAGTACTAGTCAGCAGTTAGCAGCAATGGACCAAATTACCTACCTGATAACCAGGCTCCATATGGAAAACACAGAGCTCAGGAAAATAAGAAAGAATGACATATACGGTGTGATACCATTTAAGTAAATTTAAAATGCAAGTACACAGGACAACAATATGCCACTTGCAAGAGGATACACATTGAAGAATTTGGAATGATGGGTTGAAGATGAAAGGGAGGAGAAAAGGGAAGTAGGGAATGGAGAAAAATGAAGTAAGTAAGATAACAGAGGGATCTTGCATGGACCCCAAACTGATGGGGGGGAATAATCCTCCCTTCTGCACCCAAGACTTAAACACTTATTGCAGGACTTCCCTCGCAGGACAAGGAGGACCATTATGCAGAAAAGAAAATGGGAGCTGTAGAGTCACTCATTTACAGTGTACCGATTGATTACAAAGAAACATGTGCATCCTCGATTTTCTTAAAAGAAGAAACTGAAGTTCAGAGAAGCTAAACAACTTGCCCAAGGTCACAATTTGTGGAAAACAGTGCCAGAATTCAGACTCAGTATCCAAATGAGTCATCACTTGACTGCCACACCCTGGCCCAAGCCAACATCATCTCTTGCCTGGATGATTGCCACAGCCTCCTGACTGGACGGCCTCCCCCACCACGCCCTGTGGGGGCCACTAGGAGCATTCACACAGCAGCCTGGGTAGCCCCTTAGAAACCTTGCAAATCTTGTCACTTCCCAGCTCAAAACAATTCCAGGCTTTCCCAGTTCCATAGCATTGAGAATGAATCCAAAATGCTTCTATGTCCCACAAGCCCCCAGATGTCTGGACCCCCGTGCTCATGTCTGATCATGCTCCATCTGGCTCCTTCCTCTCTCAGCCATATTGAACTTCTTGCTGTGTATTAAACATTCCCAGAGCATTCAAGCCTCGGGGTCTTGGCACTAGCCCTTTCCTCCAGTTTTACAGGGTTTCTGCATCACTCCACAGAGGTGTCCACACAAATATTACCTCCCGGAGAAGGCCTTCCCTGACCACCTTATCTCTAATGCACCATCTTCTTCCCCTGTCAATTTTTAATGGCTTACCCTGCTTTGTTTCTCCCACTGATTCCTATTCAACAGCACCTTATCTATCTTCATTTGTTAGTTTTTCTCTCCCACTTTAGAATGAAGGCAGGATACCACTCAAACCTGTATGCTCGGCACAATGCCTAGCCCATGGTACCCTCATTCAGTATTTGGGTGTCTAAGCTCAAAATCTATGTTCTTTCCCTGGTGGCATCACCCTGGCTCCCACATAGAATAGGGGAAGAGAGCATTGGGCAAATGAAGCCAGTAGAGAAGGTCAAACATTGCCCTTGGCTAGAAAGCAGGTGTGTGAGTCAGAGAGGAAATCTTAGAACCTTAGATTCTCTGATCTTTCTTTTTCTGCCTCCAGAAAAGATGAAACCAAACTGACCAACCCGTTTCCCCAGGCCCAGATCAGTCAATGTCTCAGAGCTTCAGGGGACAGAAATGCCTAAGAGAATCCCTTTGCCAAGCCTAAGAACCATCACAATAAGAAATCCATCCTTATTTTAGACATAAGTATTTTTTGCTTCAATCTTGTCTCATTTTTCTCTAATATACTAGATCGTCGAGAAATAAATAAAGGGGTAAAGTGCTATGGAAAAATAACACATTTACATAGCTCAAATGGAAGACTTCCCCCTGGATTGTGATTATGCCTGTCTTGTTAATCCCAGCCAGCTCCCAGAAATCTAGCTCTCAGGGCTGGCAATCAGCTTCCAGAGAAATGCCACTTACTGTGTATCTCTTGTAAGAGACACCATTGACAGGATCATTAAGAGGAGAGATTCCTTGGTGGAAAGAAGAGCAAATCGTTTCTCAAACAATTTATTGCCCTTCTGTTAAAAGCACATCCACTACCCATTTTCACCCCCCACTAAATGGTGATATTAGGAGCCCTGGAAAACTCTGCCTGGCTATAAAACGCACCCTTGGTCTGCCAAAGAAGGCTGGGTTGTTTTCCTTCAGCACTCCTGAAATCCATCCTTAGGGAATGACTCCTGTGATAAGCATTGCCCCTTCAGGTTCTGTATTTAAAAGGCAACAAAGGGCAGAAGAGAGAGACCATGCTTCAGGATATTGGGCCTTTGTTGCTTTTGCCGTGTGAAGTCAGTTAGTTGTCCCTCTTCCGGTAACTGTGTACAGACTGTCTCTCTTGCAGAAACTACAACTAGTCATGTCTTCTTTTTGCAGTCCTAATGCTTCACAACCATTCATCCCCAAATTTCAACATTTATAGAAATAAGGTTTAATTTGCTTGTATAAGTAAGATCAGCCATGGGTTCATCTTGTGTGGACTTGCTCACTTTTCCAGGGACCATTTGGTTATTTGCAAATAACCAATTTAGGTAAATTAGGTAAATACCTAGACCTGCTGCTAGGGCAGTTGGTTTACTTTGACTGTTGTGTGTGTCTGTCACATGGCTGAATAGGTTCTCATATCAATGGTAGAGAGGATTACAAATGCACCAACTCTCTTCATGCCTATGCTCAGAAATGGCACACTATCACTTCTACCTTTTTCTATTGGCTAACACAAGTCACATGGCCTGGTCCAAAGTAAGAACGGGAACGTTTTATAACACACCATGTTACTCAATTGGTCCAAGAGGGACTGGCTCTCTTTCTTCTCTAGAGTATGCCTGCCACTCAGAACAGGCCATAAGACCCTGGCCTACCCCTTTCTCCAGCTGCAGCTATTGTTTAAACACAAGAGAGTGACATTTGGGACTTGTGCTTGATCACTTCTCTTGTATTATTGCTCCAAAGATTCTAACATGTATTCATGACTCCTTTTAGCTTAATATTAATTTGCACTTCTGTCACTCCTAAAGACAAAGGATTTTAAAACATTTATTTATCCCTTTCTGCTTTGGTGATATCATTGTCTTCTTCTTTAATTCTACATATTATAAGTCCACGTCATAATATTCATTTATATTTACCCACATGTAGATGGTCTCCAACTTAGGATAGTTTGATTTATGATTTTTCAATTTCATACTGGTGCAAAAGCAAAACACACTTAGTAGAGCCCATAACCACCATTTTTGAATTTTGATCTTTTCCAGGCTAATGGTCTATGACATGATGCTCTCTTGCAATGCTGGGCAGTGGGCATCTCTCAGTCAGACACACAGTCCCAGGGGTAGACATTGGATATTGAACTGTGTGGCTAACTCATGAAGGGCAGCATGTTGAAGTGTACTGAATGCATTTTCAACTTATGATGGGTTTATTTGGACTTAACACTATAGAAAATTTAGGCACATCTGTATGTGTTCTTTAGGATTTCAATAATTCTGATTGAGCTGTCTTTAAGTTCACAGTTCTTTTTGTTATATCTAGTCTGCTGCTAAGTCCGATCAGTAAATTTTTAACATAAGATACACTTTTAACTCTAAATTTTCTGTTTTATTGTTTTCATTGTTTCTACTTCTCTGATAAGTTCTTTTTCTATATTTTCATTTATTGAGAGCATATTTTCATTTACTTCATTGAACATAGTTATAATGACTTCTTTTTAGCTTTTGTCTGCTAATTCAAATATCTACATCATCTCATCACTGATACCAGTTAATTGTCTTTTCTCTTGTGTCTGAGTCACATTTCTTTTTTCTTCATATATTGAGTCATTTTGAGCAGTATCCTGGACACTTGAATCAGATGATATGAAGATTCACTGAATCATACATTTAAGATGGGTGTACCCCATCTGTTACAGTCCTCTGAAGAAAAACTCTTGTTTTTGTTTCAGCAAACAACTTGTTTAGACTCAAAACTCTGTCTCTTGGGTAGCTCAAATGTTATTTATTACTTTATTTTATTTTTCTTTATTTTTCTCTCTGTGTGTGTGTGTGTGTGTGTGTGTGTGTGTGGTGCTTTGGGTCCCATACCAGTCCCTTCCCTCTGGTTTCTTCGTGTTTCAACACTTCACAGTCTTCCTATTTTTGTTTACTGTTTATTGCCTGCAGGTCACTGGGATTGTCTGCTGTACTTTTTCAGAGTTTATAGATGTTCTCTGTGACAGTGTGAATAGCAAATTAGATGGTATTCCAAAAATTTACCGTTCCTATTGGTCTACATTTCTTCCTTCAGTTCCCTATTTTTGTTCAGGATAACTTTCATCCTATCTTAAAAAATTCCCTTTGGTAGACTCTTTAGCCCTTCTGATAGTGATTATTTCCTTTAGTTGTGATCTGTCTTAAAAATTCCCCCTCTTGGCTTTATATCTGAAGATTATTTGCCAGGACATGGGATTCTAGATTTGCTTTTATTTTCTTTCATTACCTTAAAGTCTGTGGAGAAGTCAGCTGTTGGTAGAAGCACTGTTCCTGGAAGATAACGTTTCTTTTCCCTTTTTCCAGATGCTGTGAAGGTTCTCCATTTTGTCTTTTGTTTCTTAGGTGCCTCAATGTGGTTTTCTTTATGTGTATCTCATTTAAGGTTTGTAGCATTTCTCGAATCGATCACTTTAGTATTTTTCATCCCTTTTGAAAATTCTCAATTTGAACCTGAGATAATTTCTCTTCCATATGTCTCCATTCTCATCCCAGGATTCCACTTGCACTTTGTTAGACCTTTTAACAATTTGCATGTCTGTGTGTATTTTCACACTTCATTCTAGTGATATTCTTCTAACATACCTGTATCTTCTATTCCACTAACTTACTTTTCTTTTTTTTTTAGCTGATATAACCAAATACTAAAATCAATTATTAAGTTCTTGATCACTATTCTTAGTTCCAGAATTACCACTTAATACTTTTTCACATATTGTTTTCAGTTCTCTGATACAAATATTTATTTTTATAAAATGTACTAATATGAATTTAAGGTCTACAATAACTGAATACCTTGTAGGTATTTTATATTATGATTTTTTGGATCATGACTCACTTTGATTTTGTCTTTTTTCTATGCTTAATTTCTTTGCATGTCAGATAATATGTTTGAATAATTGAAGAAATAATTTGAAGCCCTGAACAATGTTACTTCAAAAATAATTTGGTCTTTGTTCTACCAGAAACTTAGCTGGGGCACAGATTACCTACACCTAAACAGAAAGTGAGATAATTCATAGCTGGGCTTACATCTTTGTGAACGATGGTCTATTTTTATACACCTTTATACACAGGGTATACACTTTTAGGAGTTCTAAGCAAAAACCTTGAATGGTTATGAGGCCTCTTCTCTATCTTGGGTTCATAATTCATATTTTTGTCCCCATATCCATCATTGTGAGGCTTATTAAAGCTCTACTGATCATCTTAGCCTCTATTTGGTCTTTCAACCTAGCAAACACTTCCAGGAAAAAAATAGTGCCAGATACCAGGCTTACCTTTCTGTAATTCCTGTTTCTCCATAACCTTGGCCACTGAAGCCTTTTCCAACTTAGTAGCTTTTCAACACCTTCAAAAAATTATTTTTAAATATATGTTTTGTGTTTGTTTGTTTTTTAATGTTTGAAGTTTTTTGGTTTGGGTACTGAGGATTGGACCTGGGGATGCTTTACCATTGAGCTATATCCCCAGTCCTTTATTTTTGTTGAGGGTCTTTCTAAGATGCTGAAGCCAGTCTTGAACTTGAGATATTCCTGCCTCAGCTTTACAAGTTGTTGTGTAAATAAATATTTTGTTCAGCTTTTTATCTTGTTCTTGGTGAAAGAGTTGTCCTGGAGAAAAATGCTAGTCTGCATTGGGAGGAATGGACGTCTAAAGTCTCTTTTCCTCTAATTCAAAATTGTGAGAATGTAGATCCAGAGCTTTTGGCATCTGTGGTGCCAGCCTCAGGATAGAGGCCCCCTGAGGGCCTGAGGCCCCCTCTGTTATATTGCAAGTTGATGAGGCACAATATCAGATATATAATAGCTAATACGAGTGAGTGTTCAGTTAATCTTTTTTATGGATGAATAAATGAATGATCAATTCCACTTGTGTCCTCAGTGAGCTCACCATGAGATATGGGACATGGAACAGAAAGGGTGAAAAATGCCTACATAGCATTTTATGCATACATAGCAGGTAGGAAGTCCAAAGTATCATGCAGTGGATACTGAGAAAGTACCCTGAACTTATGGGAAGGTAGCACTTGTTGTTGGCATGTTCGACCTCTTTATTTGGCCTTTTGACCTGTCTTTTCTCCATCAGGAATAACCTTTATGATGGACTGAATAGCTGGGGGATAAGTAGGTGCTCACCTAGATACACTTAGGACTTCCTTCTTTTTCTCGTCACTAAGGTGTCTGTTGCTCCTGGGAGAACCTGGAGGTAGGCTGCTCTAGGTCAATGGTTTTCAAATCTTGATTCCCAGACCAGACATATAAGCACCACCTGAGAACTTGCAAGGAATGCAGATTACTGCCGAACTACTAAATTAGAAACTATAGTCGGGGAGGGAACTTGGGAACCTGTGACTGAAGGACCCCAGGTGCATACTGAAGTTTGATAACCATTGCATTAGGACATATTTCCTCTTTGTTCATGGCTTCCCGCTTAGAGAACCTGAAAGTCACATATTCCATGGCCCTTTGGTGGCTGAATGGAAGACATGAGGTGCAAGAAAAGAACACTTCAGATGGGGGAGTCCCTAGGAGAGAAGAGGACAGGCCAGGGGTGCTCCAATTCTGTTTAGCAAAAGGATGGTTAGAAAAAGTAAGTGATGTGAAGAATAGGGGCCAGTCTACTCTCTTCTAGATCCTTCAGAACAGAATTTAAAAAAATAGATTATCCTCATTATCGAATAAAATCAATAAACAATTACATATTGCTAGTCCTTAATTCATGTTCTTATATAAACAAAATGTAAGACCACATACAGAAAAAGTAAAATGGAAACTATGTGCTGTCTGCAGCATTGGTTGGAGTATCTGTGAAGTAAGGGGCCAGGGTGACTCATGCAAACTCTGGGGGAGAAACCCAGTGGAGATGCTGTCCCTCAAAGAGCCTGCTCGTCCTTCCTGTGGTGCAGAGCCAGGCCTGGCCCCCCTCCTTCCTCACTCCTGCTAATACTTCCCAGAATAGTCATTCTCACCTGCAGTGTGGAGGTGACACTTCTCAGCTTCCCAGACGGGAAGGAGACTTCAGACAGGAATGAGGACTGCCATGTCACTCTGCTTTGGGCAAAGCTGCTCATTTGAAAAAGAAGCTTCTTAATTCTGATTCAAATACTAAGCACCCACTTAGTAAGGGCAAAGTTCCCGGAGAAGATGTACTTGGATCGAATTTCACCTGTACTCAAAAAGCTACTTTGGAGGCTGGAGAAGAACGGAGGCTTTAGCCCTCCATGGACCCAGTCTCCTGTTGTAGCACATCCATGAACCTTGGATATGACCTTGGGTTTGGGACTCATCTGCAGTCCCCTCTTTAGGGAGACCGGCTCGGCTCTCTCTTTCCACTAGCCTTGGCCTGAACGTCTTCGAGGACTTTCTTCAATGCTGCTTTGCCTCCTCACTGAGCCCCACATCTCCCTCCCTTCATCACAGTTTGCCATTGGGAAATCATTCTGTGCTGATGCAGTTGGGGATTTAAGGGCTCGAGGTGTGCAATACCTCCCTGATGGACCCCTGAGCTGTAGTGGCCACATCTCTGAAGGGAGGACCATACAGGACTACCACAAGGATTAAATTCATGTGGCAAAGATCCTAGGACTTAGCTTATAATTATTTTATTTAACAAATATCTTTATTCTTGTTATTTTTTCCAGATATGGTTTTAAATGCTTTATAAACAGTAGCATATTGGATCTTCATTATAACCTCAACCCCTGTTGTGGTTTAGATCTGAAGTGTCCACAAAAACTCATGCATGAGACAACGTAAGAATGTTCGGAGGTGAAATGATCAGCATATGAAAGTTTTAACCTAACAGTGAACTAATCCATTGAGATGGATTAGTTGGGTAGTGACTATAGAGTGTGGCTAGAGGAAAGAGGTCACTGGGACATGCTCTGGGGTTTTATATTTTGTCCCTGGTCTACAGAGCTCTCTCTGTTTCCTGGCTGCCATGGTCTACTTGCATTTCCTTCCCTTCTACCTTGATGCTCGGCCTCACCTCAGGCTCAGAGCTATGGAGTTGGCTGACCGTGGACTGAACCTCTGAAACTGTGAGCCAAAATAAACTTCTCTTCCAAGTTGTTCTTGTCAGGTCTTTTGGTCGCAGCAGTGATAAAGCTAACTAAAATAACCTCAAAGCACAAGTTTTATTGTTATTCTACTTCATACATGTGGCTATGAAGGTACAGAGAATAAAAATGACTTGTTCAAGATCAAATGCTGGCCAAATGGCAAAGCCAGGACCTGAGTTTGTCCTCTTAACCCATAGTGCGGCCTCCCCTGGCAACTGGCCTTCCTTCCATCTCATGTGTGTTCCAGCCTCTCCCTCACTGCAGGGTTTCCCTCACTCCAATGTCCAGCCATGAATTGGGAGAAATGGAGTTGGATATTCTTATACTTGGTGGGAACAGAATCAAGTAAATCTCCACGTCTAGTAATTTGGCAAATGTGCAGTCCCCTTGACTTAGAAGGTTTATCCTAAGCCAACGGTCAGAGGTGCGTGCAAAGATGGGTGCACAAGTACATCTAGTGAAACAGGAGACGAGTTGAATTCCAACATTAGGAAATGCATGAAATAATTTTAAGAGAAAATCTGCACACATCTAGTACACATGCCGTTTTCTTTTGGAAAATATTTTTAATTTTCATTTGGTTAAATCCACAGATATGGAACTCATGGATTCAGGGTGTCACTGTATGTTTTTATATTGGGTTATGGGATTTTTCTGTCCTTGTCTTTATTTTCTTATTTTTCTGTGTTGGGCTATATTATCCATTTACTTTAAGCCTTATGACAATGAGGCCAGTTTATACAGTTTAACCATCCTGTGGAAAGTCTCTCTAGCTCACAACTTTTCCTGGAATTTTTTTTTCCCACAGTGGACTCTAAAGCCCCTATCCCTTTGACCTGGCATGGCTGACCAAGATTGGCATTAAAACCATAACCCTCTCCAGTTTCATTATCACAAATGCTCAGGCACCCTGAAACTCTATAGTTCAGGGATGGGAACTGGAGCAGCAGTGGCCCCCTGGCTCCCCGACTCCATCTGGAGGTTGCAGCTTGGTGCACACCTGCCCCTGGGCTGTGGTTTGGTTTCCAGCTACCAAAGTATTACAAGAAGGGAAGCCCATTTGGCTAGGAGCGCCTTCTTATGAAGGATTCCATGCCCCAGAACTGCCGCTGGCTGCACCTTGGAAACAGGTGCAGGGCAGAGAATGCACCCAGGAGCTCATTACTCAAAGGCGCCCCGTGGCAAACCATTCCGCCAAGTGAGAAAGCTGTTTGTAGCGTGAGGAATCGCTCTAGCATTTGGGTTTCACTCAGGGATTGTTAACAGCACATTGAAAACATCATTCATGTTAATATTGTTTGGGTTTTTTTTTTTTTTCAATCTTCCATTTTCAGAACAAAACATTCCTCACCAGTCCCTGGTCCAAAGCATACATACACTTGACAAAAAAAAATGTATTTGGTTAGCAAATGTTTTCAATTGGTATTTCAAAATCTGGACTGGTTTTCAGTTGGACTTAAAGTCTCAGCTGACCTCCCTAGACTACAGGATGACAGATGTGTTTGTCTGAAACAGAGGAGAATGAAATCAAGGCAAAGGTCAAATTTGAGTCTTATGTGGGCTCCCCCTCCCCATCACTGCCAACCACAGTAGCCCTATATCTGTGTCTTTCTGCTTGGGTCTCCTGGGTCCTAGAGACAGGGACGAATTTTTGTCTTGTCAATACACCAGTGGGACAGCTCTGTATTAACAACTGCCACCAGGGTGGGGGTGTCCATTTCTCCTCATATCCTGTATTTCTGGGCCATATTACTAGTCGTACAAGGTCACACCTACTCTATCTCAATGAATTATAGCATTTATCATGCAGAGTCTTAGTGCTTTGCCCCTTTAATTCTATTTTGTAAAATAGAATCACCATCCTCGGCTAATATTTTCCTAACATGTGGTTTCCATCCTTTAATTTGAACCTTTCTACATTGATTTTATTTATTTTTGACTCCTATAAACAGTAGATAAATGAATTTTACATTTTCTAAATTTTTAAGTCCCTGTATTTTAACAGGTTAATTGAAAACACGTGATTATTGACATCTTAAAAATTATTTTTCATGTTAATATTTTTCTCTTTCCTAAACTTTATCTCCCACCCTCTTCTTGTTTAGATAGGAGGTGTCCCCTGAAAGCTCATGCGTGGAACAATGCAAGAAAGTTTAGAGGTGACATGATCAGTTTCCGAGATTCTTAACCTACTCAGTGCATTAATCCTCTGATAAGGATTAGCTGAGTGGTAACTGAAGGCAGGTAGGGAGTGATTGGAACAGGTAGGTCCCTGGAGGCGCGAGTGCCTTTGTGGTTTATATTTTGTCCTTGCTCAGTTGAAGCTCTCTCTCTCTCTGCTTCCTGGTTCCAAGCCCTGAGCTGCTTTCTCCACCACACTCTTCCACCATGTTGTTCTCCCTCACCTTGGGCTCAACCAAGCGTGGGAGTCAGCCATCTATGTACTGAGACCTCTGAAACCATGAGCCCCCCCCCCCAATAAACTTTTTGTCCTCTGATTGTTCTTGTCAGGTCTTTTAGTCACAACAGCAGAAAAGCCAACTAAAACACCCCTACTGGTTTGAGTGTATTATTTCTCTTTCCTCTCCCCCTTTCTTTCCCTTTGTTGATTTGACAGTTATTCTATGCATTATTTTAATACTTGCTCAAAAGTTTTTAATATATATCTTTCCTTGCTTGTATTTACTAACAAAGTGTAAAGTTTGGGATATCCTACCTTATCCCCTTCCTCTAAATCACACAGAATTATCTTCAGTGTCAATATTTTAGTTGTACCTCTACTGAGAAGGTGAGACAGGAAAAGGGACCCGGGGACAAAATTTACATTCATGGTGCTAGGATTATTTAGAATATTCACTTGCTTTTTTTTTTTTTTTTTTTTTACTCTTTACAATTAAAGTGATTTTTATATTTTTCATGGTTTTTTTTTTTTTTGGTTTGGTTCTATTTTTAACCAATGTATCTATTGCAAATCATCTTCAAACTATAAGATAGAAGGGACAGAAATTTCAGTCACACAGCATACCTTCTACAGTGAGATAAATAGAGCTGGGCCACTGTTCAAACAGATATGTCTATATGTAAATATATATTTATACATTTCCATTTGCAAATGTTTAGTAAATGGGCTTTTATGTTCACTTTTTAATTCAAGTGACTTTTTGTTGAACTCTTTTTGGGTTGTGCTTTCCTCTTCCCTCTTCCAATGCACACATCTTACATCACCAACATGTTAAAGCCTTGCCTAGTTTTCTCCAGGTTCACCCCATCATACGTAGAAAAATGAGATCAAAAGGAGGGATAAACAGGCAAACAAATAAATATACAGAATTTAAGTCGCTGTTTGTTTTATAAAATGAGAATTATATTACTTATACTTCTCTGAAGTTTACTTTTCCCATTTTATAATTCATCATATAAATTGTGTGCAGTCAGCTGCAGTAGACCTAACTCATTCTTTGTAGGTTTTATTATGGGATTTTCATACATACACAAAAGAAGTGAGTGAAATATAATGAACTCACACGTATCCATCACCCAACTTCAACAACTATCAATATTTACATTTTACAAATCTTTTCCCATTAATTTCTCCTGTGATAAGCAGAATAATTCCTGCACCACCCATACTCTCACCACCATTCCCATAGAGATGTCCACATCTGAATTGTCTGTGCATATGTTACATTACAGGGCAAAGGGGATTTTGCAAATATGCTTAAATTTAAATACTTTCATATGGGTAGATTATCCTGAATTGCCCAGGTGGGCTCAATCTAATCATGTGAATCCTTAAAATCAGAGAACTTTTCCTGATTGTTAACTATGGAAGAATGACCAAAGAAATGACTCTTGGAGGCAATGAAGGTGGAGGAAGAGGGCTGTGAACTAGGGCCTCCAGAAACCTGGATAAGGCAAGGATTCTCCCCGACTTCCCCAGAAAAGAACACAGCCACGGGCCTGCCAATGCCTTGGTATTAGCCCAGTGAGACCCATGTCAGATTTCCAACTTAGAAAACTGCAAAATAGTAAATATATGGTTCTTTTAAGCTACTAAATTTGGGATAATTACTTACATGTAGCAGCAGCAACAATAACAACAAAATCCAAATATACTTGTCTCCCCTCCCTCTCTCTCCCTCTCGCTCTCTTCCTATCTTTTTGGTGGAGGCTAGAGTATTTTATAGCAAACTTCAGATAGCATTTTACCCATAAATACTTCACCATGCATTTTAACAGATAAAGGGTTTAAAATAATCACAATACCTAGCATTCCTTAGAAAATAACCAATAATTTAATGTCATAAAATACTGTGGATTCAGAATTTCCCTATTGTTCAATGTAGGGAAATTTTTTAAAAATTCTAAAAGAAGAATTTTTTACTTGGTATACTTATTCAGGTCCTAAAAAAGGTCCTCAAGTTTTGATTGATGTTTCTCTTAGGTCACTTTTAATTCATAATAGTTTGCTCTTTTCCCCTTTTAAACAGGACTTTTTCTCTTACCTTTATTTTTTTTTTTAAAGAGAACTGTTCATTTGCTCAAAGGATTTGACCACATTCTGAATAAAGCTAATCACATCCTCAAGATGTCAATTAACATGTTCCTCTACCTCCATTACTTCCTGGAAACTAGCAGTCGGAGCCAGAGGCTTGATAGAATTCAGATTCAGCTTTTTTGGCTTCCTGTTATTCTGCATTTGATTTTCCTACTTCCAGTGATAGAGAGATTGGTGCTGCAGGTGATGGCAGCCTATCCATTCATTATGAAGTTCCCCCAAAGCATTTCACCCAGTGCTTCTGGGAATCAATTGCCTTAATCCATTAACATCATTTGAGTATACTTAAAATTCACATGCATGCATTTTATGCATTTTAACCTTTTGCAATTATTATTCATTTTAATACTCAATTTCTCACAACTTTAGCCAATAAGAGCCCCTATGATTGACAGCTGTGTTCTTTGGGCATGCCCCATTAGTCTTTGATAGCCTTCTCTTAGTGTGAAATGCTTTCTGGAGACCACAACTTGAGTGATGAGGGTCAACTCTCTTTTTAAAGTCTAAACGATAATATGAGTGGCAAGTATTGCAGGTCAGCTCATGCAACTGCATTCTACCCTTGCTGGGATGTGTGTTCTTGAGTGTTAAGGACTACCTCTCCTGCCTCCCCTGGACCTATTAGTGCTCATACTGAACAGGTATTTGAGATAAGTTTGGAAGTCAGATATGTAGAAGAATTTTGCTTTGGTTGCTTCTTTGATCCAGCTGCTGTCAAAGAAGCTGCTGTATGGGACTGTCCAAGGAATCCTCATGACATGCCTAACTTCATGGATAGAAGCTGCTTTAGTTCATAAATACTGCAGTGCATCTTGGATTCAGCAATTGAGGCTACAGCTTCATGACTCACCAGCTTTATTGGTCAGCTTTTGTGAGATGATGCTGCTTTAAAAAAAATTTAATGGTTAAAACAAAGAATGATTTTTTTCCTTGAAGTTACACTTTGGCTCTGGGTTTGATTTGCCTCTTCTCCTCTGTCTTTGTCATTCTGGGACCCGGGCTGAAGGAACAGCCCCTATCTAAGACATATCATCATTGCAATAGATTGGAAAGGCAGCAGAACACTAAAAAGGAAATTAAACCTTTTCTTTGGAGCTGACACACATCACCTCACTGCCATTTCTTTGGTCAAAATAAAGATGAGGTCCAGCTTTATGTGAGTGGGGTGGAGAAGTATAAGCCTCTTACAAGTAAGAGGAATGAATCATTGAGAACAATAATTACAATCTACTACCAATGCTGATTGTGCCAGAAAACTTGGTGGGCCAGGTTTGTGCTGGTGTCCTGGAAACTCAGGTTGTCCCTAGAATCTCACCTAGACCCTTCTGCTTCACCAGGATTGTGCACCTACCTAATTGCCCCGTACCAACTTGCATCATCCTTCAAATACAGGTAGCTGAACTCTGAAGCCATATTGTGGGTACATTGCTACTTATTTATTCCACATTAATGGACATTCCTTTTGTTTCTAGGTGATTTCAAAATTTTTCCTATTCAATACAATGCTGCAATAAAATCCTTTAAAATATATACTTAAATGCTGTGTCTTCATTTCAAGGAAGGGTTCCACAGCCAGAGAATATAGATATTTTAATTTTAATAGTTATTTCTATATTTATCTATAAAAAGCTAAAATCATTATTAGTTTTTCCTCCATATTTATGGCTGATTCATAATTTTACTCTTTAATATTTTGTAAACCTGGTAGGTAACAAATTTATTTCTTGGATCCTTTAATTTACATGTCTCTCTGACCACTAGTGAAGACAGGCATCTCTATTATGTTTTTGACAGCTTTATTAGGTTGTAATTTGTATGCTATAAAATTCACTCATTGTAACTGTACAAAAGGATGATTTTAATAAATTGATAGAGTTGTGCAACCATTACCATCATGCAACTTTAGAACTTATTCCTTCCAAAAGTTTCTTGTGCCTGTCAATAATCAATCCCTGCTCCCACACCGAGCTTCAGGCAGTCACTGATCTGCTTTCTGTTGAAATAGATTTTTCCTGTTAGAACATTTTCTATAGATGGAATTATATAAAAACCTTTTGTGTTTGGCTTCTTTCACTTTGCATACGTTTTCAAGGTTCATCCATGTCATAACTTGCATCAGAATATCCTTTATCTTTGCTGTTAAATGATTTTTCACTGGATGGATAAACTACATTTGGCTTATCCATTCGCCAGCTGATGTACATTTAGATTGTTTCTGTTTTGGCCTATTATAAATAATGCTGCTATGAAAATTTGTGTACAAGTCTTCTTTGTGTAGACATATATTTTCATTTCTCTTGGGTTGATATCTAAAAATGGAATTTGGGGGTCATATGAGAAGTTCATGCTCAATTTTTTTCTTTTAAATGCCAACTGTTTTACAAAGTATCTGTACCAATCTACCTTTCCCCTAACACAATGAAAAGGTTTCTCTTTAACAACACCATCCTTAGCACTGACTTTGTTGTTTTGATTATAGCTATTTTAGTGGGTGTACAATTAGATCTCATTGTGCTTTAAAATTGCCTTTCCCTAGTGACCAGTGATGTTGAGCACCTTTTTTATGTGTGTATTAATCATTCATATACATTCTTTGGTAAAAATCTCTATTCAAATGTTCTGGCTATTTTCCATGTTTTTGTCTTATTGAATTGAAAGAGTTCTTGAGATATTTTGGATAAAAATCCTTTGCATGATTTGCAAATATTTTCACAGTTATGAGTAAGCTGCTGGTGTTCATGCACCACCCCACCCTGAGAGAACAAGAGCAGTCCCAGGCTAGAAGGCTGTACCCTCCCACCATTCTTACCTGAAGCTCAGCCGTTTTTACAAGAATAAAAACTGCTCAATATGTTGTCTCTGGTCAATTTCCAGATCTTCTGGGATGGTTGTTTTTTTACAACATGGGCTGAATGTTCTTGTTTTGAACAGAAGAGTCACCAATCTCTTCACTCCCTGGTACCAGAAGTCTCTGGGCATCATTTTTTTTTTTTTTTTTTTTTTTTTTACACTTATGACTGTTTGGAGCTGGCCTTCTCTCTCAAGAGTCCCAGCCAGTGACAAGGTTGTATTCTACTGTCTCAGATTGGGATTGGGTCACTCAGCCATCACTGCCATTCACAGTGTCCCGGGGGGTGCAATACCACAACTGGCCAGGCCTGAGCACAGGTCTACCCCAGAGTCCCAGGGGGAATTTCTGCTGCTCACAGCACCTAGCCTGAGAGTAGAGAGGAGTGCTCTTCCAAAAGTGAAGTGAAGTAATTTTAGAAGGAAGAGGGCATGATGGTAGATGACAAAAGCAGTCAATATTCACCACAGGCTCCTTTCTGGGTCATGATACCCTGGGCAAAGCTTTTATATCATAGGCCAGCGAGTAACACCTCCAATGTTTACCACGTTGGATGAGAAGAGATTTCAGTGCCCTCTCAGATGGCACCCAGCCCCTCCTAAGCCTAAAAATCTAGAATTCTAAATCTCTCTCTCTCTTTCTTCCACTTCTTTCTCTTTACCACTTCTTTCTCTGTCTCTTTCCTTCTGTTACCAAACACCCATAACTGTCAGGCTCTGTGCACAGCTACAGCACTGCAAAAACAAAGATGTACTACTTATACTCATTTCTTCAAGTTTACAATGTCTTTGCCAAAAAGAACCTATCACTCATTGCAAAGCTTACCAGGGAAGTCTAACGAGTGAGTGTCTCTGTGACTGATGCTGACAGTCCCGGCTGCACTCTCCAGGCTTGGCCTTGTGCACAGCGTAGCTTGATAGTCTAGAGCTCAGGGAGCCCGACAAGCCCCAGAATACCTTGCCCTCTCTGGTTCTAAAAGTTCCTCATGTCACCTCTTCATACTCCCTGAGAACCTCTAGTATGCTATACACCAAGCACTTACAATGGAGAATTAATTAGCTCCAAAAATTTGCCTTCTTAAAATGGGCAGTATCGACCCGAATGCAGGATAGCAGTTACAGTGTGTGAGTGGTGGGGGTGGAGGACTCTAGAGCAGGGATCTATATAGAGATCCATATTGGGTTTCTGCATAGGGCTCCCCAGAAGGCATTCTGGGCCTCTGATGTAGGAAAAGGTAAGCACAGAGGAAGGCTGGACCTCCAGATGGAGAGGGAACCTCCGAATGCTGATTTTATAAGCCTCACTTTTGTGCCATGGACCATGAAGAATTTTATCCATCTATTAGCCCTTGTTTGAGTTTCTTCCTCCTCTTTTTCCCTCTTCCACTCAATTGCCAGTTGATGGGCAGTAGTTTATATCGGATTTAGGATTCAGTGACCCAGACAAGGCATTTAGGCTTTCATCAGAATTTAAAAATTGTGCGATTGGTGTGATCAAGTGTTGCAATGTCACAAGCTGGTGAGTCACTGTAAAGGAAAGCAGAACCTTCCCTTTGATCAGGGGCTTCTTGCCAACATAGTGAATGATCACAAGGGCAAGCCAAGTGCAGAAACACCCCTTTGGGGAGGGGAAAATTGGAGAGAATTATGCAAGCTACAGAAATTTTGAGAGACTGAAAAAAAAAAAAATAGTTTCCAGAAAAGGGAAGAATCACACAGTAAACGTGGGGGGAGAAAAACGACCTCACCTTTGAGTGTGAAATTAGTTTACCTTCGTTAAGATGCCAATCCCATAAAAACTATAAATATAGCACCCTGATTATTTAAGAGAAAAACGCTAATTTTCAAGTTTGTGCTATTTCTAGCGATTCCAATCTGCTCTGCAGGAAGTGTGAGCACTGATAATTAAGGAACACCATGTTAGGCGACGATAACACACCGCCTCTGGATCCCAGCTCAGGGTACCTTGTAAATGTGACAGAATCAGATTCGATACTGACGAAATGTCAGGGACGCGCGTTAGCAATCCTCTTATTTCAATACAATTCAGCGATGCTTCACTTCACGCTGCGATCCCCGTGCCCGTGTTCCTTGTCATAAAGTAGATAACGTGAATTCGAGATAATTATTACAAGCAAATATCCAAAAGCTGCAAGCTGAAATAATGTACAGATCACTTCTCACCGGGCTTTTCTGTCCCCAACCCGAATAAATTGCACACAGTCCGCAGCCATGAAAATGAAGGAGGCCAACCCAGCTCCTCGGGGGCCTTCAGGACTGTGAAGCATCAGAAAACGAACCCATGGTATTCTTCACTCCTCTGCCTAACCATCTCCGAACCCGTCAACCACCCGGCTGCTGAAGTCACCCAAGCTCCAATCTAGCTGTATCTCCAGGTTCCCCATCTCCTCGTGCCATCTCCTTAGTCCTCTCCACATTACATATTTCTCCAGCCCCAGGTTCAGATCAGACCTTCCTGATCTCTTGAAATCGCTTCTCAACCCTGAGTCTGAACCTGAGTGTCATAGGTAAGACACAGATCTGGCCACGCTCTTGTTATCAACCCCAAGGACCCTCCACTCTTTTCCTAGGTTCAAGCTCCAGTTCTTTGGCATAGTGCTGTGATCCCTGGTGATGTGCCCTTTCCCATCTATCAGACTAGGTATCTCCCAGGCCTCTGCTACCTGCACCTGAAACCCAACGCCCACATCAGAAACACCAAACCTCATACAGTTCTCCCTGCCTTGTGCTGGTCAGGCTGGGTGCTGCGGTTCATGGCAACCTCGCCCACCACCTTTGCCCAGAGAGACCCTCCTCCATTGACATTCTCTGTAGGAGGCACCTCCTCCGGGAAGCCCACAGGGAGGAAGAAGTGTGCTTTCTCTGCATTTCATCTCTCTGTCACTCCTCATGCCTGGGAGACCCCTCAAAGCAGGGGCTAGATCTTATTTATCTTCTTATCCCATGTACAGAACAGCAGACCAGGGAGGTTGTGGGCACCTCAAAGGCATTGGTGAAAACTACAGATTTAGATTCTATGGGGAGTAAAAACTCACCTTCTCTGATCCCTGAAATTCCTATATCAAAGAAGCAGAAAGAGAGATCCAAGCATTTATTTAAATATGTCATAAAATTATAAAATCATGGCATATATATATTTATTCATATCTAATATACATTGTTCCATGTTCTAGAACTCACATAATATTTACATAAAAGTGTCATTCTTTATGTTTTGAGATACATCTTGCTTTTTCACTCAATAAGACATTATTCAGATTTATCAATGTTGATGCATTTAAGATCTATCGCATACATTTTAATTGCTCTGATGTACTCTGTTGTATGAATATATCATGCCTTATATGCTCAGGATGGTTATATTTTCTTGGTGGAATCCTTGATCTATACATAGGGCCCTTGTTTACTCTAATAATTCTCTCTCCATTAAATTCAATGCTCTCATATGGGAAATGCCACGAAGCTTTCTCTCTTTTGATTTGTATTTGGAGTTACAGCTTGGCCACCTTTTTATTTGAAAACATTCTCTTTGACTTTGTACTAAGGATGCCTTTAAGGAACAAAAAGCTTAATCTTTATTATTTAAATCAGTGGAAGTAGTTATTGTTGTCTCTCTTTCGATAGGTGATCTTAAACTTAAGAATGTTGATGTATTTAGATTTAATTATTAGTGGGTAATTTTAAATGTACTTGCTTTATTGCTGTGTTTAATTTCTCTCTCTTTTCTTTCTTTTTTCCTTTCTTGCTTTCTATTGAGTTAATAGGGGTTTTTAATATATATTATTTTCATTTTCTCATTAGCTGGTTTGGAAGCTATAGACTAATTGTTACATGATGTTTAGTTTTATTCTCTTAAATAAAAAATACAGATATTATTCACATACCACACAATTCACCCCAAAAGTAGACAAATCAGTGCTTTTAATATATTAATGGGTGATGCAATCATGATCCCAATTAATTTTAGAATATTTCGTTATCCCATAAAGAAATTCCAAACCTATTAGCAGCCACTCTTCATTTCTCCTTGGCCCCCTGCACCCTAACTCTAGGCAATCTGAACCTACTTTCTACCTCTATGGATTTTTCTTAAACATGGACACTTCTTATAAATGGAGTCACCCAGTACATGATGTATCATGACTGCCTACTCTCATTCAGTATGATGTTTTTAAGGCTCATTGATCTATAGAATGTGTCAGAACTTCATTCCTTTCTATTACCCAATAATATTCCATTGTGTGGCCATAGAACCTATGATTTGTGCACTCGTTAGTTGGCAAAGAATCATACTGTCCCCATTCGGGGCTGTTCTGAGAGATGCTCTAAACTTGCATTAGTGTACGAGTCATGTGCATGGATATGCACCTGTGTTTCTTGGGTATATACCTAGAAATAGATTTTTTAAGCTACATGGAGCTCTGTGTCTAGTCTGTGGAGGGACCACTGGGCTCTTTCCAAAGTAGCTGCACCACTTCTCACCTGCAGATCATGAGACCTCCAATTCCCCTGGCTTCTCACCAACACTTCTCCTTGTCTGTCCTTATTGTAGCCATGCTAGTGGGTGTGAAGGGATATTTCAGTGTGGTGATGATGGCTAATGTAGTTTCCTAGTAGCTAATATCATTGTCTATCTTTTCATGTCCTCTTGGACATTTGTAAATCTTCTTTGGACAAACGTCTATTCAGATCCTTGGCCAATTTTTTAATGGGGTATTTATCTTTCTGTTATTGAGTTGTAGGAACCCTTTGTGTATTCTACATTCAAATTTTTAATTATATGATTAGCAAAAATCCCCCCTCCACCATGGGCTGTCTTTTCATTTTTTAATGATGTCCTTTGAAGCCCAAAGATTTTTAAATCTATCTCTTTTTTTCTTTTGTTGCTTGTGCTTTGGGTGTCACAGCTAAGAAACTGTTGCCTAAAGCTTTACATCTGTGTTTTCTGGTTTTACTTTTTAATATGTATACTTAATTGCTCCATTATTTTCTTTATTCTTTCCTTCTGGAAATTCTCTTTAACACACTTCAAAGTCTTCCCATGTGCTATGTTCCAAATGAATTCATGTCCACTGCCTTTCAGTTAATGATCCCTCCTTCTTCAGCAACTTCCCATCTAAAGTCGCTTCCACTTGTATTTTTATTTTAATATTCGACTGTTTACATTTCTAGCATTTCAACTTGCTCTCTTTTTTTAATACCCGTGGGTCCTGTTTCATTTGTTGCCAATTTCATAAAGTTCTCTTTTATTCGTGATGCCATTTCTTTATCTCTTTGAGAATCCTAAACCTACCTTTACATATGTAATTTTCACATTATCTGTTCTTTTTATTTCATCTAGAGTGGATTCAGCTCACGACTGTCAATCTTTCTTAGCATTCGAGTTTCTGTTAGGTTTTAGGAGTTCTATTTACGTGATCACCTTGAGTAGGAAGATTTACTTTTTAGAATCTCTTCTGAGTTCAACTTTTCTCCAGCACGAGGACTCATATCAGTGGCTCACAGTCCTTGTCCGTTGGTGATATTTTTGCCATTTCCAAACCGGTGGGTGGCCAAATTACAGCTTGGCCTGGCTCCTCCCTGTGTCTGTGTCTGTGCCCCTCACTTCCATAGCAGGCAGCTTTATGGCAGATATATCTGTAAGCAGCAGGGCTTCCCAGATCTGTTTTCTTTTCTCTATTTTCTATCTGAGAAGGAGAATGAAGCTCAGAGACATCAAGATGCTTGCTCAAGGTCACACGGTTGATAAGTTGTGAGGCTGGAATTTAGTTTTCTGACTCCACAGCTCAGGTTCTTCACCCAGATTCTCTGGAAGTAGGTGATACAGGTGATCTCCAAGCTCCCCGATGGTCTCAATCAGAGACCAGAGGGAAAATCACAGCTATGGGGACCAGAGGGATGCCCTTGAAGGATGCCCTTGTTAAGTAAATATCACTTTGTCTGAATGAAATGTGGTTAAAATGACACATGTGCAAGTTCCAGCCCAGCCACTTCATTTCAGGGTAGTTTGGACAGATTGTGCCACATCCCTAGCTGAGAAGTAAGGACAGTCATGTTCGTCTTCACATCATGGCGAGGTTTCTGGGAGCTGATTAGTGCACAGAGCACGTTCTCTGCAGATGGTGGTGCCTGCTTTCCTTCCTGAGGACTCTCAGGGGCCTAGCTATTGCAGGGAACCCACTTGGTCTCCTTGTGCTCCTGGAATCTGAAGGAAGTGCCCATCAAGAAAATCCAAGGCAGGAAAAGCCAAAACCAGACTTTGACACACCCCTGCTATGAGATATACTTTCCTGATGACCAGGCACACGGGGATGGGAAGGGGCGCAGTGGAGGAAAGCAAGCCCAGTGCCCATGAGGGCCCCATTGCCACCATCCTGAGAGAACACAGTCCCTGGATACCCTGGAATGTCCAGAGCCTCTGAGAGGCAGTAACTCTGGGTGACCACCCCAGCAGCTGTCCAAACAGAGGGAATGCAATGGTTTCAAAGAAAATAAAAATAAAAGAATTGAGATTTTTTTTTCTAAATAATGCATCAGAGTTCTAATTTTTGGACAGGACTTGAATGCCAGAAATGACTTAAAATAAAACTTATGTCCTGGGCCAGGCAAATATTTCTTACCTTTGACATCAGAAGTATCATCATAAGAGAAATATGTTGATAAATTGGACTATATTAAGATTAAAAGCTTCTGCTGATATTGGTAAGAGAGTGAAAAAAAAGAAAAACAAGCCACAGGCTGGGAGAAAATAAATTCAAATTACATAAAGAACATTTATCTATGATATATAAACAAATCTTAAAATTCCTTAGGAAGAAAATAAGCAGCACAATGTTTTAAAATGGACAAAAATTTTAATAGGCACTTCACCAAAGAAGATGGGTAGATCACAAAGAAACAGGAAGAGGAGCTCAATATCATTTGTCATTAGGAAAATGCACATTAAAAATACAATCAGATGCCATTACATGCCTATTAAAATGGAGAAAATGAAAAATCCTCACTACAGCAAGAATTGATGAGGAAATAGTGTTCTCATACACTGCTGATGGGAATGTCAAATGGAAGAACACAGGACAATAGTGACAACATTTTTCTTTTTCTTCCTTTCTTTCTTTTTTTTTTTTTTTTTTGGTACCAGGGATTAAACCAAGGGGTGCTTAACCCATTGAGCCATGTACCCCACCCTTTTTAAATTTTTTTTTTTTTAATTTTGAAACAGGGCATCACTGAACTGCTTAGGGCCCCACTAAGTTGCTGGATCTGGCCTCAAACTTTTGATCCTCCTGTCTCAGCCTTCTCAGATGCTGGGATTAGAGGTATGAGCCATTGTGCCCAGCTTTGATAAACTTTCTTAAAAAGTCAGATTTACACTTACCACATGATCCACCTCCTAGATATTTCCCAAAGAGAAAAGGAAAGCATAGGCACATTTGTACTCGATGTTCAGAGAAGCTTTATTTGTTATTGCTCCCAAATTAGAAATGACCCAAATCCCTATTAACAGGTAAATTGATAAAACACTGTGGAGATACATACAATGGAATACTACTCATCAATAAAATGCAAAATCCTATGAATACACAAGGTTTGGAAGAACCTCAAAATAATTATGCTTAGTAAAAGATGCCACATAAAAAATGCATGACTTTATTAATATGAAACTCTAGGAAATGTCAACTAATGTATGATGGCAGAAACACCAATGGTGGTCTAGAGATGAATGAATGGGGAAGGATTACAAAAGAGCATGATGATGGGGAGTGATGGTTACCTATGGCAAAACATATCCAAGTTTCATCTTTAAATATGTGCCATTCATTGTATGCCGATTGTACTCCATTAAAGCATTGGGTGGATGGGGGAGGAGGAGGCAGAGGAGGAGATCCGTGTCAGTGATTCTCACCTATTGACTGATTCTTCTAGGACAGGAAGAATCAGCTTTCTCAAAAGCTCCAAAGTACGAAAATATTTTCTCAGATTTGGAAATTCTTATTGGGAAATCGTGGGTCTTTCGGGTGGCTTTTAAAAGTTTAAGGAACTTTTGAAGATCCATCTTTGGAAAGCACCTGGTACCTGGGATTTGCTCCTCCCCCTCCTTCCGAGTGTTTGATGGAGTGCCATTGAGCCCATGGCCCTCTTTTCCCACTCCCAGTCATTTGCATGGCCGCGACTTCTTAGGTCACATTGGCATCCTGGCCCACACCCCTGCCTCTGCTCCAACCTGCTTCCCTTCCTGAAATCCTGGCTCTATCATCCATTCTTGGCCAGCTACTGCCCTGCAGCCTGCTGGTTGCACCTGGCTTTTTATACTCTTTGTCTTCTGGCCCACCACTTCCGGTCACCCATGTAGGCCTCTGGCCCAACTAAGGTGTTTTAGGATTGAACCAGGTTCCTCTTTGTAGAAGGTGAGGGTAGAACTAGGAATGGAGGATCAGATTTGCTTCATCTGGGTTGCTTTCTTACCTCGATAAGTGATATCATGGGTTAGATGCAGTTAAAAACAGAGGGTCTCTCAGGCCATGGACTATTCTAGGTTATCAAGGGAAAATGCTCTCTCCTGAGGGCTAGAACAGGGGCCTTCAGGGCACTGATCTTACTTTCCTTTGCTATCTCCTCTTACTCATCCCCATGGCCCTGACCAATGGGGAAGATGGCGGCCATATGCAGAACTCCCTTCCCCAGGAGGCTCAGAGCATCTCCCTGAAGACACTCCCTAACCTCCCTCTCTCAGACTGCCTTGGCTTGGCTGGGTGTTCTTTCTTCCCTCTGGATGCCATTTTATTCTTACTTCACTCTCTCTCTGTTTCTTGCCTTGCCCCATCCTACATCCCTTTCCCAACTAGGGAGGCTCTGGAGAAGAGGATCCTCACCTTGCACATCTCCATATCCTCAGCCTACAGTGCAGATACAGGCACATAGGAGACAGAAGACCCCAAAGTTCACTCATTGTAGAACCACAAGACTTGCAGGACCTGTGTGGACAGACTGGAAATCATCTGGGTTTCCTTCAACTTCTATTGCCAATGTCGTTCCTTAACTTCTGATTTTTATCATTGTAGTTTAAAAGCATTTGGCTCTCTTCTTAGATAAGCTTTTGAGGCTGCCTAAGTCTTAGAGGAAAGAAGAATCTATTTATTCTTCCCAGATGAACTCAAATCTTCTCTCCAAGTACATTACATTTCTCAATCCTGTCCAGCACCCAGAAAACTCTGTGAGTTGTGTTTCAAGAGAGGAGAGATGGCCAAGATTTGGATCTCAAATCTCAAGCCAATCTATTTCCCATGCGTGCCTTCTAAGTGGGACTTTAGCAGGATAGCAGGGTAACGACTCTAGGAAAATTCACTTCAGAGAAAATGCTGCTCACCGACTCTTCCCCAGCCTGGGGAGTGGGCCTGAAGAGTGAGAACCTCTCCTGTCCCTCTGATTTAACCTTATCAGGATAATCTTGTCCCTTCCCCACTTTTCTTCTCTGTTTCCTCTAGGATAAAGCCCAGGAAACAGGAAACAGCCTCAGCCCTTTCTGACCAGTGTCCCTAGGTGGTCAATAATGGAGGTTGCTATCTTCTCCTTCCATTTCTGGCTTTACCCCCTTATCCCACCTTGCTTCCCTGGGACAGGTGAATGTGGTGGTCCCTGAGGGTCTTTGTTCTTATCAGGTCCTTGATGCAGACTGGTCTTGTCAGCCCAGGGACTGGATTCACAGGTGACTCTTCAGTTGGAGGGTGATAGTTACCAGACAACTGAAATATTAAGTAGCATCAGGAAAAAATTCCGAGAAGATGGCAGCCTTGGCCCACATTTCTGATGCCCTCTGCTGCTGTAATTCTACATGAAAGCAGAAAAAAAAAAAATGAAGGTGGGAGCCCTAGTGCTGAACCCTAAAGAGGAGACCATTCACACCTGCGGTTACAGATGACAAGGGGCCCAGGCAGACCAGGGCAGTAGGCGGCTTCTGCTCTGTGAGACGTGCTTCTGCCAATGGAGGACCTAGGATCCAGTGACATCTGACCACCGAGCAGGCCCCATATGCTGAGCTGCTTGCTCTCTGAGGCACATTGAAAGCTGCTGCCACCTCCCCCTCCCCATCTCTGTTCTCAGCACTGAGAGAAGACCACAGCCCTTCAGATCTTCCTTCTGGCTTTTCAATGCCCCACGGCTCAAGAGACCCATCATCCTGACCGCCTGACCTGGACATGTTGGAGAAAGCCAGAGCCACCAACAGGCATGAGGAAATGAATGACCACAAGCCAGGTGACGCTGGAGCATGGAGGAAGACCAAGCAGAGGGCCAGACCCCTGCCTAACAAGGGCACTTGAATCCAGAAACAAACAACAACAACAAACCTAGACAAAGATCCATAAAAATGCAGAAATCTATACAACAGGAGTTTTAAGTTTTTTTAAAAAAAAAATCAAAATTGAAAAAAAAAATAGAATTGATTCAACTAAGACCTGAATGATTCGTCTAAAACATCACATGATATTTCCCCACACAACAGCAAAAAATACAAAGAAAATAAAAAACAAGTAAAAATAAAAAGAGAGACAGGGTACAGATCCAGAAAACGTCATATACAGAAGGCAGAGGCTTTTGGAGATCAACGAACAGACCTAGGAGAAGCTAAAGTATAAGAAGAAGAAGGAAAAGCTTAGAGCTGAAGAAAGATAAATTTTCAAATTAAAAAGGCACACAGAGTGTCAGAAAGAAATAGTGAAGAAAGAGAAGACAAGACTCTCATATCTGGTGAAATTTTAGAATGCTGAGGATGACGAAATTTGCTGATAGACTTCCAAACAGAGAGAAAAGACGAGTTTCAATAAAATTAGACCAACAAAAGATTTCTTTTCTGCAGCCCTGGAAACTCAAGGACAATGGGACATAATGCATTTAGTTTTTAGAGAAAAGAATTGTGATCTGAGAATTTTACTCTAATAAAATACCCATGTAGAAAGTTTTTTTGACCACCGGACTCCTAAAGTATGACACCCAAGTATACTTTCTAAAAAAATTACTGAATGTGAATATGAATAGTCAAGTTAGCCCATCAAGGTAATGGGGACCCAATTAAGGTCTTCTTCATCTGTCAAGAGCATGAGGCTTTCCCAGGGAATATTCCAGCCAACTCCATTCAATGCTTATACCCCCCAAACCATAGAAGCCCCTAGGCTAGCACAGCAGAATGGGTTTTCCTGCTATTAGGTCCCCTCCCGCATTGCAGGAGTTCTATCTCTTCTTTTTTCCTTAAATAAACCCTACTCCATTCACTCTTCCCATTCACTATTGTCTGTGGATTTTATTCTTCAAATTTGCAAGACAAGAACCCAGAAAGAAATTGGTGAAGCAGAGAATCTAGTTTCATCTCAAAACTCCTGTTTCAAAAGGATAACTAAAATAACAATCAAAACAAAAATCTCAAGGTAGGATATAATATTCAAAGAGTAGAAGTCAAACAAATATTTAATATGTCTCTATATTATACCAGGATATAGTGGTGAACATATCAGAGCCCCCGGCCTTCAAAAGCATAGAATCAGGTACCAAGTATAAGGAAGAAGTTTTGAGTGTTAATTAGGCGAGGGACGACATGTTGGTGCTGCTTTCTTAGAGTTAGGTATGACATGGCAGTTGGGAATTGACAGGAAGGAGGAGGCAGCTGGGCAGAAGAAACTCGGTCTCTGAACAAGAAATGAGCTTGGGGTGTTCAGGTCATTGGGAAAGCCAACCACCATGGCTGGGCATGCACTTCAGCAGGTGTGCAGGAGGATACTGTCATGGAGCTGTGTGGTAGAGACCAGCATGGGCCCCCTGAAGTCCAGGCTCTTCTTCTTCTTCCAGAGCACACAGTTTGACTGCACTTCCCAGATCTCCTGGAAGCCAAGTGTTTACCAGTCTAGCCAGCGTAACGTGAACAGGAGTGACGTTCATTTCTCCCCATAAAAAAACACCCATATGCATTCCTCCCTGAGTGTCTTCCCCTACAGCAGGTTGAAATGGAAAAGATTGCCAGGGAGACTTTGAATGGGAGCCACATGCCCATCCTGTATCTTTCAATGAGCATGTGCAGAACAAAGATGCCAATCTACCAACCTCAGTGCTGTTATGTAAGCAAGAAACAAAAATCTGCATGGTTTGAGCCATTGTTGGTTACTGGGCAAATTTATTTTCTTTCTTTCTTTCTTTCTCTCTCTCTCTCTCTCTCTCTCTCTCTCTCTCTCTCTCTCTCTCTCTCTCTCTCTCTCTTTCTTTCTGCTGGAAATTGAACCCAGGGCTTTGTGCATGCAAGGCAACCACTCTACCAACTGAGCTATATCCCCATCCCCTGGGCAAATTTATTTTAACAGTACACTCTGACCATTACAAGTTTGCAGGGTCTCATGGGACCATAGTACAGAGTTTGAATTTCCCTCCAAATTAGTGAAAATGACTGGGTATATGTGTGTGTGTGTGTGTGTGGATGGGAGGGAGCTCAGTATAGAGACATGATTAATTTTATACTGGAGGATCTAGGGGGTGGAGTTCCTGATCAATGAAGAGGACATTGTCACCATCTTGGAGAGAGATGAAAGTGATATGGATGGAAGTTTTGGAAATTGAGAGACAGAAAGCAATTCCATCTGGAGAAATGTTGGAGGTCGAGCTGACATGTTTGAAATGGGAGATGTTGAGAGGGAAAAGGATTTCTCATGAATTTGAAGTAATTTACTGAGACGTGAACAACTGCAATAAGAAGCAGATATGTCAGATGAGAAATCCAGATTTCGGTTTATTCCTGTTAAATCGAAATGTCAATTAGACATCCAAGGGGAGACGTGAGAGAGATGAGTCTGGAGTTGCAAATAGCAAGTTAAAAAATTGGAGAAAGGACGATGAAAAGCACCAATGTACCTGTTTTTGAAGCCTGTACCCAAGCGAGCTCTCTCAGGGGCAGAGTGTTGGCTGAGAAGACAGAGCAGATCCCAGGGCCCTGAGTGCTGGTCGATGAGGGTGAGCCGGCAGTGGAGACTGAGACATGTGCCACCAAGCAGGAGAAAACTCTAGAACGCACAGAATTCCAAGAGCTTGGAGGGATTTTCCCCAGCTATGTTTGGGACCTGAGTAGAAGTAAGGAGTACTAGTAAGTAGTTGGTTTTAAGTAGTTCAAGCCTTTTCTGGTTCAGTACATGAGCAGGAGTGTATTGGTTTCCTAGGATTGCCATTGCGAATGGGTGATTTAAAACAATGGAAGTTTATTCTTATAGTTATGAAGCCAGAGGTCTGAAATCAACGTGTCGGCAGCATCGGATCCTTCTCCAGGCTCTGAAAGGGAATCTACTCCGTGCCTCTCCACTGGTTTCTGGTGTGTTACTCAGCTTGCAGACTCATCAGTCTCTGCCTCTGTCTTTACATTGACTTTTTCTCTGTATGTCCCTGGGCCTGTTTTCTTTTCTGTTCTAAGGACTTGTCATTACATTGGGGCCTACCCTAATCCAGATGACCACATCTCTGGATCTTTAAATTGATGACATCTGCTGCCGCAGTCTGGCTGGGCACAATTCACCAGCCACTTATCAAGCAGAAACTAACTTTATTTTTAGAACACACACACCACACCACACAAGCTCTTCAGGAATTCCCTCAGAGCCCAACTGCCACCACCAGCTTCCCACAAGCCTCTCAACCTCTCCCACCCCTCCTGCTCTTGAGGCTGATTGGCTGGGTTGGGTGGGCGGAGCCAAAAAAAGTCCCCCAATGAGCAGCTCCATGGGCTGAAAGGGCTGGGAAACAGCCCAATGAGCATCACCACAGAGGAGCCAATCAGCTGGCAGCTAGAAGTTTGCTGGGGCCGCTGTGAGCCAATCATCAGCTGGCAGCTGGAAGTTTGCTGGGGCCCCTTGGGCTGTGGCTCTCAACATCTGCAAAGATAACTTTATCAAATAAGGTCCCATTCACAGATTCCAGGTGGGCTTGTGTTGGTGGCAGGGACACTACTCAGTTCTCTGCAAGGACAGGCAAATGAATTAAATGGAATTGCAGCAGAGACTCCAGATCCTGGAATCCGGATGAGGAGGGAAAGTAGGTCCTTCATGGGGAGGTGGCCGGCAAGGAAGAGCAGTGTCATCAGGTTGGAGAGCAACTGAGCAAAGCAGTGGGGGAACAGGGAGAAAGATCGTGGGTGACATCATGGTAGCTGACAGAGTGTAATGGTGAGGATGACAAAGTCTGAGGAATGGGCACTTGAGTGGGCGGCTTGGGTGACGTCTGAGAAAATGCCACTGGAGGACAGGAAGGCAGGGGCCTCAGAGGTCAGGGTATAGAATGTCACCAAGGTGGTCATGAAGGCCCAGGAATGATGGCAGGAGAGGTGACAAGGAGACATGAGTGGGTGCTACAGGGACCGATGACTGAGGGTCAGGCCAGGAGTTAGGATTGTCCAGGTGAACGTCATGGCTAAACTGGAATAGAGGAATGTCAGGGGACCGACACCTGCAATAGGAGGGACTAAAAGAGACAGAACATTCTATGAACATTTTTTAAAACTAGAAACCAAGGGCTGGGGTTGTGGCTCAGCAGTATAGAGCACTCGCCTAACACATGCGAAGCCCTGGGTTCGATCCTCAGCACCACATAAAAATAAATAAATAAAGATATTGTGTCCAACTAAAAAATAAATATTAAAAAAAACCCCCTAGAAACCAGAACTTCAAAGGGTGTCCACAAACCCCGAGAGTTGCTGGGGGGTTGGGCCCAACATAGTGAAGAAGTGAAAGCATCAAGACCCTTCATTTCAGGGTGGGGTATGTGACTGGGATTGAATTGAAGAAAACCACATTAAAATGTCTCTCTTGAGACACTGGGATGGTCAATGTACTGATAGAGAAGCACAAGCTGGAATATATTCTTCCAAATATATGGACCCACTAAACCCCAGAAACATCCAGAAAAGCTTCCAAGTTAACAGGGGTCAAAAGAGTAATAAAATAAAACCCTTTCAATGCACCAAAACTGCATGAGAAAAATACAAAAACAATATAATAGTACAAAAAGCATAAGATAAGGACAAACATACAAACACGTCCTTTATTTCAACGAAGGCAACTCTATCTAACATCCCTATTATAAATAATGATGAAAAAGCCACTAGACAATGGTGAAAGCAAGCACTGTGGTAATTTGTCACAGATGTACATTTGTGGCCTTTAAACATGTGCATTTTACTGTACATCAATTACAGCCAAGAAAGCTACTTTAAAGACAAAACAACAAAGACTGAGACTGGGAAAAAGCAAATTCCAATGCTCTGCCCTATGCTTAGATCTAAAAATAACAAAGTCTGAAAAGAGAGATGCGAGAACAAACAGAAAATGGGGATGGATAGCAATATTTATGGCATAGAAAGAGGATTTGAGCCTAAAACTGTTGTAAAATAATATGTATATTTTCGAATGATAAAAGATAAGATCCATAAGGATGCCCTGACTGTCAAATAGCTCTAAATGCACCAATAACATAACTTCACAATGTATAAAAATATTTACAGAAGTAAATATAAAAGAAAATCAAATCCATAACCACATTAATAAAAAGTTGTCAAGCAGAATAAATAAATAATTGAAGAGGGATTTCACTGAAAACAAAATAAAAAGGTCTTTGAAACTTTTTTTTCCTTATCCATACAATATTAAGACAGTTTTAGCTAAAGAAAAAACAGGAATTCTTGCAACTTACACAAAAGAAAACCCTATTCTTTCCTTACTCTGAATGTACTAAAATATACATGTATATATATGTTTAAGTACATTTTTCTCAATGTAACTATTTGCTAAAGTCAAATTCTCTTTTGCACAAAGCTCAGCTACATAGTTGCACTAGAGAAAATCTTATGCACTGTAAACTGGCAAATCCATATCCTAAGTTAAGAATGAGTCCTGTATGGAACTATTTGTAAGTATGTTTTACACACTGTTTTCTTTTAATAAATATTCAATATTATTAAACAAATTTTTTAAAAAGCAATTCTAGTACTCCTAGATACACTTTTCTCAAAAATATTCAAGTCCTTTAGATAAATGTAAAGTAAATCTAGGGGGTAGTTGGATAATAATTGATAAGCTCAATGCACATACATATTCCTTCATAATCAACAGATAAAAATACACATTCTTTTCATACATTCCTAGATATCTGGCCATGTATTAGGGTGCAAAGGGAATATCAAGTACTTACAAAGCAAATAAAAATCATACACTAAAATTAGAAGATGTCAAGAAAAATTTTGTCCTTAAAAAGTAAACAAATAGAAAACTCACATGGATATTTTGACAACTCTCAATAATCTCTGAAATACAGAAAAGACAAAACTGGAGTTTTAATTAAAAATAAAAATTGAGAAGATGACATATTAAAACCAATGAGAATCACCCAAATGATATTCAGTAGAAAATGGATAGCCATATTTGGGTGGAGACACCAGAAAGATTTTAAATGATGAACTAAATATCCAATTCCAGAAGATAAAAACATGCAGAATACAACAAAAAGAAATGGAAATAAATAATACAAAGTAGGAATTATTGAAATAGAGAAACCTGTGGTCATAAATAATAAAACAAAAAAATTGTCCCTCCAAAAAAGTTTAAGACAATAAAAAGAGTGTGCCTTTGACAGGAGAAAAGCCAGTAAGGAATGATTTTTAAAATGGTAAAATTACAAACACTAAGAAGATTTAAAAGTGTAAGACAATGGACTAGGCCAATCACTTTCAAAATCTAGATGCAAAATGGATGGTTTTCTAAGAAAACATTAATTACGAAACTGACTCAAAAAGAAGTAGAAAGCTTAAATAGACCAAGAAACAGGCAAAGAGTCAAGCCATTTTTAGATATAGCCCTAAAAAAACACTGGGCACATTTCAAATGTGCAGTGTAGCTTAAGAGTATAAAGACTTGCTGTAATCCTTGCTCAGTTTGTCACTTTAGTGTTGTTACCAGATTTAGAAAAAAAAATTGTATATGTAATGTATAGAGAGTATACTATATATAGGATACCCAGTTAAATTTGAATTTCACATAAGTAACAAATAATTTTCCAATTATCCCCATGCCATATCTAAGACCCACTTATGCTAAAATATTCATTTCTATCTGAAATTCAGATTTAATTGAGCACCCTGTATTCTGTTGGCAACCCTAGATTTTAGGCAGATTGCTTCATTTTCCTGTGCCTCTGTTTCTTGATCTCTAAAATGGTGGTGATCGTAATGATCTTGCTGCTAGTGGGGGTGATAAGAAATACTTACCACAGAAGGATGATGAAAGAATGAAAAGGCATTTAGGGAAAGCATGGTCCACGGTAGGCACTACGTACCCGTCAGTTTGGTCTGGCAATAGCTCTTTTCCCCTCCTTTGGCTTCCTTACCTCCTTAAAACCAATGAGAATCACCCAAAAAAATATTCCCTTCAGTGCACATGTATCTAATATTGAGTAAGCAGCTGGCTCTCGTCGTGACATTGGAGCAGATACAACATGAAAATCACAAAGCATCTCTCCTTCCTTCTTCTTCCCACTGGCCATCCCTAGCACACATACCTACAAGCCCCTATTAGAAACAATTCCAGCTGATCACAGGCTTCAGGGTCTTCTTCAGATAGGGTCAGGAGCAGCACCATGATGCTCACTTCATCCAGGAGGCTGTGCCACCCATGGAGGTTAGAGGCTGTGGAGCCTGCCCTTGGTCGGCTGCTTGACGCTCAAAACTTTGGAACCCACAACCTTTGCTTTCCTGCCTTTGCCTTTCAGCCTCCCGGATGCAAAACGAGGCATTCAAAGAAGTCAATGAATGTCTACGGGTGTCCATCACCGCGCCACAGATACTATTAACTGTTTCTGCAGGGAAAACCATAATTACCAAATCTCTAGTGGTTTTGCCAACACTGGGTTTTCCCTTGGGTTAGCTGGGTTTGCCATTCTCTGATGGAAGCAGTAACCAAGACAGAAACTTGGCCCGGGCTCTGTGCCAGGCTTTCCCCAGAGTGCCTCTGGCTCCCTTGGTTTCTACTTTCCACTTGGTGGCCAGGTCTCAGAAGCTGGCCAGGAGCACAGCTGGTCTCCCAGCTCAGGTCCTGCCCCCTATCAGGCTTTTCTGCTGCAGCCCACTTTGGCTGCTCAGCCAGGCCTCTCTCCTTCAGCTGCCCTGCACACACCTGGGTCACCTCCGCTCACTCTGCCTCCAGGTGAACCCTCCCCATGACACTGCTGCAGGGTCCTCCTGCTGAGGATTGTCTATTGCATGCCCCTTAGGTTTGATGAAGTGACTTCCCTGTTTCTATCGACTTCTCCTCCCTCCTCAGCCTCAGTCCCTGCCCCATGCTCACCCCTACAGCTGGGTACCCCAGCCCAGGCTCCCCACCTTCACTCCCATCAAATTCAAACTCAAGACATCATCAGGAATGTTTTATTAAAGTGATCACTGGACATTAGGGACCCTGCACTTGGGTTGTGGAAGGAAAGGCTTATTTCTGCTTGAAGGAAAAGTGCCACCTGGTGACACTATGTGCAAGACACTAGGCTGGGTCCCTTTCCCCATACTTGCCTCATGCAATTTGCTAATAATGGAGTGAAGCAGATGTCAGTGTCTCCATTTTACATTTTCAGAAACGTGAGTTCAAGAGTTTTGGTTGTCTTTCCCAAGGTACATAAGTAAGTGACAGAGAAGAGATTTAAACTCAAGTCTCTTTAAATCCAATATCTTTTCTACGATCTCACAGTGACTTCCAGTGGAAATGTTGCTTTAATGTTTGTATGTGTGTGTGTTAACTTTGAGTGGCACCCAGGTTCATCTGTTGGGCTTCCTCCCCTCCCACCCCTCTGCTTCTTCCTGCTCTGGGGTGGGTTGGGAGCAATTTCATCCTGCCTGCTGCACCCCATCCTCAGCCCAGTCCTCAGGAGCACAGGAGCTCAGGAAAAGCAATGTTGTCTGTGGCTCTTTGCTGCTGTTGTGTAACAGATCCAAGGATAAAAGCCTCCAGGCGGTGCCTTTTCTTCTCTGAAGGCACAGAACCTCACTGAGTGGGAGGCAGTCAGACTGGCACCTCCCCAGCCTCGGCGCACCCCCCAACCCCCAGGATCATGCCTGCGTGCTTGCCACACCCTGAACCTGCGTCTCTCCACTTGCACTTTCCTTGGGCTTCTTCCTTGCCCCTCTTCTCCTCACCCCTCCCTCTGCTTTGTCCTCTTCTCCCCTCCTCCTCCCTCTCCTCCCTCCTTAGTTGCTAGGGCTGCTAAACGTGAGTACCCGTCTACACTGAGTGGCTGAAACAACAGATTTATTTTTGTGCCGATCTGGAGGCTGGAAGTCCAAGATCTAGATGTTGGCAGGTTTGGTGTCCTCCCAGGCCTCTCTCCTTGGCTTGTGTGGATGGCTGTGTTGTCCCTGTCATTCCCTCTCCCCTCCATTGGTCTGTCCAGATTCCCCCTTCTCAATAAGGTCCATATAACCAGGCATATTGGTTCAGAGCCCATCTCAATGACCTCATTCTAACTTCATGACTTCAAAGACCCTGCCTCCACAGACCACCGGTTTCCCGAGGCACCGAGGATTAGGGCACTAGTGTAAGAGCCTGGGCAGGGCACACTTCATTCTGGAGCAGACTCTCTCACACACCCACTGAAGAAGAAGAAGGTGAATACTGGGTGCAGGCTGCACCTGTCTCACTGGGGATTCCTGTCCCTCAGGTTCTCTCAAGGAGAGAAACTCAGGTGCGTCACCACCTGCTCCTTAATGAGAAGCTGCTACTATTGCATGTGAGGACTGGGGAGGGGAGGGCGAGTGGACCAGGTTCACAGGGGATCCTGGAGAGTTCAGGGAAGGGATCTTGGGCCTGGTGCTCTTCTCAGTTGTGGAAGTGGCAAGGCTGAGAAGAAACAGGTAGGAGACTTAGAATTGAAGCAGACCCACTGTACCCTGCCAGGTGTCACCGTCCAGCCATCTCAGTTACTGGGGTCCTCTCTCATAGAGTCTTGGAAGCCTCATTAGGGAAGTTCTTTACATTTGTGTTTTCATCTCAACGATCATCCGAGAATATCAGCATTAAACACATCCTGACATGTCAAGATGGCCACCGGATGTGGGGACTGCAGTGAGATTTCAGGGCCTGTGTTTGTGTTCATTTCTGTGAACACAAGTTGGCACCGAAGAACACCATTCTAAGTGCTGAGAGCACTTGACACAAAGAGAAAAGAGCATATTTTCATCATATGCAGAAATATAATGTTGATGCAATAGGAGGCCAAATAATGCCGTGGCTCATGCTATGAAGTATAGTTTAAGTTATTTAGATGCTGGGATAAAGAAAAGAGAACTGATACTGAATCACACAGCACATTGAAAAAGCTGCAGTTAGGAGACAGTCACATATTTAAATGCATCATTAATCATATTAAGTTAGCCATGATTTTAATTTGACTGTTTTTGTTTTGAATTTAACACATGATTAACAAGTTGAACCATATTGGTACAATGTGTTAATCACATGTGTTACATTAGATTAAATTTATTCATCTGTTTGGCCTTTTTGTTTTTGTAAGTTCCTAAGAATTTGAATCTAGTTTCAAGTTTTTATGCATTTAAGAAATATATTAATCTTCAGTCCAGACTTACACTTGGTCAATGGTACCAGACTAACTCTTGGCTAAGAAAAAGTGTAAGAGCTGGAGAATAATCTAAAAGCAGCTGTTTGAAGACACCAGAGAACAAGCAAACTTTCTAAGACTTGAGGGGTCAAGGTCCCCAGGAAAGGGAAGCATGTGGGGACGAGCCCTGCATTCCACAAGGTGTTCTGTACTTGACCCAGTTGTCCATTCCCGGAACCAGAAGTGACACGCAGTGGTCTAGAGCTCACAGTGTCTCATTGGTTTGGACAGACAGATATGGCAACTCAAGCTACAAAGAAGTCAGGACTTGCAGCCCCAGAAACTGGAGAAAATGGAACGAGAGAGAGAGAGAGAGAGAGAGAGAGAGAGAGAGAGAGAGAGATGTTCAAGCTACAAGCTGGACGAAGTACAGAGAAATCAAGTGGAAAGCAGTGTCCAAGAGAGTAAAGACTGTCATTGTCATTGTTAGGAGACAAAAATTGGAAGGCGAGGCCTGCCATATACCAGGCCCTGGTGAACCCCCAGCTTTTCAGTTGAGACCCCAAAGCACTAGGCCCTAGGGATAAAACAAAATCAATACCAGAAAAGTCCCCACTGAATCAAGGTGGTTTCCTGCTTGTTTATAAGAAGTCTTGTTCTCCTTCCAGTTCCAACATGGGGAGACCAGTTGTGGCAATATGAAGCTGCTCAGCCATAACCAGCTGAGATCCTGAGTGTGGGGAGGCCCCATGGGTCTCCCCATCTTCCAGCCCTGAGGTTTACATCCGCCCTTCGGTATGAACCCCACCAGGTGGAGTGGGCAGTGTTAGCATAACTGCAACCATCTTCCTCTTCCCCACCCCCACTTTATGAATACTGTTCTTATTCCCAAGAAATAGGAAGTAGCTGAGATAAAACCTACTGGCTGGTCTCTCCCTGTTCTGTCACTGAGAGAGAGGAGACAACTTACTGGCCCCTGAGACGGGGTCGTACTGGTTTCCCTGTTCTCTCCTTGAGAAGATAAAGGGACATGCCAGTGTCTCTGTTCCCCCTCTGAGAGATAGGAAAACTGTCTGTCTCTGTTCCCAAGAAACAAACGTGCCTTTCACAAGATCAGGGGGTGCTTACTATGTCAGTCTAGACTAAATCCAAGCCTAGCGCGAGGCCAGGATTCTAGCATCTAAAAGGTAACATTCAAGGGACAGTGGCTGCTGCTCTCCCTCCTGGCTGCTGCTGTCCCTCTCTCGGTCAGGCTCCTGACAAGAAACCCGTTTCTTGTCCCAAGATGTGTCTGTGATCAGTCCTATGCCACTTTTCTTTCAGGCAGTGATTTGCAGGTGGCTGATACCTTGCATCTGGCCAAAGTACATGAGGCTGATCCAGAGGTTTGAGCATGAGGAGGAACACCGTGGGCTGCAGGAAGTGGCTACAGCACATGAAGGACGTGGCTGGGGGGCTCCTACCATCCCTAGAATCTGAACATCTTCTCTCCATCAGCCATGAGGTCCCCGACATGCTGCTGCGTGTTGAGAAACAGAGACTTAGTCATGCCAGGTGCGAATATTTCATTCCGTGGCTGTGTGTATCTTTGTGGATATGTATTCTGTTTGTTAGGTCTGTCACCTATGTTCCCAACACTTGACTCAAGGACATACCGAACAAGAGTGTTCTTGAACTCAATATTAAACTTTTTTTTTTCATTCTCATTTAATGTTCAAAACCAAAAAGAGAAGGAGGTGAGGAAAAGATGACAATGACTCACTCCTCTGTTCCTCTCTGCAGAAGTAAAACAGCTGATGTTTTCATCTTACATATAGTGTTCATAATTCAATAAAAATGATACCAGACATACCAGGAGACTGGACCAAATCACCAAAATCCATGAGGAAAACGGTCACTCTAAATAATATAAATAGACGCAACGCCGAATATTGGAGTTATCAGACACATTCTTTAAATACTTGAAAATAACACTAATCACTATGTCCAAGAAAATAGATAAACAGAGTATTTTGCCAGTGAATTGTATCTAAAATATTTATATCAAATAGGCAAGACCTCTCTACTGTTAACCTCTCGGCAGCTTAGTCTCAGAATGGAGGCCTTGTTTTTCATTCCTTCATCTTTCTCAGCTTGTTAAAGCTCTCCTCCTCCATTCTCCATGCTCACTGCCACTTCCTTAATTAGGGCCGACATCATGTCTTCCCTGCATCTCCACCCCACACTGCAGAATGAACTTCCTCTTCTGTAAATCTGACCCTGTGGATCCTCCTTATGAAATCATTCAGTGGATCTTCCTCGTCTTCAGGATAAACTGCGAGTCCTTCCGGTGTTCTGCGAGGTCATGCATGATCTCACTCTCTCGCTTTTTTACATCTTTGCTTCTTGCCCACTCACGACCACAGCAGGCACTTGTCCTGCAACTATGACAATGACTTTCAGCTACTTCAATGTGCCAGGTTTTCTCTACCTCCTGAAATTTGCATATATTGCTTCTCTTTAAACCCTCTTTCCCTCTCTTTTCACTTGGAAAATTTCACCTCTCCTTCAGAAACTTGTCTTTCAAGAGACTCTCTGATCCCTGAGGACCTTGTTAGATTTCTTCCTAATATAACAAGCCCTCCCAGAGCGTTTACCGTGCTTGTGGTAATTAGACAGAGGCACACATGTCTCCTCCATTAGATCATGAGTTTTTTATTCCATGAAGGCAGGGACGTTGGTTCCCTGAAAGTTGGAACAACTTACCTAGGAGTGAACTCTCGGGATTGGTGGCTGGGAGGTGGCATGGTCATTAAGGTTCTGAGGACAGAAACCATTTTATAAAAAGGATTCAGCCCACCCTAGAACAAAGCCCCTGCTCTGGGGCCACATGCTGCAATCCATCATGGGGTTCCCAAGGTGAAGCCAGTCTCCGTGGAGGGCTGGTGATTATAGCCAAGCACAATGCCCCTGGATGTGCTCCCCCGCACACCACCCCAGAGGTAGCATGAACACCCGCATTCCATTTCCACCCCACAAAGGGTATGCATGTAAGGAACGTGGTCTCCAAAGGCCCTGCTAAAAACTGCAGGCAAAGTGTAATGCTAGCTGTTATGGGGCTGTAACTGCTTTCCAAATGTTCTCTAAAAGTCTGTGTTCTTCCCCAAAGTGATCTTTTCTTTTAACGCTTATCTGGATGATTGGCTCATCCCTTCCCCCAGGGAATGGAGTGAGGGAAAGTTCATTTGGAGTGATCAGAGAAGAACCACTGGTTGTCCCATAAACCAGAACAGAGGCCGCGACCTCTTACCAACCCAGTCAGAAGACAGCACATGCTCCTGCTCACAGCTCAACACCCTCTTCTTGCTACATATTACTGTGACTCTCTTCAGAAGTGGCAGCTTCAAAAATAGCTGAAATTGTAATAACACTAGTAAATAGCTACTACTGAAAGTTTTATGTAGTCCACCTTTTAATCTTTAATGAGTCTCCAAGGCAAGCTTCATTGTCTCCATTGTAAAAAGAAGGAAAATGAAGCAGAGAGGCTGAGTAACTTTCCTAAGGTCACACAGCTAGATGTAGCAAGGATTCAGACTCAGAAGAAGCTAATGGATGAGGGTTGTTCCCTCTCCATTCTCCCCTCATCTGGAAAAACCTCAATTGCTCTGAGCATAAGTCACTACTGCTCATGTGATGGGACCTAGCATCCACTTGCAACCAATGTGCTGAGAAGAGGCAAACCCAATTCTGATTTGTAAGCCTTAACTTGAAAACTATAAAAGAAAAGGTCAAGGGTCAAAGCCATGTAGACTCTAGGACGCTGAAGAGTTTAAAAGCCAAAGATGAATCTGCTCTTCCTCTTCGAAAGGTCCTTCTTCAAGAGTATCTGTTGTCTGAGTAACATTTGTGCCGAGCAATCTCCCTGGTGTGACAGACACAGAGCTCCTCTGAGACCAGTAAACCAAATGTTTTTGTGCCTGAAATCTCCTTCCAAGGAACACAGGCCCTCCCATCCTCTGATTACACTTGATGGCATGAGACAAAGTAAAAAAGAAAGCTTCATAATGATGAGGCACAGCTGACTGCCGCAGCCACGGGGAATAAAAACCTCACTGTGGCCTAATTCATGAGACAGGCAGAGACGGCCCCATTGCAGTCCAAGGTAGAGACATTATTAACGGGTGACCCAACCCACGAGTTAGGCAGCTAGGCAGTAACGTCTCTGTTAAAAAAGAAAAAGAAAACAACTCTTTGGAACGTATTGCTGGTAAAATGTTTATACTCAGCTTAGCAAATTTTATAGTAACGATGTTTTAAAAATGTGTTTCTCATGAATGGCTTTGCCATACTGAATACAAATGAAGAACTAATGAGTTTGGAATTGCAAACAGATTACCTTTGTCCTGGAGTGGATGGTATCGGCACGTCACCTAACCTCCAACCCATGGGTGCAGATTTGTCACATGACTCTGCCAGCAGATCCTATAAATTGCATTCTGGAGTCACAGAATTACCACCGGAAGGCTCCATCTGGCTGTAGTACCATAGCAGCAGCCCAGTCTGTTTGAAACACATGAATGAATGAATGAATGAATGAATGAATGAATGAATAGCTAGCTGAAACATCCTAAGGATCTGGTCACTGGCCATGTAAGCACCATGAAAACAAGAGAAACTGAGGAAATGACCAGCTCCCTGACCAGTGTCTCCATGTTTGGCATGGAATCAACCTGAAATGAGAAAGATGTCCGTTCTGCCCAAAAGAAACAGAGATGCTATTTTAACCCAGAGAAACACAGCAGAACTTCTAAGCATGATGTGGATGCTAAAGGAGAGACCCACTTCCAGAATTAACCTTTAGGGAGGACTTTGCAGATGATGGGGAGCACCTGTGTCCCTAAGCTTTCTCTCTTATTGACTCTGGACACACAGAAAGGGAAGAGTTCAATTTCATTATCTATTGTAACTGGTATTCCTACCCAAGATCCATCACACAGCATGATGGGTGGGCAAGGTGGGAAGGTCCAAAGAGGTGGAGGATTCCCATCAGGTGCAGAGAAGGCAGTCACTAGAATAACGAGAGAATCAGGGCACCACATAGGGTGACCAGCACATCTTGGTGTGCCCCAAACGTTCCCAGAATTAGCATTGAAAGTCCACGTCCCAGGGGACCTCCTTGTCCTAGGCAGACCCTGGCACAAGGGCACTCCATTTGGAGAGAAGCAGATGCTGCAGCCTTGGTGGCCGTTCCTGCATCAAACCCAAGCAGGTAGATCAGCAAAGCCCAGGGGGAGGTGGGGGAGCTCTTCAAGGCTGAATTTAGGGTGAATGTGGAGGCCTTGCAGAGAAGTCAAGGCACTTGGCACTGAGTGTCTGGAGGTAAAATGTGGCCTTCCCAGGGCTGGCAGCTCTCGAGCATAGGTACCTGCGTGTAAGAGGACAAGTCCAGGTGGGCACACTGGTTCTTGAAAGTCCCCTGCTGGACCTGAGCACAGTGACCAGAACCTACTATGTGGCTTATATCGCTAGTATATGGAACTATGTCCTAGGACATATCGATTTCTCCTCTCTGGATATGGGCTGGGCTCTGTCCTTCTCAGTACTTTCCATTGTCCACCTAATGAAGTCCTCATTTAAAGAATCCTTCTTAATGATTCCATAGGAGAATACCTCCATGGAACAGGCTTGGGCCTGACTACTCGGAGTACGTGCCGGTTTAAATTCTGCTTTAATTACTTGTGCTCCACGCACACCCCACCCCCACACCTCTCAGAGTTCTGTCTTAACAAGGCTCCAAGAGTCTGTGACTGTTCCCTGTTATACAGATTGGATTTCACAGCTACAGACAGGGTGACAGCAAGAGGGTTTAGAGAGAGGCAAAAGAAATTCTTCTAACGGATGCAGGTGTGGGCTTAAGCTGGGCAGGCTAGCACACACCTGTAGTCCTGACTATGTGGGAGGCCGAGGCAGGAAGATAGCTGGAGCCCAGCCATTCAAGACAAGCCTGGCAACATATCCAGGCCCTGTCTCCAACAAACAAGTAAAGTGTGGGTTTATATATCATTCATTTTGGACAGAGGGTCCAATGTAAAATCTTTATTTTATGATGTAAAATTATCTTTAAAAGGAAGGGATTTTACTAGCATAAGACCTCAGGTCGTTGTTATGTAAGGAACAGATAATCTGAATTATCATGATTGTTAGGCACTTGGGTAGAATTTATTTCATTTAACCCCTTTTTACCCTTTAAGCTCTGGCAAACAGGGCATCACAGTGGTTGCTAGCTAAGTAGAGACCTGAGGGTGTTTTACTCTTGGTTCAGTCAGTTACTTGATAACCCCCAGGCACAAGAGCCCCTGGACAAGGTACGCTAAGACAGGATACTTTGCTTCATTTTCAGCCTGGACTTGGGGGCCACAGGCTGCACCCAGAGAACAGAGGTCAGATGGGGCCCCGAGGCAGGCTTGCCGAGGGCTTCCCTGGTGTGCAGAGAGGGAGGGAGGACCTAGGGCTGCAGGCGAGGCGGTGCAGCTTGGGCCCTGCACAGAAGCATTCCCTTAAGGGAACGAGCGAGAACTGGAGCCTAGCCCAGCTCTACTCCCCAAGCATCCTACAAAAGCAAATGGCATATTTGTTTTGGCACACGTGCATCTAGTTACCAACCCCGGTGCCACAGGGCCTGCCCAGATGGGATGTCATTTTTGAACTCACAGAGGCCCCTTATAGGCCCACTTGCTGTCTGTGAGCGGTGTCACCACAGTCTCCAACTCCACTTCCCAGTCCACACACCTGGCCTTCTGCGTGTTAGCCACTCCGCTGTCCTTGGAAGGAATGAAGTGAGTAGATGGCTGACAAGGAGAGGCCCCTTCTTGGTGGAAACAGGAGGCAGGTGGGATTAGCGTTCCGCCTGAATCCCACCCAGGTTCTGCCAACTTATCTAATTGAGCCTAAGTGCCAAGGAGACTGGGAGTCAGAGCAAGCCTGACCTTTCTGGGGGTGGCGACCAGCAGAGGAGCTCCGCCCTCCCTGTGGGGGCTGTGGGGGCAGGAGCCTCAGCTGCTACCTCCAAAAGTCTCTGAAATGGCCAAAACAAGTCATTCAGTAAAGTCACTCTGAGTCCCCTCCATGCCCTGGGTCAAAAATTCACCCTGTTTGTATTTCCCATCTCAAATTTCAAGCCACGCTGTCCAATATAGCTCAGCAGAGGAGGCTGTTCCAGGAGCACCATGCGATAGCTTAAAAATACCCCAAGAGGCACAAGAGCAGCCACTTAAAAACACCCTGAGCTTGAGTGCCTCGGACCCTCTCCTTGATTACATTCCAAGGTAGAAATCAAAGTTCAAAGCTGGGGTTCCCTTCCTCTTGTGAATTAAAATCCAAAGAAACAAAAGCCCTACCCCTTGAGGTCTGTGTTCCCCAAAGACTTGCCAGGAGAGCTTCCCAGCTGGAGCCCAAGTGTCTCCCTGAGAGCAGCTGCTCTTAGTATTGTCCACTCAGTGGGCCCGGGTGTGGCTGCTGAGACAACAGGGGCACGGGGTCTCTCCAATTCCAAGGCCCCTGCTTTGCAAAGAGCGTGAAAGTCAATAGAATCTACCAGAATATCCCAGCTCCAGCCCCAAAGCCACCAAATTTAGCCCAGCAACAATATGTTCTCAGACCCAAGTTTCTGTTGCCAGCCATGGTACATAGCAGATGCTTGGTGACATCTGGGGGAAAGGAGATAGAGAAAACAAATGTTAAGATATAGGGGGAAAAGAATCCTTTCAGACTTGCTACAATTGCCCAACAAGACTGGCACGTGCCCAGGTGCAGCTTCAATCCCACACGGTTTCACTTGAAGTTCCAACTTTTCTGCATCTGACCTATATTTATAAAGCTGAATTCCCACTTTCCCTTTAAGCATAATGTTCCTATCACCCTGGGGCTCTCCCAAATGATCAGTGTCCCCTGCCCTTCCCTCTTGTGATCCATACACATACACACTGCCCACGCCAAGTGCGTACGGTTCTGATCTTCTCACGTCCCCACTTTTCTCGGGATTGGCAGGGCATCCCTGGGCACTTCCCAGCCTTGGCCTCCTTTGCTACTGCTCTGCCTCCTGCTCAGACCTGGGCAGTTTTCTTTTCTTCCTCCTCGTTTTTTTTTTTTTTTTTTTTTAACTCTGCTGAAGGAATCCTGGGAACTGAAGCTGCCATTTGTGCTTCTAGAGAAGGCCATCGCTTCGTGCTGTGGGCTCCTCTCCAGAACCTCGCTCCCCTCTTTGCCATCTTGCTCTCCACCCCTCCTCGCCTGCAGCAGGGGGTGGCCATCTGGAGGTCCAACTCCCTCTGTAGGTAGTTCCCTGTCTCTTGCTAGGCTAGGTTTTGAAATGCATAACCTGCTTCTTATGCGGGCCCCTTTCCTTCTCTACCAAACATAGGGCTAGGATTGTAGTATTGGCCGGATCCTAGGACTTTTCTTTATTTTCCTGTGTCTTTGTTCCTGGCTCAGATGTCTAAGTTTCTAGCCTTCAACTGCAATTGTCAGGAACAGTCCCCCAAAGCAAGAGAGAAAGCCAAAGACTTAGAAGGAAACGAATCTTTTGTCTAATTATATCTTCCCTACCTTTGTCCCTCTGAGAAAAGGCAGTCCATCAGGGTGCATCCTGTGTACAGTACTCACTTAACCACTATCTCTGGAGGCCTGACTGGGCTCTAGGAACGGTCCCGTATGTTGGGATAGAGCCGTGAGCAAGGCCAGCCCCTGCCCTGCTGGGACTTGTGCTCAGGAGGAGCGGCCAACACCTACCCTAGACTTCACTCGGCCCTGGTGTTCCTACCAGGTTTCCCTGACTTCTCTTCCAGTCCCCACTCCTCACGTTATTCTGTCACATTTCAGAAGCTTCTGCCAGGTCTGCTTTCCCATCAAGCTCAATGTCTCACCTTGAAATTTATCTTAATGGCTTGAATTGTTCTCTTGGGGTCATTCAAATCTCCCCTTCTCAAATTTATGTGAACCCTCCGTAGCCCCCAGGTGTAGCTAGCTACTCTGGCCTTCAAGCAGGGGTGCCCCCATCACTTTTATCGTGAATTCTTTCTAGATAAAGATTTTATTTCCCTTCTGAGCCACAGAGTGATTAATAAATCCATCTAAGTTCCTGGCACGTCAATAAAGGAAAATGGCATATACTCTGTCTAACCAGAATCTCTGTGCCTCTTTGTTCCCTGTGGATTAAAATCTATTCCTTCTCGAGGGGAACCCCCATATTTACACCCCTGAATAAACCAGAATGCCGAGATGGTATGCACGAACAATCCAGAGCCAGCTGGAGAGCAAGAAGGAGGAGGTGGCTTCAGGAACCCATGAGCCAGATACAGGGACCCCACCCAGACGGGCCACAGATATTGTTCTTGGTTCTAGGTGCAGTTTAACACTCGATGCAAAAAATAGCATTTGAGACCAGTGAGGCTGTGCTAGCCCAGCCCTAACATTCCAGAACTCCAAAGGCCTACCTCACACTCTACTTCTCCGTTTCCATTGAAGCATGGATGTTTCTGGCAAGTTAGAATCTCAGGCATCTCCTAATTTCAGTCTGAATTGTTGTATCCCACATCAGCCAAATGCTCTGGATCTCCAGTCAGTTCACAACCTGTGTCAATGAGGAAATACATCATGTTGCCATGACAAAAGTCCACAAACCTCAGTAGCCAAACACATGCTTATTTCTCAATCACACTACATTCACGTCACAGGACATCTGGCAGGGGAAAGGGGCGCCTTGCTGGCATTTTCTCCATTTGGGACCTTGAATGAGGGGAGATCTATCTCTACATTTCTGAAATTGTATTGTCATCATCATCATTGACATGTCTAGAAGGAACTGCACTTGCAGTCTTTTAAGACTGACCCCTTGCTCCACCATTTAAGAACGATGCAATCTTACACCAGTTACTTTCCCTCTTTGGGCTTCCATTTCCTCATCTGCAAAATGAGGGGATGAGGTCATGAGTGACCTCTAAGGCTGTTTACATCTCAACCCGTCTGTTTCCTCTTCCATGGAAGAGAAAGGAACAATGATTATTGACTATCGACTTTCATAAGTGCTCTGAAAAGCACGATTTTCCCCCCCACTCTACAGATTGGAAAACAGACTGAGAGACGTTAACTGGCTCCAGATCCCAGATAATTGGTAATAAATGTGCACCTCTAAATAAACCAGAACGCATGGCTCTCCTGTTCCTGTCTTTGTTGTGTTTTGTTCCACACTCGTGTCTCATTGGGTAGCCTTGGGACATAAAATGACCTATGCTGTTTCCATTTCTTTTTATGATTCAATTTCACTTCGTAACAACACTATTTAGTACTGATTAAGTGCTAGATCCTGGACAAGGTCCTGGATATATACATACTAATTCTATCTGGGGAAGCAAGGGATACGTATATGAGTTAGGGGAATGGAAACCGCTTTACGCATTTCAAGACAGAGGGATTTATTGCAAGAGCTTCAATCCTTACCAAACTGATGAGCGAGCTAAGGGCTTTGTGGTAATAGACATGCAGTCTTTCAAGAAATCAGAAAGTGAAAAAAATAATAATAAAATCACTGACATGTGCCATTTATCAGTGCATCTCTCTACCATTCCGGGAAGTAAATAATGATTTATTCTTTCCCTTTGCCCTTCAAATCTCAGGCACTGGTCTCTCATTTAAAGAATTTAAACTGGAGCTTTTTGCCTGTCTTGCCTCTGAGCAGACCCTGTATGAAGAGGGTCCACACCACTCCATGCTGCGCTGGCAAATAAATCTGGGTAATGTCGTTTCCAGACTTCCAAACTCTATGATACAAGGACAAGTTCAGAAAGTCCGGGAAGCTGGTGAATGTCAGCAGACAAGAACCAGGACAGCACCCCAGCTCTGACCGGAGGGATCAGGCAGGTCTCCTGTAGGGGACATCAAGCTGGGTCTTGAAATAAGATTAAAAAGGAGAAGGGTCTTCTAGAAGGAGTAAAATGGGTGACTACCTCTTTAAAGAACCATCAGATTACACAGTGCAATCAGCATTTAGCAAGGGGTAATAGGGTGGGGCTCAGGCTAAAGAGGCAAGTGTGGGCAGGATTCCAGGGGGCTTAGCATACCCTGCGGAGGATCTTAGATTTTTATCCAACAAGGAATGGGAAAACACTGAAGGTCTTTCGAGGAAGACAGGGAGGAAATCAAGTGAGTATTTTAAAAAAGATTCCTCTGTTGGCATTGAAAAAGGGTTGGGGAGGAAATAGGGAGACCAATGATAACACTTGGTGTCATCCAAAGGCCAGCTGACAAAGGCTTGGACTAGCGCATGGAGAGGACAACAAGAGGGCAGGTTTGGGAGAAAGCAGAGGGCAGGTCTGTGGGTTGTGGGTTACAGGAGAAGGAGGGAGGAGTCAGACAGGTCTGGCCTCGCTGATGATGGGACTCTTCAGTGAATTGGAAGCTTAGAAAAAGGAACCTTACCCAACGGGTAAGGGTGATGGAGTTTGCCAAGTTTGCTTCTGCGCAAGTTGAAAAAAGATGGTAACATCAAGGAAGGAACTTGTGTCCTACTATAGGTGAGGGCCTGTGCTCAGCACTAGGAGCGCTCTACTAAATAAGGCAGGATCAATGCTGGAGGAGCTCTGGATTCCATGGGGCCCTACCCGTCTGTGTTTCCAGAAGAGCCTTAACAGTTGACATCTTGCAGAATCTCCCAACCTCACTTGAGGCATGTGTCTCAGTTCTTTGGTGTCTTCAAGCACAATTTCCCTGGAGACCTCCAAAACCATGCTGGAAATTGGTGTTTATTTCCCTTCCCTCCAGGACCCAATAAAATTCACTGCGGAGGGAGAGAATCAAGTTGTTGGAACTTGATGAAATCCCTGATGATTGGATTTCAGGTGAGAAATGCATTTAAACTGAGGCACTGGGGGAGTTTGAAAGACAGGCAAGAGAAGCTTTGGGCCAGCCAGAGTCCTCTCTGAGCGGCTGGCCTGATGGCTCACTATTGAGGTGCAGGTATGGGGTTGTGATGACCACTTGTCCCCATTTGCCTGGATTACCAGGTTCTGCCTTTGAATCTCCCATGTGCCGGAAGCGCCTTCTTTCCCAGCTGGTCACCTTTGGTGGTGGTGACAGGGGTGGGGTTTGTTTCTCCAGTCTTCCCCCAAGAGCTTCTGTCCCAAGGCACAGCAGGGCAGTTCCAGCCACTCCTGCACAGACCTACCTACCGAGCGGGTTATCAACCAGAGTGAAGAGGCGCCCGCGCACATCCATCAAGCCCACCGCCTCCGTCAGATCTGACGGCCCGTTTAGCACTCTGCGTTCCTTCCAGACTCCCCATCTTCCTCTCCCCTGCTGTTTTTTATTTTATTCCGGTGACATTTCTCAGTGTCTGTCATACTAGGTAGTAGATGTCGTCTTGGTCTTTATTATTTATTGTGTGTCTTGCCCTAGCGGAACGTAAGCACCAAGAGGAGATTAACTGTGTTTGACTCCAGATGTCTCACAGTTGCCTGGCACCGCAGACGCCCCTGGCATACATTCATGGTATTGAACGAATGAGTTAAACATATCCACCATCTATAGCATTTTAGAAAAAAAAAAAAAAAAAAACATGACCAATCTTGACTTAAAAAAAAAATTCAGATGCAATAAGGAGACATTTGCATTATTTCATATTCAAAACCGACAGTTGACACATTTAATCTTGCTAAACTCGCCAAGTGTGGCGGCTTTCTCCTGCCAGCGGGGGTGACATAATCTTTCAGGCGCACACTGGAGGCACCAAACTCACCTTTGCGCATGGCAGCTGTGGAGTGGTAATTGCGAAGGGCGGTCTCTGAAGGGCTGGGGGAGACAAGCCATCTGCTGCAGCATTGGGGACAGCCAGGGGTGAGGACACTGGACCTCCTGCCATGCTCATCTGCCAATCAGCTCCCCACCCCCCACCCCCCGAACTGGCTGCATGGGCCTCCAGGCCTGGCTGGCCAAAGCCACAGATCAAATAGAAAGGTCCCTGGCGCAGTAACTCCACAGCAGTCCTGTGCTGGAGTCACTGGGCGCTGGGTGAATGTGGCATGTCCTACATAGGAAGGAGAAAGGGAGCTGCTTCCATATGGTCATTCCACGGGCCTGAGGATGTGGAGCAGTCTGTCAGGTGATCTGTCTTCCAGGGCAGGCAGGGACGGTGCTGTCTGTCTGCTTGAACACAGGGTTGAGTGTTAACTTGTGCTTATGCGCATGTTCATTTCAACACCTGCGGTGGCCTGCTCCCTATTGATGAGCTGATGAACAGCATTTCTCCCTTCCAAACTCTGCAAGAGCTCACCTCTTCTCTGCAATCTTCCTGGCCATCTGCCAACAAAATGTGCTTAAACTGACCTACTTTACTCCCCGACTACTACTATTAATAACAGTAACAACAACAGCTAAAGCATGCCAATCACTTACTATCCTTTTATAGATAAGGAAATTGAGGCACAAGAGACTAAATACCCATAACGTCATCCAAGGGGCTCTAGTAGGTACTCCTTCACTCAAAACACCTCTTCCACTAAGAGCTGATTTTTATAATTAGTGCATCCCTTTGTAGGACAAAAGTTTTGAGCTCTTTTGAAATAGAATGATTCCAACAGAAAAGCCAAGAGAAGCCACTACATTGATAAGAGAAGTGGTTAATACTTTGGGCATGAATTGACTCCCTCTTCCCTCAGGTATCAGCTGTATGATCCTAGAAAAGTTGCTGACATTCTCTGAGCCTTAATTTCCCTCTATGCAGATATAATTGAGCCACCTCAAGTGTTCAATGAGACAAGTGTGCACAGTGCTCGGTACACTCTGAGCACTCAGTCCATGTTGGCTGCTACCATCATCATTATTTATTATAATCAGTGTTACCTTATTGAGAATTTGTTTCTGTTCCCTTTCCTGGTGTCCCCAGCAGGGAGCAAGGTCTTGCTGAGGGCAGGGGAGGGGCAGTTTGGATGACAAGTGAGCAGGCAGAAATGATTTTGCAATCTTGTTTGTACTCTAAGAAGCCTGGCCTGGGGCAGAGGATGGAAGGGGTCTCCTGAGGACACGGGTCCCATCGAATGCACCAGAAGGAGGAGGATTCCACAGCACGCGGCGAGATGGTCCAGACAGAAGCTTGGCCAGCGTCGTGCAGCAGCGTGCTTGGGTTTTCTAAGGAATGGAGGCGTTTTCTGCAGCCGCCAGGGTGGCCAGCTTTTTGCTCCAAGGCACGATTTTAGGAACTGCAAACCAGCCCAAGTTACCTGATCCCGGCTGCCGCTGGGTACCTGAGAAGTCGGTCTGGGGCAGAGGAGGACTCCTGCTCCCACTCGCAGGGCTCAAGAGGTGTCTCTGTTCCCTTTCTTTGAGAAACGTGTTCCTCCAAGTGATTTTGGCCAGGAGGCCAGAGAAGAGGCAGATTTGACCAGATGGCATCAGATGGCATTGTCTCTTTGTTACACAAAGTCCCCATGACACATTCCTCCTAGAATTATGAGCCAGGAACCCGGAGTGTACCTACTATGCACCCTGCTTACCACAGAGAGTTTTTGTGCTCACAGAATTTAATGCCTTGCCCAGGGTCACACCTGGCCTTAGTGTCTGTCACCAAGGCACTTCCCCCTGCGGTAGGACACAGTGTTTTGCCAGATGTTCACCTCTGCAGCTCGCCTCTCTCAGGTGTGCAAGACTAAACAAACGAGTGCACTTTCCCCCCACTAGGGATGCCTGAGCTTTGAGCTAAATTCAGAGCTCATTTCCTCTTCTCCTGATTTCCTGATGTGATTTCCTCTCCCTTTCTTTTAAGTACCTTCCGCAAGCTCTTTTAAAAATCTTTGCTTAAGCTCCCCTAACTCATTGGTAAGCCGCCTCAGATCCTTCTAGGAATAGAGAATGAATTATGATTTTTAAATATTTACATTTAAACGGAGACATTGTCTATGCGAGTGCTTGATACAGAAAACTTGGGCTCTGGGAGTGAGATGTTCTGATGAACCGAAGGTTCTCATGGATAGGGACGAGCAGGCTCCCGTTCTCCAGTGGAGTGGGACCTGGCAGCTCTGGGGTGTGATCGGAGGGGCATGTCAGAGCCCATATGTGTCAGATGACACTTTCCCCCACTCCTGCCTGACGCCTGGTACAGCACAGTTGGGTTTCACCTTTTAGATTAATATTTTCTGAATCTATTAAACTTGAAATCCCTCAGGAGTGTAGAAAGTGAAAGAGGGGAAGCACCACAGGCCAGCTGGTTTAAGACACAGACCCCTTGGTGGACCTCTGAATTAGCTCCTTTCTGCAGGAGGGTGGGCTTGGTGACAGGGAAGGGGCCACCCTGAGGGGCTCATGGTAACACCACACCTGCACCATGCCATTTGCTAGCGCCACACCAAAGGGCGCCATCTTGCCTCTTTAGTGGCCTTGGTGTTACTTCTTGGCAATCATCTAACTGCTTGTCCCACTGCCCGGTGGCATCCCTCTCCTCCTGTCCCAGTTTCTGACCCCATGGCTCAGGCCCTGTTCCTGCCACCAGCAGTGTGTACGTTTGCCCTCCCCATCTCAGTTTCCCTCTCCTGGACTCTCTCTTCCACACCTCGAGCTTTTCTGTCTGCAGAAGACCTCGGTGCCTGTCCCCAAGCTGCTCCAGCAGTATCTCTGCTTCCCTCACACCACCCTCCAGAGCAGTGCCAGCCTCCAGGATTCTTCTTCTTCACCTCCACCCAACACCGACTTGGACTGCCCTGGGTGGGTTTCAGGTAACTGACAAGAACTGATGACCAACACGATGATCTCCTGGACCCCAGGAGTTTAGTGGTGGTTAATATGTTACCACGTGAACTGTGGTGGAGGGGGAAGGAAGCAGAGTGGCAGAATATCTTCCCCTCTCCGAACACACCCCACACATACCGAGTTCTTGCCTCCACCAGACACCCCTTCTTAGTAAGAAGAACCTCCTTCCACCGGTTGCTCAAGTTTAAATAGAACCCGTCCTGCTTCTTCCTTCAAATCCAGCTCATCCTTCCTCCATCCTAACTCGGTCCCCAGACTCCCTCACTCCAAGCCCTCCATCCATCTTCACGGCCTCCATCCCAGCCCAGGCCACCATCTTTCCTCCCTTCTCACCTGGCCAGCTCACCATACCCGCTAACCAGTCTCCTGCCTCCCCGTGGTCGGAAACAATCAGTACTGACGCAGAGTCTAAGGGTCCACATGAAAGCACATTGTACACCTGGTCACGTTCCAGGGCTTCCATTATCCTCCATCCCTGCTCACAAGGCCTGGCTTGATCTGGCCCCTCTATGATCTCACACCATCCCACTCCCTGACTTGGCCCCAGCCCCACAGGATTGTTTTGTTTTTAACTTTCTAAACTCACTCTCACCTCAAGGCCTATGTGCTCTCCACTTCTCTAGCCTGGGCTGCTCCCATAGCTGGCTTTCACTCGACTCTGAATCTCAGGGCAAGTGTCTCTCTCCAGAGAAGTCTTTGCCAGCCATCACTCTTCCCACTCTTAAGAGGGGCTGTCACCTCATCAGAGACATATACATCCTATCGTAGTCCCATGCTGTGTATTGCCCATCTCCTCCACCAAAACAAGGTCTGTGCCACAGAGCCTTTGTCACGATTGTATCTCTAGCGCCCCGTGTTCCCAGGGGTATAATGGTTGTGATAAGGAATAGAACTCTGGGTTGGAAAGCCTTGGGCTTAAGCCCTAGCATGGAATTCAAAATCTCAGAAAAGTCCTTTCTTATGGTTTTTATTGGTCTATTATATTTATGCACAACAGTGGGATTCATTCTAACATATTTACACATGTACAATCTCACTCCCTAGGACCTCCTCTCCTTCCTCTCCCTGATTGTCTTCCTCTACTCTACTGGTCTCCTATTATTACTTTTTAATTAGTGCATTATAATTAGATACATAGGAGTGGGGTTCACTGTGGTATGTTTGTACATGGATATAGCATAATTCAGTGGATTTGGTTCCCAGCACTTCCCTAGGCCCTCCTCCCTCCCTCTTCATCCCCTTCCTCTGCTTTTGCATGAGATCTCTTTTTTATTCCTTTTCTCAGAAAAGTCTTTTAATCCTTCTGGGCCTGTTTTTCTCTTTAAGAAGATAAGGACAGGAATATCTCATGGAGTTGTGATGTGAGGTCCCTGCAGAGCCTCATGGGACCTGGGCACATGCAGACTCTCAACAGTAGTCACTTCTCTCTTTCCCCTCCTGCTCCTTTGCAGGATGTGGGAGCTGTTGTTTGAGAACCTAGTTATCACTAAGAGGTATTTGCCTGGATGGACTGGAACAGAGAATTAAATCCAGTTAATGGGATTACAGACCCATAGTGACTGAGCAAGTTCCTCCCCAAATTTATGACCATCTGGAACCTCACAATGTGACCTTTTTGGAAACATGATATTGTCGGGTGCAATTAAGGTAAAGATTAAGATGAGATAATATTGAATAAGAGTTGCCCTAAATCTGATCAGTGACTTTATAAAATATAGAGAAAAGGACATATAGAGACCAAGGGAAAAACCTGATATGACAACAGAGGTATAGATTGGATCTGTGTCTACATGCTGAGGGACACCAAGACTGCTGGCAGCCACCACAGACTGGCAGAGGCAAGAGGAGACTCAGAGCCCTCAAAAAGCAACAACCCTGTGACACCTTGATTTCAGACTCTTGGCTTTCTTCTTCTCGAGAGAGAGAGAAGACACTTCTGTTGTTCAGCCACCCAATTTGTGTTCCTTGCTATGGAACTAGTCCTAGAAACTAGAGCAAGCTCAGAGACAGTCAAGCACATTTCAAAAAGAAGAGCACGTGGATATTGTGGAAGAGTCCAAGCTCCTGCATGATCCTGCCAGGTCCTTGCAGGATCCATGACTCCTCCAATCTTGCAAATGAAGCTCCTAAGGTACGCAGCAGAAGGGCTATGGTAGGATATGGTAGAAAGTTCTTCCAGCTCCTTGTTTTGACTCAGCAGTGGGAGGGTAGGGTTCATTCACTCAACAAATGTTTATGAGCTGTCTTCTGTTTACCAACCCACGTGCAGGCATTCCAGGAAAGGGGGAACCCTCTCTGAAGGCAGCAATGCAGATATAAACACGGAGCTGCACAGGTTTGGGAAGAAAAGACAGGTGGCCATGGCTATTTTGTGGCTTGGGGGTGGGGTGGGGGGTTGGAAGGACTAGAGTAGCACTTGGAGGTGACAGTGAACAGCTGTTGGAGACACAGGTCACAGCTGCCTCCAGCAGGGAACCCAGAAATACAAGAATAAAGCTGGACTTAGCCTCCCTGGAGCCCTCCTGGTAGAGACATGCTCTGGTTTTCTAAAGTTTCCATAGTTGGTCTGCTGTTCAGCTGGAAGCTCCCTAACAGTGCCCAACTCACTTCTCCAGGTGACACTGTTCTGGATTTCCTCTGCTTCTGAGTCTGATGTGGCAGTGTACTCCAAGGGAGCTCACGGGGCCATCAAATCCATGCATGGAAACCCCAGCCTGTTCCCTGAAGTTCGTTCCTCCATTGGGCTGAAGAGCTCACTGGAGTGAGGAGCTGGAACTATTGCCGCCAGTCTCCCCAGGAGGCCCCTGCAGCAGCCCCTCCACAGCCTCCTTCCCGAGCTGGTTCCTCATAGGTGGAAGTGGTGGGTGGAGGGCTGGTCTGAAAAGAAGAAGAAGAAGAAGACCCCTTCTCTAACCCTGCTGTCCTAGGTGTCCCCCATCTGCATCTGTGCATCTCCAGAGCAACCACCTGCTACTGAACATCCTTCCTGCACCAGGCTCTTGGCCAGGCCATCAGTGTGATGACACGTGCAGAGGAAGAGTCACCATGGACTCAGCCAATCTCTGCCTCTGAAGGATTTATTGTCAACAGGTAATTGTTCCACTTCTGCCTCCACCAGTGTGGGAGCCACAGCAGGGTCCTCCTAGGCCCCCTTTGCCAAGGGCTGGGTGAGGGCAGGGTGGAGAGCTTTGCCACCACCACAACCTGAGGTGTCAAGACTTAGGAATGTCCTGGCCCAGGGAGAGCAGAGTGTTGGAATGGGGTGGGGAGGAGGAAGATGTCACACCTGCCATTGCACCTACATAGACCTGCTGGCAGATAATGGTGCGTGAACCTTTTTTTTTGCTGCATCTTAGAAGATAACTACCATGGCTCCTTGTTCGTGCACAAGACTGTAGGTTTGCAGGGGGTCGGTGATGGCCTCCACCCAGACAGAGCTCCAGGCATGGGGTGGGATTCTTCCTGCTGACTCAGGTGCAGCCCCACATTTCCTCCCCTTCCTTATTGTGGAACCTTTGTCTAGTCCAAAGGGGTGTGTGTGTGTGTGTGTGTGTGTGTGTGTGTGTGTTCGGTGGGATGGGAAGAAGAGTGAAAGTTCAGTGTACTACAAAGTTTGGCTTTTCATCTGGACTTGAATTTTTAATTCCAAAGCCAAGAATGTGACATCTTTTCTCCCTGCTATACTCTGAAACCCTCCATGCTCAGAACAATGTGATTCCCATTAATTGATCTAGTAAGAACTGCGGTATACAAGGAAATCAGGTTAAGATGTGTTAGTGAAAAAAAAATGCTATCTTACCACGTAATCTAATCTGTATTTAATATACACAATCTGCTACACTAACAGGCATGACTGGTTACCACAGAAATATTTACTGAGCATCTAATATATACTATATGCCAGGTAATATGCCAAGGTCTTGGGAGAATGGGGAGAGATGGCGCAAAGATAAATAAGACAATTTCTACTCTCAGACAATCTACTAAAGGCAATAAAATGCAGAGATTTTACTATAATTCAAGAAGAATATAAAAGCAATAAGATAAATTATAGAGTGTTTGTGGAGGAACGAAAACACAAAAGGAAGAACAGCTTAAATACTGTAGGGAAGACAGACAACCTGACTCCCTACCTGGAAGACCCAGGAGAGTGCACTCAAGAGCCATTAAAGCCAATGGGTGAGTTTACGAAGGAGAGTGGATACAATGGAACACAACCATCAACAGCTTTCTCCGCATCAGCAATAGCCAATTACAAAATGTCATGGGAGGAAATACCTTATTCATGCCTGCAACCAACACTCTAATAAACCCAGGAATAAATCTAAGGCGACACATGCAAGACCCACTTGAAGTAAGCCTTAAAACTTTGTCAAAGGACATTTTCAAAAGAATTGAATAAATAGAATTCTACTTCATGTGGTTATATTAAGATTCAACATTGCAAAGATGACCATGCTCCCAAGATATACTTGTTATTCAATGTAGTCCTAATCAAAAGCCCAACAGATTTATGTTGGAATTTGGTGAGTAGATTCCAAGTTGATGCTGAACCAGAAAATATACAAGAAGTATCAAGAAAATCATTGAGAGATGCAGCAAAGAGGAGGAAAAATAGAAGGGATGATGATATACTTTGTCATAAATTAAAATATACTCTAAAGCAAAAGTTATCTTAAACAGCATGATACCCAGGCAGGTCTAGATATATAGATTAAATTGGGCAGAATTGAGAAAGGCACAATGTTGAGTGAGAAGACAACTGGCTTTAGAATTAGAGAAAACTGGATTTTACTTCCATCTTTACCAATTATAGCTGTACCACACTGAGCAAGTGCCTTTGACTCTCTGTGCTTTCCTGTAAAATGGGGGACATCCACCCAGTCCATCTACCGTCACGATTATGATGACAAATCAAAGCATCCACATAAACAGCTCACGTGTTGTAATTCTCAGAATCTGAGGTTTAAAATAAGTACATTTTCCTGTGTCTGAAGCTCATGACGTTGGAATGTCACCATTATAACATCTTTCCTGTTTTTATCAGCTTCTTCACTGCTGTGACTCAAAGATCTGACCAGAACAATTTTAGGGAAGGAAAAGTTTATTCAGGATCTCCCAGTTTCAGAGGTCTTAGTCCATAGCCCCCATTCCTTGGGGGCTCAAGGTGAGGCAGAACATCATTGCAGAGGAGTGTGGTAGAGGGAGGCGGCTCACATGATGATCAGGAAGCAGAGAGAGAGAGACTCCACTCTCCAGATACAAATATTCACCCCATGCCCACGCCCCCAATGAACCACTTCCTCCAGCCACACCCACCTGCCTCCAGTTACCACTCAGTTAATCACATCAGGGATGGATTCACTGACTGGGTTAAGGCTACAGTCCAATCACTTCTCCTCCAAACCTTCTTGCATTGTCTCACACGTGAGCTTCTGGGGGACACCTCACATCCAAACCATAACATTTCCCTACCTTGTCATCTGGGCTCATATCCGTGACATGAAAATTCTCTAAGAGGCAGCTCTTTAAATTATTGCCACTAGTGACCCCCTCAGACAGAAAAAAAAAATTCTTTGGAAGCAAGCTTGAAGGAGCAAGATGAGCATGAATATTTAGCAAAGGACAAGCCCAAGGTAAAAAAGTCTAGGAAAACTAATGACCACCTCTATCACTTCTGGGCATTCCAGGAAGTGAGCTTCCTGGCTTTGGTAAAACATGCTTCCCTTTGCGCTCTTGCTCTCCTATTTCTTCCTTCTCCATCCCTGCTCCACTCTGTGTGGGAAGAACTACATTTCCCAGGACCCCTTGAGCATCCTCCCAAGAAGGTTCAGTCAATGGCAGACATTAGTGGGAGACTGGAGAGTGGGAGAATGAAGTCAGGGCACATCTTCTTGTCTTGCATTGATGGCCCCTAGTGGTGTCTCAGGAAGGGACAGTAGCAACGGCTGCTTTTCTCCTGCGATTCTAGTTCTGGAGTGGCACACTTCCTTTATTGTCCCACAGCCTGCTGAAGAGCTTCCACCATGCTTCCAAATCCAGTTTGATGACCTGGTTTCTGAGCTCTCCGCCTGTTGTTCCTCCAGCACTAAAACTACAGCATTTTCCATTGTTGCAAATATCTGCGATTCTCCACTGATCCATGGTTTGGCTTCTCAGATCGTCCATTATGACCAGTTCCCTGTGGTAAGTTTTTTTATTTGAAAGATTTAGAGTCCCTTCTGTTTTCCTGACTAATAGCTTCCCAGAGAAAATCTTACATACGTACACTAATATTAATGCTAACAGCACATTTACTGAACATCTATATACACCAAGCATTGTGCCAAACACTTTAGATAATTTCATTTTTTCCCAATCCAATCAACCTTGTGCAATAGTCACATTAACACCCTGAAATTTTAAGTGACAGAAACTTACAGCTTACATTCAAAGTTGGAGCCCTGTCTTTCTCAGGAAGGAATTTTTATTTGGGAGTCACTCATCGATTCTGAAAGAGGAAAGACCTAAATCAGCCCACAAAACCCTGAGCTCCCTGGCAATGTCTTTCAGTCTTCAGGAGGGTCCACAGTGACGGGCACCCCAGCTGGACCAGCATGTTGCCAGGGCCATCCTAAGTTACAATCCCACTGGAGCCTCTGTGTATGGCTGCAGCCATCCCATTAGCTGAGGTGAACAACAGTCTGGCTGGTGACCCCTTGCCTGGCTCTTCTCTAAGTGAAAAATGATGACTATGACCATCAGATGGTCCTCTTCCCTCCTCTGCTCAATATCTCTGCAGTAGCTTTGATGAAGTAGGCGGGGGCTGGCCCCCTCAGACATTTTCCAACCATGGCAACTTTTATCACCAGCCCAGAGTCTTTGTTAAAGATTAGGGTGGTTGGGCCTTTCCTACCTGAGTCTAGTCTTTGATCATTCTGCAGAGAAAATCTGAGGTGTTACTCAGACAACACAGAAAAGCCTGCAAATTGCTCCTGTCTCCCTAATGCTTCTCTAAAACATTACCATCCCCAGCACTCTCACAACTTCCGCCTATTTTCTTAATATACTTCCAAGGAAGTTATGTTGTTGAAATCCTGTAAAGGCTGATTTCTAGGGGGGTCTTCTGTCCGCCTCAGCTCCCTCTGTCCAATTTGAGGAAGGTAATTGGTGTTTTCTCATGTGTTCCTAAATACGTCTTTCCTCTGACACATCTTGAGATTGAGAATTCTTGGACTCACACATAAATTTACCAGATTCTTCTCCTGATTTGCATGCCTGCCCCTTTAAAGAAAGCCCCATATTTTACCTGCTCAGTGGAGATATTTAATTTATTTCAGTTGATTAAACATTAAAGAGAAAGACAGAGAGCTTTCATGAGGACCAGAAACAACATAACAGTGGGATGGGTAAAACACAAACCTGAGTATTGTTGTCTGGGGGAGAGATGTGCCCAGTGTGTTCTGTGAACTGAGTTTCATAACAAAAACTAAGCAACCAAAAGTTTGGTGCAGAACAGACACCTCCCTTTTACCATGACTTTGGGGTCAGGGATGTGGACTCTAGTTTGCTCTCAGTCTTGTTAACCAGAGGATCCTGCTAGAGAACAGACTCAGTTTTTACATGCTTCTCTTTTGGAGTTCTATTTGCTTTTAAAAGCAATTAAGCCAAGCAATTTGAACAATGTAAGCAATTACTTTAACTTCTTATCATGTCTAGGGAGGTTTTATAAAAGTAGGCAATTGCGGTGCGAAATTGGAAATGCGAAGCTGTCTTTCAACCATCAATCAATCAATCCGTCTCTAAGCACAGTTGTAAGCACTTACTCTATGCGGGTCCCTAGGAAGGGGCAGGAAATGGCTGACTCAGCTCCTGCACTGGTATTTTAGGATTTAGGAGACACGGCTGGTAAGGGCCACACCTTGATTCTAAAAGGTACTCCCCTCAAGTTTGTCAGGAGTGCAATTGTGCTGTGCTCAGCGAGAGCCTGTTGATGTGAAGCTGCCTGGGAAACAATCCCCCCAAGGGAAAGGACAGGCCAAAACATGCCCGGTGTGGTTTCAGGGCAGGCAGCCAGGATGGGAAGTTTGGGAACTAATTTGGAGTCTGGTCTTTTTATGGAGCAAACTCACTCAGAACCCTCGCCAAAGGGGACTTCCAATCCTTTTTTGTAAAGCAATATATAAATTAAAGGCGTTCTAGCATATTTGTTAGAACTCTTTGGTTGCAAATAACAGGAACTCAGTGAGATTGGATTAACAGGAAATGGGAATTGAAGGATATTAGTACCCGAAGTTCAGGATGCAGTTGAAGACCAAAAAGATCTAAACTAGGGATGGAAAAAATAGCAGTACTGTCTCTTCAATTCTCTTTTCTGCTTTGCTCAACACAAGGGTGATGCTATTTCTCAGGAAACTGGAAACATCTGCTACCCTGTCCCTTGTAGCTGTAGGTTAGATGGCGGGCTGAGGTTACTTGGTATAGTTCTAGCCATACTCTTTCTCTTAATCCTGCATTTCCAAGAAAACTCTTGACTCAGAGTAAGCTAAGGGGCCTCCCTCAATCCAATTGTCTGTGGCCAAGGGGATTAGTCACTCAGCATCAGCATGATTAGTCATCTCGGCAGATTCAGTGGTATAATCAAGGCCACAGCAGTGGGTGGAACAGGTACCTACTATTTTTCTTAGGATGTCTGCCCCACCGAGAGTAAAAGGCATCAGAAACATGAGGGCCATGCCAGGCTTTGGCTGGGGCAGGAGGCACGGCTGTCCACTGTGGTTGTGGAGAAAGATAGTCTGTGGGTACAGAAGCTGGGCTCTTCTCAGGGACTGATGCATCAGTGGGCAGCCCAGTGGGGACACGCACAGCAGTTGCAGCCTGTGTCCACATCCCTCAAAAGAGAAGACAACACAGGTGTAGAGGAAATCAGGAGGAATGTGAAGGGGCTCAAGTCCCTCGAGGGCAGGTGGGAGCAGGGGAGACAAAGATATTTTTCTGTCAGTCTCACCGTCAGCCTGGTGACCTCAGAAACACATATTAGAGACTTATAAAGTAGCACTGTGGACAGCATGTAAGACCTTTGAGACAGAGGCTGCTTCTGTGAGAGCAGAAGTCTTTCAAAAGACAGTGAGAGCTGGGTGGGGCTGTTTACAGAGTTTTAAAAAAAATGTTATTGCAGGAAATTTAAACCATGCGCTAAAATTGACAGAATAATGACCCCCACACATACTCAGGAATGAGAACCCAGCCACACCAACCTTCAGCTCATGGTCAGTCCTGCCCTACCCACACTACTGGGAAGCAAACCACTAGGCAGGCTTCATATCACTGTATCTAAAAGCACTTCACCATTAATTCCTAAAATATTAGGATACTTTTGAAACATAGTCACAATTCCATTGTCACACCTAAGAAAAACCCCCAAAATTCTTTGTTGTGGTTTAGATAGGAAGCGTACCCCGCAAAGCTCGTGTGTGAGACAATGCAAGAAATTTCAGAGGTGAAATTCTTAGATTATGAGAGCCCAAGCGTATTTATCCACTGATATGGATTAACCAGGTGGTAAGGAGGTAGGTCACTGCGGGTGTGACTTTGGGGTTTACATTTTCCCTGGTGAGCAGAGCATGCTCTCTTTCTCTCCCCCTACCCTCCCCCCCCACTCCTGGTGCTATATCCTGAGCTGCCACCATGATGTTCTACCTTACCTCAGGCCCTTAGCAATGTTGTTGGCTGATCATGGACTGAACCTTTGAAAGCTTGAACCAAAAATAAAACTTTCCTGATGTACATAGTTCTTGTCAGGTCTTTTTGTTCCAGCAATAAAAAGGCTGACTACATGTTTTTTTTTTAAATATTACCAATATCTCATCTGTGTTTAAAGAATCAAGAAGCTCATAAATTCTCATATGTTTACTTGAACCAGGATCCAAACAAGATCCATACATTATAATTGATATGTTTTAAAAACCACTCCCTCATCCATCTCTTTCATTTTCCCTCCTGAGATCATTAACAAAACTGGGTCATTTTGCTATAGAGTTGACTGTGGTCTGGATCTTTCTAATTGTGTCTATCTGGTGTAGATTAATATGTTTTCCTGCTCTCTGCATTTCCTGTAAATTGCTAATTAAATCAAATAGCATAATGAGATACAGACTTTCTTTCCTCTTATTTTTGGCAAGACAATTTCATGGGAGGTGGTGGTATATTCTGTTATCAATAACCACGTTTCTTGCTGGGCATGGTGTCTTGCACCTGTAGTCCCAGTTACTCAGGCCACTGAGGCAGGAGAATTAGCAGCTTGAGGTCAGCCTGAGCAACATGCATAACTTGGCAAGATCCTGTCTCAGACAGACAAACCATAAATGCCTGTTTCTCTCTATTGGGATTTTAGCAGTTACTGTCTAATGCCAAAGTCCATTAATTCATTAGGGGTCGCAAAATTCTGACATTTTATTTCCATCATTTTCTCTCCATTTATTTGTTGGAATGTATCAAATAAGAGAAATTTACCCTCATCTCCTATTTGGTTTTCCCAAGTGAAAGGGAAGGTAAATTCTTTCCCTTTATTTTCAAAATAATGACTAAATCATGAGGCCGTTCCCAAGGGCTTCAGTTACATATTGCTAGGTAACCAACAACCTCAAAACTTAGTAGCTTAAAGCAATAGGCAAATTTTTAATTCCTCACAATTCTGCAATCTGAGCTGGCTCAGCTCAGTGGCCCTTCTCCTTCCTGTGGTGTCTGCTGGGCCTGGATCCTCCACCACGGCTTTGTCACTCATTTTTCTGGCACCTCAGTTGGAATGGCAGGGATGCTTAGGGGTTTGTGCAGGTGGCTCTCTCCCACGTGGCTAAATTGGGCTTCCTCACAGCATGGCGGTCTCCTGGCACCTCGAACAGGAGTTAGGACAGCTAGAGAGAGTGGTGAAATATACAGACCTTGTGAGTCTCAGCCTCGAACGTTACACAGCCTCAGTCCAACCCCTCCCGTTGGTGGACACAGGCACCTGCCCAGATTCAAGAAAGAAGACTCAGATGAGCGGCAAAAAATGGACAACCAACTTTAAGTCGCTGCACTTATCTTTCATGAGTCACCAATTAGAATTTTTCTTTCTTTCCATTCTTTTTAGAATGACTGTGGTGTGCTTTAATCCACTTCAGTTATTACCCTTATTGATCCTCAAATTATTTCATGTTAGGCCAGTGGGAGATTATTTTTCTTCCAAATCCTTTAAACCCCATTCTGGTTGGCTAAATGTTTCCTTGATTTCTGGTGTAACAAGATATTCCAGGCCCATCTGACCCACGTGAAGAATCCAAAGGGACTCGATCCCTCAATTTTCTTTCCCCCTAATAAAAGTCTAATTTTATTTATGCCCATCCTTTTCCTCTTCCCTCCCCACCTCCATGGTTAAGGGTGTAAGTCCTTCCAGAATCTTTTGGTTGCCAGCCACAGGAACAAAAGGCTCATCTAATTAAGCCTCCATATGTAGATTTGACTTGAGGCTAGCCACAGGAGGGTGAACTTGGCCTCCTTATTCCTTCTGCATGTTAGTTCCCAAATGGCTTGAGTCAATCAGTGGAGTCTAGGTTGGCCCAATTAGAGAAAATCCTGGGGAAAAAAAAACAAAAAACAAAAAACCTCTGGTTGCTGAAAGAAGAGAGCCCCCCCTCCCACCTCTCTGGACAATAGGATGTGTAGATGTGAGGTTTGTGGTGGCCACCATCATAAATGAGGGTAACCTAGCAGAAGATGAAGCTGACAATAAATGACAGAGCAAGAAAAAAAAAAAGATCACCACTACACATTTTACTTGTGAAATCCAGGGAATCCCCTGTAGTGCACAAACCTGTCTGTTTGCTTTTCCATTAACCACAACCTAGACCTCCGAACCACCAAAGATTTCCTGTTCTTCAGAAAAATCACATTAGTTCTTTATATATGGACAGTACTTTATAGTCAAGAACTGACATAAAACTCACCTCGTGTCTGGAAGTAGCTTGGCATTCTGCTCTCATAGTCTGTTAAGTAGATAAAGATGATTGAGTGTATTACTTTTTTATTGTGACAAAATATACTTAACTTGAAATTTACTATTTTAACCAATAAGTGTACAGTTTAGTGGCATTAAGTGTACTTACATTGTTCTATAATCATTACCATCATCCATCTTCAGGATATTTTCATCTTCACTGACTGAAACTCTGCACCCATTAAATAAAAACTCCTCATCTCCCCTTCCCCCCAGACCATTATATTTTATGACTATAAATGTGTCTACACCAGATACCTCTGATTAGTGGAATCATACAATTTTTGCCCCTTTGTGACTGACTTATTTCACACTTAGCATAGACCTTCCATGTTGTAGCATATATCAGAATTTCCTTCTCTGGGAGGCTGAGCAATAGTCTATTGTATATATAACTACATTTTGTTTATTCACCCACACATTGATGGACACCTAAATTGCTCCTGCTCTGTGGCTATTGGATAATACTGCTACGAATGTGAGTGGACAAATATCTGTTTAAGTCCTTGCATACAACTTTTGGGGACATATAGCCAGAAGTGAAAGTGCTGAATCATATGTTAAATCTATGTTTTGTTTGTTTTTAAAAAATTTTTTGAGGCACTACTATACCATTTTTCACAGCAATGGCACCATTTTACAGTCCCACCAGTAATGCACAAGAGTTCACATCTCCACATTGCCACCATCACTGATTATTTTCTCATTTCAAAGAGAGTTTTTTTAATAATAGCTATCCTACTGCGTGTGAAGTGTGTTTTTCTTTTCATCATTAATAGGCTGCCCACCAACCAGGCAAGGGAAACCCAAGGAGGTCAGACCTTAGGTACCAGTTAGTGATGTTTGAGGAGCTCAAGAGGGAACACCTAGCTCAGCATGGGTTTGACAAATAGGGAGAGTCCATGAGTGTTTGTTAAAAGAGTTGGTAAATTGTTTTAGGTGAGCCTCTCCCCCCACTCAACAACAACAACAAAAAGAAAACCAGAAAATAACAGAGGAGTTGGAAAGGTGAGGTGGGTGGCAGGCTGACGGTAGGATACTGTTGGGGCACTGCTAGGGTGACAGATGAGTAGAAGGACAGGGGATGAGGTCACTCCATGGTAAACCTTCTCAGGACCCTGGGTCCTGGCACCCCAAATGCCTTCTGCATCATATTCTCTATGGTCTGCCTTTCCTTCTGTCCAGAACCCTCCTTGTTGATTTTTAGAAGTCCCAGCCTTCTGGAACAGCAGCACATTATCATCAGAACATCAGCGATGGTGGTGCCTTAGTTTACATCAGCATTATGTGTTGTGCCACTCAAGTAGGGGGGTCTCTTTAAAACCCACGTCCTCTCAGGCTTCAGCAGGTAGAAGCCCTCACGGGGGCCAGATGTTCAGCACACCTGCTTGAGAGCTCTCTCCTTAGGATATGAGACCAGAGATGACAAAATCAATACTTCTCCCATTGGGAAGATCCCAGGGTGTTAAATTCTGAAAAATTTCAGTAGCATCCAGTTCATGGGTCCGAAAGGGCTCCATGAACCCCAGAATCAACCAGACCTCTTTAATTCTCCATTCAGACATGCTAATGAGCACTGGAGTGCTCATAAGAAACTGAGCTGATTTCCTTTTCCAAGGGGAACCCTGTGACTGTAGAGGAAAAATAAGAACCCAACATAACCAAGGTGCTAAGTCACGAGGTGGTTTCTGAGCCGTTCACTAATCACTCTGGAAGATGCTTCAGCACCAAGGACAGCGCTTGCAGCTGCTGGCTCCTCCCCAGGGGCTACCTAGTGAAAGAAGCCAGCTTCACCCTCCTCCATCCCTACCTTCCTGAGACCTGCTCTTGCAACTCTCCAGTTATGGAAATCCTGCTTCTACATTTAGCTTTCTTTTGGTTCCTATCTCACTAGAAAAATCAGACTGGGCTGAACTTAATCATTTCCCATTTAATTTGAGCAAACTCTTTTAATTCAGAAGTATAATTAGCCATAATAGCATGCTAAATATAAAGGTACACCACTCATCTCTAGGACGTGATAAGTGAAGAGAGAACTGAAGGGGGGGTGTTTAATATTTTCTTCATTCTCCACTATCTACCGAGAAAACAGTCAATAAACCACAAGAGGAGATGATCTTTTGATGGAAAGCGGTTAATTTGGGAGAAGGTGAAGAATAAAGTTTATCTTACCAGCGAGAGCAGCTCAGTAACTATCTCTCAGAGGTGCATTCTCTGAGAGATAGTTACAAATGACTGAGCAATTTGAGTTGATGCCTGGGTTTTCAATACACAGAATGATAGTTCAGAGGCAGGAGCACTGGGTGCTCTATCCACATCTTGAGGAAGGGTCAATGGAGGCCCATCTTTGAAAACACTCATTTCCCATCTCATAGGAGGCACTGTGAAATAATCTGACTGGGCACTCAGATCTGTCTCCAAACATCAACAAGACACTCCTGCCTAGTCATTTTAAATCTCCAAAGTTCATTTTTTCCATAATTAAAATGAATAATATATCCCTCTTCCCCAGGGGGTTGTTAAGAGGATTGAATGAGATAACCCGCAGGAAAACACCCAGCCCCATGCTGGTGCGCAGTCGGTTTTGAGAAATCAGAGCTCTTGTCCTGCGCACTTGCAAGGAATTGATTCTGTGCAGAGTGGAGGCATACAGTTTCTAAGTGGCTTAATAATGACTGTCTAGAAAGCATAAGCCTCTCTCTCCATCTGCTCACTTTCTGCAAAGGTAGACAGACATGTTTGTTCCAGTGTAATCTAAACTGGCCCTTGGCAACGTCAACTCCGCATGCTCCAGTGAAGTCAGAAACAGGTCAGTAAGTTTTGTGTAGGGGTCCTCCATGGCTCTTCCAAATCACCAGTTTCTCAATTACAAAGGAAATGAGCCTGAAAAAATGTCTATAGCTTAATCATTAAAGGTACTTTTGCTGAAAAACAAAATCCATAGCTTCTCTCCCTTAACTAGAAAGTGATGGTTAAACATTTCCAACATGGAGGACTCTGTACCAGCTCCTGGAGACTTGGAGACTCATCTCAAGTGTCCCCAAACTTATTTAAGCTTGGAAAATTTGCGGGTGGGGGGAGAGGGAGATTAAAAATGGAAAGAGGTGATGCTATATGACCAGTTTCCTGACACATGCTTTAGAAAAATCACTTCCCTGGACTTGCTTGCAGAAATGTGCATCTCAAATTTAAGAATCTGAAAGATGAAGCAAAGTATAATGACAAAATGCGCAGACTTTGTCAAATCAATTTCTGCCCAGAAAAAAAATATGGCAATTGGGGTCTCCCAAGGAGTTGAGCCATACAGCTCACCCATTTCTGCTCCCATAGATAACAGAACTCAGGCCCTTCTGTCCGGAAGCCTGCCAGCAGAGAACTCAGTTTCTTCCCCCTTTCTCAGGATTCACCTCCACCAGCTTCCCTGGAAATGCAAACTGAGAGTAACTGGCCAGCCTCTGTCACCTTCTCGGCAGCATAGTTGCCCTATAGCCTCCTTATCAGGAAGATGCCTTCTGAGGCGTTTACAACCTCCCTGGGAAGCCTCTTTATCAGCAAAATTCATTGCTGTTCAGAGGCAATTGTGAGATGGAAACTCAGCCTGGAAGTGGGGCTGTGGTGTCTCTGTGTTTACCTGTGTGTCACCTGGTCACCTGCTGTCTTGTCCACCTTCCTTGCTAAACTCTGCATATCCACCCTGCTGGCCTCTGGCTATTTATGGACCAATTGTGTTTCTATCCTCCAGGCAAAGCCCTGCAGGGTGGCTGCTGATGGGCTCAGTTCACAACACCCCGCTTCGAGGAGCAGCCCTGCATTTCTGGCCACCTCAGGACTCTTGGCACCCTTTATACAGATCTTTCCTGAATCAAGGGCTGACTCTTGGTCGAACCAGCAGCCACCACTGCTCCTTTGAACCGGGAGTCAGGAAAGAGCACCACAGGCCATCCAGACACTGAGATGGACGTGTTCTCCGGCAGCAGTGCTGAGTCTGATGGGGACAATGCAAGCAAAGCCGCTTCATGAGCCTTCCACAATACACAGAATGAAGCGTACACTTGACACCCCTCTGTCGGAGACCACTATGTCGTGTTCCCACACAGAGTAGAGTTTGAGTGTGTGGATTGAGGAACAGACTGGGTTCATCTCCCAGAATGATATTTGTTCCATAAGCAACCAAATACAGTGACTTAACCCTCCCTGTGTGTGGCTCAGTCTTCTCATCTGCAAAATAGGGATAACAATTAAACCCGTGAAATTGGTTAACTACGTTAACTACAGGTAAGCACTTAGGACAGTATGGAGCACCAAGCACCTGATAAGCTAGCTGCTATAGCTAATCTGGTAGGAGGCTTGCATGGAGAATCTCTGCTATGTCCCCCCCACCTCGGACTCAGCCCAGGGCTAAGAGGTAGTAAGTGCCTCATCTTGTTAATCTGCAGACAGTAAGCCATGTTTGTTGAGGCTGCAGGTACAGGGGCCAGAGGACTCAGTGCAGGAAGCACGAATGATCCTCAGCAGTTGAGAACTGAAGAGATAATGATTATCCTCTGCCCAGATCCAGCCTCACCAGGGACTTTGCTGCTAGTAGCAGCAAGTAACTCTTGGTTTGTCCCAGTAGTAGTATTCCATGGAAGTGCATTTATGAGGTGTCTGGTTAGCTCCACTTCCAAGTATAACTCTCTACTATTTTATCCCTCTACACTGCCTGCGCCCTGCCCCCCAGCCCATCCTCCATCCTCCTTCTCCCTCTTCTAGACTCTTCTCACTGTTTCCCTTTATACACTCTGCTTCCTCCGTAGGTAGCACCAGAGCAAGCTTTGACACAGGAGCAGGTCAGATGCTCCCTGGTCTTCCCCAATGCGGACAGTGAGGTCCCAGATCATAGTTAAGCAGTTCTCTCTTGACCTCTCCCCACACTCTCTGCCTTCCTGCTGTGCAGCCTCCACAGGGTTCCTCGGAAGCTCCAAGGTCTGTGTGGCCCTGCACACATTGCCCCAGGGCAGAGAAGGCTCCCTGCTCTCTCTACCTGGGTCTCCCTAGGTCTTCTTTGAGCACTCTCCCAGGTTAAATCTGACTTCCTCCGTTACACCGTCTCTTGCTCCTCCTGATCTTCACTCTCTGCATGAGTCCATGACCAAGCCTGTATTTATTCCCATGATTATGTGCCTGTTGTGCACGCCCTGTGGTACACCAGGCACCTCTGAAAGCACAGACCAGGTCTGTCCTTATTACCATTGTAACCGCAGTGCTGAGCTCAGCTCAATGAGTGTTGGTTGAATGAACAAAATCGAGCATGATCTCTGAAATCAGAGGCAGCCAGCAAAGGAAGCTCCGGGGCTCCAGGGATCACAGCAAGAGCCACCTCATAGCATCCCCGGATCCGTGTAGCTGTTTTTTGAGGAAACCTAATTTGAAAGGAGTTATTGGGCTTGGCACTTAATGTGACCCAGGGATCTTTGCAGAGATTAGGAATTTGTGGTCCAAGAGCCCAGTTAGGCTCATAAACCAGCTTTCTTTTGCTAGTATTATTAGTGATCTTTTAAAAATTACTTTAATAAGCAGAGTGCCAGATTATTCTGAAAAGCTGGAAGCGACAGCAATGGCAAGCTCACATATCCACGTGGCTGCAGCCCACCAGAAATATCTACTGCCCTTTTCTGATGGGGATGAGCTCTCTAGCTCCCACCACACCTCCATACCTCCCTGGCCTCACGGGAGATCTGAGACAGCTCGCGCCCTCTAGCAAAGCCAGGCCCTGTCTGCTCCCAGCTCACCCTTCCTCTCTCCCTTTCTGTGCCAAGTTCTCAGGCCAAGGGTTGTGGTTAGAAATGGTTTTCAGTGCAGTTAGGCAGTGGAGGGGTCCCGAGGGCTGGCAGTTCGCTGTCACTGTGCCCAGGGTCTCAGGCCGTCACAAGATCACGCACTGCAGTTTATGGGTGCCAGTGGCCCAGTCTCCCCGCCATTTGGTTTTCTTCTTCTTCTTTTGGCTCTTTTCTTGGCACCTAATGTGACCCAGGGGTCTTTGCAGAGATTAGGAATTTGTGGTTCAAGCCCAATAACTCCTTTCAATTTGTGTCTGAGTTCTCCATCTGGGGCTGTTGTGGCTGGAAACATGAGTCTCACTGATGAAGGAAAGGGGCAGCTGCTGGGAAGCAGCCTGCTCTCAAAGTTGGGCCCGCAACCAACCTCCCCTGATTTCACTCTGTGGGATGATCCTAAACTGAGGCATCCGGAAGCCCCTGATGGTGGCCCCAAACCTGTTCCTAATCAAGCCTGCCTCAGTTTCTCCATCTGAGAAGGCAGACTGCTCCCTTGTCATTGCAACTGGGAACCCCAGCTCAAGTCTCATCCATAGCACCCTGCCCATCACCTCCTGTTTGCTCCTCTGCCTCGGCCAACCTCCCCTGTGTCCCCATCCTCCTGTCACCCCAACCCTACTCAGGAGTAAAGCACTCATGGTGGGAAGGTGGGAAGTGAGTAACTCGGATCTGAGGAGGCTGCCTCTGCCTGGTACCGTTTTTGGCACTACTAAGGATGGAACCCAGGATGCTCACCGCCTAGCTACATCTTCCATCTTCCAGTCTTTCTATTTTTTTTTTTATTACTAGATAGTCTCACTAAGTTGTAGAGGCTGGCCTCAAACTTGTGATCATCTGGCCTCTGTCTCCTGAATCACTAGGATCACAGGCATACACTGCCACACTGGGGTCCCTGCCAAGTGCTCTCACCCGCACAACAAGTACACACCCCCATTCTTCACTCCTCTATAGTAGTATTACATCTGTGTCACCAGGGCCTCCTGATGGGTGAAATTGCTTCCCCAGGTCTTGACCCTAGCAGTCCATAACTTGCATAGCTTGCTTGGGTCAATGGGGTGTCACCAGCCTTGGTACAAACAGAGACCGACAGTGTGCATGGGTGGCTGGTTGTGACCCCTTATGCTTTGCCGTCACATGAGAGCAGCATGCCCTGGGCTGGCCACAGATCCAAGGAGGATGAGAGACACAGGAAACTGCTCCAGGTGGTGCACAGCCTAGAGCCACATCCGGCAGAGCCCAGCCCAGCCCAGCCCAGCCCATCAGCCTATCCCCACTCAGCTGGCCCTCAGGCACCTGAGGGAGAGTAAATGTTTTAAGCCACTGAGTTTGGGAATGTTTGTTACACACAGAAGGTAGCAGTTACACATATCACTGAATTTGTGTGAAGTGCGGTGACCTTCTACTCTCCTTTCTTTCATTAGTACATAGAAGGTCCCCTCCTCCGCTTGACCTGGTGTGAAATGACTGGAGAAGAGAGGAGAGGTGCCGGGCTCCTGCTTGCAAAGACCAGGGTGGTTTCAGAGGAGGACAGGAGGCTCCCTGACCCCTAAACCCCTGGGCTTTATCAGTGTCTCTGGTTTTATGTTCACATGTTTTTTCTTCATTATTTCTTTCTTTCTTTTTTTTTTTTTGGTACCATGAGCCACCCAGGAAGCCATCTCCTCATACCTCCACTTATCACATCTAAGTAGATGTGAAGGAGAGAGCTCAACATCGGCTCTGTCCTTCATATCAGTGTGACCTTGGACACAACACAAAACCCTGGCCAACAACGCCTCCCACTTCCAAAGCCTCGGGGAAATTGCTTAGTTCCCGGGAGACCTCTGTTTCCTTATCCATAGTAGCTGCTTTGTGGTTTCACTGTGGGAATTAAATGGTTTAACACACATAAAATAGTGAGGAGACTGTCTGACCATTAATACGCTCTTGATAATGCTGTCTGGGTCTTAAAAATTAGATAATGCGTGTGAAAAAAGAAGAACCAGGACAGTTCCGAACACATAGTAGGTGTACAACAAAGGCCACCTCTATGCCTCGCTGCATCCTAGAATAGGTCACACCTCCGAGCGGGCAAGACCCAAACTATAGTCAAGATCACTCTTGCCTAGCATGTGCGAGACCGTGGGTTCGAGCCTCAGCACCACATAAAAATAAATAAATAATCTAAAGGTATTGTGTCCAACTACAACTAAAAAATAAAAATATTTTTTAAAAAGATCACTTTAATTAGACCCCAAATGAGAATTTTATACTTTTGTGCTTTTGGGGGGGGGGGGGGTGGCAGCTCTTATCTTTAATTGGGAAGTCTCAAGAGCCTCACAAGTCCTGCAGGGAAAATCTAGAAGGTTCTTCAGAATCCACATGGTCAAAACAGACTCACCGTCTCCATACTTTCCTCCACTCCACCCTGATCCTCTCTGGAACCCCAGTCTCAGTTAATGGCACCTCCATCTACCCAGACGTCCAACTAAAGGGTGCCCAACCCACACTCATTAGTTCCCAGGGCCTGTCACTTAAGTGTGTGACGGGCATCATGCTCCGTGTTGTCTCCAAAGAACACCTGCAGCTGTGACCAGATGACGGTGGTTGCCTCCTTGCTGATCCGTCTGGCTCAAACTTGACTCCTCTGTGTGACAGGTGGGATGATACTTCCACGTCACACCCCGGTCCCCACTGGCCCTCCACATCACCTAAGTGCTGTCCAACTTCCTTCAGAAGTACAAAGTCCTTCCCTGGTGCCTTATCTCTCCATCGACTGTACCTTTTGTCCCCGAAGCAAACTGCTGCTGGTGTCTCATCTAATCTGTGAGTGTCTCAACCTGGGACGTTGCTTATGCTATTCCCCTGGGATGGATGGACCTTCACGGTAACCAGCCTCCAAGATGACCCCTAATGAGCCCCACCTCCTGCTCTTCCTGCCCTGGACAGTCCCCTCCCATACTGAATAGGGTGGACTTTCCTAACATATAGGATACTGCAGAAGTGGGTGTGTGGTTTCTGAAACCAGATCATAAAAGGCACGCAGATTCTGCCTCTCTGTCTCTTCCATCATCTGCCAGGGGAGCCAGCTGTTCTATTCTGAGGACTCTCGAGCCTCCCTCTGGAGAAGCCCACAAGCAAGGAAAGGAGGTTTCCTGCCAATAGCCACGAGTGAGTCCACCTGCAAGCAGATCCTGGCCCCAATCAAGCCTTCCAGACAACTGCAGGTCCAGCTCACATCTTGACTGCGACCTGATGAGATGCTCCTGAATTCTACAGGCTGTGAGAAGGCCAATGTTCACTGTTGCCTAACCCCCTGAGTTCGGGGATAATGCCTTGCATAGGCACAGATAACTAAGGGTCTCTTTCTTCTAGTCTCTGCCCGTCTGACTCTTAAGCATCTTCCAGATTTTGGACAGCCATAAGCTCCTGAAGCAGGCTATTTCTGGCCATGCCCAGATGGTTAGGCATCCACAGTCGTGCTCAAAGCATCCTCTGGTGGCACCTCCCATCATGCGGTTTTCTCTTCTATTCCTTCTTCCCTACCACACTCGGGATGCTTTAGAGCAGTGGCAGGGCTTGCCTTGATTTCCTTTCAGTTTCTAACATGCAGTTAGAATCTCCCTGCCTCTGAGGAGTGAAGGGGAGAGGGAGCCAGTTGCTGAAGGAGCCAGGAGTGGACTGAGAGTTGGTTCCTCCCAGCCCCCTCAGCGTTCTCTGTGTTTCCTGTAGAATTTTCAGTCTCTGTATTTCCAGCCAATAAGTAGCTTTGGGGGGAAATAAATGTGCTTCTTTCAATCACCATAAGGATTGCATCTGACCTCTCTCATTCAGCCTCCACTGAGAAGCCCCTCCCATGCTACCCTACCTGGTGACTCAGCCCTTTCCTGAAGAAACCCACTGGCTTCCCCTTCCCTCCCGAGCTCACCTCTTTTCTTCACCATTCATAATGGACCAGGGAGGACATGTCACAGAAACCCTACCCCTTGCATGTCTGTTGGCTCTGAAATGACCCTTCAGCTTACGTTCTGACCCCTGTAGCTAAAAGATGCAAAGCCTGAGGTGACTGACCCATCTTCAAAGGTGGAGCTCAAGGGAGCTACACAGGCCTCCAGACACAGCAGAGTCAAAGGTGGGCTGCTCCTTGGGTCCTAGGGCCCCAGAGAGCCTCAGGTGCTGTACATATGATCCTCCCCAGGCTTGTGGAGACTGCCAGTCCAGCTTTAGGTAAGACTTGTCAATCACAGTGCTCAGAAGGAGGCTGTTTAAACAGGTACTTCAGCGGAACATCCATCTGGAGGCTGGAGCCAAACCAGTGCATCTTCTGTCCCTCCCTTCCTAATTGATACATAGCAATTATACATACTTACTGAGTACAGTGAGACATTTCAACACGGATATGCAGTGTATGATCAGGGTAACTGTCACATCTGTCACCTCAGACATTTATCATTTCTCTGAGTATGTTAAGAACATTTGAAATCCTCTCTTGTAGCTACTTTGAAATATTCAATTGGTTGCTGTCAACCGCAGCCATCCTACTGCGCTGTAGAACATTCGAATTTACTCCTCCTGTCTATCTGCATCCCTGTGCCCATTCCAAGTAGCATTTCCTACAGTTTCGCCCTGGTGTGTCCCTGTGGCCTGAGTTTCTGCAGCAACCTCCTTGCTGGTCTCCTGGCCTTTGCTCCCATTTCCTCTGGTGAGCATCCAGAGAGTCATTGTTCCTAACCTCGAGAGGGCTGGGATTGAAGCCTGAATTCCTAACCACGAGGACAGGGCCACCAGAGCCTGGTGAGTGCTCCACCTCACCTCTCCAGCTCCCCACCCCCAATTGCCCCTTATGGTGGACCATTGCCCAATACTCTGAAACTCCCAAGCCTGAATCTCCAGCTCCCTCCTCTTCCTTGAGCTTCAGAATGTTCTTCTGTGTTCTGCCCATCTTGTTTACTTGGCTGTCCCTCGGGGTCTACAAACTCAAGCCACCTTCAGCCAAACTCAATCAGGTCTTCCCCCTGGGTTCCCTGTTTCTTCCACAATGGACCCTCTTTGCCCCTCAGAACAATGTCTTCTGTACCCTGGATTTATAAATCCTATTAATCCCACTTTGGGATGCCTCCTGTGTTCATCTTATCTTCTCTAGTCATATGGTTTGGCTTAGGACCTCCATGCACAAAGTATAGTGGTGACCTTACCACCATGATTCTTGCCCTTGGACCTACCACTTCCATCCAGAACCCTGGGTTGTCTTTTCCTAAAGTTCAAGTGCAAAAACCTTGGTGTCTCCTCATGACCTATGAGATGTAACTGCATCGGTTTGTATGATGCATATGAGAAACAATCAGTGTGATACCAAGGTCCTCCAAGAAGACCTCCACTGGTTTTCTATTACTGTTGTAACAAATCATTGCAAACTTTGTGGATTAAACTTGGCACATTTATTTCCTAACAGTTCTGGATGATGGAAGTCCTAAGATCAAGGAGTTAGCTGAGCTGCATTCCTTCTGGAGACCAAGAGGGTACTCAGTCCCTTGCTTTGCCTGGCTTCTAGATTCCCCTGCTTCCTGTGGCTCATGGCCCCTCCTCTGTCTTCAAAGCCAGCAGAACGGCATCTTCCAGTCGTGTTCTCTCTGCTCCTATCCTCTCATCGCTTGCTCAAACATTGATCTCTCCACCTCTGTCTTATGAGGACCCTTGTGATTACATTGGGATTTAACCCCATGAAATCCAGGATCATCTTCTCATATTGAGAGCTTTCCCCTGATCACATCAACAAAATCCCTTTTGCAGATATAGGTAAAATATTCACGGGTATAAGGTAAACTATTCATAAGTTCTCTTTCAGGAGTCGTTCTTCTGATTACCACACGGCTCCAATTCAGCCTTTGTTTTAATCCACCCATCCCAATTATTTGGGGTGTAGAAAAATGATTTTGGAATCCAGGGTCACTTCCTTTTAGAGGCAGGTGTTGCAGGGATACCCATGAGAATGCTCCATTACTATTCCTTAGAAATAGACACTTCTTCCACACATGAGATTTGAGGGGGGACACCTCACATCTAAACCATAACACTTGTTCCCATCTTTTCCCTGATATCCAGCCCCATGCCTGGTGGATAGCTTATGCTCAGTGAAGTTTATGGAGCTGAGATATTGCTCAGCATCATCCCCTTTCCCTAATTTCTCTCTTCTCTCATCAATCATTTCACCACTCATGGTTCTGAGCAAGAAACAACTCCCACTAGACTGGGACCCTAGCTGAGGGCAGGGGGTGTGGGCTGTGTGTGTACGTATGTGTCTGCTCTCCTAAAGCCAAGAGTCTGTTGACTGGAGATTGCTCTCCCCAGGATACTACCCAGCAAGCTGCCTGGGCTGCTGTGCCGTATGATTTGGATCCATAAATACTTGTTGCATGGAGAAAGTGTCTGCCAGATTGTGCAGACACAGGAGTCACTCCAAAAGCACTAAAGGAATGAGTTTCTGCAGATAAAGTCACATTAAATATTTATGCCCAAGAAACTGTAGCCTTTTCTCCCATGGGGGAAGAAGTTAGAGGCAAACTCCAGAATGGCTCTGTCGGGAGTGAAAAACAACAGCAACAACAAGTGGCCGCAAACAGTACCCACAGTCATGTTTTGGTGATGAAGAGGTCCAGGGAATCGTTCATTTGTTCCACAAACGCCTTCAGAGGGCCCGCTGCATGCCAGGCACTGTTCTGGCACTGAGAAATCTTCAGGGAATGAGACAGTCAAAAATAAGTACTCTTGCAGAATTACTCTGGTTGAGGTAGGAATGGTGCTGGGGAGTGGTAACAGCTGGCATTTTCTGAGTGCAAAGTATGTACTAGGCATTGCACTAAGTGATTTACCTACATGAACTTCTCCTTGTCCTCTGGAGACTGTTCTTCTTCATTCCTGCTTTGTAAATAGGGAAACTCATTATGGAACACTCGATTAACCTCCCCAAGATGGCAAAGCTTCCGTTGGACAAGTTAGGATTTAGTTCCAGGGAGCAGAATGCTATGAATCTTACACCAAACTGTCCCTTGGTTCCTTCTTTTCATGTAAGAGGTGGGGAATTTAGGAGAAAGTCTTGGTCTTCCAAGAATTAGAGACAGAGAAACAAACTATCCTCTGGGATGAGGGGTTAGGAGGCAAGAGAGAGAAGAAGCTCTGAGAAAATGAGCCTCCATGATGTCTGAAGTCCTTTCACAGGGTCTTTTGGACAAATGCTCTCATGTCATTTGTTAATTAGCCTTAGTACGAGCATAGCTAACTTCTTAAGTCAGGAATGGAGTAGACACTTTGTTCATGATATCTGCTATGGTTTGAAGGTGTCCCCCCAAATTCATGTGTCAGAAGCTTAATCCCCAAAGCCGTAGGGTTGGGGGCAGCACCCAACAAGAAATGAGTGGGTTAGGAGGGTGGAGCCCTCAGGAATGGATTAAGGTCCTTATCTCTGGAATGGGTCTGTTATCTCAAGTGGAAGTTGTTTAGAATTGAGCCAATTCCCTTCTGCTTCCTCCTTTGCATCTGCTCACCTGCCTTTTCTCTTTTTTTATGTTTTACTCACATACTATATAGAATGAAAACCCTCACTAGACATTGAAGCTAGGACTTCAGCCTCCAGAACTGTGAGCTGACTAATTTCTTTTCTTTATAAATTATCTGTGCTATTATGTTACAGCATCAGAAAACAAAGATAGGATCTTATTTAATCTTTATATCAGTTCTTTAAAGTCAATAAAACACCATTATCAAAGGATAATGTCAAGTTAGGCTAATGCAGGTGGAAAGATTCCAGTCTGGGTATGGGTACCGCTTTGGCTAATGCTCTTCACCCCTCATGATTTCTTTTATGGTCTGCACCATCAATACTGTTCAAAATATTCAAAATTGTCGACTCAGAAACTCTGCTTCAAGAATTTTTTTTTTTTTTTAGAAAATAATCAGATAGGTATAAAAATGTTTGTTGTCATCTCCTCCTGTCCCCATATTGAACTGCCACTCAGACTCTATCAAGGTCTCCTCAGGTTTGCCTCTGGCCTGGGGAGGTTGTTACCTCTTCCTAGAAAATTTTAAAATTTAGAATAGCTCAAATATCCAACAACAGGAAACTAATTAAATCAATTATGAAGCACACGTGATACTTTCATAAAATATATGTTTAAGCATAGAGAATTGTTCTGAATATATAAGGCTAAAATAAATCTACTTGTGAATAGATGTAGAAGCTTGAACACACATGGTTAAAATTAACAGGAATAAAAGCCTGATGGATGTAGACCAAAATGCCAATTGTGGTTATCTATTCATGGTGATTTCTAAAGGATTTTCAACTTACTGTTTGTTTGTTTTTTAGTATGGTTAATTTTTTTTTCTACAATGTGCATTCATTGCTCTTTTGGTCAGGAAAAAACTATTAAGATAAATGCAAATAGTCAGAAACATAAAAAGTCTATTTTAACATTTACTTTTAAGACGAATATTTGGCCTCTCGGTTGTTATTGTCTTCAAATAGATTTTTAAAAAAAAAATGATCCAGTTCCAGTGGTTAAATTGAGAACTCATGACAAAAAAAATATATATATATAAATCAAACAGTTGAGGAAATTGACTTGTGGAATGACTTTCCCCCCCTTTTGAAAACATTTGAGCTCTTGAGTTATCAATCAAATTATGTGCAACCTTTAAGGAAGCAAAATCACTGGACCATCTCAAAACTGCATGAGATGGATATGGCATCAGATTAAAAGCTAAGCCCTTGCCTATGAAGAATTTGTAACTGACTGAATTAACTGCAGACCAGCTAATCTGCGGTGCTAGGGGTCTAGAGTCAAGGTTGCTATGATGATCCAACGCTCATCTCTAGCAAGAATGATTGCAGTACATGGAAGTCAGGATCTTGTTTATACTTCCCTTAAGGTCAGTCTGTGAGACTTCAGACTTTGAGTCATGAGAAAATACAGACTAAACTGGAATCTTTGCTAAGAAAAACAAGTGCATAATTAAATATGCATCAGCAATAATGCGTTTAATGCAAGGAACCTAAATACGTAATTCCTCTTGCCAATGGAATGTCAACGAAACCTCAATATCTAGTTTGATTATTGTGTTTCCATATTGCACATATTTGCTATAGTCTTTAGCCAAGACCATCTTTTTTCAACTCTCAGCTCCAGCCTGGAGGGCCCTTGCCCCAGAGGAAATGGTCCTCCAGAGCTCTGCCTTCTTCCTTGTTTGAAACGACTGGCCCTTACTCTTGATTTGTCATTTATTTGTTTTCTTTCTATTTTTTTAAAGTATCAAGCCCTTCCTTCCATTGGAAACATGAGCTCCTCAAGGACAGAAATCACTTTTGATGCAATTCTACGTACATCACGATAAAAATGAGAAAAATGGGGATAATATCTGGGAAACATGAAACTCTGGGCTTTTCACCTTCTCCTACATAAATGGTGTTTCTCAGCAGTCAGTCAGCCATGATGGTGGGAGGGAAGGAGGGGGAGGACACGGCATATGGGGAAATCCCTTTTAAATAGGAACCATAAGTAGAAATCCCACCCTTGGTGGATAAAAAGAAGGGGAAAGTAAAATAAGTAGAAAAAGCAGATGGTGAGAGTCTGCTCCGAACTCCTCTGTGGGAAGAAAGGATTGTAGATAGGCTGAGGGGAAACTACCGCCAGGGGACTTCTGTCCTGCCTCCTGTGTGGGGCTCAGGAGGCCAGAGGCAAATCTGGGGAGACCTTGATAGAATCCGAGTTGCAGTTCAATATGGGGAACAGGAGGAAACCCAAATTAGCACTCCCAACTGTGCTCACCACTATGGGCATAGAAGAGACCCAGGATGGTCGAATGAAGGAGTCAAACTTTATTTTTTTGGCTTGTGAGCCTTAGGAGAATTATTTCTGTGCCTGTCAGCCCCTGCCAGCTTGCCTCACCCTCTGGTTCCTCCCCAGATGGACCAGAATTGGCTGAATCTGATCCAAAAGTGCCAAGCCTACCACTTCCCCAGCTTTCTGTTTTATGGAGACCAATCCTGGTGGATCCCCACCAAGGGTCATCACTGAAGAGGCAAGAGGGCCAGTAGCTCACATGAGCCCCCCAACTATCACCACCCCAAGAGTCCCTCAGCTGGAGATCAAGCCCCATCTCCTTGGAAGTCTTCTGTGCACCTCAGGTGGCCACAGGTAGTTGTCTTGTATCAGAGTACAGCAGTCCCCCTGCTGGGAAGAGCAGCAGAAACAGTGCGTTCCAATGTGCGCATTCTGGACCCAAAGAATAAATTCAAACATTCCACTTACCATCCCTCCACTACTCCTGCAGGAATCGATTTTGCTCCCCAAATATTTTATGACTTATGGAATGTAACACAACTGTCTGGCTCAGACACGATTCTGAGAGACTTCAGCCATGTTTTGTCTTAAACCTGTTACCAGGAGAGAAGGCTGTTCTGTCAGAAACAGGGACAGGAACAGAATTTATGCCATCTTTTTTCCAACCACTGATGCCTCTTAAGATTCATGGCCTCTGAATGTGTGCATTTCCTCCATGCACCTGGCCCTCCACCCCACTGATATCAAGGGGCCAACCCTACCTGCCAAAATTGTGCTCACTTTTGGAGAATATGGTAAGGCACAGACCCCTCCAGCAGCTAACAACATGAGGTGGGTAGAATGATGGGTCCTCAAAAGATGGTGTATATTTGTGTCTTAACCCCCAGAAATCGAATTGTCACCTTACATGGCGAAAAATATGATTAGGTTATGAGGATCTTCTGAGGGGCTCATCCTGGCTTATGGGGTGATCTCTAAATGCAAGTACATACATTCTGGTAAGGGAGACAGAGGAGGAGATGCAGAAGAGAAGGAGTCAGAGACAAGTGATGACGGGATCCACCAAATATAGGAAGGGCAAGGAAGGATTCTCCCAGACAGCCTTCAGAGGAAGTGTGACCCTGGTGCCACCTTGATTTCAGATCCCTGGCCTTTGGGGCTACGACAGGATAGATTCATGCTGTTCTAAGCCACTGGGTTTGTGGTCATTTGTTACAGCAGTCACAGAAACTAACACACCACCTAACAAAGGAAATGTCACAGTCAGCCTTTCCAGAAACTCCTGGGGACCAGGGACATGAGTCTTTTCAGGCATTTCCCTGGGGAAAAAAAAACAGGAGTCTCTCCTGAAGGCAGATACGAAGGGGTTTAGAACTAGTGCCAGTGGATCAGAATAAACTTCCGTAATATACACGCCTCTGGAGGGGAAAAATTTCTCTCTCTATCCTTGCTCAGGGAAAGGATTCTTCCAAAATGTAGCTACTAGGTGAACCTGTTTCCAGTCCCATCAACATTTATACTTTTTCCCCCAAAATGTCACAGGGCCCAACTGTGCAGACAGATGATCTTCAGCATGACTCCAGTTGAGGGTCCCATGAGACTATCCCAATCCAAGGTTATCTGCCTCTGGAAGGGTGGTGGGCTCTGATCAGGGGGACCTAGTGGACCACAATCCAGGCCAGTGCTGGAGGAAGTAGGCAACACTATAGTCCCAGGCTCTGACCTCCTGACAGATTATAGTCCTCTTTCTGGGATCCCATCGAAGATGGTCCTTACCTAATTTAGCTTGAATTTATTGATGGAGAGATACTGAAGTTTGTTAGATTTTTTACTACTAGAACAAATACCTGAGATAATCTATACATAAAGAGAAAAAAGATTATTTTTGGTTCATGGCTTCAGAAGTTTCAGTCCATGACTGGTTGACCCCACTGCTTTGGGCCTGAAGCAGCTCATCATGGCAGGAACACATGACAGAGCAAAACTGCTCCCTTCATGGCAGGGATGGAGAGAGAGAGAGAGAGAGAGAGAGAGAGAGAGAGAGAGAGAGAGGAGAGAGAGAGAGAGAGAGAGAGAGAGAGAGAGAGAGAGAAGAAAAGGCCAGGGTCCTAATAGCACCCTTAAGGACACATTCCCAACAACCTAAAGACCTCCCATGAGGCCCCGCCTCTTAAAATTTCCAACACTTCCCAATAGTACTATTCCAGGGACCAAGCTTTACCAATGGACCTTTGGGAAACATTTATCCACCCCATAGCATGAAGTAATCCCCTCAACCAATGTGAGATCCCCACTGGTGGTTTAAAATATTTGGATATCGTACACAATATGCAGGCAGTAAGATGTTTCTCCTCAAGGACAAGGACTACCCCACTTCACCAGCCACATTGCCCATGATAACTTCGGCCCATTTCTTTTCTCTTCCAATATCATATTTTATTTGAATGGAACCCCCTGAAATCACGCCAGGTGAAGGACATGGCATGGACAGCCAGAAGTTCACTAAGCGGTTGGAAATCGCAGAATGATCACTCAATGCAGAGCAGGGCACAGAGAAAGGTGGGAGGGGACCCTGGAAGCCAGAAGCCCTGAGCATGTCTCCTGGTCAGTAGAGAGTGGAGGGAAGGATTCTTGGAAGTCAGGGGGCTTAACTGGGCTTGGGAACTGCAGAAGGAGGTGCTGCAGGACATTCATTTCCCTCTAGTTTTCACCCAATGTCGTTTGGGACTCCTCTATGATTTTTCAGTAAATGAAATCCCTACTTCTCCTCACCTGGAAACAGGCCATGTGAAGTTGCCTGTGTGAGACATAGCCAGATTGCAAGTCAATCTGTGAACCAGGGAGAACCGACACTTGGGATCTTTGGTTTAGGGGTGCATGTTGGAAAGCCCTGTTTGTTTTGCAGATCCGTGATCTGTTAATACGCCTGCCGTCTGTCCTCTGGCTGGTAACCCCTTGGCCTCCCCTCATGCCTCATTTCGGCCGCAGTGAAGCCGTCTGCTAACTGCTTTGAGATGCCTCCGGGGACCCCCAAGGATTTCACAGAGGCCACGTGGCCTATACTTTAAGACAGTTCATCCCACACAGACTTTCTAAGCTTTGTGGAAATCAAACCCAATGCTTTTATGTTTTGCAATAACAGATAAGCACAGGGAAACTTGGTTTCATTTATATAAATTCTAGTTCAATTTCTGTCGGAGCATCAGAGGCCTCCAAGGAATAGGGGAATCTCTACCACCAGGAGAGAGATTTATCCAAGGCCCGCAGAGACCGTGTGGTCAGCTTAGAGAACCAGATCTGCTCTCCCCAGCAGCCACCTTCAGAGGCAAGGGGAAGAAAGAGGTAGAAAAGGGAGGATGAACTGTCAGGTCATGGTCAGGGGTACGAGGAGGCAAAACACAGCAGGCGTGAGAAGTGGGTCAGGGCAGGCTGCTCAGGACTGAAACCGTGAACCCTGAGAACCTGATTAAAGATTCCAGAGGGTTTGACCAACACAGCTGAAATAACTAATAAATTACGTGTGAGTTCCAAAATGTAAGTATGCCTGACTTAGAGAGTTTATTGACAGTGAATATTACCCACTGTTCTTTGTGTTCTTATCAGCAGCTGGCTTTTACCCTTTCTCCCAATATTTTGAAAATGTTATTCAGAAATGTTATTTAGGAAATGTTAATCCTGAAGAAAATGAAACAGATAGTGTTGGAAAAACCCATCTGTGTTGGGAACATGATTTTGTCACCTAATTTCATCACATATGGCCACACACTCTCTCTCCAGTGGTTTGGTTAAACTATTTGAAAGTTAGGTACAGACACCAGGGCATTTCACCACCAAACAATACCAATTGTTTTTGATTTTTTTTTTTGAAAATTTTATTTCATTTCCAGAAGCATATTTATGACAAGCACAAAACTCACTTATGAGGACTCCACAAGCAATGTGTTGTGTTCCTTGGCCCGTGGAGTATTGACTACCAAATTTTCACTCAATACAATTTGAAAGAGGACACTGAATCTTTTCAGATGAACTGGAATTGTCGATTCTCTACTAGAAAAAAAAAAAAGAGATCCAAATATCAAGTCTTCAGGGATGCAGTAGGCATAAGACAAAGGAGTGTCTGTCCTTCACTGGGGTGCAAGAGGCTGGGGAGGCCCTAGGTGGTGAGGGGACATGGTTGGGGAGGGGAGACAGGACAGAGGGTCAGCACTGGCCACCTGCTTGCCCCCTCTGAGAGTATGATGCCATCGTGATACAACAACTGGGCTCCAGTAGAATGGGTGCCATGTTGAATTCCAAGACCAGAGAGATGACCAAGCTGAGCAGGAAGGGCAGAACAGAAACCCAGCTCTGTAGATGCAGCAACATAGCCAGACATCACTCCTGGAGCTCCTTCCTTGCCCTGGGGACTGGCTACTTACCTAACCCCACAACATCTGGAAATGTATGGCATTACCCTCATTTTTGAGAAGGAGTCAAGATGAAGAAAATGCCCAATTCATGATACTTGTCAGGGTGCTGGTAGAAACTATTCTCAAACAACTTTGGTCAAAACAAAAAATATATATATATGGGTTCATATAACTGGGAGAGCCAGCTGTTTGCCCATGCCACACTACAGGATGAGCCCAGAGCATTTGGTCTCATGCTCTTCCCTTTCTCCCACATGGCTGTGTGCCGCAGTCCGGCTGCAGCAAAATAACCAGGGGGCTGACGAGCAACTTGTGTAGATTGATACAGCAGGAGTAGGAGCCGTTTATTGTAGGACGACAGAGGTATTTATTCATTTTGCACAGCTTATCTTAATTAGCATAAACTAGATACAGCAGTCAACCAATAAGGAATCTCCACACTTAATGGCTCGCTGGCGTGACTTCACAAACCACTCCCCCTGGCAAAATGCCAGGCGCCATCCAGACTTGTTTACAGACTCTAACAGCTGTGGAGGGGTCTTGTCCTGGGTGCAGGCAGAGGTGAGAAGGTGAGTCTTAGGCAGCTCCCTTAAAGCTGGGAGTCAGGAAAGAAGGAGCAGAGGCCCTGGGAATGTTGGGGAGTTCAGATCAGACACTGGCCACAAGCAGCCCACTGCCAGAGGACACGTCACCTCCAGAAGCTTCTGCTATGGTAGTGGGCAGAGTTCCTTTGACCATGCCCCAGCCATGGGGCAAACACTGCTGGGCTCTACAAGGTTCTTGAAACCCAAGGGCCTTTGGACTCCTTTAGACTCTCAAGTCTACCTACATTAGAAATAAATAAACATAATTAAGACCTTGAAATAGTCTCTTTTCTATTATAATGAAGTATCTGAGGCTGGATAACTTATAAAGAAAAAAAGTTCATTTGGGCTCACGTTCTCATCTAAGGTGGAGGGCCGTACCTGGTGACAGCCTTTTTGCTGGAAGAGCCCCAAGATGGAGCAGGGTGTCATAGAGTGGAACAAAAGGAGCACGTGAGTTCACGTCCCCTAGTCTCTCCCTCTTTCTCCTTAAAAGCCACCATATTCCATCATGGAGGCTTCTCACTGATAACCTTATCTAATCTTAATCACCTCCCAAAAGCCCCACCTCTAAGCATCATGGCCAGACTGTTTTCACCCTCTTAGTACCTCTCAATTGGGATTAAATTTCAATGCATGAACCTTTGGGTTCAGACCAGGGCCTCACCATAGCAGACCCCTAACCTGTACCCTCCAGTGGCCGACCACTTCCAAGGACTCCTGAGGAAGACAGGCAGGGGACCTCTATCCCTGTAGGACTGAGTCCTGTCTCTTCATGGCCAGCCTAGGAAGCTCCATAGCTCATTCTCTTAGTCTTTGGCCTAATGGTGACCACCAGAGCCTTCTTTCCCTCCCATTAGCCCAAGGACACTGGCTTAAGAGAGAGACCTCAGGTTTCTCTACACAGGTGACACCTGCATTGGGTCCTTGCTGACTCCCTGCAGAATGGGAAGGGTATCTTCCCAAGCAGAAGGGACTCTAGGCTTCTCCTATCCTACTAGCCAGAGCAGAGTACCCAGTAGAGACCACCCTAGTGAGGACTTACTGCCAGGGAGGGAAGTCAACCCTCATCAACTTAAGTCTACCTGCATTAGAAATAAGTAAACATAATTAGGACATTGAAATAGGTCCCTGGGACCTAAGTTGTCACCACCCTCCTCTGGGTAAATGGTGAAGGGAGGGCAGCCTCACTGGTCTTAGCCTCTAGGACCTGCCAGATCCTCTCAGTGCTCAGTGCTGCCCTGCTGTCTGCCCCGCTGCCCTCTCTGACCTCTGGGGATGGTCACTACTCAGGCTGCCATAACCAAGAACAGTAGACCCTCCATATCCACAGGTTCCACATCCAAGGATTCAATCAAATTTGCATTAAAAATAATTGAAAAGAAAGCTGTGTCTGTATTGAATGTGTACAGATTTTTTTCTTGTCATTTTTCCCTAAACAATATTGCATAACAACCGTGCCATAGCACTTACACTGTATTAAGTATTTTAAGAAATCTAGGGATGATGGAAAGAATACCCGAGAATGTGTGTAGGTTACGTGCAAACACTACAGCATTTTACATAAGGGACTTGTACATCCGTGGGTTTTGGTACGGGGGAGGAGGGTCCTGGAACCAGTCACACTCAGACACTGAGGAAAGGCTGTACAACAGACGCGGCCACTTAAATAGCAGAAACGCACTTTTCACATTTCTGGAAGCCACAAGATCAAGGTGTCTGAAGATTGGATTCCTCCTGAGGTCTCTCCAGATTGTAGATGGCTGCCTTCTCCCTGTGTCCTTCGATGATCTTTTTTTTCTGTGGTGGTATGCATCCCTGGTGAACCTTTCCCTTCTTATAAGAACACCAGTCATAATGGCCTCCTTTAAGTGTAATTACCTCTTTAAAAGGTCCTGTGTCCAAATACAGCTGTACTGGAGGTTAGGGCCTTCAATGGGTGAATGTAGGGGTCACAATTCAATCTGTGACAGTCAATTTTTCTCAGGCCTTTCCCGACTCCCCCTTGCCATCCTGCCCCCTGCCTTTGGATTCTGGCCAAGAGACAGGATTCAGGTCTAGGAATCCTCATGCCCACACCCGCAGGCACTCAGCTGCAGCCAGACTCCTCCACCTGAGCCTCCTCCCTCCAGGGCATTTCCACGCAGAGCCTGGGGCATCACAAAGCTCGGGTTTTTGTTTCTCTCTTCCATTTAATTAAGGAATGAGGCAGACGAGCGCTTTCTTAAGTTTAATGACTGTTCTTAGTTAGCATCATCCAGCAAATGACTTCTTAAATTGAAGACCAGAAAGCACTCAATTTTCTGGATATTTATTGTCACATCTACAGCAACACAGCTGCCACTGAGCATGTGATTCCCAAGACTCATGCTGAGATGGGAGGGGAAACCAGTCTCACGGTGCTGAGACCTCCAAACAAAAATGACAACATCCTGTCACTCTCAGGGGCTGGCAACACCGAGGCCATTAGCCCAGGCCCTGGGGATCACAACCCCGGGGGCAGCTGATCCACCAGACACCACCGTGCACAGCTGCCTTGGAGGAGAGGTGGGAGGAAGACACTGATCCTGGGAGAGAGCGCTTCCTTCCTGTAAAAAGCTCACCAGGAAACGCTGGCTCCCCCACCCAGCTCTGTTCTGAGAAGAGGTAGAATGTTCCTTGTAGGGGAAATCAGAGTATGCAGGACTTCAAAACCTGGAAGTCAGTGTTTCCTCTCAGCAAGAGGCTTTGGATGGAGAAGAAAAGCTGGATTCACAAGTTCCACTGTGGTTCTATCTGGGAAAACTTGCCTTGTTCCTGAATATCCGTTTGGTGGACTGGAGAAGGCAGAACTCACAGGAGAAGGCACTGCTGGTATCTGCTGGTGGGGAGATGTCCTGGTGCCACCTCCTCTAGAAGGATTCTTTGAATGGTGCCTCCCTCCCTTCTGTGGCAGGAACATTTTCTCTAGCAATTGAGAAGGATCAGAAACCCCAGAATTCTAGGCTGCAACTGCAACTCTGGGAGGAAGAACCTATCCACAAGGTGGTCTGAGGACACCCATAGTTATTATTTTAGCCTGAAGCTGAGAAGCGCCACCTCCAGCCCAGCAGGTTCCATGGATACAGCTGAGATGATAGCTGACATCTCAGGAAAAGAGCATCCGTGTCACGATGGCCCTCACAGCAATGAAGACCAGTCCACCTGCCCTCAGCGCATCTATTGTCTGCAGTTCTCCTCAGCTCAGAATTCTACAGCCTCTCTTGTATGGCTGTCATGGCCCTGGGGGACAGAGGTCCATTCCCATCTACACTAGGTACCACGCAGTCTTCTATTGAAGTTCTTACCCCCCCAGGATGCTCCAACCCTTTTAAGCCTGTGGATCTTGCCACATGCTGTCCCTCTGCCTGGAAGTCCCCTCCTGACCTCCTTACCTCACTGCCCAGAAGCCAACTCATGCTTGGGAACCCACTGTTTAGGAACTCACTGGAAGCCCTTGAAGATAACAACTGTATCTCATGCATCTAGTGTCCCCACAGTCCTCACACTGTACCAGTAAAGCTCACTTATTATGCATTTATTAATTAAGTGAATATCAATGCACTCATTTTCTATTACTAATTTAACAAATTATACAACTTGAGTAACTGCAACTCCGAGCAGCTTAAAACGCATGTCAATTATCTCAGCTTTGGTGGGTCAGTAATCTGGGCTCAGGTGAGTTGAACCCTGTGCTCAGGCTGCAATAAAGTTGTCAAGCAGGTTATCTTCTTTTTTTGGCTCTGGGGTCCCTCAGTGAGCTCATACCATTGTGCAGAATTCAGGTCCTGGTGTTTGCAGGGCTGAGGGCCTCTGTTCCTCAGGGAAACTTGCACCGTCACAACCAGCAGTAGAGCTGCCCCCCCTCCCCGCATTTGAAGAGCCTTGTAAGACATCACGTGACGGCAGGAGTGTAGCCCAACACCTTCGCTATGCAATCCTACAAGAGCATCCCATTTCCACATTCTCCAGGTGAGAAGCAAGTCACAGCTTCTGTCTCACCCAAGAGGAGGAGATTATAGAAGTAAAGGACTCATCGGGGTCACCAGAGGGTGGTCTGCCAGCCAACCACAACTCAAAATGACAAATTAAAAAAGAAGAATAAAAATTACCACTTACTGAGCTCTTACAACATGCAAGTCACTTTTCTGAGCTCTCACTAAGCCTTGCCTAACGAATAAATGAAGTAGCTCGAGAACCAGGATGTCCTGTTTGTGATGCAGGAGAAAAGGACGATGGGAGGAGGGAAAGTAGGACCTCCCACTGCCACAAAAGCCACTGCCATCCTCCCACCAGGTCAGGCAGGGACTCGGCTCTGAATTGGCCGTCCACCTACCTTTTCACATTCTAGAAGCCAGCTCTTGTCCCCTGATCAAGTCCCAGGCTATGACCAGGTCTTCTCTCCCTGACGTGGACCCTCTGAGCTCCAAGGGCCCAGCTGAGCAGATTTATGCTGAACCCAGGCCCCACCACCCTTCCCTGTAGCTGGGGTCATTGCTGACCACTCCTGCCCTGGTTCCTTCCCCATTCCTTCCGTCTGGTTGATAATGTTTGGCCAGTTCTTAATACCCAAAATCTGTGTCCAGTCCCATGGTCCCCTTGTCCTGTACACTTCTCAGCTCTTATTCTCCACCCCTGTGAACACCATTGACTCCGTACCTTCAGTCCCCAACCTGCCAGTGACTCATCCTCACCCCCAGGATCCACAGAGCTTCAGAATCACAGATCGAACTGCCACTGTGGGGATACCCCACAGGCTCAACATGGTGAAATTGAATTCATCAGTTTTTCCCAAAATCTACTGCTACTTCTACCCCACTTGTCATTACTTAATAGAGGTCACAGACTCGTCTCTCACTCCAAAATCCCTATCTCCCCACAATCAAGCATATTCTACCTAATCCTTTGGATGCTACTTGTGCATCATTTCTCAGTCCTTTTCCCCATCTCTGCCCTCACACTGTCCTTCGAGATCTGCTCCAGATCCCCTGGGTGGTGCATCTTACCTCCTCCATCATCTCCCAATACCTGCCCTCTGGCTATACCGGGTAAAGGACAATTTTTTCTCTCCCTCCAGGACTTCACCCTCCATCCCCCCTCCACCTGTTGGTTATCCCTGGTGCACTCTTTTTTTGACTCCTAACTACTACCTGTCTGTCTAAGAAGACTTCTCCAGACAGACTGTGCCACGCTCTTTGGGGCTCCGGGCCTCCTCCTGCTGTCTCTGCCACAGTTCCTGTCACACAGTTCTGACATCATCTGTTCACTCATCTGGTCTGTGAATTCCTCGAAGGCAGGATCTTCGTGTCCCCAGGGCCTGGCTCATGGTGAACAGTGACAAATGTGGGCTGGCAGTGGTAACATATGAGTCACCTGCCACCCACCTGCACCTCCAGCTGCCTCTAGTCCGTTTTGCCCACACACTGCCCCCACCAGATTTGTCTGAAGACTGTGTCCTGCTATTTCTGGCCCAGGGCCTGGGGCTATGACCCCTGCTTGCCTCAGCCTATTTCAAGGATATCGATTTCACTTGGCTCCAGGGGTGTTGGAAAGGGGAGTTTTCTGTAAGAGGCTGAATAAACACAGCTTTCCTTTCCCAGCCCCCACCGAGGCACAACCCCAGGGCTGCCTGCCTCTGCAGTGTTATGGGGCAGCTTTCTCCATGGTAATTCTTGGAACCTACTGAGGATTTACCTGCTCCATTTCTTCGTTCAATTTCAACCTCCAAACGCTTAGGGCTCCCTCCACCTCTGCTGGGTACCATGATTGGCCCAGCCTCCTGCTAGGTACTGTTGGCAAAAAGACACCAGGAGCTCATCAAGAATAAAGACAGGTGGGGAAAAGAAAAAACACAAGTGATAAACAAATATATGAAAAAATGTTCAACAACCGGGCATGGTGGTGTATGCCTATAATCCAAGTGTTCAGGAGGCTGAGGCAGGAGGATCACGAGTTCAAAGCCAGCCTCAGCAACTTAGCAAGGCCCTAAACAACTAAACATCTAAGCAACTCAGCAGTCTCTAAATAAAATCTTTAAAAGGGCTGGAGATATGGCTCAATGGTTAAGTGCCTGGGATTTAATTCCCAGTACAAAAAAAAAAAAAGTTCAACATCTCTAGCAACCAGGGAAATGCAAATCAAAACTAAACTAAGATTTCATCTCACTGCATTCCGAATGGCAATAATCAAGAATACAAACAACAATAAATGCTGGCAAGATTGTGGGGGAAAAAGTACACTTGGACATTGTTGGTGGGACTGTGGACTAGTACAACTATTCTGGAAACAGTAGTAGGGAGATTCCTCAAATAACTAGAGATGGAGCCACCATATGACCCAACTATTCTATTCCTCGGTATTTTCCCAAAATATTTAAGATTGGCATATTATAGTGATATAGCCACCTCAATGTTTGCAACAATATAATTCACAATAGCTAAATTATGGAATCGACTCAGATGGCTGTCAATAGATGAGTGGATTAAGAAATTGTAACATATATATATATATACACACACACACACACACACACACACACAATGGAGTTTTACTCAGCCATAAAAAAGAATGAAATGATGGTATTTGCTGGTAAATGGATGGAAATGAAGACTGTTATGCTAAGTGAAATAAGCCAAACTCAGAAACTCAAAGGTCGAATTTTTTTTTTCTCCTATTCAGAAGCTAGAGTAAAATAAAGGAAAAGGGGAAGAATATATAGGATAATATAAAGAACCATCAAATATAAATTAATAAACATGTAAGAGGAAGTCAATTAGAAGAGAGGGAGAAGAATGGAGGAGGAAAGAGGAAAAGAGGGAACAGGGGGAGAAAATTGGGGGTGGGGGATCATGGACAGAGACCAACTCCCATGTATGTATGAGTCTGTTGAGAAGAACCCAATTACTATGTAGAACCATAAAGCTCTAATAAAATTTTTTAAAAATAAAGACAGAGTATAAACTGATAAAAATGTTTGCAATTCAGACAAGGGCTAATGTCCTAATATCTAAAGAGCCCCCAGAAAAAAAGATGAAAACAAGTAATCCTCGCCCCCAAAAGGAGATAAATGGCTCTGGAACACTTAAAATAGCGGTTGGCTCACCATATGTGTGTGTGTGTGTGTGTGTGTATTTTTTTTTAAAATAAAAAGTGAACACTCTAATGACATTTTTTTGCCTAGTGGATTGGCAAACATCAAAAAGTTCCATCTCTCATTTTGCTGATGGGAGCAGGAAGGTGGGCACACCTGCACTCCAGATGAGCGGGAGCTGGCACACCTGTAATGGAAAGCCGATCAGCCGTGAGCGTCAAAACTGGAAATGCCAACAGCAATTTCCCCTCTAGGAATCTACCCCACACGTGAACACGCACTGAACAAAATAAGGCATGCCCGAATTATGTGTGGTGGCATTGTTTTTAGTAGCAGAAGACTGGGAAATATAAATGCCCATCAAGAGAAGATTGGGTGCAATAAATTATGGCAGATGTACACCAGGGAAGGTAGGCAACTGCCAAGGCAATAAGGAAGCTCTCTACCCATATCAAAAATTCTGCAGGATGCACGTTTTATATATGCACGTGTGTACACGCATGAGTGTGTACCTGAGCAGATGTACATATAGACACACTGACACATTTGCTGTGTAATACATAAAATATCTTAGACAGGGAGGGCAGGATTTTTCTTTCCCCCCATGCCTCAGTTTCCTGCTTACAGACTTTTCCCACTGTGCTCACACGGAGGAAACTTTGCCATCCATTGGTCATGTTTTGTGGGAAAGGTGGACATAATGGTATCAAGGTTGGTGCCTTGGTCCAGATGAAAGACATGGCCCTCGACTCTACTGTCACCTAAATTTTGATGCTCTCCCCAATGGCCTCTGCTTCTCTCAATCCATATCCCCATTTCAGGGTCCACTTGCAGGGCTCCAATGAGCCCGTGCTCTACCTCCAACCCAGGCTTCCCTCCTAAGCGAACCCATCCCTGTGTGCATGGTGGACCTGATTCACAACAGCTCCTCCCCCAACCTCACACATCCAGGACATGGACCAGGAATCCAAGATGAATAGCCCAACAGTAGCATCCTTCCTTTCACCCTGTCCTGGTTTCTATCTGACTCAAATTCATCCTTCCTGCTCTATCCTCCACCATCACCCCAATCCCTGCCTCCTTTATTCTGATTGGACCACCCTAATGACCTCTTATTAGTTCTTCCTGCCTCTAAACTCACCCTTCCTTCCAAGCCAACCTCCACATTGCTACCTGAGAGATATTTCCAAGGTTTAAACTAAGTGAAGAGCCCTGCATATATTCTTTAAGCTAGTCCTCCAGGTTCTTTAAATTAAAACAGGAGCCCACTCACATGGGTTTCAAGGCGCTCTGCATGGGGCCCTCCATCTCTTGGGCACACACATGCACATCCACCTCATCCACGCAGGAGTCTTGATGGAGGGCCTGCTGTATGCCTGACCCTGTTCCCAACTAGGGAAGATGACAGTGAACAAGACAGACTTCCTTCTCTAAAAGACACAATGAAAACTAAACCCTCCAATTATCCAAAAAACGAGATGGTTTCTGATTTGACAAATGCCATAAGAAATTTCCAACTGGTATGATATAGTATAAACCCATGGGAGCTGGACACTCCTTACATGGGCAACCAAGGTAAGCCTGTCTGAGGCGGTGACCGGTGAGTTGACCGCACAGGGAGCACCAAGCATATGAACCATCTCAAAGCACCACAGGTTCCTCACACCTCCTTGTGTCCACCTACCATTTAGTTTGCATGTCCCCTGAAATGTCCCCTCCCCATCTCTGGTTACCTTATCCCCACTCATCCTTCAAGACTCAGATGTCACTGCTACAGGAAGTCTTATATATATATATATATATATATATATATATATATATATATATATATATATATATATATAGTTGTAGATGGACACAATACCTTTGTTTTTATTTATTTATTTTTATGTGGTGCTGAGGATGGAACCCAGAGCCTCAGAGGTGTAAGTGCTCCAACACTGAGCCATAGCCCCAGCACCAGGAAGTCTTTCTTGATCCCCACATTGGCCTGGGCACACTACCGCTGGCTTCACATAGTCCCCCATCTCCTCCACACACACAGCCCTGTAGAATAATTTCCTACTTATTTTCCTGTCTCTCCCACCTAATGGAAGCCACTCCAGAACCAGATGAGATTATGTAAAGGCCAAAGCACTGGCCGGAGGAATCTGGCCTTATCAAGGAGGAACCTCATTAAGTAAGCGTCCTTAGGTAGCAAAACGAAAGAGAAACACATCTCCATTCTGGCTGCTTTCAACAGCTTGTTTTAATGGTGAAAGTAAGACTCACTTGATAAACTCAAGGCCTGAAGATACTTAAAAGATAAACATTTTTGAAACAGAGAAGCTACCCTTTCTACCCTGGATTTGGAAAAATCAAAGCCTTTCTTTCATGTCAGTTTAAAAGATTTATGAGGCCTGTTCCTTGCTGTGTCTCTGGGTGGATGTTCCCTACGAATGCATTAACGAGTGGTAAAGAAATCGCCCAGTGGCATGGTAAGTCTATGCCACTAGGCACTATCTCTTGTGATCCACGCCAGGAGCAAAGGCCGATTCCTGGAGCCATCACACATATGACTGGCCATGTTGAAGCTCTCGCACAATCGTTTATGAGCAGCACCTTACTATAAATAAGCCCCAAGTTGATTGAGAGAAGAAGGACTTTATGGTTTCACAAAGTTGCAAAGGACAACAGCTGGTCTACGTGCAGACCTGGGCAGACTCAGAGCTCACCCAGGCCCGCAGGACCCCAGTGCTCCATCCCTCAGTTCTGCCTGTCTCCACACAACACTTGTTTTCACTGGGCTCCCTGCACAATGGCCCCAAATCTCCAGACCTCCTTCTGAACAACTCAGCAACTCCAGAAAAAAAGAGAAACCCTGTTCCTAAGAATGTCAGCACAAATCCCAGGTCCCACTCTGATTGGCCAGTTTAGGGTCATGTGATAACCCACAAAGCAAGAAGGGTGAGTCTGCTCAAGTCCACGACATGACTTGAGAGTTTAGAGCGGTCTCTCAGAGAAAATAACAGCCATGTTACTTTATATGAGGGGTCTGGAAACTAGGCCAGCCAAAGCAAGTGATATCCACTGTGCTACACAGATCATAGCACCTCTTGGGACTTAATTTCCTCATCTGTAGTATAGGCAATGAGCCTGGCCTGGGCAGTCTCTAAAATCCTTTGAAATATTGCAAGAATGATAAGAGCCGAAAATTGAAACTGGTTTTATAAAATATGTTCCTGAGTCAGACTTGAGATTTTACCTGAGGATGTTGAGGTTTCAAGAAAGAGTTAGAAAGAAATGTCAGGAACCTCACTCCCATAGCCCCCACAGAGCCAAACCCAACTGGAGTCTGACTTGGAAGGATAGGTGCTGTGTGGCTCCCTCCTCAGCACTGCCCATGCATTGCACGAGCTCTGCCCCTGCTCAGTGTCTCTGGGCCTAGAGCAGTGGCTCTTAGCTGGGTATTACTGTATTGCATCCAGGGGACATTTGGCAATGTCTGGAGACATTGTTTACTATCATGCTGCAGAGGGAGTGAGGAGCTGAGGCTGCGACTGGCTTTAGCAGGTAGAGGTCAAACAATGCTGCCAAATACAGATGCTGTGTCCTGCTCCCACAGCAAAGGATGACCTGGCCCAAGTGTCAATAGTGTGGAGGTTGAGAAGCCTGGGTCAGGAGGGAACCGTTCCAGAGCACCTGCTAGGTACACATGGGCCTTCACTCCCTGAGGGGTGGTTTAGGGCATGATTCATACAGAACAACCATCAAGGAAAGTCACTGTGGCTGCAGCACGGAAAATGTCTTGGAGAGGCACCTGAGAGGAGGGGCAGGGAAACCAATAGGGAGGCGATGGCCATAATCTAGATTATGAGAGTGGGTGGTTTCATGATCATGTGACTATACTGACACAGGGCCCCACACTTAGGAGGGCCCACACTTTGATTTAAATCTCTGCTGCCACTCTTGAAATTCTTTACTTATGGAACCAGTTCCTCCACCACCACCACCATTTTTGTTTTTCCCTGAATGCTACAAATGGTGTAGCCATCCCTGGACAAGAGCTAATGAAGGTCTAAATAAAGGTGGTAACAATAAGAAGAGGGTCCACCCTTTTTCTTAGAAGAAACCTTCACTTTTCCAGCTCCCCAGAGTCCTGGGTACCAGCCATTAGGAACACAGGCTGGCAGTGCAGAAATTTGATTACTGTAGGTTTAGTATAATCCATGGTGGGTTAAGTGAAGGAGTCCAGAGGCCAGAGAAATGCTTGACTTTCCTCTCTCCAGGCTGGAATGATGCTACCAACCAAGAAATGACAGTTCTTGCCCACGTGGCATGCTTTGAGAAGGAGAGAGAAGGAATTTGTGTATTATCTGTAAGCAATGAGATGGCTTTTGGAGTTTTAATACTGAGAAATAAAATTACCTTTCTCCCCAAAGCCACAGGTGGAACGCTGGGCAGCAGTACTTCCAGAACTATTCCCAGAAGTCAGGCTAGAGGCCAGGACTCAGGCAGGTAATAATCTCAAGTTGTCCAAGCAGGCTTATGGGGTAAACATTATGAGTGCCAACCTGCAGTTAATGACACTGAAGTGGCCATTCACTCCACCACTGTTTGCTCTGTGACTCTGAGTAGTTCGCTTAACTTCTGTGAGTCCATTTGAGTCAAAAGGAAAACCAATATCACCACTAACATGAATGAATTTAATGAGATATCATACGTGTGGACCCTTAGCAGAAAGCCTGGCCTTGAACATGTTGCTGAACCTCCTAAGCCTTAGTCTGCTGGACCATGAAGCAGAGATATAAATTAGCTACTGTGTCATAGTGTGTCTGGGAGGGTAAAAGCACATGATCCACAATGTTAGTATTGGGTGTTCACTTTTTTGTTTCCACCATTTGCTTGGACTTCCCAAGTCTTAGCCATTGCTGAGATTGATGTGCTGAGAGCCATAGCTGAGTCGGAATGACAGCATGGCATTTTTGCCAGAACAGAGTGGTTGAGAGGTGAAGGCCAGCAAGCCATTGAGATGATAATGATTATGTTAAGCTGTGTATTCAATTGCATATTAGGCCCCTACTGTCTGCCTTGGCCAGCTACTTTGAAGTTCTCCAGGGGATTCCCGGAGAGTTCCCATTGGTTGGGGAAGTGCCGGAGGAGGGATTTTCCGGAGGAGGGATTTCTGGTTGGTGTAGGGGGGGTGTGTGTGTGGTGGGGGGGAAGGCCGCCTGCGTGGTGTTGGGGGGGGGTGCGGAGAATAAAGGAGTTCCTGTTTTGAACCTACAAGGCTGTGTGGAGGCTAGGTTATTTTGTGCCCAGCCAGACTGTGGCACTGATGTCCCTGAAGAAGCTACTCCCAGAGAAAATGGGAGAAAAAGTGCTGGTCCTGTCATGGGGAAACCATGACCCCACTTCTGGTCCAGGGCTCTGAAGGAAGCTACGTCCCTCCACCCATCCCTCCATACATGAACACCTCAGCCTTTCCCCTAGTGACACCCAACGGAACCTTCAGTCCACATCCACCACCCTCTCCTTCCCATTGTCCTCTGCATTCTTAACTTCACAGCGTTTGGGACTTCAAGCATGGGTGGGGCACTTTCATGGGCTTGTTCTTGGATTGAGGGAGACATTCTCTATCAATGTCCAAGAGCAAAAACACAGACTCCCTGGAAGCTTCTGTTCCTAACCACCAAGGAAGCATGAGCTCTGCCCTTCCCTCTCCACTCCACAGGACCAGCCCAGGATGACTGACCATTCCTTTTCTTTCGGACATGGGACCCTCCTGAATGTGTTTCTAAAACTTTGTGTTAAGTCGTGTGAAATAACAAACTGTCCTCTGGCAGCTACAGAGGTCATTACTTAATAGAGAAGACACTTTTTTCCAATACTCTCCTCATCAGGGAAATAGGTAAAGATCTGAATCACTTATATGAAGGGACAGAGATGGAAGGAACAGGCCAAGAGTCTCCACTGAAGTTTCCAAGCCTGGTAACATTATCATTGACAATGATTTCAATAGCAGCCGCCATTGGGAGCATCCACTATTTGCGAGGCACCAGGCCATGTCAAGAGCACCCTGGTTATAAAGATCCTCCTAAGACTCCCATGGTGGAGTGAAGCAGAAGTCCTTAGCCTGAGAGAGTGCTGCTCTGCCCTCACTTCTGGGTGACAGTCAGGTCACTTAGGCCTCTGAGGCTCAGTTTTCTCACCCATAGACTAAGAGCGATGGCATCACCCTCCCTTGGTCCAGGGTATGCTAGATACTGGCTTCTGTGGTGTGTGGGAGTTGCTGTGCACGTCTCTCTCCCACTTTGGTCACTGATGTCAAGTTACAAAGTTGGAATTAACCATGGTGGGTGGAAACATGTACACCACAGAACTGGCAAATTACTCATCGGCTGGCTTTTTTTTTTTTTTGAGAGAGAGAGAGAGAGCCAGTTGTTAAACATTACCAGCACACCACTGCCTACCTCATGTACACAGAAATGCAGGGAAATAATGTCTTTATAGCTCTTTGCAGAATGCCTGGCACACAGTAAGTGCTCAGGGCTGGTAACAGTCAGTACAATTCACAGGTTCGTATGAGGAAACTGATGCTCAGAGCTGTGTGTCACTTTCCCTTGGCCCCAGAACTGATGTGACAGAAACTGTGTGATTCTGTGGCTGCCACTGCTTTTCCGGTTATGCTGCACAGCCTCTTAGACAGAGGGACAGGCGAGCAGGCAGAGGGGAGAAAGGGTGTGTTGATTGACGTGTGACTTCTGGATGGAGAAGCAGGGATGGAGCAGGAAGAAGAACAGGAGTCAAGGAGGCCAAGGGGCCTTTCCAACCCAGGAAAGAGGCAGCAGAGGCAGGGGACTGGAATGGGTGCAGCCCTTGAGCACATGGGAGGCCATGTTATCTGGGTATAAGCACCCAAGCCCGGCCCAACCCTGATCTCTTCACTTTTCTCTTGATGTTGACAAAGCTCAGGGTCATGGAACACTTGGTCTTCCAATCTGCACTGTCCTCTGCTTAGCAACACTGTCCTTCTAAGAGCCACCACCATGAGCTTCATGAAGCTTCTCAAATAGCTCCAGTTGTCCCAAACTGCTCCTCCATGTCCCATGATGAACCATTCAGTGGGAACATATTTTAAATTAAATAAAATGTTGTCCAAGTATATTTGATGGTAAATTGTAGATGCTTGTTGAAATATTAAGTCACCACTTTTTGAGTTGCAGCAAACCTTTATGGAACATCATTTTCATGTTGCTTATTCTCCCTATGAGAAGTAGGTATCATCATGCCCTTTTGACAGGTAAGGAAAATTAAGCCTCGGAAGGATTCATTGACTCGGCAAGGACACCTCAGCTGGAGGTAGCTGAGGCAGGACTCAATCCCAAGTATGTCTGACACCATGGTTCCTAAGCTTCACCTCAAGGGACCCACTCTTTTACGTGGGTTGTTTGATGACACATTTTGCTTCCTGGCAATAGCCCCAGCTGCTGTTTTTCTCTGGGACACCTTCAAATAACCCAGAATGCACGTCTGATCAGGTGTTTGCTCCCAAAAAATAGCAGTTGGGCCTGCAGAGTCTCCCCTGCATGAGGCACTGCTGTGTGGAGCAGATACTGTGTCTCTGTCCCCGTGCTGCCGGGGATTTAGTCTCCGTGATCCTGAGAATTGCAGGCTCTGCAGAGATGCCAGCTCTGAGCAGCTGCCCCAGTGATTTGGAGCAATGTCTGCCGGGACACGGTGGGAGAGGGAGCAAGCCAGCCTGGCCAGGGGCAGGCATCCCAGGCTCGCTTTTGCAGTCACTCCAGATAAGCAATCAGAGGACGAGGGCTGAGAGATAATGAGCAGATGCCCACGGGCTCCTCTGGTCACCAGGCAGCTGAGCCTAATGAAAAGTCCACGTGCCCAGAATCGGGAGCTGGGTTCTCCTCCTGACTACGAAAGCTGGCAGCACAAGCTCGAGTGACATATTTACCCCAGGTCTCTGGCTCCCTGGCTGTCAAGTGGGAAGAGTAACACCCACCGGGTACACCTCATGTGGCAGCACTGGTCACTTTAAATGGGGCCTTTCTCGATTCTTACCTTTTTCAGGAAGCATCTGATTATTCAGGGCTGTGTCCTTTCCCCTCTCTGAACATTTGAATCTGCTCAACAATTCTGGTGATAAACATAATGTATGATCACTACAAAATATGAAAAATACATAAAAGAAAAAAAAACTATTCACAATCCCACCATTTACAAATATGTTTTTCCCTATTTTTGCAGTGCTGGGATTGAACCCAGGGCCTTGTTCATGTTAAGCAAATGCCCTACCATCAAGCTATATCCCCAGCCAATAAAAGTATTTTTTAAACATTTTGTTATCTATCATGGTAACATATAGATACATGGTATACAGATGTAAGTGAATCAGACGTTTGTGTACTTTCCTTTTTCTTTTAATTCTGTATCAAAAACTGTATGAAAATCTTTACAAGCGTGATTTTTAAAGTCTATAAGATCCTCCACTGTATGCAGGTATCCATCTAATTCACCCTTCCCCAGTCATTGAGCATGGAGAAGCCTTCTGATATTTTGATGCTGTAAATTGCATGACCTGAACCTCTTTGTTCATGAAGCTTTTTCTTCCCCACGTCGGATCGTTGCCTTAGACAGATTTCCAGAAATGAAACCATCTGGTCAAAGGGTATCAACTATAGAAATGTGGCAGCAGTGTTCATCCTCACCAGCAGTTTGGGACAGGCCAGCCTCCCCAGCCCTGCCATCCCTCAATTATCTCCCCTTTGAAAAGCCTTGCTATTCTGATTCAGATAAAAAAGATTCTCCAGGCTGCTTTGTTCATTTTTTTTTAATTACTTGTTAGGCATTCTGCTCATTTTCTCAGTGGGTTTAACTTGGCTTCCCAGAATTGCTCGTTTTCCATCTCATAAATGCATCTCTTCTTTCTAATCTCCGCTGTGTCCAGGTCTGAGCCCACAGTGATGGACTGTACCGGAATTCCTCCCCAGCCCGTGTTCTCATGTTTCCATATGTTCCCATTACTGGCCCACTTTTGCCCGTCTATCTTGCTTTTCCTTTGCTGACTAGGAATGTTAAAAAGCCTCCAGGATGAAACTCACATAGCAGGGTTTGAACGCCAGGACACCAGATTGTGGGGGCTCCATTCGTTCCTCCCAAGTTCCTTGAGAGACCCCTGTGCATTCATGAACTCTCGCTAGAGGGGGTGCCTTTCCCTCAGTTTCTCTGTGTGAATGAGCCCTGGCCCACAAGAGCAATGTCCAACCCCAACTCCCATCAGAGGTACCAGGGAGAGAGGCATCTCCTTGCCCCCCTATTTCCCAGCCACTCACGCCAGCGAGTGAGATAAGAGAGAGATTGGCAAGAGGCCTGGGTAGGCTCACAGCTCCAGCTGGTCTCTGGGATTCTCTCCAGTGGGTCTCTCTGTCCTCATGAGGCCTGCACTTCTCCTTGCCTAGATGCCAAGGGCATTCTGTAGAGGCACGCTTTATATGCATGGCTGGTGCTGAGAAGAGAGTACATGGGAAGCAGGAACAGGGGGACCCAAATGACCTCTGGTACAGGTTTCTCTCATCCAGCCAACCTAATCCTCCAGAATGCCAATGTTTGGTTTTTCTCCCCAACTCACTGGCCAGGAGCCACTGAAGAGAAAACAGAGAGAACTCTGGGAACCCCAGACTGAGCAACCCTCACAAATGCTGCTTTGTTCAAGGAAGGCTGTTCCAGTGGTCTCGCCAGCCCCTTCTAGAACTAAGTGAGAGTGCTCTGGAATGAACAAATAATTCCTAAATTTCATGAAATTTACTTTCCCTTTTAGACTATAGTTTCCCAAATCCGTTTCTAGATTCTGTGGGTTATGTTTGAGGTACATACGTAAAAAAAAAATTTCTGAAATCAATTTCCATTAGAAAGACTTTGTTAAACAAAGTGAATAAAGTCTGTTACCCAAGAGACTTCCCAAAGCCCTCGGTATACTATATATGCTGTGAATCTTCAAGAAGAGGTGAAGGAATGGTTTTCTCAAACATCTTTGGCTTCTAACCTATTTATCTGGGTACGTCTTAAACAACCAGGGCCCATCAGAAATTCTCTGGGAGGAACATTCAGCCTAAGGTTTTTTCCTCTGCCATATGCTCCTATTTCCCAGAAGGGGCTTCTGGTAGGAGAGAAAGCTCTTGGGTTAAGTCTCTCCCTAAATCAATCCCTTCCCTATTCAAGTCCCAACATAGGATCTGGTGCTAAGTTGGTTTCCATGGTATAGGACAGGGTTCAGCAAACTTTTTTTATATAGAGTCAGATACGAAATATTTTAGGCTTTAAAGGCCGGAAAGTAAACGTTACAAGCACTCAGCTCTGCTGCCGTAGCCTGAAGCAATCACAGACAGCATGCAAGGAAACAGACCTGGTTGTGTTCCAATAAAACTTTATATACAAAGATGGGTCACGGGCCACATTTGGTCCATTGGGTCATAGTTTGGAAAGCTTTACTGTAGGGCATCTCAGGTTAGAGAGGAAGTTCCTCTGGACACTGAGCATAAAGAAGTAAGTACTAAGAGGGCTGTCATGACGCGGCCTCGTCATGACAGCCCTCTAGAAGGTGACTGACTATGGAATGACAGAGTTCACTCCCAGCCTACTACAGTTTACCTGAATGGGAAGCTGTCACTTGCCCTCCCAGGCTTGGAGGCTGAGAGCATGTGGCCAACCCAATGCCCCATGCTGCCAGGGTGTGCCTCTAAAGCTCCAAAGCTCCATGGGGCCTTGTGTGAAATCCCCAGCATTCCTGAAGAACTGGACTTATTGGGTGAACCGAGGGTCAGTGGCCTCGTCTGAACCAGGATGCTTAATTGGGGCACAGCTGTTGCAGGCCTAAGGCAGGGGAGCGGGGGTCATATGTCTGCCCACATTCCCGTAGCATTCTTCTTTCCTGGGCCCACAGCAGGGGGACACACAGGGAATGCGAGGACTGTCAGCAATGCAAACGTCAAAGTGTGGGGCCATGTGGACCCAACAGGCTCCAAGACAGTGACAAGGGCGGCCCTTCCTGTAGGCCATCCACCTCTGATGGAGGGGACTGGGCGGTCCCATTTCTTTGAATCAGGGGCTTTCTCAGCAGAGAGAGGGGTAGACGAGGAGGGTGCGGCTGCAGACAAAACCAGCTTAGGACATTCCTTGAGAGATAAAAAAGGACCTACACCCCCAGAAATCAGCCCCCCAAGTGCCTGCCCCACCACTTCCCAGGGAACCCATAGCAGAGCTTTCCTGATTATCCACACCTCAGATCAGAGCTCACCATGACTGTACACCCTGCATTTCCCTCAACAGTCCTGACTTGAAGTTCTTTCCCCCATGTTTAGCACTAATATGCTCAGTAAATGCACAACAGTGACCCTATTTAAAGAAATAACTATGGTAGCCTCAGGTCTGATAAAAAATTGGGGAGCTAGTTTTGTGTACAGGAGCTGCCTAGGAGGTCCAAGCTAGAAGATGCAGAAGTGTTGAAGTTCCTGAGTCATCTCAAGAATCAAGAGAGACCATGTCACAAAAAATATCTCAAATGAGCTGCCGCTGCAAAGACCCCTATGTAAGTAAATGGGGAGATCTTGGCAGAGCACCAAGAGCATCCATGATAATTGTCTACATTATAAATCAAGTCTACAGGCCAGAACCAAGAGGGTGCCAAGAACTTAACAACGAACCCTGTGTGGGCAGATAAAATTAAATCAAATCAAGGCCTCTCCACATCCTCCTCAACAGGCAGCCATCTGCATAGGAAGCCCTCTAGGGAATGTACGGTGCAGAAGACTTACCCTTGAGGAGTTTATTATCTACCTGAGGATGTGGTTAAGTAACGACTTTGCATAATAATGTTGAAGTCCAGTAATATATGAAAACAAAAATGGAACTAGCATTAGGCTATATTTTGTAGCTGCCAATGGAATTGAATAGGAATTTAAAAATAAATCTTCCTGAGAGAAAGAAAGGGAAGAAGAATTGAGTTTGGGAAAGTTTTAGGTAGAATTTTACTGATGCCTTAGCTTGAAAGAGACCTTCAAAACTGTCCATTCAAGGATACAGCCATTAGACATGAACCTCTTCCCTCCCTCCGCCATGGCGGGTACCAATAATCAACCATGGAATTCATTCCAACAGAGCCCAGGATGGCACTTCTCCAAAAAAGCACAACGAATTGATCAAAACATGGCACACAAAAATGAAAACTGCCATCACTGGGCAGAGACAGCACAGGCACAGTAAGTACATCCGGCCACCGAGGTCTTACTCAGGAGGTTAAGAAAAGAGCCATCAGCTTAAGAAATGTGAGGTTGCAAAATTAAATGGCTCCTGCTCCCCATGCCAGACAGAGGTGTTGGGCCTTCCCAGTGTGTGTCATGTGCTAGAAACCCCAGACCCCACTTGGAGAACCTCTTCCTTAAAAGAAACCCAGATCCTGAGGAATACTAGGGCCTTCTCGGGATCAAAGAAGGAGCCCTCCTGAAGCCAGTACTACCCTGAGTTTGGTGCCAAAGAGAACAAGGTCCTCCCTCCTGGAGAGACAGATAAGAAGCATGAAATGCACACCAGTTCACCAGCTCCTAGGGCCCTCAAAATGGGGCTGAATGTGCTGCAGGAGGCAGGAGGATGTGCCCAACTCTGACTGCAATGGCTCCTGCTGCCTCTTTCCTTGAGAATTGCTCTCAGCCCTGTACAAGAGGGTGTCCACCACCCACCCGCTCACTGTGAGTGTGCCGTTCTTCTGCCAGTCCCCTAGATGGAGGGAAAGAGGAATCAACCAGCCTCGATTCATTTCATTTTGCAACCTCACATTGATTAAGTCAGTGGGGAGAGGGGGCTTCTCACAAGCCGACTCTCAAGCCCTAGGCGCAAGATGAGTGAAGGGCTATGGGTGACAGTAAGCACTGCAGCCTGCAGAAGAAGTCCTGATGACAGAGCTGGCTGTCCATGATACCTCTCTTCCAGGTCAGATACCAACCTGAGGCCTTTGAGGTCATCCAGTCCTGCCTCGCCTACTTCCTCCTCTGCTGTCTGTGCCTGGACACGAGGAACCTGCAGGACCCATGCAGTCTCTCCATCTCACAACCCTCACAGAAGCTGTCCCCTCGACAAAGAAAATTCCAATTCCTCTTTTGGCCTAAGTCATTCCCACTTCATACTTCATTCCAGGATCTCCCCTAATATCCTTTCCCCATACCAGACAGACCCCACCCTGAAAAATGTATCCATGTGATAATGTCTGGGATGATTTGCCTACTGCCTTCCCCCTCTCTGGGCTCGAAGCTGCCTGGAGGCATGGACTTTGTTGGGTTTTGCTGATTTTCAGCCCAGTGCCCAGCTAACCAGTATCAGTTGCTTGACAAAGTGACCTTGCCATTGCACCTCTGTCCTGGCATGTCTCGGGTACCCTCCACGATTCCTCCAAATGTTGACTTGAGTATCTGCTATGGTCAGGCCCTGAACACATCAGGATGAACCTGTCACACACTCTGTCACTCATGTAGGACTGTGGATGTTGGACTCATGGATTCCAAAGCCATTTGTGATGACCTGTTTGAAATGTCCAAGGTTGACACAAACCCAACCTTAGAATCTGATTCAGAATGGGGGAAGAATTTTCATTGTAAAGTGAGGTACTGTGTCTAGCCCTCAGGATGTCCTTCTCTGCCCCTCCACATCCCGATCCCAGCATAGGTTGCTCTGGGCAGATCTGAGACCATGCTGGGAAGTCGGGAAAGAACCAGCACTTTGAGATGCTCTGTCCCTGTATTTCAGGCTCAGACCTAGGACTTGTTTAAACATCTGTGACCAACCCAATGCCAAGTGCCAAAAATTGTCCAAGATTTCTGACAATGACTTGTTTTATTTATTTTTTATGTGATGCTGGGGATGGAACCCAGTGTCTCACCTGTGCTAGGCAAGCGCGCTACCCCGGAGCTACAGCCACAGCCCAGTGACTTGTTTTCATTTTAAGCTGCCCGAGACCCCACCCACCCATCCACCCAAGATACCCCCTGTCACACATGCCAGTCTCCATCCAGGTCAGTTTATTAAATCCTGCCTCATGTCACTTCATAGCTTTCAGATACTTGACATAAATAAGCTGGGTCTTCCGCAACCCAAAGGCAGACATCATGGCTAAGCCTGGAATGAAGAAACAGGGGGTGTAGTGCCCCTCTATCCAGGGAGGGCTGATGCTGGGCAGCTGAGAAGGGGAGACTTGGCAAGGCTACAGGTACCCTGGTGGACGGAGGTGTGTGCACCTCCCATCAGGAACAGCACCCTGTGAAAAGCTGGCTGCTGAGGCTGCCAGGAAGATAAATCCGTGACAGCTGAGGAATGTGAGCGTGGGTAGGGAGTCGGGCATCAGACCAGCTCAGACGCCTCAGCCAAGGCCGGCCTTCTGGAACGGCAGAGGAGGCAACTGCCTTTGGGATTGGGGTGGGCGTGTGAAGGGATGACCCCCCTCTTCCTTGTCCCCTGGTCTTCATCGGAGCACAGAAGTGCCCTTACACATCCCCGTGGGCTAAGGCTCCCAGGGTCCTCACTCAGAAGTTGGAGCAAAGCACATCAGGGAAAGTTGTCATACTTTGGTAAACCAATGATGTTTTGATGGACTTCAAGTAAAAACACCTAACCAGAGTTTAAAAATACAGACCTTGGGCCACAGACAACCAGTTATATCAGAATCTCTGCAGCAAGGACTCAGGCACGAGTGTTTTTTAACTTCCTGTGTTTCCAGTGTACCGTTGAGTGAGAATCCCTACACCCACACCTTGGTGAGGATCAGCTTCACAGGTAAGCCCAGTCTGAGAGCAAAGAAATGACGTACAGGTGTGGAGGAACCAGCCAGGTGCACCAAAGATGTAGTCAGGCCTCATCCTCATCTTCCACCAGACAAACAGGAGGGGGCTTTATTATCCTCATGTCTGCAGGAATGAGTCTGGAGCTCAGGGAAGTGAAGTAGTAGTGTGGGAGCCAGGGTCAGTGGGACCCCAAAGTCTTCTTTCTTCTCAAGATGCTGCTCTGTCATGGGTACTATCTTGACAAGGAATATTAAGAACGGTGACCGGGACACTTGAGCGTTCACTGTGACTGTCCTATTATAGGATGAGGTACCCCGAGTGCCAGGCTCCGTTCAATAGTGAAGGGACCTCCTTGTCTTCTTCCTGATCTCAGTGTGAAAGCCTAGAGTTTCTCACCATTGGGCGTGATGTTAGCTATAGGCTTCTCGTAGAGAAGTTACCCTTTAGTACCTACTTCACTGATCATGAATGAATATTGAATTTTGTAAAAAAAAAAAAAAAAATCTATACTGATAAAATTGTATGATTTTTCTTTAGCCCGTTCTTTAGCATTATGTTTATTAATTTTCAAATTTTGAGTGATCCTTGAATACCCAGGATAAATCCCACGTGGCTATAGTGTATAATCCTTCTTACACATCGTCGGATTCAGTTTGCCAATATTTTGTTGGGGATTTTGGCACCTGTGATCGTGAGGGTTATTTATTAGTCTCTATTTTTCTTTTCTTGTTATATCTTTACTATTAGCACATTGCTGGTCTCATAGAATGAGCTAGAAAACATTTCCCCTGAGCTTCCAACTTCTGAAAGAACTCATAGAGAATTATTATACTTTCTTTCTTAAACTTGGTAGAATTCACCAAAATTCACCAGTGAACCTGTCTGGACAGAGTTTTCTCTTTGGGAAGGTCATTAGTTATTAATTCTATTTCTTTAACAGATTCAGATTGTCTGTATCTCGTTGGGTAAATTTTGGCAAATAGTGTCTTTGAGGAATTGGTGCATTTTGTCTAAGAATTTCTGGGCATGGAATTATACATAGCACCCCTTTGCTATCCTTTTACTATCCGTGGGATCTGTAGTTCCCTCTTTCATTTCTGGTATTAGTAATTTTGTTTTCTGTTTTTCTTAGTCTCAATAGAGCCCTATCAATTTTTTTTGATCTTTCCCTAGAATAGACTTTCAGTTTTATTGGTTTCCTCTTGATTTTCTATTCTCAATTTCATTGGTTTCTGCTCTCATTTTTATGATTTTTCTTCTACTTATTTTGGATTTGATATTCTCTTTTTTTCCCCTTAGTTTCTTAACATGAAAACTTGGGTTATTGATTTTTAGATCTCTCTTCTAACTTATGTCTTCAATATTTTAAGTCCCCCTTCAATACTGCTTCCACTGCATCCCACAAATTTGGGCAAGTTGTATTTTTATTCTCAATTAATACAACTTGTTTTTAATTTTCTGTTATAATTTTTCTTTGACCTTTATGGTATCTAGAAGTGTGTTGTTTTAATCTACAAGTAGTTTCATATTTTCTAGGTATTAATCTTGGTTCCAGCTTAATTCCATGGTGGCTGAAAGGAAATATTGTATGATTTCCATTCTTTCAAAATTTAACATATCTTTATTGCCCTGAGTATTGTCTAGCATGAGAAATGCTCCTTGTGTGCTTGGAAAGAATGTGGATTCTGTTGTTGAATGAATTAGTCTACAGATGTCCATTATATCCAGTTGGTTGATGGTGCTGTTGAGTTCAACTGGGCCCTTGCTGATTTTCTTCCTGCAAAGGCACAAACTTGATAGAGAAGGGTCCAAGTTTTCAACTCTAATAGTGGGTTCATTCATACCTCTTTGCAGTTCTGTCAGCTTATGCCTCACTTTGGCACCGTGCTGCTAGGGATTGTGGTGTCTCCTTGGAGAACTGACCCCTTTACCATCATGTAGGGCCCTTTTTATCTCTGATAACAAACCTTTCTCTGAAGTCTTTTCTGTCTAAATTTTATATGCCATACCTGCTTTCTTTTAGTTAGCTATGTCATGGTATGTCTTTTCATATTCGTTTGCTTTTAATCTGTATGTGCTTTTATATTTCCAGTGGATTTCGTATAAAAAAATTTAGTTGGGGATTGTTTTTGATCCACTCTGACAATCTCTTTCAATTGAGGCAATTAGACCACTGTCATTCAAAGTGATTACTGAGATAATTGGATTAATAAGGCCTATATTTGTTGCCCTTGTTCTTTTTTATATTTATTTTTTATTTGTAGTTGGACACAATATCTTGATTTCATTTTTATGTGGTTCTGAGGTTTGAACCCAATGCCTCACGTGTGAGAGGCATGCACTCTACCACTGAGCCACAACCCAAGCCCCTGCCCTTGTTCTTTATTCACACTTTTTCTGCCTTTGGCAGTTTTAATCAACTATTTTATAGGATTCAATTTTCTCTCTTTTCTTAGTACTTCATTTGTGTTTCTTCTCCTTCTCCTTCTTCTTGTTTCCCTGGAATTTGCAATATTCATTTACAACTAATCTAAGATTTACAACTAATCTGTCTACCCTCAAATAAAACCATTTTAACAAAATTATCCTAACTTCTATCTTCCCCTTCTTGTATCATTGATGACATTCTTTCATTTATACATAACCAAATACATTGTCGCTATTATTTTGAATAAACGGTTTTACACAAATCAGTTAAAAGAATAAGAAAGATGGAAGTTTTTATTTTGCCTCCACTTATTTCTTCCCCAGTGTTCTTCTTTTCTTTATATAGATCCAAGTTTCAGACTTACATAACTTTCCTTCTCTCTAAAGAACTTTTTTTCTGACATTTCTTACAAGACACATATTCTGGAAAGAAATTCCCTCAATCATTTTTTTGGACTAAGAGTATGTTTTTAAATTCTTTTCTTTTCTAATGAAAACTTCACATATTTAGTGTATATAAATCGATGGCCTTGACCATAATGCATGCACTCTTGAAACCATCACTATGATCAAAGTAATAAACACATTCCTTTCACAATTTCCCCTCTGCCTCCTTTGTGTTTGTGCATGTGTGTATATATTTGTGTCTGAGTGTTAAGATCACTTTCCTTGAGATCCACTCTCTTAAATCTTCAAATGTACAATTCAGTATTGTTAACTATTAACCCCCTGCTATATAGCAGACCTCTATATTTTACACGTTTTATAATAGAAACCTTATACTTATTGAACAATAATTCCTCATTTCTTCCTTTCCCCAACTCCTGATAACTTCCATTTTATTCTGTCTCCATGAGGTATTTTAGTACCATACATGTGTGATTCTTTGGTTTTTCTCCTTCTGGACCAATTTGTTTCACTTACCATAATGTCCTTCAAAGTTCATGCATGTGGTTTTATGTGGAAGGATTTATAAAGATATTCTATTGAATATCTGTAACTACATTTTCTTTACCCATTTACCTGCAATGGACATTTGCTTTGGTGGATATTTGATCATTGTTTCCATATCTTGGCTATTGTGAATAACATCAACTGAACATGGATATCTTTAAGGCCCTGATTTCCAAGGGTATATATCAAGAAGTGTGTTTGCTGGAACATATAATAGTTAATTATGTTTTAAATTTTTTGAGGAACTTCCATTCTGATTTCCATAGTGGCTCTACCACCTTAAATTTCTACTTGGGGTGTACAAGTGTTTCAATTTCTCTATATCTTCACCCACACTTGTTGCCTTTTTTTAAAAATAATAATAATAATATCTCTTCAAACAGGTTTGAGGTGATCCCTTATAATTTTTAATTGAATTCCCCTGATGGTTAGTGATATTTAATACCTTTTTAATTACCTGTTGGTCATTTGTATGCTTTCATTGGAGAAATGTCTATTTGGGTTCTTTGCCCATTTTTAAGCCAGGTTGTTGTTTTGAATTAAGTTGCAGGATTTTCTTATATATTTGGGATGGCTGACTCCTTGTCAGATATAAGGTTTGCAAATATTTTCTTCCATTCTGTAGGTGGCCTTTTTACTCTATTGATTATTGTTATGTAGAAGCTTTTAAAATCAATATAGTTCCACTTGTCTATTTTTGCTTTTGTTACCTGTGCTGTCATATCCAAGAAAGCATTGCCTAGATCGATGTCAAGAAGGTTTTTCCCAGGGCTAAGAGTGTACCTAGTAGTACAGCACCTGCTCAGCATGCACAATCCCAGGCATAAAAAAGGAGAAGGAGAAGATTGGACCAATATTCATCAAGGATATTAGCCTGTAGTTTTCTTTTCTTGTAGTATGGCTTTGGTATATGTGTGGTATGGCTTTGGTATATGTGTAGTTTGGCTTTGGTATATGTGTAATTCTGTCCTTATAAAATAAATTTGGAACTGTTCCCTAATCTTTCATTTTTTTGAATTAGTTTGATTAGGATTAGTATCAATTCTTTAAATGTTTTCTGGAATTCTCAAAGGCAGAATTCTAAAGGGAACAAGAGAAAAGCAATTCATCACACACAAAGACCATCCACAAGACTATCAGTAGATTCCATAGAAGGAACTTTCCAGAGCAGAAAACAGTTGAATAGTCTAGTCAGAGTTCTTCAAGAAAAATCTGACACCTAAGAATACTATCCTCAGCAAAGCTATCTTTTATAAACAAAGAAATACTGTATTTTATAAACAAATAAAGACCTTTCAAGACGAACAAAGTTGAGGGTGTTCACTGCCACAAGACCTGCCTTTCATGAAATGCTAAAGGAAGTTCTTCAAGTTGAACTAAATAGGTCATGAAAGCATATTAAATTATAAAACTCACTTGTAATTATAAATATATAGATAAAAACAATACAGAATACTGTACTAATGATATGTAAATCACTATTGATTTTAGTATAAAAGCTAAAAGACAAAAGTACTAAGAATAAACAACTATAAAATTAGCTAATGAAGACACAATAGAAAAAGATATTAGTTGTGTCATAAATAATATTAAATGTAAGATTTTGGTATATGATTGGAGTAAAGTTGTGTCAGTTTAAAATATTTCGTTAGAAGTGTAATATGTTTTATATAAGCCTCACATTAACCACAAAGAAAATACCTATACATAGAAGAATAAAAAAGGAATCAAAACACATTCCTACCAAAAAACAATAAGACACAAAGGAAAACAACAGAAAAGAGCAACTAAAGAACTACAAGACAGAAAACAATTAACAAAATGACAATAGAAAGTTCTATTCTATCAATAATTAAATTATTAAACTCCTCAATGAAAAGATGCAAAGTCATTGAATGGAAAAAAAAATAAGGCCCAACCAAATGCTGTCTATAGGAAAAGTTATTTGTAATGCCACACATAAAATAAGCGAAGGGATTAAAAAAATATTACATGCCATTATAGAATGCTAAAAGGATCAATTCATCAGGAAGATATAACAATTATAAATATATATGCATTCAACATCGAAGCATATATAAACAAATATTTATATAAAGATATATAAAACAAATATTTATGGAACTAAAGGAAAATATAGAAAGCATTATCCCAGTTTTAATAATAGGCAGAAGGTCCAGTCTGAAAATCAATAAGGAAACAGCAGACTTGAAAACATTACAGATCAAATGAACCTAATAGACATATACAGAACAGTCCATCCAAAAGCAGCACATTTTTATCAATTGTACGTGATACATTCTCCAGGGTAGGTCACATATTATATATCAAAACAAGTCTTAACTAATTTAAGAATGAAATTATATTGAATTTTTTTTCTAATCACAATGGAATAAAACTAGAAATCAATAACAAAGAAAATCAGAAAATTCACAACTATGTGTAAATTAAATAACACACTACTAAATAGCTCATGTATCAAAGAAGAAATTTAAAAATAAGTCATAAAATACATAAAGACAAATAAAAACACAATATACTGAAATATTTTGGATGGGGCAAAAGCAGAACTAAGAAGGAATTGATAGTGATAAATACCTACATTAAAAAAAGATAAAAGATCTCAAAGAAACTTAAACTTCAAGAACTAGAAAAATAAAACACTAAACTTAAAATTAACAGAAGGAAGGAAATATCAAAGATTACAACAGAAATAATCAAATAGAGAAGAGAAAAACAATAGAAAAATCAATGTAACTAAAACTTGGGGTTTTTTTGCAACAATATATAAAACTAACAAACCTTTATCTAGACCTATCTAGACAAAGCAAAAGAAGCTTCAAATAAACAAAATCAGAATGAAAGAGACCACATGACAGCTTATGCCACAGAAATAAACAAGATCTCAAATACTAATCTGAACAATTATAGACCAACAAATTGGATAATGGAGAAGAAATGAATAAACTCATAGAAACATACAGCCTACCAAAGCTGAATCACAAAGAAAGAGAAACTTTGAACAGACCAAATATATGTAAGGAAATCCCTTCAATGTTTGCTTCTCTGAGAAAGTCTTCATTTCTTTTTAACTTTTGAAAGAGACCTTCACAGGTTCAAGATTCTAGGTTGGTGGGCTCGCTCACTCTCAACACAAAATACCTCACTCTCTTCTTAATTGCATGATTCCTTTTTTGATTGTACATATTTGAACTGTACAACATGATCTTTATATAACGTGGTAAAATGATAGCCATGATCAAGAAAATTCGCGTTTCTCATAGTTACTCTTTTTTGTGTCTAAGAGCACCCCCAAAGTCATGGAAGAACTTTGGAGAGAAAGCAACCTGATATTTTGTGCTTAAGAGCACCTCTGATAGAACCCTTTTGCAATTTTCCTGTGCACAACACAATATTTGATTATAGTCCTTCAGCCTATCCATCTTACAATCTACAGCTTTGTCCGACAAACATCTCCACATTTCCCACTCCCTCCACCTGTGACTAGCTACTGCCCTTTTATTCTGTTTCTATTATTCAGCTCACACGATTTCTGAGGATAAGTCGTAGTCAGATGTAATTCTTGTCTTTGCTCGTCGGTAAGTTGTTTCCACCCAGCTCTGGTTTCCTTGGGGATTTTTGGTTTATCTTTGATTTTCTGTAGTTTGGAAATGACATACCTAGGCATGGTTTTTCTGGATTTTTCTGCCATGCCATTTTCTGAGCTTCCAGGATCCACGGTTTGGTGTCTGATGTTAACTGGAGGAAATTATGTCATTGCTGTATCAACATTTCTACTTTTTCTTCTCCTTCTAACATTCTCATTACATATAGGTTATACCATTGATAATTGTCCCACAATTCTTGAATATTCTCTTATATTTCTCCCCTCTCTCCCAGTCCTTTTTTAGTGTTGGAAGTTTCTTCTGAGATAGCTTCAGGCTCAGAGATTGCTCCCTCCACTGTGTACAGTCTACTAATAAGACCATCAAAGAAATTTATTATTTCCACTAAAGCATTTTTTGATCTTCAGCATGTCTTCTTATATTTCCTTAGAATCTCCATCTCTCTGTTTAAATGCCCATCTGCTCTTGCATACTGTCTATCCATTAAAACCCTTAGCATATTAATCATAGTTGTTTTAAATTTCTGATAATTCCAACATCCATGCCATGTATCAGTCTGGTTTTAGTGCTTACCATCTCTCTTCAAACTGTATTGTTCTTGTTCCTTTTAATATGTCAGGTATGTTTTTCTTGACAGCTATACCTGATATACCAGGTTAAAAAAAATAATCCTTTAGTGATGTGCTGGTGAGGTTTTTAGATAGAAGAAGCATTGTGAAGCTTTAAGGCTAGATCTGTGTCTTTTGGCTAGACCTCACATGCTTTTTAGCTTCCCTTTGGTAGGACAGGATGGCTCTAGGGGGCTGGAATGGGACACTGACCTTCTCCCAAATGGAAGGCTAGAGGGCCTACAGTTGGGGAACGGAAGGCTAGAGGAGGCTGGAGTTGGGTGTTTCCCATTTACCATGTCAGTTTGACTCCAGTAGGATCCCAGGAAATTTGGGTCTCTTGAAAAAGTTTCTCCTGTGGAATTTGTTATTGTTGTTGTTAAGAAGAACAGAATGTGGCTCTGTTCAAAATGATTCCTTTATCTTTTTCTCTGCCAGAAACCTGATGGGATTTTCCTCCAGTACTCCCTGTGAGATCCAGAAGATGAAACTCACAGAAGTGTCGGAGCCTCCCCACCCCCATAACTGGGTCCTCTTGGATTTGTCCACATTGAGCCTCCAGCAACCCATCAGTTAAGTCTCAGGTCTCCTTACATTGGACTGGTTCCCTTGAAGGTTGCTGCCCTTGGCTTTCTGCTCTGGGGAGTTGTGATTCCGTATTTACTTGTGGGTCTTTCCCATTTTGGCGTCAATATTTGGTCCTGTAAACTTATGTCTTTACATGTCTGAGAAGAGGTGTTGATTTTTCTGTTTGTTCAAATTTTACTTGTTAGAATGGGGTTGTAATATCCAAACTTCTCGAATGCAGGACTGCAAACCAAAAGTCATGAAAGTGTCCTGGATAAAAAGCAATGGCACATCCCCAGCTCCTCCAAAGCCCCTAGGAAGGAGAGGTTAAAAAGAGGCTCAGGGTAAGGGATTTTTCCCAGGCTGGGGCAGGTCTGATTGGGCCACAACTCAAGGCCCTATGTGATGCGAACTTGCACAGGACATGTCAGGATGTGAGGGACTAATTTAGGTCCTTTTCATCCAAAGGAAAACTTAAATGTGAATCTGGTCTTTCCAGGGAAGGGACCTGCATTAGGCAAACAGTTAATTTCCTCTCTGAAAGCAGAATCTCACTTGTACAATCAGCTTCATTTTCTGTCACTCAGACTGGCAGCAATGGAATAGTACTCAGAACAATTACATCGCCAGCAGTTTCAGGACATGCTTGGCTCATGAAACATGAACACAATTACTGCTTCACGAAAGTCTGATAAATGAGATGCAAAATGTACAGCTACTACCTCTGAACAATGTAAGGTGCTTTATTCCAGGGGTCATTTTGGATAATGAAAAACACAATTAATGAGTTTGATTAAGGGATTCATTAATGGTAGAAAATGTTTAGAAACTAAAAATAAGCATCCTTGCCTGGGAGTGTCAAGCAAGCGAGACACTTCAGTAACCTTTGTACACAGTGGCCGTGGTTTCAGGGCACCTTCCTTCTGGGCTGTGCTTAAAACCTTTGACCTCCCTGGAAGACCTTGGAAGAGTCCCAGGGCTTCCTTTTGCTTTACCTTCTCCAGCCAGGGAGCGGAGATTGCAAAACTTTACCCCTAGAGGTTTAGATTTTGGTTCCGGGGCCAACATTTACTGCAAAAAAACAGTCCCTTGGGTTTGAACCATAATAGACCTGCTGCCTGTTAGGACATCCAGGACAAGATTAATGGCAATAGGTGACTATCCAGCTTTCCTGATTGATCTGGTTTTTATACACAGCAAGGAGGGTAGCAATGGTGGAATAGAAGAGCTTCCATCATAAACGATCGCTTCAAACCTCTGAATAACAAAGAAAGGCAAAAGTGCACTTGTCAACTTGAACCTGTGTGTGTGTAGATTTGTTTCTGAGTGTGTCTTTTATACATGTTTATGCATAAGTGTGCATAAGTGTGAGGGTGTCGATGTGAGGGGGTGAATAGTGAGAGTGAAGATGTTTGTGTCTGAATGTGGATTAGCAGTTATGTGGGTGTGTTAGTCTGCTTTTCATTGCTGTGACCAAAATCCTGACAAGAACAAGTGAGGAGAAAGAGTTGATTGTGAGCTCACGGTTTCAGAGGTTCAGTCTGTGGTCTGCCCACATCATTGCTCTGAGCCTGAGATGAAGCACAACATTATAGTAGAAGACATGATGGAGGAAAGCTGCTCTGCTCATGTTTGCCAGGAGAGAAGAGTAAGACCCAGGTACAAAATATAAACCCCAAAGGCACACCCTGCTTCCTCCAGCCACACCACACCTGCCTACAGTTACCACCCAGCCAGTTCTTTCAAATTATTATGCATCAATCCAATGTTAGGTCACCATTGAATATTTCTGCACTAACAGAGGAGCTTTTGGGAGACACCTCATATGCAAACTATAACACTGAGTATTTAGATGAGCATGAATGTTTGTATATTCTCCTTACATCTGAACAAGCGTATGTGAACACTTGCCCAGTTTGTGTGAACGTGTGTGGGTGTAGACGTGAGTAGGTGGATTGTACACGAGTATGCATGTATGCTTAGTACATCTGCATATGCATGTGCATGTGAGGGTGGTGCGTGTGCATGCATGGATCAGAGTGTGCCTGTGTGCATCAGAGTGTGTGCATGTGAGTGTGTCAATGTACGTGCAGATGCATGCATATGTATGACACTTTTGAGGGCTCCTTCCTTTCACCCCTCCTGAGTGTGCTATGCCTCCTGCTGGTCCACGCCTTCAGAGGTTCACTCCTTATATTATCTTCTTTGTGCACAGTAACCTCAAGAGGTAGCTTAATGACGCAGCCTGAAGGTGTGTGTACAGCAATTTGTAAAAGCCTTTAAAAGAAAATTGTTTTAAGCAGAAAACTACAGCATTACACAGCGGTACTCTGCTTAACCCATTCAAACTTTATTGAAAACAAGAGTTGGTTCTGCAGAAAAGAATGCAAACTGTGCCCCAAATACTGAAAATACCAAAGAGCCTGCCAGCACTGAGAAACCAGAGAAGAGTTTATATTCAGAAAAGGGACCAATTATTTTCATGCCACACACAACTACATTATTAACCCATAAAATCTTTCATTCTTCAAAACATCTAAGTATTTACTTGGATGTATCTGACCCAAGTCTGTGCCAGATTTACCTACCAAAAATAAGCAAATGCTTTCAGATGGGTGAATTAAGGACACATGAATGGAAGCACCCAGTGTTCTCCTTACATCTTAACAGGTGTGTGAAAACCCTGGCCCATTCTTACCACCTGCCTGGGGTTTGAGATGCCTCTGTGGAAGGAGAATTTGGCATCTGGGGGCTGAAAATGATCATGTCATGTAGGATTGTTCTGAAAAGATGAGAAAAGGTGATAATGGGCTCAGAGGAGGAAGGAAAATTCCCTCGGTTCCAATTTCCAGCATGGAATCCGAACATAGTAGATTCTCGAGAAATGTTTATTTTATAAGTTTAGTGAACACATGAGTGGGTGAATCAGTCAATTGATAAAGAAAATCATGCTATGGAAGAAAAGCCCTAGAATGGATCTTGCCAAATGATGCTTTATCCTTAAACTTGCATGATCCCCAGAAATTGCAGCTTTCCCAGGAGAAACTCCAAACTCAAAGGAATGATTTTCAGACACTTCTATCTTTGCCAAAAAGGACCAAATGCCTTGGGTGTTTCTCATGCCAACAAAGTGATGCCTGTTCTGATCAATTTCAAGATGTCTGGAATATCCCGAAGCAGTTTGATTCAACTAATTTTTATTGAACAATAAAAATCAGCAGTTAGGATACCTGTCAGAACAGACCCATTCCTTATGTGGAGCTCTTTGAGCCGTTATTTAGAACCTGTTAACTCTTCGTTAACACACTATCCTTTGTAAGCTGGGAGAGCTGCTCTTCAAGACACAAAGGCTCAGCAGGATAGCAGTATTTACAAGAAACAATACCAGCACTTAAAAAAGAAGATTAATAAGCCTGTATGCTATGACAGAAGAATCTCCAGGATATATTAAGTGCAAAAGGCCAGGTAGAAAAAACAATGTATAATATGCCACCGACAATCTACAAAAGGAGGACTTATAAATGCATAAAACATATTTGCTTATATTAAAAGTAGATCAGTGCTAGACTTCTTTATATATACCTTGCCTTGCAGATTTAATTTTGGAACCCTGAAAATATTTTTACATAAGTATAAAATGAAATTAAATTTTTACATAAGTAATTTGTAGGAATCAAAGGCTAAAGGAAGTAGGTGAACCTAACTCTGTATTCAGTGGGTAGAATAATCATACAGGGCAGAATTATTCCCAGCAATTTTCAAATACAGTAATTTAACTCTACATTTATCCCTAGTGGAATATGCCCTAAGGACAAAAAGAGCTGCAAAAAATTCTTAAACTCGTGTTTAATGTTTAAATCATAGGGCTCGTGTGATGGTTCTATTGTTGTTCTTAGACTGGGGCATATGTGTCATGCAATAAAGCACATGAATAATTATGTGGTGACAGAAAGAAAGATGTTTTCAGTAAGCAAGAAAAGGTACATAAGTGCAAGATCAATGAGGTTAAGTACAGTTCTATAGCCCTAAGTCCAAATTGGTAGCAGTAGTGCTTGCTCACAATGTATATAATCTTAAACCTTCATGCATATATACATTTTTCCCTATCTCTGGCCACTAAAAATGCCTAAAACTAGGGGTAAGTCAATGTCCATATCCATTTTCCCACTCAATGAAACCGGGAATCCTTTAAGAAAAAATGTTTGAAGACAAGAATCGTACAAGATAACTCTGGAACACCTTGTCATACTTGAAAAGCAAAGAAAATGTCAAAGATTCCTAGGGCCATGTCAAAAGGTCCGAAAAGCACACTCAAAGTCGAGCTCACAGGCCAAGCAGGGGATTTGAGCCTCAACAATGACTGAGATGGATTAAAAGATATCGAATATGTGTAAATCCACGAGTTTATAAAAAAAATAAACTAGTCCTCATTGTAAAGCACAAACTAACCAACGGATGATCTTCAAAACTGGTGAAAAGAGGGGAGCTAATCAAACATTTATCTTGCCTTTCCAAAATGAACCCTCCCTTAGGGTAACGGCGGGGTTGATGAAGAGAATCATCTATTTATAGATGTATTCTAGCGAATAAACAGAGGCGGCACCACAGTACTGGTGTCTCAGCGTCGTGCCAGCCCCAATCAATTAATGAATCTAGAAAATGAGCATCAGCGTCTGCCAGCACGAGACAACCAAACTCGACATGCCTCCTGATGTGCCTGCACAGCACCCCGGCCCCCGCCCCCCACAAAAGAAGTGATTTTGCTAAGAAAAACACACAAGCAAGAAATACAGGCAACTTATAAAACAACACCACACGAATTAGCAAATCCAAAGCATGAGGACCTCTTCAGGACAAATGGCCCAGATCAGACTCTCCAGCAAAAATATATGATGGAGCAAAAGAATAGTGAAGGAAGAACCTATAGGTTTAAATATAACTAAACAGCTTAGAGAGACCCTGACCCAGAATAAAAAATAAGAAGGGCTGAGGATGTGGCTCAGGGGTTAAGTGCCTTTGGGTTTAATTCCTGATATATATATATGTAACAAAGAGTGACACATCAATCCATCAAAATACAAGAAGCTTAATTATAACCTAATTCAAACAAACTGTGAAAAGCACATATATAAAACATTCAGGGAAGTTTGGATGCAGACTGGTGATTTGATAAAATTAAGGAACTATTTTGAGTGCAGATTGATTATTTCATAAAATTATGGTCTATTGCTAATTTTTATATGATGATATTGTAGCTATGGCTTTTTAAAGATAGCTTCTCTTACAAGAGGTATAACCTGAAGGGTCTGGGGGATGAAATGATAGAGTAGCTAGAATTCATTCTCAAATAACTGGAGTGGGGTGGGAAGAAAGTGGATAGAAAATACTGATAATTGCTGAAGCTGGGTGAAGTGTGAATGGAGGTGTGTTATAGTTTTTTTTCTCTGCTTTTGTATGTCTTTGAAACTTCCCATCATGAAAAAGAAAATATATAGAGCAAAGGGCAGCCTCTTAAAGGCTAAATAAATAAAGCCATAGGGACCATCTGAAAAAAAGTAGTATATTTTTTAAAAGAGCCTTTTAATAAAACGATAAACCACAAACCCCACAAAAGTTCTACCTCTCTGAAAATTTTTATTTCTGGAAGACAAATGGCCCAGACCAGACTCTCCAGCAAAAATAGCCCATCAGTGAATCTTTACTAAATGTTTATGTTTATTATTAAAGTGCCATTCATATAGCACTCCCTCACTCTTAAACAACTTCTCTATACACTCTAATATTAGCTTCCCAGCATCTCTGTGAGAGAATGCCATTATCACTCTGAGTTTACAGATGAGGATGTTGAGTCTTGAGAGGCTAAATGGCTTCTCCAAGGCCACACAGTGGATCAGTCCCAAAGCTGGGACCACAGACTGGGTCTCCCACTTTGCTGGCAAAGACATTGGGTTTTCACCTATCCCCGGTGGTTCCTCTTTGGGAAGAATACCAACAACCATTAATAAACACACCAGGTATCTCCCTTGGGGGAAAAAAATGGTGGCTTTGTCTCTAAAATAACTCATCCAACATGAAGCAAGCAAACCTCCTAAGATCCATTGACTCCCATGTTCCCAGGGCACCCACTTTTCATTCCACATGCCATCATTGTCTAATTGATTCTAATCATATTATTAATGTTGAAGGATGTTTTCATTAGTGCTAGGGCTGCATCGTGCTCCCTGGATAGAAGCACTCAGTTGCAGGTGGAAGCTCTCATCTCCTAAGAGGCCTTGTTTCATCTCAATGCACTTAATATAGCACAGGGAGCTTTATGGCTGCCATGGCAGGTGTGAGATGTCCCATGTGATCTAAGTTAGAACACCTCCTTTAGACTTCATTCCTGAAAGATTTTCCAAAGTGCAGTGGACATCCACTGCTGTGGTTTAAGCATGTACCCCAGGAAGCACGTGTTGGAAGCTTAATCTCCAATGGAATGGTGTTGGGAGATGATTGAGTCATGAGGGCTCAGCTATCATGAATGTTAATGTTCCCATGGGAACGGGTGCCTTATGGAAGGAGGAGTTTGGCCCCTTTTATTTCCTCTCTCACCATTTCTTTTCCCCTCCACCATGTTATGGTGCAGCAAGAAAGCCTTGGATAGATGCTGGGGTTTGCCAGCCTCCGGAACCATGGGAACTCAATTTCAGTTCATTACAAATTTCTGTTCATTACCCCATCTGTACTCTCCTGTTATAGCAGCATCACATGGACTAAGATGTTGGGGCTGGGGAATTTACTCCAAAAGCAGCCAAATTGACTTAGCAGCTTTGATGTATATAGCACAAAGCAAAGCCATTAGCTGAGACAGTTGAACACACTGTCACTCTACATGCCCAGTAATGTGACACAGAGTTCCCATCAGGGCAAAGTGAGACTCTAGGTACTTCCGTGGCACACTGAGTCAGTGCTCTATCGTCTAGACCACATGGTCTCCATCTTGAATCCCACCTAGTATACCAGAGTGAGAAAGTCATCCACGTAGGTGTCCTGAGACTGCTGCTGATGCTACGACACTGTGATAGGAACCAGATCTCAGAACAATGACTATAGGAACAACAGCCTCCGATTGGCAAGTACTGGCAAGGTATTGGGCATGGGCTTTCCTTTGCACCCTCATGGAGACCCTGTAATAAAGGAAGCGTGATGATCCCCGTTTACAAATGAGGGCACTGACCCTCACCGAGGGCAAGTCAATTAATTGTCCAGGCAGCAGCCAGAAGGTGGCAGAAATAGGGCTGGACCCCAGGTCTTGCAGATGCCAGCATCGTGCCTTGAACTGTTTGCTATGCTGCCTTCTTACCTTTGAATCCAAGAACAGGGCTAACAGGTGCTAAGGACCCAATTAATATTTAAGTGAATAAGTGAATGACCAACTGAAAGAATGAATGAGTGATTAACCGCTCCTTACCCCAGATGGAGCTCACCCACATGGCTGGTGAAGAGCTTGCTCAGCACTCTTAACCACCGAGGGTACCCAGTGGACGTCTTATGTACCTTGTGTTGGAGATGCCCAGGGTTTTGTAAATAACATCTTTCTGCTAATCATGGTGATGATCCATGTTTGTAGTAGAAAACTAGGAGAGTGAAAAAGAAAAAATTTCCACACTCCGTAACTAAATAATATTATTTAAAAAAAAAAGAAACTTAGGAAAGCATGTAGAAGTATAAAGAAAAAAATAAAACTCATCTATAATCTACCCTTCAGAAGATAACTGCTGCATCTAGTGTGTTTTATTCCCCCTCCAAAAAGAGAAAATCTTGGGTAACACAAAGCCTCTAGTGGTCTTTGCTCTCTCTCCTCTTGTGTCTTGGAACAGAGATTGTGCAAGCCAAGGGGTTCGGCAGAATTATAGTGCCTCCATAATAATAATGACACTTTCTGTTGCATTTAATGTATGGCAGGGATTGCTCAGAATATTTTATATCCTGATTCATTTACCTAAAGGAGAAAGAGCTATTCTATAGTTAAATTTCAACATTTGAGATCATTATAAAATTCAATCCAGTAACTTTAAAACTTCTCTCTTCCGTTCCCTTTGCTCATAAGTAAAAAACAACAAAAAAATCAAAAGGTTTTCAGTTCATGTAGGACCAATGAGTTATTAAGCACTTGCTTTTATCAAAGCACTAAGAAAGGCTCTTGGTAAAGAGAATCCCTTCTCTGCCAAACTATCTCATTGGGCCATTGAAGAAATAGACCTAGGCCCACTAAGCTGTGACTGTCACTTCAGATCAGAAGTGGACACATGGGGCTGGGGATGTGGCTCAAGTGGTAGCGCGCTCGCTTGGCATGCGTGCGGCCCGGGTTCGATCCTCAGCACCACATACAAACAAAGATGTTGTGTCCGCCAAAAACTAAACAAATAAATATTAAAAAATTCTACCCCCCCCTCTCTCTCTCTCCTCTTTCTTAAAAAACAAAAAAGAAGTGGACACATGTTAGAAATGCAAATCCTCCAGCCCCACTTGGACCCACAGAGTCAGAAATGCTGGATTGGGATCCCCTGATCTGTGGTTCATAAGGCCTCCAGCTGATGCTACTGCCTGCTTATTTAGAGAAGTTCTGCTTCAGAATATGCTACTCTTGGCATTGAACTAACCATACCTGCTCTTGGACTGTGAGATGCAGCAATCAAGGAAGTCATTCTGGAGGAGGTGATCTTTACATGGAGCTCCAAAGGGTCCTCTTTTGAAGGGAGAGAGTTGGCAGCAAGGGAGTGTTAGGCTTGAGATTCTGGACAAGAGCTGACCACCGTCTTTGCTGCATAAGGAAACCTTTCATGCCCTCACCTTCAGCTCTCTGCCCCGTCACTGCCAGTCAATAGCTGTCAATAGCTGTCAATGGTGATTACTGTGAAGAGGTAAGAAAATGCTGACGGGGCAGAAAAGCGGGGAGAGGTGCAGGCAGCTCGGAGGCAGAGGTGAGTCAACCTGGAGCCCATGTGCAGGTCCTCATTGAATGCCCTAACCCCCTTGGCTGTCCCTTGCAAGATCCCCAGGTCATCCTCCGTGTCCTCGGACACCACCAGGCTGCTCAGCCTGTACTCCAGGACTCCATGGTCCCCAAAGATGGCACAAAAAGCCCAGAGCACAAGAACCAGGGTATCCATCGGTCCGTGTGAGTCTGCCTTAGAAGGGCCTGTCATGCGTGAGCAGCCTTGGGGGTAGGAGGGTGGTGTCACGAAGCACCCCCTCTGGCCTTGGGACTGCATTCCTGTGGGTCTACTGATTGCTCATCCCCTGCTCTGCAGGACGAAGGGGCTGACACCTCATCCTGCATTTGCCAAGCCCTCAGGTCAGCCCGCTCCTGGTGCAGCTGACCAGGAGGCAAGAGGAAGAGAGAATCCAGGGTGTTTCTCTCCTGCCACGTGACTTCCGGTGGCCTCTGCGGCCATGGCTAATCACAATTGTGGTCATAGCCCCCAACATGGGTCCTGGCAGTTACACCTTTCCCCCACTGACTCCCACCTTGCCAGGAGAAAGAGAATCAGGGGCACGTGAGCAAAGAGACAGAGTCGGAATACACACAGACACGTCAGGAAACAGAGCTGAGAGGCCACCTTAGTCAATGAGGTGGCATTGAACTGACCATACCTGCTCTTGGACTGTGGGATGCAGCAGGGCGCCAGGTGGAGCTTCCTTATGGAGAGGGCACCTGTTGGCAAACACTGACAACACCATTGCTCTTAGCTGCTCATCCTTTGCTTTCTTTTACACATAGCCTCCTTCCATGGCCGCCATGATCCCCGCAGCCACCATTTGTCAATCCCTGGTCAATGGCCTCTTATACTCTCCTGTCAATCACACATGCCCCTGGCTCACAGTGCATGACCTTCTCTCCTGCTTCACATAGATGTGGAAACCCTCCAGGAATCTTTTTTTCTCAAGCTGGCTTAGATGTCCCCTCCTGGCTGCCCTAGGTATGGACAGCTGTATGTAGTGCTGTGACAACCACCACCCCCCCAGCTAGATTGGGAATTCCTGGAGGACCTGTCTTATGTGTCCTCATTTTCTGGGCTGAACACATAGCCTAGGCCAGATGAGTGCTTAGGATACATTTGCTGAAGGAACAAGCAATCATAATTTCTACCCCACCAGCGAGGGGCAGCACTCCTGAACCCAGAGCTGTCCCTTGCAAGATCCTAGGATTCCCAGGAGAGGGGACCATGAATGCCCCTGAGATGGGTAGCCGCCCCCCTGGCCTAGAAGATGCCACGGGCACCACCGCCCATGATGCACGGACAGCAGACGGAGGTCACCCGCACAGCCGTCAGAGTCGATTCGAAGCATCTGTTCATGTCTGATCTGGATGTTCGCTTCCCTGTCAATCATCCCCAGATGACACAGTGTGGGGGGGCGGGGGGAGCGCGCTCGTCTGGAGGGCTGTGTGGGTGGAGAGCAGCCAACATATGGCTCCTGTGCCTTCCCGTTTATGGTGCTGATATTTCCCCACGCCGTTTGCTGAGCGCATATCCTCTGTTTATTTTGAAGTTGGCGTAATGAGCGAACCAGGCCTGACTTCTCTCTCTGTGCCAGTTCTTGGCTCACTTCTAGCAGAATGGCTCCCTTAGAGGGTCTTGCTGACATGTGTGTCAATGCTGTGATGCTGTTTGCAACTTCCAGAGATGTGCTGATCGACAGCCATGTGCCACCCCATGAATGGGGCACCCACGGTCAGTGGCAGCGGAGAGGAAAGACGCAAAGCTTCCCCTCCCTGCACCCTCCCTCCACGACTGTGGCTATCGGGAGACAGGGTCAGCTCACTTGGGAGCAGTGCTCCATGCGGCTCTGCTATGCCTTTGTTTCACACGCTCCAAGACACCCCTGTCCCACAGGGTACTTCAAAAGCACCCGCCCTTCGAGCTCTGTCATCTTCCAGCTCTGCCCTGCTGCTCATCTTCAGCCAGTTCACAAAATTCCAGCCACTTCCCAGCAGTTCACCTGTGCACCTGCCACTCCCCCCACCTGGAATGCCTTTGCTGTTCCACCCCACCCCTCAAAGATCTCCCATTAGGTACCATACACAGTGAGAACAGTTATGAAATTGCTGCAAAATCAGGCTTAGTGTACCCATTTTACAGTTGAAGGGAACATGAAGGTTTAGAAAAGTTAATTTGTCCTTTGACGCACAGCTAATAAATAGCAGAGCTGAGATTTTGAAATGTGATCTCTGTTCCCACTCAATGCTTATAGAGATTAGATGTCTTGATGCTGTACCTTTCTCTCTCAGAATTCAATTCGCTGTCCTCTCTTCTCTGAGGTCTGCCCTAACCCCTGTATAGTATAGTATACCCTGCCAAAAGAGTCAGTCTCTCTCTCTCTCTCTCTCTCCCCACCCATCCTCCAGGCAGAATCTTAGCAGAGCTCCTGAGATGCTATACCTGAGATACTACTCTTCCCACTGGCCGGGGTACTCCACAAGACAAGAAAGGACTCATATCCCTGACACTTGCTAGGGGTTTTGACACATGTATAGGTGTCTAGTCCAGAGTCTTTAAATGAGCTAAGAATTGGGTGACAGAGACAGCCCACGCCTTGGTAAATGCAAAGGGTGGCAGGAACCTAAACTTACCTTTTTCCAGTGATGCCCCTTTCTCTCATCACACAATGCCTGATGTGCTTTTCAAGTTTCCAGAACTTATACTCAAAAGATCACCAATTTTCTCTTGGACAGTTTTCCTAAACCACATGCATGCTCACCTCATTTGACACACATAGTACCTATGGCCGAGGCTGGCCGATGGTGGCTTCTGGGCACACAGCTGACCATGTATTCTGCCCTCCTTTGAAAATCAGAGTGACATATGCACCCTTCAGGCTGAGCACACCGTAACCACAGTCACAAACACCACTGAGGTAGCATCCAGTGTGCGGATGTCCTGCTAGGGGTGTCCACGTGAGCACTGAGCAATGTAGGAGAAGACACAAGAGCCACAGCTACAGGGCAGGATGGCACAATTGAGGGCCCACATCAGGGCACCTACATGACTTGCAGCTCTCAGAGCAACAGGAAAATGCACAGCCTTGGCCATTGGCTAGGAAACCAACCATACCTTCTTCCCAAGACTTGTAGCCTCAACTCACAGAGGCGGGTCACCCCCAGGGGACTGTGTCTCCACACATGGACATGTCTGACACCTGGATTAAAGGTGAAGGAGAGGCCCTTGCAAGTTTCCACATTAAGCATGAAGTGTCCCTGCAGGTCCCCAGGGAGAGCAGCTTCCACCTTGCCGCACACTGAGATGCCACAGGGCACTACCCAATCCCTGTATCTTCCCAGGCACAGACCTGGGCCTCCTCTAACCTGCTCCATCCCCCTGAGCAGTACAGGACAAGAATGAGAAGTCAGGAGACCAGACAAGGCCCAGGACACTAGGGTAAGGGGGAGCAGGCAGCCGAGAATGTACCCAAGAGAGGCAGCAGGAGGTGGCACCATGTAGGGGCTGAGGCTCAGCCTGAGCTCATTCGCCATCATCCTATCAAACGTAACTTGCAAAACACAAATTCAAAGATCACCGATTATGAATTTCAAGACGACAACCACAAAGCCTTAAACCCCCAAGCATGGGTGTATTCTGAACACAGGGCCTGGGTGTCTGCACTGCTCATGTGCCCATAAAGTGACTTTGGGTTGGCTAGGGTGTCACCAACCATAGGATCCCTGGAGGGTCAAGGAAAAAAAGAGCAGGAGAAACTAGGGGGTCAGAGCCAACATCAAGAAGGAGGCAAATCCCAACTTCACTGAAGCCTGATTAGGTCGTGATGGGCAGAGTTGAGGGAGGCTGTTACCACCAGTCCTGCTGAGTATGGGAGAGGGGGACCCTGGTCTGGCTCTAAACCTGTCCTATTCAAAGTGTGCTCCCAGCCGAGCAGGTCCAGCATCTCCTGGGGACCATTAGAAATGCACATTCTTAGATCTCAGCCAGGTCCTCTGGACCCTGACTGCAGGGTGGGGCCCAGGGGTCTGCTATGACTCTGCTATGACTCCCCCACTGAATGACTCACCCACTATGACGCTGAAACAGATCCATCTGTGCTATCCAGGACTAGACCCAGCAGTCTGTGTAGACCGTCAGTACCCACATGGATCCCAGAGACCACCCAGCAGCAGAGGAAGCCCAAAAAGTGTTCCCATCGGAAGCTCTGGAGCCAGACTGCTTGCGGTAGAGCCCCAAACCTGTCATGGTGTAGCTGTGCATCCCTGGGTGACTTGGCCAACCTCTATGTACCTCCATCCCTCATCTGTAAGACAATTATGATCACACATCCTGGGGCTTTTCTGATTAACGAGTTGAGATCAGTTAAGTGCCTGGAAGAGTGTCTAGAACACACAGTAAATTCTCTGTGTTTATTAGTCCAAATAAATAAAATAACAGTGAAAGTTAACATGGAGCTGATACTATAGACCCGGCAGTGAGTCATGTTTATGCGGATAATCTCATCTGCCCATGACATGGGTGTTTCTTCTCTCCTCATCCTCCTTTTGCAGTGAAGAAGCTTGTGGGGGTGGGGTGAATCTACAAGGGCAAACAAATTAGATTCCGGGTCCCCTGTATGCCAGCCCCCGTGTCTTAGATTCCGGTGCCTAACCTCCAGCCTGCCTTCAGCTCTCTCTGGAATGGTAATTAAAGCCTCTCTCTAATTTGATTGCAGTGAGGATCAAATTAAGTTCCGGAAGAACTCTGGCACACACAAGGCCCCGGCTGCCCACTGGCCGTTTCGTAGTGACCAGGTCTGCTGCCTATTCTGTGGGGAGGCCTGCCCATGTTCTTTGCAGCGTGAGGTCTGTCTGCTGCCATCTCAGCACACAGCTGCCAGAGAGCCCCTAATGGCCACAGCTCCTCCTAGCCTTGCTAATAAGAGAGACCCCTCCTTCCATCCCCCCTATTCCTTTCCCTTTGAAGTAGCCAGGGTCTGCTTCCCTCTGTCTTAGCCATTTCTGCTGTTTTTCTCCTTGAAGAAAGCATATAAATATTCAAAGAACACTGGCATTTAGATGCCCTACAATTTAAGGACCTATTTAAAATTAAGCATGCTGAATAAAAGGCCTTTATGAGGTGTTCTAAACCCCTGTAAAATACCATCGCCGACACCTCGGTAAAGCGGGTTATTTGCAGCTTCATAAACAGGCTACATGGTGGGTGTCTCGGCCGCACTTGGCGCTCCCTCTGTTCCTTCTCATAAATGTGGATTGGACCCTTGGAATGTTGTGTTTATGAGCCCCGCGGGAGGCCCGAGCCCAGCCTAGGATCGGGGATCCATCGAAGAGTTATGTCCTGGGGTAGCGGTAATCTCTGATTAAGTGGAAAAGCAAATCCAGTCGTGTTTGGGAAATCCTGCACATAAATCTCAAGGTTGGAAGCTCCCGACCTCTCCCACGTCTGTATTTCTGCTTTTCTGCTGGTGGCGAACCTAGAGGATTTTCAAGTTCCTTGCTACATCTCTGCTAGGAGTCTGGTGTGGATGCGAGGGTCTGACACCCCTGCCCAGTGGCTCTTGGGCAAGTACCTGCTCAGGGTGGCCTGTGGGCTATCTCCACCAAAGCCCCTTCCCTGCTTTCTCACAGAGAGTCAGGGTTAGAACATATGCTAGAACATAAAGAGGAAGAACTGTATACCCACATTGTACAGATGAGGTCAATTCTTTGGTTTCATGCTGTACCACAGTTATATAAGATGCAGTCATTGAGAAGAATTGGGTAAAGGGAACAGAGGACCACTGCCTTCTCAACTTCCTGGGAATCTATAATTGTCTCTGAATAAGAAGTTAAAATGAATTCAAAGGGAGGCACCTGGTTTTAAAGGCTATATTCCAGGCTGCTCTTAAATGACACAGTGTGTGCTCAGCTGTCACTACCTGTCCCAGTGAACAGATTCCTAATAAAATTTTGGTAATTGAAGTTTTTTGTAAACTGTTCCTTGTTGTTTAAATGCAGGAGGGAAATTTGAGTCACTAGATGTTTGTTAAAATATCTGTTAAGTATCCTGCTCTGTGCTAGATTATTGAGTTTGGTACTTAAAGGAATTTATTAATTATAATTAGAGTAAACACCAATATTATATTATGGAGAGCGCTATGATTTATACTCTACAAAGGCCTATAAATCTTCACACAGGCTAGTGTCTTGGTGGGCACTTAACAGAATCTTCATTGATTGGTTGATTAACTCAATATGGTTTTTCCTATATGTCTTGATAAATTTCAATTCAATGAAAATCAATAAACACATAACTATTGAGTATCTATTATGTAGAGTTGGGAACTCAACAAATACTAAAGCTGATTATGTGCTCAGTGAGGATAAGGTAAGCAACTCTAACCGTGGCCAAGCTATGCTAGCGGCCATGTTGGTCACAGGACATTTGCACTGTGTGGTCTAGTACAACTGCTCCACATGGTGGGTGTTATCATCAGCAACATCCTCACACCATAGATAAAGAAGTGGGGATAACTTGCACTCCTGAGGTCACCCAGCTGGTGAGTGGCAGAGTCAGGATTCAAACTCCACAGCCCAGCTGCAGAACGGGAGTTTCGACTTACGCTCCACTACCTCTATCTAAGAGACATCATCAAAATGCATACAAAGCATCATGGGATCCCATCAGCATGAGTAGTTCACTCTGAATTGAAGGAGGGAGGATTTCCCAGAGGGGCTGGGAAGGATTTCCAGAGTTGTAAAGGGTAGAATCCAGTATGCAAAGCCGAAGAGGAAGCTTTCCAGGGGGAGTGAGGGCCCAGCGATCAGACGCAATCCTTCCCCATCATAGCAAGCATTGGTTTTCTCATCATTGAATAATGATGTCTGTGTTTCACAGCTCTGAGAACGCTGGTCCACGTGACCAGAGATGACAACCATCAGTGCAACCTGACCCTTGCTTTGGAAGCTCTCCAAGAGAACCAGCTTTGTCACCTAAAAGTGTAAGGCCATACAGATAGCATAGCTGTCTGTCCTGGATCTTTGGGCTGCAATCCACTTTTGATCCCCAAACACAGCAAGAATACCCTTGTCCCAGGAATTCTATCCTCTTAACAAAAATTTTAACTGTTTGGTACAGCATTGTTAACTATAAATACATTGTTGTATGGATCTCTAGAACTTTCCCACCTTACCTGATCAAAACTCAGCTATGAATTTGAAGACAGAGACTTGAGGAGTATCAAGGTGCGGGGGAGAGCCAAGTGGGCACTGTCCAAGGTGCTAAAAATGCTAATGTCCACAACAGTTCTTTCTCTGGTTAGTCCTCAGAAAATGCTAGAACAGAAAGAATCTTAGCTACTGTTCTATTCAGTTATCTTACCAGTGTTGAATTAAGATAGAAATCAAAGACATAAAGGGACACATTTTCCTTTAAATAAAATAGACTAGAAAAAATTCATGAGACCTCTTTGGAAACTACAGTATTATGGAGAGGTTCATTTTCCAAAAGAGGACATCGTGACTGTTGTCAATGAGCACTGGGCTGGGAGTCTACTGGGCTGGGAGTTCACTGAAATCCTGTCCTTCATCTCAGATAGCTACATCTGCCATCCCAACCTCCCCAAGATCAAAAAATAAAAATGAAATACTTCATGAGAAAGCACTTTTGTATCACCAAGGCATTAGCACATAAGATATTGTATTCCAAGTAAAATAATAAATAGTGCGGCAAGCAGTGCCAGGTTAGACAGATTTATTCCTACCAAATAAAAACCTCTTAGGCATCTGATTCTCTAACAAATACTCCAGAAACAAAGCTCTAAGTCCTCTTTTTATGGTGTGAACAAAGCCTGTTAATAAAAGAAGACTAGTTTCCCTTTGAAGAACACTCATTCCGGACATATCTTGAGTGATAAGGCAGAGCATTAGGTAATGACCTAATGGCCAGACAGGGAATTCACCTTCTCTGGGACAGAAAATGAAATGTCAGAACACAGAGAGAGGTCTCACGTCAGAAGTGCTAATCTGAACAAGAGGCCCTGCGCTGACACAGGCTGGGAAGTTATACCATCCAACTCCAAGCCCAAAGCACATCCACAAGAGTCAAAAGCATTTCATTCATTCACCAAACACTATTTTGGAGTCCCTGCCATCCATTAACTTGTTGGAAAGGGAGGTGGGAGTGAGGTTATGAAGTATCTTGAGGTGTCACTTGAGGATTTTAAATACTATCATTAAATCCTTAATAATTTAATACAAGAATGGCAGGATCAGCCTTGAACTTTAGAAAGACAGTGGGACTCCCTTTAAAACAGGAAGGGCGGTGAAGGGCAAGTCTTCTGAAGTAACAGTGGAGAGAGATGGAGGGAAGGATCAGATTACTCCCATCAGTAATTTGATGGGAGACTCTACTGGGCTTTGTGTCTGATGGGACCCAGGGAGGGAGAAAGAATTCTAGAACGTTGTCTAAAGTTCTCTATGGCCGACGTTGGTGCCATTCACCAGGTTGCAGCCTACAGAGCAGGAAGAGCAGCCTGGGGTTTGGGGGTGGTGAGGATGATGAATTCTGTGTGGAGTCCCCAGGGGCAGAGGCAGTTCGGGTAAAGAGAGGTCCGGGTGCAGACAGAGCTTCCAGCTGGATCCAAGGTTGTCAGCAAGTAGGTGGTAATGAAAACCACGGGGTAGGAATTCAGCCACGCAGCATGCAGACAGTGAGGAAATCAGCGACCCGAGATCATAACCTCGGGGACACCCTGGTGCACAGAGGCAGAGAAGGTCTAATGAGATACCAAGAAGGACTCACAAAAGAAGTGGGCGGGAGAGAATGGAAAAATGAAGCCAAGCAGAGCAGGAGGTGAAAGAGCAGTCAAATTTGTCCAGAATGAATGACACCAGGCCTTGAAGTCCATGTTCTGAAATTCAAAGGGAAACGAACAATGGAAGGTTTGTTGAGGACCAGCTCTTTCCTAGAGGTCTGCAGGAATCCAGGATGATAAGACACCACTCCTGCCCTCAAAACACCTCAAAGCATCAGCAGAGCTCCTGCCTCCTATTAACAAAAGCTCAATTATTACCAAAATGATGGCATGCCCCCCTCCCCGCGCGCCATGAAGGTGGGGACAGAGGGGCCAGGGAACAAGAAGGAAGCCTCCTGGAGGGGGGTTGACCCCTGAAACACGTAAGGTGCTGGAGGGTGGCATGAGAGTCCACAAAACAGACACAAAGGCCAGAATGGAAAGAAGGACCCATGGGATACAACTGGCCTGAAGTCCATGCTGTGCCTTCACCTGGGTTCTTCTTTGCAGTCACGCTCAAGGACAGGCAATTCTTTAAAACTTCAAGCTGCTGTGATTCCAGGATTTTTGCTTAGGCTGTGCCCACTCCCTGGAATGCCTTGCACCCCTTCATGTACCTAAGTCCTGCCCTACTTCAAAGATCTTGGAAGCATTCCATGATGTGCACAAGCTTGCCTTTGACTGACCATGGACTGTGAGCTCTTTGAGGGCAGAAGCTCTATCTTATCTATACGGCCCAGCTCCAAACTCAGTGCTTTAAAATTCCCAACATCACACTGGTTAAATAAATCACTGAATGCTAAGAAGCCGCATGAGATCAGCTAAACGAAGCAGGGAAGATGCCCTGAGAAGAAATGGGTTCTTTAACAGATCCACCAGGTGATGGAGTTTATAAATTTACTTTATTCCAATGTGAGACAAACTGACAGATCAATAGATTATATATATATATATATATATATATATATATATATATATATATATATATATATATATATATATAAGCACGGTGAGGCCTGAATTAGATTCTGGAGAGAAGCAAACATCATCTCTAGATTTGAGAATTTTTTAAACTACAAAATGCATTTTAATCCAGAGCAGGCTGGGTAATCACTTCTAAAATATTGCAACGTATCACTAACAGATCACCTGAGCCTGGGAACCTCGCTGTATGGAAAAAATAAACATTTCCCTCTTTAGTTCTTGAATATTCTACTGTGCTGGGCTGGGCCACCTTGCCATACAGTCCCTTTGAAGAGCACGGATGGGGATGGGCTCCCAGGAGCGCCCAGCTCAGCAGTCATTTTTTTCCCCTCCTAGCTGGGAATCAAACTCCCTCCCCAACTCATCCAGCCTCGCCCTGGTGAAGGTCCTCCCACCCTGCTTGGGTTTAAAACCTGGTTGCAACCATTTTCAGCTGAGGGACCCAGGGGAAGTTACTCCATTTTCCTGGGACTCAGTGAGGACTCTAGTACTCCTACTTCTTAGGGCAATGATTCTCAATGGGGAGCAGTGGCTCTCCTGGGGACATTTGGCAGTGTCTGTAAACATTTTTGGTTATCTAATTTCATGACAAAAGAGTGCTGCTATTGTCATCTACTAGAGAGGGTCCTAACGATGCTCTAAGCATCCTACAATGCACATTTCTGTCCCCACAAAAGAAAACAACCCAGCCCAAACTGCTAACAGTGCAGAGATGGAGAAGCTCCGCTCATGGGACTCTCAGGGAGCATTCAGTGAATGCTGGCTCCTCCCCACTTGGTCATCAAAATCCCACCGTCCCCCTGGGTCCTGGCTTCCTTAACAACATCTTTTCCTCCTGTGTTCTTCCTCCCGCCCTGTCACAATGTCCTGACTGAACCCTACATCGTTTCACACCTGGGACCTTCTTCTGCACCCTGATGATCTTCAGTCCCCACCGTGGACCAACGCTCCCCCATGATACCAGGATCCCCTCACCATCAGGACATGGCACTTTATTCCATGGATCTTCAGTCCCTGTCCCAATGCCCATCAACAATACAAAAAGTGCCAGGTGAATGCTGGGAGGGACAGCGTGAGAGCCACACCCCACAGAGCTGCCAGACTGCAGGAAGCCATCCAAGAAATACGTGAGGATCTTCTCCTAGCATATAGTCAGGGAGAGGTAGCCTGCCTGGCACTGGGACCTTTCCGTGACTCTCCCACTGCAATAGATTGCCCAATCCATGTGACCTTTCCCTCCTCTCTGCTAGGAAGGTTCCTCATAGTTTAGCTCTGGAGATGGGCGTAACCCATTAGGAACTGAACAGCACAACTTGAACCTTTTTTGGAGAAGAACATCCTATAGAATCTCTTTGATGTCTCCTGATATAAATAAAGCAGGTGCAAGCTCCATCTTGGTCTAGAAGCTTGATCCGTCTGATCAGCTGGCCCCCTCTCTGAAACTACTTTCTGTGGATTTGTTTTTTTTCACCAGCCTATTCCACCCAGGGGTACCCCATTCCCACTGCCCACGTGGGACGTGGGTAGGACCAGACCATCCCTCTGAAACACCACTTCTGTTCCGGTACTCTTCCAAGCACTAAGCCCCAAGGGTCACTTAAAGCTAATGTACAAAACATCTAAGGTGTCACCTCCTGAGGTCCCAGCCTCCGTGTGCCACTTCAGGTCCCACCACCCTTTTCCTTCACAATCCCATGCTCACCGTCTATTAAACATGTGCCCTCTATCCCTCTCTCGGGGCATTTGTTCATCAGATGTCCCTGCCTCATTTCTTCAGGTGACCAAATTCTATCCATTCTTCAAATCAAAGTTCAAACCCACACCCTCCCTAAAAGGGTTCCTAGTGACCCCCATCCATAAGGGTCCCTCTCTCTTTACCTCCCCAGTTTGAACTCTTCCGCTGCTCATGGTCACCTGCCATTTTGCTCCTCTCTCTGAGACTCAGTGTCCTCCTCTGTGAGCCAGGTACTGATGAGGTCTTTAATAGAGCTGGGTGTCCGTAAGCCTTCTCTGATCAAGTGTTAAAACTATTTCGAAATAAGGCAAAGTTGGAGAATGAAGCAAATATGCACCTCTGATGACTATGGCCACAGACATTATTCATATTATTTGAATACATCTCCTAGCTTTTTTTATCCTGACTTTAACAGTAATCTAAGAAGGTGAGATCTTTATGTGATTATTTGGGGTGGGGAGAACAGGAAAAAAAAACAAATGGTTACTAAAATCCCAGCCTCCTGCCTCCTTGTGTTCCTAGGCCCCAGGCTCTCAGAGGTGGAAGGTGGACCATATGTTCCCATAAGCTTCACTCTTGGAAGCTTTTAGCCTCCATTAATAAATGCAATTGAGAGCAATGAAACATTTGGATCTCACTTTAATAAGTCAACAAAATGTAAATGAAAACGGCAGTTGGCAGAAGCCTTTTGTCCTGGAAGAGGAGGCGTGTCTCCCACCTGCTGCCAGCCCTGTTCAGTGGCTTAGAGAGAAGGAGGGAACAAAACCCAGAGACTAGGAAACCACCTGCAGGTGACAGGTGAGGCTTGAGTGGCACTGAGAAGCCCCATTTCCCTCCTATCCCTGATCTTCGCCACCACCACCCCGCCCCCCCGGGAGAGAGTGCCTGAAATCCCACTCCAGGGACTTTGCACTCTTCTGAGAGCCTGATGAACTTGTCTTTCCTAAATGGTCATCCTTTCATAATTAAATGGCCATCTCACACTCATTCAGAAGCCCCAGCCTCAAACTGGCACAGGTGAAATGTAATGGACAAAGGTGGCAAAGACGTTTCTGTCTTCAGCTCTTCCCATCTCACCTGGGAGCCAACCCTCAAGGGCAAAGCCACGTGGGTGAGAAGCAGCAGCCTTCACAGGAGCTACCTGCCCTGCTGCAGGGAGGAGGGGATCCTTCAATCCCATTCGGCAAATAGAGTGAGCCAATCCTGCCCGTCCACCAATGGGGTGCAGATGAGGATTTAAGTCCTCTTGGATCCGATGTCTCCTGGACTTTTGGAGGTTGGCAATATTTATGGAACTTAATAAGTATGCTCAGCAATCCCCCCTTCTAGAAGCTCACCCTGCAGATATATTGACATGAGTAAAGTAGCATATGTGCAGATATTTGTGGCAGCATGGTTCATGATGACAAATAATTGGAAACGATCTAAATGTCCACCAAAATGGGAATGCTTAAATAAATTGGTACAGCTGTTGAAAACGAGGTCATTGTGTATTCCAATGCGAAAAGCTACCCGACATGTTTTGTTAAATGAAGAAAGCAAGGTGCGGGACCCTGCGTGAGCAGGGAAACTGTTCTGGATGTTCTGTGTTTGTAGAAGCAGACATTCTCCAGAAGCACACACAGGAAGCTGGTTATGGTAGTAGGCTCTGGGGAGAAGAAAAGAATGGATCAGGGGCTGGAAGGACAGCTTGCTCTTCTTTATATTTGTATACTTTTGAATTTGTAACCAGTGTATATTTTCAAAGGATAAGTAATGTAAAAAAAGGAAAGAAACCGGTGGGTTTGGTAGTTAGAAGAGGGCATGCATCCAAGCCCTTCCACCTAGGGTGGGCCAGCTAACCTCCCTGGGACTTGGTTTCATTGATTTGCAAACAGGAATAATGTTATTTACCGCAACAGGTTATTGTAAGGTTGGAGAAGACAGTGGCCCAGGCTAAGGCTCAGTAGGTTATCCCTCCACCACCATCACAGACACTAGCATTGTAGCAAGTGAAGAGTGCCCGCCGGGCACCACCATCAGACTTGGAAGGTGGTCTCCCTCTTTCTTTGACCCCAGACTGATCCCTTGACCATGGACTGACCCTGGCCTTGAACTCAGACTACACTCAAAAGTCCTACTAAGATAATCATGCGTTCATAAACCTAGTCATGGCCAGGGCAGGGGAGTGGCATCTGCAGGAAGAACCAGCAAAGCAGCGTGGAATCAAACCAGACACGAGGCAGTGACAATCCTGGCTGAAAAGCCCTCCAGTGTAGCTCCCCTCGCTGCTGGCAGCAGTGTGAGTCGGTTCAACACTTCACAAAGCTGTGAGGTGGCATCTATCTACTAGAGCTAAACATAAACCTGCCCTACAACCAGCGATTTCATTTCCCAACACATACACAACAGAAGTGACTACATCTGTCCTCACAGAGAGTTGTACAAGAATGTATGCTCCTAGCAGCTTTACTTGTAAATAGCCCAAAACCGATAAAAAGTGAAGTATTCTTACTAGAGGAACAAATAAACAAATTGTCATATACCCGTGCAATGACATACCATCTAGCATCAAGGATGACTCATCAATGTCCAACACAAAGTGGACAATTGGCACAGACACAAACGTGAGCATAGGATATGAATTTAACAACAGGCAAAACGGACCCATGGTGACAAGAGTTAGAACAGTGATCATCCTGAGGCAGTAGGCGCTAGCCAGGAACTGGCATAAAGGAAACTTCTGGGATGCCAAAAATGCCCAATATCCTGATCCAGGTGATGCCACATGGGTGTCTACCCAGTCAGGACTCATCGAGGTTCATGCTTGAGACACTTTATGGTAAGGAATAGAACTCAAATAAAAAAGAAATGGGTGACAATAAAACAAAGCTCTCTCTCATAAGTTTTCATTGCCTCTTCCCCATGCTAAGTCCCCCTTTGCCAGCCAGAAAGTCCACCCAGTTGTCTAAGATGTCATCCTTCCCAGGAGGGCCCAGGTCTCTCATACCTGGCTCTGTTCAAATTAGTCCTGGGAAAATATTTCTATTCAAGTAACCTCCTCCTTGAGAGGCCACGTGGCTTCCCAGGTGTCAGGTTGTGACAGTGCACTGGGTTTCTCGGCTGTGGGGGCAGCTGCTCCCACTCTCCCAAGGCTTTCTATGCATGGGGTTTGGGTGGGACTCAGGATCCAGGCAGCAGAATACCCTTCATTAAGACTGCCACACTCTGTGGGAAGTCCACTGTCCAAAGGGGACTCTGGGTGTCTCTGGTGGTTTGAGGAGCATAAATCCACTTACAACTTCAAGGAGGGGCCCTTGGCTGTCCCTTTGGTGTCAAAAACAGAGAAACAAATGGGAATTGTTGAGGCTCCCATCTGAGAGGCCCTTGGAGGGGACTGGCTTCTACTCCATGCGCCCTCTGCTGGTCCTTGGGGGGAAATGCAGCTACTTGGCCTGAGTCAGCTCTAGACAGAACTGGCTGGGGGAGGCCTTATAGGCTAGAAAGCCAGTCCTCTGGATGGTCTCCTTCTCTGCCACCTGCTCTTCCCAGGAGTCCCAAGTGGCCAGAGTATTTTAGCCATTCCCATATCAGGAAGCTGGGGAAAGCCAGTTTTTAGCTAAGGTGACCTTTTAGCCACTTCCCCAAATACACACACACACACACACACACACACATACACACACACACACACACAGAGCGCTTTCTGAGGACATTGCTTCCTCAGGGAGAGATTAGGAATGTTCACTCACAGGAGAATTTCTTCCAATAAATATAGAAAAATCACCCCCAAATACTTCAGTCTTCAAAGCCCTAGTTTACACGGAGCTGAAGGGCGGAGAAGTGGTCTTTAAGGCCAGGGATACAAGCTGCTTAAAATAAGTTCATCTATTTCCATCTCCAGACCCCCTCCAGGGAACCTCATCTCTCAGGAATTCTCAGGACTGTTTTTATCTGGAGAAAGGCTAGGAGATTTGTGAACCATGCCCAACTGAAGATAGGCGCCTGCTTTTGTTCCAACCTCAGTCTTCAGAATTCCCTCCTGTGTCATTAAAACCACTTGAAGTGTAATTATAGCTCTTCTGCCCACTGACCTCTGGGGGTGGGGGGCACAGGAGGCGAGAACCGGAATGCACTCTTTTTAGACTCTTCAGCGCTTTCCCAATAACAGCTATTTAAAGCCCTGTCAAGCCAACCAAAGGCTGTAATCTTGTCAGAAATATGTCTGTCTTTTCATTTTTTTTTATTTTTCCAACTCCAAGGCTTGGTTGGATTTAGGGAAAACTTAGCTTTAAAGTCCTCGGTGAATGTTTGAACTGACAAAGAAAAACAGGAGCCTGGATACACGTGCAGAGCCCACCTCCGCTCGGCTTCTGTCTGGGCTGACAGCCAGGATTTCTGGCATCTCCAGTATATTTGTTCAAATACATCTCCAGAATGTATTTGTTCAGATCCACAGGACCTGGTAGGGCAGAGTGCAAACATCACAATAGCCTGGACCCTGAGGCAATAGATTTAGAAACATCTGGCTGATGTTTAAAGTGTTATCCAAATAATAATCCCTGTCCTTCTTTCTAAAACCACAGGCTTCGTCTGGCATGCACTTTGGACCCACGTGTCCAACGGGAGGCTTGTTTGTGCTTCCTTCCCAGGGGCCCTTCCTGGACCCAGGAGACTCTCTATCAACTCTGCTCCACACTGTCTGGCTCAAGGGAGCTGTTTTGAGTCAGCTTTTTCGCTGCTGTGTCTGAAAATCCCAACCAGAACAATTGTAGTGGAGCAAAAGTTCATTTGAGGGCTCCCAGTTTCAGAGGGCTTAACCCATAGAAGGCTGGCTCCATTCCTTGGGGCTCGAGGTGAGGCAGGACACCATGGCAGAAAAGAGTAGGACAGAGGGAAGCAGCTCACGTGATGATCAGGAAGAGGAGAGAGAAAGATCTCCAATTGCCAGATACAAAATATATACTCATAGTCACGCCCCCCCCCCAATGAACCACTTCCTCCAGCCACACACCAGCTGCCTCCAGTTACCACTCAGTTAGTCCCATCAGGGATTGATTCACTGATTAGCTGAAGATTCTCACAGTCCAGTCATTTGTCCTCTGAACCTTCTTGCATTGTCTCACAGGTGAGATTTTGGGGGACACCTCACATCCAAACCATAACAGGAGCATCGTGCTGTGTAAGAGGGTGAGTGAGACACTATGTGGGGATAAAGAGAAGGCAACCTTTAATTGCTTTAAAAAGTGAATCTGTCACCCAAGGGACATTTTGGGGGAACAGACTCTTGCTGAAATACTGACAGCCAGGAAACAGCAGGCAAGATTCCACAGAAGATCCCCACACACAACCTCAGTGCTGAGGTTCATGCCCCTTAGCCCTGTTCCATTCAGCCCACTGGGGGTGACTAGGAGGAGAGCTGGATGTTCCAGGTTGGTGCTATGCAGTCCCAGGAGCAGGACAGGAGCTGGCAGGAGGACACAGAGGAGGACTCTCATGCAGAAGAGTCCTCTGAGGGAGGACTGCTGTCTAGGAGGTGGGGCGTGGTCCAGAGGAAGGTTGAGCAGGAAGGTGGGCACCTGCTTGGCAGGCTCCACCTGGTAGCAGTTCCCACATCCATTCTGAGTCTATGGATATCACCATCCCCAGGAGAAAGAGACTTCGGGGGCCAAAGAAATTTGGGAAAAAGATCAAAATTAAATAGGTTTCTTTTCAAAAGACTTCTAAGAACCATTAATGTGTAAACGATGAGGTTTATAGTTTTTGATAGGCCTATATTTTGTTATATCTTAGATTTCCTTTTTCTTCCCCCCAGCCATCTCAAAGCATTCGTGAGCTGCGCCATTCTCGTAGCTGTTCGGTCCAGTTCAAAGCTTTGTTTCCCAGAACGCCCTTCTGTCTATGGTTTCAAGTTCAACTTGGCTGAAAGTGGAACTTGCTTGAGTTGTGGGAAGTGGAGGTAAGGCAGAAACCATTTCTCCCTGAAGGTGTCTGAGGTCAGAGATGGAGGAAGATGCAGAAGAACTCAATGAGTTCCAGCCTGTCCTCCCTTACTGTGTGCCTGGCTCTTTGTTCTAATTTCTATCCCTAATCACCAACAGTGGCTCAGACCCACCACCAGATGCTTGGATACCACGGAGGTAGCAGCTACAGGTGTGCCACAGGCTTCCTTGTGCTTTTCCGTTAATCCTACCTTCACTTTTCTACAATTGGATCTACCTGACTTCTCAGAATTTTCTCCGCAAACTCCGTCTTGTCCATCCATGACAGGGCTTTAGAGAGATGGATAGTGACTCTTTCTGGTTTGCCAACTTCCCCTTCCAGATCCCATTATCCTGTTAGAGTTGCCAAAACAAGATACCACGGATTGGGTAACTCAAACAATAGAAATTTATTTTCTAGTTCTGGAAGATAGAAGTCCACCATCAAGCCTGGGATTTTCCCAGGCCTCACACTGTGGCTTGTAGATGACTGTCTTTCTCTACTTTGAATTTGCATGGTCTTCCTCTGTGCATGTCTGTGTCCTAATACACTGTTGTTCTTATGAAGGTACCAGTCATATTGGATTAGGACCTGCATGAGTCAGTTTCCGTTACTGTGACAAAATACCTGAGAAAATCAACTTAAAAGGAGGAAAGATTATTTCAGATCATGGTTTCAGAGGTTTCAGTCCAGGGTCACTTGGCTTCATAGCCACGGGCCCGTGGTGAGGCAGAACATCATGGCGAGGAGCATGTGGTGGAGCCAAGTTGCTCATCTCATGGTGTCTGCAAAGCAGAGAGAAGAAGGGGTAGAAGACAAAATCAAACCTTTCAGGGATCACCCCAGTGACCTACTTCCCCCCATGAGACCCTACCACCTTCCTAATCACCTATGAAGCTATGAGTCCAGCCATGGATTAATCTGTCAGTGAGGCCAGAGCCCTCATGATCCAATCACTTCCAAAGACCCCACCCCTGGGCATTGTTGCATGGGGGAGCACACCTTCAACCTATGGGCTTTCGAGGGACGGGCCCATGCCAGTGACTTCATTCAAGCTTACCTTCCTCTTTAAAGATGCTGTCTGCAAACACAGTCCTATTTTGAGGCACTGGAGAATAAAACATCAACGTACGAATTTTGGAGGACATCATTCATCCCATAACACAGACCTCCCCCTCCCGACTCCTTCCACCATTGTGAAAACTCTAATTCTTATAATAAATTCCTGTCCAATGACACACACAGCGCTCTACTTTATCTAGCTGTACCTGACACAGAACTGTTACTAGAAGTGAAATGCGGCTGTAATAAAATGGAAACAAGTCACATTGGCTTTAGGACCCGTTGGCAGCCAGTGGCTGGAGAAGTAGCAAGGTCACAGATGTCCCCACAAAACTGCATCCTGCCTGCATCCTGCAGAGAGGCAGCTGAGGGCTTTGGTGGGGGGTGCTGGCTGGAGGGTCTCAGGATCAAGGATTCAGGTCCCCTAGCCCCAAACCTCTGAAGTTTCCTATCCGCCTTGGCTCACTGCGCTGATCTGAAGGGGCGACGCTTCTCTTGGATGCCCAGCCTGGGCTGACCATCAAGCAGAGTTACCAAAGAGGAAGTGCCAATGCTAGGGAAATAGCCAGAGATGCACACAAAGCAATTAGAGAGCCACCTAAGCCTGTCTATAATTAACTGTCTCCGTGCATGCCACCAACAACGCGTCTCTCCTCTCCCCTACATTATGTTCCCAGCCAAACAAAACCACTTAAAGCGTCCTGAAATGTCAGGCTATTTCACGCCTCAGGGCCTTTGTTCATCTGCTCCCTCCCACCCAAAAGCCCCCCAGCAGAGCTGCCTAGCAAACATCTGTTCCTCTTTCAAGTGCCACCTTTTGCACAAAGCTTTTCCACCCAGGTATGTATCACTTATTAAGCATTTTCCGTGTGCCAGAAAATATGCAAAGGACTCCATTTGATTCCCTTGACAATATACTATAACACAGGTATGGTACTCGTAGCCCCACATACAAGTAAGGAATCAAGTTTCAGAGAAATTAAATGATTTGGCCAGGATCACCCAGCTCCTACGTGGTACCACTGGACTTTAAACTCAGACCATTGTGATCAGAGCCTGAATCCACATATAATCGTATGTGCCATGTGGACTGGTTCCTCTGAAGCAAGTTTGAGCCAAAAACTAAGGTCACGCCAGGATCTTTCACCAGCATCCTGATGAGTTTCAGAATGGAGATCTAGAGATCACCAACTCCACCTGAGAGCAATCTTTCCTAAGGACAGACACCAAGAGTGTCTGGCTGTCTCTGGAACTACCCGGGCAGGGCACAGAAATGCTGGTCTTCACTCAGAAGGGAATTCTCTGCCAAGGGATGACTCCTGCTTGTCGGACATTGTCACAATCCCTGTATACCTGAGAACCACTCCTGACTTCTCCAGGGAGAGCCATTAGGAGGCATAACCAGAAGGTCAAGACCAGGTCCTGCCACCACACTGTCTGCTCTTGGCACCTCACACTAGGGGTTAAGAGTCAGCATCTACTCAGTCTGTTCTTTGAACACCAGGACGGCGGCTAAGGCCACGTCTCCCTGCCTGTGTTCTCCAAAACACAATTAGGACCTTGCTGATTTGTACATAGATCGTTGTCCCATCATCTATTCACCAGATGATCCATCTGAACTCTAGTTATTCCCATTGCCTGCCTGCATGTCTATCTGTATGTGCACATGTATGCATCTGTGGTGTGTGTGAGTGTGAGTTGGGGGAGGAGGGGAATATACTGAATGTATTACGTATATCACCTCTGATCTCACTTAAAAACTCAGATGGTTAGAATTATCTACTCTGCTTTATTTATTTAGCCTCAGCAAGGCTAAACTGCTTTCATTTTTTTTTTTTTTTTTGTACCAGGGATTGAATTTAGGAGCACTAAATCACTGAGCCACATCTCCAGCCCTATTTTGTATTTTGCTTAGAGACAGGGTCTCACTGAGTTGTTTAACACTTCATCTTTGCTGAGGCTGGCTTTGTTGTGGTCCTCCTGCCTCAGCCTCCCAAACCGCTGGGATTATAGGCATAAACTACTGCACCCAGCCTAAGTTGCTTTCTTGACAGTCTACAGCTTATAAGTGAGGAGTCGACTCACACCTGATTCTGCCAGACTTGAAAAACCCTAAGCCCTTGATGGGATCTCATAACTCCATATACCCAAGTGTTCTCCAAACCTCCCACTCACCCTTCAAGGTCATACTTGACTTAGTTCCAAAACTTGACTCTACAAGGCCACTCTGCTCCTCTCCCTGGTCACAGCCACCTGTATTCCCTCCTCCATGGGCCCAGGGTGCCTTACTCATTCCTCTGGTTGAATGTCCACCCACTGTGTTGAAGCTGCATTACTCCATGTCTAACTAGTGTGTGAGTTCTAATGAAAGAGGGAGAATTAATGAAAACTTTCCTTATTGCTATAATTTGAACCTGGAATACTCCCCCCACCAAGACCCATATGTTCAAAGCATGTCCTCAGCTTGGTGCTACTGGGAACTGGTGGAAACATTAAGATGAGGGTCCTACTGGGAAGTCTTCCAGCCACTGAGTTGTGCTCTTAAATGAAGACTATGGGACCCCAGTCTCTTCCTCTTTCTTTTTGCTCCCAACCATGAGGTTTTGCCCCACCACATGCTCAGGCCCAAATCAATAAGACCAACATATCAAACAGTACAACCTCCAAAACTGTGAGCTGAAATTAGCATTTTCTCTTTGTAATTTGATTATCTCACCTTTCTTACAGTAATAGAAAGCTGACTAGCACAGTAAATTGGTTCCAAGAAGTGGGGTGATGTTTGCCATTACCATATGCCTGACGATGAGGAAGAGTATTTAGAATTGGTCTGCAGAAGGGGTTTGGGAAAATTCAGAGGACTGGGCTAGAAGAACCCTACAATCATGTAAGTGGAACTTAATGGGCGATTCTTGTGCAGACTCATAAAACCAGGATTCTGTGAGAATGCAGACAGTAAAAGCTATGCTTATGAGGTTTCAGGTGGAAATAAGGACTGTTAGCATTTAGACTATTATTATTATTATGTGGCAAAGAATTTGGATGTGCTTTTATTCATTCCCTGAGACTTTTGATAAACTCGGCTTCCCACAAACCATGAGATGTGGTGGTCTAACTTATTTGGTAGAGAAAATTTCAAGGCAGCAAAACATGCAGGTAGTGGCACGAGTGTTATTGGGTGCCTTTAGTCAAATTTACAGTGGGAATCTGGAGCAAATAGAAGCAAAGCAGAAAGATTGGACACACTTGCTGTTTCAACAGAAAGGAATGTGTCCTTTTGTCTTCTTGGTAAATGTGCTGTGTTGCTTAGATGTAAAGAAGGCCAATATTTTTAAATCAAGAACAAAATGATTTCCATTCTCCCAGTAAAAATGACAAACTTTTCATAAGCATAGTGCAAATAAATCTTAAGGGAAGAAAAGGCAAATTGTGGTCCTATAACCTTTTAGCTGTGGACTCCAACAGAGGCACGAAGAGTTGATTCCCTTGAGACTTACTCTTTTGGGACAAAGAAGGTAGTTCTGCTGTCTGTAGCACCATTTAACCAGGCACTTCAGATACCCAACTATGCCATAAGACCAGGGGGGAAAAAAAGAGGCAAAAGAATAAATTTTAAAATAAAATAAATTTTAAGATACACACAGAAGAAACAAAAAAAAATTACAGCCATCTATCACAACTTTAAGAGAATTTCGCCAGGCTGCTAAATGTCAGATAATCACACAAAATTTAATAGCATTCTGCCATACAGACAGTCATCAATTATGGAACATAAATTTTAAAAATAGGATATTAGCTAGAACGAAAGTTAAAAAAAGGCAAAGTTTCTACAAATCTAACAAAATCTATATGATGATTCGTTTTAATCTATAAGAGGGTATACATAAAAACATGAGTACTATGAAAGGTACACCATGTTCAGTGACATTTTAATATTGTAAGCAAGTTAAATCCCCCAAATGAATATAAAAAAATCCAATGCAATTCTAACAAAATGGCAGTTGTTCTTGTAAGAACTTGACAAACCCATTGCAAAATCTTCTAGGAAAAATACAGAATCACAGATAGCTAAGTCAATAAAAATTGAAGAGCCAAGAGGAGAGACATACTCTAGGACAGTAAAAGCTACTATAAAGCCATAGGAGTGATAACAGAATGATATTGGCATAGGAACAAAGAAGACCAATAGTACCAAATAGCCCAATGGTACCCTTTATATAGAAGAACACAAGAAGATCAAGGTGTTTCCACAGAGACATGAGAAAGTGTTGTTTAGTCAGCAGAGTTAGGAATTTGTCTGCTATAAGGAAGAGAAAGCTGGGTGGTTATTTTATGCTGAAATATTCCAAATGGAATAAAAACCTAAGCACAGAAAGTAAAACTATAAAACTCATAGAAGAAAGTAAACTTGAATGCCTATAATCAAATCCTCAAATGCATAAGCCATAAGACAAAAAAAAATCCTCAAAAATGATAAACATCACAACTTAATAGTCATGGGGTTTAACAAGGAGCACCGCAAAGTTAACAGATCAATTTCAGGCTGGAAGAAGATATTGCAGTATCTAATGCCAATAATGAATTAATTTCTATTCTAGACTGTATCAGAAACTCTGAATCATTGAGGAAAGATGAGAAACCCAATTTCTTTTAAATGAACAAGGATATGAATAGGCAAGTCAGAAAGTAGGAAGCTGAGTGAATAATAAGTTAATTTTCTTACTACCTAGTAATCCATATATGCAAATTACGTAGTGAATAAGGTGGTGGCTTACACCCATTAGAGAAGCAGAAATTGGAAAAGTGAGTAATTTGCTGTCAAGGAGAGGATGTGAAGAGTTCAAAGCACCGTGGCCTCTTTCTGGAAGTTTGAGTTGGCACAACTGTCTTGGAAAACAACATAGCAGGACTTGGTAAAATAATGGTTATTTATGTCTATAAACTGCCAATTCTACTTGCATTTATGCATCCCAGGAGATTGTGCATAATTTTTGTAAGGGAACCAATAGGAGGATGTTTATCAACAATGTTATTAATTCTAATCACAAGAAGTTAAATTTGGAGGTCATTGGAAGGATAATTAAGTAAATTTTGGAAAAATTCAGAACCAGAATGGATTTTATAGGTCAACACCTTTTATATAAATTAGAACCTAAGCTTGTGCACACACACACACACACAAAAAAAAAAAAAAAAAAAAAAAACCTTTCCAGAGATGTTCTAAGGTGACATGGCTATTTTCAATCTAAATAACAAATAGAGAAAGATAATGAATTTCATCAGGAATGAACATTGCTTCTGGGAGTAGGCGTGCAATACTAGATTATGGATGTATTCAGGGAGGCGAAGGGAGACAAGGGTTTTTAAAGGTAAAATGAGGAGGGTTACATAAGTTGTTTTGAAACAATTATCCTTCACCACAAAGATCGATAATAAGAGTAGTCTCAGTCCAAGGTTGGACAGGCATACTAGGCAGATGTCCTTGCTGAAGAATTTTTTTGTGTGAGGTTATACTGGTCTCTGTGCAAGGCGGCGGTTCTGGTCAAGTCTCTTGTGATGGTTTTTGTTATCAGCGACACGCCCATATGTGATCTCCTCCATAACCCTTTTTATTTATTTGCTCAGGTTTGGCACAGGAGATCCATTCTGACAACTTTCACACTATTTAAACTTTTCTATAAAACTTGTTAGCATAGGAGACTATGAAGGATGGAGGAATGAGTGTGGAGATCAGAGATGGGGGAAGAAATGAATAGATAAATGGTAAACAGGAGTGGCCCTGTGTGGACAGATGTTGAGGGCTGGGTTCAAACCAAGGGTTGTGGGGAGCTCCACGGTGGTACCCACGGTCCTCACAAAGGAGAAGGAAAGAGCAGAAGAAGAAAGCACACAGCAAGAGAACCAGAGAGCTAGCGGTGTCTCTGGAGCAAGGTGCCTGGCTTCTAGTCCTGGCTCTGTCACTAACAGACTTGACCTTGAGCGAGTTACTTCACTGAACTCTGCCTCAGCTTCCTCAGATGTAAACAGAAATGCTAACAGGATCCACCAAAGGACGTGTGGAAGATTAAGAGTCTCCATGAGAAGCACCTGATGAGTGGTGGGGACTCGGGGACCATCAGCCAAGATTGTTTCTAAACCAATTGTGTTTAATAGTAATGCCATGTACTTTGAAAAAACTAAAGGACCTGATAAGGAGTACAAACATGGGTCTTTTAATCGGCTTTCTCAGGAATCTTTTAGATCCACCAGGAAATAAAAATATCCCCACAAGGTTGCTAGGAGAATAAATGTGAGCAGAAATCCCCTGAATGGTACTTTATAAATGTTACTTGCTAATATTGTTCTAGAAGCAGTGAAAATCCCATCCAGGAGTCTTCAAATAGGAAGAAGATTCCATGTAAAAGTCTTCCCCCTTGGGTCATGGTAAATTTCTCCCAAGACACCCAAACACAAGCCTCACAATGAGTGAGCCCACCGCCAAATCCTTCTTGGATCTATGAGAGTAGCAGGACTCCCTGGCCTCTGGTGCCTGCATCCCAGGGCTCAGTGGATGGATACAGGCTTGCATTCTCTCTCCCTCAACTCCCTCCCTGACCTCCCCACGGGAAGTGAAAGGAGGTTCAAGTGGGAGGGTTGGGCGGTAGCCTCTGCTGGTGGATTCAAACTGCCAGAGAGGACTCGGAGGTAGGCTGCTTCCCTCACGGTTTCTAAAGCAGCCCTTTATCAAAGCCTCTGGAGAATTCTGGTTCTGACCTTAGTACAAATATTCACTCTTGCCTAAGGAAATGATGTTTTAAATTTCCAAAGCTGTTCATGCCTAAAGTCTATTTGCCAAACAGTGATTCTTCTCTTCTGTTGGATTTTATTCCTCCAGATCACTGATGCTAACATTTCTGGAATCTATAAAAATTCTGAAAACCTTTCAGTCACATGGCATATCTTGGATTGCTAGGGAAGACAGGAGGTTTTTCTGTCTCTGAAGAATAACTCACATTTCCTCGGCTCCTGCCAGGTACCCAGTCCTGCACTAGGCCCCTGAGGCTTCAACACCCTCCTCCTCTGGAAGTACATTGTCCTCTTGACAGCAGCCCCAAAGGTGGACCCTAACCAAGGTAGATCCCCATTATAACTTTCATGGACCAGCTGTAAAAATTTTTGCCTTTGTGGGTCAACTTCTCCATAAATAAAATAAAAATTGTATTTCATCACTACATTGTTATAATTATGAATACAATCCAGGCTAGATTCAGTTTTAAACCTAAAAGCAATTATAATTATTTTTAGGGGTCCCTGAAATTATCATGGGCCTTAGGTTCTGTGCCTACTGAGCCTGGTGAATGAGTTCACCCTATATTGAACATTTGATGTGTGCTTCAGACCTTTTATTTCTTTATAGATATACGGGATGATGATACTGTGGAGGAGGAGCAGAAGGAGGAGGAACAAGGTAATAATGACAGATACCATGAATTGAGAGCTTACTCATATGACAACTTTATACAAGTTATTTTCTTATACAGCAACCAAGGAAGTTATCATTATAATTCCCATTTACAGATACAGAAGCTGAGGCTCAGAGAAATGAATATAAAACAGTAAATAGTAGAGCCAGGTCTGGTTGGCTATTAACCCCTCATCCAATGGCCTCCTCTTTGATAAGAGAAAACTAACAGAATCCAAGGGCAGCATCAAAGAATCTGCTAGAGATAATTCAAATGGTTAAGACTATAGTTCATAAGGTCTCCAGCAGACGAGGAGAAATCTGTGGACATCCACACCAAACAGATGTCAGTTGTTCTAGGCCTGTGCATTAGTCAAGGTTCTCCAGAGAAACTGAAACTATAGGAGATGGGGTGGTATTTATAAATTGTGGACATTGGGTCACACAAGGACAAGGAGTCCTCCAATCTGTCATCTGCAAACTGGAGAGCCAGGAGAATAGGTGATGTAATTCAACTCAAATCTACAGGCCTGAGAACTAGGGAGGGGACCTGATGTAAGTCCCAGCACAAAAGCTTGAGAACTCAGAGCTCCGACACCCAAAGACAAGAGATGACGTATATCCTAGATCAAGAAGAATGAGAGTTTGCTTTTCCCTTGTCCTTTTGTTTGGGTTCCAGCCCTCAACAGATTGGATCTTGCATACCTACACTGGAGAGGAAGAATCTTCCCTGTTAAATCTATTGATTGAAATGCTGATCTTTTTTGGAAACACAGACACACCCAGAAATAATGCTATCTGGGCATCTCTTAGCCCAGTCAAGTTGATGCAAAATTAACCATCAGAGACCAGAAGCTGGAAATGAATTTGAGGAAGAGAAAGGAACATTTAGGTTAGGGGAAAAACATCTAAGTGTGCAAAGGTGAAAAGATAAGGGGTGTAAAATCAACCAGGAGCTATCACTTCCTCACTTCTACCTTTGAGTTACTAGCTAAGGGTATTCTGGGGGGCTTCTAGTGCTAAATGACCAGCACTTTTTATTTATTTTTATTTTTTGATTTTTTGGTTGTGCTTAAAAGAGATTATTTCTTTAGAAAAACACAGTCCTAAGAATCAGCACCTGCTTCGTAGCCATCTATGCTGGAAAGCAGGTACTGTCAAACTGAGAAAATGATTTTATTATTCTTATAAATGATTATTCTGCTTCTCTTGGGAACTCCAGAATAGCTTATAAGGGAGAAACTCGGTTTCCCAATGACAGGGCTGTTTTCAAATCAGAGTTGGCATTTGCATCAATTTCGCTGAGAGGGAGCAATTCTTATTTTTTTTCCCAATCCTATATTATGGGGTAGGATAAAAGAGTCGAGTTCCTTGCATGAGAGGAAAATAATGCTTGAAATTGCAGCCTTGGGGGAAAGATGGAGGCTTGTAGGCTCACCCCTTGTGGCGGGAAAGATAACTGTGATGAGAAACGCTGTATAGAACTGATGGTGTCCAATAGGACGCAGTCAACTGGTGACGCTGAACAGAGCCCCTGGAATCCTTCTGTGGCAACACCAGGGAAAGGGAGAGAGGGCTGAGGGAGAGAGTGTGTCCCCAACACCACTCACTGGGCTTGCCACCTGTCTCACAGTATGATGAAGCTCCATCAGCTGATTCTGAGTCCTCCTCTGAACCTCCCCCCATCTGCAATCCGTTTAAGCTGCCCCCTTGCAGACATCAGAAACCCTCCCAATGCTCTTGTCTGCATTTGTTGGGGTCCGTGATCTTCCAGTGCTCCCCATGATCCCAAAGTTCACTAAGATTTCCTGAACTGGTCAGACCTAAACTCTCTTTGCCATATAGTGACTTTGGTGGATTGTGTTCCTCCTTTGCATTCAAGGCCTCTACCTTCTTGACCCTCTGATCTAGCCTTACCATGAGCCCTCCAGGGGCTCTGCAGATCCCCAGTCCCTCCTACTGCCATCGTTTTGTTCATATGGCTGCCCAACCTGAGATTTCCTCATCACTTCTTTCTACCTTGGGTCAACAATGCCATCCAGACTAAGTTTCCTGAGCTCTTATTCTGAGCCAGTCCATGGGGTGTGGGGTGTGGGCGGGGGAGTCAAAAGCACAAAGGTAATGAAGACACAGATCCTGCTTACATAGAGCTAGTGTGGATGTGAGACAAGAAGTCTTACTGCGCTTCCTGCTGCTATAACAAAATACCCAAGACTGGGTGATACACATGACAGAAGCTTTTGGGGAGCTCACAAGTCTGGAGGTTGGGAAATCTGAGAGCACTAATTTCTGGTGAGGACTTCATGCTGCACCATTCCATATTAGAAGAATGAGAAAGGCTGAGACCAGGGGAAAAAAATGAGGCTGAACTCACTTCCATTACAGGCCCCCTCCTGGATTATAACTAATCCATCCATGAGAGCAGAGCCCCTAAGACCTATCTATTCTTATTAGGCCTCACCACCCAAAGCTGTTGCATTGAGGGTTAAATTTCCAACATATGGACTTTGGAGACACATTCAGTCCATAGCACAAGGCAAAAGTACTGGGAAACCTGGTATGTTCTCCAAAATAGTATGAGAAATACGTGGCGCCTTTCAGTCACACATGGGGAAATGGCCAGAGGAGGTGCAGGAGGCCCCCTTCCAAATGCCAAATCCAGCTTCTTCCACCACCTCCAGGCAGCTTCCCCTGACCCTGCCCGCATGACCTTCTTGAGCATGCATTTGAGAGGGCAGTCAAGGGAGGGGTTAAGAGGCCACACTTTGGACCTGAATGCCTGAGTTTTGAATTCCTGCTCTACTCTGTGACTACAGGCAAGTCACTGAAACTCTCTGAGACACAGTTACTCTGTTGTAAAATGGAGATAATAATAGTACTGACCTACTAGAGTGGCTATAAGGATTAAATGATATAAATATGCAAAGCACTTAAAACAGCATCTGGCCCAGTGTTCATGCTTCAGAAGTGTTTGCTGTTACTATCCAGGGTCCTCATAACATACTTCCTGTGGGCTCCATTAGTACACCATAGCTGCCCCATAAACACTGTTGGAAGATGGTGTTTGGGAAGGTATTGGTTTCATCTATTTGGATGCATTTATTCTCTAATATTCTGCCTTTTCCTCCACAATGACAATTCTGTTGGCAATGTTCTGGCCTCATTGGCTCACACACTATCCAGAGACTCCCAGAGAAAGCTGATTGCATTACATTTTGATTGACGTTTTTTAAAAATAATAGAAACAGAAACTTCTGTTGTGAATGTCCAAGAATAGACTCTGCAGTAAGTCTTCCAGCTTCGGGTCTCGGACAAAATTGGAAGAGGAAGTGATCATTTGCCGTCTTTCTTTATAGACTACATATTTGGCATCTCTTCGATGCTAAATGGGACTTTTTTAAAAATAGTCTTTAACAAGCATCTTGACAGAGACTCCATGATGGCTACCAGAGGGTGTAGCCACAGAGAGTCAGCAGGCATGAAATCCGTCCTACCCCAGCCAAATGGCCATTCTCCCAGGGATGAAGGCCTGTGGCAGTGGAGAGACTGGCTCAAGAGAATCATCTGGAAATATGGTATTGGTTTGATGTTAAAGCTCTAAATGCCTCTTTCCCCGGGGAGTGTGAAGTGGGATTAACCAAATGAGAGGCAACTTTCATCCTACCGTGCCCACTGCTCTGTGGGGAGCAGTGAAGGAGACCTTCAGGGACATACTCCAGGTGATTATTTTTTGGAGCCTTCTCTCTGCAGAATCAAGCCCAGATCAAACTTCAAATGTCAGCAAATATTGGCTGAATGCCTTTATCTGTAAGTAGTGGGCTGGTGTGGGCTGGGATGTGAAGAGAGGAAAAGCCCAGACTCTTGTCAATGAAGAGGAGCATCATGGGTGGAAAGGGCTGGGCCCTCATAGGTAGATGCATCTGACTCTGCAGAGCGTTAGGAAGTGCCCATCTCCGGGGCCATCTGTAAAGTGGGATAATAATGATTTCATGGGGACATTGCCATACTGAGTTACCACTGGAGATAAGACCCCCCATGGAGGCCGGTGAGTCTGCCCACAAAGGCTACCGTAGGTGGGGGCAGGAGTGCCATTCTAGAAAGATGGGGATCTGCTGCCAGTCAGGATTCCAAAGTCGCTTCTATCATGGCACCCACCCAAATGGGCTCCAAGGCCAACTAACTGATGTCCACAACCCTATGGCTGTCACGGCCCCTGTCCTTCCTCAAAGCCCTCATCAGAGCAGCCAGAACGCCTGTCCTACTGGGCGGCAGCCCCCGTCGCTGGGGCTCTTTCCCATTCCTCTTCCTCTGCCTCCTCCTCCTCTTATTTCTCCTTCTCCTGATCTTCTTCTGTCGACTGTAATCACACTGCTCTGCCTTTTCTTCCTTTGGCCCAGGGGGAAAGTGAAACGTCAAGTTGGGATTAAGAAGTAACAGGGAAAGCGGGCACCCTGACTCATCCTGTAAAGGGGCCATCTGCACGCCTAGGGGCAGGCCTGGAGCTGGCTGTGCTCCCCCTCAGAAGAGTTCTGCTGGGGGAAGACAGGAGGCCCAGAGTCCCGCCCACCCAGCACCCCCAGAAGAAGGACTCCCCAGGAGAGGAGGGAAGTTAGAACCTTGAGATCTTGGGGCAAAGCTTGTGTACCAGATCCCAGTCAGAATCCCTTTTTTCTCCAGGGAAGCAAGCTGTCTCGGAGACTTAACCGCCTGCCCCCTCTTTTATGGAGAGACAGCTGAGTCCCAGAGCCCAAACTGAGGGCCAGGAGTCAGCTGAGCTGGAATAAAGATGGAAGTCCCTCCATTCCTCCCTCTGCTGCTGCCTCACCCACCTATCAGGGTGAGAAGGACTGGAGAGGAGCAAACACCCCAACCCAGTCCCCCCACCCACACACACATCTGTTGATAATGACAGGTGGGGGAATCCTGGCCTCTTTCCATTTTAAGAGATATTTTTCAATTATTCAATCAATCATCAAGCAGGCTTCCTGAGGCCTGGCACTGTGCTTATTTTCATGGGAAACCAAAGAAGCAGAAGATGCAGATTTGCCCTGAAAGAACTCCCAATGTGTGTTGGAGAGACTAGCTGATTCCCTGCTCGGATTTCTTTCTTTTTTTTTTTTTTTTTTTTTTAGGAGAGCTGAAAAAAACTGCACATGCCACTCAATTCACCCGTTTACAGTATAAAATTCAGTGGTTTTTGGCATAATCAGAGCTGCGCAACCAAAACCACAATCAATTTTCTAACATTTGTATCATCCCAGGAAGAAGCGCTGTGCCCATCACCAATCATTCCCCTAGGAAACCACTCATCTACAGCCTATCTCTATAAATTTGCCTCCTGGACATTTCACACAAATAGCAACCATACCGTGGTTCATCTTTTGTGCCTGGCTTCTTTCAAGTTTCTTTCATGCTTAAGGGTCATCCATCTTTCATTCTCTTTATGGCCAAATAATATTCCATTGCATGGATATACCACATTTTTGTTTATCCATTGGCCCATTGATGAACATTTGGGTTGCTTCCACTTCTTACCTTTCATGATTAATGTTGCTGTAAACATTAAAATATAAGTTCTTGTGTAGCTATATGTTTTTGCTTCTCTTAGGCATATACTTAGAAGAATTTCCAGGTTTTATATAACTCAATATTTAATGTTTTCAGTAACTGCTAGACTATTTGCCAAGGTAGCTGAGCCATTTTACATTCCCACCATCGATGAGTGAAAGTTCCAATCTCTCCACATCTTTGCCAGCATTTATTATCGGTCTTTTTTTAGTGTAGCCATGCTAGTGGGTATCAAGTGGGATCTCATGTGGTTTTGGTCTTTGTTTGCCTGTTTGATAATTATGTTAAGCCTCTTCCCATGCATCCATTGGCCATCTTTATATCTTCTTTGGGGGAGTTGCCTACTCAGATTTATAGCCTGTTATTAAATGGTGTTATTTGCCCACTTGGATTTTAACCCTTTTCCTACGAAACAGATGAATTTTCATTTATGTTAGGAATTTGTAAATATTTCAAACTAGTCAAATCTAGAAATACTCATTTAAAAATTTTTTTTTTGGCCTCAGTGTTCTCAATTATATCATATTTTTTACATTATTCCAAAGATGGGGGAGAAAGATGGTCAAACAGCCAAAGGAATAGACATTAACTTCGGAGGAGACCAGTTTAAGCAGGCCATCCTTCAAATCAGGGTTTCTGAATACCCATTTCCCACCAGCCGGCCTGCACAGGGCAGAGAGGGGAATCATGCTGGTGTCTTTCTTAGAACTTTGCCAGCAGACTGGGAAATACCTGAGAGTGAGGAAAAATGGCACCCGTGTCCAAACTGTCCTAGAGGTAATGAAGTCGGAAATGACACCTGAGGGAAAACTTCTGTGTCCTCCAGACCCCCCACAGCTGTTTTCCTCAACCACATGCACACACTACCCCATCCAACCTGAAGAGGGTCCACTATGTAAGCAAGAGCAGGTGCCCCCTTCATTGTGGAAAGCACCCTCAGAGCATCTGCCCACGGGCCAGGTTCTGCACTGGGCACTGCTGTGCTCAGCAAATTACTCCCTGCCCTCAGTTTATCACAATCTGCTGGGGAAACAGCTAGTTTTAATAGAGGAAGGTAAGAGACATGCGGGGGAAGCCTTCTCAGCCTGATGACCTCAAAGACTTCCTAGAAGAAGGACCCTGGGATGGCTCTTAATGAGTTTAGAAGTTATTCAGACATCCATGGCTCAGGACATACTCTTCCTACAAACTCCAGAAGGGTAAAAAAAAAAAAAAAACCTATGGTGACTTCAAGTTCAAGTTTGCTTACTCAACAATGATATGTTTTTAATAACAGAATATCTGTGCCCTTGGTTTTTATTCATTTGCTCATAAATTTAATACATTCCAGGTAAAGAAAAAGGACAAAACCCCAATCTACAAGAAATTCCCTAGTTAAAATCACTTTCTTCTTCACCTGCCCTGAATGTCATTCTAGCCAGCTCTAGACTTAAACAGGTGTGCTTCCTGTTCACAGGTGGGCGGAGTATTCTCAGAAGCAAGGACAACTTGCACTTCTGTCTTCCATGGACCTCAGCAACACAGTGCTCTGCCAGAAGGCAGGGACTGTGTCTCTCCTAAATCCACATCCCCAGCTCTGGAAGCAGAGCCTGGCACACAAAAAGGTCCAGTTAGCTTTGGAAGGTGGGAGCAGCTTCAGAGCTGATCTGGTCCAAGCTAGCCTGCACCCTGGGCCATGGACTCTTTAAGGGCAGGGCCAAGTGCCCTCTTGTGGGCTCCCTCCAGCACAGAGCTCTGTCTGGTGCCCAGCTGGCCTTCACCACACGTCTGTTGAATATGGTTGGAACATTCTGAATGATCCAATGCAGCTGCACCACTTTGATAGAACGATGGTCTCTATTTTATGTGACTTTAAGGGATCAAGAAGAGAGACAGCTATAGTCATTTAAGAGAGACTCTGCCCTACCCAAATTTGCAGCAATCTTAATCCCCTTTCTTCCCACTACCCTGAGTTCTGGTCTGAGCTCTGCCTCCTGAAATAGAGCATCTAAAGTACTAACCAAAGCCTGACACGGTGGCACACGCCTATAATCCCAGTGACCTAGGAATCTGAGGCAGGAGGAGGTCAAGTTTGAGGCCAGCTTCAGCCACTTAATGAGGCCCTGTCTCAAAATTAAAAAATAAATTAGAAAAGGGCTTGGATGTAGCTCAGTGGTAAAGCACTCATGTTCAATCCCAAATGCCACAAGAAAGGAAGAGGAAGGAAAGAGAGAGAGAGAGACAGAGAGAGAAAGGAGCTTTCTCCTGAAAATTAGGTCTTCCACTGCTCATCTATCAGCTGAGATGGTTGCTAGGACTAAGGTGAGTTGTCTCTGTGTTCAAGGGGCCCTGAATGACTGACCCTTGGGGATGGGGCAGGGAGAGAGAAGGAGACCGATATTTTTAACTTATTAGCACTAAGGCTCTCAGGCAAGCACAAAGCACTATGAGAAATTCACTTCAGCCCTTGTCAAATGGAGAGAAAGGACCACATGTGCTGAGCAATGCAAAGAGGGGACAAGGAGCCACAGCAGATCCCTTTGCCCCAACAGTGCTACGTAAGGCTGATTAGAAGCTGGTTCAGTTGAAGTGGCATCAAGTCCCATGTCAGCGGTGTGCTCTTTCTTCTTCTTAAATGCATATGAAATGATACACATGGTGTGTTAGTCCATAGCATGAAGCAATAAATAACACCCTAAGGTTTACAGTGATGAACAGTGTCTCCCAACCTTGGTGGAGGCTGCACCAGGAAGCAATCTGTGTTCAAGCTGCAGAGCCCCTCCTTGGAATGAACTGCACCAAAGTTTGTTTCCTAACTTGGAAATTCTTCTTCTTAGGGGATTCCCAAAATTGTGGAAGCCTCTGCACCAAAACCTCCAACCCAGCCTGTTTGATCACTCTCACGCACACCCCAACCCAGAGCAAAAAAAAATCCAACTCTGGTGCATGTTTTCTTGACTTTATTTTCAATATATATATTTTTTAGTTGTCAATGGACCTCACACATGCTAGGCAAGTGCTCTGCCCCTGAGCCCCAGCCCCAGCCCATGTTTTCCTGACTTTTATGTCCATCTTTCTAAATAAGATGCTTAAAAAGCAGCTAGTGCTTCAAGTGTAAGTGTGTTAAACAGTATCTAGCAATTTCTACTATGAAAGGTGGTGACTGAGCCTTTTCTCACTCCTGTGGCCCAGTACACACACACACACACACACACACACACACACACACACATATGACCTTTCGTCTCCATCACATCACAATTTTTGGATGAATCATTGTAGTGTTTACATTTCTAGGACCGTGAAAACATTGTTCAAAGCTGAGACAAACAGTACCTTGTAATTACATTTAATTTCTTGAATATGTTTTTGATTTTTCCTGAAGTTGAAATTGCCTTCCCTTTTCTGTTCCCTGGCTTTTCCTCAGCATCAGTCATTAATTCATGCTCAACCCAGACACAGTTGGAAAACGGTTCTTATTAGAGTCAAAGGTGCAAGAAAAAATCTTTAAGTTTCTTTTTTTTTTTTCTGGCAACATCTCTCCTGGATCCCTCCACCTCCTGCTCCCTGTCTGGAAGGTCATTTTCTAGCTGCACATCTGTCTTCTCAGGTCACTTTTGTCACCAGCTTGCAAACCCCGGTTACCTCTCTCTGTCTCCTGGATCCCATGTCTCTGTTTTGTACCTACATAAGGGGTGCCTGAGAGGTCACCGTTTTATTCTTCTTGAAGGTTGGGCCATACAGAGAATTCTAGAATGGAAATTTTTTTCCTTTAAGGATTTTGAAGAATTGCTCTATCCACCAGCCTCCTGGGTTGCTGTGAAGAAATCCGCTGCCAAGTCTTCCCATTTATTTTATATGATATATCCTCTACCCACTTTCGGATCTTTGCACGGTCTCTGGATCCTTGGCCTGTGTGGGTCGTTTTTCATCCCCTGGGCTGAGCACCCGGCAGGCCCTCTCTATCTACCTGCAGCTTAAGTTCTTCAGCCCTGGAAAATGTATTTATATTATCTCTTCAATAATTTCCCACCAATCTTGTCTGTTCTCTATCTCTGCCGCTCCCGTTAGATAGCTTTAGACCTATAGATCGAGTCCATAATTTTCCTTCCTTCTTCCTTTTCTTTCTCCTTCCATCTGTCCTTCCTTCTTTTTCTTTTCATTTTTCTTTTTTGTCCTTTTTCTGTGTTCTAGTTATCATTCAGAAAATTCCTACATAATGACGTTAAGCTGGGCCATGGGCCACCTACGTTCTTGTGGAAGTGGAGGGAGGGAGAGGGGCTGGGCTCTTCCCAGTCAACCGTGGACTTTTGACTTGATCCTGCTTTCACCAGCATCCCCCAGAGCTCCCTGTGCTACACACTGTGTGTCCTGAGATCACGGCATCCTGGAGGAATTACATCAGAGTCACCTCCTAGGACCAGAGAAGAGGAGGTATGGAGCCTTCCTGCTCCCTATGCAGACTTGCGTCTTACCTGCCTGTCTCAATCCTTGCCTGGGAGGTACCTGGGCTTCCCATCCCTGAACCACCCACTCTGGCTGTGGACCACCCAGGTGCTCACTGGTGGCCCTGCTGCAGACGGAGCCCCTCTGCTATCTCCACCACCTGCGTTTCTTCCTCCCCATTGTTCAGCTCTCTCTTACCCACTGTCTACTTTGTCTCTGCAGATGTATACCATGTTTATTTCTACCATTTTAATGGAATCTCAGGAGAGAATAAGGAAAATGCATGTGCAAATCACCCTGTTTAACTCAAATTTTCTATTTTTCTTTTGTTTAAAAAAAATTGCAATTTTAACATTGTTTCGTACCAAACAGAGCTGTTGTATTTAACAATTGAAACTGTCAATTCTCTTTCTTCTGACAGTTCTAACACATTTTAAAGAACCCTAAGAAGTTATCTTTTTGAAATTTCAAGAACAGGTACATTCAGCTCCCCCCACCCCCACTGGGACCACATACTTTGCTTAGGTCCAGCCATCTGGTATTTGATGCAATTCACCTGTGCTAGTTCCCTATCATTAAAATTGGGTTCTTGGTCTCCGCAAAATCTGAGTGGCAGTGAGCACCGAGGAAGGGGTTCCATACGCGTGGGAAAGAGACACAAGGCCTAGACAGGCAGTGGGAGAGAAGGAGAGGGAGGATCCCAAAGGGACCTGAGAGTCCAGTCCATCTTCCATCGCCCTCATTTCATGGTGCCATTGAATGAGCTGGCTACACCTGTGCAGGTAGAGGTGTGTCCTGGCTCCTTCAGCTGAACAGTATAGAGGAGCAGCAGACTACAAGACCCAGAAAAATGTTGGAAGAGTGAAATGGGATGATAAATTGGAAAGCTCTTGGAAAATAAAAGGGCTATATAAATGCACAGTGTCACTACCACCTCGTGCAGTTCAGACAAGTCCAGTCCTAACTCATTGTAACATTATTGGGCAAGTACATTACAGTCATCTCCTGGGGACATGGAAATGTCCCTTGAACATGGAATATCCCTTGGACAAGACAAATGTCTAGAAGTCTCTATGAAGAAATGTAGTGTTCATTAAGGAAATTAAAGCTCATGACATCCAAGGTTGGCCCAGGAATAGATCTGTTCCAGTGCTCCTGTCTGCCCTGCAGCTCTTGGAGGACTTGTGGGAAGATGGTGGGATATCCAGATGGAGGAAGTCTGGGTCCTTGAGCCACTAGGTGGAAGCCAGCTCTGGCTGACCCACACCAGGCTTTGTCTAAGGAGAAATGAACTCTTGTTTACTAAGCCACTGGGATTTGGGGACTGATTTGTGACAAAGATACAGTCTGGCCTTTGCTAAGAAGCTTGGGCTAAGAAAAGCTCCCCTGTAGAATTCAGGGGTGTATGGTGAGAAAGAATGAATTGGATGCAAAGGCCCTTCTGTTCATGCCTGGAGATTCAGCTGAGACCAGAAGGACCCTCCTGGACAGGGCTTGGCTAAACATTGTGGAATTTCTTATATTCACTTGGACAATCTCTCCACTATAGTGCACCATGGTGCCTTGTTGAGAGCCACAGCCGAAGGGGCCCCAGCAAACTTCCAGCTGCCAGCAAACTTCCAGCTGCTGGCTGATGATTGGCTCACAGCGGCCCCAGCAACATCTAGCTGATTGGCTCCTCGGCCCCAGCAACATCTAGCTGATTGGCTCCTCTGCGGTGATGCTCATTGGGCTGTTTCCCTGCCCTTTCAGACCACGGAGCTGCTCATTGGGGGACCTTTTTGGCTCCGCCCACGTGACCCAGCCAATCGGCCTCAAGAGCAGGAGGATTGTGGGAGGTAGAGAGAAGCTTGTGGAAAGCCGGTGGTGGCAGTTGAGGCTCTGAGGGTTTTTCCTGAGGAGCTGTGTGGTTTGGTGTGTGGTTCTAAAAGTAAAGTTAGTTTCTTTTGACAAGTGGCTCCTGATTGTGCCCAGCCAGAATGCGGCATTTGGTGGCTCGCACGGGGAGCGACTGAGGGTAAGTGAAACTGCTCGCCCCTGAGGGCAGGGTGAGAGGATGGGTAGCCATTTTAAGATTCCTCTTTTATTTTGCTTCACTTTTGTTTTAAGTTGCCTGTCCCTGGAGATGAGTGAGACGGAAGAAAAACCGCTCACATCTGAGGAAAAACTATTTACGTCTGAGGAACAGATAGGGAGAAGGATGGATGCACATGTCAGGAGGATAGAAAGGCTATAATGACTTTTTGTTGTTCCCTTTTTATTTCATTCTGTCTCGGTTTTGTTTGGCGTCATCTTGTTGGGTTGTATTATAGTAGAAATACGGGATCAGAAACTAGCAAAAAACAAACTGAAAGAGTGTTAAGTAAATTGTTAGAGGAAGGAGGCATCTCAGTAAAATCAAGAACAGTCAGGGCATACGTTGATACAATACAAAAATGTAGCCCATGGCTTTTTAAGGAGGAGTTGTTAAATATATCACAATGGAACCATCATGGTGAAGATTTAAAAAGAATAGAAAAGAAAAGCCCAGGGACTCTGCCAGTTGGCACATTGCCATTGTGGACGTTCGTATCTTGTTTGCTTAGTCCAAAACCTTCAGTTCAGACAATGGTAGAGGAAGGAGAAGACATATTGATTCAAGTAAAAGAGAAGGTCTCTCAAGTTAGTCAGACAGAGGAAAACATTCAAGTAAAAGAGAAGGCCTCTCAAGCTAGTCAGACAGAGAAAGAAAGTGTAAAACAGAAAAAGCCATCAGGGGGAAAGTTACAACAGGAGACTGCTACTAACACCTTTCTATCACCAGAGGGTGTAAGTGTCCAACCAACAGCACCACCTCTACAGGAGACTGCTACTAACACCTTTCTATCACCAGAGGGCGTAAGTGTCCAACCAACAGCGCCACCTCCATATGCTGGGAGGCCCCCAACCCCCGCAGTTGATAGTTGGGATCCTGAGACAAGATCTCAAATATTAACATGCCCTGTATTTGAGGCAGGAGGGCAGCGATTTTACCAAGTTTTAAATTTCAAAACAGTGAAGCAGCTAAAAGAGGCTGTAACAACCTATGGTCCTCAAGCACCCTTCACTGTAAGCATGGTCGAATCCATTAACAACTTGAACATGACGCCAGCAGATTGGGCTAATATGTGTAAAGCTGTGCTAAATGGAGGACAATATCTGCTATGGAAGGTTGCCAATGAGGAATTTTGCAAGGAGACGGCTAGGCGAAATGCAGCAGCTGGTTATCCTCAGAGAAATCTAGATATGTTGTTAGGAAAGGGACCTTATGAGGATCAGCAGCAACAAATTGCATATGATCCTGGTGTATATGCACAAATTGCTGTAGATGCAATTAAGGCATGGAAGACTTTACTAGGACATGGAGGTTTACAAGGTCAATTATCTAAGGTAATACAAGGAGCTAATGAACCTTATGCTGAATTTGTAGATAGGCTTATTCAAACAGCTACCAGAGTTTTTGGGAATACAGAACAAGCAATGCCATTACTAAAACACCTGGCTTATGAGCAAGCGAATCGTTGGTGCAGAGATATCATTAGACCATGGAAACATGAAGATTTAAACACATATATTAAATTATGTAGAGACATTAATGAACAAGAGCAAGTCGTGGCAGCTGCAGTAAAACAGGCTTTAGATGCCAGAGACATTAATGAACAAGGGCAAATTGTGGCAGCTGCAGTAAAACAGGCTTTAGATGCCAGGCCAAGAACATGCTACAATTGTGAACAAACAGGACATTTTAAAAGGAATTGCCCCATTGGAGGAGGGTTTAACAAAACTAGGTATCAAAGGAGTAGAATACCAGGTATTTGCCCACGATGCCGTAGAGGGAGACATTGGGCTAATGAATGCCGTTCTCAAACCACCATAGAGGGTACTCCATTATCAAAAAACGAGCAAGGACCAGGTGTTTATCCACGATATCGTGGAGAAAGGCATCGGGCTCCATTGCCAAAAAATGGACAGGGGGGCCCAATGCTCCGGGGCCCAAAACCACAAATATACGGAGCACTGGAGGAACCCAGCAACCCCATCAGGGTAGTGCCCAGGACACATTGTCCATCAGATCCCTCATCAGACAAACCAGAGGGAGCGCAGGGTTGGACATCTGCGCCTCCGTCAGAGCAGTACTAACTCCAGAGATGGGAGTTCAAATCATTCCCACAGGGGTGAAAGGACCTCTTCCCAAAGGAACAGTAGGCTTATTATTGGGACGCAGCTCTTCTACTCTAAAAGGACTTATGATAAGTCCTGGGGTAATTGATCCCGATTATGAAGGTGAAATAAAAATTATAGCCAGTTCTCCAAAGGGTATATCAGTAATTTCACCAGGAGATAGAATAGCACAGTTACTAATAATACCCAGCCTACATGATAAATTTTCCAGTCGTACTGTAGAAAGAGGTTCCAAGGGATTAGGCTCCACAGGTGTAGATTGGGCTATGCTTTCTTTAAATTTAGATTCTCGCCCCATGCTAAAACTAAATATTCAAGGACATGAATTTAATGGGCTACTGGATACAGGTGCATACCTTAGCATCATCTCTCGTCAAGAATGGCCAAAACATTGGCCATTACAACAAGCCACTCAAACGCTTCGAGTGGGTCCGTCCACCAAAAATTCAAGTGGCAACTAATCCCCATAGAAGTGCAATGGTATTAGATTGGAAGGATCCTGAAGGATGTGAAGGAACTATACAGCCATATGTATTGGATCATCTTCCCGTAAATTTATGGGGACGAGATGTCCTAGATCAATTAGGTTTGACATTAACAAATAACATCAACCAAAATGCACCCACTATTATGACTAGACAAGGTTTTAGGAAAGGAAAAAGATTAGAAAAACAAGAACAAGGTATAGCAGCACCAATACAAATAGATCAAGGAACAGACAGACATGGGTTGGATTTTCAGAAAGGGCCACTGAGACAATAAAAATTACTTGGAAATCAGAAAGACCAGTATGGGTTCCTCAGTGGCCCCTGACTAAAGAAAAGATACAAGCAGCCCATGACCTGGTCAAACAACAATTAGCGGAAGGACATATACAACCTTCTGTATCTCCCCATAATACTCCCATTTTTGTCATCAAAAAGAAATCTGGTAAATGGAGATTATTGCAAGATTTAAGAGCCATTAATAATGAGATGGTTATTATGGGACCTGCTCAATCAGGGATTCCTCAGTTGTCTGCTTTGCCAAAAACCTGGTATGTTTTAGTTATAGATATTAAAGATTGTTTTTTTTCAATTCCAATTCATCCTGAGGATAGTCCACGTTTTGCATTTACTATCCCTGCACTGAATCATGAAGGTCCTGATCAGAGATATGAATGGAAAGTACTCCCTCAAGGGATGGCTAACAGCCCAACTATGTGTCAAATTTATGTTAACAAAGTAATCCAGCCACTTAGAAATCAAAATCCTGAACTACAAATATTTCACTATATGGATGATGTATTATTAGCACACAAAGATAAAAACACATTGCTAGAATGTTATGCCACACTTACAAACTTATTAAAAAATTATAATCTAGAGATAGCAATAGATAAAGTACAATTAAATTTTCCAATTAATTATTTAGGAGTTCTATTATCCTCAACCATGGTCCGTCCACCAAAAATTCAAATACGAGTAGATCAACTCAAATCACTTAATGACTTTCAAAAGTTATTAGGAGACATAAATTGGATAAGGCCTTATTTAGGTATACCAACAGGAGAGTTGGGACCTTTATTTGATATCCTAAAAGGTCCATCAGATCCAAATTCACCCCGAATGTTAACGCCTGAAGCAAGAAAGGCATTAAAAATCATTGAAACATATATGGAAAATATGCATTTGGATAGAATTGATATAAGTTTGCCTTTACTATTTATTGTACTACCAACAAAAAATATTCCTACAGGAGTATTTTGGCAAGAAGGTCCATTATTATGGATACATTTATCTTATTCTCCTAACACTATTCTTACTAGGTATCCTGAGGCTGTAGGACAATTAATACTCAAAGGAATAAAAGCAGCAAAGGGAGTGTTTGGAATTTCTCCCAATAAAATTATTACTCCATATACTATGAATCAAATTGATGAGTTAGCTAATGAGTTAAATACTTGGGCAATAATCATGTGCAAATCTAATGTTTCATTTGATAACCACTTACCATCTAATCCTTTATTGTCTTTTTGGTCATTGCATCCTGTAATTTTTCCAAAAATGACAAGAAAAACACCTATCATGAATGCTCCAAATATATTCACTGATGGGTCAAATAATGGTACAGCAGCAATAGTTACACCTGATCAAACTTTTACATTTTTAGTACCCAAACAATCAGCTCAAAAGGTAGAGCTTAATGCAGTTTTACAAGCTTTTGTGATGTTTAAAGATTCTGTATTTAATTTATTTTCTGATAGTCAGTATGTAATTAATGCTATAGTATCTCTTGAAGATGCTGGTAGGATTTCCCCTTCCTCTACTGTTTTCTCTTTGCTTTCCACTATACAAAGTCTAATCTGGGACAGAAAAGATCCATTCTTTATAGGACATATCAGGGCACATACAGGATTGCCTGGAGCCCTTAGTTTGGGCAATGATTTAGCAGATAAAACTACACATGACATACATATTTTCTCTACACTAGAAGAAGCTATAAATTTTCATAAAAAGTTCCATGTCAATGCTAATACTTTACAAAAGCGTTTTAAAATAACTAAGGAACAAGCTAGACAAATAATAAAACAATGTCAAAATTGTGTGACCTTTTTACCACAAGTTAATCTTGGAGTCAATCCTAGAGGATTGATACCTAACCATATTTGGCAGATGGACGTCACACACTTGCCAGAATTTGGAAAATTAAAATATTTGCATGTTACAGTTGATACTTCTTCTGGATTTTTGATGGGCTCCCTTCATGCTGGAGAAAAAACTAAAGATGTTATAGCTCATTGCTTACAAAATTTTGCCACTGTGGGTGTTCCAAAACAGTTAAAAACAGATAATGCCCCTGGTTATTCTTCTACCTCTTTTAAACAATTTTGCTCAACATTTGGCATTACTCATATAACAGGAATCCCATACAATCCACAGGGACAAGGCATAGTTGAAAGAGCTCATCAAACTATTAAAATGTACTTATTAAAGCAAAAAGAAGGAATTGGGAAGGGGTATATATTCCCCAAAGATAAACTTAAAATAACCCTTTTTACTCTAAACTTTTTAAATTTGGATTCATCAGGACTTAGTGCTGCGGAAAGGCATATGTGTCCAAAAAATGTACATAAGCCCAAGGTACTTTGGAAGGATATTCTAACAGGACAATGGAAAGGTCCTGACCCAGTGATTGTCTGGAGTCGGGGGTCTGTTTGTGTGTTTCCACAGGGAGAAGAGCAGCCGATTTGGATTCCAGAGAGATTAACCAAGGTCCTGACCCAGTGATTGTCTGGAGTCGGGGGTCTGTTTATGTGTTTCCACAGGGAGAACAGCAGCCGATTTGGATTCCAGAAAGATTAACTAAAGCGATTTCTACAGACCAAAAAGAAGATGATTTGGCTCAAATCCATAACAACTGATATCCAAAACTCCAATTTGGCTATTCTTACATCTGCAACAGAACCAGGATGCTTTTTTCAATATCTATTTTATTATTGCCCTTTGCCATATCATGAAGTTCTATTTAGTTTTTTGAGCTCATACAGACCTAGGTTAATGTTTTGCTGATCAGTTCTATTTTTTGACTATAGAGTTTTTAAACATTGCAATGGAGATTTCACCTGTAAAAAGTTATAAGGCCTTTACTATAATGTTATGTGTTGTATGTATTATATTATGTGTGCACACTTGTGTTTTGTGTTATATGTTTGAATGTATGTATGTCCATATATCATATATGATGAGCGCTCATGATAAAATGGATCCAAATATTTTTTTTTCACGTGATTTATATGGTTTAATTTAAATTGGGTAAACAACTGTTGAGGATTGTTTTAATATGTAAACAAAAAAGAAGGTTAACAGATCTGTTTGTTTACTTTCACCTTTCCTTTTCATTATATTTAATAATTCTTTTAAAGATAATGTAAATTATTAAGAAAATTGTTTTCTTTTAGTGCCTTCTGTAATGTTACATAATTTTTTCTTTAGCCATTATTGCCAGAATTCCTATCTTCATCCCAGTGCCGGTGAAGACAATGTAAATTGTTAAGAAAATTGTTTTCTTTTAGTGCCTTCTGTAATGTTACATAATTTTTTCTTTAGCCATTATTGCCAGAATTCCTATCTTCATCCCAGTGCTGGTGAAGTCAAAGATAAAACCAATCTACAGCTTCTACAATAGCCATCACTGAACTGCTTGCAGAACTTGCCTGGACACATTGTGAGCTCACCTGTATGCATTGTGAACTATCTGTTGGTGCAGCGACTTGTGGTAGTGTTGGGGTATTTTTGCTGATGATGTCATTGGTGGTACAATTTTTCCAAAAGGAGCCGTCAATTGGCTTGGTGTATCTTCCTCCCTTCTGCTTGTCATGATCGTCCAGCTAAAATTTGGGGGCCAACAGAGGTGAGGCAAAGAACCTCACCCCCCCGCTGGTACAAAGACCTCTCCACAGGTGTGGCTGTATACTGGACTGGTAGTCAATGACGGGTAAGATCCAATTGCAATGGTACCAACCTAAGGACCATATGTACTATTGGACAACCTAAGGCAGGCACGGTCCCTAAGCCACATGCTTGTTGTTTAAACAGAGAGGGGGAGATGTTGAGAGCCACAGCCGAAGGGGCCCCAGCAAACTTCCAGCTGCCAGCAAACTTCCAGCTGCTGGCTGATGATTGGCTCACAGCGGCCCCAGCAACATCTAGCTGATTGGCTCCTCGGCCCCAGCAACATCTAGCTGATTGGCTCCTCTGCGGTGATGCTCATTGGGCTGTTTCCCTGCCCTTTCAGACCATGGAGCTGCTCATTGGGGGACCTTTTTGGCTCCGCCCACATGACCCAGCCAATCGGCCTCAAGAGCAGGAGGATTGTGGGAGGTAGAGAGAAGCTTGTGTGGGAGAGAGGCTTGTGGAAAGCCGGTGGTGGCAGTTGAGGCTCTGAGGGTTTTTCCTGAGAGGCTGTTTTGTTTGGCGTGTGTGGTTCTAAAAATAAAGTTAGTTTCTTTTGACAAGTGGCTCCTGATTGTGCCCAGCCAGACTGCGGCAGTGCCTTCTCTGTCTCCTGGTGTCCCCCATGTGGCAGGCCCCTCAGTGCCATCTCTCAGACCCATTCTGAAACTCAGCCTCACAAAGATCCTTTTCTGCCCACCCCATTTCTTGGACCAGCAAGCAACATCAGTCATGTCCTCCCTGAGATCCTGCCCCTGGCCCTGAGCTGTGAGATCTCCCTCTCACATGGATCCTCCTCTGGGAACCTCCTTAGAGCTGCACCGTCACTGTTCCTCAGTGTCTGACACACAGGCAGATGCAGAAAGGTGCAGAAAGGACAGCTACCTTTGACCAACCTTCCCAACTAAGGTGGAAATACCATGGAACCTTGGTTCCAACTAAAGTCCTCAACTTTGAAAAGCTGAAGTCCCTTAAACATCAGAGGTTTCAAAAGCTCTTCCTTTATGAATAATGTGAGCCTGTGAGGATCCAACGAAATTGGAAATAGTCAACCTACATATTAGTTTTCTAAAAAAGTGTTGAATGTAGAATTCTCCAGTGGTTCTAGAACTGGGAATGGAGTCACCATGTATCCTATATTTGAAAGCAAGCCCAAAGCAATTTGAGTCCAACATCCGGACTTTCCACCTAAGACTTAGGGGGAAACAGCAGAACCAGGCCTGGTACCTCCAGCCCTGGGCTACCCTCTCTCTACCTGTCTGATCAGAGGGTAGGAGAATATTCTAAGGAGAAGGGAGGTCCATGGAGAAAAGCATCCCAGTCCCTTGCCAAGACCATGAGGCTTCTGGAGGCTGATGGAGGCTGTAAGAGGGGAGGGCAGGCCTCACCTGCCTGTAAGTGGCTCAGTACCCTTGGCATCCATCAGTGCCTCTACTGTTGGTGCCACTTGGGATTCAGGTTAGCGTATGTATCTGTTAAGAGAAAGCTCGACATGTGTTCCCTGAAGTTTGGGGCAAATTCTAGACAGAGGCTGGAGCCTGCATCTCTCTTAGGATTTTCTGAAGCTTGGAGGCTGGCTGTAGCAGCTCACACAAGCAAGCAGCGTGGGGATATGGTAGAGAAAACACCACCTTCACTACCACATGTAGCCGACAGCTGGCGCCAGAGAGAACCTCTCTCCTCCTGAAAGGGGATTAGGAATGAGCACTAGGGGAATAGAAAGAAGGAAAGCCTGACTGCCTCTTTATGGATAAGTCCTCAGCTACGGGGAAGTTAAATACTGCCTCCAAAGTCCACGTGTCCCGTTGGTGTGGGTTAGGGTTTGGATATGAGCTGTCTCCTTGTGGAACGATTACATTCTGAGAACTGTAACCTAATCAGTCTGTTCTAACTAACTGGGTGGTAATGGCAGGCAGATGGGGTGTGACTGCAGACAGATAGGGTGTTGCTGGAGGAGGCGGATCACTGAGGGTCTGACCTGGAAAGGTTCATCTTTTTTGTGATCCCTTTCCCTTTCCCTCTCTCTGCTTCCTGGCCCCTGAGTAGAGCTGCACTCCTCCACCATGTCCTGCCATCACGATGTTCTGCCTCAAACTTGGGCCCAGAACCATAGAACCAGCTATCTATGGGTAGAGATCTCTGAGACCATGAATCAAAGTAACCTTTTCCTCCTCTAAGTTGTTCTTGTCAGGTGTTTTGCTCACAGTGAAGAAAAGCTGACCAACACAAGATGAGACCACCATATGAGCCACCAGCCAGAGTCAGACCTGCACCAAACCTCAGGAGGCCAGCAGCACCTGTCACCCCACGACTGACCAGTTCTCAGGAGGGAGGACTTCTGCTCCTTCTCTTCCCCCTCCTTGCCCTCAACCCTGGAGGACCTAGACCCTCAAAAGGGAGAGGGGTGCAGGTGTCTGAAAAGGCAATCTCCATACCCCCAAGTCCAAGGAGGCAGGAAGGGGATCCGCCCATGGCTTTCTCCTTCCTACAAGTTCCTGGGGCCAGGGTCGAGCTCTTCTCTGGAAGAAGGTTGGCAAGGAGGTCTGAATGGAGTTTCAGATTGAAACTTTAAACTGGGTTCATCTTCTAATGAGTGAAGGTGACAGAACAGTGGTGGCATCTGCCCAGGAAGTTGCTGAGGCTGGAGAAGCATCAACATGCCCAGGCAAAGGTAATGATAAGAGAAAAAAAAAATCCCGACTTTTATTTATTTCACCCCAGGTGAATTAAGACTGCCACAAATCACAGGGGGCCTCACAAATTTGTAATCTGATTTCAATGTTTTTCGGAGCAAAGATTTCTTTAATCATCCTATTTTTCTTTTCATTTAACCCACCCATTTTATCACAAAAGGAAGATGGTTCACCCCAAGACACATGCCCAAGCAGAAGAACCCAGAACAGCTCATGCCTAATTTCTGATAGGGTTAAAGGAAGCACCAGGGCTTAGCATCATCCTAATCACCCAGCTGGGGATACGGGGGCAGGGAGGGGCTCTTTGGATTCAAGCCACCTAAGAGCTTCTTCCACCCCAGGACACTCTGAGGTGGTGCAGACACACACCTAGACTGAACAGAACAGTGCCTTGAAGTCAGGGCTTGGCATCCATCAGAGACTTTGAGGCCAAGGACACAGGGCTGGAAGACAAGCCACACCATGCACATTCAGGACACGGGCACCCCCATATTCACATGTAAGTTGAAGAAAGGCCAAAACAAGCCCCAAACATAAGACAACTGGATATTCTACCGCCCTGGACAGTCCACCCCATTACATTCTCTCCACAATTGCTGGCCCTTGAGCTTCAGGAGTGGACCACCTGAGGCCTATTTAAGGGAAGAACATGTGAGTAAAGAAATTTCCCACCCCCCAGGAAAGGAAAGATTTGTTTCCAAGTTTACCTTCAATACCACTGAATTGTTTCATTTTTCAAAACGTACAGGGCCAGCCTTCCTTTCCTGTTAGAAATTGTGCAAACATGGCACCTCTTCAGCATGCCTTGCTAACCACGGATTCCATTATGTGTTTAATAATTGACTATTCAATAGAGCATTGATGCATTTTTGTCTGGAACTAATTCACCTTTGTCTGTGCCTCAGCACGAATGTTCGGTGAATCACAGATGGGATCGTAGAAGTGCTTCGAGTGCAGGCTGCCCGGCACAGATCCACGGCCTCAGGATTATTCATGTCAGGCCCTGTGCTCAGAAATGTTCTAGCATGCTAAAACCACCTGAAAATGTGATTTATGAAAGCCATGGAGTGCGGGACTACACCTTTTCCCTTCTAATGAGAACTAACAAATCACAGTCTGCAGTCCGCTTAAGCCAGAGAAGAAATTGTCGGTTACAAAATTAACAAAAATGACGCCCTTACAGCCATTAAGGCCGTGGAGCTACCCAGTTGGAAATCGGGCCCAGCTCTGTTGACTTGGGAAGGAGTATTAGCAAAGGCATATATCTTGGCTTCTCTTTAGTGAAAGGAAAATCCTCACACACACCCTGAAGAGTTTCCACCACGCTTTCTTGGTTTGGATTTCTGGGTTTGGGCAGCTCTGCAAATGCACAAATGGTGCATAATCTTGTGATGAACTGGGTGCATGGTCCTGCAGGGTCCTTTCCTGGAGAGGACCGGCTCTGTGCCCACGCTTGAGGCTGAGCAGGGCTAGTGTGGCACGATCATCACAGATTTTTTTTCTTTCCTTCTTTTTTGTTTTTGTACCAGGGAATGAACCCAGGGGCACTTTAACTGAGTCACGTCCCCAGCCTTTTTTTTAATATTTTATTTGGAGACAAGGTCTCACTGAGTTGCTTAGGGCCTCGCTAAATTGCTGAGGCTGCCTTTGAACTCGTGACCCTCCTGTCTCAGCCTCCTCCCAAGCCTCCTTGTGCCACTATGCCTGGTGAACATCACAGATGTTTTTAAGCTTAGAACTTGTTCCCAAATTGTTCTCAGGCATCATAATCACTTTTGCTATTTTTATACCAGAAACAGAGAATGTGGCATGGGTCTGGGTGGAGAAGCCCACCCAGAGGGGAAGGGTCCTCCAGCCCGGAAAGGCTGGTTGCTTGGGCCTCTTCCCAGATATGAATTAACTGCAATGGGGGAATGGAGGGAACGAGATCACAGGAGAAATATTTCTTCTAGTCATTTGTATAAGCTGGGTATTTGATTCCATAGCTAATGTATCATTTTGTATCCGTTCACTTCAAAAATTCTGGCACAGTTAAATGTCCAGGCCTCCTTATTGGTGCAGCTAAAGTTTGCCAATGGGATTTTCTCTGCTTGGGGACGTGGGATCTGGATTTTTATTTAGTGAGTGCCCTATAGTAATGGATGACTGAATTCATTTATTCCTTGAAGGCAATCTGCTTCTCAGTTAGGGGGCAGGAGAGGACAAAGAGAATACCTTTCTCTTCCATCACACATTGCTTTGACTAGTTCCATTTTTTTTGTTTTTTTACTTGAATGCAGACATGCAAATTAGCATGCACCCAAGGGCTAAGGATGGCCTGTGCTTCTTGGGGCAGCCAGAGCCATTATAATTGAATCTACACCTGGGCCAAGATGGGAAGGATTTGGCCTGCCGATCAATTTTTCTTTTTTTTCACATCAGCAAAGTTGTTAAAATGCCCTTAAAATCATTGTCCAGGTCTTGAGCCTCTGATGAACAGAACCCAGATGCTGTGTTCACTTTCTTGACCTCTGTCAGAGTCGTCTAGCTGAAGACTGAATGCCCAACATTTTTAGCTATAACTATGACATACAGCACTTACTGAAATACAGACTCTCTTCTAAGTTGTCTGTACCTATTATTTAATCACAACTACTATATAAGGTAACTATCTCCAAATTACAGATTTGGAAACTGAGGTACAGAGAGGCTATGCACCATGCTCTTAGTCACAACAGTTGGGGAGCTGGGCTGGGGACACAGATTATGCAGTGCTCTAGTCTGTGTCCTAAGTCACCAGGCTACGGCCTTGCATGAAATAGAAATAGAGCATGCTGTTATATCATTCATGGTCTGAAAGGTTTTGATCTTTCTGGATTTCTTTATTCAGTCCCTACTAAGTGTGTGGCATTATGAAAAATCTCAAACGAATAGTAAAATAAGAGCACAGAACACGATCTCTAACTCCATGATCCAGATGGAAAGACAAGACTCGTGGGCGGGTGGAGAGCATGGGCCTGTGGACAGGGATTACAGGCGGCGCCTCTGGGCAGCTGGGTGAACTTGGCAGTGTGACTTGCCTCTCAGAGACTCAGTTTGCTTTTTGTTTATGAAACACAGACACTGAGCTTGGCCTCCAGATGTCCTGCTCCTGTGCGGCGAGGTAGTCTTCGTATTGGCCTGCGGTAGATGGTCCCGGCTGGGACCATCTTGAGGTGGGAAGACATTAGGCCCAGGGTTGGGGCAGCCAGCATGTCCTGGTATAGCTTTGGTCTACTGGGGACAGTATGCTAGTGTGGGTTTTTAAAGAAAGTACAGCAGGGCCACCACCTTCTTGTAGCCTCAGAGTGGACAGGGGACACCAGATGCAGGGACTATGATGTGAATGCAGTCCCTGGAGTAGTGTGACATGGTGACCCTGGAGTGGGAGAGAAGAGCATACAGGTGAAGGTTAAAGAGGAGAGACTTCAGGGGAGGGGGCTGCTGCTGAAAGAATTTTTTAAAGGGAATATCTAGAAATGTTTAATATAAAATACATGCTGTCCCTGCTCCATCTCCTTATGAAAGCATCAGCAAAAGCCAAGCCATTTGTTCAATGCTTTTGAGAGTTGGACTTGGGAGTGCTTTACAAGAGGTTGATGGGGAGGGTAAATATAACACCTTGAACTTGGCCTTTGGGCAAGAACAGAGAAGTCCACATCCCCACTGCTGTTTGCCAAAGAGCCAACTCCAAGATTACAGGGACCAACGTAAGTGTCTGGAAACCCACACTGCAGAAAGGGAGGGTGGCAGAAGAGTCCTGGGCAGGCTTCCTGGAGGAGGAGGATGAACTGGCTGGAAGCAGAAAGTAAAGATGGCTTTCAGAATATTAGGAGCCATAGCTGTCCCATGATGTGACCTGTGAGGGCACCAAGAAGCCCCTGACCCATTGCCTGTCTGTCTCAGGCCTCTGTGGCACGACAGAATAACCTCTGACATGTGAAAAGCACCCCTGCTTCAAAGAGGAAGCACACTTAGTACATCTGGCCAAGTCTACCAACTATCTGGGTAGAAACAGGACATTTAGAGGGCAACAGGCTGAGCTATTTCTAGAATAACCTCCCCAAGCCCCATGGTTTGAGGGTTCCTACAGTGTGGGGTAGGGAAGGCATTACTTGAAAGAAAGAGAAAATGGGAAGGAGCAGATGGCTCATGCATTCATTCAACTCACCTCCACTGAGCTCTGTGCAGTTCTGCCAGATGCTGGGGTGCACCCTGTTTCCCCCTTCCAAGAGTGTTGCTCTGACAAGAGTATATAAATAAAAACCAAGTATATCTGCATTCAATCAGACTATAAATATCTGCATCCTCCCTAAGGCCAAGGCCTCTACTCAGGGCCTCCCCAAATGACACTGGCTGCTGGGCTGGCTGTACCTGGGCTGCACACACACAGAGGGGTCCCCTGCACATCCACACCCAGCAGAAAGAACTTGGAAGACTGCTGGGTTCTGATTCCAGCAACAGTATGAACTTTAACGGGCTTGGCAATAGATAGTTCTAGAAGAGGAAATATATTTCTGGCCAGTTGCTGGCATGGTCTCCTGTGCCACATCTCTCCAATCATCACACCTGGGGAGAAGAATGGGTGTTGACATGAGCCAGACACTGGCTTAGAGAGTCACCTCTAAAAGGTAGGTGTGAGTATTGCCATCAACAGGTTGAGAAACTCTCTGCGTGGACACCTGCAGACAGTTATTCAGCTGCAAATGGCAGGACCAGGATTCAAGGCTATGGGACATGTAACATCAGTGGCTGACATGATAAACCTGGCTTCTAGCATGTTTCCGCTCCACACTCCACCCCTGCTGAATGGTCAGTGCCCTGCATATGTCTCTGAACCCCTGTGGAGCTCTTCTAAGTCCCACCCCTGTCTGGCCAGCACTCCTAAAACCTCTAGTGGATGTCATTTCCTCTAGAACACTTTCCTGGACACCCTCATCCACTCACCTGTCATGTCCTTTACTTCTCTTTACCTCTTGAGACAAGAGCCAGCTCAGATTGATCCTTTAGCTCGTATCCTGGACTGGGACCTGACTCAACTGGGACTCAAGAATTATTTGTAGGAAGAAAGGGAGGTGGGAGGAAGGGAAGGGGGGTACCATCTCCCAAGGACTGCCACAGGCCTTTCTTCCAATCCTACAAGGTCTGACCTGCCACCACTGCCCCACCCCCCACCTCAGATCTGACAAAGACAGTGACTTCTCTATCCCCAGATCAGGGGCACAGTTTCCCAAGCTGGGGCAGTAAATTGACACTGCAGTCAATTTTTAGTCTTCCCGAAGGGCACGATTTGCCGGCTGGTGATCTGCAGTGAATTTCTAATCACAGATCAGCCGCTCCCCCTCCTGCCGCCCTGACGGGTCTCCAGGGCTGCTATGTGCTGAGGGAACAGGGACTCTGTTTGCCTAGAATCTGTAGGAAAACTAATCAGGAAGGGGGACTGCGGCTTAAGGCTTCACGCAGGCTGCTAAAGCCTCCTGCAAACACTTGCACCTGATAACTGTCCTCTTGATTCTGGAACAGTTCAGAGTGGAGAGCATCAGCCTCGTGTGGGTGATTCTGTCACCCCTGCTTACGGGGCCCTGTGAGCGGTATCTCCAGAAGAGTATGGAGACCAGTGATGCAGAATCTGTGATATGGGCCAAGATGGATCTGAGGCTTCCCAACTTACAAAGCCCTTTGTGTCTGTGACCTCAATGAATCCTCATCACAGAAGCATAGGGGGTGACATCACAAAAGCTCTTCTCTTACTGGACACTTACAAGATGTGAAGCTCTATACTCACTGCCTTTACAAATGCTGCCTCTTTTAAGTACATGCATCTATGAGATAGGTGGGTTGTTTTAATTTTTTTTTTAAAATTTATCTCAGAGATGTTAAATTTCTTGCCTAAAGTCACACAACTAAGCAAAGGAAGTTCTGGAGCTTAAGTTCAGATCTGATAACCAACACCAGGCATTTGACCACTTTGACAAACTACATGCCCATTTCACAGATTTAAAAAAAAAAACAGTACATCGTCAAGACATAACAGGATTTGAGCAAAGACACAGAGAGATGAGCAGAGAAGTAGAATTGGATCCAGTGGAATTTAAGTCTTGGCTTGACTTAAAAGATGCATAACCTGGGCAAGTTTCTGATCTCTGCTTCCTCGGATATAAAACAGGGATGACAGCACACAGGTCTTGGAAGCCTGTGTTCTGCAAAACCCCTCAAAGTGCTGCTTTGAGACTGTCAAAAGATTCTCCCTCTCACTGTCTTCTAGATTTCTAAAACCTGAAGTTCTTGGAAGCCAATGAGTTCTTGAAACTCAGGCCAACAATGGCCCCAGGGTAAAAGCTACTGTTGAGCCCTGACCATGTTTCAAGCACTGTACTTGCACTTGGGAGCAGCCTGCAAAGTGGGGATTTTTATGAACTTGACAGATGAGAATGGGGCACAGAGAGAGCAGATTCCGTCTGGGGCATGGCCCAGACTGTCTGGCCCCACCCACCTTGTTGCCACATCCCGCCTGTGATATGCCGTAGCACCTGTCAATCACCTCCCAGTGAGCCTCTTACCACAAGAAAAAAAAAAAGAGACAAACTGCCAAGTATCACGGATACACGTATGGCTGAACTTTAAACAGAACAGCTGAGTAGGTTAAGAACTTAATTATTTTGCCTTTTATTTTTTATTTTTCAAAACAAAATGCATTTACCATGTGTATAAGAGCTTTTTCTTTCTGTTTGCAAATAATATTATTTAGCCTTCTTTTACTGAAGGAAATTTACTTAGGAGTAAAAAAGAGAGAGAGGGGGAAAAGAGAGAGAAAGAAAGGAAGAAATTACAGTGGATAAAAGACCTAGGGGACATAATTACAGAAATTCTGCAGGTTCTGCATTAGCTGGAAAATTGCAGCCATTTCATTGTGGGAGTAAAGCTATTTTCTTTTATTTTAAAGTGGATCCTTCACCTTCCAAAGGGCTAATTATGGTGCTGCCTACATGTTGCACTCACAGGCCCCAATTTCATCTTTTCATTAACCACCCCGGCAAATAACAAAATTGGGCCTACACTCGGGAAGCATCTTCCTGATGGTCCCGTATAACAGTCAGGAGGGAGGCGATGATCACTCACTCGTGACTCTGTCCGTGTTTTCCATAATTGAGCCCCCCCAAGGACCTTGTCGGAGGCCCCTCCCCCGGCTCAGCCATGAGAAATTCAGGAAACAAAGCAGGTGGGCGGCAGGAGCAGAAGGAGGTCCCGGGAGGGCGACAGCCATGCCTATTAAGAGGGGGAAAAAAAAAACCCAAATGATGTTTATGGAGCATTTTTAATGTTGTAGGAGAATAAAAGCAGGATATACAATAGGTAGACAGTGTGATTTCAACTACGTTAAATGTATATGTATATATACACAAATATATTTATTTATATTCTGCAAATTAGGATGTATTAGCTCTAGAATATCATTATCTATCATTATGATATTTTAGTGTTAATACATATCATCTTACAGAATTCTTGAATATCCAAACGTAAGAACTCAAGCCCAAAAGCTCACCAAAAGGAAGGAATCCAAAGCCGCCTCCTTGAGTTTTCAAGGACACCCTGAGAAAAAGGATTTTATTTTATTTTTTTTTTTCTAGAAGCTGCTTCTCACCTTTTTTCTGCAAACCCTCTTAGCGGGGTTATTAATCCCCTTGAGAGATCTCAGCACCTTTCCATCTCGCCCGCTCCTCTCCCTAAGCCACTTCATCCCTCTCAGGACAAGCCTCCCTCGCCCGCACCCCTCAGGGCACCAGCAACATCAGGCTATTTGGGAAATACTTGAGCCTCAAGGTTTGAAATTAAAAGGGCGGGGGGCGGGGGGGGGGCTGCAGGATTGGCAGGAAAAGCTGCCAACGGAAGATCCAGCTTCAGCCTTTGGAGTGATAAGACCTGCCAAGCCCCAGGCACTGCCTGGCGCCTCTTATGAGGCAGGTACCCATGGCGCTCTGGGTGTCCTGTTCTGCACGTGCGCATGCGCAAGAGCATTCTCAGTCCCCTCTGTCCCTTGCATGCCACTAGTCTTGCTGTGTCGCCTACTCTTCAGCCGCTGTGCTCCGACTTACCTGAGTATCTCTGTCTCAAGATCCCTTAGACTTCCCACTGGGCTCACAGCCTGTCTTTTTAACAATTTCTGGAGCCCCAATACTGGAACCCCCTTTCTCACCGCTTTTGCAGAGAACTTAAAAAACTTGTTTGATTAGCATGCAAAGAATTGAGAAAACTTTTTTTTTTTTTTTTTTAAACAATGCTTACCATCCAGCCTAGCAAAGGATGGGACAGCTAATAGGCCTATTAAGGCACCTTGTCCTTCTGCCCAAATGCAGAAACAGCTACTGTTTTAAAAATAGCATGCTTTCATCTTTCAAAGGAAATATGCCAACATTTTAACACTGGCTGCCTTTGGGTGGCAAGGAAAAGTTTGGTATTATTTATTTCTTTCTATTTCCTTAAATCTTTCAAATTGTCCATAGCCAGCATGAATTGCTTTATCATGATAAAATTCTCCCATGTAATATGCAACCTGCCTGATATCTGGTTTAATCTCCACAACAGCCTTAATAGGGAGATATTTATATGCCTATTTAGAGGTTCAGAGAGGTTAGGCAATTTGCTCAAGGTCACACAGGCAGATGTAGAAATCAAACTAGACCTTAGGCCCTCAGCCACTAAATCACGCTGTTTGTGCAGCAGCCCAGCTCGTGCTCATCCTGCAGGTGCAGAGTGGGCACGTGCCTGAAAGCTTACCAGGTTGCCTGAACTTCCTTGCCTGGCTCCCCACTGTACATGCGAGAGGTTCAGTACATTGAAACCCAGGAGGCTAGCCTTTCCTGGGGGTCGACTTTCCTATACTCGTCAACCTCAGAATTGGCCCCGGTGACCTCACTAGAGGCCTATGGAACCTAGAAGTGGAATGTGACTTGTTTCACTTAATAACAACTTGGGAGGACAGGACATAAGGAGCCAGCTCACACTTCTCCCAGTCCCTCCCTTTCCTCTGCCACAGGCAAGGTCCCTGTAGGGTTTAGTATCAGGTGTTCCCCAAAGGCTCCTGTGTGAGACAATGCGAGAAGGTTGAGAGGTGACATGATCCGGCTATGAGAGCCTTCACCTAATCAGTGCATTAATCCCCTGATAGGGATTGACTGAGTGGTAACTGTAGGCACGTGGGGTGCAGCTGGAGGAGGTGGGTCCTTGGGGACAGTGCCTTCAGGGTATGTATTTTGTCCCTGGTGTGAAGAGGTTCTCTCTCTCTCCCTCCCTTTGTCCTTTCTTGTTGCTGTGTCCTGAGCCACTTTCCTCCACCACACCCTTCCCCCATGATGTTCTGCCCAGAACAATGGAGTCTGTCATCTGTGGACGGAGACCTCTGAAACCATGAGTCCCAAGTAATCTTCCTCCTTTAAAATTGTTCTCATTGGGTCTTTTGGTCACAGCAGCAGAAACCCTGATTAAAACCGTCCCCAAGAAGATCCGTGTGCAAACGTGGGTTGAAGGATGGACAGGTGACCTGGGAAAGCACTAGACCTTTGTTTTCCTAAGCTGCTGGAGTGTGGGGTTGTTTGTTACCACTGTGGGACTTGATCTACACCGACTGACTTGATATATGTAAAGCTGCAAATGTAGAAGCAATTACTGGGCCTTTCCTAGTCCGCCATCCTGGAGGGCAGAGCAAGAGAGCCGTCTGCATTTCACCAAAGCATTAGTATGAGATTCCACTTGTCCTTTCTGAAAACGATCTTGGGACAATTATCTCCTCCTCCGGGGTGTACTTCCACAGCATGCTCTCTTGACGGGACAGGCTGTCAGAATCCGTCCCCATCACGGGCTCTGGATCTGCAGGCCAATTAGCGCGTGGCTCTGAGACATTATGGGACCATGTGGAGGAGAGCGCTTGGCCCGCTCTCCTCCCCTCCAGGGGCACAGAGCTCCCACCAGCTGCGTTCACAACTGGAGGCAGGAAGCTCACGGGCCATCTGGGCACAACATGAAGCAATAAAGATGGACAGAAGAGAGACTGGGGGTAGTGCATCAATTACCACCTTGCGGTCTGAGAGCCAGAGAGCCACACGGCCTTTATAGACAATCTGTGCTCTCTGTGCCTTTAACAACTCTGCCTTCCAGGGGAAACGGTGACTTAACCCTCCAGCTGCAGGCTCAGACTGAAATGAGTAGCTGTCATCGCTGGGAAGCAGGCGGGAGAGGAAGCAGACACTGCCTCTGCCACCATATGAAGTGGTCAAGTGCTTTGGCAAAGAATCCCTGGGGGGATGAAGATGGTCATCTCATCCCTCGGTGACTTAGCTGATAGCTCTGTTGATGACGGTTCCATCCAGTTTGCTCTTCCCTGAATTCTTTCCTTCGCTCTTTCCATACATAACTCCTTCCTTCTTCCCCTCACTCTGCCAGTGAGGACTCAGCACAGCATTGCTGGTGCTCTGCAGCCTGAGCGGCATGCAGAGGAGGTGCCAGCAAGTGGGGCAGGGCAGAGCCAGCAGGTGGAGGAAGGAGACCTGGCCACCACTCACATGTCCTGGTGGTCAAGCAACAAGGCTTGACCACCAGGACATGGATCAGGAGGGCTGCCTGGAGGAGGAGGTGAGACTTGATTCTGAGCTTTGATAATTAGCTTCCTGGGGACACAGTTACAAACAGATACAAAGGTATCTATGAACACCCACAAAAGAAACCGATTCTGGCTTAAAAGGAAAGGAGATTTGCAGGAAAACCTCTTGGAAGCTGAAGAGCCAGTCGGGAGGGCAGTCAGAAACCCAGCAGCTCTGGGTCCTGCGTGGCAGGAGCACCTCCCTGGTTCCACCAGGCCCTGCTCTGAAAACAGGTGGATGCCACCGCTTCTAGGGTCTTCATTCCTCTGCTCCATTTCTAGGACTGTCCCTCCCACTGGCTGGGGCATGGTCTAATGCCTTGGTACACAGTCCTGGCCAGACAGAATGGTGCTCTCCAGGACAGAAGGAGAAGACCAGGAGGAGCCCAGGGAGAAGTTTCTCTGAAGGAGGTGGCCACCAGCATCCAATGCAGTCCAATGCAGGCCCCATAAAATGAAGATTTGCTCCCGGGCATGAGCAAGCTTCAGAGTGGAGGTGAAGACAGAAGCTAGAGGCTCTGAGTTCAGGATTCCCCGGAGGAGAGAAGGTGGGGACAGGGTGCTTGTTTGAGAAGTACAGATAAGAGGAGGTGCATGTTGAGTTTTTAAAGAAGTCACTGCATCCGCCAAGGATTACTGCTAGGACAAAAGGAGGCACAGGGAAGAGGACAGGGCCAAGAGGCAGCAGGAAGGGGTGAGGGCCTGAGCAAGGGCTGGCCTTTGAACTGTGTCTTGGTCATTGCAGTTTGTCTTTGGCTGCTAAGAATTCTCCATCAATCAGCTTCTTGCTCTGTCGTTGGTCAGGAATATTATTCTAACCTTCATGATGACAGGGCTGAAGGATGACCAGATAGTTGGTAAAACAATTTTTTTCTGGGTGAAATGAGGATGTTTCTAGAAGAGATTAGCATGTGAATCAGTAGACGGAGTGAAGAAGATCTGCCAATCTGAGTGGGCATCATCCAAGCTGTTAGGGGCTAGAACAGAACAAAATGGCAAGGGAAAGCGAATTCTCTCTCCCTCCTTGAGCTGGGACATCTATCTTTGACCTCAATGAAAGGGTTTCCCATTCTCCTGCCTCTGCCCCTAGGGCTACTCATTACTCACATGAGCAAACCCTCTGCTCCCATCTTACCCCTGCTCTGATCTCAGGCCTTCAGACTCAGACTAAATTACACCACCTGCATTCCTGTTTCTCCAGCTAGCAGAAGACAGACCCACCGTGGGACTTCCCTCCTTCCACCATCATGGGATCCGATTCCCATAAGAGATTCCCCCTCTTATGATCTCAGTATATTATCTTACTGGTTGCTTCTCGGGAGAGCCCTGTATAATAAAGCCCCAGTTTGACGATGAGTCCTTGTAGACAGAAACCATGGCTTTGTAAATAGAACAGGAACCGTGCTGCATAGAGAACTGCAAGAACAGCACTCTAGAACTAATTTGCATTATTGGATTGTGCAAGACTGTGTGTTCTGATACTCTACGACAGTATTTGGCCAAATCAAATTTTAATTTTCTTCTCATTAGAAGTCTGGGGAGAGGCAGTTGGTACAGCAGCTCCATGATGTACTTAACATATCAGGCTCCTTTTATTTACCCACTCACCCACCCCTTAGCAGATGGATTTGGACATCAGGCTTGCTACCTCACAGACTCAAGATGGCTGCTTGGTCTTATATCCACAGTCTAGACCAAAAGAAAGAAGGAGGAGAGGGACAGGGAGCTCCTGTGTTTGTAAAGCAAAACCTTCCTAGTTATCCCAAGTAGACTCCTATTTGCTTCTTATGGCCACCTGGAGCTGCCAGGAATCCACCTGTGGGGATTTTAATACCCTCTGGCTTCTCTGCATCCCTGTCTCCCTCCTAATAGCATCTTTCGGGGTTTCCTTCTGAGGGTGGCCTCTCTTCCACTATGTGAGTCTTAGTAGGTGAGGAAATTCAAAGGAGTCGGCAACACCTTCCTCAGGACAGCCAGGGGAGTGTGTACTAATGTGGTCAATCAGAGGGCCTCTCCCAGGACTGTCTAATGACTGAGAGATCATAAGAATGTCTAAGATCTGATCGGTACCCTGCAGTGACATCCCAACTGGACCATTTCTACTAAGAGCTCCTTCCTCAGGTTCTTGCTTTCTAGCTTTTCACGGCTCTTTCTAAGCCCTGATCTCCAATCTTCCTGTGCGTTCTGGGGTCCAGTCCTACCAATAAAGCCTCTTCTATGGGGTGAGCAGAGACTGTGTTTGTTGATGGTATCAAACAGATGAACAAAACCCTAACAGTCCATCCCCATCACCGGCTTGCTGTGTGAGACCCTGAGAAAAATCCTCTAACCTCTTTGGGTAACAATCTCTTCATCATAAAATGATGGCTTATTCTTTAAGTGTGACCGTTCTGAACAATTTTAAAATTCTGATCACTTACAGAAAGCCCTTTTGTACCAAATAGGCTCTAATGAACATCAAGATCTGCATTCAGGTTTTAGAGGCAAGGGTGGGATGTAAAAGCTCCATTAGGAAAGACAACGGAAGCACTGGGGTGCAGCTGCTGGAGCATTCCTTAGACAATTAAGCCTAGGTAGACGCCAATCAGAATCCACTGAGCGCCAGAATGCAATGTTTTCATTAGCAAAGAGTATTCTGGCCATAATTTCCAGGGTCCACTTAAACTGCCATGATTTCAACTGTTCTTGGATCTAAGACCTCTTAATTACTCCATTGTAAAAGGTGTTTTTAGGGGGCATTTGTTTTCCATCTGAATGCCTCTTTTGCAGCAAAACTTCAGCATAAAGGGAAGAGACCTCTGTAAACTCAGTCCACACCTTCAAGGAAAAAAAAATGTTTTCTTAGAACAGCAAAGTGGCCCCAGTTTGGCCTTATGTTCTAGCAAAAGCTCATTGCTTAGCTGCATTTAATAATCCATGAAACATTTCTATCAACTTTAGTGTGTATGAATTGTGTGACTGCAATATGGGTAAAATAAAATTTAAAAAAAAGTGAGAGAGAAGCAGGAATACAAAATATGCAGAAAATGAAAATAAGTGAGATCTTAAATATTTGATCAAGGCCTTCCCTTTTCAGGTAGCCAGTTACCATCTTGGGCTCTCGAATGCCTACAAAAGCCACGGAACACCATTCTGAATTATTCAAATGACAAGGGGAAACTTTTTTCTTTTTACTACTTTTAAAAAAGCCTGTAGCCTTTCAAGCTAACCTTTACTTAAATATTTAACAGAGACACGGGGTCAAATAGAAAATAGCAAAATTTCTCAGTCAAATACTCAACCTGTAATTATGAATCGGTTTAGATAATGCAGTCCAGCCAAACTCCCTTTGGCCTTTTTCTGTGTTCTAACAATTCTTTCCGGAGTGAGGAATCCAGCCTAGCTTACTTGAAAGCTTGCATCCTAGAATGCTTTTAATCTACGTATTCAATGATTTTTTTTTTTATTCATTCAATTCTGTTTTTCACTTGTTTTTTTTTTTTTCATTCATTCGACAAATATTTTTTGAATACCCACCAGGAGCCCGGCACTCATCTGGATGTGGAGATACATCCAGAAATAAAATATATGATAAAGACTCAGCTCCTGGGGCTGGGGATGTGGCTCAAGCGGTATCGCGCTCACCTGGCATGCGTGCGGCCAGGGTTCGATTCTCAGCACCACATACAAACAAAGATGTTGTGTCTGCCGAAAACTAAAAAATAAATAAATAAATACTAAAATTCTCTCTCTTTCTCTCCCTCTCTCTCTCACTCTCTCTTTAGAAAAAGACTCAGCTCCTTTGGACCTTACGCTTAAGTGAGGGAGACAGACAATAAATAAAAATATACTCTAATAACAAATAAGAAGTACTCTGAAAGGGGTGGTGTGTGGGAGTGCGTCTGGTTTTTGGCAGGTGGAGTTTCAGAAGGCTGATGAACTGGGCAAGCTGTCTTGAGACTAAGGGGATGTGTCCTGTCAGTGAGTGACAACAGCAACACAGCTATGGGGTACAAGTATGCCCAGGACATCTGTTACGGCTTGGAGATGAGGTGTCCTCCCAGAGCTCCTACTTGCACGTGACTATTTGTCTTGAGACCTGCTTCTGGGGGACTCGATCTCACCCATCTTCTACATAAAGTCCTTCTCCTTTCTCAGAGCCATCACCTAGGCACCTTCCTTAAGCTATAATGGCAAACAGGATCCAGGAGAAATTAAACTTACTAATAAGGGAGAGGACCAAAAATTCTAACCCCATCATACCCAGGATCCAGTTGCTGCCTGTGATTGTAAGCAAAGAACATTGCTCACATGTAGGTATTTTCCCTTCTGAATGTTAGGAGTCAGGGGTCTCCAGAATGGATTTCTCAGCCACTGCCTCTTTCTCACCCAGGTTAGGTAAAGTTTGGCTGTTACATGAGGTTCCTATCTCCTATAATAAGTGGTCACTATCTCTTGCCCAGGAAGCCAGTCTCCTTCTAGAGCAAGCCTTGATCTTCACTAGCCCAGGAAAGAAAGCTTTGATTCATGGGGTCTAATTGCCCAGTCTTTCCCTCCCTGGCCTAGGGTCCTGACTCATAATGACCTGGCCTCTGATTTTAATCTGAGAGCTCCTACCAATCCATCATGCCACAGGCTACACAGAGATGCTTAGAAATCCCCAAGCTCTCATAGCGCTCCTGCCATGCTGGGACATAAACTGACTTAATAAAGAAGAACCAAAGATCATTATTCTTGTATACTTAGATGTTAAGCTACTTAATTCTCCCCCAAAGCTAGTTGGGGGGAGAATTCAATTACAGTGAAGGAAACTGAGGCTTGGAAAGGTAAAGCGACTTGCCCCAGTTCATCAGATGGGAGAGAGGGATCCACAAGGCATGGACCTCGCATTTTCAGCCTGAGTGGGAAGCACCCTTCCTCTGGGTACTTACTGGGTGGTAGCTGGGTGCTCCCTGTGCTTGGAGGTCACTGTTCCTGCCCAACTAACCTCATGAGAACACTCTGAGGATCTGTTGACAAGAGAGTCAGGACCTACATGAGCTTCCAGAAGCACTCCCCATCCTCAGGTGAGGGCCTGGCATTGTAGTTAGGAATACAAACCTTGACATCATCCTTGATGTTTTTTTTGAATAGTCCAATTCACTCCTTTAGGAAATCCGATTGGCAGAAACTGGTGAGTCTTGACCTTCCAGACCCTCGCAGCAAGTCCCTTGTGAGTGTCAGGAGTTTTAGAGGGTTTGGGGGTGGGGAGCAGAGAGGCCAGACTGCATTAGGGAAGCAAATTAGAGACCCATATTACCTAAGAAGATCTGAGAGGCTTAGGACCTGAATCTCCCAGGCCCTAGGCTTTTGAGGTCAATTCTTTTTTTAATTCTAAATAAATTTTCCCTTGCTGGTCCTAGCTCTGTATTTTTTTTTTTTTCCTAAAACTGCCCTTCTCCATCCCCTACAATTGTGTAAGCTCAGGCCCCAGAAAACCTTCATGCACTCCTGGTTTGAGGTTTCAGCCCTCAGAGGGCAGGGCTGGAGAACAGAGGTGTAAATTTGTCAGGAGAAGGAAGCAGGGGCGCAGTAAGAGAGTAAATTCTCATCTAACATGGCAGAAAGTCAATAGATAAATCAAGAAATCGCTATGTAAGCTTATTTTTTTTTTTTTTAGCGACAAGGGGTGACCACCAGAAGAACTAAACGAAGGAAATGATAAAAAGGGTTGTGGGTGAGAAGCAAGGGCGAGAGGCCTGTTGCTTCCATTAGAAGCACATTACAGGCAATCATTTTATTTTGTAAAAAGTGCTCATGCATACTTTGATATACTTTGTAATTCAGCCCTAAAAAAAAAAAAAGAAAGTAAAGTGAAAATGAGAAAGAAATGGAATACAAAATATAGGAAAATAAAAAGCAAACTCAGGTTGGGATTCAGGGCAGGAGCGCGGGGGCGCGTGGGGGTGGTGGGCGTGGCTTGGGTAAGGGGCGGGGCGGGTGGGCCCTTGTCCCCTAGGTCCCACCCTCGGGGAGGGAGCCTGCGGCCCAGCGGCTGCGTTCACACTCCGCCCACAGCGGGGAGTTGCGGGAGCGCAAGGTCAAGTGCGCGTAGACCCCGCCCCCCAGCGTGGGGGCAGGGAGGGCTAGCCCGGGACAGTTGGTCCCAGCCCCGGGACAGTACGGGCCCCGAAGCGGCCCTGCGTGGGGACACCAGGAGCGATCCCTGCTGCCCTGTCCTCCAGCGCGGGCCCAAGTTCAGCCCGACAGATCCCCAGTCCCCGTCGCTGCGGGTGCCACTGCGGAGCCTCGCGACTCGCAGGTAAGAAGAGCCAGGGGCCCTGGCCCGCCCTCCTGCCTGTGCCAATGTGGGCACACGCAAGGACCTGGATCCCGGAGAGACACCTGGGCCCACGTGACTCCCGGTGGCGGCGGAGACTTGGGCGCCAGGTGGCGGCGGAGCTGCGGATTCCTGTAGCCCAGCACAGTTCCGCCCCTGCTTCCCAAACTGCCGGTTCTCGCTGCGTCCACCTGCGCCCCCACCCCACTCCGTTACCCGTTGGACTCCAACCTCAGCAGGCAGACCACCTTCTGCACGCGTGCACGCAACAGTGTAAAATAATATCCACTCATCTTCCTCGTGTGCTGCTCAGTGCTCACCTGCCACTGGGCCAAGTACTGGGGTCACAGTGATGGGCTTGGGCTGGCAAATGTGGTGCACACCGCGTGAAGGGCCGTGCAGGGGAGCGACCTACACGAATAGATAATCCACACACACAGGTGTAAAAGAGCTAGGAAGGAGAACTCCAGGGTGCTGGAGAACGTTTATCAGGGCCCCAACTGCAGAGGCTGCTGGAAGCCAAACTTTCATGGGAATCAGAGTTCCAGGGTGGAAAACAATGGAGCAGGCTTGTTGGGAGAGAGTGTGACTTGTTTGAGGAAGGGGAGTCAGAGGGACTGGCCTGCAGAGAGCTTGACTTCCTCCTGTGTAAATGGGACTGTTCCTACTTACTGAAGATGAAAGCCCTGTGTGTAGATGAAGGTGCCCTTCCAGGGGAGCAGTCAGGGGAGCAAAGTGGAGATGTTCTGTGGGGACTCTGGGTGGCCTCTAGGGCTGCAACTCAGCAAACTCCCTTCCCCTCTCCTGAGGACGCTCTCCTCTGTCAAGTGAGGGATTTCAGTAGAATCTCTTAGATGAGGTCTGGTTTAGCCATTCATTCTTTAAACATATAACTGGTGTCCACCTTCCCTTGCTCTGAGGATTCTGAGAAATCAGACAGAGGCGCTGCCCACAAAGTGACAGTTCCAGCCTGATCAAACCCAGAGTAAGGGGTCCAACACTCTGGCAGTGCCCCAGGTAGGACCTGGGTCCGACCCCAGGTCCCACCTGGGGCACTGCCAGTTGTATGAGTCCCGAGACTTGGGGCTCACGCTTTACCATCAGGTGTCAGTTGCTTCATGACTTTCACTGGTGACTCTTAGCTCTTGGGGTCACCATCTACACCTGGTCAGAAGACTCCCCAGGAAAAGCAACTCTGCTGGTCCCTTGCTGAGGACCCTCAGACTTTGAGACCCCCATGAATTTGGGAGACCCCTTTGGGCTTCAGGATTCACCTGTTAGTCACTTGGTGTGTTTTATGGGCTTGAATAATCCCAGGGTCTCCTATGGGTCTGTTGGTATAGAGGTAGGATTTGCTCCATGGAAGCTGACTGGGAGGCCCAGGGAGGGGGGACACAGTCCAGGGAGGAACCTGGCACCATTTGTGGGGAGTGACCAAAACCACAGGATAGATGTTAACAAAAAGGTGTTGGAGGGAGAGGGAGAGATGGCAGCCCTGGTGCAGCCCCTCTGTTTTCTCTCAAAGACCACAGCTCCTGTTAAAGAGAGAAGGGAAGCTCAAGTCTTGGTGGTCACAGACCTGGCAACTCTGTCCCTGACCCTGGACAGTCACTTATCTCCTGAAGTATGAGGACAGTGGGAGCTAAACAGGTGCTTGGCGTATCATTGTCCCTGAAGAAACATTAACTCTCGCCCTCTCCTTCCCCTGCATGAACTAAAATAGGAGTTAATAACAGCGCCTACCTTAGTGCGTTATCCTGGAGATTGTCTGGATACCTAAAATACACTGAGCCTGCTGACTTGTGGAGGATACTACTCTGCTGCAGCTATTGTTATGCCTTGTTCTGGGTAAACATCCTGGGTGGAACTAAGCAGCAGGTGGGTTGGGGGCAGGGCAGGGACTTAGGGGACTGGGCAGGGTGATTAGAGGGGTAGTTGGATTATCTTGTGTAGTAGTGGTTTCCCCAGAAGCACAGGCCTCCATGTGAGAGGGATGTTCTGCATGATAAAGGGCCTGGGGGAAGCTTCTGTCAAACCACAGTGGTCCAGCCTATGAAGACTCAGGCCAGAAAAATAGCACAAGGTGTTGGTGGTTGGGGAGAGAATAAGATTGGAAGACATCTAAATGGTCTTTTTCAATGTTGCCTTTAACACATGGCCCTATACAGGTGCCCTTCAGGGGGCTACCTGCCTTTGCCCTGCTGACCTCCACCAACCAAATGGGTATGGGAATTGTCTGGGGCTGTCTGGCTCTCTGTGAAGACCAATTTTATAACCTCTGCACCTGGAAGAGTATCATGTCTAAAATGCATGAATAAAAGAATGAATAAAAGAAAATAAGCCCAGAGACAAATTTTTTTGCTGTATACACATGGTGTGTTTTTTAAAATGGAATCTGTAGCCCAAGAAACATAACTATTGTTTGTTGTTGCTGTTGTTTTGCTGAGGGCCAAGCATGTTCATGCATGTGGCAGCTTCGTGATGAACATGAAGGTTTGTGGTCAGATGATGTCACTGCTGTCACCTCCCATGCATCACAGAAGTTCACCAAACCTAAGCTTTTGCATCTGTAAAATGGAACTCAGCATTATGCAAGTTAACTACATGAAGCTCTGACCTCAGTGCCCACAGGCAGTATGGCAAGCCCTGAGTCTATAATAGCTGGTGTTATTTTTTATTATATTTATTATTTCCCTCATAATCACCAATATAAAGAGGAACCACAGACCCAGGTGTGTGGCACTAATTCTGGACTCAGAATCATGTGGTAGCAAAGGTACTTTGCAAACACTAACCAGACAGTTTGTATGAAATGTAGTGAATTCTTGTGTGTTTCATTCATTACTTAAAGCACTTGACTGTGAGATCTTAAAAGGAAAAAAAAAAACCTGGAAAATTATAATTTATATGACTTTCAAGTTCAGGTATTTTATCATCTAGATAAATCTTCCAGGCATCTATGTTAAACCACTTTGAGCTGTCGAAGCTCTTAAATAAAGTGGCTTGTTCTGACCAGTGTCTGTCTGTGATTGTTTATCATAGTTCCCTGGTAACGATGGACAGATCCCAATTTGCAGGGCAGGCCTCAGGACAGCAGCTCCTGCCCATTTTTTTTAGCCTTGCAGTTCCACACGACGGTGTTGAACAAACCACACTGGACTCACAATTCCCTCGTCACTGTCTCTGTCACGTGCACATAACCCACGTGCCAGTTTAGAAATTAAAATAGCAAAGGATTCTTTGTGTGTGTGTTGGTGCGTGCATGCATGCTGAGGGTGGAACCCAGGGCTTCATGCAAGTGCTCCAGCAATGAGCTACATCCCCAACCTCAGAAGAGCCAGGCAACAGTTGCTAGTGTGAATCTGGAAATCAGCTCTGGAGTTGATGGGTTTGTGAGTGAGAGTGCTTTGCATGAGGGTGATAGCATCTTCTGCAAGCCTGAGCTGTCTGCTCTCGCTTCACAGGGGTTCTCTCTCTTCCCTGACCCCTTGCCCAGGGGAGGCCTGACATCTTCCTGTTCCCTACTGCCTCTGCCTCTGGCCAGAGCTGCCCCTCCGCCCATAGTCCCTGGGCAGCTGCAGCCTGTGGCAGGAAAGCCTTCCTAGGTCGGCTCCTCTGCCTTCCCAGGTAACTGTGGGCACCTCTGCTGCATGCCCCTCTCCAGCTGCCCGAATCCTCTTCTGCAGAGCTGGGAGCACTTCCACAGCTATCCAGGGGTCCTGCACCTGGTGTTGTGCCTGGCCCATCATCAGATCTCTCCTCCTTCCTTTCTTCCTTCTTTTCTACAAATGTTTCAGTCAGTGTCCTGGGGATTTGAATAAGCCGTAAAGATGACACAATCCTGACCCTCGTGATGAAGCCCACACACATCATGAGATGGATTTAATGAAAACAGAATTAAGTACATAAATATCCACAGTGACCCATCATAAACCGGGTCAGCTGCCATGAAGGAGGGACCCCTGGTGCCACGACTATGTGTGGAAGTGGGACAGAGACAGTCAGTGTGGACTGCTGAGAGCCATAGCCCAGTCGGAATGACGCATGGCATTTTTGCCAGAACAAAGTGGTTGAGAGGTGACACCAGCAAGCCATTGAGATGATAATGGTTATGTTAAGCTGTGTATTCAATTGTATATTAGACCCCTGCTGACCGCCTAGGCCTGCTACTTTGGAGTTCTCTAGGGGATTCCTGGAGAGTTCCCATTGGTTGGGAAAGTGCGGGAGGAGGGATTTCCGGAGGAGGGATTTCCAGGTGGTGTGTGGTGTGTCCTCAGAGAAGGCCAGTGCGTGGCATTAGTGGGAGTGCGGAGAATAAAGGAGTTCCTGTTTTGAACCTACAAGGCTGTGTGGCGGCTTGGTTATTTTGTGCCCAGCCAGACTGCCGCAGTGGACATAGGTTCAGCAAGCCCGTAGGTGTCCATTGGAAGGTCATATTCATTTATTCACATGCCTTTAAAGACTGTTGTGTGTATTTTCTATAAATTCTGGTAAACAGTGTTTTGTGCTGTGGGTAATCCTACTGAGAATGTGTATTTTTTCCTTGTAATTACTTTTTATTTATATATGACAGTGGAATGCATTACAATTCTTATTACATGTATAGAGCACAATCTTTCATATGTCTGGTTGTATACAAAGTATATTCACACCAATTCATGTCTTCATACCTGTACTTCGGATAATAATGTCCATCACATTCCACCATCATTTCTAACCCCCTGCCTCCTCCCTTTCTAGAGTCCTCTGCCCTATCTAGACTTCTTCTATTCCTCCCATGCTCCCCCTTCCTGCCCCACTATGATTCAGCCTCCTTATATCAGAGAAAATATTCAGCATTTGGTTTTTTGGGATTGGCTAATTTCACTTGGCATTATCTTCTCTAACGCCATCCATTTACCTGCAAATGCCATGATTTTATTCTCTTTTCTTGATGAGTAAAATTCCATTGTGTATATATGCCACATTTTTTTAATCCATTCATCTATTGAAGGGTATCTAGGTTGGTTCCACAGATTAGCTATTGTGAATTGTGCTGCTATAAACATTGATGTGGCTGTGTCCCTGTAGTATGCTATTTTTAAGTCCTTTGATTATAGACCGAGGAGAGGGATAGCTGGGTCAAATGGTGGTTCCATTCCCAATTTTCCTAGAAATCTCTATACTGATTTCCATGTTAGGTGCACCATTTGCAGTCCACCAGCAGTATATGAGTATACCTTTTCCTCCACATCCTCGCCAACACTTATTGTTGTTTGCCTTCATAATAGCTGCCATTCTGACTGGAGTGAGATGAAATCTTAGAGTAGTTTAATTTGCACTTCTCTAATTGTGAGTGATGATGAACATTTTTTCATATATTTGCTGATTGATTTAGGCCCCAACATTCTTAATAAGACTCCTTTGGCACAAGAATTAAAACCAAGAATCAATAAATGGGATGGATTCAAACTAAAAAGTTTCTTCTCAGCAAAAGAAACAATCTGTGAGGTGAATAGAGAGCCTACATCTTGGGAGCAAATCTTTGCCCCTCACATATCATATAGAGCCCTAATCTCTAGGGTATATAAAGAACTCAAAAACTAAGTACCAAAAAAACAAATAACCTAATCAATAAATGGACCAAGGACCTGAATAGACACTTCTCAGAAGAGGATATACAGTCAATCAACAAATATGTGAGAATGTATATTTTTAAAACAACTGTGCTCTAGCTGCCAAACAGAAGAAGGATCCCACTGCTCTGGGTCACATATTCCATGGTGGTCAGCTTCCCTCCCCGGGTGAATCCAGCTGGGCGCCCTAGTTGTCATTGTCACCCATCTCATCCTGGGCGGCAGCAGTAGATGGGCATCCTGCCCTCCCCCAGCTCCATCTTGCAAAGTTCATGGCCAGAGGCCTCTCCCTCCCAAGCCACAGAATCCACTGGAAAGCCTATTTGCTTTCTCCTTCCTTTGATACCTCTGAGCATAACAGCCTGAGGCTCCAGCATAGATTTGCTCACCCAGTGGCTTGCGGGCTCCCATCTGAGAGGAGAGAAGGGCACAGCCCACCTCAGATGTCCAAAAGGTTGGGCCCACTCACTCATGTGCATGCAGCTATGGCACAGTGGCTGGGTGGTTCCCCCACGCCCTCACCTGCAAAGCTCTGTCATCCCAGCACAGAACCAGGGGACTCCAGAGGGACACCATGCCTGCCCTCAGGCCCACCCAGTTCCACTGAGAACAGGAGACAGTAACACCAAAAGACTTGTTTCAAAACAGGAGCCAAACAGCCCCGGAAAACATTCTCTCTCCCTAGTATATCCTGAATATTTTTAGTTATTTTATTTGTTTGGCCAGAGCTGTTGACAAAATATACCTTCCATCCCCATCGGTCTTAGATGTAGATCTTATTACGCGAGATTAGCTGTCATCTTCCCCAGAGCAAAGGAAGGAGACCAGCGTAGCTGTTCTAACATGGGGGAGGCCTCCATGTCCCTCCTGATGGGGTGGGCTTCACGGCTGCAGTGTAGACCGGCGGGTAAAGGCTGTATTCCCAGGGCACGGCTTTAATAGGATTGTCATCATGTGGCTTGTAGCCACAGAGCAAAGAAGAGGGAGCTCTGGAAATCTCCCTTCCATAAAGGCTGACACCCAGTGATGGTATTTATGCCTCTTGAAAGCTCATGTTAAGTGGTGGATATTTATGAAAAGGGTTTTGAGAAGTAAATGTGTCCATCAGTCAACCTGGAACTTTTTAGAGCTCCTCAGATGGTGTTAAATTAGACCAGCCTTCTTCCTGCCTTCCGCCTCCATCAGCGCCCCCCCTCCCTTGCTTCCTCTTAGAAAAATGGAGTGTGAAAGCAGGGGAGAGCCCAGGCAGGGCCCTGGAACTGCCTTGCAGAAGAGAATTCACATATTAGAAGCAGAACTGCAGGGCTTGGTGCCCAGACTCTGGCCCTTGCTGACTGGGCACAGTGTCTGAGGGAGAGGGGAGCCCAGCTGACCAGCAGGTTCAGACTAATGGCCCCTAACCACAGTCAAGGCAGCTCTGGGGCAGGTGGGGAGAGGGGAATGATGAGGAAACAAGTGATGAAGCTAACCTGGATTGGGGCTCGGTGAGTGGCAGATGGGAGGGAGCCAGTGTTGGCGTGGGTAAGGGAATTTGCCACATCAGGGGAAGCGAAGCCTCAGAAGGCTGGAAATTTCTGTGTGAGCAGGTGATCATTAGGACAAAACGCCTGTTACGTGAATGAGTACAGAGGAGTTTAACTGGAAATTATTACTGACTTTGGAATGTTCATTTTAAAGATCAGAAACAGGTGTTTACTGAACAAACCCTATCCTTAGTATCAACGCCTGCTCTGCTTTGGATCCACCCCCCACCACCACGTCTGGCCACCTTCCGGGAAACTTTTAGGATGCGGATCCCCATCTTTCTGACTGCTTTCTTTGTGAGAAAAAGGATGCTAGTGTCGGTTAGCTGCTTGATATTTTGTCAGTAATCAAAGGATTGAAGATGACAGAAGCAGAGGGGCTGCCTGTTGTCAGTGTCACAGAAATGCCACACTACCTCTTGGCTTCTTCTGCAACTCTGCTTTAAGAAAATAATCTGAAAAGTGGAAAAGGCACGGTATAAAGATACTGTCTCCATCGTTGCTGATAATGGTGAAAACTTAGACGTGGTCTGAATGCACAGAACGGCAGGATCGTGAAATTATAGAACACCAGGTCAATGGAATATTATGCAGCCCTTAGAAACACGAAGGTTGGTAGCACGGGAAACCTTGGCAGCACATGCACAGTGAACAGGGTGCCAGGAAGGATCCATCCAGGCAAATGGTCTGCAGGGAACCCTCCAAGGGGACAAGAGTTGTATACGAACAGTAGAATTATAGATACCATTTTTTTTTCACTATGTCAAGTTTTTGGCTTTATTATTCCTATGATTTATTTTTAAAAATCTTAAAATGAGGGCTGGGGATGTGGTTCAAGCGGTAGTGCGCTTGCCTGGCATGTGTGCGGCCTGGATTCGATCCTCAGCACCACATACAAACAAAGATGTTGTGTCTGCCGAAAACTAAAAAATAAATATATAAAAAAAAATTCTCTCTCTCTCTCTCTAAAAAAAAAAAAATCTTAAAATGAACCAAGTTAAATAAATAATGATATTTTTGCTGTTTTCAGTTTTGAGGTCATCACTTTTTAGCAACCTGAATTCAATCTTTCAGTCAGCAACTTTTAAAGTAGGCTGGGCTCCCTGCCTCCCTGTCTGTGGTCCAGGGCTATATTCTGGGTCCCCTGGCCAAACTCGTACAGATGTGTTCCTGGCCCGGTAGACTTGGCCCTCAGGGTTTTATTGGTTGATGAAGGATAGTGGCCCTTCTGGTCTCCTTCTGAAAGGCAGAAGTGGCACGGGAAGAGGTGGGGATTCGGTTTGCACTTTAGGGACCTCATTGATGAAATTTCAGCACCTGTGTCCCCAACACACACACACACACACACACACACCCTAGATCAGCAGTTACCTGGGGCAACTCCAGTTGTTTCTCCCAGTCATCCCTATATGCACACACCTTTTGCTGCCTAATGCTGGGCAAAACCTAATGTCTGGCCAACAGAGTGTCCTAAGTGGCTCCATTGGCCAAACATGGGGGAGCCAGGACACGTCTTTGTTGGAGACAAAGATTTGAGTCTGAGTGGTTTATTTGGAGTGGATTCCAGGAAGCACCAACAAGTAAGGAGCTGGCCAAGGAAGCGTGCCATCAAGTAGACTTATGTAGATTACATCAAGTAGATTACACTCCAGTGTGGGAACTGGAGTGTCATCCTGCTGGTAATTCCCAGAGTTATCCTTTCAGAGGGCCGGGAGCTGGGTTTTCCAACCCTGATCCTGTTGGTCACCAGGTTGAGCATTGTTCCTTAGGGGGAATTAGTTGGGTGGGTTCTTCTGTTAGGTTCTGATCTCCAGGTAGAGCACCAGGGCAAGCAGAAGCAGATGCTGGTAGTTGGAAGCCAAGCTGACAGGGTTCCAAGACAGTGAGGCCTGAGGCAGAGGGTACAACCCTGGAAGCATCTACTGTAAACAGCGAGCACTCCCAGAGGCCAAAACATAAGACAACCCCATTCATAACTCCATGCTAAAGAACAGACCCAGTAACTCCACGTTGAAGACTGCATTAAATAATACCAACCTCCCCCCCCCCCAAAATTATGGGACCACTTTAAGAAAAATATTACCATACTTTTTCCCCAGTGAATCAGAATAGACCCCAATCTTGGACTTAAGAAGCCAAAACTAGTGCTCTGTAGCTGTCCCCTGGGAGACCCAACACTTGAAGAGAGAGCCTGGGTGTTTAATGAGATTTATCTGTACCTTGGCAATGTTTTCCCTTCTGTCATAGCTCTGGTATTTAATAATTTAATAAAAGCTCCTGTTATTTCTTTAGTAAATTGAGACGATTTTAAAAGAACACTTCATTGGGAGAAAACATTTAACCTCATTTGCATCAACTCATGATTATATCTCCCATGCCCTGTTTTAATATTAGGATTGGATTTACTACACAGACACTAGTGCCAGAAAATGGCAGAGAATTTCTGTAGTTATGGCTTTAGGCGCTGTGATAAATGTTTTGTAGTCATTGCCTTGATACTGAACACTCCATCTCCAATTAAAGATTTAGTAAGCTCTTCATCAAAATATCTTCATCAAACTATCACAGTTGAGGCACAAGTTACGGTCATGCTGATGTTTCCACTGAATTCACCCTGTGCTTGTGTGGGTCCCGATCCATATTGTATGCTTTTTTTTCTAAGCTTGAAGGAGGAATAGCAGCAGGAATTCAGGCCATAATGCAGCTTCCCTGAACACTCGCCATATGTTGATTATTATGAAGTCTCTTGGTACACTCATCACCACGAACAAAGGCTTCACTCCAAGAGATGATTTAAAAGTGTTCACGTAGCAAATACTATAGGGTCAGTGGCTGGAGTTCATGTGCTTTGAGTTATGGGCATTTTAGGATTTGTCCAGGAGGATCCTAATGTTTCAGAGACATGATTTCCCTTTTAAATCGTGGTCTGAGATGCATCCCAGGAAGACTGAGAGGACTGACCTTCTATTCCATGTGCTGTGTCCTGTGCACACAGCAGACATCACCACCAGGGCCATTGCCTGTCCTCAGAGAGAGCTCCCCATGGCCCCCAGGGGTCAGGGCTGGCTCACTAGCCGAAGCCTGTGGACTCTCCCTGCTCTTGAACCTTCATGTTTGTCCCTGTCGTTGGATGACAAAAGCCACTTTCATACCCCGCACCCCCCAAAAAAAAGGAATTCAAGAGGCAGCTGTTTTGGTCACCTTGTGGCTTTCCAGCCACCTCTGTGTCATGCAGGTGATAGTCATTTAGTTCAGTGTTTTTACCTCTTTCTTTTTTTTATCATTGCATTTTCCCCCCAGTTTCTTCTTCTTGCCCAGAAGATGAAGTAGGTAGGCCCAGATTATGTGCTATTTTCTCTCGTAAAAAGTTTGGTGGAAGTCACTTGTATTCGTGGGAATGCATTGAGATTTTGATTTTTTTCTACACTTCAGGGTGACTGCTCTGCTGTAGGTCCCCAGTGACCACAGCACCAGATCTTTCAGGACTTCTCTGTCCCCGTTGTCTGTGTGGCATTTGCTGCCTCTGACCAGGCCCACCTGGGGAACCCCTGTCTTAGGTTTTCCTCTCTTCCCTTGTGGTCCCTTCTCTGACCCCTCTCCTGCTGCCCTTCCTTCCTCAGCTGGCATTTGCAGGGGGACAGGCTTGCCTTGGCCTCCTCTTTCCATGCAGCCCACCTGGATGTTTCCATCCATATACGTAGACGCCTCCATCATCCTCATCTGCACCACGCCTCCTCTCAGGAGCCTGGCCTCTGTGTCCGGCTGCCTGTGTGTGACTCCTCTTGTGGCTCCCATATGCATCCACAGTCAGCACGCTTTGTGTGTTCTAGACTGTTCCTTCTTTCTCAGGGCTGGTGAGCACTTGCCCTGTCAGGTCATTTCTGAGTCACAGGTGAACCGCCGTCAGCCTGTCAGGAAGCCCAGGGTCAGTCAAGCACATAGACGAAGGCCTACTCCTCAAAACCGAGAAGCTCACAACAGACAACCACCTCACCATCATTTGTCACAATTCTGGTTGTGGCGGGGTGCAGTCAGGCAGCACCCTCTGTGTCTCTCCAAGAACAGTTAGAGAGTGGCTGGGACTGGAGCCACCTCCCAGGCTTCCTCCCTCTGCGGCTGCGGCTGGGGCCTCAGCTGGAAGGGTGGCTGGAGGGTCTCGTCACGTGGCCTGGTCTCCTCACGGCAGGCAGAGGGACTCTGAGGACACACCTCCCAAGAGGACCCTGCAGGAGCTAGGCCACTGCCTGGGCTCTACTCTGTGTCACTTCTGCCATCTTTTCCTGTGTCCTGCCTAGCCTCACGGGGACAGGAGACATGTCACCGTCTCACTGTGAAAAGAGCTTGTGGACAGGAGGGGAGTGACAGGAGGAGCTGTGACGGTGTTGGAAAGGCATCTTGCCACAGCCCCTAACGTGCCTCAGATAGTTGCCTTAAGTCCACAGGAGTTTATGCTTAACGTCTAATCTTTCTACCAGCAAATATATTTATAAGATATAAAAGTTAAGAAAAAATAAAAATATACAACAAAAGTGTCCCTTCCATCCCTGCCCCCCCCCCCGCCCCCCAGAGGATCCCTGTTGAGTCTTGTTGTCCTTCCCTCATGGTCTGTGTGTCTCTTTATATTTCACTCTTTTTATATAAAACACCGTCTTCTACACCCACCCTTCTGCACCTTCCTGTTTTCCCATTTCATCCGTCTGCAAGGACTGCCTTCGCAGAGGGCTCTCCGTCCCTCTCTACACGCTGTGTTCTATCCTGTGGTCACCGTGGCTTTCTAGACTGTTTTCTGGGTGGGTGCTGAGCCGTCTCCATCCCTTTGCTCTTGTGGACGGTGCTGCAGCGAGTACCATGTGCGTGTCCTCTTTCCTGTCAGTGAGTAACCAGGGAGGCCATGCCAGCCACAGGCATGCTCTTCCCAGCACCCTGCTTCTAGTCCCACCATGACTCGTCCCAGTCTCCTCTGTTCACACGGACTCCCAGAGGTCAGCAACATGGCCACTGCAGCGCCACACTGTCCAGCACAGAGCTCTGTGTCCACCCTGTACAGCAGAGGCAGGCAGAGACAGTGGAGGAGGAGGAGCAGGGAGGTGCCTGGGTACAGGTGACTGAGAGGCCTGTACTCCACCTCCTCCAGTGTCATCCGTCACGGTGTCCCTTGATGGCAGTTACCGCTCCAGACCTGTGTGGTTCCTCCCTCGGGGTCTTGCTAGATTCGCTGGCCTTTATGCACAGGGTGGAGGCCCACCCCCGAGCCCAGTGTTTGCAGCCTCGCTGGCCAGCCCAGGTCTGCTGCCTGGCAGCCTGTCCTGCCCCAGACTACCACCAGCAGGCTTTGTTGTGGTGGACGATGTGGATGGGGTTGACCAGAGGGCCATGAAATCACTAGTGAATTGCTGTCCTGATAAAAAGCCAACATCATGGAATGTTCCCTGCCCGAGGAAGCATCTTTGATCATTTCTATTAGGAACTGTATTCCTTAAGGAACATAGGTTGATTCGGTTAAAATAAAGTGACCAAACTCTAAGCTCCACAAGCAAGACTGTTCTTGACGCTTTAAAGAAGGCATCCTTGGATGGCATATGTTCAGGATTCTTTCTGTGGTAAGAAATAAAAACTTCACCCAAACTGGGTTAAGAAAACACTATGAGTGCGCCTATTGTAATAGAGAAGTGTTTGGGTATCAGGCCCAGCTGGATCCAGGTGCTCCGAGGAATCTGGCCTTTACTGTCTTCCAGTTCTTCTTACCACTGTGTTGGCTTTATTCTCTAAGGCAGCTGCGATGGCAGTTCTGGGCTTCTATGGTGTTCACAGCTCCATTCTTTTGCCCAGTGTGCAGATTGAACAGGGACTTGTTAGTCCTATAGAGATAATGTGTCCACCCCTGGACCAATCAGTTTTTCCAGGAAGTCGAAGTGCTCTGCACATCTTGATTATGCCAGAATCCTGAGGAGTGGTGGCTGAGCAGTTTGCAGAACAAAGGGAGGCCGGCCAGCACGGTGGGTGGCGGCGCTGTCTCCCAGACACGGGACTCCAGATCTGAATTTCAGACTGTGACACGTACCCGAACCAGACGGTAGGCCTGGGAGTTAGGAACAGGCTCACTGCGCCCAACTCTCTGCTTTTGTATATGTTCAAAAATTGGTTTAATAAAAGTGCTTTCTTAAAAAAATAAATTTAAAAAAAAGGTGCATCAAGGAAAGAGAAGGGGGCTTTTTTGAAAACAATCGACAAACCAGCCTCATGTCCCTGGTTGCTGTCTGATTTTCTTGCTTTGTTTTTCTTCTCGTTGTACAAAGAAACCTTGATCCTTCCTTCCCTCTAAGCTGGGGATTGGGGGAAGACATTTGACTTTAGATGGGTGTGGTGTGCTTGCAGGGATCTGGGGGATGTCACCAAAGGGCCCTAAAATCCATGTCTCCATGGCGCCCAGCACAAAAGCCTCACAAAATTCCAGCTGGGAGAGAAGGATGTGTGATCTGTGCCCACAAGTCTGCATCTCCCCCTTTTTTGTTGGTATTTGAGCCTGCGGGGGAGACAGGCCAGCTGAGGGCTTAGGAGGGCCAGGGCCTTCCGATCCATAGAGTTAGGGGGAGGCCCAGAAGCTCAGTCAGGAACTGGCTGCTGGAGGAGATCTTAGCTCTTAGACCACCTTTGCATTTCATAGGTGAGGAGTCTGAAGCCAGAGGAGTTATGTGACTGGCCCGAGGCCACACAGAGGATAGCAGGAGCAGAGCTGGTACCACCTAATGGTTGTGTGGCCTCCATGAGCTCGATTGCCTTTCTGAGCTTCTGCTTCCTCACCTGCCGTGGAAGGTGGAATCGTAGCCCTTCAAAAATGTCCACATCCTCATTCCTGGGACCCGTGACTACTGTAGGTCACATGGCGTGGGAGACTTATGGTGGCAGACGAAGTTGAGGTTGCTCATGAGCTGAGCTGAGGACAGGGAGAGGATGCTGGGTCCCCTGGACGGGCCCTTCTCATCACAAGGGTCCTTCTAAATGCAAGAGGGAGGCAGGAGGGCCAGTAGGAGGAGCAGCATGAGAGAGACAGCCCCAGCCTCGGCTGGCTGAGGACGGCAGGGGCCACAAGCCAAGTGGCAGAGAAGCTGGAAAAGGCGAGAAAGGCCTTCTGCCCCAGACCTGCAGACAGGAGGGCAGCCCTGCCCACGTCCTCATTCAGTCCCTTTGGAACTTGTCACTTGGCAGAACAGTAAAATAAGAAACGTGTATTGTTTTAAACCACTAGGCTTGGGGTGGTTTGTTAAAACAGCCATAGGAAAACCCCATGCCTCTAAGGGGCAGTAGTCATACTTGCCTCAGGAGACCGGCATTTAGAGTCAGGGACATGATGCAAAGCCAAGGTGCTCAATAACAGTAATGTCAGGGGTGGACAGTGGAGGTGGGGTCATTAATATAGAGTAGAGGAAGGGTAGTCAATGGCCATTGTCTTTGAAGAACCAAAGTTGGGGGGCTGGGATTGTAGCTCAGCAGTAGAGCATTCGCCTAACATGGGGGGAACCGGGTTTGATCATCAGCACCACATAAAAATAAAGGCATTGTGTTGTCTCCATCTACACCTAAATATATATATATATATTTTAAAAAAGAACCAAAGTTGGTGCCTCTGATAAAGTTCGAATAGTAGGAGGTCAGTAGGAGATGCCAGATGCCCAGCAGGGTGTCCGGTGGCCCCTGTGGGAATGCCCCACTCCCAGAGTCCATGAGGCCTTCCTCCTACACTTCCCCAGGACTCCCCACTCCACAGCACCATCCTGCAGGACAGGAAGCCAGAGCTAGCTCAGGGCTGACCCTGTGATGCTCCATCATAGCCTCAGGGATCTGTAGGATGTGGGCTCTGACCCCCAAGCTTCTGCCTGACCCTGTCCCTTGGGCCTTAAGGATGACTCACCCCTCACCCCCAGTGTGAGTAGGACTGTAGTGAGCTTACCCTGGGCCAGTCCCTGCTCGGGCTCTGTGACCATTTTCAGGACTGCCCTTGATGGCAGGTCTTTTTCCACTGTGTTGAAAGGAGCAGACAGGTTCCACAAGGTCAGATGTGTTGCTCAAGGTCGTAGAGCTCATCAGGGGAAGGGCAGGACTACAAACCAGGTTTATCTGGCTCCAGATCCAGCTCCTGGACAAAGCTGGTCACCAGGAGAGGAAGAGAGATGGCCTCCTTCACTGCTGACTCGGGGGACTCGGGGGTGCTGTGGCCTGTGGGAGTGAGTCCCCCCAAGTCCCTAGGTGGAGGCCTCCACAAAGGAACACCCTGCAGTCCTCCCATACCTCTGGGATGAAGGAGCCTTGGTGGGACAGGTGGGGCACCCTTGCTTCTCAGGGACTTTGAAGGGACATTCACACCTGTCATTTGCTCTCAGTCACCGTAACCATTTCTGCATTTTACTTTTCAAGCTGACATTTGGACTGGTGTGAGATGATACTGGGGAATTTTTGTTAATTGTTAATTTTCTCAGGTGTGATCATGACATGGTGGATAAGTAAGAGAGCGTCCTTGTTTTAGGAACCGTCCTTTAGTTTTGAAGTATTTACTTCGGGCAAAAGAGGTGAAGTAAACATGGCAACACGTGAATGACCCTTTGGGGACCTCTGTGTGGACGTTCCTTCTGTTGTCTGTTTCCCTATGATTATAATTTTTCATAGTAAGAAGTTGTTATTTTTTTAAGGCATTCACTGAGCCTCAGAATGTCTGTGACACAGCCCTAGGTTCCAGGAGAAAACCCCCAAGGAAGTCACTTGAACAGAGTGGAGAGGCCCCTTGACCCCAGGAGGACGGAGGCTGGGCACAATGGGTAGGTCTGGAAGGACATCAGATGGCCAGACCTGATCCAGACCTGATTCTGGGTCTCGTGGGTGCACAGGGGATCTGCCAGCCATCTAGGGTCAGCCCTGAATCCAGTAAATAAGGAGCAGCTGGCCCATGTCCCCTGTTGCCTGGTCGTGGAAAGCTTTTTTGCCATGTGACTGTCCTTCCACAAATGGGGGGTGAGTTTCCCTCCCCAGGGGCAAAATTCCTTTGCTTTATTTCGATACAGGAAAAGGACCGTGCTATTTTGATACACATCTCCTCATGGTGTGTACTACTTAATAGGCATTACATTTGTCACTGCAGATCCCCCAGCATGGCTTATTTATTTATATATTTTATTTTTGGCCAATTGTGTAATTGCTACGGTTTTACATGAAAAGTTCATTTTTCAAACATAGCATCGGAGCAGATAATCAGATTCCCCCATCTCCTGTTAGCCCCCTCTTCCTTTGTACTCTCCCTTATCAAAACAGCCAGCTGGTGAAGAAGAGCCCGGGACTATTGTTCTCCCCTGTCTCCTCTAACTTTAGGGTGACAGTATTGCCAAGGACGTCACCAAATCCCACAGCCTGTGCTGAGCATCTTTTAATAGAGACATCACTGCTAATCAAGAAGCCAGGTTTTGCCAAATACAGGATTAAGATACTCCCTAAATACAGTGTTATCCTCCAAACAAAACCATTCCTTTCCTATGAGCCTTTGGAAGTACGAACGAATAACCAATGACCTCTTAGTGGTAATTTCATAAATTCTCGGGGAAATGAATTGAATCAGATCAATATATCTGCAGATGCATCAGACTTTTTGAGCTGAAAGGGACTTTAAGATGAAGCTGGTACAGCTCTGTTAGTGCAGGAAACATTCATTTTAACTGCATAGTCAATTCTCAATTAACAAGGGTAATGGAGTGGAAGGAGGTCACTGATAATCAAAAATCATGGCGAAAATAAGATTATAGTCAACACTCGATTTTCTGAGGTCTGATTAACTGGCATGTGGATTAATTGAGGTTAAGACACAGTGGTCCCCAGGATGTCATCCCTTTGGTAATTGGCCAGCAGCTTCTCACCAGCTGACACTCCCACCGACCCTCTCTGCCCCAGGGAGGAGAGGGGTTTCCCTGGGTGGCAGTGACCTTGGGTGAAAGGGCACCAATGGTAGAGACTTCCTGGGAGCTAGGGAGAAGGGGGCTTGTTCCACTAACCCCCTACACACCGAGTCCATGTGCAGAGCATCAGAACTTCCCAAAGGCTTATTTTGCCTTATTGCTGGCCCCCCATCCTGATTTCCCATCCAGGAGGTCTGGAGTGGGACCTAGGAATTTCCATTTCTAACAAGTGCCTTGGGGTTGCTGATACTGCTTGTCTTTGAAAACTGCTACTTTCTAAAACAGGTTTTTCACCCCAGACTGCACATTAGAATCACCTAGGGAGCTTTTCAAAGCTACTGATGTCTGGACGTGCCTTGACCAAGTCCATGAAAGGCTGTGGGTGTGGGACCCAGCAGAGGAGAGCCAGAGCTCCCCAGGTCATGCTAATGCCCAGCCAGGACTGACACCACTGCTCCAGATAATGTTCCTGCCCCCCAGGAATCTGCCCAAGGCCACCTCATGATTCTCCCTTGGCTGTACCCCTCTGTTTATTTGTCTAATGTTTTTCTTTAAATCGAGGGTTTATCATGTAAATAGATTTATTGGAAAAGTAAATCACATATTCATGTAGGAAAACTATTTTAACAGGCCAGGAATGGGACATAAGCATAAACACAAATGTATTACCTGTTGACACTTTTAAGTTCTCACCTGGACCATCACACTTGGGGAGTCTCCACTCTGGGACTGTGCTTTTATTGTCTTGATTATGTTGAAGCCCTGGGGCCTCACACATTCTAGGCAAGCACCATACCCCTGAGCTGCATTCCCAGCTCTTTCTAAAATTTTTCTTTTGAGACAGGGTCTTGCTAAGCTGCTGAGACTGGCCTTGAATTTGCAGTCCTCCTGCTTCGGCCTCCTGAGTAGCTGGCCTGCACCACCAGGCCTCACTTGAAACTGTGTTTCTTTTTTTTCTTTTTTCTTTTTAAAGAGGGGGGGAGAGAGAGAGAGAATTTTTTAATATTTATTTTTTAGTTTTCGGCAGACACAACATCTTTGTTTGTATGTGGTGCTGAGGATCGAACCCAGACCGCACGCATGCCAGGCGAGCGCGCTACCGCTTGAGCCACATCCCCAGCCCGAAACTGTGTTTCTTGATCCTTTTTCTATTGCAAAGGTGATGAAATACACTTATTTTGTTTTTTTATACACTCTCGTGGACTAAGGAGAGCAGTGCTAGCTCCGAGCACACCTAATCTGCCAATAAGACAAACAGGTCTAAACGCAAGAAAGAGCAACTTGTGTTACACAATAGCCCTGATTAGGTGACAACCTGTACTTTCAAAATAAAGTCACTGGTCAGTAGGAGAATAAACTGTGGTGTCGACAAATAACAGAAAATTCCTCAGAAAAGAAGCCACTATTGATTGACACAACAGTATGGATGAATGTGAAACCATATGGACCTTGCTGGCTGAAGCCTGATGCAGGCGATGGTGACGTGTGATTCCATTTATACCTAAAACAGGGAGGACCACCATTTTAAAGACTTAAAATAGTGGTTGCTTCAGGAAGGGGGATGGGCTCAGCAGTGAAGGCCATGTTCCAGATGTTGCTAGGGTTGGAGTGACATGGACACCTGCATTTGTCAAAATTCATTGAATGGGGCTGGGTCATGGCTCAGCAGTAGAGCACTCGCCTCACACGTGCAAGGCCCTGGGTTCGATCCTCAGCACCACATAAAAATAAATAAATAAAATAAAAAGTTACAAAAAAAAATTTCATTGAATAGTGTGCTTGAGAGTGGCACAGTGCATTGTGGGTTCAGAGGCGAGGTGGGGGGACAGGAAGAAAGCTAAGCAAATCCTTACAGAAAGCGAAACCGACCTCTGGTCAGCATGTACCTGCTGAGGTGGGCGGGGCTGAGTGCTCTGCTGCCTTAGTCTTTGAAAGGTGTCAAGAAAATCTGGATTGATGAATGAATAGAAGGGTAGATGTATGATCAAATAAACTTCATAAAGTATTAATTGTAGATTCAGGGGATGGACATCCAGGTGTTCACTTTAAAGTTCTTTCACTTTTGCTGCATGCTGGAGATCTTCAATAATACAGGTGGGGGTGTTAATACCGATGTTCTAAATGAGTACTTCTTCTGCTGCCTGAGCTCTAGAAGGAGCCGCCCAGTGGGTCTTGCTGTGATGGCTCCTCCCCAAGGGGGATGGGAGGGATTGAGCCAAGAGTGGAGGGCAGGGTGCTTATTAAGGGGCGCTGTGCCCAGAGAGAAGATGGGGAGTCTGGGCACCCCAGCGCTAGGCCCGTATGGGGGGTGGGGTGCCGAGGGCATTCCCTTCCCTCCCCTGTGCAGGCTCCTGGCTGCTCGCTTGGGCAGTGAGCCCTGGGGAGGCTGTGTTAGATGTGAGCTGCCAGCGCCCCAGGGCTTTGCCACAGAGAGGGGCACCTCCCAAGTCCCTCCAACCACAAGACCCCAAAACATGCCACCCCAATGCCTCACTGGCCATCCTGAACCCAGGGGATGCTGAGGTTGGGGGCACTGGGGTATGAGCTTACTGCCCCCAGGGTTGGGCAGGTTCAGTGAGCAAGAAGAGCCTTCTCAGGCCTGGTTGGGGGTTCTGGAGGGGACTCCATATCATTGACCAGAGGCACCACTCTGGACCTCAGGGTCTTCCCTGCCTTGCACAGCCCCACAACCTGTCCACTCACCTCACAACACTCACAGTGCACACCCCAGTATACACTGCATGGCATGATTTACACACAGTGCAGTGTGGCCTCTGCATCGTCTGCCCTCGCAGCACACCTGCCTCCTCATGCAACACCCACACCACCCTTCACACCCCTCGCTGGCAGACTCCAGCAACACCCCTTACAGCACATAATCATGTGGGACACCTTGTGACACTACTCCCAACATGGCCTCTGCACACTCCCCCACCGGGGGCACACCTCTGCTGGCCCCTGGGAGGCCTCTTGTCCTGCCATTGGAGATGGAATGCCCTGGGATCCCTGTGCTGTCAGAGCTAACCTGCTGTCCCCTTCCTTACTTCGAGGATCTTGAGATGCACGAGAAGAACCATGTACTCTCAAGGGCAGAGCCTATGGCTGATGTCTAAAGGGTGGTTAATATGCTGATGACGTCTGTTGTCTCCTCCAGAACGCGAAGGAGTCCATCTTGAATACCAAAGAGCTTGAGGCTCAGTTGGGAACAGTCTGGATCCCTCGGGCTCCTGTTGTCTCTGACTCTTCAGATGGAAAGTGAGACGGCGCAATCCCCATGACCCACAGGAGCCCCTACCTGCCCTGTGTTTCCTAGCTCTGTGCCTTTGGACCTGGCCTCCACCTTCAGTCTTCTCAGAAATAAGATGGTCCTAACTCTACACAGCGTGTGCACAAATTAAAGATAACACCAAGACGGCATAGATACAGGCACAGGTACTGCCAAAATAGGAGTTAGTAGGCCTAAAAAGTACCCAGTACACTTACATTTATCTATTGTAATTGTTACTTTTATTATCAATTTATTATGATTTTGGTGTATCATTGTCACCCATGAGGATTCAGAATGTGAAAAGATAATATTTGGAATTCCTGCAACTACAGTTTTACATTTTTTTTTGTTTTTCCACAGATGGTGTTTTGAACATTTAAGTAGCAACTTGCTTTTTCCATATCTTACTCCCCCTCCCCCCACTAAAATGAGTTCCTTAAGAGCAGGGACTATGTCTTCCACACCTGCGTCCCCAGGACCACGCACAGTCATACATGGAAGATGTCAGGGACCTGGAGGTCAGCACAATGGCACAATTTCTTGACTAACCAATCATCCCAGAAATAACACTGTTCAGTTTGTCCAAACGGCACTTTCAAAACAAAAGCTGCCAGTAGCGCCTTCAAAGCCACAGTCACGTCCTCATTTGCATGCTACCCTGTCACTTCACTTTACATGCCAATTAAATGGGACATTAAGCTGCCAATATGTCTGCCACTCTGCTTGGTAGAATCCGTTTCCCTTCAATCAGTGACCTGGATTCATTATCTCCCATCTATTAAGGATGTTTGTCTTCCCCCCACGATCCCCAGGCAGCGCCCACCAGCCCTGGTCCTGCCCCGTCTTCTTCTGGAGAGGCCTCGATGGCAGTGAGCGTGGCTGAACTCCTATCCCAGTGTGACCTGGCACTGCAGCTCATCTGAGAGATGTCAATCACACCTTTCAGAGTTTCTCCTAGAAATAGAAAAGGCAAGAGCCGGTGCCTAGAAGTGCCGGGTACCTGCCTGTCACCTAAAGCAGTTTTCAAGGAATTTCTTTTAGAGAGCCCTTAGAAGCAGCAATTGTGCCCGCATCTGAGTTCTTCCCTGTCTTGCTGTCACCTGGGTCAGGTTTTAGGTAAACGGATCATGGTGAGCACAGCCCATACTCGAATCGCCGTTTGCAAACTCTTGCTATTTTATTGCCGGAGGCTAAAGATGCGGTGATGCTTGCTTCTTCCCTCCTTCTGTGGCTCAGACACTTTAGTAATTTAAAAGTGCTTCTTCTCCACCTTCATCTAGAGAAGTAAAAATAATTATAATAGAAAATGGGTAATTTGCAGCTACAATGCCAGGCTGATAATCAAAAACTTGTAAATGGAAACATGAGCATATGTTTATCACTTCTTGAAATTAGATTGCAATTGAAAGTAGCTGTGGCCTCAAAGAGAGGGCATTACAGAAGGGAAGGCGGCTGAGCTGTTGGTGGGAGAGCTGCCTGCTAATGAGGCTTTTATGTTGCAGTTGCCTCAGGAGCAGTGAATAAAGGCAGGCGTCCCAAGAGCGGCTCAGCTGTTCAGGGACCCTCAGGTAATCACTTGTGGATTGATTGTTCCCCTGCGTCAACCATGCAGGGGCTCACCAGCCCCCTCCATCAGGGTCCAGTTCGACCTTGTCAACCTAGAGCACAGGGCTCTAGCCAACCTGGCCCACGTCCCTCACCCTTCCTGCAACTCTAGTATGCCCCGACGGCCTCTCACATCCCCAGGATTTTGCAAATGGTGTTCTTTTTCCAGCCTATCTCCTGCCTGATTCCTGTTCACTTTTCAAAACTCAGAACCCTTGTTACTTCCTCCTGAGAGCCCCTCCTTCAACCTCCTCAGTGCACCCATTCTCCTCCTGTTTCTGTTCATACCAGCTGACCACCCTGGGTTGTAACCATCAGGGCGCCCTCTGGTCTCTCTGGTTCCTGACCCACTGCCTAGCTCCCGGGAGAGGCTATTTAATGTCTGTGGAGTGAAGGGATTATTAATGGAAGCCAAGGACTTGAAGGGACTTTAAAGTTTGGCTTTGAAAAAGCACAGTTATGACTTCGTCATTGATAAAATAAATCCTATAAGGCTCTACACTGCCTGCTGAGATATAGGACCGTCTATATCTAAACTAAGGGCGGATGGCGAGGTAGGCCTGCAGACTTCAAGTCAAAATCAGGGTCGGCCCAAGAAACCTCGTGGTTTTGCCTGTCTTAAATTCTCTGTGCCTCTATACCATCATCGGGACAGCAGTGTTTTTGCTGCATTGTATCTTATTCTTGTGGTATTATTAGAAGCACTGAAGGGCAGGAGAGGGAGGTCAGTCTTATTCATTTTTCAGTTGTGAGCCCAGGAAGCAGGCCGATCCCACCTACACCCCTGCTCTGTGGCCCTGCATGGAGCCGGCTCCCCCGGGCGGCCCATGGAGCTCAGGCTCTGCCTGTGAGGGGGCACACGGAGCGACGGTGGGCTCCCCTCCACCACCCTTGTTATACTGGCAGAGCCAGTTCCTGGGTCATGGATCAGGGCAGATTTCAGTCAGTCCCTGGTTGGAATTGACTTGGTTTTCACCTGCAGATTGGTTGCCAAATGCTTAGCTCTTCATTGGGGTCCCTGTCACGCCCCTAGCCCTGGGGAAGCAAGAGGGACTCAAGAGTGACTCCTGCGTGAAGGCTGTCACCCACCAGGGCAGCGAATGGCACTATTCCAGAGAAATCCTGGTCTCAGAGCTGTCCCAACCCAGGACTCTGCTGTGTGACCTACCAGCTCCTGGAGACCCAGGGACGTGAGAGGAGTCAGGGCAGCCCAGGACCACATGCCCCTGCCCAGGCCACGTAGCTTTTCTCCAGCGTGTGGACCTGGGGAGTGACGAGGCGGGACCAGCAGTTGCGCTGAGGTGCTGTCAGTTGGTCTGAGCTGTGACATGTGGCTGACGGTGTGTGTGAGGAGCCCAGGTAGCAGGTAGCGGGCATCAGGCAGCTCGGCTCCAGGACTTCTGTGGGGGAAGGGCTGGGCTGCAGGAGGCTCATGTCCATTCCACAGGCTTTGCCTAAGCCCAGCCCTTGCTAGGCACAGAGGCCGGAGGCAAGGAGCTGAGTGCCCTGCCCCACCCGCCTGCCCCTGCCCCACGTGGGCCACACTTGGCAGCCATCGTTGGGCTTCTCGTGTGTCAGTGCCAGCTCCGTTTGTTAACAGAATAGCCTGACTTGATTAAATATTGCAGAAATGGGTGAACTGTGAGGGTGAAAGAGAAGTTTTTGAGAACTGAATGGAATGTTCCGGAAGGATTCCAGGTGGGAGCTGTCCCCTCCCTGGTCCTCCTGCCAGGCATGGGTGGAGAACTAGACTGTCACAGATTTGTGGAGAGGGGGGCAGGGGACAGAAAGTGAGGTGATTCTGTCCTTGCGCTGCTTCTCGTGTTTCTTCAGGTGACTTCCTATCTAGACGAAGCTGAAGTGGGGGGCCCTCCCTCAGGGATGGGCTTCGTGAGAGCTCCACATCCTGCTCTGGCTCGAGTCACCTCCCTGAGGTATTAAGTTGTGACCAAAGTTCACGTACAGGGCCTTCACGACTCTCCACTTCACCGTTTGCTTCTCTGTGACCGCCCAGTCCACATCCCAGCCCTGGTGAGAGTGAGCCTGTGCCGCCCTTGGGACAGTCACTGCTGAGTGGGGGGTGTGGAGGGGCCCACCCCTGAGGCTTAGAGGCCAGCAGAGGCTCACCTGGAGCCAGCTGAAGAGCTGCACAGAGAAAGTGGAGCGGCCACACAGCAGCCCCAGGGTGAGAAGCAGGACAGGCCTGGCCCAGGTGTTAGAGGAGTGGACGGAGGGAGGTGGAGAGAGGTCTAGGAGGGGAATGCAGAGGACTTGGTGATGGGTAAATGGAGCAGCAGGAGGGGCTGGGAGGGGAAAGCAACCTCCCGAGCAACTTGCTGGGTGATGGTACTGGTCACTCCCAGGGACCTGGAGGAGACAGTGCAGAGGCACTGAGGGGGCGGGGCATCCAGGGGGAGAGGAGAGCTCCAGCAAGGAAGGAGGCCAGCGGTCCAGGTCACATATGTCCAAGGAAAAGGGGTCCAAGGTACTTGTCCCCTTTACTGAGCAAGTATTTATCAAGCACCTTCTGTGTGCCAGGCTGAAGACCAGGAACATTAAGAAGGGGTGGGTTGGTCTCAGATGCAGGAGGAAGAATCGACTTCAGGGGTGTCCCCCACAAGGTGCCCTCGGCAAGGTTGATAACGTGGGTGTGGGGCCATGTCACAGAGACGGTGCATGGTGGCAGCTTGGGTTTCAGGAGGTAGCAACTGAGGGGTGCCCCGTGTGCTAGGGCTCAGGCAGAGAGGCCAGAGATTGGCCTACAGAAGTGAGCTGAGGAGAGGCCACGCCAAAGGGAGGCTATGGATGTGGGAGGGTCCCAGAACACAGGTTGTATGATCGCTGTCAAGACTCTGACTCAGGAAAATGGTCACCAAGAACCCGCAAGCACAGGATCTGTTCGAAAATAATGGCTTCCCCTCACTTAAACATTTAACAACTTTTGACTTGTATTATTTTTAATTTAACCGGTTTTTTAAAATTATGAGGTCTTTAACAAAACCACCATTTTCATTATTCTGTGACACATTGAGACATGTGAGATTTTTTTTTTACACTTGAAATTACAAAAAAAAACACAACACATCCTAGTCCTATTTTATTTGCAGAATGACCCCTTAGGAGTCATTTAATCCAAACAAGATTTTTATAAAACATAGAGGGAACAGAAAATGACAAAATAATACCAGGAAGATCATTTACAAAGCAATGATTCCTTGACCTCCCCCAATTCTGTCCTGTAACATTTGCACCCCATTGTTTCAAGAAGGTGGGAGTAAGAGACTTTTCATGAAACTCATTTTGTGTTTTTAAGTCTTTTTTGAATCCTCTTTTAAGTAAATGCATGTCTCTGGTTAAGTGTACCAAGCTCCCATGTTTCTTTAGTGGATTTGACTTTGAACTTCTAGAGTTACCATGAAAACCACCTGCTTTCGGTTCCGTGGTGACTCCTAGCCGCTCTCTGGGGAGGGGAGGGATGGTGGCTTATTGGCTCTCGGTGCTGTCTCCTAGGGAGACAGACTGCAAGGCTCTGTTCATTTTTGCTTTCAAAATTAAAGTGGATTTAATTTACGCTGGAGAGTTTTGCTATTCTACCTAAACGTTGTGCAGTTGGGAACCTGGGAGTTGGAACAGTCAAGTCCCCCACTAGGGCCTCTGGGGCCCAGGCATAACTGAGAAGTGCTGTTGCCACCCACAGGCTTCCAGTTCACACCCCGATCCTGGGAGGCAGCAGCAGCCAAGGACCCTCACGGGGTCCGGTGAGTCCTTGATGTGCATCCTTGAACACATGGGTTCACTTCTCTGTGACCAAATTTTGTTTCTGCAGGGGTAGAGTCACAGCATGGAATTGAAATAATGGGTATAAAACAAATAGCAATGGTCCCCTTAAATGGGTAATAATGACATGATCCAACTCAGAGACTCACTCTCCAGCTTTTCTCAGTTGGTCCACCAGAGCTTTTTAGGTTCACATCCCCCTACAGGGTATGGGTGCCCTGAGGCTCACACCTCATGGATTATGGCTTTTGACTGGCATGGCTCCTCTAGGATATGCTGAGTCTCCTGGGACCCCATTCTGGGCTTGGGCACTGGCTGGCATGGGGTCGACCCCAGGGCAGGAGCCTTCCTTCCAGAATCAACCCCAGCCTGATCTTTCAGGGTTCTTGGTGAGACCCTTTCAGACTTGAACTGGATAGCAAGTGAGGGTTGCACACAGCAAGGAGAGGGGTCTAGGTGTTCTGTTTGGTGAGGACAGAGGGGTGTAGTCTCCCTCTACCTGAGGGAGAAAGCCGGGGGCATCCAGAGAAGCCTTGCTTTGCACCAGCAGAAAGAGCTATTTGAAGTCCTTGCCCAGAGCTTGGCTACCCTGGGGGTTTACTCTGCTCTCCATCACAGGCAGCCTAGGCTGCACCCCAAATGTGGGGCCACCTTAATCCCACAGCTGCCTTGGAGCTGCATCCTGGGTTTTCAGGAGCCTGGAATCTCAGCACTTCTGATGGAAAAGCTGTTCAAAGCCACTGGCGGTGGGTCAGCCGCATCGTCTGCAGATAAACGGCCACACATTATTAGCTTCCGCTCCCTTAATATCACGCATGTTAGGCCGACTTCCTCCTCTCAGGATAACCTCTGGCTTTGGAATTATTGAGCATGAATATATGTGGAATCACTGGAGGAGTTTTTAGTCTATTTTGTTTTTATCTTATTTTTCCCTTCAGATTACTTGGAAATGCACTTTCTGGAACTGAGGTCTAATGCAGAACTACTCTGTAAAAAAAATGGGGGCTTCCTACGAAACTTAGAGTGAAAACCATCGGGCCGGAGCCCTTGCCCAGTCTCCAGCACCTTCGTTTTCGTGCCCAGGTGCTTTTTGCTCAGTAGGTGTCTGTCTGCCAGACTTGCTGTCCAGGTTCTCATATGACCAGGCCCGAGTGGCTCACGTTCTTACCCCTTCTGCAAACCCACAGCTGAGGTCCCGGGAGGACTCCAAGCTCTTCTCCATTTCCAGAATGTTTTCCTTTTACAGTTTGAAAGGTTCATCTTGGATGAAACCAGAAACTTACTTCACATGATCACTTTGGAGGTATCACAGTGAGGAGGCTTTTATTTACTTATATTTATTTGAAAAACTACTTGTCAGTTTTCTCTGGTTGTTTCTTGGATCCTCCTGTTGAAGGGAAATCAGATAGTCCCTTTTGTAAGTGAAGCTGTGAAATTGTCCCTGAAAGGTTTCAGAAATAAGATAGATCCTTCTCCCTTGGAGAGATGTCCAGCTTCTGCCTCAAGGAGAGGAAATGGAGTACAGATCCCTCCAGGTCCATTTTAGCCTTAGAATTCCCTGAAATATTTCCTTCATAGAAAGGATCTTATGCATCTGCCATGCTGTCCCCTAGTGTCAACTGGCCCTGGTACAGGGCTACATGCAATGGTGCATGCCATGTGAACTTTAGATTAAGCCTAAACGTCACAGTGTGGTAGAAATCCCAGCCCTGGCAAGGGGTTGGAGCCTGGGGCTCCAATTCTAGCTTCGTTAACTTGCTTCGTTACCTCGGTTAAGCAATGTCACCTCTCTGGTCCTCAGTTTTCTTAACTGTAAAGTGGGATTTTGGATCTGATGTTATATTATACAAAAGCACCAAATAAGCAGGGCTAAATATTTCAATTAAGCATAAGCCTTCTAGAAAGAGCATTGCCTCTACTTAAAAAAGGGTCTTCCTCCCAATAATGTGTGTTCTGGTGGCAATTTCTTCTGAATACAGAAGAGGAGAGGCCTTCCTGAAATTAGCAGAAAGCAATCGTACAGTGTCATGAGTTTTTCAGATTCGCAGCAAATCTTGAAGGAACACACCTTGAAGGGTAAACACTTTGTGTTATGGGGAAGAAAGGGGATTGGTTCCTTTCAGCAGAAAGCAGTAATTTCACTAAGAAGCATCATGGAAGCAGTTTTTAAAGGGACTTGTCTCTCTCAAAGCGCTTTGCTCCTGTAGCGTGTGTTTGAGATAGAAGTGACCCCTGCCCCTGCCTGTGTGTATCCAAAAGGGAGTTGGGCTGATAGTTTCTTGTCTAGAAATTGGATCTCTGCGTAGGGGTCTTGAAACACACCCATGCGTCTTGTCAGTGCCCCTGAGCTGCTGCTGTGGTCCCTGTGTATTTCCCTGGCTGTACCCACTCCCTCTGGGCGAGCTGTCGGGCAGCCTGCTTGGGTAGTAATCCACACTGACCTTCCCCTGGGCAGGCAGGCAGGCAGGCTTCCTGTGCCTGTGGGGGAGCACCAGAGACTTCAGCTGTGCCCTTAGGAGGGGGATAGGAGAGTCCTTTTCAAAGAAGTAATGCCTCCTTTCCAGGCCAGCAACTCACAATGCTGAGCCCTGCAGGAACTGTATGCTCACTTGTGAGAAAACTGTCACCCTTGGGATGGGGGGTGACACAACCTTTAGAAACAGTGCCATGTAGAATTGTGGGACTTCTCAGGAGCAATGGTGTGAAGCTCCTTGGCTTCGGTGTGACACTGCTGGGAGTGAACTGTGACTTTGTCCCCCTGCCTTGGAAGAGACCAAAGATAGACCTGCTGGAGACTTTGGCCACTGACTGTGTCTTTTTTATACCTTTAAATGAGAACATGGTGGCAGCAGTGCCAGAGAACTCCGTATAAATGCCAGGCTTTCTGCCTCCTGCCGCTGGGCACTAGCGGGGCTGCAGGAGACCTCAAGATGCCACAGCAGGGTCAAGACAGTTGACCGCACAGCCCTTCACAGGGCACAGTCCCCGAGGAGTGCCACTGTTCTCCTGACACTGCTGGCTAAGGCTCTCAGAGCACATTTTATTGCCTTTCTGCCTTTTTTTCCCTCAAGACTAGAAATAGCACCAGAGGTCCCCCCAACCCCTTATCTGATGGAGATGCGTTCTGAGACTCCCCAGTGGATGGATGCCTGAAACCTCAGAGAGTGCCAAACCCTGTCACTGAATGCCTTTCCCACCTAACCAAGCACTCGGTCACACTCTGTGGTCCTAGCTTCTGCAGTTTGAGGGGCAATAGCAAAACTAGCACAAATTTCATTTTCCCTTCTTCATGACTTCATGGAGAAGATTCATTCTTACTATAGACCTTGGTGACCTCAGCATAGGATTTTATTTTCTTATTGAGTTGAGAACTTTCACCTTTTCATTTGAAGGAGGCACTTTACAGATTCTCTTTTGCATACCCAAATTGCCAGCATTGTTACTTTTGCACTCTGGAGTCATTATTAAGTTAAATAAGGGTTACCTGAGCACAAGCATTGTAATACTACTACAGTCAACCAGATAACTGGGAAGGCTGCTCAGTGATGAATGGGCAGGTAGCATATACAGCACGGATACTGTGCTGGACAAAGGGATGAGTCATGTCCTGGGTGGGATAAAGTGGAATAGCACAAGATTCCATCACACTACTCAGAATAGCTTGAGATTTAAAACTTAAGAATTGTTTATTTCTGGAATTTTCCATTTAATATTTTCAGATGAGATTGACTGTGGGAAATTGAAACCAGAAAGCAGAACTGTGGATAAGGAGGAACTCCTATATGAGCTTAGGGGAAAAATCAGGTCAGCATAAAATAGTACTAATAAAGCCCAAGTCTGGCCACTCCTGCTGCCATCCCCAGAACCCTCCTCCTTCCCTTAGAAGTTGAAAGCTTACTGTCAAATGTGCACACCTCCAACAAATTCATAAGTATATAGGAAAATATACACCATGTGTAACAGTAATATAGATTGCTTGGTTTAAGTAATTTAATACTCTATGCAATTTGTATTTCTTCACCCTATATTTACTCAGTAATAGCTTCCCACATGAGTACATGTAGAAATAATGTCACTCTTTTAAAAAAATAGTTGCCTAGTACTACATGGAATTTAACCGTTATTATTTTAGTAGACTTTCAGGTTCCTAATTTTTCAGTATTCCAGATAAACCTGCAGAGAATCACCTGCTAACATATGCTTGCAGACATCTGGCTGTGTTTAGTAATAATTACACCGCATTTATTTGAAGATGTGCTACACACACACACACACCTACACAGACATAGCAGTGCTGTGGTTAATTCACAGGAAATTTCTCAAATCCCTCACTTCCTCTGCCCGCTTTCATGCTTTACCTGTTCAGATGTTGGCTTTAGGAATTACACTGGTTTTGTTTTCCAGGCCCTCAGCCTCTGCCCTGGGCGGGCACCTTGCCCAAGGCTGGGAGTGGGCAGTGGTCCGGCTCCCACCTGTGTGACAACCACCCTCTTTCATGCCTGCTGGAGGCAGGACGTTGAATTCTACCCAAAACCATCCAGGAACCGTGGAGTGTTAGGGACAGCTTTTGTATAAACTGAAACCCTTCCTCCTCTACCCCTATGGGTACATCAGTTTCCTATGGATGCTTTAAAAAACTGTCACACACTTGGCAGTTTAAAACAACAAAAATTTATTTTTTTCACAGTTTGAACTCGGTATCTGGAAACCAAGTTCTAGGGGAAATCTGTTCCTGGCCTGGCCCAGCCTCTGTTGGCTGCTGGCACTCCTTGGCTTGTGGCCACATCCACCACAGTCCTCAAGGCCAGCGTATCCGGTTTTCTCCGTCTCCCTCTGCATGTGGCTTTCTATGTGTGTATCCTGTCTTGCTCTGTCTCCCCCTTTTAAGGATGTGTGTGATTACAGGCAGCACCCTCATCTCAAGACCCCTACCTTGTTCTCATCTTTAAGACCTTTTCTCCAAATAAAATAATAATTACATTTTCTGGGGGTTGGAACCTGGTATCTTTGGGGGACATTATTAAATCTACTATGATAAGATTTTTTTTTTACCTATTTTTCCCAGCATTTTAACTTGCTTTGGGGGCACCCGTGATATTTCCCTTGAACTCTTTGGAAGAATGTATTTTCATTTACAAGGAAGTCCAAATTATTTTGCTCTGTGCATTGCAAATTGGCTTCAATTTGGTGAGGTGGCAGAGCCAAGGTCAGACAGAAAGAAAGTCGCCGGTTGGCAAGTTCCTTAACCCAGAGACTGCATGGCATGAACTTGCACACCTAGCTGCAGCAAGTTCAGGTGAAATGTGCCCATCTCCTCTTTTTAATTTAGAAATGTGTGGCAGTAGGGTAGTCTGCATGTCCTACCTCAAATGAGGTTGAGAAGTGGTTCATCCCACCTTCCCCCATGTAGATCAAAAACACGCCCAAACCATGACATTCCTTCTGAAGTCTGCCCAGATGGGCGCACAGGTGTTCAGCTCTTGTTAAAAAACAGTGGTGGGTGGTGGGCGACATTAAGGGCAAAAGGCCCTGGAAGCGTGTGCCTCTAAGGCAGTTAGCCGTGTTAGAATACAAGGATGGGTCAGTGTGCGCAGGTTCAATGGAAAGAGGACAGCTGCTCCCTCCGACTCTCCAGTCCTCCCCCAGAAAGGCCTTGGACTTGGCCTTGCCCTTGCCATGCAAATGCTAATGCCTTCTATTTCCATCCCCCAATTTTACAGCAGACCTGCATGCTCATAAATTAAACTGCAGTGCTCAGCATTATCATGGGCTTCTAGGATTTAGTCCAAAATGGCCCAAACTCCTGCCGATTTCAGCAGAACTCCCTTTGGTCACTGCCTGTTAATATATTATAGAGACATGAGGACAGCGATCCAGAGTGCAGAGAGGCAGGGGAGAGCACGCTTCCCTGCACAGAGGACCCGCCAGCCACCAGGGCCCAGGGAGTGGAGGGGGGGAGGTGTCCCCGGCCTCACCTCACCCCAGACAGGGCAGCACCCAGGTACGCCTGCTGCACCTGGGCAGGGCGATGTGTGGTCCCCAGTCGGCCTTCCCCTAAGGCACCTGGAATGAGAAGGGCTCAAATTTAAAGGAAAACAAATCAACTGCAAGAAGTGAATAAAATAAGCCCAAATATGGCCAGTTTGTGTCACTTTCTAAGCCAGTGACCAGGACTGAAAATACACACCCAAATGTCTCCCCAGAAGCAGGTTGCCAAGGGTACAGAAATGCAGTGACACTTGGCTTCCCAACATAATAGACTATTGCTGACTTTTTAATCAAAGCAATATGTACACCTGTTTTTTAAAATCAATTAACACAGAAGGGCTTTTCATGAAAAATTACAGCTCTGCCCCCACCCACCCTCCCTCTGCCTACATCCCAAAGGCAGGACTTGGACATTTTAATTATTTGGAGGGTTAAATGCACAGCTCTAAATTTTATGCCACTGAGTCTCATTATGAAAAGCAAAGATTTGACTCACTTGTACTCTCTGCACCCTTCCTTTCCTCCTCCTTCCTTTTTTTTTTTTTTTTTTTTTTTTTGATGCTGAGAACTGAACCCAGGGATGCCACTGAGCTACTTCCTCCCTTAATAATTGGGATTACAGGCATGTGCCATCACATCTGGCCAAACCCAATTTATTTAAAAAAAAAAATCAATGTATCCTCTAAAAACTACACTTCTCAGATTTTCTTGTGATGGTTTTCCTTGCATTCTGGCTAGTGAGGTGTGAGCAGACGTTGTTGGGTGGGGCTGCAGGAAGACTACAGAGAGAGCTGACTCAGCAGTTGGCTTCTTCTGCCCTCCTTCACTCTTCCTCTTCCCACTTGGAACACAGATATGATGGCTCTAGCCGCGACAGTTATCTTGTGACAGTGAGGCAATCTTGAAGGTAAATGGGAGGCATGTTCTAAGAATGCTAGAAAAAAAAAAAATCTAGAGGGATCCCAGGCTACTGATATCATAGCTGCTGCTACAGCCCTGAACTGCCTGCCTTCTCATTTCATTTTATGAAAAAAAATATTTGAAGTCCTCTCTTTTTTAAAAATTTTTAATTTGTTTTAATTAGTTATACTTGACAGTAGAATGCATTTATGCACTTTGATATATCATACACAGAGGGATATAATTTCTCATTTTTTCTGAGTGTACATGTTGCAGAATCACATTGGTCATGCAGTCACACATATACATACAGTAATAATGTCTGTTTCATTCTACTATCTTTCCTATCCTCACATCCCCTCTCCTCTCCTCCCATCACTTCCCTCTACCTAATCTAAGGTAACGCTATTCTTCCCTAGTGTCCCCCCACCCCTTATTGTGAATTAGTGTCCACATATTGGAGAAAACATTTGGCCTTTGGTTTTTGTGGGATTGGCTTATTTCACTTAGCATGATATTCTCCAACTCCATCCAAACCTTCACCACATCAGCTAGGATCTGACTTCCTTAACAAGACTCCTAAAGCAAAAGAAGTAAAATCAAGAATCAATAAATGGGATGGATTCAAATTAAAGTTAATAAATGGAATAGATTCAAATCAGCAAAGGCAACAATTAATAACATGAGGAGAGAGCCTACAGATTGGGAGAAATTCTTTACCCCACGCACCTCTGATAAAGCATTAATCTCTAGGATGTATAAAGAACTCAAAAAACTTAATACCCCCCCAAAAAAACCCCAAATAACCCAATCAATAAATGGGCTAAGGAACTGAGCAGACACTTCATAGAAGAAGAAATACACTCAACAAACATATGAAAACGTGTCCCACATCTCTAGCAATTAGAGAAATGAAGTCCTCTCTTAAGGCACTGTTTCCCCATATTTGTTATTCACAATCAATTCTATTTCTTGTTCATCAACTTTAATCAGTATCTAGACTCTCCTGGAGTTAAGAGGAACATATTAGTGCTTTTCACACTTCGCAACATTCTCCCTCCACCCACTTCTACTGAGTAGCTGTCCTTATATTGCCTGTGCCTTTCTCTTCCTTATTCACAATGAATGTCTTTTTGCAAGATAGGCTCCAACTATTGAGCACCATGAATAGGAAGTGTGGCTTATGACCTCATGCATGCTCCCTCCTGGGCCACATAGCCATGGATCACATAAAGGAATACCCCAGTATTAGGGTCACATGAATTTTCTTAGATTCCATCACAAGTTTAAAATCATGTCTCATTTTAATTCACATGCATTTTGGCCCCTGCCACTCTCAGGGGGTTGTTGTTGTTGTTGTTGTTATTATTTTGCTTGGATTATCCTCCGTTGTTGTTATTGTCCTTATCGTTGAGAGGGGAAGTGCATTCGCATGTCCCCAGTGCTCTGAGCCTCTTCAGTGTTCTGTTTTCTGAGAGCTCCATTGTTGTGTTCTGCCTGGGTGGTTGCCCTCCCGCCCCTCCGACTTTCATGCTAGCTGCCCATCTCCTGGTATGGATGGAGACCTTATATTGTACCTTTTGGTTTTCCTTCTTTGTTCTGCTGGAACACATCCTCAAAGAACTTCTCAAGAAAGAGTGCCTGAGGAGCTGGGGTGGAGCTTCGCGGTATAGCATTGCCTAGCACCCACGGGATCCTGGGTGCAGCCCCCAGCACCACACACCCAGGAGAGCCGAGAGGCAAACTTTCAGATCTGCAAAGTGGATTTTTCCTGTTCCTATACCTAATTGGTACTCCAGCCAGAGAGAATTTAATGCTTATTTTCTTTCAGAAGTATGCAGTCATTTTCTCATGGCCCTTTACATGTAATTTTGCAAATAAGAGGTCAGATGCCAGTCTTATTATCATCCTTTTTTTAATCTGTGAATTTCTTTCCTTTGTTCTCCAGCAGTCTCTAGGGTCTCTCCCTTATTTTCAGTGTGCTTATATTTCAGACCAAGCCCATCATCAGTTGGGTTGACCTGGGTTGAAGTGTTACACAAGCTCAAATTGGCTGAGCGATGAAAGGGGGATTTCTTGGTTCACTTTTTGGAAATGCCCTGAGTAGGAGTGATGTCGGAAGCAGCCTCTAATCCTAATGGGACAGAAAACAAAGACTTGAGGCAAGGATTTCTGCCCTCTCAGGATCCTTTTGAGACGTGATTGCCTGTGCGTGATACCACAGAGAAACAGAGCCTGGTGTCAGAAGGCTTCCCACAGGAGAGCGCTAGATTTAAATGTTTAATCATAAAATACACATAACATAGAGTTCACCATCTTAACCATTTTTAAGCACGCAGTTCAGTAGCACACTGACTTTGTTGTGCAAACTTAAATCCATAAGCATTAAACAGTAACTGCCACCTCCCTCCTCCCAGGGCCCAGTGCCTGCCTTCAGCTTTCTGTCTCTATGAATCTGACTCTTCTAGGTCCCCCAAGTAACTGAAGTCATATTTGTCCCTTTGTGACTGCCTTATTTTGCTTAGCATAACGACTTCAAGGTCCATCCGTTTGTAACCTATGTCCGAATTCCTTTCCTTTCTCAGGCTGCAAAATATTCCATTATATGCACACAATGTCCTTTTATTGTTCCAGTCATTTTGTTTATTCATCCACCCTTCGATGGAAGGTTGGGTTTCGTCCACATTTTGGTTTCTTATTAATAATGCTGCTGTGAAACTTGGCTCTAGAGAAAGCTGTTTCTGTGGCTGCTTTCCACTGTGTGGAGTGTGCACTAGGAGCTGGGATTGGTGGATCACGTGGAAATGTTACTTTTAACCTTTCAAGGAACCTCAGTGCCATTTTCTACAGCAGCACATGGTTTTTTGTCCCTGCCAACAATGCCCAGGGTTCCCGTTCTCCACATCTCCGCAACACCTGCTCTCTCGTCTCTCCGGGGATGGAGGTCTTTCGCTGTGGATCTGATCTGCCTCCCTTAGTCCTGACCTGAGCATCTTTTCACAAGCTCCATGGCGTGTTGGTCTTCTTTAGAGCAGTGGCTACCGAGTCTTTTGCCTATTCTTTAATCAGGTGTGTTTTCCATTGCTCAGTGTAGAAGAATCTTTGAGGGACAGTGTCATATGGGCTGGGTGCTGGGGGAGCAAAGTCCCATGGGGAGACATTGGTGGAAAGGCCTTGTCGGCAGAGGGCCCTGAAGGAGGAGGTGACAGCGCTGGGTGGCTCAGGCCACGGCACACAGTGGGGAAGCGCGCAGCACTGGGCAGGAGAGCAGGGCTGTCCCGTCCAGGAGAGAGGAATGTTCCAGAGGGAGCCTTCAGGGGCAGGAAGACCTTTCTCCCAGATACAGAGCTGTCCCCAGCAAGGTCCCCACGGGGCCCACGGAACACTGAGTGCAGTCAAGGGGAGTTTGCTGAGAGGCCCCAGAGGAAGCCTCCCTTAGTCCTAAGATGGCAGCACCAACCAGAAACTGTGTTTTCCCAAAATGATCCTAGAAAATTCCCCCCCCCCCAGTCCCTGTGGGGTCAACATCCATTCTCTGCCTTGTCCCTGCGAAGCATGGTTTCCTGGAGCCGTGTGGCCTGTCTCCTACGTGGATTTGAGGGCTGGGTCCTGCAGAGAGCACCCATGTCCATATACTGGACCCACTTTCTGCCCATAGCAGGGCCCACTGCTAGAAGGCAAGAGGCGGGGACGTGTCTCTTTGGATGCCTTGGGCCCCAAGTCACTGAGCACCTGACCTATAGTAGTCTCAGCAGTAAAGATAGTTAGCATTTCATGTCATCGTGGTAGGGACAGATAGTACAAGGCTACTGTGGTTCTGTGGGCCTTCCCTCATGGCACAGGAAGGCTGCAGCAGCCCCAAGTGTCAGATCCCTGCACCACAGTTTCCTGGGCAGGCAGGAAGGGTCAGAGAAGCACAGAAAAGGGCCATTCTCTCACTGCTCCTCATCAGCTGGGGAATCTACCCCAGTGGCCTCCAGGTCCCTCCTCTTGCCACTCACTGAGCAGAATGAGGTCACCCACGACCAGTTACCACAAAGGGATGGGCCACCATGGGGGTCATGGTGCTGCACTTCCTGCTGGATCTGTGCCCCTGTCTCTGAGAGGACAGCATGGGGGTCTGCTAGCCAGAAGCCAAGGGGGGTCCCTGTGCCACAGGAAGGACCCGTGAGCTCTCCTTGGCCATCACACATCCCTCTGTGACATCTGCTCATGGAGATCAGTCACCTTAGATCACTTAATCTTAGCCTGCATTTTATTTTGTACTAAGACTATTATTGCGCTGATTTTGTGAGACCAACATACCCAGGTGAGATGTCACCACACGTCTCCTCTGGACTTACCTCATTCTGTGGCCAAGGGGTGTCCTTCAATCCCTTTGGCCTGACTGGGGGATGGATTCTGGCTCCATTCCTTGACCTTGAAGCCCCAGGAGTGGCCTGTTACCCCAGGGCCAGCCACCTTTTGCCTGAACCTCTGAATAGCCTTTCTGCTCCAACTACAGAACTTGTGCTTGTGGCCTGCACACTCATCAATTGCCCTGTGTCACAGAAGAGCCATCGGTCAAGACGTAGCGCCACAATACACAGTAACCTCTCTTTGCTGGTTTCCAAATCCACACACAATAAGCAAAGTCAGGAGCTCTGTGGGAGGGAGCCTGGTGCGGGTCTGCTGGGGTGTTGTGTGTAGCTGCTGGGACACACATCAGCCTTCTTAGTCTGTCCCATCGGAGGCAGAAAGCAGCCGGACACCCTCAGACGGTGGCGGTTTCATCGGTCTTGCTCTTGCAGGGACAGGCCGAGTCTGTCATGGACACTGGTGTCTTGATGCAGGGTTAGCCCGTATGGGTCCTGATCCTTGATGGCACAAAAATGGAAAGTACCCTCCCCCTTCCAGAGAGGTGCAAGGGTGGAGTCCTCGGTGTCTTTAATTCACCCTCACAACACCCAGCTGTGGGTTATCCTCACTGTGTGGAGGCCTGGAGGACTTGCTCAGAGCCACAGAGCCTGCGACTCTCTCCCTCACAGAGGTACCCCCAAGCTCAGGCACAGGTAGCCTCAGTCCAAGGACGGAAGCCATGTCCCAAGTCTGTCTGTTTATCTGCAGATGTCCTCCTGTTCGTGAAAAATGGCAGCCTATGCATTAGCTTTGGTGGGGACATGGACATGGCATGTCCTGCCAGCCCTGCCAGTCCAATTTCAAGTGATAATTGAGGGAAGAAACAAAATTAAGTTTGTGTGTTCAAGACTCAGAGAGAGGCTACAGTCATTCCTGTGAACTACCCACCATTCTGGCCTCATTTCCAGCCAACGCGATAGAGATCGCGCACACCATTAGCTATATGTCGGAAGGATTCTGGTAAATGTGAATTACTCACATTACCTCAAATGTGGATCAGCTCTGCTCTGACTTCACAGATCACTGCCCACATGTGCAGAGATCTGCTCCTAGCCCAGTGAAGAAGGGAAGATGGGCTGCCCAGCTTATAATTTGTAGAGGAAATTATATTATGTGTGACTGGAGAGAACGGCTCTGAACCTGGCCATCGTGCCCAGTGAAATTCTCAGCCTGCCTTTGAGCATCGAGCTATTGTCTGCATCCCCCTGCTGTGATTCGCTGAGCCTCTCTGGTCTGTCCTGCCTTCAAGGGGAGCGTGGCCAAATTTGCCTCTCTCCAGTGTTTGAATATCCCCTGGGGTCCCCCTCCTGTGGCCTTGGGGAACTTGGTAGCAACGGCAGCTGGTTTTCTTGTGTGAGTGGATGAACAAACAAGAGAAAACAAAGGCATCTACTTAGTTAGAACTTTGAGATTCTGATTTAGGGCTGGTCCGAAAATTCAGTGTAAGGGGATTTGAGAACATAGGGATGAAACTGATCCTAGTATAGGAAGGACAGCTGTCACACGGCCTTCCTGGGAAACTTTTCTTTCTCCTTTGTCAGAATCTTCCTTCCTTAAAACCAGAAAACAGCCTGGCTCATCTTCTGAGTTCAAGATGCTTCAAGATCATCAGCCTGCTTTCCACCCACCCAGGTACCCTGGGCGGACCCCGGGCCCCTGGCCCTCCTGTCTGACTCCACTCTGTTGACTGGAGCCCACCACCTGCACTGAAGCTCACTGACCCTTTCCACCAGAGTGCTCCAGGCAGCCTGCCCTGCCCTCCACCTCCAGCCCCCATGTGCAGTCTGCACCAGGAAAGGGGGTTCCGCAACCACGCTTCCACATAAGGGCATCTGGCTGCAGTTGTGTGGACGGTCATTTGTGCCTGAGTGTCTTTATGACAAAAATAAAAGAATATACTACATGGAAAAGTGTAGTCAGGGTCTCGCGGCCTCTAATATCTTTCCAACATCCTTCTCAATGATCTACCCCCGCCCCCCACCCCCATGGTATTTCCTGCGCCACCAGAAGCGGTTCAGAATTTACTTTCCTGTCTGGCAAGAACTTTAAGGGTCTGAGACTTTACCCTACGTGCAAGGTAGCAAGTTTCCATGCCACTTTCACAGATGCTGGAAGGAAACACGAGGATCCTGAGTCAGAGACCAGGGACTGCATTACTCACAGCAGTAGCCGTAGTTAGATTTGAGGTTTTCTCGTGCCGCATTCCTAGGCTGTAGAACAAAGGGTCAAGTGAAGAAGTGAAATCATACCTTCACATGCAGTGCATTTTGTTACAGGAAATAAACCCCATACTTAGGGAAACCAAATATTTTAGAAAGGGCAACAAACATCCCTATAATTTGCTCCAAAGAGATTTAAACCTCATCATACCAGATAGTAACTATGCCCGCCTTTGCACCAGAAGATGACATTATCTACTTTCCGAGGCTGCTGTTCACTATACAAATATTCTTGAAAAGATAGTCAATGCCTTGCTGCTTAGACATGGAGTGATCCATGGAGAACTGCCCCTCGACGTTGTCCTGGTCTCAAACTCATCCATACCATTTGGTTGTTCCACACGGTCTTACAGCTACTCTGAGCAAGACCCAGCGCTGGGAGCAGGGAATGCAGAGTATAAAACACATCCTTTGCCCTCAAGGAGCTCACTGTTCAGTAGAAGAGACAGACAGTGGACAAGGTGCCCTGTAATGAGATATGAGAGAAAGGTCCAAGGAGGTGTGGCAACCAGAGGGGGGCTTCCTGGAGGAGGTGGGCCCTTCAAGACGTGCATTAGCTGACATCACAGTGTGGGAGTGAGCCCAGCACTCAGGACGGGTGGAAAGCAATCTGATGGAGCAGACACGAGGAAGGAGTTGGAAGGTGAACTATGAGGTTGGAAATATAGGTCACAAGCAGATTGTGACTATGGATGTCATGCTAAGGAGATCCTACACGGTACAGAACGCAGAAGGTTGGGAGGGGGACTGAGTAGAGAATCAGATGCACACATTGAACGGCCCCTTGGGCAGCTGGACAGGGGATGGATCAGGGGAGGTGAGAGCAGAGACAGAAGACAGGAGTAGATTCAGGCCCAGTGGAGAAATAATGGGCCCCAGACCAAGGACTGTGGAGGGTGGGAGAGGAAAGCAAAGATTTTGCAGAGACAGAACTAACAGGCTGGGGGGGGGGGTGGAGCCCAGATGGCTGCCAGTCTTGTGCCACAGTGCCATGCCCTGCTGTCACCAACAGTTGCTTCTGTATTGTGCTGCCACCCAGGGAAACCCTGGGGGTCGTAGTGGACGTAGGACTGCTTTCCCCATATGAGATGTGGCCTTTCACCCGGTGCTGGACTGGAGCAGGGGCCCTGGCACAGACCCTGAGTTAGGCATGGGCAGAGGCCAGGGGAGGCCTGAAAATCCCAGGGTGCTTCTAAGGTGGGAATTGGGGGTCAAGATGTCCTAGGGGTGAGCCCACCCAAAGTAGAGACCGATTTGTGGGGAGAGAACAAAATTTAAATTCAGAGAGGATCTGACACCCAACTGGGGGACAGAAACACTCCAGGTAAAGCAAACTGGGGAACCAGGACATGCCCGTGTCGAAAGCCAGAAGTGGGGTGTGAGGCTGGTATGCCTGGGCTCTGCTGCTTTGATTTGGGGATCTTTCTCCCTCAGTGGCATCCGCCTGTGTCGGCCTAGACCCTGCCATACTGTGGCCATGGATCCCCAGCTCCCATTTTGATCTAATTTTCACCTTAACCTTGTCCCCCAAAGAAGAAAAGAGGCAACTATTCACTCCATTCTGCCTTAGACCCTCTGCCATCCTGCCCTTGGGGGGTCAGCGTTAAGGCAAGGCAAGGGGGGGGGGGTCGCAGTCATCCCCAATAGACAGCGTGTCCCCTTTTAGAGGTCAGAGGGGGAAGCCCTGACTTCCGGGAGGACCACCAGGGCAAGTTCCACAAGAGGGGCTTCCAGAAATGGCCCAAGCAGAGGCTCAGGAAGCAGGAACAATTAAAAGCCACACAGAGAACACCAGGTGACTACCACTCGGTGAGGAGATGGCGCTCAGGTGGGCAGTGGAGGGAAACGAGGAGGAGGAGCAGAGGAGGCCAGATGAAGGCTGTCACCTGGCAAATAAATCCTAGTGGAGAATGATTTAGCCCAGCCTTTATCACGGGGCTGGAGAAGGGCCAGGCTGTACACACTGCTTAGAGCCTAGGAAGCAGTCGAGTGCGTCACATTAGTTTGAGTGATCGAGCTTGGCGTCAGGACTGGTTAATATGCTTAACATGTTAAGAACTGATTGGACGGGGCCAGACTGGAGGTGAGGCAGTGACTTCATGCTGTCCCCCACCTTAACAAGCACGGGAACCTTCACTAGGGGCCAGCGGGGCTGTCCAGCCCTTGTCCAGTGCCCCTCTCTGAGAACAGCATGGGCTGGTATGGGCTCCAGTGACCCTGTCTGAGCCATGGCACCCTGTCCAGGCTGGACTGGGACACTGTCCTGCCTTGTCCACCCTGAGATCTCTCTACTTCACCTTTCCTTTACTCTGAGAGATGGCCTTCTCAGAACTGTCTGTGCTCCTTCACTGTTTTGCCTTTGCTGGGAGAGGGACCAATATAACCATAATTTGATGGTCTTATATGAAGTTTTTTTTAAAAAATGTAATTAATCCAATGAGATACTGAACTCCTACAGCGGTGTGGGTCTAGGGAATGTTGGCCATCCTTGAAGGCTCACTATACCGAGGGCAGGTTTTGATGAAGGATGAGGAGATGTCATGGCCAACTGGCAGGTGTTGACCTTGAACAACTAGAAAAATGGCAGAGTCTTCTTCAGACAGGGTGGGTATCAACAGCCAGAGTAGATTTGGAAAATAGCAGGTTATGTCTTGAACATGGTGGAAAGGAGGGAACTGGTATTTCTAGAGTACTTTGTTGGTCTTGGGTTGATCCCAGTAATCCTCATGCCAATCCTTGGAGGTGAGTATGATTATCTCCATTTCCCTCAAGGATTGCTGAGATTCAGGGTGGTGGATGCACTGACTATGGTAAGCACATGGTATTCACCAAATGTTGCTGGTTCTGTACCTTCAGCAGAGTAGGAATGTACATTCTAGATTGCTATAGTGGAGTGGGATCTATGGAAACGCCATGTCCAATTTGGAACCAAGTGTAAAACTGTTGGTGAAGGGCCTCCCAGAACCCTCTTCTTCTTGCTATGGTGGCTATTTCCAGGTAGTGAATGATCTATTATCTTGAGTGCTAGGTTGGAAGACAGAGATGACACAATGTAGAGCTTCTACTCACCATGAAACAGTGTATAATACTAACATGAAATAAACTTTTATTGTAGATTTGGGGGTTGTTTGTTACTGCAGCTCACCCAGCATCTCCTGACTGATACAGTCAATCAAGGTCACTCAATTAGAAAATATTTGTTGGCTTTGATTACATTCCATCTACATTGTTATCAAGTAGATGTCTCTGGACCTGTAGGTGCCCATAAACAAGATGGAGAGCAGAGCTGTAGATGTGTGTGTCATCTATACAGGTGAGGTGGGGAGTGGAGAGAAAGCCATAGGGATTTCATCTGTAGGCTTTGGGTTGAGTCAGTCTCTCTCTCTCTCTCTCCTATGGGTTTGCCATCAACACCACATGGCCTGCTGATAAGTAGGACGTCTCCGCAGGGTCTGGTTGTTCAGAGATGCTGGCTTGAGTTTGTCGACAGCTGCACATTCATAACATTGCTAAAAACTTCATAGACTCTGAAGCTTGGAAGTGGCCCAAGTGACTTGAGGTTTTGCTCACTTGTAAATGTTTGAGTATTGTGTCCACAAATTGCAAATTGAGTAACTCAATTTTGAAGCACAGCTGTTATTTGGAAAAGACCCATCTAGGAACACAAGTTCCTTGCAAAATGATTGTGCTTCATTTTTGTCAAGTATCAGAAAACCATTTAACGGCCAAGCCATATGGCAAATGCCCACTGGAAGCAGGGTGCTTCGGCACACCATAATGGATGTGTTTGGGGGAATGTAGATGGGACAGCGTCTGGGTTTTGTGATCTACAGAAAAGCAGATTCACTGCTACATATTCCAGCTTTCCAGGTTCCTGAGTAAGGATTTTTTTTCCCATGAAAAATTCATATAAAAAATTAAGTTATGGTAGATTTCTTCCCCTTAAGTTTATTTTCCCCGTTCAAACAATCTGCATTTAAGTTGCTGCGTATGAAGTAGATCTAACTGAGGCAATAGAAACTTCCAAAGGTTTACAGACCTTTTTTGTTTCTTTAGAAACTGTTTTAGTAAACCTAACTATCAGAATTAGGTTGAGCTACATATATTGGAAAAAATAGAAAACAATAATGGCTTAGAGGATTATTTCTCCCCCAGGTGAAAGCTACCTGGAGTTGAGGTCCGGTGCTGGTACGGCAGCTTCAGGGTCTTTAGGCTCCTGCGTTTCTCTTACTTTATTCTCTATCACACTTGAGTTTGTTCTTGTTCCCGGCAAACAATATAGCTGTCATAGTCCAGCCGTCACACTCCAGGCAGCAGGAGTAGAGAAGAGATGAGGAGAAAGGCATGGTTTTTATTGCAAAGAGAGTTCTGGGAAGGAACACCTAAGATTTCTGCTCAAACATCACTGGGCAGACCCTAGTCTCATGGCCTCACCCCGCTGCCAAGGCGGCAGGGAGATGTAGCATTATGCCCAGGTAAGACGGATGCTGTGACTAAAGCGGAAGAAGAATGGATATTGGGAGGTACCAGCCGGCTGCCATGCCTGGGGGCCTGGGGGTTGTCCTTCCTGTGAGATCATAACCTTCCTGTGAGCAGGAGCCGGTTTTATTTGTCCCTCTACCTCCGAGGCACCGGCACGGCAGCAGGAGGGTTGTGTTCTTAATTATCCGCCACCTTCCTTCCTACCGCCGTCCCCGGGCGCCCTCACCTCCCACCCTGTCCTCTGCCTGCCTTGTTCCCAGTGGCCGGTCAGCTGTGATTGGGGGCCTATTGATTCCTTATCACAGAACACGTGATTTCTATCAGACTGGCTTTAGCCTGCCCCGTCCCTCGGTTTCTCGATATTGATTTGTGCCAGGACAATTGACATTTGGAGCTGATGGTTGATGTGGCTGGAGCTGGACCGGGCTGCCACCGAGTAGGACAAGTGCCATCTTCCAGGGCAATGTGGTGTGAGCGATCTGCCCATCAGCAGGAGTATGTGCCCAGGGGCCGCCAGGTTTTGATTGTGGGTAGCTAGAAAAATAACGATTGGGGTCTTTTTCAAACAAGACCACAAGCATCTAGAAGCAGGTAAGGAATGGTGAATTCTGTTCTAAACACAATGAAAGGAAAGAGAAAGGAGGGGAAATTTCTGGAAAAGCCCCTGTGGACCAAGTCCTGTGTGAGAGGGGTCAAGGTCATTATCTCCATCTTCCATGTGGCTCACAGGGCCCCCGGGGGAAGTCGATTAGGCTCTTGCAACCCAAACCCCCGTCCTTCCCAGGCTTGTTGAAAGAAGTTTCAATGCTCGATGCGTGTCAACTTTCTAGAGAGTTCCAAGCTCCTCACTTGGCAAGCCCAGTGTCGGTTGCTCAGCTCCACTTATTGCCACGACCAAAATTATTCCCAGACCAGAATTATTCCCGGGATGGCACAGGACCTCCTTCCCTTCCTTGTGCTCCTTCAAGTCTTTCGAAAGTTCTCAGAACTGAAGAGCCAGCCGCCTGCTTCCCTGGGAGCCTTGTAATTAGGACGAGTGCATAATTGGCATGTTTGTTTCCTCTGAGGGCTGGCGGGCGAGGACCTGCACACCGACAAAGATAGCTCGCTTGGCTTTTGTTCTCAGCAGCAGCGCGGGTGTGCCCATAGCAACCAGGGGCCAATCTAACCCAGTTGAAAAGAAACGGTGCAGGGTTCTCGTGAAGGTTGATGGCCCCAGAGGAGCTGGTATGCTCACCCGGGTGGAAACGATCACCCTGGGTCCCGAAAAATGTAGCCGTCAACCCCACAAATACACACCGTGTCTCTTGTTTTCTTTAAGGTGAGGAGTCTGGTCCAAGAGGTCTGGGTAATGAAAGATGCTTGCAGAATCCATTTCCATTCTGCCCCAAGCCATCTGCTTTATGTCCATAATAAACAGGGGCGTTTGCAGCCACCTTCCTGGGTCAGGCGCCAGGCGCTCACCGCAGGGAAAGGTAAATTGACTGCCTCCCGAGCCAGGAGCATTAGCACATTACGGTCTGCAGCTCGCTTTCCGGGCCTGCCTTCTTCTCTGTGTCTGTGACGGCCTGTGACAAAAGGGCCAGGGAGTGCAGGTGAGCTGGAATTCAGTGTGTGTGGAGCACTGGCCAGCCACGTTACCTGGCAAGCCAGGGGAGATGGGAGCAGCAGAGAGGCCACCCTGGGGAAGCTGGGTCCCACCTGATCTTCTCAAGGTCGAGGGGACCTGGACAGCTGCAGCCGTCCTGAGGATGCCACGTGGCCTTTGTTGCCCACCTTCCCCGGCCAGCCTCATGCAGCGCTGCTCTCGTCACCAGCTCGGCTCTAGCCCCCTCCCTGCCCCTGCTCTGAGGTCACCTGAGACCCCACTCTAAGAGAGCATCGTGGGGATCTCCTATGCTCCAGCCACAGGTCCTCATGGGCTTGGTGGCTGAGAACAGCACATGGAGGCCAGAAATGTGCTGCAAAGGTGGGTGGGCCTGCATCCCTTTTGGAGGCCCTGGGGACATGCTTGCTGTGCCACACCTAGAGGCCACTGCACTGCTTCCTTGGTGGCCCTTCCCGATGCCTTCCTTCCTCTGACCCCGCTCCATCCACACATGTTCCTCCATCCATCTCTGTCTCCTGCTGCCCGCCTACAAGGACCCTGGTGATAAAACCAGAGAATTCAGGTACCGTCTCCATCCGAGACCCTTCCTTTAGTCCCACCTGCAAAATCCATCATACCAGGTAGCATAATATCCACAGGTTCCAAGGACAAGGATGTGGACCTCTGGGGTCAGTATTCTGCCTCTTGCAGTGAGGTGTTAAGCTCTGAACCCCCTGCCCACCGCCCACCATGACTAGTGTGTGATGAGTTGTCACTCCTGCAGATGACTGGAAGCTCCTTGAGGACAGGGGCCACATCTGCTCTGCCTCCCGTTGTACCCCATGCCCAGAACAGAGGGCCTGGCTACTAGTGGACACTTAATGAGTGGTTGTCCCATGGGCCTGTCCAGAGGCCTGGCCGGGGTGCAGACCCTGGATGGTGTCTGGAAACTCTGAGTGACACCTCTTCAGAGGGGCTGGGCCGAGTGTGGGAAGGGGGTTCTGGGAGGGCACCGTCTGGGCTCTGCTGGCAAAGTGGCAGCCTTCAGTTCCCCAGGGCGGGCAGTGAGCCGGGCCCAGTGTGCAGGGGGCACCGGTCCCTGCAGAGGGGGTCCTTGAAGAGGCACAGCAGAGCAGGGTCTCCTTAACTCCATCTGAGCGGGTGCAGTCCTGTCACTGGAGGGGTCTTAAGTGTCCCTAAGGAGTCAGAAAGGCCATCTCTGTCACTGGAAGACACAGGCCCGTGACTGGAACAGAACTGAACAGAGGACAGCCACCTGACGGGGACACTCGATTCCCACACACCTCCTGAGCACCCAGGCGTGCTACTGCTAGGGCTTGAGGGGACCAAGGGCATAAGGAACCACCCTCTAGGATCTGCCTTGTCCTTGGGGAAGAGCCACAGACAAAAACTGAATAACGGTTCTGTGGTTTGATGAGAAAAGAAAATGGCCAAATGTGTTCTGGCTACATCATCTTCGGGGAGAGGGCATGGGGTAAATATTCCAAGGAGAAAACCTTGGATGTGGATCAGCAGGGGTGGGGAGGGCATTTCAGGAGGTCATAGCCACATTTGCAGAAGCAGATGACCCCCTTTGAAGTGGTGTCGTTTGCCGAAGCAGCAGGTTGTCTTTGAGGAGCCGGATGAAATGCTGTGGAGCCGGCTGAAAGGTGGGAGGCCAGAGGTGGAATCTGCCTTGGCTCCAGTTTAATGACAAAGTCTGAGAAGGCTGCATGCCACCTCCTCCACTTGTTAAGTCCTCAGCAACATTTATTACCCACTCTGCGGGCCTCCATTAAATACTGTTGACGAGCAGCCTTTCCTAAGAGCAAAATGTCTGCCCCACTTACTCTTCTCCCGAGACAGTAGGAGACGGCAAAGCAGGTGAGGCTCCTTTGTCACCTGTGCCTGGTGGATCTGCTCTCAAATCAGAGCCTGGTTTGTCCCCGGTGGACCCCGAGGGAGTCCATCCCACCTCATCGGGGCCTTTCTCTGGGGCTCGCAGGGAGGGTGCTAAGTTGGAGGATGCATATGCTTCAGGTGCCCTGGCCTTGTCCCTGAGCCTCGACCTCCAGCCCAAGACGTGGCTTGGATGGGGCACAGTCACTGTTAAAAGCAGTGTGGCCCAGTGTGGCCCGGCAGGGCAAACAAGCAAAGAGGCTCATCCATTCTTCTCAACAACACACCCATTGCCATTGATGCTGCCATTTAAATAAATGTTCTAAGTTGCAATTTCTGGAAACTGGAAAATGAATCAAAACCCCAGGCTACCTGAGATGCTGCAGTTACATGTTTTAATGGCTCCAAATTTTATATTTTGTCAAAATGAATTAGAATTTTGAGAGGCTTCAAAGTAGTTGTGAGAAACAGCTATCTCCTTAAGTACCCGTTTCCACGAGGCTGTCCTTGTGAATAACTCAGTGCACCTTGCAAATAATATAGCATTAAACCACTCCACCTTGCAGGAAGAAGCCAGTGGCAGCTTGTAGACCCCTGTCTTTGCATGCAGGAGCTGGTGTTCCTCAACCTCAGACGGAGCGTGGGGAGGCAGCACTACCCCTGGCTCAGAGCTGTTCAACTTCACACTGTAGCTTCGAATACATGCAGGACAACCTTTCTGTACACTGGGAAGTATTCAGGCTCATTACCTAGTGATTGAAGGTACCAGGACCTGGGTCCCCTGTGCAGCCAGCTAGTGCTGTTTCTGACTCCACTGAGCCCTACTCTGCCATGCTCTGTGCTCAGAGCTGAGATCCAGAGACAAAGGAAAGAGCCTCCTGCCCGCACGGGGCTTGCTCTCAGGTGGATAGGAAGCACGTGGGCAGGTGCCTTATAGATTGTGGCATGTGATTCACTAAAGAGAAGTCAGAGACAAGCTGACCCAAGCCGTCTCAGCAGCCTCTGCGCTCTGAGCACAGTCACATCCTGAGCTCTATGGTGGCCACTGTAGACCAGCTAACCCAATTCCCAGCTTCCCTTTCTTGCTGCTTCCTGCTGAAGAGGCTGTGAGGCTAAACACATGCCTGTCTAGCCCCCGCTTGTGGCTAGAGAGGCCATGTGACCTAGTTCTAGCCAATAAGAAGAATCTACAGGTGGTTCTCAAAAGCACTTATGTTCGGATTAAGAGGGACAACCGTCTAGTACAACTCCTTGTTATGGTCTTGATATCAGGTGTCCCCCCAAAAGCTCATGTGTGAGCCAATGCAAGAAAGTTTAGAGGTGAAATGATTAGGTCACAAGAGTCTTAATCAGTGCATTAATCCCCTGATAGAGATTAACTAGGTGGTAGCTGTAAGCAGGGAGGGTGTGGCTGGAAGAGTTGGATCATTGGGGACATGCCCTTTGGGTTTCTGTTTTGTCGATGGTGAGAGGAACACTCTCTGCTTCCTGGTGCCATGTCCTGAGCTGCTTTTCTGCCATGATGTTCTGCCTCACCTTAGGCCCCAAGCTATGGAGTCAGCCATCTATGGACTGAGACCTCTGAAACTGTGAGCCCCCAGATAAACTTTTGCTCCTCTAAAGTTGTTCTTGTCAAGTATTTTGGTCACAGCAGCAGAAAAGCTGGCTGAAACACCTCGATCTGTGGCTTGCCTTGATTGAGGTCACAGTGGCTATAGCAGCAGGAGTGATCTTGTGACCAGGAGGAAGAAGCAAGAGAACTAACTGCAGGTCATTATTGAGACCATGATCCGATGCCATCAGCTGTCTACTTCCAGACTTATTATCACATGAGAAACAAATGGACCTCTCTTTGCTCAAGCCACTGAGGTTAGGCTTTGGGTTCTTCAAGCCAAATGCATCTCTGATACTAGCACCTAGCAGGTGGTCAATACTAGTGACTGAAGTCACAAATAATGTGATCATCTGCAGTGAGTCAAGAGATGGGGGTGTGCTGGGGTGTTCTGGTTGGGAGGAAAATAAAAGAGCATTCAAGGCAGCTTAAAGCAGGTGGCCATGAGGAGCTCACAAAGAAACCACGACAGGTAGTCCTTTGTTGCTGGTCTGTTAACAGCAAGCAAGCAGCAGTGGATACGAGCCTGGAAAAGTCCACCACGCACCCAGATTAAAACCTATTCCTTTCATTATAAAAGAGGATCTTGCAAAAACAGAAGGGACATGAATAGAATAGAAGCAGGGGACCCAGAGAGGCATGGGCAGGGAAAGAACGGGGAGTGAAGCTGACCAAGTTCTGTGGGGTGCATGTGTGAATACATCACAGTGCATTCCAATTAACCCTAATTGCACCAAAAATAATAAATAAATAGAAGGATGACCAGTGGAGTAGAGGAAGGGGACCAGGGCATGGAGAGAGGAAGTGCTAGGGATTAAAATGGAATCAATTATGTTTGGGTCACTTATGAATATGTCAAAATGAGCCCCACTGTTGACCATAATTCACTAGTAAATTCAAAATAAAAAACAATTCCTTAGGTCAAGAGGATCCCAGTTCCCAGCCACCGAGAATTCTCCAGGTTTCCCCAGAACGGCATGCTTATAGCCGAAGTCCGGTGGCTGGAGGGATAAGAGAGGCCCGGATGCTTCCCATCTGCTGGCCACCGCGTCCTCTGTGGCTGCATGACAGATCACCCCAAAATAGGCAGCTTGGAACAGCACGCTTATTTGTTTATTTTGATTTATTATCTCAGCTTTTTTATTAGACTAGTATAATTATACATAATCGCTGTGTTCATTTTGACATATTCATGCATGCACAGAATTTGATTTACTCCATTTCAGTCCACGGCGCCCCCCCCCCCCATCCCCCTCACCGCCTTCCTCCCCCGTTCTCCCCCCTCCCCGGCTACTCTGCTGGTCTTCCTGCCACTCGCTTATTTATTTATTTTTGGCTGCTGCTTCACTCAAGTCCCTGTGGGTCTCCGGTCTTCTGGCTCAGGGTCTTACCGACCTGGAACCAGGTGTCCACAGGGCAGCAGTCTCACCTGAAAACTTGACCATCAAAGATCCCCCTCCACACAGAGCCGCTGGTCATTTTGATTCCTCCTGGCTTAGGCCACCAGAGGTCTCCCTGGGTTTCTAGCCCCGTGGACCTCTTCTTGGGGCATCTGGCACCTGGCAGCCGGGCCCCTCAGACTGAGCTAGAGAGGTGAGCACGAGGGAAGCCAGGACTTTGTGACCCTCCCTCAGGCAGGACGTCCCTCTGCATTTGCCACTCTCTGTTCATTAGAAGGAAGTCACCAGACCCACCCAGGGTGGAGGGGAGGGGGCGACAAGTGAACACCAGGAGGTGGGGAGCATCAGGACCACCCTGAGCTGCCCACCACAGGTGCACTGGTTCTCCCTTGCCTTCCCCCGTCCCTTGTCAGGGGCAGAGTGATATTGTCCCCAGCTGTGTCAGCTTTTTCACAGCTGTGACTAATGGACCCGACCAGCACAACTGTAGAGGAGGGAGAGTTTATTTGAGGGCTCACGGTTTCAGCGGCCTCAGTCCATAGACGGCCGGCTCCACTCCTCAGGGCTCCAGGTGAGGCTGAACGCTGTGGTGGGAGAGGTGGCAGCGGGAAGCAGCTCACATCACAGTGATCAGGAAGCAGAGAGACTCCACCTCCCAGATACAAATATATACCCAAAGCCATGTCCCAATTCCACCTCCCCCAGCCACACCCCACCACTTCAGTTACCAACCAGTTAATCCCTATCAGGGGATTAATTCCCTGACAGGGTTAAGACTCTTACAACCCAATCATTTCCTCCCCTAACCTTCTGGCATTATCTCACATGTGAGTTTTTGGGCGACACCTCACATCCAAACCATGACTCCATCTAACAGATGAAGAAACTGAGTTTCAGAGAGGGCGGTGCTCTGCCCAGGTCTCCCAGCCACTGAGTACCAGAGCAGGAGTCAGGCCAAGGCCTACTTCCTGGGGAGCCCTTCTCTCCCCCCTCCAGCTCACAGGGTGCCCGAGAGGCAGGGCCCTGGGCCAGGCGGCTTCCTTCCTTCTTCTAACCTCACCCTGGTGCTAAGAGTAGGAGAACAGAGGGAGAGCTGGCTCTCCAGTGCTCTCGTCCCAGATGAAAGACAGTAGGTGAGATCAGAAGGCCTGTAGATTAGACAGTAGTCCTGCTGCCCTGAGCATTTCCTGATTTCAATCATTGTTCTGCAGTTATGTAAGAAAATGTCTTCCTCCTTAGAAAACATATGCTGAAGAACTTGAAGGTAAAGGGGTATTATTTCTACAAATGACCCTCAAGAATTTCAGGAAAAAGTTACTATAGATATTTACAGATTAGGGGTGTGTTTGTGTGTGTGTGTGTGTGTGTGTGTGTGTGTGTAAGTGTGAGTGTGTGAGTGTATGTAAGAATGAATGATCAAGCAAGTGTGGTAAAATGTTAACACTGGGGAACTTGGGCAAATTTCGTTATGTTTGAAATAATTTCAAAATAAAGTTTCTCTAAAGTGTCTGTCCACTATGAGACCTGCTGAGTTCCTTTTGGACTATCAGAGTTGACATTTGGGAGCCTTGTAGACTTCCTCTTGTCCTCAAGGTGACCCACAGCGCCCAGGAAGGGCATATGGGTGAAGGGCAGAGTGTGGGCTCTCAAGTCAGGCTGCCTGGGTTCCAGTTCTGGCCCGGCAGCTTCTAAGGTCATGTGAGTAACCACTCGGAGTTATAGAAAGGACTGGGCAGAAGATGTGCACCTTGACATAACACTTGCCCTAGTTCCTGGCCCATGTGAGCTGTCCCTAAATGCTACTGATCTAATTGCTTCTGCAAGTCCTCCTACAAGCGATGGGTTAGAACCACTGGCCTGGACTTTTGTCTTGGTGCCAACTCCCTGATGTGAGTTTTTGTCTCCAGGAAAGCAGGGTGGCCACTGCAGTGGGTGCAGACACGCCTGACAAGATGAAGAGCCGAATCCCTGTGGTGCTCCTGGCCTGCGGCTCCTTCAACCCCATCACCCACATGCACCTGCGCTTATTCGAGGTGGCCAGAGACCATCTGCACCAAACAGGTTGGTGAGGGGGCCCTGAGTCCCACAGAACTGGTGGGTGGGTTAAGCCCTGGGGACTTTGCGGGTCGCTGTCGTCACCCTCAGTGGAAGTGCTCAGCGGATTCACTCACCACATAACTGTGGCGTGCATTCCCTCCATCACACGCAGAGGGCTGGCATCCCTTAGCCTGTGACACGTGTGCACGTCTTGTCTCCGGATGGGGTTGCTCTCCTATCTGCCTGCCTCACATTGTCCTTGATGCTAAAAAGACACCAGGCCCTTTATGGGACCTGTGCCTCTATCAGGGGCTTCTTCCCAGCGCTCCCAACACGCACCTCCGCAGCCCGGTGAATAGGCAGCGTGCGCCTCTGAAGGATCTTACCACTCTTCAGTGGGAAGGCAGAAGCTCCCTAATGAAGACTGTGACATTTTCTCCTTTTGAAGAATAGATCTTAGACTATCGCAAATTAACAATCTTGTCTGTAGGGTATTTTCAATACAGATGGCATGACATTGAAAGAAATATTTAATCAGCTGGAAATATATAATCTGGGAACGTTTCATCTCCTTGACTTTCCATTTCATTATTAAGGGAATAAAATGGCATTTAGAGTCTGCTTGATTATTTCTAAAGATTATGTCATTTTTACATTGATATCAGATAGATATGAAAATATTTACATATTATGGATTTATGTAGGTTTATGTATATAAATGTTTTGTATTATTGCTTTGTTCAAAAACTTTTCCCTTTAAGGGCATTGTTTTTATTCCAGAATCAATTCCTATTTACCTTTAATATATGAAAGAGTATTTGAGTAACATGTAAATCATTTCTTGAAAGAAATCATGTACAAGTTTATATTGTAAAGAAAATAGCTTTGTTTACAAAAAAAAACATTTTTTTATTATTGAAAAAGTGAAAGTGGATCTCTATTCTTAGTAAATAAATAGCTCAAATAAGGGAATTTTAAAAAATCCAAGCAATACAGTTGAAACTGGTCAGTGGACATTAGTAGGCAGTGTCCCAAAGAAGAATGTTTATACCAATAAGCTTGAGAACAGATGCACTAAGTCACTAGTAATCAATGAAAACGCAAATAAAACTACGGTCAGTACCTCAAGGCACCATGAGGGCAGCTACCCTGGCTGCCTGGCCACCATAGAATTGCCACTGTCTGTCACTGGGCTGATAGTTGGTGCCTGTGGACATTGGTTGTGTCTGTCAATAGTTTTAGCCTATGGGACTGGCTCATATCAAAGACTGACAGGATTTGGTGCTAGCAGGACCGGGGGAAAACAGCCACACTCAGGCACTGCTAGTGATAGAATAAATAAGGAGACATTTTTGAAGGACAATTTGGTATTCTGTGACAAAAAGTTTAAATTTGTATCCACACATAATGAGGAGAAAAATCAATCAATGGAAACCTAACCAGCACTGACAAGGGAGGTCTCAGATGTTAGAATCAGCAAAGAGATCAAAACACTTATGTGCCATATGTTCACAAGTTAAGTTGAGACACGGACTGCATAAAAAGGACCCAAATCAAACTTCTATAGGTGAAGAATATAATTTGTGAGAAGAAAAATACACTAGATAGGAGCAACGACAGATTAGACACTGTAGAAGAACAGATACGTGAACCTGAAGGTATAACAAAAGGAGCTACCCAAAGGGGAATATAGAGAGAAAAAGAATTTTAATACAGAAAGAAAGTATATCAGTGATACATGAGGTAACTTCAAGCAGCTTTATACACTTGTCAGGAAACCCAAAAGGAAAAAAAGAGAGTGGGAAAAGATATTTGAAAAAATATGAAGGAAAAATTTTTCCAGATTTGACAAAAACATCCCACAGATCCGAGTAGCTCATCAAACCCCAAGGACAGGAAACATAAAGAAGAGAACAGCAAAGCATGTGGAAATCAAATTTCTCAAAACCAGGAATAAGACAGAATCTTAAAAGTATTCACAAGAGGACAAACATAAGGATGACAGCAGATTTCTTGCTACTGAATTGACTAAAAAAAGAATTTAGTGAAATTACATCATTACAGAACTGAAAGAAAAACTATCCATCTAAAATTCTATATCCATTCTAAATCCAGCAAAAATGTCTTTCAAAAACAGAAAAAGACATTTTTACATTTACAAAAGATGGAAGAACTCACCACCAGAAAACTTGCAGTACAAAAGAAAAAAAAATCTTCATGCAAGAAGGAAAATAATACCAAATGGAAATATTGACCTATAAAGGGAATGCAGGACACAACACATGGGTTATCATATGGTATCATGTAAGATTTTTTTCTTATTTAAATTTCCTTAAAACGTAATTGACAATTTAAGCAAAAATTATAATATGCTGTGGGGTTTATAACATATATAGATGTAGAATATATATCAATCATAGTGAACAGGCTGGGGGCGTAGAATGGAAATGTACTATGTACATAAAGTGATATAATATCACTTAAAGGTAGGCTGATAAGTTCAAGATGTACATGTTAAATCCTAAAATAGCAAAGCAAGCAGAGTTAATAAGCATGCAAAGGAAATATTTGAATCAGAATATACTCAGTTCACTCAAAAGAAGAAGGGACAAAAGACACTGATGGAGCAAATAGAAAGCAAATAAGAGACTCAAACCTGACTGTATCAATAGTCACGTTAAATATAAATAGTCTAATGACTTCTAGTAAGTGGCAGATTGTCACATTGGATAAAATAAGCAAGACTCAGCTATACACAGCAGTCCTCCCTTACCCACAGGGCTATGTTCCCAGACGGCCGGTGGACACCTGGAACTGCAGATAGCAGCCAGCTCTATGTACTGTGCTTTCCCCCATACATACACGGCTGTGATGGAGTTTAATTTATAAATTAGGCACAGTAAAAGATGAATAACAAAGTGGGAAAACCACAACCATACTATAATAAATGTTATTTAAGAATCATGAATTATTTATTTCTGGAATTTTCCATTTAATATTGTCGGACCTCAGTTGACCTTGAATAACTGAAACTGTGGAAACTGAGACTGCAGGCAAGGAGGGAGTGTGTATAAGAATCACACTTTATGGGTTCAATCCCCAGTCCCGCAAAAAAAAAAAAGAAGGAGGGTATGGGGAGAAGGAGAGCACTTTAAATATAAAAGCAGAGATAGGTTAAAAGGAAAAAAATAGAAACCTCCCCTGTGCTAACTCTAAGTAATAAAGAAAGCCGGAGTGGCTATAGTAATAACAGGGAAAGTAAATTTCAGGAAAAAATATTACCAAAAATAAGAAGTTCATTTTATGATTATAAACTTATGAACTTAAATTCAAAAATTCCAAATAAAATATTTTAAAACTAATTCAACAATGCAATGCATATAAAGGATAATATATCATCACCAAGTAGGATTATCTCAAAGGTGCAAGGTTAGTTTAATGCTCAGAAGTTAGTCAATGTAGTTGAATATATTAACAAGCTAAAAAAGAAAAACCACATGATTATCTCAGTAGATACAGGAAAGACAGTTGTCAAATGGCAACATCAATCCATAACTTAAAAAAAAAAAAACTCACAGCAAAATAGCAATAGAAAACAACCTTCCTTTACCACCCCCAAAATCTACAACTAATATCTTACTACAAGCAAAAGACTAATACTTGATGTCCTAATATCAGGAACAAGATAAAAATGTGCATTCTTACTACTCTGTTCAACATAGTTTGGTCGTCCTAGCCAAAACAATAAGACAAGAAAAAGAAATAAAAGGCATCCATACTGGAATGGAAGAATGAAACTACTTACAGTTGACATAATCATCTATAGAGAAAATCTTAAGAAAATCTACCAAAAGGCCACTAGAACTTAGTAAGTATGAGAAGGACACACATTTAATATATAAAAATCATTGGTACTTCTGTATGCTAACAACAAAGGATTATAGTTTGAAATAAAAATAATACCATTTGCAATAATATAAAAAAGAAATACTTAGATGAGCCTGACAGAGGTATGCAAGATTGTACAATAAAAATGACATAATATTGTGAAAGAAATTGAAGACGTCCCAGTTCAAATGGAGAGAGACACTTTGTCCATGGATTGGAAAACTCAACAATGATAAGATTTCATTTCTCTCCAGAATTACCTATAAATTCAACTTAATCTCAAAAGACATTTTTTCCACTTTTTTTTATCAGTGCATTATAGTTGTACATAAATGATGGGATTTGTTGTTACATGTTTGTACACACACACACAATATAAAAATATAATTTGGCCAATGTGAATAGCTTTTTAGTAGAAGTAGATAAATTGATTCTAATATTGAAATAGAAATGGAAAGAACCCAGGATATTTAAAATAACTTTGAAAAGGACAGTGTTGAAGAATTCACATTATTTGATTTCAAGACTAATTTTAAAGCTACAGGGCATAAAGATAGTTAAATAGATAAAGGGACCAGAATATAAAGTACCAGTGCGACTCCCACTTATGTAGACAGCTGATTTTTCACTCAGGTGTAAGGGCAACACAGTAGAAAAAGGACCATCTTTTCAATGGTGTAGGAACAACTGAATTTCCACACGTGAAAAAAAAAAATCCAATTCAGAGCTTACGCTACACATAACTCTAAATGGATCATAAACCTTAATGTAAAACCTATAATTATAAAATTTCTAGGAGAAAATCTTTATGACCCATAATGGAAAAAAAATGGTAAATTGGACTTCATCAAATTTAAGACAATTAACAGGATGAAAAGCTGAGATTTGATAAGGGACTGGTATCCAGAATATAAAAGGACCTCTCAATCTAGAAATGAAATATAACAAAACAAATAAAATAGCAAGTATTCTAATAGACTCTTTACCAAAGAATAGATATGGAGGGCAGTCAGCCCAGGACAGGTTTTCAACAGCATGAGGGAATGAAAGATTAAGACCAAGATGCCAAGCCACTGCTCCCTAATGCCTGGGTTTGGTAAGGATGTGAGAGCTGCCATCCTCACACTGCCCATGGCACTGTAATTGGTGCTGGGCTGTGGAAAACAGCTTTTGCAGCATCTTACAAGTTAAATGTACATCTACTTTGTGATTCAGCCATTCCACCCCAAGATATTTAACCAAGAGAAATGAAAGAATATGTTCATGCAAAATCTTGTGCGTGAATGTTCAGAACAGCTTTAACTATGATAGCTCCCATCTAGAAACACTAGCATGTGAATAGAGAAGCAGACTGTGGTTTATCTGTACAACAGAATAGTACTCGGTCATAAAAAAGAATGAACCCAACTTAGAGCTGAATCTCAAGATAATCATGCCACGTGAGAGAAGTCAGACCAAAGAAAGTACACATGATAGGTGTTCCATTTATATGAAATTCAAGAAAATGCAAACTAATCTACAGGGATAGCAAACAGATTCAGAGTTGGGGTGAAGGGAAGCCAGCATAGGGAAGGTGAGTGGGAACCTCGGGGGTGTTGGGTAAGTTGGCTATCTGGATCTCGGTGTTGGTTTCGGGGTGTACAAGTATATCGAAATTTACCATTTGTGCAGTTTGTTGTATACATCAATTATGCATCAATGAAAATAGCAAACTTCAAAAAAAAGAGACACAATGACTCTACAGGGTTGCTCTAGTTATATATAAAATGTAACTCTTTAGAACAAATGACTCCATTCTTTTAACAAACAGCAAGAAAAAAAGGAGGAATTGGAAACTGTAAACAGAGACCTAAGAGACTCATAAATGAAATATTGCATGTATTAGTGAGCTTTTTTATCACTGTGACCAAAATACCTGACAAGAACAACTTAAAGGAGGAAAAGTTTATTTGGGGCTCTTGGTTTATTCAGGGCTCCAGGTCCATCCCCCTGCCTCGGTTACCACCCAGTCAGGGACTGATTAGGTCCTAGCTGTGACAATGCAGTCACCTCACCTCGGAACATTCCTGCATTAATGCAGGAGCTCTGTGGGGACAGCTCATACCCAACCCATAACATTTCACGTGGCCCTTATTTGAATCCCATCCAAACAGATCAACTTTAAAATAATATCCTAGGAAATGTAGGTAAATTTAAGCCCACTTGGATCTTATATGGCATTCAAGAACTATTGTTTAAAAAAAAGAATTATTGTTTACTTTTTAAGGTCAATAATGGTATTGCTGTTATGTTAAAATAAAGTGTGACTTTATTTCTCGGGGCACAGTATGCCCCGTGGTGCAGCATCCCTGTGTATCTTACAGTAGTGCCCAGGATGCTGTTGAAGCTACCTTCAGCTGGGGACATATGTGGCTTCTACTGGGTCTATAGAATGTAAGAGCCTGTTTGTTGTAAACCCCTGTCTGATGGTATATAAGACTTCACATATCTGTGTTCACCATTGATGAACATCTCGACTCCTGGCCACTCGGTGGCTTTTCCTGCCTGGCTTGGCTTATCCCAAGGTCCCCTGGCTCCATGCTCCATGGTGCTGTCCTTGTGAGGTTCCTTGGGGTGGTGCCAGTACCCCTTGCTGCACAGACGGCTCCATCTGCTCTGTCCTGGAGACTTTAGATCCCCTAGGTTGAGCCTGCTGGTTCTCCCCTTTAGTGACATGAAAAGCCTCATTGTGACCCAGGGAGGTTTCAGAGAGTCCTCCTGATCATGAAAGGTCATGGGACCACAGAATCCATAGAAAATTCATCATATGGATCCTTGATACCTGATGTCTGTCACTTAGGCTATTAACGGACAGACCTTGGTCAGGTACGACCCCCACCGCCCCCTTGCCTGTATTTTGAGTGCCCCTTTCTATCAGAAACACGTGGTCATTTCTCAAGTCCAGAACGGAGTCCCTTTAAATGCTGCCCATTGGGTGTCACCTTGCCACGATCCACAGGTACCTACTGCATCCTCCCCAGACCAGGCACCGAGGCTGGAAATAGAGTGGATCAACCACAGCCCTTGCCCCGGAGCGCACAGCACGGGGCACAGAGACGGTGGTAGCAATGACTGTGGCGCTGGGCACAAAGGAGGGACGTCTGTCTCCCACGTGGCATCTGGGGAAGGCTCCTTGGAGGAGGTGACACAGTGCTTGAAGAAGGTAGAAGACTTAGTTAAGGGAACAGTTTCGAGGTCACTCTGGGGAGAGGAAGCAGAATGGGGAGAATCTGGAGATGGGCAGGAGGGCGTCCAGCAGGTGGAGATGGGGCTGGGGACAAGGGACTTTCTGGCCACGTGAGGGGTGTGCTGTGAACTCCCCTTCCCTGCACGGTCAGGGTCGACCCCGGCTGCTCAGGGCCCCCGTGGCAGCCACGGCCTCCCACAGCCAGCAGAGGAGCCCTGACTGACCAGTGGCCTCTGCAGGGCCAATTCTGGCCCAGAGCCTTTACCCCGCATGGACCCAGCTCAAGGACCCTGACTTCCTTTTATTCATGAAGAAAACGATCCTCCCTTCTGTTAGAGTACTCACTGCAACAACTCCCAGTTTTAATTCTACATCACATGCATATGCATTGAATTAAATGAAGCTCAGGTGATCTGCTTTGTGCCTTTAAGGAGAACTCAATGACCTCTTCCTCCTTGACTGACATCTCAGTCTCTTTTTGCTCTGAACCCTTTGCTGAAAGCAGCCCTTGGAGCTGCAGACGCCCTTCCTTCCTTTCTCCTTCTCTCCTGAAACCAACCCTCGAAAATGGCTAGAAGCCCTCCCCCTCCCACCTCAGAACATTCTGCTGTCTCCAGTCCCGTGACCGCGCACCCCCTCGTCACAGGAAGGCACGCCTCGGACAAAAAGACGCGCGTCTGTTGGTTCTCATTGTTGATTGTCCATGACCAAAGTCGTAACGAGCTCAATGAATAAAACGTGGCACCAGCTGTTTGTCATGCTCCTTCACTTGGAAGAACGTTTCAGAAAAAGACACAAACTGGTACAAAGGAATGGCCCCCGTGTTTTCTGAACTTTGCAGTATGGCCCTCTCATCTTAGATGCGTCCTTGCCCTGGATGGAAGCTCCCTGGGCCCTCACAGGAGATTCTCAGAGGCTCAGAGGAATCCGTGTCATGGGCATCAGCAGCTTTTAAAAGTTCTTTTGGGGTCTTTATGCTTGTTTGACTGATCTTTGTCAGAAACGATTCAGCCCATAGCTTCAGACATACCCAGAGTGTTCACGGAATACACTGGGAAAGTCTAGCCCACACCTCTCTCAGGGTGTTGGATGTATTCCCAGCTGTAAGTGGTTGCTTTCCAACATGCATTCACGAACTTTCTAATGGAAGCAGAATTTAATTTAAACCCTGTTTTATGTTATTTAGATGGTTTGTTATACCCAATCAATATAACCTGGCCATTGGCCTATATTTCAACAACAGTCCACTTGTATTCCTTTTCTAAAATCAAATTTTGTCAGTTTAATTAATACTCCTTCAACAAATGGTTAGCACCTATTCATTTCACGTATTTAACATACATTTTCACCACCCTTTCCATTCACCAGTGAATATTCTAAGTGTGTTTCATGAACTGGTTTTAAACTTTACAACAAGCATATGAGGCAGATACTGTTACTCAGTTTTACAGATGAGGAAGTTGAGGCCAAGGCTCAGAGAGATCAAGTAACTTGGCTGGGATCACACAGCCAGGAAGTGATAGGACCAGTGTCTCCCATTGTCTATGCCATAATCATCAGGCTACCCTGCCTCGGTTCATTCATCAGATCTCTTCTTAAGCATGGAGATGTGCTGGGTGCTTTGCTGGATGCAAGGACACATGGGAGCAGAAGGTGGCCCAGTGTTCCTGGAAAACGGGCACTAATCAAATCCCACAGAGGTAAAAATTATTAAGGTGATATGCATCACAAAGGGGACATTCCTAATGCTATCCATGTGAACAGAGTAAATCAGTATTTGATGTAGGCTGAGTCTAAGGAAGGCATTTCTGAGAACATTAAGGACTGAGCTAGAGAATGAGGCACTTCTTAAGTTAAACATGAGGTTGGCTGGGGTCAGGGGATGCAGTTGGCCGGGGTCAGAGGATGCAGGGAGGGAACAGTCTTGGCACAGAAAATTGCATGTGCAAAGGCCTTGTGGCAGAAGAGAGCAGGGCCACCAAAGAATGCATGGGTCGTGATGATCAGAAAACATGGAGCAAAGAGAAATGCTGCAATAGATGCGGCGGGAGAGGAAGAGAGGCACACCCCGTGAGAGCCCTGTAGGCACTTGTAAGGACCCTGTTTTTATTCACACAGAGATCATTCACATCTTGCTCTCTCTGTTGCACAGGCAAGCACAACACTGGGCAGGGCATGAAGGGAAGCCAGTTAGGAGGCAGTTGAAACAATATTTTTAACATGGCAGGGATTACAGGAATGAAGAGAGGGAAGATAATTAGAAGATAAGATTCATCTGGTAATGGAGTGAATCTGAGGGAGACAGTACCCCCCCTCCCGCCCCCACCGCTAGAGTCCAGGAGAGGAGCCAGATTTGGAAGACAGGATGGAGAGATTGCAAGAGACCAGAGGTAACAATGAAGTTATGCAGGAATGTACAGAGAACTGGGGGGTGGGGGCTCAGGGACAAGCAGTTGGCTGCCTGCGAAGGAGGAAGAACTTGCAGAGAAGCCAGAGGAGAACCTCAGAGAGCAGTTTCTATCATAGAAAAGTTAGAGAGCCCCAGCATCAGGTGCTAGAGGTTAGAGTTCAAATTAGGAGAAGATGGAAAAGCAGGACTCTGGGGTTCAGCAGCCTGGGTTGCTGGTGGAGTCTGGGAGGAGGTTCGTTGCAGCAATGCTAGTGACACCAGGCTTAGTGTCCACTTAGGAACCGGGAGACAGTCCTTCAGGGAGTGACCAGGACCTAGATAAAGTGAGGTCCAGTGTACAAGAGCAAAGAGAGATGGTTCGTCATCAACAGCAAAGAGAACAGGGGGAGCAGGCGTGCCCTCTTCAAGGCCAGGAAAAGGCACCCCTGACCTCCCAAGAGAAACTAGAGACACGGATTTCCGTATTTGGAAGGTTGTTGATGGCCGCATCGCTTGCAATGGCCAAACATGCAAAGCAAAATATTCTATGGTAAACATTATTAAACTTATTACATATTTAAATGTAAGAAGTAGGTTTCTTTTCCCAGACAGAGAGGTTAGCAATTCTGAAATTATTTTCTGTGTATCCTAGGATTGAGCAGTAAGCAAGTATTTTTTGGATCTTGGAAATCGGGTTTCTCGTTGTTGGAGAAGGGAAATACAAATGTGGACAGAGGAAAGAGACATGCCCTGCTGTGTGGGACTGGAACTGTAGTATCAGTGTGAAGTCATGGAGAGGTCGGATAGAAAAGGCAGCTGGCTGGGTGGATGGGTAGATGGTAGAGACAGACTAGATAGATAGATGGATGGATAGAGAGAGAGATAAATAGATAATGGGCTGGGTGTGTATACAGACACACATACATCTATATCTTAGCCTGGTCTCCTGGGAGATAATTATACCCCAGTAGCAGTTATATAAATTGGCATCCTAATTTGGATTTCAAAATACTATCATATAAAAGGGCTCCTTAGAAAACTAGTTGATGCTGGATGTGGGGAGAGAGCGTAGAAGACAAACTTGGAGTATCTCGTGGTCCTAGAAACTGGGTAAGCCCTTGAAGCTTGGGCACCTGTCAGAGGACACAGAGGCCAGCCTGCAGGTCTCCCCCAGCCACGGCCGGGACAGTCTGAGCATGAAAATAATGAAGTAAATATGCAGGACTCACTGAATTAAATTTCAAAAAGAGTCTAGCCGATTTTAACAATCAAATGAACAAACAAATGGGGGAGAAGGAGAGCCCCCCTCAGGTAGAACTTTATCGCTAAAGGGACAGAGGGCTAGAAAATCACCACTTGAAAACCATCTGACTTACACCAGAATCACTAGTGGGTCCTAAAGTTAGGTGACGTGGGATGACAAGATATGTACCTGGCTGCAAAATAACTCCTAGTAATAGACATACTGATTCCAAGGGGAGTCATTATTTACTGACTTCACACTGGAGAAGTGTGGCTGACACAACCCTAACCAAATGGTCCAAGCTAACACTACAGCCTGGGACAGAGGGACATCACACACGTCCTAATGTGACCCACTGGGAAGGGCTCGCTGTCCCATCTCTGCCATTCCCAGAGGGGCATACTTTGTTTCTAAAGACAGGGACATTCTACAGAATGATTGGCCTATACAAATGTCACTGCCACGATACACAAAATAGCTATTCCAGAGGAAAGAAGAACTACGCGGTGTGACAGCTAAATGCAGCCCATGCATTGATTAGTTGTTTGATTGATTGATTGCTATAATGGGGAATATTGGGACAATTGACAAAAATATAAATTAGATCTGTTAGGTCAGGTAATAGTGTTATGTCGGTGTTAATCTCCTGATTTTGATTATTTTATTAAAGTTATGCCAAAGAAAGATTTTGTTCAAAGGAAACATACTTAAGTATTTAGGAATAAAGGGACATCGCACCTGCAGTGTACTCAGCTGGGTCAGAAAACTGTGTGGAGTTAGGGGAGCAGAGAGAGGGAGAAGGATAAGGCCATCATGGTGAAACATTTCCATTCAGGGAATCCCAGTGAAATACCCATATGAAAATTATTTTTACTATTCTTGCAACTCCTCCTAAAGTTTTATCAAAATAAAAAGTCAAAAGAAAAAAATCCTAAAATATTAAATATAGGCTCGTTAAAAGATTTTTTAAAAATTTACAGTGTATGGACCACAGAACATGCACCTTCCCTGGCAGATTCAGGTTGCACTTGCTAGGTCCGCAGCCTCTGTGGTGAGAGGATGGGAGCCCCAGCTCGGGTGGATGGACCGGCCTGGGCTCCTGCCCCTTGCTCCTGGAGGGGAGGTGGGCAGGACAGTGGTGGGTGTTAGGAAGAGGTATTTGGCAGCAGGGAGAGGAGGCTTCTCTGGTCCTCCAAGGTGAGTGTCACCATTCTCAGCTGAGAGTGAGGCCTTCTGAGAAGCTCTGGGACTTGAGGGGGGAAGATATTGGTTATATTGTGGGTGGCCCTATGTACAGGACCCCTCAAGCACTACCAGACGATGTGGCTGGTCCATCTGAGGTCAGAGCTGCGAGCCCCGGGGTGGCTTTTCCCAGCAGCTCTTGGCTTCTCCAGGGAAGCCCCAGAGAAACAGGAAATCTGCGTCCAACCACGGGGGGCAGTGTGCTACCTGAGAGTGGTGGAGGTGAGGAGGGACGTGGCTTTAGGGACTGCTTTGAGGATCCTTGAAAGGACTCACCTCGGGATCTCAGGTGGACCAGAAGTAAAGTGCAGGAGGGAGCAGATGGGCTGGGAGGGTCATGAGTGGGTGGGCGCCCTCAGGGGGGTGGATACGTGGTTTTATCCAAAGTGGCAGAATATGTGACTGGGAGGAGCCAGAGTGTATTCAGGGCCTGGGGACAGATTCTCGACTCTGGGGCAGTCCTAGGACTTGCAAGGTCCAATGCAGGCAGGAACTTCAAGATACAGCGGAGGAACTGTGAGAGGCCAGAAGGCAGGAACTGAGGCCTTCGGTGGGTGGTCCATGTGGGCTTGGAAATCGCCCCAGGCCGTGGCCAGGTGAGGGGTGAAGAGGAACATCAATTGCCAGATTTCAAAGCCAAAGTGTGGCCATATTTTTAAGGTTGGTAGATGATGCCCTCATCAAGAAGGAGAAGATGCAGGGAGGGGGCCTTCCTTGTGGAAGAGCCCAGGCGTAGGTGACAGCCAGGGCGGAGGAGGGCAGAACCTTCTGAAAACGAAGGAGCAGAGATGAGGACCCTGCCCCGTGTGCAGGCCTGAGTACAGATGCATCTTACAAAGAGGAGGCACCTCTATTCCCCAAGAAGGTCGGATTCAAATGGAACCAGGTGGCACGTTGGACCAGGAAGGAACACCTGAGGCCCAGGGACAACGGCCATGCACAAGAGAACGTGACGTGGGCTGGAGGGAGTGAAGGAGGCTGTGTGCAAGCGCAGCTCAGCTGTCAGGAGTACCGTCCCCACCTTGACACGCAGGGCAATGGAGGCATAGGGAATTGTCACTTAGCAGCTAACCTGGGGGCGCTGGGACCTGAACTCAAGTTTGGTCCAAAAGCCACTGTCCCCTGCTGCACAGCAGACTTCGTGAGTCCTCCTGAAGGTGCAAGTCCCACCACAGAGCTGGGGAGGGCCAAGAGTTCAGGGGGACCAACAGGAAGTACAAAAGGGGCCAGAACTTGACCTTGGAGTCTGCAATGTCAGACAAGGAGAAGGGACTTCGGGTAAAGGGGACACACTGAAAGTCTTTAACCAAGTGAGCCATCAGGTGCCCACTAGGTAAAACCTAGACCATGGGAGGAGCCTTGGCACGGGATCTTCAGCCTCTGGAAAAGCAGCTGCTGGAATCTCACACAACCTGGATCTAGATAGCCTTGACCCTGACCCAGTGCTTGGCCCCGCTGATCCTGAGTGTTCCGGCACTCTCCACCAGAGGGGAGAGTCACCTTTGGGGGGCAGTCATGCAGCGGTGGACAACTCCACCTGCCTGCAATGTGACCTTGTGTACATTCCCACCCCTTTGCCAAGGTCATCTTGGGAGACCTTGGCAAATGCCTGGATGAGGCTTTGCAACCACAGCTGGTACTGGCCTGCTCATCTGCAAACTACCAAGGAAGGAAGTGACCCATTCTTGCTCTGAGCAGTCATCACTATTCCTAAGTGCTTAGAGACAGTCAGTTTCAGATTCTTTTCCTGGATTTTGCTCTGGGTCAAATTCAGAGTTCCAAACTAAGGTCTCCAGAATTTATTCTCCAAGCTTTTCAATGATGGATGCAACAGATCCCTCCAGAAGGAAAAGCCCCGATTCTCCAGTCTTGTGGAACAGACCTGGGCACACATCTGCAGTCAGTCAGATCTCTGTCCTGACCTAGGAGGCCATGGCTATGTCACACAGCCTGCCTCACACAGACCCCACCCAGACCTGGCTTGCTTCCCAGCTGCGCTCAGCTCTGACTTGGTTGCTGCTGGGTCCTATTTCTGTTCTCCCTTGCATATCAAAATAAAATAATGCAGAACGGTGGTGAACTTCAGAGGGGACACTGCTCCCCTCCCTATGACCACGGGATCACAGAAGGAACCCACTGGCATTGCAGTCGACCTTGATGCCAAACCAACTTACCAGCTGCATGACCTTGAGCAGTTGACTCTGCCCCTCCAGCACAGGAATAACCTCTTCTAACCATACAGGGTTGTTTATTTTAAGGCTTAAAAGAGATGATGTACATAAAGTGTCCAGACCATGTGATAGATCCAGTGTGTGCTAGGTCTCTTCTCTTGTGTTCTGAGTAAGCCCAAACCCAGGGCTGATTTAAAGCCATGACCAGACGGGTTAACAGAATATTCTCATATCTATGCATAGAAGGGAGAAAAACCACAAAACAGTTTCTCCTGTTTTCTTTTATCCCTTCCTTGATACTTTATGATGTTATTTCCTAACGATCCTGCCCCACATGCTTGTGGCATCCCAGATTAAATTGCATCGTAAAGATAACAACCCAGTCCAGAGACTTGCCCTTTTTTTTTTTCCTCCCCTTTGGACAACCTTGAGGAGGGGAAACATATTTTATGGCTCCCAGTTTTTTTTTTTTCTCTCAGTGACTTCCATTTTAAATTAAAGCATATTTATTGTAATAACATTCACACCAGCAATTTTCTGTGTTAAATAAAAATGTCTGATGGGTGTCTGGCATGATACACAGCACTTCCACTCCCCTTGTGATTTTAATTTTGATTCTCTATTACACAGTGCATATGGAGAGAATTAAATGCATCATGATAAGGTGGTGCAGTACAATCTGAGATAAGGGGGGAAATTAAGCTATAATAATTCCATTTAAGGCAGCGACAGCCCCAGTTCTGGGTCTGCTGGGCTTCAGGAGATACCAGGAGAGCGTGAGTAAATATTATATAAGCTCAGCATGTTGCTTTAATCTTGGGCTCACACGGACGCTTATTAATCAAATAGAGTGATTTTAATATATATTCATGGACAGTGCTCCAGCTTGACCTGAAAAAAAAAAAAACTATTCATTTTCCCATTTCTAATTTAAAAGATTTTTCTGGAGAAGATAGGCTTAAGAATGCTGAATTACTCCAGCAATTGTTTTGAACCGAGATAAGTTTTTGCCTATCATGGGAAGCTTCAAGGATTTGAGGTTACAGTGTTACATTCCAAATTCTTTCGAACAGTGGTGCTTTTTGGACCTTATAACAAACCGGTATTTTCTCTGTCTTTGCATTTCTACTTTGAGATGTGGCTTAACTGAGGCAGACTTTGAAAGGGTCTGTGGGGGGGGGGGGCAGTTGCTATGGTATTCTAGCTCCAGACCCAGCTGCACCAGGGTAGGGTTGGAACACTGGATAGGTGTGTGTGCTTCACAGCGAGGTCCTCAGATACCTCACAAGGCCCCTCCCTTTGGGCTTCACTGGCATTATTCCTTAAAAATAGTTGGTGAGGATGTGGTGAAAAAGGTACACTCATACATTGCTGGTGGGACTGCAAATTGGGGCAACCAATATGGAAAGCAATATGGAGATTCCTCAGAAAATTGGGAATGGGACCACCATTTGACCCAGCTATCCCACTCCTTGGTTTATACCCAAAGGACTTAAAATCAGCATACTACAGGGACACAGCCACATCAATGTTTAGAGCAGCTCAATTCACAATAGCTAGACTATGGAACCAACCTAGGTGTCCCTCAATAGATGAATGGATATAGAAAATGTGGTATATATACTCAATGGAATATTACTCAGCTTTAAAGAAGAATGAAATTATGGCATTTGCCAGTAAATGGTTGGAGTTGGAGAATATCATGCTAAGCAAAATAAACCAATTCCACAAAATCAAAGGTCGGATGCTTTCTCTAATATGCAGATGCTAATTCACAGTAAGGGGGGGGGCACTAGGGAAGAATAGCGTTACATTAGATTAGGTAGAGAAAAGTGATGGGGGGGGAAAGGGGAGAGGATGTGGGGATAGGAATGAAACAGACATTATTACTGTATGCATATATGTGACTACATGACCAATGTGATTCTGCAACATGTACACTCAGAAAAAATGAGAAATTATGTCCCATCTATGTATAATATATCAGGGTGCATAAATCCATCATACTGTCATGTATAACTAATTAAAACAAATAAAAATTTAATAAAATTTTTAAAAAGGATTGTTGCTGACCACACATCCAAGAAGAGATTAGAATCTGGAATAGATAAAGAACTCTCAAAAGTTAATAATAAAAACACAATCAGTCCAACTAGGAAATGGACGTAAGACATGACATTTTATGGAAGAGGATATATGGATAATAAATAAGCACATGAAAGATATTTAACACTATTAATCAGTAGAGAAATACAACTTAAAAGCCACAGAAATATATTACTACACACCTACCAAAGTGGCTAAAATAAAAACATAGCAATAATACCAAATGCTGGAAAAGATGCTCAGAAACTGGATCACTGGTAAGTGACAGTAAGAATCTAAAAAGGCTCAACTACTCTGGGAAGAAGTTGGGCAGCTTCTTATAAGACTAGACCTGCAACCACCATGATCCGGCAATCGCATCCCAGTTACTCATCCTAGAGAAATGAAAACTTAGGTTCACACAAAAACCAGTATGTTTTTTACAGTTTGTTTTTAATGTTTGTTACAGTTTCTTTCATAATAGCAAAAACCCAGAAACCACCCAAATGTCCTTCAAGGGATGAATATATCCATACTCTAGACTATTCCTCTGCAATAAAAGGAAATGAGCTATTCATGCAGCAACGTGGATGAATCTCTAGGGAACCATGCTGAATCAAAAATGCCCATCCTAAAAGGTGATATGTGATATGATTCCACTTAGCATACATTCTTGAAACAATAAAATTATATAATTCAAGAACAGACTTGTGGTCGCTGGGGTTAGGGATGGGCCTTGGGAGATGGGAGGGAAGAGAAATAGACAGAAAAGAGTAGCTCAATTTCCTGTGGGGGTGGAGTGTTCGTGTCTTGACCAGTGGGTGCATGAAAACCACAGATGTGATAAATTTCATAAAACTAATACACTCAGGTTAGTGCATATAAAACTGTGACATCTAGCCGGGTGTGGTGGCGCACCCCTGTAATCCCAGCAGCTTGGGAGGCTGAGACAGGAGGATTTCAAGTTCAAAGCCAGCCTCAGCAACAGTGAGGCACTAAGCACGTCAGTGAGACCCTGTCTCTAAATAAAATACAAAATAGGGCTGGGGATGTAGCTCTGTGATTGAGTGCCCCTGAGTTCAATCCCTGGTACCAAAACAAACGAAGTATGACATCTAATAAGATCAGTGGATTTTATCAATCTCAATGTACAGAAGTACAATGTTGCAAGAAGTTCCCAGTGAGAGTAACTAGGTAAAGCGTTCATGGGATATTCTGTATTACTTTCCACAAGTGCCCATCAATCCACAGTTACCAAAACATTAACAAATTGGCACATGACTGTATTAGAGTAAGGATGAAGTGAGGAGGGACACTCCCCTCCACGGGGTCTCTTCCATGCTGTGTCCTCCAAACAGCCCTGTGAGATAAATGTTAATGTTCCCGTTTTACAGGAATAAGGACACCTGAGGTCTGGACAGGTGACATGTTCTGCAAGTGTTTGGCAAAGCCCGGGTCCCAGAGAGCACAGAGCCAGGGCTGTCATCTGCCACAGGCTGCTCATCTCCTGGGCAGACTGTGCTCTCTGTGGCCTTCGGCTGCTGCTGCTGCTGCACCAACCAGTCAGACCAAACTCTCAGGTCCCCAAGGAGACAGCTCCAGGGTTGAGATGCCAGGGCTGGTAACCATCTCTGTCTTGCAAATGGGAAGCGACCATCAGAGTCGGGGACCAGCGCTTGGCTCCTCCGCTAAGCAGACCATAAAGAAACCTCGCGCAAAGAGCATTCAAAAAGATCCAGTCGGATCAGACATTCTGTGAAGTGGAATTCCCAACAGCACAAAGGGCGTTAATTAAAACGAATTGAATAGATGTGTCTGTATAAATATTCCTAAAGATGAGGTTGTCAAGACAGAGTCAGACCTTGGGGAAATTTATGAGTTACTGATAATTATAGGGAAAATAAATTTAAAAGGACAAAATCATTTAAGGATAGATTCTATAAACTAATGAGATTGGCAGCTCGCAGTGGTATATGGGAAGTGTAGAGAATGGGGGATGGGAAAGGAGCAGAAGATGGGGTGAGGAGAGGGACCCTTCCGGGTATGCCTCTTTCTACAGTACTGTCTCTTAGAACAGGGAACCCCAAGCCACGAAAAACTACACGTACAATCAAAGCCTCCTGGGATTCAATAGGAACCCAAGCAGACGTGAGGGAAGCTGGCTGTATTGTGAAGGAATGCATCAGCACACTGAAGGCAGTAGGAAGGGAGGGAGCTAACCCCAAGAACAAGAGCACATGAAAACAGGTCCTGCAGGGCTCAGAACCTCAGAAATGGACACGTCAGTGCAGTTGTCCAGCTCGCCCTGGTTTTCCACAGGGGTGTGGGTGAATATTTTTGCAACCACCTCAGGTAAATACTAGGATCAAGCAAGTAATTATCATGGATGATAGAGCCCAGTTTCTTACTGGCGAAGAAAGTGATTACAAATTTCAAAGGACAGAAAACTAGAATGCAATCTTTGGTGTTGAATTGGAGTTGGAGGTTTTAGCACCAACACATGGTTTTTACTGTATGTACAGATGGATCATTCTAGAAAAAAAACAGAGAGGTGTGTGGACATATTGCTAGGATAGATAAGTAGGTAGGCATGGATGCAGGTATCGTGGATATAAAATTATACACACAGGTATTGTTGTAGGGACAGACGAGGCAAGGCACGGAGGACAGACGAGGCAAGGCACGGAAGACAGCCGGAAACAGTTTTATTTGGCTGCAGCCAGGTTCAGAGGGCACAGCTTTTGCTGTAATCAATCAATTCCCTAACCCTGAGTTCAGGGAGTTTCAGAACTTTATACCCAGCATGTAAGGGGAGGGGCTCAGAAGTTCACAGTCTGCAGAAGTTCACATAAAGAAGCTTTTTCTTTCACTGTTTGGGGCAAGTTAACTCTTCAAGGACAACACCTGAGAAGGGGAGAGTTTCATCTCCCCTTTCTTTCCTCCCCCTGCCAGCTGTTACCATGGGCCCATTTGTAACTTATCTTAAAAATGTAGACATCTCTGTGAAGCCCCAGCTCAAGGCCAGAGGCCTTGTTTGCACATTTCTTCAAAGTACTATACTGGATACGTTTGTGAAAAACTAGTAAGGGGGTGTCCAGCACCCGGAGTGCTGGTGGCCAAGTAAACAGGGTGACACGAAAATAGGACGTTTATCTACATTGGACTCTTTTGCAGAGACTCTTTTGCTGACAGTCCTAAAATCAGCCATGGTGAAGCGGGCTTTTCTGTGGAGAAAGGGGGTGCCACTTCAGTATATAATTTCCAAGCTCTCTCTTCTAAGAAGGTTTAGAAACCACGACAACCAGAGGCAATGGGTACAACCAACCCCCTTGGCTTCTAAATGCCATTCTTCAATAGCAGAAACCAGAGTCCCTGGAAGAAATGGTTGACCCAATGGCTGGACAGGGACATTACAGGATAACCCTGAACATCCCATGGTTCCAGAAAGCAAGGAGATTCTGAATAGATGACAGGGGACAGAGAGAAGGCAACTTAAAGGCGCTTCCACTGGACAAATCTGGGATCATTTAACAAATAAATAAGAATATTGGATCAATCCTGTGGAACAGAATAAAATACACCTCAGTCCATATTGATAAAAATAAATGAATAAGTAAAGGTAGGAGAAAAGGCAGTTCTTCCTTGTGTTCGAATTCTAATAAAAACTATAGAAGAAATGTTGGAAATAGAAAATCACCATTTCACAAATATCACAGTAACCATCCTTGCAAACCAGAGTCATTGGTGGATGCTAAAATTAGATGCAGAAGTAGGAAGGGAAGTGGGCTATTTACATCTCCTTGTGGTGTTTTCCGACGAGGTACTTATTAATTACAGACACACAGGGGAGCACAGTAACCACTGTGGAGAAATCTGGCAGATACCCTCTCGCCCAAGCATTCAAGTTAACATCCCAAGAATCAAGACAGATCAGCATCCTGTGCCCTCTGCCGTGGCGCACTGGGAAGGGACCAGCAGTCCTTGTGAAGTATCTCACCTAAGATGAGCGAGCTTCATGAGTCATGAGATACCCTCAAGGAACCAGGCTGAGGGGTGGTCTCCAAATCACCAGCCAGGACTTCCCCAGTGTCCAGATCCTGAAAGACCTAGGTGCTGCCCCGACTGGCAGAGACTGAGGATACCAGAAAAATGGCACCGTGGGACAGTGGGGACAATATGGAGGAAGCTCCTAGATCAGCGGATGGTGTTAATGCTGATTTCCTGGTTTAGATGATTGTGTAAGATGCTAACATTGACAAAGGCTGAGCAAAAATGATATGAGAGTTCTTGGTGCTACCTCAAACTTGTCTAAGTCTAAAACTATTATAAAATCAAAAGTTTAAATAAATAGGGGGAAGCACAGAGGAAGCCAGTTATGTTGAAATCATCATCTACATAGTTAAGTTAATGTATCATAGTCAAAAATTTTAATCATGTGAAAACAAAATGATGGTAACAAGGTGACATGTGAATAGCTTCTTAGATTTCACAAAATATTTTTATCATGTTATTTACTCTCCAGAACACACCCATGAGGTTGGTATTATTTCAGAGATGAAAAAATCTTAGTCTAAGAGGTACTTGGTCTAGTTAAAATGAGAACAAGACACATAAACAAGCAACAACCTCAAAGCCAGAGACACAGAGCTGCTGTCCAGTGTCTCCTGCCTGGAAGTGACCGCAGAGGCGGGGCCAATGAAGAGATTTTAGGGGAATCCTGGTAGCTGCCTTTTGAGACTGTAAGGATGTCAACCCTATCCACACAGCACAGAGCCTCCACATCCCGGACACTGATAAAGAAGAGTGAGAAGATGAGGGAGATGTTGGTGGTGGGAACTTAGAGCTGAGGGGCATCTTCAAGGTCAGCCCAGCAACCTCCCTGATGGCAGAGTCTGAGCATCCCTGACAACGGGACCCACTGTGGACCCTTAGACTGGGGCAGTGACTTAGCGCCATTTGAGGGAGTTTCTCTCTCTCTCTCTCTCTCTCTCTCTTTATCTTTCAGTTTCTGTCTGTATTTGTGAAGAGTATACATATGTTTTAATCTGTTTTTCTATTTTTAAGAGTTAACAAGAGGCCAGGGATATAGCCCAGTTGGTAAAGTGCTTGCCTCACATGCATAAGGCCCTGAGTTCAATTCCCAGCACTCCCCCCCGCCAAAAAAAAAGTTAATAATACTCGGATTTGCAAAGTGATCAATCATGTCTATTATCAAGATGACTTAGGAATGAATGATCAAGAGGAGGATGAGGGATTGAGGATCACAGGGTGGCACCTCTGCCCTCTCATCAGAGTCACCGCTGGTCTGTCTGGAGTGACTGTTGCTGTCTGTGCAGGTGCTTGGAAAACTTTCCAGCTATTAGAGCCCGAGGAATTTTACTCAAGACCCTCGTAGGACTTCGATGCATGTGATATGCTACAGAATAACAAGAAGCACCCCTGACACCGCAGCCCACCCACTGCATGCTACTGACATGAATTACAGAGAACTTGGCTCACAGACTGGTGTCACTCCACCAGGACACCAGGTGCCACTCTGTGCTCCTGGCCTTTCATCTTTTTTCCCCCAAAGAATTCAGTGCACTGGCATGACCTCTGGTGCTACACTCAAAAATCAGCACATGAAACAAGTCACACATAATCAACAATAGCCTGAACATCTCCAAAATCAGCCCATGCAGGCTGGTGTGTGTGCCGCTGACATTTACTCACTGCATATGTGCATAGACATGGCACAGACGGTGAGCTCACAACGGCATTTGGAATAAAATCACAGTCCTAGAAACAGATTACCTGGGTTTAGATCCTAGTTGTACAACTAATCAGCTTTAGATCCCTGGGCTATTTATTTAATGTCTCTATTTGTTCATCAGAAAAGTGGGGGCAACCATACAGTTCTTCCACACAAGAGCTGTAAGAAGTAAGAAGATGGTATGTGTAACCTGGTGGCACACGCTTGTATCCCAGCAGTTCAGGAGGCTGAGGAAGGAGGATTCCAAGTTCAAAGCCAGCCTCAGCAATTTAGCAAGGCCCTAAGCATCTTAGCAACACCCTCTCTCAAGATAAAATATCTTAAAAAAAGAGGGGCTGGGGATATGGCTAAGTGGTTCCTGGGTTCAATCCTGGGTACAAAAAAAAAAAAAAAAAAAGAAATATGGTATATATGAAACCATTAGCACAGTTCCTGAGACTTGGTTAACACTCATATAACACTCATTAGCATCTTTATTATACATACAGACACATGTGTATGTGTGTGTGTGTGTATATATATATATATCAATGTATACATAAAACGTAACGGTTTGGATGTGAGGTGTCCCTCAATAAGCTCATGTGATAGACAATGCAGGAAAGTTCCAAGGTCAAATGGTTAGATCGTGAGCGCTGTCACCTAATCAGTGAATTAATACTTTGGAAGGTCTGCTGTTCTGCATGGTAACTGTAGGCAGGTGAGGCCCGGCTGGAGGAAGTGGGCCTGTGCCCTTGGGGATTCTATCCCGGGGCCCCACCCCACCCCACCCAGGCTCCTTCTCCCTCTCTGCTTCCTGGCTGCTTCGAGGTGATTGGCTTCCTCAGACCTGCCCTCTGCCAGGGTATTCTGCCCCACCTCTAGCCCATAGCAGTGGTATTGGCCAACCATGGATGAGACCTCTGAAACTCGAAACTCGGAGCCAAAGTAGACTCTTCTTCCTCTTAGTATTTTATGGGCTATTTTGGTCACAGTGATTAAAAGTTGACTAACGCACCCCCAAAGGCTCGTGTGTAGAGCTTGGTTTCTATTGTAGCGTTGTAGAGAGGCAGGGCTTTGGGGAGTGATTAGGTTATGAGGCTCTGATCTCCTCAGTGAATCCACCATTGATGGGCTCATAACTGAATGGATTAGTGGGGCACAGTAGAGACTGCAGGTGAGACCTAGTGGACGGACCCAGGTCACTGGGGGTTTTAATCAGCTTTCTCACTGCTATGACTAAAGGACCCGACCAGCACAACTGTAGAGGAGGGAAAGTTTATTTGAGGGCTCACAGTTTCAGAGGTCTCAGTCCATAGAAGGTTGGCTCCATTCCTTGGGGCTCAAGGTGAGGCAGAACATCATGGCAGAAGAGTGTGGCAGAGGGCAGCAGCTCACATGATGATCAGGAAGCAGAGAGATGTATTCATTCTGCAATACAAAATATACCCCAAAGCCACCCCCCCAATTCCTATCTCCTCCAGCCACACCCCACCACTTCAATTATCACTCAATTAATCCCTGTCAGGGGATTAAGTCACTGATTGGATTAAGACTCTTACAACCCAATCATTTCTCCTCTGAAACTTCTTGCATTGTCTCACACATGAGCTTTTGAGAGACACTCAGATCCAAGCCATAACACTGTGGGTAATATCCTGAAAGGATACATTTAGCTCCCAGCCCCATCTTTTCTCTCTCCTTACCCACCCCCATCTCTCTCCACCCTTCCACCCCATTCCCCTTCCCTGCTACATGGCCAAGATGTTCTATCTTTCCAAAGGCCCAAAGCATTCAGGCCAAGTGATTCAAGTATCTATGGACTGAAGCATCAGAAACCATGAACCAAAATAAATCTTTCCTCCTGTAAGTTGATTTTCTCAGGTACTTTGTCACAGTCACAAAAAGCTGACTCACACACTCAACAAGAGCACATAGTTGAGAAAGTTCAGAGCTGGTCTGTTGTGACTCTCCCTAAGGCACCTGCTCAAAGGGGACACAAGCTTCACTTTGTGCTGCTTTTAAAGTTTATGATTGCCCTGTGGCTAGAACAAGGGCAAGGGCAAGCTCAAGGACACCATCCACATATCTGAAGGCAGAGTGGGGCTGAATCCTCCCATGAGATTAGCTGGTATGCAACTCTGTGTGGCAGGTTGAACCCCTGAGATGGAGATCCCTGCTTTGAACTGGAGGTCTTGTTTAGACTCTAGACTTCAGACCCCAGGACTCTGCTGGTACCACACCTAGTTCCACTCAATGGTTATTGAGATGCCGTAATAACTCGGGGAAATACTTGCAATTGTATTGACCATCCAGACTTTGCATACAACCTAGAATAATGACACTGTATTTCCTATGTCCCCTCCTCTCCTTATCTGGCCATGGGAAGCATGATGGCACCAGTAGGAGCAGTGGTGATGGCTGCTTTGACAGCAGTCCTGGTGGCTGCAGTGGTGGTAGTTACTGTCGGTGATGGTGGTAACGATGCAGCGGGCTTGGTCGGTCAGTGTGGTGGTGATGGTGTTGGTGTTATTGGAATGACAATGGGGACATTGGTGGTGGTAATGAGGCAAAGGTCACAGTGATGGTGTTGACAGTGGTCTTGTTCATTATGGCAGGATGGTGGTTATGAGGATCTGGCTGTTGGCCAGGCATGATGACCAGGAGTTGATGGTAGCAGTGTTGGAGATGACCAGGTAGATGCTGGTTGCTATTTATATATAAACCTGGATGACAGGGGTGGAGATTTCTATTTGAGGAAGATTCCCCCAAACGATCCTATCACACCAGTTATAAGATAATTTCCCAGGATCTCATGGGTAGTGCAACCAAATAAAGAACTCTCATCCCATGATGTAATCTGCAGATGGAGTTCACCAAATATTTCCCAAAGCATGGCTTTCTGAACACTTATTCCAAAGAATGATCCATGAAAGCCAAATGAGCTAGTTAAACCCTGGGATTTCTTTCCTCTTCTTGGAATGCTGCTGTATACATCCATGTGCTCTGGACTCTCAGAGCCTCTATAATCTGCAGCAAAAATCTGTCTCACTGTGTCCACTCCAGTGTTTCCCAAGCATCTTTGGTCCTCTTTCTCTGGAGGAGGTGAAGGGTCCCTGTTGACCATAATGCAGAGCAGCTAGAGGAACACTAAACAGCACGTGAAATGAAGAAATAAATAAATAAAACTTTGAAAAAAGCATCCCCTATTGGGACTGATTTTTACGTGCTTGGTAAGAATGGCCGGCTTTAGGTTAGCTTAAATTATGTCTTACATTACACATGGAAAAGATCATCTTAAATTTCCATAAGCAGAATTGACCAAGGAATACATTAGACATGTAAATTAGGGGTATTATTAGAAACAAGCCTCAAAAATGAAATTGCATTAACTCTATAAAACATTTACAACCTAAGAAACCCATATCCTTTTATTCCATACTCATAAAATTGGTAATTTGGTTATTATAGAAAAGTGGTCCTTGTTTACTTTGGAGCCTGGAGCTGGGTTAATGAACTAACCTCGGATGATTGGAAGGAAGTGGTCTTTTCAGCTCTCACCAGTCTGCAGTTCTCCACTAATGTGTAGAGATCACCTGGGATCAAGTTCCCATGCCTCGATGTTAGGGAGCAGCTTGGTGCCGCCAGGAATGTGTGTTATTAGCAGTGACTTCAGTGCTGACCTGGCTTTGAGAAGTTCCAACAGAACCCATGTTGGAGTGTTGTCCCCTGCTCTGTCTACCAGCAGAGGCAAGATTCCTGTCCAGGAGCAGCCAGGTGAGGGGAGGTGGAAGGTGGACCACTCAGGTCTCTGCCCTAAGGCCATATCTATTAGCTGCAAGGCCAGAGTGCATGCCCCCCCCCCACACCCCCACAGTTGCTTATGGAATCAGGAAGATGACTTCCTGGTTTCTAGAAGCATCCCTCTGCCACTGTGTAACATCAGTCTTAACACGAATAATGCAAAAAAAAAAAAAAAGGAGCTAAGCAGTTTAAATTTTATCTATAAAATTAAGCCCTGTGTTTTGCCACAGTATTTAACTCCATGACCTATTTCATTGAATCCTCTGGTACTGATCCTGGACAGTTTCCTTCAGTGTAAATTGCCACAAAGGTAAATTGAAAACGTATCAAGAAATGGGCAAGGATATTAGTGCAGAATCAAGGAGTCATTGAGCTTCGGTGTTCTGCAGATTCTTTTTTTAATCTCCTTTCAATACACTACAGTGGGAAGAATTGATTTGGTGAACAAGGCCTCACCTGTGTTATGTTACCATTTGCCCTCTGCAGTGAGAGCAGCTGTTCAGATGTCCCATCCTCCCAAAAACCTGCTCCAGCCTGCTCAGAGCTTTTCTGGACTCCAGAAGCTGCCCTCGTGTGCCTCTGCCCAACATGGGTGGCAATTCCTCTCCTGAGGTCCAAAGACCCCCATCCCCAGGAGAGCAGGACTCCCTCCATGTTTATTTCTGAACCTACAGTGCTGACGGGCTACCTGGCTTGGAATGCTGTCTGTGGAATCAATGAACATCTCCTCTTGCCTTACAAAGAAGGAAGAGAAATTGTGTTTGGAGTACATGTGGAGGAGGTAGACCCAGACTCAGGGGTATTTCCAGTGTGCTCTCCAACCGTGGCTACCCCTGAACTTCTCTCTGTCCCCTACCCTAAGTCATTGATTCTCATACCAGCCCTCTGAAATATGTAGCATTACTTATTCTCATTGTACAGGCAAAGGAACTGAAATTTCTCAAGTTCCTACCCATCTCCCAAGCCCCCTTCTTGAGAAGTTGAAGTGACAGATTGCCCAGGGAACAGGGCCACTTTTCACAGATCACACACACAGAGGTTGCCCAAGGCGTCATCCTGAGCTGCTCCCCCATGAGACCTCCCATGACTTATCCCCAGTCAGAAGTGCCTGTTTACAGTTGTGCCCACCACTCCATCCCTCCTGCCTTTCATCCTGTGGAAAGTTCCTGCCAGGTCTAAGGTCCCCAAAGAAAAGGTCATACGTTTCTGAGGATCCCAGCAACACCGACATCTAGCGTTCTGGTGGGTTCTTTATAAAAACTTAACACCAAAAGAACAAACAGCCCAATCAATAAATGGGCTAAGGAGCTGAACAGACACTTCTCAGAAGAGAGATACAATCAATCAACAAATATGTGAAAAAATGTTCAAAGTCTCCAGTAATTAGAGAAATGCAAATCAAAATAACTCTAAGATTTCATCTCAAGCCAGTCAGAATGGCAGCTATCAAGAATACAAACAACAACAAGTGTTGGTGAGGATGTGGGAGAAAAGGTACACTCTTACATTGCTGGTAGAACTACAAATTGGTGCAACCAATCTGGAAAGCAGTATGGAGATCCTTAGAAAACTTGGAATGGAACCACCATTTGACCCAGCCATCCCACACCTTGGTCTATACCCAAAGGACTTAAAATGAGCATACTATAGTGGTGCAGCCACATCAATGTTTACAGTAGCTCAATTCACAATAGCTAAATTGTGGAATCAACCTAGATGCCCTTTAATATGAATGGATAAAGAAACTGGGGTATATTTGCATAATGGAATATTACTCAGCATTAAAAGAATAAAATCATGGCGTTTGCAGGTAAAGGGATGGAGTTGGAGAATATCATGCTAAGCGAAGTAAGCCAATCCCAAAAAACCAAAGGCCAGATGTGCTCTCTGATAAGTGGATGCTGATCCTTAATGAGTGGGGGACATGGGGAAAATGGAGAAACTTTGGGCAAAGGGAAGGGAGGGGTGGGGAGGAGTCATGCCGGCAGGAAAGATGGTGGAATGAGATGGACATTATTACTTTGGTACTGCACATATGGTATGACACTACATCTTATACAGAGGAATGAAAAGTTATGTTGCATTTGTGTACAATGAACCAAAAAGCATTCTGCTGTCATATGTACCTAATTAGAATAAATGAATAAATTTATAAAGAAAAAAAATAGAGTTCTGGTGAATTCCTTTTAAAACTCACCCACTCTGAAAGGATACGTTTGTTCAGCACACAGCCAAGAGTTAAATGGTGGGAGTTGGAGGCATAAAAAAGAAAAAAAAATGGTTCTAATGTCTGAAAAGCAGTAGGACCCCAAGCAGGCAGCCACCTGACCAGGGGCTTTGTCACTACCCAGACACAGGCACTGCCAGCCCAAGTGCCAAATGCCTGGGACCAGAGATGATTGTGGAGAACGGGGCAGGAGAGAGAGAGAGAGAACAAAAGTCCTTTCTGTCCAGTCCCAGAGGGAAATTTAAACCCTTTGCAATATTGATGCTTTGTTGTTTACTTGGCTAAGTTTTTACGAAGTTGCGCACATAGAAAGTAGGACATTTGGAAATGAAAGGAAGAAAAAACCTCACGCTGACAAGCTTGGGCACTGTAAATTCTGGAGGCCAGAGGGGGGGCTTCGTAAAGTGCAGGAAGAGTTTGCTGATTGAAAGAATCTTTCACTGCACAGACAGAAGGAAGGGAAATGGCGGGCAGTGCACCATGGGCACTGGGCAGGTAAGACAGGCCATCCGGCTTCCAGCAGCCAGCTGTGCTTCCAGAGGGCCTGCGGCCTCTACTTCGAAACAGCAGGACTCCTGGATCAGCTTTTCTCTCTACCACAGGCTTCTGTGATGGAGACACGCAGTGGCCTCCGAAATTGATGGGCACTGCTGGCCAGCAGGGCGGAGAGCTGAACAGTAAATGGGTTGTCTCGAGTTCACTTGGACTGTGCAGGCCAGGAGCTCTCTGGTTAAAGAGAAAAAAAAAAAGGCAAAATTGTTAAATACACTTGGAATGTGATGTAAAAATAAAGAAAAGGCATCAAAGCTCAATTGCTTCTGGCCAGACCCCCATGTTTTCCAGGCTTAGCTTGGAAGTCGATTTAAATCACAATAATCTCTTTTTAAAAGCATGCTGTGTCTGTTTGGTTCTGATTTGAGATCCTGGGCTTTTGCTTTTTTAAATTTTTTTTCCTCACCTGCTCCATTACCCCGGCTTGCCTTTCCTTGTTTACTTGATTCCCAGCAGCTCTTGCAACAGTTGCTCCTGAGCTGTCTTAGAGTTTGCCTTTCAAGGCCTTGTTTCCCAGGGTGCTTTTCAACCAGCACAACCAAAAAAAAAAAAAAAAAAAGAGGAAGAAAATGGACAAAAGGGTACACTAAGTGGGTAGGGGCTGACTGTGACTGTACCCACAGGGACACTGAGCTTCTCCCAGCAGAAGCCCCAGATTTACGTCTGCACAGGGACGGGGAGAATGAGGGCTTGTCTGCGCTCCCGGGAAGCCACGTCTGAGCATTACCTAATGCTTTTCTCAATGGTTTTGACACGTGTAGTTTTGTTTTAAATATGCATGGTAATTCTTAATAAAGTACTGATAAATGCGCCAAGGCATTCTCCGTGGAAATAATGAAGTTTTTACAGTTTGGAATGCCATTAAGTCTTGGCTTCATGGTTTGTGAGGCTGCTAGCATTTTAAACAGCAGTAACGTTTTACTGAAGCCAGTCTTGCTGGGGGAGGTGGTCTCATTTCTCAGGCCAGTTCCAGAGGGGGAAGTTCCTCCATCATGCCCCAGAGTGACCTGGTCTGGGTCCATCAGGATAGTAGCAAAAGCACAGACAGCCTTGGATTCCAATCCTCATCCCACCATTTTCTGGTAGTTTTGGTAAGTCACAGGTGGACATGAGTGGTAGGAAAATGAGGTTAAAGAGATGATCCTATAAACCAGGCCCACTCTGCTGACCCCCACATGCTTTCTTTTTAAAAGCAATTTACCTGCAACCCTGCCTGGCTTAAGTCAACAGAATCTGTTAAATTCCCCAGCAAACAAACAACCTGTTCTCTGAGGGAGAAACACAGGCCTGAAATGATGATAAGAAGGACACAAGTTACCCTGAAGGGGCAGAATTTTGTGACCATTTCACAAACCAGCTTCCAGAACTCAAAGAGATAAGGATATTTCTTCCTACCCATAAAGTCTGTTAAGAACAAGTTCCAGTTAGAACCAGTCAGCACGGGCCAACAGGACCTAGAGTGGCCCTGGACCTTTACCACACACAGTGGGGACTTGAAAGTCCAATGCCATCCTGTTATCAGTTAAAATTCGAGAGGTGCCCTTGGGTGAAGCGCTGGAAACTTAGCTGGGGCACACAATAAACTGGAGGGCAAGAGGAGTGAGCCATCCTTCTCCTCTCTAAGAGACCAACTCTGTCCCTTGAGAGTGTCCCCTTTTCCTGTCCCTACAACTCATGCCCACTACTCTGAGCACCATGTCTGAAATCTTCCTGGGGTAATTGCAAGAACTGAACGGTGGGCTGCTGCTGCCTCAGCTCTGTGATGGATCCTTGCCCTGTAACAGCATAACCATCGGAAAATCACACAACATTTTGGAATCTTTGTTACTGATGCAATTATTATTATTGCATAACAAACAGTATATGGTGGTATAACTTTACCATTTTGATAGGCTTATAGACTCAGCAGATCAGGAATCTGGACAGAGCACAATAGGGGCAGATTACCTCTGCTCCATGATGTCTGAAGACTCAGCTGAGACAACTCTAAGGCTGGGAGTGACCAGGTGGCTGGAGGCAGTGATCCTCTGTAGACTTCTTTACTTAAGTCTGGCAGGCCACACTGGGTATGGAGACTTTAATCTGTACTCTGGGGTCTCTCTGCATAGGCTACTTTGGGACTTCCCAGCATGCACTTGACTTCTGAGACACTGAACCCCAAGACCATAAGTTGGAAGTGCCTCAGAATCCACACCTACCCTTCTGCCACTGGGTACATTAGTCACATGGAAGAGTGGCCAGGTTTTCCAAGAGTCCTTGGCTGTGAGATAATGCTGGGGCCATGTTTGCAGAACAAGTCTACCATAGTCCTCTCTTCTGCTGATCCTGCCAGGTCCGGGAGTGGAGAGAGTAACAATGACTGAGTCACCAGCTATGTGCCATGAGCTGTTCACGTTGGTTACCTGATTGTAATTGTGTGGGTCTTAACAATAGTATCCACATGCGCTTTCGTTGTTTCCAGATAAAGCATTTTATCAGTCAGCTTCAACTGCACCAAACCTCAACATATCAGGGATATGCTAGAAGAAACAGTTCATTTCTTGATCACAGATCTGTGGGTGGCTGGGACAGGGGGCTTACCCACCCACTCTGGGTCCAGGGAAATAGGAAGGGCAGTGACCACTTGCGTGTTCTTCTCATGGGGATGACACAGGCTCAGGATTGTAAGCCCCACCAAGCAAGCTTTGCATCTCTTCATGTCCCATCTGCTAATATCCCACTGGTCCGGCAGGTCTTCTAACCACGCCCAAAGTCAAGGGCTGGGGAAGTACGCTCTGCCTTGTGTAATGCTATAATGGCAGAATGAGGAATTGGGACCCATAATTCAACCTACCGTAGCCATTTTCTAGCACAAAGAAAATTGGATAAGGATATTGTGGCATTACAGCTAGTGTTTAACAGTATAATCTTGGATGCAAAATACCCATATAAAGTAGTAGGTTATCAAATTGCTAATAAAAGAATAATTCTACAAGCCCAGGTAGCATTTATCCCAGGTATTCAAGGACAATTTACCATAAAGATATCTATTAATATATCACATTACTAAGACAATATATTTTTATGAAACCTAAATCATCATCTCAATACATACTTAAAAGTCATTCAATAAAATCCAATACCTATTCAGGGATTTTTTTTTTTTTTTTTTGCACTTCTAGTAAATTAGAACTGCAAGGATCCTTCCCTAGACTGATGCACAATGGCATAACACTTCAGAGGCATTCTCACAGTCGCAAAGATATAGAAAAGAATGCCTGCTCACTGCCCTGATTTCCAATGGTATCCATCAAATTATAGAAAGGAGACTTGGTTTTCATTGTTTGCAGGTGATGTTCCTCTCTCCCTCCAAGGGAAAACTATTAGAATTAATAAGTTGAGTAAGGGAGCTTAGATCCAGGATAAACCAAGCAAAGTACTCAGTTTTCTATGTAAGAGTGGTAGTATTATGTACCGAAACAAATATGTACGATGAAATATAGTGAGAAAAAAATTCCATTCTCAAGAGTAATGGCCAGGAACATGTCCCTGAGTCTAACCTTGGCCAGATACCTGAAGGGTGCCAGGGGGCAGCAGTTCCGCCTTCTCCTGAGACACTCGACCAAGTGTGACCAAGTGGGAATAGCCACTTATTGATCAGGTTTCCAGTGAAATCACCAATGGGTGGACATTTTCCCTTTTTTATTTAACTGGAGAAAATAGTTCTGGAAGACTAAGTAGGTGTTCAGAAACTTCCTGCTGTGTCATCACACAGCATCAACTGTGTGATGCCGACTCCAGTTAGCACCATGGAGCATGAAGTCCACATTAAATGAACATATGATTAGAGAAAAACAGAATCAGGGGAGGTGGGGAGAAAATTTATATAATAAGAGAAAGTGAGACAGACATTTAAATAGTTGGAGGAAAAAGGCAATTGATTTCCTGCCCCATGTATTTCACTCAGCAAAATACTAAAGATAATCGACCCAAAGGTTACCATTATGAAACAGGGACCTACCCAGAAGCCAGTGGTGGGCAGACAGAACTTTCCAGAAGAGGCCAACCAAAGTCACAGGTCATATGAAAAGGGACATCCGTTCCAAAGGAGGTGCCAGTCTGCAGATTCAGAGCAGGTGGCTTTCCACTTAAGGAGGAAAAGAGAATGTTTGTGTTTCTGGTTCTCTGCGAGACTGAGGGGAGTGGATGGCACAGGCAGAGGTGCAGGAGGAGCAGCCTGGGGACGGTGACATGCCAGATGAGTGGTCGGAGGAGACAGATAGGGAGGCGACTTCTAGCAATGAAACAGAATGACAACGCTATTCCAAGAAATTCTATGAAACTCAGTAACAAGATAAGGAGACGAAACTCTTAAGACGAGACACAGAGAATCAATGCCAGACCGGAGCCGGGGAAGGCCTGTGAGTCGGTTGCCAGAGGGACCAACAGTCAGGCTGAGAACCTTCTTGTCAAGGAGAGTTCCTGTGTGTTGGTAGATAGATAAGGAATGCAAGTGAGGGGGCACTTTACCAAAGAAGAAATGTGAGTGTGTGTGTATGTGTGTGTGTGTGTGTGTGTGTATATATATATATATATATATATATATATATATTTTTTTTTTTTTTTTCATTCCATTATTATGTAATCATTTAAAATGATATTTTCAAAAGGGCCAGTGGCCAAGAAAAATGATGATCATATAATCTCATAAAGATGATATATAACATTAAAAAGATAGTGCACCACGATCAAGTGGGGTTCATCCCAGAGATGCAGGGTTAGTTCAACATACAGAAATCAATAAACATAATTCAAAACATCAATAGACTTAAAGACAAGAATCACATGATTATCTCAATAGATACAGAAAGAGCATTTGACAAAATACAGCATCCATTCATGTTCAAAACATTAGAAAAACTAGGGATAGTAGGAACATACATCAACACTGTAAAAGCTATCTATGCTAAACCCAAGGCCAGCATCATTCTAAAAGGAGAAAAATTGAAAGCATTCCCTCTAAAAACGGGAACAAGACAAGGATACCCTCTTTCACCACTTCTTTCAACATAGTCCTGGAAACACTAGCCAGAAAATTAGACAGATGAAAGAAATTAAAGAGATACAAATAGGAAAAGAAGAATTCAAACTATCCATATTTGCTGACATGATTCTGTATTTAGATGACCCAAAAAAAATTCCACCAAAAAACTTCTAGAACTCATAAATGAATTCAGCAAAGTAGCAGGATATAAAATCAATACCCGTAAATCAATTGCATTCTTATACATCAGTGATGAATCAACCAAAATAGAAGTTAGAAAAACTATTCCATTCACAATAGCCTCCAAGAAAATAAAATATTTGGGAATCAATCTAACAAAAGAGGTGAAAGACCTCTATAATAAAAACTACAGAACATCTAAGAAAGAAATTTTAAAAGACTTTGGAGGATGGAAAGATCTCCCATGTTCTTGGATAGGCAGAATTAATATAAATATATTATTAATAAAACTGCTATACAGATTTAATGCAATTCCTATTAAGGTTCCAATGATGTTCTTCATAGAAATAAAGAAAGCAGTCATAAAATTCATTTGGAAAAATACGAGATCCAGAATAGCCAGAGAAATCCTCAGCAAGAAAATGAAGCAGGAGACATCACAATAGAGCTATAGTAACAAATGGCTTGGTATTGGCACCAAAACAGACATGAAGACCAGTGGTACAGAACTGAAGACACGGAGACAAACTCACATAAATACAGTTTCCTTATACTGGACAAAGGCACCAAAAACATACATCGGAGAAAAAAATAGCCTCTTCAACATGGTGCTGGGAAAACTGAAAATCCATTTGTGTAATAAAATTAAATTAGACCCCTATCTCTCACCCTGCACAAAACTCAACTTTAAGTGGGTCAAGGACCTAGCATTCGACCAGAGACCTTGCACCTACTAGAAGAAAAAGTAGGTCCAAATCTCTATCATGATTCTTTACAGAATGGGAGAAAATCATTGCCACCTGCACCTCAGATACAGCATTATTCTCCAGGATATATAATAAGAACTCAAAAAACTTAACAACAAAAAAACAACCCAGTCAATAAATGGTCAAAGGATCTGAACAGACACTTTACACAAGAAGAAATATGAATGGTCAAAAAATATATGAAAAATGTTCAACAATTAGAGACATGCAAAATAAAACCACACTGAGATTTCGTCTCACTCCAGTCAAAATGGCAATTATCAAGAATACAAGTAACAAAAGTGTTAGCAAGGATGTGGGGGAAAAGTTACACTCATACATTACTAGTAGGACTGCAAATTGGTGCAACCACTTGAGAAAGCAGTATGGAGATTTCTCAGAAAACTTGGAATGGAACCACCATTTGACCCAGTTATCCCACTCCTCGGTTTATACCCAAAGGATTTAAAATCAGCATATGGCAGTGATGTAGTCACATCAATGTTTATAGCAGTTCAATTCACAATAGGCTAAGCTATGGAACCAATCTAGGTGCCCTTCAATCGGTGAATGGATAAAGAAAATATGGCTAATATACACAATGGAAAATTACTCAGTCATAAAGAATGAAATTATGGCATTTGCTGGAAAATGGATGGAACCAAAGGCTATCATGCTAAGTGAATAAGCCAATCCCATAAAACCAAAGGCCCAATGTTCTCTCTGATATGCAGATGCTGACTCACAACAGGTGGGGGTGGTGGGGGGAGTGGAAGTTCACTAGATTGGATGAGGGGTGTGGTGGGAGGATGTGGGGGGGGATGGGAATAGGAAAGACAGTATAATGAATCCAACATAACTCTCCTATGTTCATATATGAATACACAACCAGTGTAACTCCACATCATGTACAACCACAAAAATAGGAAGTTATACTCGACATATGTATGATATGCCAAAATACACTCTACTGTCATATGTAACTAAAAAGAACAAATTTTAAAAGGAAGATATGTAGGTAGATTTACATTATATGGAGAATAATATACATAAGACAAAGAAAATGAACCAAAATATAAGTAGTATTAACCTGCTAGATGTGTTTTATTAACTTTGGATCCTTACCATTTACATTGATTTCTGAACTCATTTTACTCATTGATAACATTTAAGTTAGTATACGGCTTAGAGTGCAGGACTGTTGGTTCTGTCTCCCCCACCCCAGATTCCTGGTTCACAGAGCCTCTTTTGGCTATTTCTCTGGCCTTTGGCTCCCTGTTTCTAAATAACAAGCTCATACTGTTGCTTCCTGACTTTTTGGAGCTAGATATTATCCATTGGCTTCTAATTATGAAAAATGAGACTCCAGCTCTGTCACATCTCTGCCGTCAGGCTCACACTTTACGTCTCAAATTGATCGGCTCACAATGTTGGTTCTGCTAATATTTATCGCTTACATTTTTGTCAGCGTAAATGGAGTTAAGTAAATCGCACAGACTGCTGCATTTCCCTGTCTCTTATGTAACTTTAGAACTAATAATTGCTTCCTTACTTGTTCCCTTGTGTCTTTACACCTGAAACTTAATTGAGTCCCACATTTTCTAGAAGGTCTCGAAAGCCCTTCTTTGTACAGGTGACTCAGATGAAATGTCTAACGCATGTTGTTTCTGCCCCTATCCCTCCTGAAGCTCCAATCTCTCCTCAGCCAGCTCTCTACGCCCACTATGTCACTGTCATCTGGGATCTCCTTTCATTGATTCCCTAGGGTCCCTTGACTTGTCTTCTGACTTACAACTCTTTTGTTTCTTGGATTCCGTACCTTCTACTTTTTTGGTTTACCATCTCATTTTATGGAGTGCATTCTCCAGCATCTTTCTGACAAAGGTTATATGAGAGGTAAACTTTCTAAGATTTTGCATAAATGAAAACAGTTCTATCCCATGGTCTCAAGAACAGTGAACTACAGCCTGTAGGCCAAATATAGCCCATGGCCAATTGTCATTTGTTTTGTGAGCTAACAGGGTTTTTTACATTTTAAAAGTTTTTTGTTTTTGTTTAAGAATATGCAATTGGGCTGGGGTTGTGGCTTAGCCATAGAGCACTCGCCTAGCATGTGCGAGGCCCTGGGTTCGATCCTCAGCACCACAGACAAATAAATAAAATGAAGGTATTGTGTTCAACTACAAAAAAAATAAATAAATATTAAAAAAAAGAACATACAAGAAAGACTGTATGTGGCTCACAAATCCTAAACTATTTACTGTCTTCTTAGTAGAATAAAAGTCTGTCATGCCTATTCTAACCAATTGGTAGTTTGGCCAAATATAGAATTCAAGGTTGGAAATTAACATTTGACTCCACTGACTTCTAGATCCTAGACTTGCTGTTGAGAATTACAGTGCTTCCCTGCTTTCCAATTCTGTGTGTTTGACCTCTGGTTTTCTTTCTAGAAACTTGTAGATTCTTTTCTTTAAACTTGGTGGTCTGAAGTTTTATAATGGCTTACCACTGTGTGGACCTTATTTTATTCAAAGTGCTGAGCATTCAGAGGATTGTCAATTCTGAAAATGTGTGTCCTACTCTGGGAAAATGTTTTTCTTTTTTTCTTTGATGATTTCCTTTGGTCTCTTTCGGGAATTTCTATTAAATTTGTCTACCTCCTGGATGGAACCATGCTCTCTTCTTTCTGGCATGTGATCCCCTTACACCTGTTACCCTGGGGTCCCGCCCTGCACCTGACATGCTGCAGGCACCTGGTGATATTATGGAGTGCATGTCTTTTAATCTCTAAGAGCTTCTTCCTGTTTTCTGATTGTTCCTTTATAAAACACCCCATTCCTGTTTCATAGGCAGGATATCATCTCTGCAGTATTTCTGACAATATTACTGGAATAATATTAAACGTCCCTTCTGTTTCCTGCATTTCCCTGTGTCCCCTGTGTTTCTTTCCTCCTGGTAGTTGCTCAGTTATGTCTTTTGTGGTGGGCACCTTTCTGAAGTCTGTCTCTTCCCAGGCTGTTGTCTGAGCCATTTTAAGTTGTGATACCAAAATGCCTGAAGCACGGTAGTTAGAAAGAAAAGACCAACCGTAGTTATCTCATAGTTTGGGAGGCTGGGAGCCCAAGATCAGACAGCCCCCTTGTTCAGCCCCTGACCAGGGCCTCATGCTGGGTGGCGTCACACTGGCAAGAGATCAGATAGCAAGACAGGAAGCCAGAGCTGGGAGGGGACAGCTGGAACTAACTCAGTCCCTGAGGCCAGCACTGGGCCCTTCCAGGAGTGGTGCTCCCGATGATGACCCAAATACCTCTCACAGCCCCACCTCCTAACACGGCACCTTGGGAACCAGGCTTCCAGTGCACGAACCTTCAGGAGAAGCACTGAATCCACCTCCCAGCCACAGCAGCCGTCTCCCCATCCTGCCCATTGGGCCATGATGGCAGACCAGAAGCTCTGGGTGTTCTGTGAAGGCTGGTGGTCCTCACGGCCATGTGATCATGCCTAGGCCCAAGACCCCCAGGTGTACCCGTGTCCATGTCTTCTCCTGGATGAGTCTGTTCCCCAGACAGACAGCTCTGATCTGGTATTGTAAGGGGACAAATGTGACCCTCTTGTCTTAAAGATGGTACTTCTCCCTCCCCTCAGCTGTGCCTATTCTCAGGTGTCACAGTTTACTTTGGCTGAGAAAGCAGATGTCTGGCCATTTAACATGGCGCTGCTTGGGTAACCCCGAGGTAAGGGTGGCGTGGCTCCTTACTAATCAGGGTGCATGTTACCCAGACAGGAAGAAAGAGGCGGAGGCCTTGAGGAGCTCTCAGTCTTTAGGAAAGACAAGGGCAGACAGATCACTATCATACAAGTGCTGTGAGGAGGTGGGCTCAGACAGCAGAGGGTCCCTGAACAAGTACCTGCACGTAAAGAAGGATCGAGGGTGGGTCACAGGAAAGGCAACACTGCCATCGTGGCCAAGAGCATCTGAAGGGAAAAGGCCTGGACTCATGACCATTTGGAGGATAAGAAGGAGTTTTAGCTCAAATTGTTATTTTTATTGACTCTCCTCTCCTGGGTGCTGTAAAAAAGCATTGATTTCTCGGTGCATGACCTGTGCCGTCAGAATGAGCTGAACCATCACAGGTGACACCTGGGTATCCAGGATGCCCAGCAGAGCTGCCTGGCTGGGCCCAGCCCCCCACCCTGTTTCCTCCTGTAAAACAGAGATCAGTGTGAAGGTCAAATGCATGTAAAGGGCCCCAGAAAGTCACAGCCCAACAGGAGTTCGTCCTCCCAGCCCCTGTTCCTTTTAAAGGGAAAAAGAGAAAGAAGTAGCCTGTATGTCCCTCGGATGACCCAGGTAGGCAGGAATGTAGCTGCTTTCTCAACACTCAACATTCTCGTAAGACACTGTTTCCATTAAAAAAAAAAAAAAAAAAAAAAGGCTTCTATTTTGGGCTGAGCCTCTTGCAGTCATTAATCAAGTTCATCGTCCCTGCCTACCCCTCCAGGGCAGTTTAGCATCCTGGAAAGGGTTAGTCTCCTGGCATCCAAAAGGGCCATCTGGCCCTACTGCCCCCAGCTGAGGGCTCTGCCCTCAATCTCGGGCATTAACCTTTGTCCTCTCTGCCTCAGCTGTTGAAGCCTCCTCCGCTTCTCCTGGCCACAGCACCATCCCCCTGTCGTCTAGGCTGGTGCCTGGGCTCTCCCCGGTACTGCCAATGCTGTGGTCCCTGGCTTTGGGCTGCACCCCCCTGTACCCTCTACCCTCTCCCTAGGAGCCATGTCCACTGTTAATTCTTAACCCCCTTCACTACTCCCCGAAGGGGCCTTGGGAATTTTCCAGGATCCTTGGTTGCCCTGCTGAGGGTGGGGGATGGGTTGTTTTCTGCAGCACCCTCTGCCTGTCCTGCCACAGCTCCATTTCTATGCTGCGGGTGCTGCTCTGAATTGTCCCAGAGCAATGTAGGGAGGTCTCCTCTCAGAACTCCAGGAAGGAAGCAAACTATGTGCCCACCTGCTCCCCAGTGTGCATACTTCACTGGGCCTCTTAATTATGTCCGCCCAACCCCACCTCTGACAGCAGCTAGGGAGCAGGCCTGACTCCAGTGTGAGCCCTCTAAACCCCAAACCTTTCTTCTAGACTCTTCTCCACCCTGCTGCCAAGTTCACCTCACCCCACCCTCAGCCCAGAAAGAGCCTTTCATTTCCGTTAGCATACTCTCCTCTTCTTAATACTCTCAGGATTTTGGTGTAACTTTGTGCTCTAAGTCCCTGGACTCTGGTTCCTGATTTTTTAAAGGAACTTGAAACTTTTCTCTCTCAACAAGCCTGACTCCTACAAATAAAAGCTCTAACGTTTGCCAGTGTTACCTCTAAAATGAGTTTTAGGAGCCAGTTCTGGAAACCAAAAGGTGAACATTGCCTCCCTGTTCTCCGCTGGGGTCTGCCACCCGTTGATGTGGTGCATGCTTCAACTTGCAGGAAGGAGGGCCCCGGGCAGCCAGGATGGCCAGGAATGCAAAATGTATCTGAGATCATCAAGCTCTGGGGGGAAAGCTACACCCTTTGGATTTCAACTCTCCTTCTGAAACAAGAAGTGGTGGGTAGAATGTCTTTCATTCTTCATTGTTAAAGCTGAAAAGATGGGAGATCACTCGTAATCAGAGAGGTGAGTGGGCTATTGAAGCACCAGAGCCACTAATGCCCTGAAATACACACCTAAGTTTTGAATCAAGGGTTGTGCAAGTCAGGAGGGGCAGAACCCAAAGGCAGGGAGCATGTAGGTGACTTCCCCGACATTAAGCTCAACCTGAAGGAACCACACACTCTGGGCCAAGGTGAACAGGATCTTAACTCACCCCCTTCCCCAATCCTAGAGGACTTGAGAGAAGCCTTGGTACCTTAGTACCATTGCTTAGACAATCAAAGAAAAAAGAGAGGAGAAAACATCCTTCTGAAGAAGGGCCACACATGAGCCCTTGCTCAGATTTGCGACCTTCAGCCTGAATTACCCCAAGAAGTTCAAGTCGAGATCTGTGAGCTTCTAGAAATTCCAGGTTCCTGCCAAAGCAAGTATGAAGCCTTTCCAGAGGAGGACATGTGACCATCAGGATGTGGCAGGCATTGACCAGCAAGCATTCAAAGAAAACTAAGCACAGAAAGTAAAACCATAGGAATAAGAACTAACAGAAATAAAAGACAGAAAAAATAACTGTACAGACTCTGAAACTAATATTATTCAATATAAATATCGAAACAGTTATGCCTATATTTAAAGAAAAAAGCTAAAAAGTGACTTGCCAGATTTGTTGAAGAACCAGTCAGACTTCTAGAAATGACTAAAATAAACAAAATTAAAAGTTCAATGAAGGCCCCCTAAGAAGACATAATCATTCTAAAACAGAAACACCAAAAACCAGGGTCTCAAAATACATGAAGCAAAACAGAGTTCAAAGGCCAAATAGTCAAATTCACAATCATAGGTGGGGACTTCAACATCCCACTCTCAGCAATGATGACAAATAGACAGAAAACCAGCCAGGATGCAGAGGGGCCAACCACATAGTTAACCACAGGCTTGAACTGACATGCATGGAACTCACCCACTCAATGTCACATTCACCAAGATAGGCCATAATCTAAATATGAACTAATCTCAACAAGTTTAAAAGAATCAAAGTCACATCGAATATGGTTTCTGACCACCATGGTATCTTACTGGAACTGATAAAAGAAAGACAATTGGAAAATATTAAAACACATGGAAATTAACACACTTATAAAAAAAATCCATGGTTCAAAGAAAATACTGCAAATGAGTTTTGTTTTTGTTCTTGTTTTTTAAATAACTGGAACCAAATGAAAATGGATACACATTGGAAAAGAAAAAAAGTTTCTTATTTGCATATGACAGAATTGTCTATGTAGAAAATCTCAAGAATCTACCCAAAAAACCTTCAAAATTATAGGAAAGTGATTTCACTTGCAGGATAAAGATCAACACACAAATATCAATATATGTATATATATTGGGATCCCTGGGTCTCTTAAATCTGTGGGTTGCAGTATGTATATATATGTATTTATACATATATAGATGTAGATATATATCTATAATGTATGTAGATCATATCTATATTCATATCTAGATAGAGATATAGATAATATATACGTGTATATATATGTATATATACATACCAATAGAAAACATGTGAAAACCAAAATTAAAAACAATGCCACTTAAAATTGATCTAAAAAAATAAAACGCTGGGCTGGGATGTGGCTTAAGTGGTAGAGCGCTTGCCTGGCATGTGTGGGGCGCTGGGTTCAATCCTCAGCCCCACATAAAAATAAAATAAAGATGTTGTGTCCGCCAAGAACTAAAAAATAAATATTGAAAAATTCTCTCTTTCTCTCTTTAAAAAAAAATTAAAAATAAAACGCCTAGATATAAATTGAACAAAGCATATATAGAATTTCTGTCCTAAACATTAAAGATGCCAATGGAAGAAACCAAAGAAGAGCTAAACAAATGGAGAGAGGTATAACATGTTCATAGGTTGGAAAACTCAAAAGTTCAATGAATGATTTTGAATCATCTTGGTAGAGTAAAACATAGATTGAATGAATTAGAAGACAAATGAAATGAAACTATTGAGAATGAAGCATAGAGAAATAAATTTTTTAATTCCAGAAGAGAGGACAAGAGACATGAAGTCTCCATGTATACAGTGAAAGGGCCGCAAGAAAAGGGAAGAAAGAGATGACCCATGGTCTAGACATGATGTGTCCCCCAAAGTGTGGGTATTGTATTAGATAATACCTCAACATTCAAAGGTGAAATGACTGGGTTGTGAAATCATTAACTTAATCATGATCAGTGCAATAGGCCACTGGTAGGGATTAACTGAGTGGTAACTGTAAGCAGGTCGGTGTGGCTGAAGGAGGTGGGCCAGTGGGGCATGACTTTGGGGTATATATTTTGCCCGTGGTGAGGAGACCTTAGTTTCTCTGATTCCTGCTTGTCCTGTCCTAAGTTTCTTTCTTCCACCACACTCTTCTACCACGATGCTGTGCTCACCTCGGCCCCAGAGTAATGGAGCCAGCTGTCTGTGGACTGAGACCTCTGAAACCATGAGCATCAAATAAACTCTTCCTCCTCTAAAATTGTTCTTGTGAGGGCTTTTGGTCACAGTGGTAAAAAAGCTAAAATAGATAATAACTAAAAATTTTTCAGATCTAACCAAAAAACTGTAACCCACAGATTTAAGAGACCCAGAGATCCCAAATCAGGGTAAATAAAAAGAAATTCATATGTAGACAATGTTTAAAGATGAAAAACAAATACAGACTACCTGCACATAAATGGTAGACTTTTAGAGGACTTCTCAATATCAACGATAAAAGAGGATGGAACAGTAACTTGAGAACACTGAAGAAAAAAAATTATTGCAACCCACTATTTTTTTTTTGAAAGACAGAGAGAGAGAGAGAATTTTTTAATATTTATGTTTTAGTTTTCAGTGGTCACAACATCTTTATTTTATTTTTTTATGTGTGCTGAGGATCGAACCCAGCACCCCGCGCATGCCAGGCAGGCGCGCTACCGCTTGAGCCACATCCCCAGCCCTAAAACTCACTATTTTATACCCAGTGAAAATATCTGTCAAGACTAAAGCCACACTAGCTCAAGGAAATTCTACAGTGTATATTTCTGCCAGACAGATTAATTCTGCCAGATTCCCAGGTGGAATGTCTGACATACAGGAAGAAGTAAAATGTCGAGAAAATAGTAAATACATGAAAAAAATTAAATAAGCATTGGTTGCATAAAAGAGAATAGCAAGTAGCAAGATCTAATAGAATAAAGACACAGCAAAAATGACACATGTAACAAGAGGGTGGTAAATGGAGTTAGTCTTTGGCTGTTAAGGAAAAGGCTATCTTCGCTTTTTTTCCTTAATAACACAAAGGTTTTGATTTACTTTGGTGGCAAGATTATGTAATTTCTAAACAATCTCAAAGAGAAAAACAATTGAAATAATAAAATCAAACATAGGAAAAGAGAATAAAAGTAACTAGAATATGGTGACGAAAACATAAAATAAGATGGTACCTTTGAACTCAAATATTAGCATTCACATTAAACATAAATAAACCTGTGTTTCAGTTAAAAGTCAAAAATTGCCAAGTTGACATTAAAATGTTTTCATGGGCTATTTACAAAGTCTTGCTTAAACAGAAGTATAGACATTGAAATTGAAAGGTGGAAAAAATACACCATAAATATACTCACCAAAAGAAAGCTGTTGAGCCTATATTATCACAAAAAATAAGTGAATTTTAGAAAACCATAATTTTACCAGAGATAAAGAAGTTCAATTCACATAAAGATACAGATATAAGACATATGAATTATAGATATAATATATATCAAACAACAGTTGAAAGAACTAAAGGGAAAAATAGAAAAAAATCTAAAGTAAAAGATTTTTCTAACGTGATTAATACAGCAGGTCAGGTGGACCAAAAAAAAAATCAGTAAGAATATAGATATAAACAAAACAATGAGTAATCTTAACTGAATGGTCAAATCATTACACCAAACAATCACAGAATACAAATCTTTCCAAGCACACATGAAGCATTTGCCAAAACTGACCAAATACTGGGACATAAAGCAAGAGTCAACACATTGCAAATGATCGAATCAATTTAGAGTATGTTCTCTGATTATGAGTGGAACTAAATTGGAAATCAATACCAAAACTATAACCCACATGTCACAATATGTTTAGTAATGAAAAAATGATTCCTCCAAATAACTCATACATCAAATCAGACATCATAATAAAAACTAGAAAGTATTTTGAACCAAACGGTCATGAAAACACTCTCTATCAAAGCTTCTAAGATGCAAGTAGAAATGTGCTCAGAGGGAAATTTTTAAAGCCTGAACTGTGTATTTTAGGAAACAGAACAAACTGCAAATTAATTAGCTGAGCACATATCACAAGAAGTTAGAAAAAGAACAGCAAAGTAACAACACGAGAGTGGAAGGATAGAATTAATAAAAATAAGAACAGAATTTGGTGGAACACAGAAAAGAAGCATTCAGGAGAGAAAAATCAATATGCCAACAGTTGGTTCTTTCAAAAGACTAATAAAATAACAAACCTCCAGTAATACTGTGCAAAGAAAAAGAAAGGGATGCAAGCAGCCTTCGGAATGAGAAAAGCCATCGGTACAGATGGCTCAGACACTGAACAGATAAGAGAACAGCATGAAGAAACTTATGCCAATAAATTTCAAATGTTAGATGTAGTGGACAGAAATCCTAGAAAAATCCAAGTTGCCAAAAATCATAATGAAGAAATGAAAATCTGAATCATCTTCTAACCATTAAAGAAATCGAATCAATTGTCAATGATGTTCCCACAAATTAAATCCAAGCCTCATCAGACTTCACTGGTGAGCTCCACCAAGCAGCAAAGAAAAAAAAAAAAATGTTACTTCAGTCCTCCACACGAGCCCTGTCGGGGTATAAAGAGGAAATTCCTCAACCCTCTGTATGAGTCTGGCTTCCCCTTGATACCAAAACCTCATCAGGACATTGGGTTAGCCAGCTTTGGGTCACTTGGTGTCACCAAAATAACCTGACAAGAACAACTCAGAGGAGGAAAAGTTTTAAGTCGGTTCACAGTGTCAAGAGTTTAGTTTATGGTCAGCCGAGTTTATTGCTCTGGGTCCAAGGTGAGGCGGCATATCGTGGAAGAAAAGTGTGCAGAGAGAAGCTGCCTCAGGACATGGCAGCTGGGAATCACAAAGAGAGAAAGGGAAGGGACTACAGGGAATGTGCACCTTGCCAGTGCAAGCCCCCACACTGACCAACCACCTCCAGCCCTGGCCCCACCAGCCTATAGTTACCACAAGGTTAGCCCTTCAGACAAGGATGGACGGATTCGTTTACAGCTCTCACAATCCAACCATGTCACCTCTGAACATTCCTGTATTATTAACACAGGATATTTTGGAGGACTCCTCATATCCAAACCATGACATTCCACCCCCGGCCCCCAAAAGCTCATGTCCACCACATAATGAAAAATGCATTTAGTTGATTTTCAGGAGACCCCGTAGTCTTAGCAGAATCTCCCCAAATCCAAGTTCAAAATGTCTTCTGAGACTCAAGGCAGACTCTTGGCAGTGAGCCTCTGTAAAGATCAAAAGCAATTACATATATCCAATACACGGTGGCACAGAGTAAATGTTATCATTCCAAAAGGGAAGAATAGGGGCTTAGAAAGAAGGGGTAGGACCAAACAAGACTGAAAACCTGCAGGCAAACAGGTCCCTTAACACCACCTATAGCCTCTTGGATACCTGGGGGAAGATGTTCTCTCCAAAGGGCTTTGGAAGCTTAGGGAAGGCTCTGGCCTTGCCAGTTGCTGTGCTTATGGTCTCTTCCTTAGTCTGGTTCTCTCCGCAGCCAGCAGATTTTCTCATCGGATAGTCCATGTTACTGGCATCTTTTAATTTCTAGGGTCTGCCTTCCAGCTTCGTCCCCACCTTCACAGGGTCACTTATCACCCTCTCAGGGCAACCTGCACAAATGCTGACCCTGCTCCACCTCGCCTGGCACTCCCAGATCTTTCCTCAAACTCCTGGTGGAACCCTCCATGGTGGCTTAACTTCAGCTTCCTTCATTCCCGCAGAACCAGCAGCACGTAGATGATGCCGAGGCCCGCTACCAGCTCATGGTGGCCCCTGTCATGTTAGCCATCTGCACTACCCTCTCAGTACCTGGGTGGCTGAGCACAGGGACAAAAATTTCCTAGGACCCCTTGTGCAAGCAGGGCATCACCAGGATCTCTTCTCAAAGGAATTTTTCCTTCTACATCCTTAAGCCTGCAATGGGTGCCATCATGCAAATTCCTGAGATGCCTTCAAGCCTTCTTTTCCTCTATGTGAAGTACTTAGCATCTCTTTCATGGCTAACATCTCTTCAACAGTCACACCTTTCTTGTCCTCAATTTTAAATGCACTCTTTTGGTCAAACTGCAAGTTTTTATTCAGCTCTGCTTTCCACTCCTGATTCTCCCAGTAAATTTGGCTAAAAGGTTCTAGCAAAATTCATGCCACTGACTGAATGCTATGCTGCCTTAGAATTTCCTCCACCAGATTAATTATCCCATTGCTTTAAAATTCAGCATCAGGCAAAGTCTCAGGACATAGGAAATGTAGAAAAGTTCTTTGCCAGAGTGTCACGTGAAGAGCCTCTAGTCCAGTTCTCTCTAGATTCCTCATTTTCCTCTGAATCCTCATGAGCATAGTCCACATTCCTATGGGAATTCTGGTCTTCTGAGTTCCCACCAGAATTTCCCATTAAGCTCTGCTTACAGCAATCTAAGATTTATCTATTCTGCATCCCCAAACTTTTCCAAACTCCTTCCACAAACCAGTTCCAAATGCCTCTGAACCACATGGTCAGGGATTGTAAAAGAATTATAGACCCATCTTCCTTCCCAACAACTCCCCTACCCCCAGTACCAGTTTCTCTGTTAGTGAGCTTTGTGTCACTGTGACCAAAATACTTGACAAGAATTTAGAGGAGGAAAAGTTTATTTTGGTTTTTATTTCAGAGGTTCAATCCATGATTGACTGAGTCCATTGCTCTAAGACCAAGATGAGGCAGCACACCATGGCAGGAGGCCTACCAGAGGGAAGCTTCTCAGGACATGGCAGCCAGGAATCAAAGAGAGAAAGGGGAAGGGGTCCCAGGGAAGGTCCACCCTTCCAGGGCACACCCCCACTGACCCACCGTCCTCCGGCCACATCCCACCTGCCTACATTTACCAGACAGTTAGCCCAAACTCGGTTGGGTTGATTAGGTTATAGCTCTCAGAGTCCACCCATTTTATCTTCAAACACTTCAGCATTAACCCAGGAGTGTTGCCGGGGGTGGAGGGCGGGACACCTCACATCCAAACCATAACAGACCATAAGACGAAGAATTATAGAGCCGTCTTCCTTCCCAAAAGTAACTAGCAACATGAAGCCATCGGTGTCAGTTTATCTAGAAATGCAAATGTTAGTTTTAAGACTAGAAAATTAATCAGTGCAATCCACTATATTAACTGACCAAAGGAGAAAAACTGCACCATCATTTCAACAGTTGCGGGGGGGATAAAATGATAAAATCCAATATTCTTGCATGTCAGAGACTCTTGAGCTAGAAATAGAGAATGTCTCTAAAAGTAACACTGTCCAGATCAAGTAGACTCAGCTTCAGAAGAAAGGCCAAGTGTCAAGGGCTTAATACATTTAAGTTATCTCCCATCAGAAAGATCCCATGCAGGTTCACGGGGTCTACAGGGAGTTTCTGTGGCAGATGAGCACAGCCCATGGCTATTCCAAGACAGACCTCTCCTTCCACTGATGGCAGGATCCTCCAAAGTCAGTCCACCCAACTATCCCCCAACCCTGCTCCATGCTGCATCCCATCTTACACCTTGCAGCCTCAGTGCCTGATTTGGACTAAGAAACTACACATATCCATTGTCTCCCACAGAGGACCTCATGATGTTCCTCAAACATTTGTATTTCTTGCACTGGGGAATGAAACCAGGGCCACTTGACCACTGAATTACATCCCCAGCCCCCTTCCCCAACTTTTTAAAACTTTTAAATTTATTTTGAGAAAGGTCCCCAGTAAGTTGCCGAGGCTGGCCTCAAACTTGCGATCCTCCAGTCTCAGCCCCACAAGTCTCTGGGATTACAGGTGTGGCCCCTGCACCCAGTCTTCCAGCATATTCTGGTATCTGGCTCTGTGGGCCCATTGCTCTGTGGGCTCCGCCCTTGCAGCCTTCCTCTCGATAAAAGTACTGCAGGGAGTTGTAGAAGACTGTCAGGGAGGCACGAGATCACAGAGGTGATACCCTTGCTCTTGCTGTTGGCCCATGAAGGAGAGCATGCCAGGGTCGCCCCCACTCAGGACAGGCAGAGGTCTTAGCACCTGCCTGGACTCACACCACAGGGTGGCAAGCATGTGTCTGGACATGCAGCATCACAGTTCTCTCCTGCCTAGGAATGTACCAGGTGACCCAGGGCATCATCTCACCTGTCAATGATGACTACGGGAAGAAGGACTTGGTGGCTTCTCATCACCGAGTGGCCATGGCCCGGCTAGCCCTGCAGACATCCGACTGGATCCGTGTGGACCCCTGGGAGAGCGAGCAGCCACAGTGGATGGAGACGGTGAAGGTGCTGAGGTAAAGGTAGTCATGCTCTTGTGCCATGACCTGCAGGGTCTGTGGGGGAAGAGAGGGAAGGGGAGCAGAGTGGGACTCAGCTAGACCTCTTCAGCCAAGGTCTGAGAAGTGTCTCCAGTGAGAGAGACTGACAGTCACCTTTTCAGAGAAGTCCCCAAGCCACTGTCCATCAGGAGGCACTTGTGGGGAGACCCACCTAATCTTCTGTCAGAGAGCTGTAGCATCAGGCCCTGGGCCATCACTCAGTTTCTATGTGACTCTGATCAAGTGACTTAACCTCTCTGAGACCTATTTCTTACTTGTGAACTGAGGACAATAAAATCTAATGAGGATTTTTTTTTTCAATGTAAATAACTCTCATGACCTTGAACAGCCTAATAACCTTCATTATGATTATTTTTGTCATTGACTAGCTTGGGAATTGAATCTATACAATAAGCTCTTTTGCTTGCACAAATCATAGGTTCTCTAAATCTAGACTTTTATGTAGAATAGAAAAAAAAAGAAAGACTGTGAATCTAGAAATAGTTACTCAAGATTTTTTTTCCTGTCTATCTTTTGAAATTGCTGTTAGTGTTCAACATAAGTAACATAGCTCTTCCAAGCCCAGGACCAGGGTGTTTGGGGGAGAAACAGGGAGTTTCATCTGCCCTGGCTGTCACCATCGGTCACCACTGCCAGCTCGTAGCAGGGACTGCAGGCTGCAGGCGGGGTCTTCTATTTGGAAGCACCAGGATTTTCACGGAATGGGAGGAACACGGGACAAGTCAACTCATTGGCAGCCCTGCCCATAATGTGTTCAGCCTCGGTTGTTTACTTATTTGCGGAGGCACTTGGAAGGAAACTGTTCGCGTTTTGAGTAAAGGTAAACATGGAGACGGCATGTGCTGGTTCCAATGACTTCACCTTCTGCTGGGGAAGAACAGCTAGGAGCAAGTCACCAGTTATAGTGCCACTTCAGAAGCTGCTGCTGAACCAAAAGGAGAGCAAATAGGAAATACTTGTCAAGACGTGTTCACCCTTTTTTTTTAACCACCCCTTGGGATAAGCAAAGGCTCATATATTGAAAACTGCACAAGGAATAAATTTGCACCTAGATCATCCTTTTAGAATGAGTCATGGTCTCATTTATCCAGGCTAACAGAGGGGAACAGAAGCAAGACAATAGATGACGCAACAAATCACTTAGCCTGCAGGGATCTGCCTTCCCCGCCACCCTAGAGAGGCAGGTTGCAGAGGGCACAGGCTTTGAAGCCAAACTGACCAGTGGAATGACTCGGTGTAAGTGGCATGGCCTCCTCCCTGAGCCTCCATTCCTCACCTAATAAAATGGGTGACGTCACCTACCTACCGCACAGGATTCTGAGATGACGCAGCAAACGACCTGGTTTATGGGAGGTGCTGGATAATGCCAGCTCCCCTCTCTGCATCCTCAACATGAGGCTGACATGACTTCTCCTCAGAGCCTGTCCGTCATTTATGGATACGCAGGCAGTGACCAGAGTAATTTAATGTCACTCATGCTTCTGCTGCAAAATGCAGGTGTGAGCCACGATTTTACTGCACACACTCTTTATATTTTTTCTTTCTTTTTTTTTTTTTTTTTTTTACTATATTCTTTATTCTACCGCTGGCTACACATTGGAACCACCTGGGGAGCGTGGAAAAATATAGGTGGCTGTGATATCAATGGTCGGGGGTGGGGTACTGAAATTTTGAAGAATTCCCTGATGATGCTAATGTGTGGCTAGTATTGAGTCCCCCAGACTCGGTCACTGAGCATGTAACTCACTTCTGATTTAAACTGAGGTCCACTCAAGGGCAGTGGTCAAAAGCTCTGGCTGCAGGGATCACTTGGAAAACTTTTTTTAAAATGCTCACCCGCATCCCAGAGGTTTGGGTTTGCTGGGGTGGACTCTTAAGTGTGGGTAAGGGTCCCGGATGATTTATGCGCTGCCATGGTTGAGAATCATGATGTAGATAACAGTTTTCACGGAGAGATGATTGGAGATCTTCTAAAGGTTGAAAATCTGGTTAAAATGGTCAAGTCAGGTGGTGTGGGCAGCACAGCAGGAACTGGTCCCATCATTGCTCCATTGAGTCTCCTTCTGGTAGAGTCCACGGTGGAGCCATACCACAGTGACACAGTAGCAAATGACATCAGGATGAATCTCACAGTGGTATCAATTCCCCATGGAACTTATTGAAGATTATTTTTCTTTTTCCCAGATTGTTTATTTTTTATTTTTTATTATTATATTTTTTTTAATCTCGGCCACGTTTGTGTCCTCAGGGCATTGGCAGCTTTCCTTTTCTGGGAGCTGTGGGCAGGAGGGTCTCACAGTGCCAGCTCCTGTGGCCCATCACCCACTGTCCTCTTTGTCCATTCCAAGCATGATCTTAAATTGTCCTCATTTCACAGATGAGAATACTAAGAGGGCTAAGTTAGTCACAGTCACACAAATCAGCAGGAGGTGGCACTCCAGTCGGCCCCACTCTGAAGCCATGCCGTGGCCATCTTCAAGGACAGTGACCTGCCGGCTGGGAGCATGAGGTAGCTGTCTTTGCTCTTGCCATTCTCACCCTCTGAAGAGGCTTCCCTGGAGATCAGGGGGCTGCTGGGGACACAGGGAGCTTGCTGCCAGCATCAAGTCACAGGCCCAGTGCTGGTGGCCCCCAGCCCAAGAGACAGAGAGGAAGTCCACAGGGAAAGCACACTTGGTACTGAAGGTCATCATTTGAACAACAAGATCCAGAGAGCCAAGATTCAAAGTAGAGACAACTTGGAGTTTAGAGACAAGTAAAACGAGATGCCAGTCACTACCTTAAGGCCCCGCCTACTGCACATGCCAGGCTCCATCATGCACATGTCTCTAGTAAGCTCTGCAACTCTGAGAGGTTGGGTTCAGCCCCATTTAACAGATGGGGGGATGGAGGCTCTGGAAGGCTCAGCAACATTCTCAAAGTCCTACAGTCAGAAAGCGGAGGGGGGACTCAAACCTACTTCAGTCTGAAGAGTGGGTGCAGACCAAGCCGGGGCACACCTTCAGAGAGGAAGCTTTCCAAGCCACGCAGACAAACAGCCATGGAAGCAGCCTAGCCAGGCCCTGGGGAGACTCAGCCGAGTCTCTGAAGCAGTCGAAGGGCCTTGGGCCAGGGTGAGATGTCTCCACGTACCCACTCCTTCCCTGGCTCCTGAGTTCAGGAGACTGCAAGTGGGCACTTTCTAAGGAAATAAGAATATGAAGGTGAATTAAATGAGGTCCCTATTCACAGTCTGGTGGGACGACAGACTGAGGAGTGTTACCATAACAACAGGTGAACTCTATTGAGCAGGTCCTGCATGGGCTAAGCTTTCCTGTTCCGCCAAGCCTCCTCCTGGTCCCAATCAGCAGGGGCCACTTCCCCAGCCTTTTGCAGGGTAGGGCACTTTCTCTGTGGTCTTATGATATGTGCTGCAGATGAGGCCGAGTGAACTTTCATGATCAATTAACAGATGAGGTCAGTGAGGCTCAGAAAGTGTCAGTAACTCATCCAGGTTCTCAGAGCACTTGGATTGCACTTGAACTTGAACCCACATGCTCTGGCTGCAGAGCATGTGCTTTTCCACCAGGCTCCGCCCCCTCCCACAGGGGGCTCTAGCAAATGTATAAAAATAAGAAGAGGGAAGATTGGGTCCATGCAGGAAAGCGTGTATGGTGATTTCCTGTGTTCCATAAGAGAAGAAGGTGCAGGTACCTCCAGGTTTAAGGAAGACAGATGGCTTAAAACGCTGAGCATGCCCAGTGGGTGCAAGTCTAATCCTCTCCAAAATGCTCAGTGCATCCATTAACTCTTCATCTCCAGGACTGCCCATCAGAGGTGGGCACTGTCATCACCTCCTCTTTGCAGAACCATTCACAAAGACCCGGAATCCTTGCCCCAGGGTCACACAGCCTCTGGGGAGCTGGGACTCCCCTCAGGCTATCTGACTCCAAGCCCTGGCTCTCAGTCATCACCCTGCTGCATTTTAAAGCACTGGTTTATACTAAGAGCAGGGTGTCTCTAGAGAGCTAGCTGGGGGCTAGGATGTGCCAGGGCTTGGTGTGAGTAGCTCCTTACTTTCACAAAAGCCCACAACACAGGCATTACCACTCGGCTTTCCAAATGAAGCCACGTGCTCAGCTCTGTCCCTAATGGCCGGGTCCTTCACTTCCATTCAGCACTGACTTCTGTATTTTTAAAGTGGGAAATATTGAAGGAAATGTTGAAAGAGTGGAAATAGGCTCTCTTGCTGCTTTCACCCACATGATACAGAAAGTAGTGAGGTGTCTTGGAGGGGGCTCTCTGGGACAACCCAGATGGCATCTGCTTTCTGTCCCAGCACCTGGCACAGTGTGGGACACACAGGGTGCCCTCAACAAATATTATAGGATGAACAGATAAAGATGGATAGGAACAGGTCAGGACTTAAATTCTGAGACCCCTGGGGTGGCTCTGGGGACGGGAGGGCCACATACCTGAGCCCCTGTGTTTATGCTGCAGGCACCATCACAGCCTGCTGCTCAGATCTCCGCCCCCAATGGAAGGCTCGGACCCCGGCCAGGCGCCCTCAGCACCCACAGGTGGGTGCCCACTCTCTCTCCACAGGAGGGGGGATGCCAGCGATCCCTGTGAGCATTGATAGTGTCACAGCTGCAGAGGACTTGAGGCCAGTCCTCTGAGCTCAGACAAGGAATGTGCTGCCCACCTGGTTGGGTGAATCTTTCAAGGTCAAAAGCTCAGATTCAACCACCTGCCACCCCTCTCCTCCATAAATTATTGTGCTAACTTGGGATTTACTGCCCAAAGGAGTTTACCTACCCCGTGACCTGTGCTTGTGACATGGATTACAGGGATACACTGGTGAGTGTCGCTGGGATTCTTTTAAAAGCCTTATTTAGCCTTTTTGAATTCAAATTGTGTCATTTAAAATGTGGACAGAGAGACTAACACTTTCTCACACTTTTATCAATGCTTTACTCATAAAAGGAAACCTATTTTTAAGGGAATTTATAGTCAATTTGGATGATCCCCTAACCCTGACCCCACGTTTCACCTCTGGTCACCTCCTGGTGGTTGATGGAGACTTGCTGCCTGTGACATCAGGGGACACACAGCCCTGGTATCCATGGACACAGGCATGACCTTCTTATGAAAGCAAACAGGATCCCCGCATGGTGGTGGGGGTCAGGGGTGGGGACAGGATGTGACGTGCCAGGGAATCACTGGCCTCACTGGGCTGAGATTCCACCCGTCCCTCTGCTCAGTCTTCTATTATGGGGTCTACAACTTGGGTTGGTGGGACACACTTCCACACTGCCAAGGAGAGGTGCACCTCAAATGTTTTAGCTATGCAGAACTTTCCAGAACCTTAACTACGTCCGTGTGCATTGTGACTCATCAAGAAAGGGAAAAAGCCCTCAGCCATCCCTACTTTTTAACCCTGGAACTCTTTTCCAATGCCTTTTTGTGTTTCTCAGACCCAATGCTCCCGAGCAGGAAGGGAGCACACTTCCAAAAGGACTTGGAAATGCCACCAGGCCCTGACAGAGGAAGGCTGGTCAATGGATCCCACCCAGCAGAATCACCTGAGGGCTGGTCAAAAACACTGATTCCCAGGCCTTCTGCATGGGAATGGGGCCCAGGAATCTGGATGTTTAATAAGCACTTGGGGTTTACTTTACAGCCAGTTTGGGGGACTTTTCACCGGAGTAAGAATCTAAGTAGGAGTTCTGGTGCCTCCTACATGTGCTCCCCGGCACTTCCCTGGGCCAGACTCTGGGCTCAGACTGAGAACAAGGACAGCCAGTGCCAGCCCCTGCCCTGAGTTGGAGACAGGTGTGAAGGAGCAAGTCCAGGCTTGAGTCAGGAAGGTGACGATTAAGTCATACTCACAGGCCATGTAGGCTCTGGAGGTCGGAGGTATTTCAGGACAGAAGGGCAGGCTAGGGCACAAGGCAGGAATCGGCATCGGTGTGGGGCACTCCATGCCCAGGGAACCCACAGCCTGCAGGGAGACATGGGGAGCAGCCAGGGTGGCGTGGAGACCCAGTCCTCTCGCACCTGCTCTGCAGAGACATCCGGAGTCTGTCTCCTCTCTTTCCCTGACTGTTCCTCTTCCCCTTCCCTTCTTGGCTCCTTGGTGGAAACCCTCCCTGTCCTGCAGGCTCAGTCCTGAGGCCACCTTCCCTGTGAAACCACCCCAGCTGCTGTCATTCATGTGAACGCTCTCCCTCTGCCAAAGCACACCCCATGTTCTCCCCAGATCCACCTGGCTCTACCTGGCCCTGTACTATTTGAACTCTTTCTCTATTTTAAGACCCTATATTCTGCTTGTCTTGTTCTATTCTGTGCAAAAAGAAAGTTTTCATGGAGTGAAAAGTGGACTTTTCAATTTACCAAAATATATTAGTTCCTTTAAAAAAAAAATCTTCATGTCCTTTGCTTGACAATTTCTCCTTCGAGGAATCCAGCTAAGGGGACTATTAGAAATTGGGACAAAGATGTATGCAGAAAGATGTTTGCACAGCAGTTTTTACAATGGCAGAAAATAAAAGCAACCTCCTTGTTGAAATATAAAGGAATGTGTAAGTAAATTATACTGTGTACATAGGATGAAGAATCTGCATAAAAGGTTTCAATGATATGGAGAAACCGTTATGAAGAAAGCAGGGAATATCAGGATACGATACCATAGATATTACCTCAAGTCTATGAAAAATGAATATACTTTCACATTTGCTTGCACATCTAACTCAACAGAAAAACTTAAGGAAATACACAAATATGTTGGTGGTTTGTGTTGAAAGCAGAATGATTTTTATTGTTGCTGTTGTTATTTTCTGTTTTACATACTTACGCATTTTCCATATGTTCCCTGAGGAACACATACTTCATGTTTGTAATCAGAAGGAAAAGTTAGTGATTGAAAACCAGAAGGTGCAGTTTTCTCAGCCTCTGTTTGGCTTTCCCTGACATTGGCATGTATGTTACGAGTGACACATTTCTAAGGGACCATCTTGTGCGCTGTCTTTTGCTGTGTGTTGTTATACCCTGGGATTGCAAATTCTGTGATGAGTTCAGCCTGGCTTTGCCCATCACTTCTGTGATTTGCTGTCCTCCTTGGACTCACCCAGAGTCTTGTGGGTTGCTGTGTCCAGGAGCTCCTTGGGTGAGACCCTTGGGAGTGGATGATGGCCCGTCCTTTAGAGTTTGGCTGTCTGTCTTTTGTGAAGGTGGTCCCTGCCCTTGGCTCCCGGGGACAGAGCCCAGCTCAGTGATGCTCAGAGGGTCCCTTTCCATTAATCAGCAGGTGCTCAATCTGCACACACTTTTCACTGAATGGTTAACATGGGCACCACCCCTCAGATGCCTAGACCTGGCGCCATCTCTGTCTAGGACCCAGGGGTCCCATGCTTCTCGGTGTCTGTGGGGTTCTGTGACGGACATCATCATTAGTGGCTGTGCCAGGTGGGACGTTCACACTGCATTCCTCCATCTCCCATTTCCATAACATCCGTGGTCTTGGTGCTCACGTTCCCACTTCACAGCTGAAGAGACTGGCTAGGTGGCTCTTCCAGAGGGCCGGCCAATCTAAAATCCAAACCCAGGGTGCCCGCATAAATCTTGGTTTCCTCTGCTTTGCCAAGCCTGTAGCTACTCAAAGGCAGAACACACTTCCCCCAGAATGCCCACGGATGCCCAGTTCATGTCACTGTGTCACCGTTAGAACAAACCACATTGAAAGCCTTTACACTGCTCGTTGGAGTTGGGTACTTTGGAGCTGGACACAGTCACCCCGTCTGAAAATGTCGTAGCTCTGATGTAAGGGGACATGAAAGGGATACGTGGATGCCTTTTCGAGACCTGAAGGCAAGACAGCTCAGAATTGGGGTCTGAGGCTTATGTCACCATAGGAACAGATCCACTGCATGATGTCACCCAGAATAACAGGCACCACCGGCCTCACAGACCTGCCTTAATGGGGATCTGGGGACGTGTGGGCACTTGTCCTCTCAAGGCAAGGGTCAGAGTGAATAGTACCCCTTCCTTTCATGGTTAATAAACCAAACAAGACCTAATACAGAGCGAATAGGAGGAAACTTCCCCCGTATAAACCACTGGGAGAAGAAGGGGGTGTCTTCTCTGTTCTCTGACCTGTGGAAACAGAGGGCATGTGCCCCAAGCCCCAGGAGACCCTGGAATTAAATGGACATCATTTAGCACCCACCCACAGGAAGGCCACAGAACCCACACAACTCTTGAAAAACCAAACACTGATCAGTGGTTGAATAATAAGAAATTAGCTGTAGAACAGTGAAAGTCCATATGTACAATGTGAGCAATGAGACCAACCCAGAGTAGTGAAAAGTGTGAGTTACTAAATGAATTTTATCATGCAACTTTATTAGTTTTAAAAGGCCAGGCATTTAGGAGATGATTCATAACTGCTGAATGGATATTTTGGTGAGTAGACAGGTAGATAAATAGGTACATGGATGAGTTAATTAATTAATTACAGGCAGTTAGCACATAATAGCACTTACTCCGTGCCAACCCCTCTTCTAAGTGCATTATACTTATAGACCTATTCAATTCTCAAATAATCCTCTAAGTAAGTACTACTCACAGCCTCATTTTAAGAGATCACATGAGCCTCTGAATGGCAGGGCAGGAATGGGAGTCGTAGGTGTCTGCGCTAGAGTGTTGGTGTGAAGCCACCAAGAATTAACACTCGCGTGAAGGATGGAAGGTTTGAATGTCATTCATTGTACCAATGGCATGCTGCTGGGGCGGGGCTGGAAAGTGTGTTTCCATAACTACATCTGGCTCTTTGAACAAGTCCTGTGCCTGTTGTCTCAGGGATGGGGAAACCAAGGCCCAGAGAAGGGAAGGCCTTGGTACCATAGCAGCCTGTTCCCAACTGAGGCCAGACCTCAGACCTCTGCATGACACCATTCGTCCCTCACACCCCAACCATGGCCAGCCCAGTACTCCTTTGCAAACCCTCCTCTCTGGTCCATGTCCAAATTCCTTCAAATGCTCCACTACCGAGGAGCCCAAACCCACCCTGTACCCCTAGTGTAGCCCCTCCTTCCTGAGGCAACATGGTGATAAAGATACCAGCCCTCCAGGAGCCCAGACTTCACCATATACTGAAGCTGAGATCGGTTTCTGGAAGGACCAGAGATCTTGCAACAAGCTTTAGCATGGACCTTGCTTTTCCTTTTCAAGAATATGAATGGGGGTGGGAAAACCCTGCTGGTCCCCTGTGCTCCAGTTATGATGCACCTACAGATTCCCACCAGCAGGCGGCGGCAGAGCCTAGCAGTTACAGATGCCCCACCTGGAGGCTGGCTGCCTGACTCCTGACTTCTGGGACTAGCTGAAGACCTCACTTGCCTCTCAGAGCCTCAGTCTCTTCTTCTGCAAAATGGGCACAAAATGCCTACCTCATAAAATTGTTCTGAGGATCACATGGTATTATACACACACAGTGTTGAGTAATAATGCCGTACTGACCACCTAATTAATGTTAAGTGTTATTTTCTCACCATAATCAGCATGATAGAACAAATCCCCAAAACTTACCCAACTCTGAGTTCTGAGATTTGTCATACTGGAAATGACAAGGCCCCAACTAAGGGCTGGGGATGTGGCTCAAGCGGTAGCGCGCTCACCTGGCATGTGTGCAGCCCGGGTTTGATCCTCAGCCCCACATACAAACAAAGATGTTGTGTCTGCCGAAAACTAAAAAAAAATAAATATTAAAATTCTCTCTCTCTCTCTCTTAAAAAAAAAAAAAGGCCCCAACTAAGATCTTAAAGATTCTTTGGTTATTCAAGGGTCTTTCTTTATACCTCACCTTCATGATGATGTTTTCCGTAGAAGTACCAGGTCCTAGTGCCTAATACAGGAGGGCAGGCATGGATCCCAAATATGGCAGTGACTTGTCCAAGAGCTTTAAAACCCTTACCTGCTTCAGAAAGGGGGATTCTGGGGACAGCATGACCGCCTCTGATCCTGCAATCACAGACAAATCCATTATAGCACTGGGGGGTGGGAGGGATCCTGTTTGTATCATTTGGCATTTTGCCAAAATTAAACAAAAGCTGTATTGATTAAATCATCACTTACAACCACATGCCCTGAAACAGTTTCAGATTCCATTGCTTGCTTTTTCTTGAGCGGAACACAGAAACATTGAGTTCTCAATACCTTCCAAGAAAAGCACTGGGCGCGAGTCCCCGGCAGAATGTCTCCTGATCTTTCCAGGCGGCCTTGGGTACTTCTCTGAGACCCGCCCTTGTTTTCACAGCTGCGCCCCAGCTGAAACTCCTCTGCGGGGCAGACGTCTTGAGGACCTTCCAGACCCCCAACCTCTGGGAAGACGCACACATCCAGGAAATAGTGGAGAAGTTTGGCTTGGTGTGCGTGAGCCGGGTGGGCCACGACCCCAAGGGGTACATCCTGGACTCGCCCATCCTGCGGAGGTACCAGCACAACATTCACCTGGCCAGGGAGCCCGTGCAGAACGAGATCAGCGCCACCTACGTCAGGAGGGCCTTGAGCCAAGGGCAGAGCGTCAAGTACCTGCTGCCTGACCCGGTCATCGCCTACATCAGGGACCAGGGTCTCTACACCAAGGACAGTTCCTGGCAAGCCACAGGCACCCAGAGGAGCCAAGGAAAGACGAGCTAGGAGGGACTCAGCCACCCCTCCTCCGCCCAGCGCCCCCCGGGAGGGAGGGGGCGGTGCAGTTTTTGTTTCGCTTTGGGTTTTGCTTTTGGTCAGCATTTTTCATTTGTTTTATTTCTACAGTGATGTTACCCTTAAGTCTTGACTCTCCTGCTCCAGGACAAGATAACCTGCCCCCACAGCAAGGACAGACGCTTATCAAGGAAGTTAAAATGATGGGGCGGGTCCTGAGGATCAGGTAGACCCTCTCAGCCACTGCATGGTAATTAGCTCTCCGCACACTGAACACCATTCTGTGCGGCCCAGGGTCCGAGCAGAATTGCCCACGTGCATTTTTTAACTAGGACCAGGTGCAGCATGCTGGTCTTGATTGGCGGGATTTGACAGGATGCTAATTACTGAACAGTGGGCCTTGTCAACGTCCTTGTTTCAAACAGAATAATACTAAACGGAGGAGTCAGAAATTTGGAAATTTGCTGATTTCCTCTGCATCTTGCCTTACAAACCATCGTCTCCCTGCCTGCGGGCCTTTCGTCAGATTTCAACTAAACTCTTTCTAAGGCGCGATCCTCAAGTACTATTTTTGATACAGCGAATATTTTTAACACTGCTATCCTCCGAATACCAGGGCTTCTGGTTTCCCTGTTTCTAAAAAGGAACGGAGGTAAAACAGATGCCTGTTTTAGATGTTTTTGAATGTTTTATGACTGCCTACCTGTTGGAATATTGGCAAAGGGATAAATAATAAACTGACATCAAAAAGTGCTAATGAAAAGTTTCTCCTTTTTTTTTTTCTCCCTTTGTTATATTATTAATGCCTGGTGTGCCGGCTGTTGCTCTTCTTTTTAGTCACTCCAAGAAATTTGCTACTGTTCCTACCGGAATGACATGAATCTGAAAGTTTGTGTCCTGGGTCCAGGAAGCACAGGAAATAATCGCTTTTCAAGGTCATGCAAACAGTTTTCTCATCCAAAGCACTGGATCGGTGCCTCTGTTCAGGTGGCCTCAAAAGGGAGCAGGGGCCGCTGGTGTGTTCAGATCTGACATTGCACCCCAGGTCAGGCAAGGGCTTTGGGGGGCCTGATTGGATTGGGGTTGACTCCACACCTGCTGACCACTGACTGCACTCGGAATTTGCTTCTCCAAAGCTCTCCTCTGGCTCAGCTTTGTTACAGATTTAATGGTGCAGAAAAACAAAGGGCAGGCAAGAAAAGCTAATGCTTCCTCTAAGATACCCCAATATTTGTGTTGTAGCCTGAAATCAAGATTAGAAAATCAATATCGGTAAAATTCAAACTAAATTTTAAACTAAATGAGGGTAGGACACTCATTTAAGACCCCCAGACTTCCCTCCCTTACTGGACTCTGCCCTTGAGAAGGTCCCTGAAGACCTCAGAACTCAGGGGAAGAGGAATCAGACAGTCTTGTCCAAAAGCTGCCACAGCATAATAGTGTGACCTGCCTAACTCCCTTCTCCCCTGGAAGCCTCAGTTTCTCTCCCTTTAAAATGGGAGTTTGATTGGATATTCTCTAAATTCTCTCCTACCTTCTCATTTTCTAAGACTCTGAATACTTCTGACTTTGTTTCTTTTTTAGCCTATCCATGCTTCTTTGGGTTCAGCACATTTCTAGCAAGATAGACAACTCCCCACGGGCAGGGGGGTCTCTGTTTTGTTTGTTGATACATCCTAATATCCTAAGTGCCTAGAAATTTGCTACTCAAAGTGCAGTCTGGGCCAGTGTTTGTACCCCCTAGGTGCTGGTTAGAAACACTCTTGGGTCTCACTGTAGACCTACTATTCTTTTTCTGGAAAAGGGCCTTTGAAAGTGTACACAGTTTGGGCTTCACGAAATGGATTTGCCTGATGACAGTGTAGACAGCAGGGAAGTGACAATGGACTTGAGACACGGAGGATGTGTTCCCAAGACTTGGGTGTGATGGAGGTGACTGGCTTTCAGGAAGAACAGCATATACAAAGGCCCTGAGGCAGGAGAAGGCAACATAAGTACCACGATGAGCAGGATTCATCATCACTTCCTCAAGAAAGCATCAGTTATTACATCGTGCACCTGAGAGCAGGTACCTTGCCTGCTACCATCTCCCTGTCCAGTCTCTCCCTAGTCTCAAGGCACCAGACCCAGCAGGCTTTCTAGAGAAGTCCTCATCTCCCTGATCCACATCTGTATAATATGGCTTCCACCAGGTAAGGCATGAATTTCTGAGCCTTTCCATTGTCTCTTTCTAAAGTAAAAAACACAACAAACCTTTATTAAAATATCTATGTATACATGCACACATGTATATATGCATCTTAATTTCTCTTATCTTGCTTTGCCTTATTGATTCATGTATCCTCTATTTTTTTTAATAGAAGGGAAAATATGTATCTCGGCTGTGGCCCTGGCGTACTGCATTGACTCTGACCTGCACACCTGATTTCACATTCCTTCCCATTCCCCCGGGTTCTATTTGCATTTAGTTTGCCAGACTGTTTTGTTTATTTTGCAAGAACAGAAAAACAGTGGTTTTGGCTCCTGGGTAAATAGAATTTCCAGTCTTAAATAAAGGTTCTCCTGTGATAGCATTTGCTGCCCAAATGAGAGGAGCGCTGTATCCTTGCCTGGAGAAAGAATTTTTCATTTATAATCCTGTCTGTGTCACTTGGGACAGGATGATGTGAAATCCCATTTTAAACTGATTGTGCTCCGGATTTGCAAGGTACGTTTGGTAATTGGGTTAATACATGAATATGAATTTTCTTATCCTGATCTTCCTGCTTCCTATAGGAGCGATGTTTCTGCTCTTCTTTTTTGCAGAGGGCACCCTGCAATTCAATTCAGTCATGAAGTTATTTTCTTAGACCCAAACTGGGTATTACAGCTACACACACAAGTGACTAATACATAATCTACAATAATTCGCCTAGACATGAGCCTCAGAACAGTTTAGTACTGTTAAAGTAAAAGGATTGTCCATGGCACTATAGACTAGAAGGGACCCTCAATTTCATCTGGTCTCCCGTTTTTCCATTATCATAAAGTCCCACAAATGAATGGGAGTTTCACTATTTAAAACGACACTAATGATGCATTCCATGGACAGGTTTGAGGAGCACGGCTTTCCTTGTGCCTGTTGGAAGTCCGTGGTGTGCTTGCACAGCCCGTGAATACTGCCTTCCACAGCCCCTCACTACAGGGCCCCCCAGCCCAACCGCCATCGTCTCTTACTGTTGCTGCAGTGACCTCCTAATGGAAGTCCCCAATCCACTTCTGGCCCTGCAATTCATTCTCCACATAAGATTTGTGTGCAAATCTGGTCACATCACCTCCCTGCTCAAACTCCTTCTGGAAGTTTCAGACAACGAAAAGACAGACTAGGAGGGAACATTTGCAAAATGCATGTTTAATAATTGTCTCCTGAATATGTAAAGAGCTCTAACAACAACAAAAATAAGATGAACGATCCAATTTAAAAAGAGACCCTGCACCTACTAGTAGAAAAAGTAGTCCAAATCTCTATCACATCAGCTTAGGAATTTACTTCCTCAACAAGACTCCTAAAGTGCAAGAAGTAAAATCAAGAATCAATAAATGGGATGGTATCAAACTAAAAAGCTTCTTCACAGCGAAGTAAACAAGAACATGAAGAGAGAACCTACAGAAGGGGAGAAAATCATGTCACCTACACCTCAGATGAAGCATTAATCTCCAGGATATATAAAGAACTCAAAAAACTTAAAACCCAATCGATAAATGGGCAAAGGAACAGAACAGAAACTTTACAGAGAAGAAACACGATCAGTCAACAAATATATGAAAAAATATTCAACATCACTAGCAATTAGAGAAATGCACATTAAAACTGCACTGAGATTTCATCTCACTCCAGTCAGAATGGCAATTATCAAGAATACAAGTAACAATAAGTGTTGTCAGGGATGTGGGGAAAGGTACATTCATACACTGATGGTGGGACTGCAAATTTGTACAACCACTGTGGAAAACAATTATGGAGATTCCTCAGAAAACAAATCATTATTTGACACAGTTATCCCACTCCTTGGCATATCCCAAAGGACTTAAAATCAGCGTACTATAGTGACGTGGCCACATCAATATTTATAGCAGCTCAATTCATAATAATTAAGCTATTGGAACAAATATAGGGGCCCTTCAACAAATGAATGGGTAAAGAAAATGTTGTATATAAGTGGAATATTACTCAGCTATATAGAAGATTGAAATTATAGCATTTGATGGTAAATGGATGGAACTGGAGATTATTATGCCAAGCAAAATAAGCCAATTCCAAAAAACACAAAGTCTGAATGATCTCTCTGATAATACTCTTATAAGGGGGTGGGAAGGGAAGAATAGAAGTTTATTGGATTAGACAAAGGAGGACGAAAGGCAGGGAGGGGCATAGGAATGGGAAAGACAGGGAATAAATTGGACATAACTTTCCTGTGTTCATGTGAATACATGACCAGTTTAACTCCACATCACGTACACCTACAAGAACGGGAAGTTATACTCCATGTATGTATGATATGCCAAATGCACTCTACGGCCATGTATATCTAAAAAGAATAAATTAAAAAGTTCTCAGAAGCATTGGCTAGACACATGCAGGAAAGGGTGAGCCCAGCATCCTGATGTTGCTTTCTGGAAGGGTCTCCTGGTCCAGCTGGTGCTCGTCTGGCATCTGAGAGCTTGGCTTTTGGGAAGCTGCCTAGTCTCTACCGGGCAAGGCGGCTTCGTCTTCCTGGGGCACTGAAGCCTGCCGTACCACCTGTCTAGACCACTGGACAGACAATGCCATTTGTGGTGAATGCCTTCTAGGAGTTTGGAATTTCAGTAACCAAGGCTGGTCGTATGGCTGAGGATGGTGCTTATATACACCACCAGCCCATGAAGGGACAGGAGACTCTGCGTCTCGAGCAGGCTTCCCTGGGCAGGGCTGTGCACAATGGCCGCATTTCACAGCCAGAGCCAGACCGTGCTCTGTGGGACTCCACCCCAGGAGCGAGGACTGTGGAAACCTGCCCTGGACTCCTCCTGGAGCCTCCACCTGCTGAGTGCATGTCCTTTCTCCATGGTAACCATGACCATGCGTGCATATAACTACATCTGGGGTCTGTGAGTCCTCCCAGCAAGTCACCAAAGGCGGAAGCCCCACACCAGACACTTTGCCAGGAATGATATATGAATGGCAAACAAGCACAGAAGAGAGGCTCAGCATACCAACCACGAGGGTTTGAATGTAAACCAGAACCAGAATGAGCCACGACTTCGTACCTATTAGGAAGGTTAAAACTGGCCCAGCAATTTCCCTCCTCAGAATCTACCCCAAAGAGTTGAAAACATCTGTCTGCTCATACCGTGTGCAAATCTGCAGCAGCATCACAGCCCAATACAGCAAGAACTCCGATGTGCATTAGTTGGGTGGAGGTATGTGTGCTGTATCCATTCGATGGAACGCTGGTAGCTCTCCACTGCCGTAGCAAACACCTGAGATAACCAGCTTACGAGGACAGAGCCTGACTTTGGTTCACAGTCTCACTGTTCCCAACCCTGGCCCCCCTCGCTTTGGGGCTGTGGCAAGGCAGAACGTCATGGTGGGGAGTGCGTGGCAGAGGGAGGAAGCTGCTCACTTCATGGCAGCCAGACATCAAAGACAGAGCCAGGTGGAAAAAGGGCTTGGGTCCCCCTCCCCCCTCACACCTCTGTGACACCTTCCTTCCACTAGGCCCCTCCTACCTGGGGCTCCATCACCTGACCCCAGGGCCATGGGCTGGGGACAAACTCCTCAACACACATGCCTTTGGGGAAAATGCAAGATCCAAACTGCAGCAGATACTGTTCAGTCATTTTAAAAAGGACTAGGGACCCCACAACACGGTTGACACTCAGAAACACGCTAAGTGGACAAGCTGAACATAGGACCTGTGGTTCCAATTACAGGAGCGAAAGTATAGAGGTGGAAAGCAATGGCTGTCTGAGGGGGGCATGGGGACTGATGGCTGGGAAGCCCGGGGAGCTTTTGGGCTCATAGAAGTGTTCTGAAACTAGATGGTGGTGAAGGTCGCACAATATGTAAACTAAAGTTCATAATTACCAAAAGTCATTTTAACATAAAATGGGGACATTTGTGGTGTTATACTTCAATAAAGTTATACTTCAATAAAGGTGAATCTTAAAAATCCTCTGAGCTTCCTCTGCTCACCTTCTGAGTGAAGTCCCAACACCTCTGCAGTGGTCCCCAAGCAGTCACTGTACTCCCAGCTCCCCCTGCTCCTTTGTGACACTTGTCTCCCGTCACTAATAGAACTACTGATGTCCCAAGCACAGCTCCTGGCTCAGAGTGGGCACCCAGTATTTCATAAAATAGCATCTGAACAAGCATCTCAATAGCTTGAAGAAGCCTGCGATTAAAAAAAAAACTTGGCAAAGCACTGCTTTTGAAGCATATTTGTGCACAGAATCCCTTTTTATACTTAATAAGATGAGGGACATAATACTCAAAGGAGCAGTCTGACTTCTTATCTACAAGATTTTTTTTAAATTTTTTTGCTGCTACAAACAATGCTGCAATATAAATACCCTTAAGCATAAACCTTTACGAGCGGGTGTTTTTGTGGGACAGATTCCTAGGGGCGGTATGGCTGGGTCAAACGGTAAGTGCACTTTTTATTCTAATAGATGTTACCAAAATGTAGACGGTAGATTTTTTTTTTAAGTACATTGGATTTTTTTAAACAATCTCAGAGCTGCTGAAATGCTTGCTGCCTTTCCCTTTGCAGTGAACCGTCTTCATTATCTCTGATACAAGTCAAAGCAAAAATCCATCTCTTTATTGCAATAGATAAACTAGGATGAAAAATTTCAGGAACTCATTTGCCACGGATAAGCCCAGCAATCTGTGGACAAATGTTCCTGCTGTTTGCTGGGTGCCTGAGAGAAGGGGGTATTTTTGTCTCTTTGATGAAGAAGAGCTCTTCTAGAGGAAATAAGGTGGGGTTCGGAGGGGAGGTTTAGTAATCGTGGCAGCAATGAAGGACAACAAGAGGACACGGTAGATGTCCAGGTTTCAGGTCAGACTGGAAAGAAAGAAGTCCCCACCCCAGCTTCCCCCATCTCTCTTTTACGGTTCAGATGTGAGGTGTCCCCCAAAAGCTCATGTGTGAAACAATGCAAGAATGCTCAGAGGTGAAATGATTAGATTATGAGAGGTATGACCTCATCAGTGCCTTTTAATCCACTGATAGGGATTCCCTGGGCTCTAGCTGTGACATATAGGTGTGGCTGGAGGAGGTGGACACGGGAGCGTAGCTTGGGGGTTTATATTTTGTCCCTGGAGAGTGGAGCGCCCCTACCTCACTTCCTGATCGCCATGACCTGAGCTGCTTTGCTACTTCCTTTCTCTTCCGCCATGATGTTCTGCCTAACCTCAGCGTCGGCCAGCCATGGACTGAAGCCCTGAAAAAAGGGCCCAAAATAAACTTTTCCTCCTCTTTGTTGTCCTTGTCCTGTCTTTTGTTCATAGTAATGGAAAAAGCTGACTTTGTCCTTTCTTCTCGGCCCCGCCCCTCCCCCTCCTCTCTCTCTCCCCTCCCCCCCCCCAGGCTGGCCTCTGTTCCTTGGCTGCTGCATGTCCTCCTGCAGCCTCAACACCTGCGCCCAGGTGACCTTCCACCTTCACCCTCTTCTCGGTCACCATTCCAGGTTCCCAAAGTCATTTGCTGGCCCTGCATGGACTTGTCCACCCTGGTCCACGTGGCATGGCTGGCAGGGCAGGATCACATGTTCCTGTGGCGGTGAAGTTTCTATAAGGAGGAGGGACAGGCAGTCAGGAAGGGAGGGATGGGCACTTCCCCCACTGGGTAAGGGCCACAAAACCAAGAGAACTTAGAGGTCTGTGTACATGCCCTTCCCTCCTGCTGTTAGAGGGAGTGGATAAGGAGGACATGCTGGAGGCGGAGGTGCATTGGAAGAAGAAAGAGAGGCCATGGGTAAGGGGGCGAGGATGGCCCTTGCTGCCAGCCTCTCCTCTCCACAGCTGCTCCTGGGCCAGACGGGTTGGCAGGTGGCGGAGGGAGCTCCCTGTCTGCCCAGACATTGCCTCCACATGTGTTTGAGGGAATGATGACCGGCAGCCCGATTCTGCAGGGAAGCCAGGGTCTTCCTCTGTGTGGAATGTAGGACAAGCAGCGTGGAACTGGCTTGGGGTCTCCATCCTCCCAGGCAGCCCCAGGGCTTGTCTCAGTATTCACAAAGTCCCTGGGAACACTAGTTTGACCAAATCTCAACAGGCTTCTTGGCAGAAGGATGGCAAATTTGTACAAATGGATGCTGGATGTGTGGAGTTCCCTGTCATCTCAAGACATCACCTTGTCCCGAGACCTGTCTTTGCTAATGGCTACCCACCTCCCCCCGACCTGAGCTGTAACAGAGCCTCTGTTCGCTGCTCCAGCTGCCCATGTGTCCCTCCACCACGTCCCATCACCCTGGCTGCCCTACTTCCACAGCTGTGTCCTGGCCTGACTGTGCACCCTATGAGGGCAGGAGCTATATCAGAACAGCTCGGTGCTTCACAGCGTCTGGACCAAACGCCCCAGTGGCTGGGCACTGGGTGGCCTGGCTGAGACCTGGCATCCTCTTCCCCACCCCTACAGCAGCCTGAGCTCCTTTTATGGACTTCTTCTCCCCTCCAGAGGTCACTCACTCCTAGAATTTTAATCTGAAACAGAACAGACTGAAAATGGGTTGGTCAGTCCTGGTAGCCATCACCCAGCCCCCATTCAAAGCCTCACTTGTCGTCCCTATTTTCCTTCCCTTGTGTGAGCTCTTGATCATCCTTCCCACAAACTTTCTCATTTCTTAAGTTCTCTATAATCAGTTTCTGTTGCTTGCAACCTAGGAAGGAGGTTGAGGTGGGCGGAGAAAGCAGGAGGGTGTGGAGAAGGAGGGGAACCTAAATCACCCCCTGTGAGGGAGTGAAACAGAACCTCCTGGAAAGCCGGACACCAGCCGGACAGTGGGGACAATGGGGACAGTGGTCCACAAGAGAAATACTGTCTTCCTGGAATATCCAGCCAAGCCCACTCACACCTGTAGTAACCCTGGGCCAGACGTGGAAATGATCTCAGAAAATCCTCTCAGCTCCCACAAATGTGGTCAGGTTCATGGTGCCCTCTGCCGTGGCAGCAATGACTAACAGACACCCACTGGGCCTGTGGGTGTAGAGACAGGAAGGCCACCGCCCCAGTCCTCAGACTGCTCAAGAGAGAGCCCTGCATCTGGGAGATCAGGAGTGAATTCAACAAAGGTCACATGCTACCCCACATACCCAGTGAGGCACCCAGACTGTGATCTACAACAGCCTCAAGCATTTTTCTACATGGCTTATGGTTCCTAGTTATACCTTGAAGTGAAAAACTCTATCTGAAAATGAAGATATCTGGATGGTTGGAAGGATGGACAGAAGGACAACTGGGTGGGTGGGAAGTGCTGTAGAGATGAGTGAGTGGGCAGATGGGTGAGCAGGTGGGTGGTGGGATGAGATCCTTGGAGGTGTAGATACAGGAGGTTGGATGGATAGATGGTGGATTGTGGATGGACGGACGGGCAGAGGGTTTGCACATCCTGCTCCCATCCCTGTGGCACAGAAGCATGGTGGCATGGAAAAGACCCTGTGCTGACATTGAACAGTCCTTGCAACATCTGGCAGGCAGAGTGCTGTCCTTCCCACCACCACACCCTCAGTGTGCTGCGTCCCCCTGGGCTGGGGGGGCTGGCACCAATGCCCCCTCACATCACTTTGCCACCATGACTGTATTTCTCTCCCCTTCTGTCCTTAAAACTTTGCAAATTTTAGAATTTTTAATTTTTTTAATGAGCACAAAGAAATTGCACATATTTATGGTGCACCATGTGATATTTCGACACACATATACATCGTGCAATGTTTAACGTTCAAATTGAGGTAAACATATCTACTTCCTCACTTATAATTTCTTTATGGGGAAGACATCCGACCTTCTTTTATCTTTCTGCAAATATCATTAATCTTATTAATGATACTCTACACAGTACACATTATCATTCTCCATAGTCACCTACTTTGCAGCACTGTGTAGTACTGATTTATCTAACCATAACTTTGTACCCCTCAATTGCCCTTTCCCATCCGTCCCTGCCACCTACTCTCTCAGCCTCTGGTAACCACCAACCTACTCTCAACTTCTGTGACACCGACGTTTCTAGTTGCCATATGAGTGAGATCACACAGTACTTGTCTTTCTGTGTCTGGCTTATTCCACTTAACATAATGACCTCCACTTCCATCCACACTGCCACAAATTAGAGGACTTCATCCATATCATGGCTGAATGGTCTTCCATGTTCCGTGTTTCTTTACCCATCCATCTGTTGATGGACATTTAGGTCATTCCCATTTCTTGGCTATTGTTATTGTTGCTGTCATAAACGTGGGAGAGCAGATGTCTCTTCAACATACTGACTTCATTTCCTGTGTGTGTGTGTGTGTGTGTGTGTGTGTGTGTGTGTCCAGGATTCAGACTGCAGGGTCATATGGTAGTTCTATTTGTAGCTTTGGGAGGAAATTCCACACTGATTTTCCTAATGGCTGTCCTGATTTGCGTTCCCACTCACGGTGAGTAAGGGCTCCCCTTCTCCACATCCCCTCCGCCACTTGTGATCTTCTCTTTTTGATTCATTCTAACTGGAGTAAGGTGATATCCCACTGAGGTTTTGATTTGTGTTTCCCTGATTTGTGATGTTGAGCATGTTTTCATTTACCTCTTGGCTATTTGTATATCTTCTTTTGGGAATGTCTGTTTATTTAATGTCTAGTGCTCATTTTTAATTAGATTATTTGTTATTTTGCCTTTGAGTTGTTCAAGTTCCTTACATATTCTAGATATTAACTCCCAGTCAGTGTTATAGTTTGCAAATATTTTCTTCTGTTCCGTAAGCTGTAGCTTCTTTACTCTGTAGATAGTTTTCTTTGCTGTGCAGAAGCTTTGTAGGTTTTTGTTTCCTGGGCTTTGAGGTCTCATCCCAAAAAAAAAAGAAGAAAAATTCTTTGTCCATTCCACATCCTAAAGTGTTTCCCCTATGTTTTATTCTAACAATTCCATAGTTTAAAAGTCTTCAATTCATTTTGAGTTTACTTCTGCAAATGGTGAGAGGTGTGGTCTGGTTCCTTCTTCTGTATGTGTATCTCCAACTTTCCCGGCACCATTGTTTGAAGAGAGTATCCTTTCCCCAATGTGTGTTCTTAGCATCTTTGTTGAAAATCAGCTGGATGTAGGTACCTGTGTTTACTTCTAGGCTCTCTATTCTCTTCCACTGCTCTCTGTGTCTATTTTATGTCAATACTATGCTGTCTCGATTACCACAGCTTTGCAGGAATTATTGAGGTCAGGTAATGTAATGTCTCCTGCTTTTTCTTCTTGCTGAAGATGCTTGGCTATTCAGAGTTTTGCAGTTCCACACAAACTCTAGGACATCCTTTTCTAGTTCTGTGAAGAATGTCATTGGCATTTTGATAATGATTGCACTAATCTGTACATCCTTTGGGGTGATATGGACATTTTAACAATATTGATTTTTCTAATTCACAAACACACACTGTCTTTCCCTTTTTTAGTGGCCTCTTCAATTTCCTTCATGAAAGTTTTACAGTTTTCATTGTAGCGATCTTTATCCTCCTTCATTAAATTTATTTCTAGGCATTTGGGGGGGGGGCGTTACAAATTGGATTACTATCTTAATTCTTTTCCATAAAATTAGCTCTTGCTATATAGAAGTGCTGCTGATTTTTCTGTATTGATTTTGTATTCTGAAATTTCACTGAATTCATTGTTAGTTCTAGTAGTTTTTCTGTGGAGTCTTTGGGGGGTTTTCTATTCATAAGATCATGTCATCTGCAAACAGTGACAATCCCACTTCCTCCTTTCCAATTTGAATGCCCTTCATTTCCAAACGACTATGTTGAGTAAAGGTGTTGAAAGTCATCAGCCTTACCTTGTTCCAGATGGTAGAAAGCTTTCTTTGGGTGTTTCCCCAGTCACTGTGTGGCTAGCTGTGTGCCTGTTTTGTGGCCTCCGTTGTGTTGAGGGACATCCCTTCTATCCTGATTCGTTCAAAGTTCCATCAAGGGGGAATGTTGAATTTCACCAAATTATCTTATGTATCTATTGAGATGATCATCTGGTTTTACCCTTCATTATGCTGCTGTGGTGGATCACAGATATTGATTTCCACATGTTGAACCTTCCTTCATCCCTGGGATGAACCCCACTTGACCATAGTGAATGAGATTCTTAATGTGCCGTTGGATTTGGTTGGTAAGTAGTATGTTGTTCAGGATGTTTTTCATCTATCAGGGTTATTGGCTATAGCTTTTCTGCTGTTATTGTATCCTTGTCTACTTTTGGTGTCAGGGTAATGGTGGCCTTGTAGAATGAGTTTGGAAGAATTCCCTCCTCTTCAATTATTTGGAATAAATAAAGAAAAATTGATATTAGTATTTCTTTAAGTGTTCAGTAGAATTAATAGAACAAGTTGTTTTAGTCAGCTTTTTCACTGATGTGACTAAAAGACCTGACAAGAACAATGTTACAGGAGGAAAAGTTTAGTTGGGGGCTCACGGTTTCAGAGGTTTCAGTCCATAGACAGCAGGCTCCATTCCTCCCAGCTGGCTGTGAGGCTGAACATCATGGCAGAAGAGTGTGGTGGAGGGAAGTGGTTCACATCGTGATCAGGAGCAGAGGGAGACTTCACTCACCAGATACAAAATATATACCCAAAGGCACGCCCCGAGTGACCCACCTTTTCCAGCCACACCCCACCTGCCTTCAGTCACCAATTAATCCCATCGGGGGATAGATTCACTGATGGAGTTAAGTGCCGGGTTTCTGTTCTCGCGACTAAAAGGCTCAGGGGTCACTCTAGTTAAACTGGGCTGACTGGGCTGCACGAAATCACCACACAAGAGACACAAATACCTTTTTCTTTGGGGTTGCTGTGACGGCTCCTCTGACCTTAAGGGTCCACAGAAAGAGAGAGAGAGAGAGAGCGAGCGAGCACGCGCTTACCCCTTTTATTGAGGAGAAACTATTCAAATGAGGCAAGGGGTCAGGTTTCAGGGGGCTGAGTCTATCTTCATGATGTCCACTGTCAGCAGGTTGACTGAGACCTGGGTAGGCCACACCCAAGGGCACAGTAAGAGGAGGGGACACACACAAGGCACTTCCATGGAAGATTCTATCCTAAACAGGGCAAGGGGTTATATTACAAAGGAACAGGTGAGCATAGCTTCACCCATGGGGCTGTAGCAAGACACACCCATTTCTGTGACTGAGCGCCTCAGCACCCAGCTGGGGAGTGTAACTCAGTCACCGTAAGGTTGGCCTCCCACAGTTAAGGCTCTCATAACCCGATCATTTCTCCTCTAAACCTTCTCATATTTATCACACTTGAGCTTTAGGGGGACACCTCACATCCAAACCACCAGTGAATCCATCTGGTGCTGGGCTTTTCTTTGAAGGGTGATATTACTAATCCCATCTCATTACTTATTATTTTGTCTGTTCGGGTTTTACATTTCTTCATGATTCAGTCTTGGCAAGGTGTTCATATCTAGGAATTTGTCCATTTCTTTTAAGATGTCAGATTTTCTGGCATATGGTTATTCATGAAAATCTCTAATGAGTCTTTGTAGGCCAGTTGTAATTTGCCTTCTTTTTTTGTCTCTAATTTTATTTACTTGAGCCTTCTCTATTTTTCTTAGTCTAGCTAAGTCAATTTTGTTTATCTTTCCAAAAAAATCAGCCCTTGGTTTTGTTGATCTTTTGTATGTTTTAGTGTCAATTTAATTTATTTCTGCTCTAATCTTTATGATTTCTTTCCTCCTACTAATTTTGGGCTTGATTTGTGATTGTTTCTAGTTCCTTTAGGGGTCATGCACTGTTGCTTTTTTGATGTCTGCCTTCACTGGTACAAACTCCCCTCTCAGTAACGCTTTTGCTGTATCCCACAGGTTTGGGCATGTTGTGCCTCCACCTTCATTTATTTCAAGAAACTTTTAAATTTCCTCCTTGATTTCTTCCTTGTTACATGGGTTGTTCATGAGTACGTTGTTTTATTTCCAAGTATTTGTATCATTTCCAAAGTTCTTCTTCCTATTGATTTCTAGCTTTATTACATTGTGGTCAGAAAACATGCTCATTATTATTTCAATTTTTTAAAAAATCTATTGAAACTTGTTTTGAAACTCCCCATATGATCTCTCCTAGAGAATGTTCCATGTGCTTTTGAGAAGTTACATTCCAAAGCTGTTGGATGGAATGTTCTGTGGACATCTATTTGACCTAAGCTATGGTTTATCTCCATTGTTTCTGAGTTAGTTTCTGTCTGGAAGATCCATTGCTAAAGGTGGGGTATTAAAGCCCCTAATCTCCCTCCCTTTAGGTCTTTTCATATTTGCTTAATATATTTGGATGCTCCAATATTGGGTGCACAATGTGTACAATTATAATTTCCTCTTGCTGTATTGACCCCTTTATTATTATATAATGACCTTCCTAATCTGTTTTTATTGTTTTTTTATTTAAAGCCTATTTCATTTGATGTAAGTATGGCTACTGCTGCTTCTTTTGGATTCCATTTGCATTGAATATTTTATTCCTTCCTCACTGTTAGTCTACGTGTGTTGTTAGAGGTGCAGTGAGTTTTTTAGAGGCAGCCCATAGCTGGGTGTTGTTTTTTATCCATTTGGTCACTCTTATATCTTTAAATTGGAGAATTTAATCCATTTACATTTAAGGAAATCATTGGTAAGTAAGGTCTTATGCCAGTTTGTTTTTTCAACTTGTATTTACCTTTTTTATTTCTTCCTGTCTTCCTTGTGCTTAAGTGATTTTTCTCTAGTATCGTGTTTTGATCCCTTGATTATTATTTTTGCTATATCTACTAGAGTTTTTTCCTTTATGGTTACCATGAACCTTACAAAAAACTCTTTGATTATAACAAGCTACATTTAAGTAACAGCAACTTGACATTCTATTGTAAATATAGAAAAAGAAACAAAAACAAAAAAAGAGCAACAAACACTAATAAAAAACTATATTTTGCACTTCATCCTTCCTCACATTTGGAATTTTTTGTCCCATTTTACATCTCCCTATATGGCCTGTCTATCTCTTAATATATTCATGTAGTTATTATTTTTAATTATTTTATTTTTTTAGTCTTTCATATACAGATGCTAATGGTTTTCACACCACTTTTGCCATCTGCATAATTACTTTCACCAGTGGATTTTCTGCCTTCCATTCTCAAGTCCCTCTTAAACCCTATAACCAAACTATGTGCTTTTAATGTTGCCCCAAAATTCCTGTGAGCTTTTTACACTCATCTTCATTTTTTTTCTTTTTTCTTGCTCATTAGCATATCTTTCAGTTTGAAGTACTGCTTTCAGCATTTCTTGGAAGACAAGTCAGCTGGTGATAAATTCTCTCAACTTTTGTCTGGGAATGTCTTGATAATCTCCTTTATTTCTAAAGAATAGCTTTGTTAGATATAATATTCTTAGTTAGCAGCTTTATTCCTTCAGCACTGTGAAAACTTCATCTCACTCCCTCTTGGCCTGTAAGGTTTCTGCTAAGAAGTCAGCTGTCAGGTGAATTAGGACACCCTTTCATATGTGTTATTTATTTATTTATTTATTTTCTTGCTGCTTTGAGAAACTTCTTTGCCTTTAACCTTTGAGAGCTCAATTATAATCTTGGGTACATGCACTTGGTTGAGTTGAATCTGACTAATGACTTTTGACCTTTCAACACACAGGTATTTGTATCCTTCTCTAGGTTTGGGAAGTTTCCTGTTATAACCTCTTTAAATAAACTTTCTACCCCTCTATCATTCTCACGTCTCTCTTAAACCCTATAACCAAAATATGTGCTTTTAATGTTGTCCCAAAATTCCTGTGAGCTTTTTACACTCATCTTCATTCTTTTTTTCTTCTTTTTTCTCATCTGTGTATTTTCAAGTAAATATATAATTGCAGCAGTATGCACCACAAGCATAGCACAGCAGGAGGAAGCCATAGCAGCATGGGACTTGGTCCTGTCCCTATGCTGTTCTGGCTTTTGTAGGCTGTGGGCTCTGGGCATGACCCAGCATTGTGGCCCTGGTGGCCATGGGACTGGAAGCCACTAGTATCTGGAGTAGAAAATCCATCTGAGTGAGGACACAGGTCGCCTGGAGCCAGAGTGGGTCCAGAGGTCTGTCCATAGGCACTGGCTTTCTTTTGTTGGATCAATTCTGCTATTAATAACTGCTATCGTGTTTTTAATTTCATTTAGTATGCTTTCTAGCTGAAGAATTTCTTTCATTTTTAAAGTTACTTCAATCTGTTAAGTTTCCACGATAGACTACTGAATTGTTTGTGTTTTCTTGAAGCGCTTTTGAGTTTCATTATAATAGACATTTTGAATTATTTGAGTCCATTCATATCAGTTGCCATATTGTCGGTTTCTGGTACCTTGTTTTGTCTATCAAGTGAGGTCCTTGTTCCCTGAAAGTTCTTGATTTGTATTGGAGTACCATGTCACCTGTGCATTGAACTAGTTACATATTTCAACTTCCTTATGCAGAAATTCTAAGCATACTGCTTATTTTCTCTGAGTCTTTGGTCACTTTAGAAATTTTAACACTAGATGGAACCCTAAATCCAGGTTTGCCACAAGTCTATGGCTGATGTTTTGTCACTATGTCAGCACTAGAGGGTAACCCAAGCCCAAGTTTGTCCCAAATTGGTATGCTGTTCAGAATGAACTATGGGACTCCCTTAAAAGGGTTATCCACCTTGCAAACCTCTACTTAGGGCCAGGGTGGGCTCAAATCCCTCATCCACAATCATCAACCTGTGGTCAGGTGCTGTGGAATGTTGTCTGACTTGAGACCTCATTGTGGAGGGCCTAGCCCCAGGCTTCTATATAATGACTTAGTGTAACCTCTTTTCTGCAACATGGAAAATTACTGTCTGTGTCATGCTACATGGATGTCTAGGGAGATGGCATAAACAGTTCCATGGCCACCAAGGCCACAATGCTGGATCATGCCCAGAGCCCACAACCTACAAAGGCCAGTACAGCATAGGGACAGGACCAAGTCCCTTGCTGCTATGGCTTCCTACTGCTGTGCTATGCGTGGGACACATATTGCTGCAATTAGCCACAGATGATTCTGGCTGAAGTAAAAATCCATCCAAGTGAGGTCACAGGTTGCCTGGAGCCCGAGTGGGTCCAGAGGTCTGTCCATAGGCACTGGCCAGGAGATAGGAGCCCTTGAGATCTGCCAAGTGTTAGGCTTCACCAGCACAGTCCTGAGTTCCAAGACAAAGTCCCGTGCTTACTTCTCTGACCTACCCCCAGAAGATGGAATCTTGCACTAGGTTATGCGGCTGAGGATTGGAGGAGTGGTGGTGCAGGTCCAGAGTTTCAATCAATGTGCATCGGCCTCAGGCCAGGGCTATGGGGCTCTGCCTGGTGCTGAAATTCCAGCCTAAGACCTGGACTTAATTCCTTCTCCTTACCCCCAGTACAAGGTGTCTCTCTCCACCCTACCTTGCTTAGGGGTTGAGGAGGGGTGACATTATCAACTCCTTGCTTCTTGCTTACTTCATTGTGTCTTATTACTATGCCGAATAGTATTTTCTCACTTGGTTTCCTTAGCTCTCATGAAGAAAGTTTAGTATGTGGATAACTACTGTTCAAACTGATGTTTCTATGGGAGATGAAGGTTGTAGGGTCCGCCATCTTTCTCTGAGAGAAATTTCTGTGCCTGAAACTTTTTAGTGTCTCTCCCATTTCCTGCAGAGAGAGTCCAAGTAGCCTGTTACCATTTGTAAGGCTCTCCAGGGCCTGACCACATTTGTCTCCCCAACTCTTCAGCATCCTCTCCCAGGGTGTCAGGACATTCCATCCCTCCTGCCTCCCACTGTCCCTCCGTTGACCACTCTGAGCCATGTTTGGCTATTTCCTGAATAGCCATTTCCCACACCCTGTGCTTTTGCATGAACTCGTCTGTCTTAGAACTTACTCCACACTCAGGCGAAGACCTAATCATTCTTCAATGCTTTGTTCCTATGCTCAGACACCATCTTGACCTGAAAGCACATGTACAACCTTCTACTTGTCACATTTCTGTCCCCCACTGGACTTCAACTTCCTTAGGGTGGTGTCTCACGGCAGTGTCCTCAGCATCTTACCTAGTTCCAGGGACCTAGAAGGTGCTCAGTAAGTGTTTCCTGAAAGTACCCATAAACCTGCAGCTTTGAATCTTTCCCCACTTCCTTCAATGAATGTCCATTGAACTCATGTTGCTATGTGTCCAGCTCTTGACCAGGAGGAAAAGAGAAGGAATTTAAGAAAATCACTGCTATTGACAGTCTTATAAGAGGGCTGGAGTAAATATGAGCATGCACACTCGAGAAAGATGTATGGCCTCCTAAGAATGCAAGTCCCATGATTGTGAAAGCCCAGAGCTGTCAGAATTCAGAGAAAAAATAGTGGTGAAATTGGAACAGAGGGACCTTGATGTGTGGAGGAGAAGGTGGAGAGAGAGAGTGTTTGGGCCAGAGGAGCAAAAGGACCATGGTTCAGAAGACAAAGATGGGAAGTTGAGGTAGGTCTGGAAAACATGTTGAAGGATCTGGCTGAGGGCCCCAGTGACAAGGAAGACCAGGAAACGAGAGTTTATTGAGGATATGTGTGCCGGGGGCTTCAAAACTGCCCCACTGGGGGTGGCTCAGAGACATTAAGTGACTTATGCACAATCACAAGGAACAGCGGGCCTAGGCTTCAAAACCAGTGTGAGTCCAAAACCCAGCTCTGCTCATTGCACTGCAGGGACAGTGGGCATGTAGAGCGGGAAGGAAGGTCACAGGTGACAGGGTCTTATTAAACATAATTGCAATGCAGTTTGGGATGTGTGCTCTGCACTAGAGTCAACGCACTCCTGGCCTGTTTCTTAGCTCTCTGAACATCCAGATGGTCTCTGTGACCCGCCTAAAGAATATGTTCACCCTCTGCTGCTTCTATGGAGACAGGTCAGAGACCGAGGCTTGCAGGCTGGTCCCAGACAGGTGACCCTGGTTCGCCACTCCAAGGCCGGGCCCCAGTCACAGGTCAGCGTGAGCCCTGATCTGCGTTCGCTCACAGGAAGGCCTCGGAGGACCCCGCCATGCTTCCTGGAAATCACTGTATGTCTGACCAGCTGTTTCCCTTTCATCTCTTGGTTGTCTAATTCTGCCCCAAGAACGTAAAAACATTGCCCTGGCAGGATTTGTTCTTGTTAAATCTGGCTGGAGCCTTGCTAAGATACATTAATCTTTAACTGTTTATGGATTTTTCTCCTTAGAATATGCTCTGTGCTTTCACGTCCCACAGGGAGTCAAGTTCTTCTTCCATATTGATGACGACATGGGAGACTTATTTTCTCCCTGGGATTCCCTTCTCCAGGCTTATTTATCAGATCCGCAGGCCAAGATCCCCATGGACCTTTGCTTCATTCCTGAGACAATAGGCGGTTAAGACCTTGGGCTCTGAGATCAGACAGAGCCAGGAGCAGGCTCTGTGCCCAGCTCTAATGCTCCACCCACGTGACATGGAACAAAGTCGTTAAACCTCTCCAAACTTCATTCTCTTCTGCAAACAAAAACGCAATAGGGTCTTATCTTACCCAGGTTCTCTAATCAGCCCAAACCCATCCATGGTCAGAGGAATTACTTTGCAATGTCCTTAACTCTTTCCAAGGACTTCAGTCCCCTTTCAGCCCTTCCCATTACTCTCCTTCCAAGGAAAGCTGCCTGCTCTTTGGGTGTCCACCACGTCAGCCTTACAGGGTCACCTTGCACCCTTAATCAGCTTAATAAGAAGGTGTGGGACAAAAAAAAAAATACAAAACGATGATCTTACTTAAAAGGGAGGAGGCAGGGAAAGCTATGAATATAGATGATTCATATCTCTTACAAATTTATGACTGGCCCAAAACACATTCTAAGAGCATCATTAAAGTAAAATCCCAAAATGTGTAAATATTCTGGTGGTGTTTCAAACCCTCCAAGGTCAAGTACACCAAGTACTTAAGACTGCTTAAAATAAGTAGTCAAAAACCAAAATGCTACTGGTAGCGTGCATTGGCGCACACCTGTAATCTCAGTGACTGGGAAAGTTGAGGCAGGAGGATCACAAGTTCAAAGCCAGCCTCAGCAACGGTGAGGTACTAAGCAACTCATTGAGACCCTGTCTCTAAATAAAATACAAAATAGGGCTGGGGTTGTGGCTCAGTGGCCAAGTATCCCTGAGTTCAATCCCTAGTACCATCCTCCCAAAATGTTGGAAAACACTGGTCCCCCCACACACAACCTCTGCACAAAACCAGCAGCCATGTGGACCAACAGTCTGCCTATTTATTTAAAACCAGCTTGGCAATGGCTGCCCCTGGTTGCCAGCTTCTCAGATTGCCTGACCCACCTCCCATTTTAGTTCTTTTACAAGCCTTTCTCAGGGGATAGAGGCTGGCTGGCCACCAGAATGCAGATAAATTATATTGACCCTTTTCTCACCTTTCAGTGACTCTAGAATAACCTAATTTTCCTTGACACCACGCTTAAATATTCCTTCAGTAATTGCTTCTGACCAAAAAAACCATTCCCACATCAATGCCATGACACGGTGAGGCTGAGAATCATGACACTCTGCTGTCTTTCATCTACCTTATCTCTCACTGGATGAAATGGCCATTTACAGGCTGAAATAAGACTGAAACTCAGAGGCGGACTGTTCCTGATTTCCTGCCGGCTCTGCTACCGTGTGAGATGCTGTCAGCTGTACCCATGCTCTGGTGACCATTCTGTTAGGCATCCATAACTGCTCAAAATCCTCCTGGTCCCACTGTCTGGGTTGCTCCATGAGATCTTCACCCCAGGGGAGGCCATCAAGACATGAGCCATGACCTGGCACAGCGTTGGAACTCAGGTGGGTGGCTGCCACCAGCAGATGGGTCACCCCACCCATCGCACCCACCCTCAATCAACACCTGCTACACAAAAACTGTCAGATTCTACAGTATCCATACTTCATTCTCTACAAGAGATTCCTTTTAAACATGGTAGATGTTTATGGGGCCACAGGATTGGAAGGTCTGGACTCAGGTGTCTCTGCAGAAGGATGTTAGACCCAGGAGGTGGGCTGGGGTAAAGGGGAAGGTCGTCTGTTCTTCACAAAGCTGCCGTGACCATCAGCAATTGACTCACCAAGTGGCCAGGGTCTGCCCACTGAACCATGCTGTCCTCACTGTGGACAGGATCCCTGCTGACTCCCACCTGCTCTATCACCCTTTCCACGGTGCCCCAGCTATCCACGGCAACCCGGGAGAGTCTAGCACACCAGCCTGTGGCTGAGATTGTAGGATGGCATGGCAAAAATGATCCTCCTCCCCCAAACCGGGCGAGATTCACAGGGAGCCTACCAACATGATAGACGGATATGGCTGCCCACAGGGCCATCTCCCCACGTGTCAGATCCTGGGAGACCTGGGCTGCCGCAGTCTGGCTGGGCACAATTCAGGAGCCACTTGTCAAAAGAAACGAACTTTATTTTTAGAACCACACACGCCAAACAAAACAGCTCCTCAGGAAAAACCCTCAGAGCCCAATTGCCACCAAGGGCTTCCCACAAGCCTCTCCACCTCCCCCATCCTCCTGCTCTTGAGGCCGATTGGCTGGGTCGCGTGGGCGGAGCCAAAAAAAGTCCCCCAATGAGCAGCTCCGTAGTCTGAAAGGGCGGGGAAACAGCCCAATGAGCATCACCACAGAGGAGCCAATCAGCTAGATGTTGCTGGGGCCCCTGTGAGCCAATCATCAGCTGGCAGTCTGAAAGTTTGCTGGGGCCCCTTCGGCTGTGGCTCTCAACACTTGGCCTCCTTGGACCCTTGAGCCTGCTACAGCACTTATGGTGGCAAGTTACAGTTAGCAGACATTCACATGATACAGCATCCAGGAATAAAGACTGTGGGTGAAATTGACTAAACAAGCTCAGAAGTTAGGGTTGTGCTCTGCAGTTCTACCTCATTTACACACACACAGAGGAGCAGGAAGTGACTAACTGAGAGAGGGACTGCTCCTTCTCGACATTACTCATTCTCAACTTACATATTCTCAAATGCAAATGCAAAACACTCCGAGATCACCTTTTTCACCTAGCAGAAGTCCAAGAGTTTGAGCACATAATCTGATGGCATGACTGGTAAAAAACACATATTTTCACATGTTGTTGGTTGTCGGTCGGTGAAGTGATAAAATCCTGTGGTGAGAAATGCAGCAATAAATTATTCAGCCAAAGTGCATCCGTTTTTACACTTTGACACAGAAATCCCACTTCAAGGAATCTATCCCAAAGACACACTAGCAAAAGTATAAAGATTCTCCCTTCTATCCCATCACTCTTTGTTACAACCTGTGTGTCCATCAGTAGGGTGCTGGTTCAATTACCTGTGGCCTGTGCACCCAGGGGTGCACCGCACAGCTTTTAAAAGAGAAGGGACAATCTCCCTGTGTATTGCTGAGGAACAGTCTCCAGGATGTTTTATTAAATTTATAAAAAGATATGGTATCTTATCATTTATCTAAAAAAGGAGAGGTGTGGGTAGATAATGATAATTACATCTTATAATGGAAAGAAAAACCATAACACAAAAGAGATATGGCAGCCACTGGTGACGTATGAAAGAAACATCACCAAGTGTGTTGGAATTCAAATGAGATAATTGAACCCCTTGCAGATATTTGTTATTAGGGAATTAATATATGTTTCCCAATAATGATACTGTGGTTATATTTCCAAAAACTGAGTACCTCTCAGAAGCAGTCAGACAAAGAGAATGTATTATCCACCTGCTATTATGCAATTACCTGTTTTCAACAAGGTCATCTCAGAGGCACCCACAAAAGTGCTGCAGAACTACCTTAGAATACCAACCACGCCAGACAGCCAGAAGCAGATCTCTAAACGGGGGTCAAGTGTGAATTCCCAGTCCATATCACCACCCTCTCTCTCCATGATGCAGGAGGAATAAGAACCAGAAAACCGAACATAACAAAAGCCCAGTTTTCTGGATAATGCAAGAAAAGTACAACATAGAAAAATGGGTTTCTTTAGGCTTTCAGCCCAACAGTGGTAAATTCAGGGAGAGAAGATTTGGGGATCACATCAAAGTCTGGCTTATACATTGAGCTACATATTTTTGTTAATGGAAAGAGACTTTTATTGGTTTTGTGTGTGTGTGTTTGATTTTTGGTACCAAGAATTCAACCCAAGGGTATTTAACCACTGAGCTATATTCCAAGCCCTTTTTAAATTTTTAATTTGAGACAGGGTCTTGCTAAGTTGCTGAGTGCCTCACTAAATAGCTGAGGCTGACTTTGAACTTTCGATCCTCCTGCCTTGGGCTCGGAGCCTCTGGGGTTACAGTCGAGCACCACTGTGCCCAGCTTTGCCTTGTTCTTTGATGTGGTAAGCAAAATAATGGTCCTCCCAAAGATGTTCATGTGCTGTCTGGAGACCTATAAATTTATTACTGCTATGATTTGAATAAGTGTCCCACCAAGGACCATAGGTTAAAAGCTTGGTCCTCAGGGTAGTGGTCAGGGGAAGTGGGGAAACCTTTAGGAGATGGGCTGTGGGGGGCCCTTAAGTTACAGAGGTGTGCCCTTAAAGGAGAGAGTGAGACCCCAGACCTTTCCCTGTTCCCTGTTCCCTGTACTGATGCCTGGGAGAGCAGTTGGCTCCACCTTGTGCTCCCTGCCATTCCCATCTGGCACGCCCATCAGAGGAGAGAGCAATGGCTCTGCCTGTTCATCTGCCTTATCTTGGACTAGCACCTCCAACACTATGAGCCAAAATAATCCTTTCCTCTTTATAAGTTAATTATCTGAGGCATTTTATTATAGTGACAGAAAGCTAACACAGTTACCTTTCATAGCAAAAGGGACTTTGCGGATGTGATTAAATTAGAGATCTGTAGATGGAGGATTATCCCTGATTATCTGTGTGGCACAATGTAATCACACCATGTAATTATAAAACCAACAAGAGAGTCAGGGAAGGAGGTGTGAAGAAGGAAGCAATGGTCAGACTGATGTGGCTGTGAGCCAAGAACTATGAATGACATCCACAAACAGGAACTGCAAGAGAGGAGCTCTCTCCTAGGGCCTCCAGGGGGAATGCGGTTCTGCCAACACCTTCATTTTAGTCTATGGGGCCATCTCAGACTTCAAACCTCCAGAACTGTAGGATAATAATTCACCTTTTTTTAAAAAAACTTTAAAACATAAGTCCTTATCTTTTAAAAATACTTTTTGCAAAGGCATGGTGTCTGGTATTTGCTCCAAAGTAGTTTTTAAAAATTAGGGTGTGGTGGGTGGGATGTTAGTGAAACTAGGTTGGCCACAGCTGATGGTCATTGAAGCTGGAAATGGATCTGTGGTGGTTCAATATAGTGTTTTCTTTGTATTTACGTAGGCTTAATATTTTTCCATAATAACGTAGCTAAGAAAGCAAGAAAGACGGAGGGTTTGGGGGAGACGAGGAGGAAGGGAAAGAGGTTATGAAGAAGAAGAAAAAAAGGAAAAAGAGAAAGAAGGGAGAGACAAAGAGGGAGAGGAAGAAGCCCTTCCCTTGCATTGCAGTGTAAGTCGTGATCTACAGGAACCATTGTGTGGTTGGCTGAAGGATCAGATGGAAGACAGCTGTCACCCTGCAGAACCATTTTCCACACAGAAATCAATCCCCAAGCCACCCCCCAGAGTGGGCTTAAGATTCTGAGACCTGTGGACCTGGTGTGTATTTGCATGTTTGAACATTCATGAACCTGTGACAGAAGAGCCTCCTCAGTGGACCTCAGTGTCCCTCAGCTCCAGTGGCCTCTTGGCCAGCCCTCTGGGTCCTCAACACAGTGGACACAGGAAAGCAGCTTTGTTGGGCCACACACATCTTTTGAGACACTAATCTTACAGGTGGCCTGGTGACAGCTGGGAGATGGGAGCGGCGTCATTCCCTGGAATGAGATGCCAGAGACGTGTTTGAATACAGGAGGAGATTTCACAAGCCTCTCAAATAAGCTAAGCCATTGAGAAGCGAGGCCGGGATGAGGGGCCAGAGCCAGCACCCGCAGATGAAGACAGCCTTCTTCCTCAGCATGAGGCAGGAGTACCAGGCACCAAGTGAGGGTCCCGGTGTGGGAGGTCTGGTAGAAAGGGTGGGATGAGGCTGGGACCTTTCAAGCCAGCATCCTGAGAGGAGGCTCAAGGCCTGTCCCAAGGATCTCTGCTCCAATCTCATGGCTCTTGGGAAGCCAAGCAGCCCCCCAAACCGGGCACCTTGTGGCCACTACTTGGCCTGTCAACCATATGGGCAGAGGACCAACCTCACAAGGCAAGAAGCAAGCCATCATTTTGTGAATCTGTCCCCTGTGCTCTGAGGAGTCCTGCAGAGCCGACAGATCAGTAAAGAATGAAAAGGCACATTTCCTCCTTGTCCTCGGAGTGGGGGCCTGGAGCTCCCCTGAGCCCTCGGTCCAGCCAGGAGCCCACCTGGGGCCCTTTAGACCTCTCCTCTCCTCCCTTTTCCCTTCTCCCTCCTCACCCCAACCCAGGATTGCCCCTGTGCCAGTGTGTCCCACTGCACACACAAGGTCACTGGCCTGGCTGTTGTGGCCTTGGCAGCTCTTGGGGCCTCCAAGAATTGGCTCTGGATCTCTGCCACCCTTCTTTAAGGCTAGTGAATGAAGCAAGCTCACTTAGAGGTGTCCTAGCACGTTTACCTTCCCCTCCAATCATTAGCAAGACTGCCCTCCATCTTGTCCACCTGTCTCCTCCTTCCTCTGCACTATCTCCTCCTCCTCACCTCTCTCATCCTGACTGCCCTCAATGTCCAGCCAGAGCCTCACAGATTTGATCCCTCATAGATCGCCAGCCCACTCAGACCCCTTGTCTCATTTCTATCCACTCTCCTCAGTTCCTCTTCTGATTTACACAACCCAAGTGATGTCAGCTCAAGCAGACAGAAACTCCAGAATATGCCCTGATTCATGAATTAAATTGAGCATGATGGAGTTGGCAGAGAAAAGATGATCATGATCGGACCAGATGCCTCCACAGAGCACATTCCACTTCAACCCACTGGACTGATCTTAGGGCCCCAGAAGCAGGGCACGGACCTGCTACACCCTGGCCTTTCACTTCCAAAGCTCCTCTGGCTCAAGCAGCAGCAGAGCTGAAGCAGCCTCTGGGCCCCACCTCTCCTTTGCAGTTCATCACGCTGAGAGGTGGGTACTCAGTGTCTCCATCTACAGAGGTGGAGACCGAGGCACAAAGAGGCCACGTCATCTATTCAAGACTGCTCCACAAGACAGTGACATAGGCAAAGTCAAACCAGGCCATCTGGCCCTGAAGCCTACTCATGACACCTTCCCCCAGCTTCGAGAAACTCACAGCCAGCAGGGGCTGTGCCTGGGAGGAGACCCAGAAGAGGACGAGGATACTGACCTTTAGGGGACTAGACAAAGAGACAGGAGGGACCAAGGAAAACCAACCCCATTAAGTGTTGTGCTGCCCAGCTCAGAAGAGAGAGGTCAGGTGAGCAGATGTCCAAAGTGGTCAGAAGAAGGAGGAGTGGCCAGATCTTGGTTCTTTGGGATGGACAAGGGAGGCCTGGGGAGATAGGAGGAGCAGCAGGCCTCTGCTCAACTGCAAGGGTCCTCTCCAGACATGGCAGAACTGACTCAGACCCTTGTGAACCAGGCACCGTGCTGGGTTTTGGCATAAACCATCTCAGGAGACACAAGACAAAGGGAGAAGGTTGGGGACGCTGAGAAACTCAGTTGGCTGGGCTGGATGGTGCCAGAGAACAGGGGAGAGGACTTTAGACTAGTTGTAGGTGGCCAAGGAAGGGCTTGTTTGCTGTTTAAGCCTTTGGCTGATCCTCCATCCCAGTGAGTCAGGATGATAAGGAAGCCCAGGGCTGTGGGTGGCCCTGAGAATTCAGGAGCAGCCCCACCCATTCCCCTGACTGAACTACAGAGGCATCTTCTCACACTTTGACAAAGGGCAGGGCTGGGACAGGTTGTGTTGGCCACCCAGTCAAGATGAGCTCTGGGCTGGCCATAGAGAGACACTGAGCCAATGTCTGTATGAACCTCTGAGAACCCCAAGAAATGACCACAAAGGAGAGGAAGGCCCAATGCTGGGACAGCCATGCTATTCAGCCAGGGCAGTTTTCTTCCCCTACCCCAACTTTGCAGTCTGAAGGCATCTTTATGGGGTGCCACTGGGATCTTGTGACTAGAGGCCAGGGATGTTGCTAAATATCCCACAAGACACAGTGATAGGGGACAGACAGATGTGAGTGGTGGGGACACAAGCTTAGGGAATAATTCCATAAAATGGGCCCACTGTGCTGACTCTTTTCCAAGAAGCAAATTACCTGCAGCCTTGCCTGACTTAAGTGGACAGGATCTGTCACATTCCTCAGCACACTACCTGTTATCTGCAGGAGAAGTGCAGGCCCCAAATAATGTCCATAAGAGGAACCCAAGCTCCCCTGAAGGGGGATACTTTGGTGACTCTGTCTACAGACCAGATCCTGAAACTCCTAGAGATAAGGGTAATTCCTCCTAAACAAAAAAATCTCTAAGAATGTATGGTTAAGAAATCCAATTAGAACCTGTCAGCATGGGTCAAAGTGACTTCGAATTGTCATGGCAGTGGGGACTTAAAAATCTGTTGTCATTGAGGCTCTCTGCCCTGGACTTGGGCAGGACTCTGGAAACTTCTCTGGGATTCCCAATAAAAGTGGAGTGCAGGAGAAACACATTGTCCTTCTCCTCTCTGAGTGACAGGACCCACTCTCCCTTGGGAGTGTCCCCTTTCCCTTTTCCTGTCCCTTCAATAAACTCATGCCTGTTACTTTGAGGCTGAGGGATGTGTCTGAAATCTGACTCCATCACAAGAATTGGGAGTTAAGTGTGTGTGGGGGGGTTCCTATATGTTGCCTCAGTTTCCCAAAAGGCCCCAGCCCTGTAATATTAGGACAGTTCCCACTACCCAACCTCAGTCCCCAAATGTCAACGGGGCTGAGGTTGAGAAACCCTGGTGAAGAGCAAGTGAGGCCTGAGAGACTGAAATCCACACCACTCCCCAGGAGGAAGCTGCCTCTACCCTGAGGAAGGGGTGTCTTTTCCTGATTCTGCCTGGAGCAGCCAGGCTAACATGAGCTTGGGGGTAGGGAGGACGTGCTGGTGCTGCTAGAGAGGAAGAGAGTGTACTTGCTGTCACCCAGGCTGTCATTTGTGCTAAAAGCAATTTAAAAGAGATATTCAGTCTTTAATGGAGGGTCAAAAAGTCAACCAATGTGATTATGTCATCTCCTTGGTGGCAGAGAGAGCCCTTTTAAAAGCACTGTGACATACCCACACAGGTGGCAAATAAGATGTGATCCAAGATCACCATTGTAACACTGTTTCTAAGAGTGAAGCCACATCAATGCCCGTCAAGAGGGCCAGGCAGGGTAAACAACAGAATACCCTGCACCACCATGGGGATGCTTTATGCACAGCGATGAATAGGAACCCGAATACATTAAGCGGAAAAAAGCAAAGTGCAGAACTCGAGGGAGTACTTGGCAGCTATTAAGTGAAAGAGAGGACAAAATTAACAGTATATTGGTAATTGCTTACATTTGCATGAAGTAGTGGGTCTCTAACTTGATTGTGCATCAGAATCAGCCCCAAGGACTTCAAATAATATAAAACTTGATTTTTATTTTTCGGGCAGGATTGGAGAGCGTTCCCCCCTCTTCTCCCCAGAGTTTTACTGCCGGGCCCACTGGCGCGGGGGCAGCTTGGAGCCTTAGACAAAGGCCTGTTAAGTGGCCTCTTTCCCTAATCCCTCCAGCAAACCTGAGGACTCTGATTCCCAGGCCTCAAGTGGCCGCTGAGGGTGACAAGTTCATGGCGTTCAAAGGAATCCCTCAGGAACCGAAGAGTTGGGACCAATAAAGGGACCTCTCACGTCCCATCACCTCCTCTTCCTTTACAGGGGAAGCGAATGGAAAGTCTGAGACGAAGGTGGCCCGCGGCGAGGGACAAACCTGACCCTCCAACCTGCCCCGCCCCGCCCTCGCCAAGGGGGAGGAGCGACGGCTACAATGGATCCTCCTGCGGGCTTTGTGCGCGCTAGGAATCCAGCTGTCGCCGCCCCGCGGAGACCCTGTCCCCCGAGAGCGCGCATTTCCGGGCCGCCCACCACCCAGAGCGCGTCCGCAGCCGCTGTCCCGGCACAGCCCAGAGCCGCTCCCGCCCGCTCCGTGGCCGACGCTCCCGCCACTCCCCGAAATGCCAGTCGACTTCAACGGGTACTGGAAGATGCTGGCCAACGAGAATTTCGAGGAGTACCTGCGCGCGCTCGGTAAGCGCTGCCCCGGCGGTCCCCAGGGTCCCACGAGCCGTCACCCGCCTGCTCCGCCTGGGCAGCCGCCGCCCGGTGCACCCCGGCGCCAGGAAGGGCGACCGCGGCCTGCGCTTGCGAGGGCGGCCGGCGGGATGTGAATCGGAGGCTCCAGGGTTGCAAGGGTTAATTGGTGGCAAGCGTCTGCTTGTTGGCTCTGGACGCGGATAATTTAATTAGTAGAGCTGGCCTTGGTTTGCTCGTTTTTGTTTTTAAAGGTTAGTGTGAGAGCAGAAAACTTTGTTGCCAAGAGGAAAAGAGAAAAGAGCGCAAAGCCAGCGGGGGAATCCCAACTGCATTCCTGGAACCGCTCCTGGGTCCCGCTCCCTCGGGAAAGGTTCTCTTTCGAGTTTTCCTGCCAACTCTCTTCCCCTGTCTCCGCACCCCTTGCAGATGTCAATGTGGCCTTGCGCAAAATCGCCAACTTGCTGAAGCCAGACAAAGAGATCGTGCAGGAAGGCGACCACATGATCATCCGCACACTGAGCACTTTTAGGAACTACATCATGGACTTCGAGGTTGGGAAGGAGTTTGAGGAGGACCTGACGGGCATAGACGACCGCAAGTGCATGGTGAGGATTCTTGAGTCCTGGGTGTCTCCTGCTCAGGAGATCTGACCCAAGGCCCCCGGCTAGTCTAGTTGATCTTTGAGAGGAGCAAAGGCCTTTCCTTGTGTTGTGAAAGACTGCGGATCTTCCCACTTCCAGCCCGCAGGGCAGGCAACACCCACTCAGCAAGCACCCCACCACATCCAAACCTGTCGGTTTAGTTATGAGGGTTGTGGTTGCTGAATCTGCCCGGCACTTTGCCAGATATGTTCGGCGCATGACTTCACCAAGGCTCCCCACAGCCCTGAGGGCAGCAGGAGTTCCCCCTCTTACAGGTGAAGAACAGAGGTGAAGGGGGTCCAGGAGACCCTGGCTAGGGACCAGCGACCTGGGGTTCCAAGTCCATCCTGTGCCCTCTAGCAGACTAGGGGCTGCTGGAGGAAAAAAAGGAAAGAAAGAAGCAATACAGGACACCACCCTGAAGCATAAACTTCCAGTGTACCCCCATGTGAAGTCCCCTAGGGAACAGGCACCTTGATCTCTCTGGAAGCCCCCTGATCTGCCCTTCCTTGGGATGGCTGGGTCATGCCAGCTGGGACTTGGCCCCTGGTCATGCCTTGACTCACCCTATCATTTTCTGCCTACTGAGCCTCCTTTTAACCTCTGGGCAGGTCAGTGCCCCTGCAGCCCAAGCCAGAGGAAGCCGTGGTGGGGGATGGGGAAGGCCCTGCTCCTCTCCTTCCCAAGGATGGGAAGCTGTGACCAGGAGACCCCAATTAGTGCTGCCACAGCAGTTCCGGAAGGTCATCCCCAGGCCTCCAACAACATTCTCTGTTTCTGGGGTTTCTGGGAGGTCAGGGTATTCCCAGTCTTGGGCTTGCTTCCTTTGTCTGGGTAGGGAACTGGCTTGTGTTTCCATTGTGTGGGTAGGAACTGGCTTGTGCTATCCAGGGGCCCTCACACACCCCTCCCACCATTTGCTGAGGGTCTTGCTGCTAGGTCTGCTTTGTGCTTTGCATATGGCCTGCTATTTTACACCACAGCCCTGAGAAGGAGGGTTTAGTAATTCCTATTCATGCCATGACTGAGGCTCAGAGAGGAGAGGAGACTAAGAGCTGGGGACCTGAACCCTGCTGATGGGTGGCCCACAAGCCTGTGTTCTGCCAGGCCCCTCTGCTGATGGACTTTGCAGGAACAGGATGGCTGAGTTGGTAGGACCACTATTGATGGGGTGCCCACATCTGGTATTAAAGAGCCCCAGCCTGAACAAGTCACCCCACCGTGCTTACTCCTCATCAGGCACTCAGGACTGGTGCCCAGTCTGCTGTTTGGAATGGTGGGAAGAGGGAGTAGTGAGCAAGGAGTGTCCTTGAAGGGGCCACTGCAGGGAGAAGAGGCTATTGTAGAAAATGTCATGTTATGACTCAGGTCTCAAGGCCTCTTGTCCGCCAGAGAGGCTCACAACGAGGAAGGAGAGCTCAGAGAGGGTCTCAATTTCTAGTCACTGCCCAGATGGCATCCTATCTACTGCAGGGACCTGTGCTCCATGAGGACAGTGCTTGTCCCCAGCTCACTCTTGGGGTACTAGCAGGACCCATCTCCATCTCTTTTCTGGGGTCCTTACCATGCCGCATGCACCTTCTGTATTCGCCTGGTTATCTTCACTCTTCACTCTCTCCATCATCCATGAACACACAAAGCATTTATGGATCACCTAGTGAATACTGGTCATCCCGTGCTGTGTGCCAGACACTGTTCAGAGTTTGCATTCATTCACTTTCTCCTCACAGGACCCTTTGCAACCCCGCTTTATAAAAAGGATTTCTCTAAATCCTTTTTTTATCACCTTGAGGAGGGTCCTAAATGGCAGAGGAAGGATCTGAGTTAGCCACTGCTTCCCTCCCGTGGTGATCACCACACCAGGAAAAGGACAGCAGATGTGCCAATCCTGATGCCCAGGAGCACACAGACCCACAATCCTGACACATGTGCTCAGCAGTGACAAAGGGACATGTATGATGAGCGTGGAGGGAGTGTGGTCATCCAGAGGAAAGGGTCCCAGATATCTGTAGGAGGTCACTTCTGCACTTACAGAGGAGGAAGGGAGGGTTGGGGACACACAGGAAGGGAGAGTAGCCAGCTTTTCTCAATCCATCGTGATAGGTGGGCCTGGCAGCTGGACAAACTCCCAAGTAGACAGCCTTCTCTCACCTCGCCATTGACTCCTGGGAGGTGGGATGGCCCTGGCCCTCTGCTCTGCTTTGCCCTCCGCTTGGACCCCAGCAGTGCAGAGAAGCCCCTCTCTCTGGGCAGCCTGCTGGATGCTGTGCACCTTGGCACCACCACGAAGAGCACACTGGGGGTGATGGAGGATGAGGAGTTAGGCAGCTGTGGGGCCTTGGACTTGTGTATCTGAGCAGCTGGTTTCCCAGAGGCCAGTTTGGCCATGGACTCTGACTGCCCCTAGCTGTCCTGGGTTAGGTGATTGTCAAAATTACTTCCCTCGCGTTTCTGACCCCTGTGCTGCACTCAGAACCCAGCACCCAGAGCAGTGGCCAGGGGCATGTTCGCAGCACCTTCCAGGAGTCTTGTTCTTCATTCATTCCTTTCTTTGGGTTCTACAAGCATTTCATGGTGCTTCCTCTGTCTTCGAGCCCCTGTGTCAGTGAGATGATTCCTGTCCTCATGAAGCCCTGGGGGAAAGAAGGGAGGGGACAGACTGAGGCAGCCACTCAGGTGATCAGGGGCAGAGAAGCACTGCAGTCTGGGAGGTCTGGGATGGTTCCCAGTCTGAGCCAAGTCTTGAAGGATGGACAGGAAGTAGCCAGGCAGACGGGATGAGAGGAAGACCCAGGCCAAGAGAACAGTGCCCGGTAAACGTTACGTCAGACCTGTCCTGCACCAGGCCCTGCACCAGCTCAGATTCAGGGACACAGAGGCAGCAAGACCTCCTGGATGTCCAGGCCAGTCTAGAAGACAGAGGCGTCACTGGGCAGTAATAGCCCAGTGATGGGACCAACGGGGCCGGAGGTGGGGGAGCAATGGTCAGAGAAGGTTCCAAGAAGGTGACAGCTGAGCAGGCCCTTGAAGGACAAGGAAGAAATAGGGCAGATTGGAGGACATGAGAAGAGTATTTCAGAGCAAACCCATGCACACTCAAGCCCAGAGGGCCTGGGTGCCAGGGGTTTTGGAGAGGAGAGAGGTGGATTCCGCAAAGACTTGAGATGGCTGAGCATGATGGGGAGGGCAGATCCTTGAGGACCACAGGGGCCTTGGATGTGACCCTGACAGGCGGGAGGGGGGTCCTGGTGGAGTGAGACCAGGCCAGGCTGACATTCCTCTGCAGAGCACCAGAGACCCTCTGGCTGGATCAGGGCTTTTCCATGGGAACCTTATCTGTATTCCAGAGCAGCAGCCAGCGGTGTAGTCCAGCTGCTGATGGGTAGTTCTGGGCCTGCACAATGTTGGAAAAACCTTAAAGCCAGTTGCCAAAGATGGCCAGAGATTGTAAGATTTCATAGAAAAATCCATATTTCTAGCTGTTCTTACAAAAAAAAGAAAAGAAAAGAAAAAGAGAGGAAGTAAAGAAAGAAAGAAAACACCAGGTGCCTGTCTGTCTGTCCCTGCAGGTTGTGGATCCTCAGTATGCTGTCACAGTTGCTCCTTTTTGATAGACATTCTCCAGGTTACCCACCTTGTTACCTGAAATGAAGGATCAAGGGGGCATTTGTCACAACTCGCTCAGTGTGTTCCCTTAGAGCTGGGCCAAAGTGGAAAGAGAGGCAGTAGCTGTACAGTCAGCCTCTCGGTAATGGAAATGCCGGCCCCTGGCCTCGGCCTTAGAAACCCCAGGAGTCAGGTTTTGAGGCTGCTAATGCTCGAAGCCCCTGCTGTGGAGTATGGAAGCATCTCTCTGTGTCTCTCTGCACCTGAGCCTCTGTGAAAAGTGGAAAAACTGAAACATTTGGTGTTGAGGACCCTGGGCCACTGGTCTGACCCTATGCACATTGCAGTCTGTGCCCAGACACACCTGAAATGTCCCTGCAGTCTCTCCCCAGCAGGGGGACCAGGGTTTCAGATCTGTGCAGCCTGAGGGCTCAGCTTCCTTCCCAGTCTGGTTATTCAGATCCTGCAGGCCCCACGGGCAGCAGGGCCATGGTTTCTGTGGACGTGGGCCCAGCAGGCAGGGGCTCTTCCCTGTCTCTGGTATCCTTCTCATTAAAATGTCCACAGACCCAGGAGGACACGGGTAGCGTTTGTCATACACAGCCTATAGGGGTTTGGCAAGGTGGGGGTGGGGGCGCTGGGGTAGGAAGGTGGTCTTCAGCCCACTCCTGGGTGAGGAGTCCCTCTGAAGCCATTCCACTCTTTGTCCCCAACTCCCTCCAGAGTGAGTGGCTTCTGTGGGAGAAGACTGAGCCTCAGCCAGGAATCACAGCCGTGAGCCTGGCTCCACGTGGTGGTGGCAGAAGGGCCATTTGTCATCTGGTGGTGGACACCAGGTCAGCGTTTCCCTGTAGGAGCGGCTTTGTTCATTGGGGCCTGGTACCTCCCTCTGGCTGAGGCCTTGCCTTCCCATCCAGCTTTGAACTCAGGATGACCCTCCCCAGGGCCTGCCCTCCACTTCCAGCCCTTGCAGACTGGGGCCTCCTTTGTTTTTATTATAAAAGGGGAAAAAAAATTCAAATAGCACCAGAGAGTACAGGCTGAAGAGGAAAAGACCCCTTCCTTCCCCGGGCCCGGGCCCTGGGAGTCGTCACTGTTATAGTTCCTAGTGGATCTATCCAGAAACTACTCAAATGCATAAGCTATCTATTGATTGGTCAACTAGTCAATACTGGTCAATATCTTCGTCTAAAGCCAGAAGAGTGGAAGGAAGAAAGGAGGGAGGGAGGGAGAGGAGGAAGGAAGGAAGGAAGGATCAATCCACTTTTCTGCACATAGTTTTTTTTTTTTTTTTTTTTTTACCCAAAATATTTCTTAGGCATCTTTCCATATTAGCATTAGGATTTTCAAAATCCCTTTTACCCTCTGTGTTTCCTTCCCTCCCTCCCTGACTACCTTACATCCCTCTGTCCAGCCGCCTGCCATCTAATTATACATGATAATACGTGAAATCCACCGAGCTGCTGTTCCCACTTTGGTTTAAACTCTGGCCAGCCTCTGATCCTGCTCTTGACCCATTAAAAGGATCTTCTGGTTCTTACATTAACAAACACAATGCCAATGGCAAAATCAACTCCCCGGGCTACAGAGCCGAGAATTCCTTTGGATTTTGAAGCCTCTGAGAGCCGACCCTGCCCTGATCAGGCCTGAGCAACAGGCTGGGGCCCTTCCAGGACGGAAACACAGGACCTCTTTCATGTCTTAGCTTAAAGTTCTCCGACCTTTTGAAACCGGGTGTCAGCAGCATGTTTTTGAGGATTATAAAAAAAAAAAAAAAAGAAGAAGAATTAAAGCAACCAAGTAAAATTCACAAAGCAGCTTTCAAAAATCACGCTGGTTTGTTAGGTTTGGGGTCTTATTAGGCAGGAAGAAAGGAAAATAACACGCACAAGTCTTTCCCAGGCCTGCAACAAGGGCTGTTAGTATGTTTTCTCCTTTGGTCTCCACAGCAAATGCTGTTCTGCAAGTATTTGTCATGCCCACTTCACAGATGAAAATCAAGGCACAGAGAGGGGCAGTGCCTTCTTGCCCCATGTTCCTCTGCCAGCTGCGGCAGGGGGAGGATTCTGATGCGTGTGACTGTAAAACTCTCTACCATGGGTCTGGGATGAGGAGGAGCTGTGCTGGTAGAATCAGCACAGCTGGTTTTGAATAACCTCCATTACCTAGGAGCCAGGGCAACCTTGGCCAGTTAGACACACTGCCTCTGTTTGCCCATCTGCAAAATGGGCACCATGATTGCTGTTCTGCCTGTCTCAGAAGGCAAATTCTGAGGCCCCTGGAGATAGTACAGGGGAAAAGGACTTGTGTAGTCACCACACTGTGGGGCCTCTTCTGCTATCCCAAGGCTTGTTCACTTAGGATAGCCAGATCTTCATGAGAGAGCTACAGTGGTTTGATTTTCTGATCTACATTGCTTCCCTGCCCACTGCCCAGAGAAGCACCTCCTTTTCTGGGTAGTAGTAACCCCTGCTCACCATGTAGGTCCTGGTGGGCCTGAAAATCACAGTGCACTGCCTCTCTTGGGACGAGCACCTTCTGATAGGTGGCCACGGGATTCCATGGCCTGTCACATGATTGTGTCTCTTGACTCAAGCTGGACCCTTTCTTTAATTTAGGGATCCTGGGAAAGAGGTGAATTCTGTTCCCTTGGAGATTGATAAAGTGGTATGAGGTAAGCTTGGGACTCTCTGAAGCCCCTCTCTGCTGCCTTCCATGACTGCATGGAGAAATCCAACAGAAGGAAGAGAACAAGATGAGTTCAGGAGAGACAGACAGACAGACAGAGGGAAGTAACACTGGAGAGGTACAGGAGTTCCTGACCCTAATGCCACTCTAGGCTTCCCATGCACTGAAGTCGGTATCTTCCATTCCATTCCCTGTAAGCTCTTTGGGCTAGTTTCCCATCACTTGCATCTGAGGGAACCTCGTAAGTAGTTAGAATAGTAGTTCTCTCTCGCTGGACCATGCCTTACCCCCGAGTTTCTAATCCGGCAGCTCTGGGTTGGGCCTGAGCACTTATCTTTCTGACAGACTTCCCGCTGTTGCCAATGTTGGTTAGATGACCATGCTTTTGATATCTATAGGAAAGGAAAACGAGGAAGCTGCGGGCCCATGCCAGATTCCTATGATGTTCTTATCTTGATCTTGTGCTGGGGTTAAAGGTGCCCGGTTCTGAGGGATGAAGGGGAGTGGAGAGGAGCAGCCCTGCAGCCCTGTCCTTGGAGGTGGTGGGGCTATCTGTAAACACCAGTCTTGCAGCAGCCCATGAAGGCTGCACCCGAGGTTCCAAGTAAGTGAAATTTGTGCAATTGAGTAGGTAGGGTGTGACAGAGTGGTCAGGAGCTTTGGCTTTGAATTGAACCTGGATTTGAATTCTGGTCCCACTGTCCAGCTGTGTTTCCTTGAAGAAGATACGTTATCCCTCTGATCCCTGTGTCCATGTGGGTAAAGTGGAGTCAGTGGTAGTACCCATTTAACAGGATTGTCATGAGGATTAGATGTGGTGATGAATTATTTTAAGTTTTTATTAATGTGTAACAAATCATCCTGAGATCTAGTGTTTTAAAACAAGTTATTTACTTTGTTCACAAGTCTGCACTTTGAGCAGGGCTCAGAGGGGATGGCTTGTTCCTGCTGCATTCCCTGTCAGCTGGAAGCTGGAGGATTCTCTTTCCAGATGGCTCACTCATGCTCACTATCCACTGGCTGCTTGGGCTTCCTCACAACATGGCAGCTAGGTTCCAAAAATAAAAATCTCAAAAAAAAACAAGGAAGAATTATATGAAATCTTTCTGAGCTATCTAGCCTCTGAAATCACTGTATCAGTCAACTTTCCATTGCTGTAACAAAATACCTAAGATAATCAACTTAAAAAGAGGAAAGGCTTATTTTGGCTCACAGTGTTGTAGGTTTCTGTCCGTGGTCTGTTGGCCCTGTTGCTTCTGGAAGAGAAAGCTTGTTCACCTCATAGCAGAAATGAAAGAGGAGGAGCTAGGGTCCCAATGTGCCCTTGAAGGGCATGTCCTCATATGATGAGAAGACTTCTAAGTAGGTCCCACCTATTAAAAATTCCACCACCTTCCATTAGCACCTCAGTCAGAGGACCAAGGCATGTGAGCCTTGGGGAACACTTATCCTAACCTTGGCAGTCACAGAGCAGCTGGTCTGCCACACTCCATGGTCAAGGTAATGACAGAGCCCCACCTGTCTTCTAGGGGACTCAGACCCACGTCGTAATGGGTGTGGCATGGTCCTAGTGGAGCATGCAGGGTGCTGACCTCTAAAGGTCAGTGTGCCAGACACATGCCACGCTGTCCCATGGTGCCTGGTGCTCAGTGAGAGCTCTGGGGGCTTGGAGCACGGTTCTGTGGTTGCAGGTCAGGCAGGCTTGGGCTGTTCTGTTTCTGACTCATGTGTAAGACCCTGCAGGGTGGGAGAGGAGTGCCCCTGGTGCCTGAGCCTGCCCTTTGCCCTTGGGGCAGAGCCTCCTCACCTCCCTGGCCCAGCAAGGGAGGCTGGCATGTAGACTTGAAGGGGAAACAGTCCTGTAGAAGCCCTATAAGTGTTGGAGTGGCCCCAACCTTCAGCCATGCGCCCCTCTAGAGTCCCAAACAGGCGGTTCTGACAGTGGCTAAAGCACTTTCCAGCCTGAGCCTCCAGTGCTCGGGCCTGACCAGCCCAGCCTCCAGGTTTCTGGGCCCTGGTGGTCAACCCAGGCCCTGGCTCCACAGGGCTGGAACCAGAAGAGGTGGGCGCGGCCAGGAGCCTCTGAAGGCATCTGGAAGATGTTTGCCACTGACCTCTGCCGGGGAAGAGAAGGGGGCTTGAAGGGGTGTGTGCCCCTGTCTGCACAGACCATGGACCCCATGGCGGTCACCCTCTGGAATGCAGCCCTGCCTGCATCCTGGGTCCTGCTGCAGGCTCTGAACTGAGGCTCGGGGATTTATTGGTATTTTTACTTGGAATTGATTGAAAACTCCTCTGAGAGAAAGGACTGTGCTCAATTTACAAGAGAGAGAGAGAGAGAGAGAGAGAGAGAGAGAGAGAGAGACCTGCCCCTTGTCCTCCAAACAGAAGCCCCAGGTATCCCTCATGCAATCTGAAATTCCACAACTGGATCATATTTATATTGGTGAAATACTCAAAAGACTTTCTAGATATTTCCTTTAATATGCAAATGCCTTAGAGCACCTTAGAGCAACAGCTCCCACCAACATAGAGATAGTACTAATCCCTCCTCTCCTCCTTCCCTCCTCTCCTCCTTCCCTCCCTCCTTCCTTTCCTCCCTCCCTTCCTTCCTTCCTGCCTTAACCTCTTCCCTTACTTCCCCCCCTCCTCCTCCCATCCCCCTTCTTCTTTCTTTCCTGATCTGAGGGTCCAAGGACAACCTGGGGTTACTCCAGGAAACAAACAAGATAGACGTGAAGGTAGGAATACAGGGAACCCAGGATATTCAAAACCCATCTTCACCAGCCTTAGAGTGAAACTGGCCCTGCATTCAGAAAGAAAGGAGGAAAAAAAAAAACCTGTCTGGCAATGTGCAGTGAGTCAGAAAATCATTTTACTGTTTGACTCAGAGATCCCACTTACGGGATTATATTCCAGGAAAATCATTCAGAAGAAAAAACAACAAAAAACCCCATTTATCTCTTTGGACAAAGGTATCTGTGTGTCCCTCTGATGGTAATCCTCAACGACTCACATAAGCCCAACCACCCTGCAGGCCTACTGTGTGGCCACGCTGTCCCAGGACTGTGTGTATGTATGTCTATGTCATCCTCCAGATTCCCTCCCTTTTATTTATTTATTTATTTACTTACTTACTTATTTTGGGTACCAGGGGTGCTTAGCCACTGAGCCACATTCCCAGCCCTTTTTATTTATTATTTATTTTTTATCTAGAGACAGGGTCTGAGTTGCTTAGGGCCTCACTAAGTTGCTTTGAACTTATGATCCTCCTGCCTCAGCCTCCCAAGCCACGGGGCTTACACGCATGCACCACCACACCTGCGCTACCCTTCCATTTTATGGGAACTGAAAGTCCCCCCAGGATCCGATGACTGGGTAGCCATTGCCTCGGGTTTTGAATTCGGCTAGTTCTGACTCCTGGCTTTTTGTGGTTTGTAGAACAGGCTCTCTCCTGCTGGTGTTCCTAACTGCCAAAACATCATGGGTGGTTAGAAACACTGTGGCTTTTTAATTCCGTAGACCACTCCACAGCCGCGTCAACGATCACTGTGAAGATAAAAGAAAGTGTTTATGGGCAATTAGTCAACAAGTTCCATGGATTGTGCTTCTGAACATCTCTGTCCTCCTTTCCCATCCCACTGCTTGGAAGATCTCTTGCCTGTAATAATGATAACAATAATAATAACAATTAACATCTCTTGTGCATACCATGTGCCAAGCTCAGCGCTTTCCGTGGATTATTTCACTTAATTACTGCAGTATCTTCGCATCCATCTCCCGTCCACCATCAACACTTCAGCCCATCCTTCTCATAGTAAAAAGGGAATCGGATCACGCTGCTCCCTGCTCCACACCCCCAGAGGCTCCCCAGTGGGAGGCCAGAGCCCGTGGGCTCTCTAGCCAGCTCCCTAGATGATTACCCATCGGTAAAGACCCAGCCCAGACGGCCCCTCTGTTGACCCCGATTTCCTTTCCTCCGCTGCCTTCTGTCACCTTTTGGCTCAAGTTCACTGGACAGCTGGTTAATGCATCTGAGGTTCCAGACAGGAGGGGCTCACACCTTTGCATCTTCAGGGCCTCCAATGTGTTTGCTAAAATGAGTGTTAAGTGAAAATAGCAGAACAATATAAAGGGTAGTCATTGACTGTCTCCCTGCAAGATCCACTTTAATCCCACTTAATGATAGCTAATGTTTGTGAAGTGTTTCTCCTGCACCAGGAATTGTAAGCATTTTCTGTACATTAATTCTTTTAATCCCCACAACAATTTTAATTGTGAAGGTGCCCAAATTCTTCCTATATTATATATGAAGAGAATGAGATGCAGGACGAACAGGTCAGGTAGCTGGTGGAGCTAGAATATGGGAATCTAGGCAGTCTGGCTTCAGATCGTCAGTAAGGAGAGATGGCACAGTTGTTATTTTAAAGGGTCAGTGCTCTGGATTACTTCCTCTGAGATTTTTGATATCTCAAATGCAGCATCCCCTGATGCACTACTGGTGTTTGGGGATGGAATCGAATCGTCACACGCAGGGGAGTGAGGTCTGAATTGTATCCTCTTCTTCCCAATAATGGAGGCCACATTGCTGGCTGAGAACCCAGATTCAAGGAAGGCAACTGTTCCAGGCCCTCCTATACCCATGTGTTTGTCTACAGCCCAACTCTGTTCATCAGTTTTCCATCACTGTGACAAAAATACCTGAGAAAATCAACTAAAAAGAGAAAAGATTTATTTTGGTTCATGATTTCAAAAGTTTCAGTCCTTGGTCACTTGGTCCCATTGCTTTGGGCCTTTGGCAAGACAAAGCATCATGGCGGAGAGTGCATGGTGGAGCAGAGCTGCTACCTGGTGGTGGCCATGAAGGGAGGGAGGAAGAGTCCAGGGACAAAATATACCCCCAGTGACCCACCTCCTCCAATAGGCTCCACTCTGAAGTTTCTACCACCTCTCAATATGCCACCAGCTGGGGACTGATCCCTCAATGCAGGAGACTGTAGGAGATATTCTAGAGACAAACAATACCACTGTCACTTCTCTGGGCCTCTCCCTACTAGTCAAAAATGGAAATAACTATAAAGCAGGGTTATGTACTTCGTGGTAAGGATTAAATGGAGAATAGCATGTGGGAAAATGTACAGTGCCACCCATTCCCTGGGAACTGTCACCTGGAGACAGATTCTGGAGGTGGTTGGTCACATGTGGGAAGGGTATCCTGGCCACCAAGGGACGAGCTAGGAGGCTCCTGGGAACAGAGAGCAGGAAAAGGGTGTGTGCCACTCCATGGCCACAGAGAACAGGCTGGGCAAGGCCAAGCAGAGTGGAGCACGGCCCATACTGTGTGTGTCCTGCACAGACACGGGTCCCTGCAGCCTCTGCCATGTCCTCTGATGGCTGTGCTCAGTGGCAGATCTAGCCCCATTTTGCAGTGAAGAAAAGAGGACCCCAAGAAGTGGAGTAATTCCCACATCACTCCGTTGGCCCACCCATTTCTATAAGCCAGCTTATGGAAGAGAATTCAGCCACGGTGCCTCGGATATTTTGTCATACAGCAGGAGAGGTGCGTTGCCTGAGGAGTGAGGCGTGCCCCTAATTCTTTTTGCCAACCATTCACTCAACAAATGGCACTGTGCTCTTTCTCTGCCATGAATTCTGGTAGCTGGTATCCTGCAGTGAGCAGAAGGACCCCAGACCCCAAGGAGCCCTCTGTCAAGAGTTCCTGACCTGCTCATTCTTCTTGGTTACTGAGATTGCATCTTTTTATCTTCTGAGCAACACTTATTTCTTTTCACTTTGAAAGATCAAATTTTAAAAAATAGACCAGAAACTTCCATGAAAGAGCTGAGGCCTCCCAAGCTCCTGGGAGCACTCTCTAGAGCAGAACATGGCGCTCACTTATTTCTATTTCCCCATCTTCCCAGCCCCATCCCACCCCCACACACTACCCCATGCTGGGGGAACTGATAACAGCGGGTGGCCAGGGACAGAGAAGCAAGCAGCTGCATTTTCCCATGATCCCAGGTTTGGTCAGCTGGAGCCACAGACATGAAATGAGGAAGAAGGGAGGCTCTGAGCCATCTCCCCAGCAAGTTCAGGGTCCGGCTTCGTGGAGAATGTGATGCCAAGAGACGGTCCAGCCAGCTCCCTGCTTTTGTTCGTATTGGTACCTTTTTGAGGGGTCCTCTTGTTTCTTTTCTTTCTTATTCTTCTTCCTAAACCTAATTCTATGGCCTTTTCTGGCATCAGGTCTAACGTTACTTCTAGCCACACCTTCTCCAGGAAGCGTTCCCTGATGGGCCTCTGCCCGGAACTTCCGGCCCCTCTGGCTACCTGGCACTCCTGCTGGAGCTCCTTCTGGTGTCCCCTGCTCCAACAGTCTGAGCCCTTTGCCTCACGCCCTCCTCAGTCCTGAGGCTGCTGTGCAGCAGGTATGGACCCCATGACTGCTGGATGCCATTGCCTTGTACGGGACCATCCTGCAAAATCCACTGCTTATCCAAGGGGCAGCTTAGGTCAGGGAACGGCAGAGCCCAGTAGCTGGGGGCACGGATGTGTCCTCAGAGTCAAAGCTCATCTTCCCACTTCATGGCAAGGTCCTCGGTCCTCGGTCTGCAGAGCTGTAAACTGGGGAGGGTGTGCCTGCTCCAGGAAGTCCTGAGGAATCAGCTTGATATGATCCATACTTAATACCCAACCTGGCACATCGTCCCCAAACATGTCATTATGGTGACCAGAGTGACAGGGATGCTCTCATGTGACCACATGTGACCAACCACCTCCAGAAGCCTCCCTTGACCCCCCAGGCAGGGCTGGATGCCACAGGCCTGTGACCTTCTCCAGCCCTACTTCCCACCTCCCCATCCAGAAACTGGGCCTCTGTGGGGCCCTGAGCACTCTGACAGATTAAGTTGATTCTAGACACTTTCTGGAATGTTTAAGGGAAAAAAATAACACGTCAAGATTATTAGTCTGGACTTTTTTTTTTTTTCATTTTATTTTTCCTAAGAATCGTGTTATCATTTGCTGCTAAGTTCTTCACGGTGGAATCGAATTCTTCCAGGCCCACAAAGGCCTTCAGTGGCTACCCTGGTTCCTGGTAGCTGCTTCTGACAGCTTTTATGTCTCTAATTACTCATTCTCATTTAAGGCCTTATTAATTTAGTTTTAATCTGCTTTTATAGTACCCTGGCTGTATGCTGATTTTAGGTCATTGCTAGCCCCCAGGAATGGACCAGGAGGACAGGAGCCACCCGCTGTCTACTTGCCGGCCTGGTCTCACAGGAAACTTGTGGACTTGGCTGCAAAGAACTGGGTTCAGTTACAGCCCAGCTCCTATCCCCTGGGTGGTGGGCTGGTCGTTTCTCAGCCCTGACACTTTAAGATTGTGGAAAACTCCCAGCACAGTCTCTGGCAATTGGCCCGTTCCCTGTCCCCCACCCTGCCCTTCCCACCCCACGGCTTATTTAACAAAACACCGAAGGTTGCACTCATCATTTTCCCAGGAATATACGTGTCCTAAAGGGAGAACCACATGTTGAAGTCAGACTCCAGGAGAAAGTGCCGACTGGCATCTCTAGCCATCACAGGATGTACAGGAAGTGTCCACTTGCTGTCTGGTTTTTTAATTCTACCCCCAAATCTAAAGAGTATGGCCTTTGCTGGATACAGTGGCTCATGCCTGTAATCCCAGCAGCTCAGGAGGCTGAGGCAGGAGGATGGCAAGTTCAAAGTCAGTCTCAGCAACTTAGTAAGACCCCTGTCTCAAAATAAAAATTAAAAAGGGCTGGGGATGTAACTCAGTGGCTAAGCACCCCAGTACCAATCAATAGATAGATAGATAGGTGAGAGAGAGAGAGAGAGAGAGAGAGAAGGAGCAAGCATGGGCTTTGGAGTCAGAACTGGGTCAATTCTGTCTCTGGCCTTGGCTAACAGAGTCGCCATGGGCTCTGGAACCACAGAGACACTAAGACTCGGTCCCACCCTCCAATGACACGTCCATGAGCAGAAGGCCTGATAGAGCTGGTAGACAAGTGTAATCCGCCATCATCTGCTCTTTGATGATGGTGGAGCTTTGATAAATGTCACAAGTGTCCTGACAGCAAAGTTGAGTCCCACCATTTGTAGGTCATGCCAGGTCACTGCCAAGAGATGGTTCCATTTAGTGGGAATTGTCTGTCACCACCAGTACTAGTCATCTGAACTGGGCCTGTGAGCCTCGAGCCATCCCCGGGATGGGGTCACTCAGGCGTTCTGGGTCACTGGGCCCTGTACAGCCGTGCCAGCTGGGGTTTATAAGTGGCTGGGGAGCTGGATAATGGCTTTTGAAATGACAGCCCCTCATCATAGTGGTGCAAAGCTGTCCTCATTCATCAGTTGGCACACACGTCTCTCTCCGAAAGCTGCTGACACAGACCAAGAAATGGAGGTTATTATTAGTTCTTGATAGAAAAGTGAGGCCAGCTTGGCTTACAAGCAGCTACCCTGGGCCCCACTCCACCTGCTCTTTCCGGTGGTCTCTGGGTGGGAATTTCTGCTGAGGAGCCAAGTCGATGGTGGCCATCCCTCCTCTCCATGTCCTTGGATGGGTCTAGCTTCATCTCTAAGGTGGGGTCCCAGAGCCCAGGTTGGGGGTGAAGTGGAGGCAGCAGAGTCCCTGTCCCTCCCACACCTGTAGGCATCTGCCCCACCTGTGACTTGAAATATATCAGGAGTATCCTCCTGCCTGAAATTCCCCCACTGGACCCCGGGTGATGGGGTCCATGTAGGAACCTGGATGGAGTGACCTCTTAAAGCCCCTTTCAGATCAGGCGTTCAGGTAAGTCTGAATCCTGGTCCCAGGTGGCCGACTGCTCCTGGTCTGGCAAACGTGGCTTGCGGCCGAGCTCAGAGGAAGGTCATGAAGAAGCTCTTGGGTCTTGGAGAAGCTTGTTATAAGAACTGACATTTTGTTTGACAAGAAAGTGAATCACCTGCCTCACCAGGCCCCTTCCAGGTGTTTCCCTTTCAGTTGTTTTTGAGGGGTTTTCTTCCTCCTTGATTTTCTGCTTCTCTTTTCTGTTCTTAGGGCCCCTCTGCTTGCTTGCTCGCTTTTTGTTTGTTGTTTTTTTTTTTTTTTTCCTTTTTGTTCTGGGGAATGGAGCCAGGGCCTGGAGTCTGCTAAGCATGCACTCTACCACTGAGTGTCCCACACCAGCCCAGTTAGGCTCAGTCTGATCCTCGGAGAAACGCTTGGTTTATTCCCACAGGACAGAAAGCTTAAAAAGAAAAATCCATTCCCACTCTTAAGTGAGCACAGGTAATAAAGTAGGAGAGCGAAGCCACCTTGCTGGGTCATCCCAGATGTCAGTGGGAGGTTCCAAGTAGAGTATCCATGTAAAAAAAAACTAGTTAGAACTTAGGGGAAGCAGGCACCGTGGGCTCCCGGGGCTGGCTCAGCGGGCAGGCTCTGCAGAGTCTCCTCTTGGATCTGGGTCTCCTGGAAGGAAAAGGAGCATCAAAAAACTTTATCCACAATGTCCATCACTGACTGCTTCACCAACATCCAACTCTTAAAAAAAAAAAAAAGTTTTTTTTTCTAGTTACTGTTTATGTTGGACGTGTGAACCCTGTCCTTGTCTAAGCGCAGGTTCATGATCACCTGCATTCAGTCCTCCTGTATGCCAGCCCTAGGCATCTTATGTATGTTTTCTCAGAATAAACTTATAAAGTACATATTTTGTTTATCTGATACAATGTGAAAAACTACCCCAAAATTTAATAGCTTGAGAAAACCGCCATAGAGTCTCGCAATGCTCCGTGGTAATTGGGCAGTTCCTTGGCTCCACATGGCTGTGTTCAGCTGAGCGCCTCAGGTGTCCTCCAAGTGGACATTCTTCCATCCTCCAGGACTTTGGCACATGGCCTTTCTCTGCAGAAGAGCCTTGATCACCTCAAAGCATGGCAGCTGGGCTCCAGGAGGGCAGGGTACCAAGAGGACAGGCCCCTGGACCACATAGGCTCATGAAAGCACTGTTGGCATCGTGCCTGCTGATGCCCCAGTGGCCAGAGTGAGTCAGCCACCAAGCCCTGCACAGGATGTGACTATCATGTGATTCGCAGGGGCCACCCATGAACCATCTACCACAGTAGGCCTCTGAACCTTCTTGCAGCGAGGACCTGAGGCTCAGAGAGGTTAGTCCAGTTGCCTAGAGTCATCCCACATGGCCATGAACAGAAAACTCAGCTCTGGCGGATGCCAAGGTGCATGTTCTTAGCTGGCTCGACCTTATATAGGTTGAGGGAATATGGAAGGAGGTTGCAGGGACCAGGACCCTGAGCTTCCAGGTCCCTAATGACTGAACCAAAAGTGTCCAAAAGGTGTCCCTCCAGGGGCCTGCTCAGAATCTCAGTACCATGCTCACAGTTTTTTATTTGTTATTTTTGTTTTTCCTGCAGTCCTCAAAAGCTTTAGCAAGTATCTACTAAGCACCTTCTAGACACTTTCTGGAATGTTTAAGGGAAAAGCTCAGGCCTCAGCGGCCCCTCCCCTCAACCCCGTTCTCTGTCAGGTGTCCTGTCCTGGGCTGGGAAACAAGGGTGCATTGAGGCATGCAAGGCCAAATTCTTTCCTTCTGCTGAGTGACTGGGATAGTCACATAACCTCTTGAGCTTGGCCACCCCTAACATCCAACATAGACAAAAACAGTCAGTGCTGTGTCCAGCTCACCCAGGATCACAGTCAAGAGGGGGTTGTGGTCGGAGAAGGGCTTCCTTGGCAACTGATGTCAGGTGATAGGGACCCTTCCCTCCAAGAGGTCTGATGAGTAGTGCTCTCAAAAGCGCTTTGAGCACCCAAATAGGCTTCTGCTCCCTGCACATCTTGATCTCTCATGACACCTGATATTCTGCTGCCTGTTACTGGCTGGGGCTAAGGTGTGGTTATTGTTTACAGCCAAATGGCCCCCGTTAAAAGGCGCCAAGTGATCTGGAAAGGGTGAGACAGTAGCCCAGGAGCAAAAGCTGGCTGTACCTATAATGAGCCTCTCTTGCACGAGGGTTCTGTGACACTGGTGTTGAAGGGTAAATAGGTGTGAGCCTGCTGGATCAGGTTGGGAATATTTAGCAAAAGCTTTAAAGGTGTGCACACTCTTCCGTGCAACAGTTTCTCCTCCGGACATATATTCTGAGAAAGCAATGTGTTCAAAACTATGTATGCAAGGAAATCTTATTTACAGTAGCACAGAATTATAAATTACCCAAATGTCCAGGAATTTGTAATCGGTTAAATAATGGTATGAATGGACAATAAAATACTGCCAGGGAGGACAGCTTTCTGCGCCCGTCTCCAGGGCAGTCCTTCGGGGACTGCCTCACGTAGTTTAATGCTCTGCTGTTGCAGTTTTAAATATCTTAATCATTTTTGAGCAAGAGTTCCTCGTTTTCACTTCATGTTAGGCCTTGCAAATTATGTAGTCATTTCCTGAATGTTACATAACAATTAAAATAATGCTTAAGGAGAATATTCATTGAAATGGGAAATTGCCTCTACTGAGCAAAGAAATGAGGCTACAAACCCCTACAAGATGCAAACCTAATTCTGTAAAAACAGAAACATGTGTGTGTTTTGATAGAGGAAAAAAAAAAAGACTTGATGGAAATACACCAAAATGTTACAGCAATTATCTCTGAAGAAGCAAGATGACAGGTATTTATTTTATTACCATTTTCTTCTTTGGGCATATTTTCTGTATGGAGTTGCTCATAGACCTTTCTGGCAAAGGCAGAAAATTGTGTATCATCCTGAGGACAAGCAAGTCCTCTTGCTCCTCTGGAGAAGTCAGGGGCCTTCATATGCCGAGTGGATTTCTGAATAAACACGGAGGGGAGATCCGTGCTCGGGGATCCCGTGTTCTTAGGAACTCCTTGAGGTTGAGGACTGATTTGGGGTCTCCGTTTCCCATCGCAAGCCTGGCACAGATGACACCCAGAGAATGGGCTTCTTGCCATGTCTGTGGCCTAAGCCTTTAGCTGTGACAGTCTCATCAGACATTGACCACACTGTTCTGTTCTGGAGGTGGGACCTTGCTGCACTGGGGCTAGATGTGGGCTCTGAGTGAGTCTCTGAACCAGGGAGAGAAGCCACGTCTCCCGGCTACTCCCAGCTCTCTTTGTGCCCTGTCTCCCTCTGGGAACAGGTTCCAAGAGCAGAGGTCACTCTTAAGCCTATGTAAAGCCAGGGAAAACACCTTGCTCCCCCTGCCTACTTCCTGTGTATCTCAGCCCAGGCCTCACCCCAACAGCAGAGGGCGGTAGTGGTCAGCAAGTCCAGAAGGGAGGCTGGTGGGCATGGGTGGGCAGTGAGGAGAGGAGGGGCGGTGGTCCTCCAGGAGGGAGGTACCCCACCCACTCCACTCAGTTCCCAGATTTCCCTCTCTCTCCCAAATCTGTATCAGACCATTGCTAACTTCCCTGACCCTTAGCTGAGTAAGGTGGGCAGGCAAGAATTTAGAACCTTCGCTCTCAACAGCCAAGGCCTGCGAGTTACTGACCTCACATGGAAGATAGGAATGCAAGGCCCAGAGCAGGAGTGGACTTGCTCAGAGCCACACCGTGAGCAGGGGCGGAGTTCTTCCCATGGTACTGGGGATGCAGGGCTCACAATGAGGAGCTGCCCCATTGGGGAGGCTATTCAAAAGGGGGTGAGAAGCCACAAACATGATGGACACATGCCCGCTGCACCTTCATGCACCTAGTCTTGGGACATGGGGCCAATCAAAGCCAGGTGCTCACTGCCATGCTCAGGACCTAGGACTGCCTTGCCTCTGAATTCCCACACTGTTTTGACCCCATGTTCCTGGGTGGGCTTGCTACGACTTGACTTCCCTGCAGCCTGCTCAGCCCCCAGCAGGACACACTGCGCTCAGGGGAGGAGAGAGGGCTCAAAGGGGGATGTGGGCTCTGAGAGGTGTCGTCAGCCCTGTGTCTGTCAAAACGAGATGCCAATCCACACTCCAGGTGGACAATCAGGAGGAGTTAGACCCAGCACAGAGAGGGCCTGGTGGAGCAGACAGGTGGCTACTGGCTGCCACCTATACCTATAGCTGGCTATTTAGACCTAAGATCATTCTCCTGGGAGATGAAGACTCTTTGAGGGCAGAAGTGGGGTGTTTTGGGATGTCCCAGAACCTAGCAATGGTTGAAACCATGGGTGGATGGATTAAATGATAAAGGGACAGGAAGGTACTCTGAGACGTCCACCCCCTGCCAGCAAGATGCAGGAAAACAATCATCCTCACCAGTCTGTGCTCAGGCCTCAGCGGCCCCTCTCCTCAACCCCGTTCTCAATCCTTGCAATCACAGCCCAACCCAACGACATTTTCCCTCCTAATTATTCTTTTTAAATGAAATTTGTGAAGGTTTTCATAAATTTTAAAACTGATTTGCACACTTTAATAAAAGCATGTGGTAGACAGGGACTATTGGGCTGCAAATTTTCTGTAGTAAAATGGACGTGAGCACATCCTACATTATCAAGGTTGGGGGCTGTCCCCTCCCCTACTCCCCAGGGGCTGCACACTCACAGCTGACAACTCTGCTTCTTGCTTGGCAGACCACAGTGAGCTGGGACGGCGACAAACTCGAGTGCGTGCAGAAGGGCGAGAAGGAGGGACGCGGCTGGACCCAGTGGATTGAGGGTGATGAGCTGCACCTGGTAGGTTCCTAGGTGGGGACAGGTGTGCCCCAGAGGTCCTTTGTCACTCTGGAAGTCTGGATGGATCTTGGAAAGAGGCACCCACAGTGGCTGGGCCTTGATTCTGCTCTGAAGCTTCTATTCCAAGGGCCTGGAACGAAGGCTCAAGTGACTTTAAAGACCAGGCCGTGAGTTCTCAAGGTGTAGGTGACCCAGTTGCCCATCAAAGGAAGCAGAAGAGGAGATGCATCTTCTAATCATCAGCAATGAGCCCACTTTTCCTCTCTTTCTAGTATCTCAGAGTAGGAATATGAGCCAGGCATGATAGCACACACCTGTAATCCCAGTGATTTGGGAGGCTCAGAAAGGAGGATCACAAGATCAAGGCTAGCCTTAGCAAATTAGTGAGCTCCTAAGCAACTTAGAAAAAGCCTGTCTCCAAATAAAAAATAAAAAGTGCTGGAGCTGTGGCTCAGTGATTAAGACCCCTGGATTTAATCCTTAGTACCAAAAATAAATAAATAAAAATAGGAATATGGTTCCTATTCTGGTGATGAGGATATTTGTGACTGGTAGCCAAGGAAAATTCTCCAGCCTTTTCTAAGATATGACCTAAGCCTATGACAGGGGAAGGAAAAGCTTTTCCCAGCTCAGGGGAAACTGTAGCCACCCTGTTCTCTACCCTGGGACATCAGGTTAAAGCCACTTGCTCTGTCTACCCTCTGGGAAAAGCATATACAGAACCACAGCAGAGACCTTGGCTCCTGGAGAGTTCATAAGGCACATGTCCTCAAGCCAAGACCTCCTGTAACTTCTCTACCCCAGAGAGTGGTCCAGGTGACCTGAGCTCTGATCCCAGGCCACTCACCAGGTGTCCTTGGGTAGCTCCTTCCTTCCCTCAGCCTCACTTGCCTAAGAACACACAGGAGTTCTGCAAAGATCTATGGTCTTCAAGAGCTTTGAGAAGTGTGAACACTGGGGAAAGGCATGGGGGGTTACATTTGGAGGTGGCCAGCCTAATGCAGAGAGTCCAGACCCAACCTTGAGCCAGTGTCCTCCTGGGCCTTTGTTCCTTGACTGCAGAGAAAAGAGTAGATGAAGTGACCTTCGTTGTCCTCTGAGCTCAAAGTTCTGTGGCTCTATGCCAGAGGTTGCAAACTAGGGGCCATAGGCCTGCTTCATCTCGCCCTCAAAGAGCTCCAGACTTCTTCAGCCAGCCATTTTAAAAGTTAGGAGATGCCCTACAAATATTCAGATTTCCAGTCTCCTTCATAAAAACTTGGAAGACATGGCGATAGGACTGTGGTTGCACCTGGCCTCACTCAACACAGGCTGAGCAGGGGCTGGGGCTGGGCCTATGGGAAGGTTATGGCTACATTTTAGAACCGCCCAGAAGGCTTTTAGTAATAGTGATTCCAGAATTCCACCCACTGAGACACTGGTGTACCAGGCTAGTGTGAGACCCAGGCATTTCCAAGCTCCATAGGTAACTCCAGCTTGGGGCTCAAGTTTGGCATCCTGGTACCACACTGCAACCCCGTTCTGCAGAAACCTACTGAGCCATGTATCTGTGCCCAGTTCCTTCCAATCCCAGGCACAGACTCTATCCTGGGCTCAGGCCTACAGCTTCCAAAGCTTTTTGGCCTCTCCAAGATAGCAGGGTGGGGAAGCATCAACGGGGCCTATTGGCCACTCTGATCCACATCTATTCCCCCAGCCACCTCTGTCTACAGGATGCGGAGAGACTGATCTCTGCTGACCCCGTTCAGTTGACTTTCTAAGGATTTCATGAAATCAAGTCATGGGGAACAGTAGCAGCCACTGGGTGTTTTCAAAGCTCCTGCCCCTAGATGCTCTGACATGACTCTGGTGAACCACAGCATCTGCTTCTGCTGCAGGAGATGAGAGTGCAGGGCGTGGTCTGCAAGCAAGTGTTCAAGAAAGTGCACTGAGGCCAGCGGACGACTTTGGTCTCAAGGAATGAGCAGCATGGACCTGAGGCAGATCCGCCTCTGTGCGGCGTGGGACAGAAGTGTCCAGCCACTCCCAGGCACCTGTTAGCGGAGTCTGTCTCTTCACTTTATCTTTTCTCTTTTTCTTCAAACAAAGCCATTTCAATAAAGCGATCTCTGTCTGAGACATCGTTTTGAAGAAGTTTCATATTCCACTGCTCACTTTCCTCCAGGGTTTCTGAGGTCAGCTGTTCCTGATGCCTCCCCCAGGCAGAAGGGAGACATTCAGACATGCATCTGCAGATTCAGCCGGGTTGCATGCTGTGTGTTATCCCCGGGGCACAGGCTAGGTTCTGAGCATGCGTGGCCTGACATCCCAGCATCTGTGAGTTAAGTACTCACCACATTCCATGTCCAGCCAGAGCTGGTATTGTGAGGGCCACAGAAGAACAGAGGACCTAGTCAAGGAGGTCTTACTGACAGAATGATGTCACAACTGCACTGCACACAACATTGTGAATGAAATGGAACTAGACAGAATTGTCATCCCCAAATCTAGAATGAGATTAAACCTTAATCAAAAGCAACTACCTATTGGAATTGATTTCAGAAGAGTCGTGAACACATATTTCACCCTCCTCAGCCCACTGAGAGGCTGATATAAAGCTTTTCTTTCCACTGTTGTAGAGGAGGCCGATCTTGCAAATCCCCCTAGAAAAGGGCGAGCAGCCTTGTGTTCTCACTGAAGTGTAAATGATCACTAGCTGGAGCTTTGCATAAGGCAACTCAGGGAAACTGAAGGAGGGAGGAGGAGGGAGACCACGGATAGGGAAAGCAAAGTGAAAAGAGAATCCACCTGAGAATCTGGTCAGCTGTGCCCTATTTCTTGGAAATAGTATGGGGTTAGGATCCACGTGAGCTGAGTTCAAATCCCAAGTTTGCCACCCATGGGACACTACCACGCCCCTCTGCATCTCACTTCTCCAGCCAGAAAACTACAATAATAACCTGCCTCACCTGCTGCACAGGTAGTTATGTAACCTGTGATGCATATAAAACCTGCAGACAGCCAAGCACCAGACCAGGCTCTCAGACCTGACTACAGGTTAGAACCACCTGAGGAGCTTTCAAAATGCCCTGTCCAATTATAGATGCATATCTCAAAATTCCAGCATCTTTATTTTTTTAGAGTTCCTAAGTGGTTCTAACATGTAGTTGGCATTGAGGACAGCTACCCGGTTCTCACCTGGGAGTAATTCAGCCCTGCCCCCCACTCTGGGGAATAGCGGTGTCTGGAGACTTTTGATTTCACGACATGGGATGGAGAGGTGCCATGGCATCTATTTTTAGAGGCCAGGGATGTTGCTGACCGTCCTGCCGTGCACAGGAGAGATACTCCCCCACAACATGGAAGTATCCAGCCCACAATGTCCATAGGGACAAGACCGAGAAACCCTGCTTCAGGGACATCATTTATCATAGAAGCTATTTCCCCAGCCTAGACCAAGGAAATGAAAAAAACGTAGAATTGCCTAAGACCCTGGAGACCCCTACACCTCCGTAGCCTTGGTCTCTGCCCCTGATGTTGCAGAGATTCTTGTACCAACCATTCATTCATCATACCAACATTTAATGAAGGCATATAATGTGCCAGGCACTGACGGAGTGCCATATCTGTTGGGCAATCAAATTTCCATCCTGTCCTGTCCCAGGTATTGAGACCCCCATCAGAACTCCACTCCAAACATAAATGCCTTGCCCAACAGTTAAGTCTTTTTTATTATTATTAAAGAGAGAGGAGAGAGAGAGAGAGAGAGAGAGAGAATTTTAATATTTTAATATTTTATTTTTTAGTTTTCGGCGGACACAACATCTTTGTTTGTATGTGGTGCTGAGGATCGAACCCGGGCCTCATGCATGCCAGGCGAGCACGCTACCGCTTGAGCCACATCCCCAGCCCAACAGTTAAGTCTTGATGGCAGATTCCAAGGTTTGGCCCTGGTAGCCTGAGTGCGTGCATGTCAGGGAGGAGCTGGGGTCCCACCTTCAGGAGCCTCTGGTCCTCTCCCCCATGGGAGACTCAGCCTCATTCTAATTAAATAGCTTGGAAAGAAGGACACATTTTTGTGGGCAATGGGGAGCCACTGGAGGTTTTTGAGCAGGAGAGTGACCTGATCGGCCTTTGAGCTGAATTCATCTGGCAGCCATTCTCTCAGTAGGAATGAGACAGAGAAGGAGGAATACCAGGTGGGAGCTTAGCACAGGAAAATCACATTTAACTCAAAGTTCATCTCATACGAGAATGATCTTCCCAAAGAAATAGACGTAAAGTGGGAGGATCGTCTCTCGTCGTGTGTGATCCTGTAACCTCAACGACAGGCTTTTGGCTTGAACGCTGCTTTTCATTTTTGCAGCGCTGTCTCCAAAACCCTGGGGAAGGCCTGCTCCAAAATCAGCCTTCTCTACAGCCCTCCAGCCCCTCTCACCTCCAGGCCAAAGTCTCTGATGTCAGCTCCATTTTTAGAGCTCAGCTGCAAGCCCCCCACTTGACCCACACTTGGATGTCATGGTCACTGGGTTGAGTGTATTAAGTATTTTGGATTCTAACAGTGCCTGATAACTGGGCACTGCAAATAGAACCGTCCACTGGATGTCCGAAGTATTGTGACACTCATCAGGACTGACAAGGGATGTAGTTCACCTGGTGCCCCTGTCACCACATCTCAAAATTCCCTGGGTCTGCCACAGAATTGGTGTTTGTTGTTTTTGTTATTGTTGTTGTTTTACTTTGTTTTGTACCTAGGATTGAACCCAGGGGCCCTTAACCACTCAGTCACATTCTTAGCCCAAGGTCTTGCTAAGTTGCTTAGGGTCTCCCTAAGAGGCTGAGGCTGAGCAGGGCTTGGTGGCACACACCTGTAATCCCAGTGGCATAGGAGGCTGAGGCAGGAGGATCTCCAGTACCAAGCCAGCCTCAACAACGTCGAGGCTCTAAGCAACTCAGTGAGACCCTGTCTCTAAATAAAATACAAAATAGGGCTGGGAATGTGGCTGGGAATGCCGCTGAATTCAATCCCTGGTACCAAAAAAAAAAAAAAAGATGCAGAGGCTGGCTTTGGAAATCCTCCTGCCTCAGCATCGCTGGGATAACAGGTGTGTGCCACCATGCCCTGTGATTTGGGGCATTTTTTTGAACTGGGGTTTCCAATATTTCAATAGATGCTCTAAGTGAGACCATGATCTATTTACATCACATAACTTCAAACTTTCAAAAACCAGCACTGTCGTGTGCAATAACTCACGTGGGGAGGTGCTGAGGCCAAGCCCAGGGCAGTGGCAGACCCCCCCTGAACACAGGCAGGGAGAAACGGTTGAGTGAGTGGCTCAGCTCAAGAACCACATGGCTGGGGCTCCCACCAGCTCCCAGCACTGAGAGGTTGAAGAAGTTGAGCCACCTCGCTGCACCTCAGTTTATTCATCTGTCAGTCAAGGCTAACAATTCCTCATTTGGGTGAGCATTAAATGAATCTGATTACCTATGGCCAACTTGGAGCAGATGTAGGGAGGTAGGTAATGGAAAGATAGATATTCCTTGCTAGGAGATTTGAATAGCGCCTACCATTTAACAAGCCCATTTATATGTGAGTTAAACAACCAAAAAGGATCCAGAAGGCACTCTTTGGAATCAACATGACTTTTTGTCCAAAAGGTAAAGAGAAAGTGAAGGAACCAAGCTCAAAAAAAGCCAGGGAGGAACAGAGATCTGGGGATACAAACCCACGTACAGATTCTTTGCCCGCCCCCACCAACACACACAATGTGGGCATTTCTGCTGCACAGACAGGGTGACCTATAACTGCAGGGACAGTGAGAGGGTAGATTTCAGGCTCTAAGCCCCCAAGACTGCTAAACAGTCATCCTCTGGGCAGCCTTCAAACCTTCCTACAAGAGAAGTCCGACCAGGTGAACCCCAAGGACCTTTCTGGAAGGCCTAATTTATAATCTCTGTCTCAATTAACTAGGACACCACTACCGCTCCTCACAGATGCAAATTAAACAACTCAACACTGCAATTAAACTCTGCTCAACTCTCCTAAATGTCCCTTATCTATGACAATATTGGCAGAACCAATCACCCACCCCATGCAACCCCACCTGCAGATCTCGGGCTTTCATAACCATGCATTCCCAGGGACTTCTCCATCACCTCTGAGCTGGTGACCTGTGGGGCTGGGTCAACAGAAGGTGGAGAGAGCCTGCCACTCATCCATATCACAGGAATAACTTTCTTCTCATAGAGATTTAAGACGGGATAGGATGGCTGTCTCTTTGTAAAAATTGAATCCATTTTCTCTAAGACAGACACATACCCACGATGTCATTCCCCATCCCCACACCAATAATCACAATGAACCCTACAGTCCTTCAGGGACAAGTTGGGGGTCCTCTATGTCTACTTCCCCCAACATCCCCCAAGATCCCTTCTCTTTTCTTGGCACTCTGAACCTCTTGAGGGTAATCCTAGCCATTTCTCCTTTTGGAAATACTTGACCAAAATTCAAAAAAAAAAAAACCTCAAGGGCTCAAGGGTCATTTTACATAGTCACATGAATCAAATTAAATAGCACACAGAAATACAATGTTATATGCTGAAGTAATGCTAGTTCCAAGATAATTATAGTGTTTATAAAGTGTATGAAATCATGGTGTACCTGAGGCAGGCTGGGCCCATCACGGCACACAAGTTTAAAGATGGAGAATGAACTTCACCCAGTCCCATTGCTGTCCTTTTGCAACCTCCACATGTAATTTCCTTTGGAGAAATATCAAAAGTTGAAAAGCCCTTCGAGAACATGATGCCTGGATCAGAAAGTTTCCCACCCCCAACACTGCACGCCCCTTTGGAGGCCCTGGTCGGACTCCTAATACTTGATTTCCAATCTTTTTAAAAATCTATACATGATAATTATACATATTTATGGGGAACAGTGTAATATTTCAATATAGGAATATAATGTACCATGATCAATAGGGATGATTAGCATATCCAACACCTGGAAATTTTATTGTTTCTTTGTGCTGGGAACATTCAAAATCCTCTCCTCTAGATATTTTGACATATATAGTAAGTTCTTATTAATTAAATTTGCTCTACTGTGCTATATAGAACGCTGGCATTTATTCCTCCTAACTATAATTTTGTACTCATTAACAAATCCCTCTTCAGTCACCCCTCCCCTGTCACTTATCACCATCTCCCCTTAACAATCACCCTGGCTTCACTCTATCTTATGTCTTAGATGCCTCTAGTGAAGGCTGGTCACAGTTGTGGCTGCCCACAGTCTTGGGAACAATTGCCTCATGTTTGGGGAATTTCCTTCATTAGGAATTCCACCTCTCTGAGGTATTCATAGAAGGAACAACACACTTCCTAGCCTACCTTGCAACCATGCTCCAGGCATGAGAACATGGTGCTCTCATTTTGATAAGCTCCATAGAGAGATTTGGGGAGATAACCGGGTCCAGAAGGTGCATTGTATGGAACTGATGATCCTCTGGAAATGGTGGCAGCAGGAGAACTGGCTTTGGAATGGCATCATGGCAGAACTTCTAGTTCCTGGTGATGAGTGTCACGGGCTCTGTCTACACTGGCAGTGGACTCTGAGTAGTACTGCTGTATAGACTGATTGTAGCTCAACTCTGTAGAGATTTGAAGAAGCCCTAGGATCCTGTAACAAATTCCTTTTCTACCTAAATGACAGGAGGTTCTGTTTGCAAATAAGAACTCTGAAAGCCACATCTTGGCCGGGACGTCTTACCATCTCACCTCCCTCATCCTTTGCTAAGCTGAGCCCCTCACCGACTCTTCATACCCACAGTGAGTGGGGTGAAGAGAGGGGGCTGCCACCCAGGCTGTGCTTTGCAGCCTGGCCCATCAGCCACAGCTGATTGGACAGGGGCAGATGGACACGTGACCCACGAGGGCCAATCAGATGATCTCTCCTGAGAACCTGGACCTGAAATCCAGAGAAGTTGGTCAGTCTCTGCAGTTGCTTGAATTGGTAACCTAGAGTCTGGGGATGGGGCAGGAGAGAGGCAGGAGGATTGTTTTGTGCCCCATGTATGGAAAGGGAGAGAAAGATGATCTGCAGTGGGGGTGGAGGGAAGGACACAAACGTGCAGAGGGAAGCCTGGGAAGGCTGCTGCCATGCTCTGGTGGCTTTTCAGATTTGGGACATGACCATCCTCTGTCAGGCCCACTGACGGTCCCCACTGCAAGACTCCAAGCGTTATTCCCAGAGCTTCCTATCACATTTCTCCTTCAGGTTTAAACCTGGGAGGTTGTGTTACTTTAAACTAAATGAATCTTTTTTAAAAATAGCCACTCACTTGGTAATTAATCATGTACCTCTTGATAGCTCCTTTATGGTTGTGTTGCCATTGTTTTATGTAATGTTTATATAAGTAAAATACTATATTTAATATACTTATAGGAGCTTTATCCAAACAATAGATTTGTTTTGTACAAAACCACCTGACTTTGTGCGGGGGACTGCACTTACCATCTACTTCCCCACTCACCTTTCTGAAGTAATTATGTCAATTTTTAAAATCATTGCAAATACATAAAACCTTTAAATGCAGCTACTTATAAAGAGAAGAACTTAGTGGGCTGGGGGGAAAGCACTTTTCCTTTTTCTTTTGTACCATGTTGTATGACTTAAAAGTTATTTTAAGACGAGAATATGTTTTCATAGTAAAACTGAGTAAATTCTTAATGAATTAATGGATGGGATGAATGGATTGAATCAATGGTAATGGATTGAGAGAATGATCATCGATGGCTGTTAACATCCCCAAACAGAGGCCACCAGGGCATGTTTGTATTTTCCTCACAGCAGCCCCAGTGAGTGGTCTTGCCAAGGAATCAATGCCAAACTCAATCAAGACTTTGGATCTAGCAACAAATTTACTGAAAATGCAGGGACAGAAGGACAAGTTAAAGGACATTACAGAGATGCCATCAGTAAAACTCAGGAGAAGCCCTATAGCACAGGCAAGCTGCTTCCTTCAACAAATAAATTGCAAGAAACAAAAAGATACTGAGGGGGAGACTCAGGAGACATACCCACTGATTGTACTAGGTGACCCTTATTGAATTCTAATTCAAACAAATGGACTGAAAAATAATAAACTAAAGCAAACAAAAAAGTATATGAGACAATTAGGGAAATTTGCGAACTGAATATTTGCAACTACTGGAATATTGATACATTTTCAGGTGGAATGATTACATTTTGATCAAATATTTTGAAAGCTCTTACCCTTTAAACACACACTCCAAAATTCTTATGGATAAAAGAAGAACATGTGAGATTTGTTTCAAGATAATTGGGGAGAGAAGGAGTAGCAGGAATGGAGACAAAGCAAGACTGGCAATGAATTGGTACATGTTGAGGCTGGGCGTGGGTCTGTGGAATTCATTCAACTACCCTGTATGGATGTGTACATGTTTGAAATACTCTACCATAGAACTTCTCAAAATGCTAGTTAAAAATAAATAAAACGTAAGACAAATGACTGAACCTGCACAAAATCAAACTCCATCTGGTGTCACTATGAATACCATTGCAGAGCTGGGCAGCACTTCCCATTGTAGCTCAAAGCTCAGAAAACCAAGGCTGCTCCTTGTCCTGTGGGTGCTGCAGCAGGAAGTTGCTGAGATGCAGAAGCTGAGAAGCTATAGTGATTCTAGCCATCTGGTCTACCTCAGCTACCAGATGATCCAGTCTCCAGGGATACACTAGGAACCATGCAGCCCAGCAGCATGGCTACCATGCATCTCCAAGCATCCCAGAGAGCTAGCTCTACCACCCACCTGCAGCCAGCTTTCTCAGGTGTAAACCATCCACATGAGCCTTTGTAGAGTCACAGAGATACTGGGAAATGTGTGGAAGTGGTGGGGCTGTGAGGCAGTGGGAAGAGAGGAGGGCAGGTTCATGCAACAATAGTAAGGGAGAATCAAAGGTCTTACCAAATGATCCAAAAGAGAGGAAAGTAGAAGATTCCAGAAAAAGATTTTCCATCAAGTGCCAGGCAGTTTACATTCTTCACCTCCTTTCATCTTCATCATTGTTGGAGAGAACCACTGCCAATTTGTTTGTTCCACACCTGTTCCCTTTCTTCTATTACTAACACTCAGTCTGTGCTGTTCAGACAGGATCAACTTCTCTTGCTCCCAACCAGTTCTAGGGCCCTGATCCAGGGACAGGTGCATAACAACCTTGGGTTATTAGTCTCAACTACTGGGAGAATGATGTTCTCTATCATTTAGGTATGCTAAAGGAATAGAGTGTCGGCCTGGAGTTGCTGAGAGACATCACATCTCCTGTATGGAAAAGTAGAGTCAAGACATGAAGAGGTTCTTCATCATTTGAGCAGCTGGATTCAGCCTTGCCTGAAGCTGATAAACCCTGGGTTTTGTACTTCCAAGCCAATTAGATCCTTTATTTTCCCTTAATTCGAATGATTTGGGGTCTCGTTATTTACAACTAAAAATGTCCTATTATAACAACCTTATGAGATAAATATTATCCCCAACCTGATGATGGCAGAAGTGATGTATGTAACTTCTGAGGCCAGGTCACAAAAGGAAAGAGCTTCCTCTTTGCTGTCTCCCTTGGACCACTGATGTGCAGGAAGCCAGCCACCAGGACACGAGGACACTTGGGCAGCCTTCTGGGGAGTCCCCAAGGAGAGTAACTGAGCCCTCTCTTCTCCCCAGTAGCCTCTGAGCCACATTTAAAGCACAGCCTTCAGTCCAGCTAAGTCAATCTCACATTCCTCCCCCCATTGAGCTGTAAGATAAGTGTTTATATTGTTTTAAACTCTTACGTTTTATGGTAATTTGTTACAAAGCAATAACTAATATAGGAACTTCCAGGCACACAATCAGGGTAACCTCTGTGTGGATTGACAGCATGTCCATGGGAACCAAGAAGGACTTCCATGCTAGTTCCCCTGGACCTCACTTATATGACATCTCAGCTGGTGGCAAGACCTCCTCTCCGTTCTTTAGGGCTTTACAGGAAGAACCAAGAGGAAGCACTGGGATTGGCACCTGGGTCTTTGTGGCTGAAGACTTTACCTTTCCTTGAGGCTGTGTTTCAGTTTGGATGTCAAGGAGTTCCTGAACAGGCCCTTCTGTTGGAACCAGTTTTCTCTCTTACAGGAAATTTGTGGTTCTACCTGGCATTAATTTTCTTCTTATTTTTCCCTTAAATTCCTGGTCCTTCCCTTTCTAGCAAATTCAAATGAACTTGCTCAAACAGTTCCTCTTCCTTGATGAACTCTTACCTAATTCCACTCAATTTGGTCTGCTCTTGGCAACGAGGAGTCCAGCCAGGTTGCACACCTCAGATCTCCTTGTCTCCCCTCCCTCCTCACGTTGCCCTTATCCTCTTAAGTTACTGGGTACTGGACTGAGCAAGGCAGTTCCTTAATATCCTGAACAAGGTGGTTATCAGCCCAACCTTGACCATGTCACCATTTATGGCCCTTCTGAGAAAACTCCAGACCGTATTAAGGAAATCTTCCTGCCACGCAGCAGTAGGTGGTGACCTTTGGCCCACAGGAGAGGCCACCTCTGACAGGGTGCTGTCTCCAGATGAGGGGACATTGCATCACCTCATGAGGTATTAAGATAATGCCTAAAGATGTCTTTAAAATTTTTCTTCTATTTTGGACTTTGGGACACTCACTATTTTATAGCCCCTAATTGATAACTCTCAAGGTCCCTGTAATCACCCACAGATTTCTTCCCCCCAAGCCCTACCTATTTTTTAATAATCAGTAGTTAAAAATCCTACCTAAGCAAGACGCATTTCAGTCAGCACTGAGTAATCTCTCCTGACTGCCACAGTGTTATTGATAGATTCCCTTCTTTTTGTGATCCATCAATTTTGTTAAAAAAATGTTTAAATGAAACTGTAAATCAAATCTTAAATGGCAAAATGATTAGAAATAGATGAGAAAAAAAGACTTCATAGGAGAAAATATTTGCAAATCACATAACTACCCAAGAACTCATATCCAAAATAAATAAAGAACTTTTTAAAGTTAACAAGAGGAAGATAATCCAATCAGAAAATGAACATAAGACTGGAGCAGACACTTCACCAATGAAGCCATCTGGACAGCTAATGATCACATTTAAAAATGTTTAGCATCACTTGCCACTGGTAAACTTCAATTTTAAAAAACACTAGGAAGAACTGGGGATATAGCTCAGTGGTAGGCTTCTTGTCTAGTATGTGTGAGGCCCTGGGTTTGATCCCCAGTACCACACAAATAAACAAAAACCACAATAACGTACCGCTACCTGCTTGTGAGAATGGCTAAAATTTAAAATACTGATAATACTAAATGCTTCTAAGGATGCAGAGATTTTAGATCATTCATTCACTGCTTCTAGGAATAAAAAATGATAGAGCCCTTCTGGAAATGAGTCTGACAGTTTTTATTAAAAAACTAAACATACTTACTATGCAACCCAGCAAGCCTGCATATAGGCATTTTCTCAGAGAAATGAAACCATGTTCAGACAAAAACCTATACATGAAAGTTGATAGCCACTTTATTTGTAATAGCCAAAGACCAAAAGCAATCCAGATGTCCTTCAGTAAGTGAAAGATTAAACAAATTGGCATATCCAAACAAAAAAGAACAAACTATTGATACAACGATTTGGACGGGCATCGTGCAAAGTGAAAGCCAATCTCAAAAGTTATATACTATAGAATCCATTTATAGACAGTATATAAATGTGAAAATTGTGGCGATGGAGAGCACATCAGTGGTTGCAGAGGTTAGAAAAGGGATGGGAGGATATGACCCAAAAGGAGCAATACAGGTACAGCATAGCAGAGGTCCTCTGTGGGATGGAACAAGTAGCTGGGAGGGGGTTATATGACTATAATGTGATTAAATATCACAAAGATATACAAAGAGTGAGGGTTTCAAAAAACTGGTGAAATCGAAGAGCTGTAGTATACATAATGGTATTAATTGCGACCACCAATTTCCTAGTTTTGATAATGCTCTATAGACCATGTCACCTGTCAGGGAAGCTGGGTGGTGGGCACATGAACCCTCTCTGTGCTGCTTTTGCAGTACAATTAAAGTGACTCTATAATTATATCAAAATAAAGTTTAAAATCAACACTAACAAACCCTAAAGGGTATAGTTAAAACAGGGCTCACGGGAAATATTCATACCCTTAAATAACATTAACAAAGAAAATATGAAAATAAATTTAAAAAATTTAAAGTTGGAAAAGGAATGTCAAACAAGTAGATGAATAATAGGAGAAAGAAATTGTTAAAGCAAAAATGTATTAATTTATATACTCAATTTAATGGCATCAAAAATAGAAAAATGGAAGAAATTTAATAGTTAGATCTTTAAAAATACAATAGAGAAAGTGCTAGTTAGCAAATCAAGACAAAGTGAGAAATTATAAGTACACAAAATTAAAATCAGAAGCAAGAAACAGCCAGTGATACAGAGAAAATGTAAGTAAATACTACTATTTTTTTCAAAAACTGAAAGATTGTGGACTGGGGATTTAGTTCACTGGTAAAGAATGCTCCAGACCCTGGTCAGCACCAAAAAATAAAAATAAAAAATAAAATATGAAAGACCAAAACTCACTTCAGAATAGACAGAAAATCTAAAGAGACCACTTTTCTTGATGAAATTGGCAGCATTGTGAAGAACTACCCTTTCTCACAAAAGCACCAGGCCCAGAGGGTTCCATAGGCAAATTTTTACTCAATCTTCAAGTAATAAATATTACAATTGTATTTTTTTCTTTCAATTCCCTCTCCCTACCCCACCCCCATGTGAATATCTTCTTTCTCTTTTATCTTCTACCTCCAAAGGACCTGTTCTGATAGGTTTCAAGCTAATATTTTTTTACGAGCTATGCATGGTTTTGTGGTGTTGTATTTTAACGTGAGATGCATGGTAACAAGTCATATATTGTGTTATGTTCCCTGCTTTTTTCTTCATCTGTGTGGTCTTTTTTCCTTCATTTCTATTTTCTGTGAACATTTAATTATTTCTAGTGGTTCCATAATATTTTATGCTGTTTGTCCGCTGCATCTCACCTCTCCATCTTCTCACTAATGGATATGCAGATTTCCTACAGTGTCCCCACACAATCCCCTCGTGGATCTCAGTGAGAATTGCTTCAGGATATACACTTAGGATGAGAGATGGAAGGAGGCGGAGTGTGTGTAGACTCAATGTGTTTGACTGTATATAGGGCCATTGGTACTTGAGGATGGCTGCTCACCCCCCCCCCTCAAACTCCCCTATCTCTCCAGCCCCAACCCCAACATATTTGGCACTATTCAGCCTCCTAGCTCTGGCTGGTTTAATGGCTGTGCCATGTGTCACATTATTGTCTAATTCACATTTCTCTGATTCCTAATGAGTTTGCATACTAACTTGTAGGCCTGTTAGGACATTTCAGTTTTCTGTTGTACTATTGGTACTAGAATGTATTCTTTGCCTGTTTTAAAAATGGGATTGCTATCTTTTTTTCACTGATTTATGGAAAGGAATCCTTTGTATATTCTAGAAACTATTCATTGGCTGGTTTTAGATATTGCAACTCTGTTCTCCAGTTTCATTATAAATTAACCTTGTTGATTATATCCTCAGTTAAACAGAAATCCTTAATTTATATGTAATGAATACAAGTGTTGGCCTTTATAGTTTGTGCTTCTGAAATTTTAAATCTTTCCTTCTTAGGCCCAAAAAATAGTCTAGCAAAATAGTCTGTTTTCTTCCAAAACTGTTAGAGTGTCAGCATTCACATTTAAGTCTTTAATTCACCTGGGATGCACCTTTTGTACGAAGTAGTGGGGAGATACCTGGTTTTGTTTCTCTCTGCATAGTGAGCTCTGTCCCTTCTTGTTGACTTGTGGTGTCACTTCCACTGCACCTTAACTTTCCATGTCCACAGGAGTCTGTCTGTGAGCTCTCTAGACCCTCAAGCTCTCCATTTGACTCCATTAGTTGATTTGTCTGAATTAACATTAATATCACAGTGTGTTTATTACTTTGACTTTGTAGTATATCTTATTATCTGGTAAGACAAATATTCATCCTTCACTGTTTTCTATAAAGACTTAGCTATTCATAGACATATATTCTTCCATGTAAGCTTTAAAGAAATTTTTTCATATTGTAAAAACCAAAATTCACCCTGACCTTCATTCAGGGGTGCATAGAATTTATAGATGAATTGGTGAGGAATAGAAACCTTCATAATGCTACCTTATCCAATCCTAAGGCATGGAATGTCTCCCCTCTATCTGGTCATCCTCTGCACTTCAATCGAGATTTTTAAGGTTTCCTCCATCTTGTGTGTTTTTGTTTCTGTTAATTCCTAAACTCGTTGTAGACTTCTTGCCCTTGTAAATGCTTTTTCTTTTTTAAATTGTTTTCCAGTGAGTTGTGGCTGGCATAAACAGGGAAATGCTATTGGTTTTTGTAAGTTGCTGTTATATCGGGCAAATTTTCTGAATTCTCTTATCAGTTCTAAAAGATTAAGGGGTTGATTTTGATTAGCTGGGTAAATCATTATGTAACCTCCATGACAATTTTAAGTCCTTTCTTTCAACCCTTATAACACTTCTGCAAAATAATCTGAAAACAAGATAAAAGGGAAAAAAATCTTCCAAATTCACTTTACAAACCAGTGCAGCATTAATTTAAAAAAAAGCACATACTAACCTCATTCATAAATGTACATGTAAACATTCTGAATAAATGTAATCAAATATAATCAGGAAGCACAATTAAAAACACACCATGAACAAGGTATTCCAAGCATGTAAAGAAATCACAATGTGTTTCCTCAATCAATATGTCAAAGAAGAAAATCATCTGATATTGAACATCTATCACTGATGCTAACTTAAGAGCTTAGTAAAATAGAAATGGATGGCTAGCTTCTTAGCATGATATATTAGACTAGAAACTCAGTCTTATTGTCAAAACATTTTCACTAAAATCAAGGAAGAAACAAGGATGTCCACTGTCATGATTTTTATTTAATACTTTTCTGGAAGGATTAACCATTGTAGTTGTCAATCAAAGCAATAAAAGCACAAAAAAACTGGAAAAAAGGAGGCAAAATTATCATTTTTATAGATGACATGGTTGTACGCATGAGAATAGTCTCATGAAACCACCTATTTCTCAACTAAAAAGAATTCTGGGAATCCTGATTCAGTCCACTGATAGAATCTGAAATTTGCCTAAAGGACTCAAGACCAGATGCCTCTATCCAAGAGTTGATTCCTGGGAAGGCCAGTGTTTGAAGTGCTTTATTCCATAAAAGGAAGACCAGCAGAGAAGAGGAAGGGGCCCACAAGGAGGGAGGAGGAGAGGAAGAGGGGCAGTACTGGGGAATGATATTGACCAAATTCAATCATTACATTGTGTGCATGTACAAATATGTAACACCGAATAACACTACTATGTATAATTATAATGCACTAATTAAAAGATGGAAAACTTAATGAAAAATAAATAAAGTGCCCTTTCCCACAAAAGTCTGAGGCTGTCCTTTGCTGAAGCCATGAACTCCGGTCTGCAGCTTATGGGGTCAGACTTCAGCGAGTTTAGAGTAAAACAAAGACTCTTTACAAATAACAGCTGTGGTTATGTTATTACTGAAATTTTTCAACTGTGAAAAGACTGAGGAGAATGCATAATAAGAATAAGGTCACTGACCAGAAAAAGTTGATTGTTTCATTTGTTGGTAGGTTGGTGAATGCAAAAATAGAGATTATAAGCCCATTCACCAGAAAAATTTTAAACAAATGCTTCTTAGGCTAATAATTAAGTCTACTAAAAAATCAGTGAATTTCAAGTCCACCTTTCAAAATTAAGTAATTTTTTTTTTTTTTGGTACTGGGGATTGATTGAATTCAGGGACCCTCAACCACTGAGCCACATCCCCAGCCCTATTATGTATTTTATTTAGAGACAGGGTCTCACTGAGTTGCTTAGCACCTCGCTTTTGCTGAGGCTGGCTTTGAACTTGTGATCCTCCTGCCTCAGTCTCCCAAGCCACTGGGATTACAGGTGTACCCCATCACACCCTGCTGAATGAGTATGTTTTTATTGAGAAAATTTCTTGAGTTAAACACATAAAATCCTTGGATATAGCATGTATATAATATACCAATAATATCAATTAAAGGAATTCAGTAAGCCTGGAGTAGTGCTTAGGGATCTCTATTTTTATGAAACTTGATGAGTCAGTCTGAGATCTGAGATGCATTGAGAGCTAGCTCTTCAACAATTACTTGACTCAAGCTTTTTTTTGTTTTTAAAGAAAAGAGTCTGTAGCCAGTTAACATTTTAAACAATATTTGAACTATATTTTTTCCACAATATCATCAGGCAAAACACCACTAAGAGTCATATAAAGAGAGGAAATTCAACAAAACAATTTTATTAGACTTTTAATCAGTGTCTTCCTTAACACTAAAACATATACAGAAAGCAAGTCACTGACCAATCTCCAGAGATTTCCTATAAGATAAAATTTCTGAAATGTTTATATTAATAACATCTTGCCTACACAAATTTAACCTAGGCACGACTGAGCATCTTTTCTGATTTGACAATTTATTCTACACAACTCATGAAACCTATTTATTTCCAGAATATTACTTTTTATAAGGTAAAAGAACAAATCTTTGTGATTTCCCAGGAACCCACGGGGAAATCTCAATGACTGCTCTAGGTGTGAAAAATACCCTACAATCTTTAGTTTATGTTCTTTTATACTTTGGACCTAATTTTGGGAAGGCAAAAATCAAAAACATTGTTTAGGGAAGATCTGGGCACTTGAGATTTGGGCAATCGATTAAGATAGGTAAGGCGATAGGTATGTGAGATGCAGTACTTGGTTGCCTATTGAATCAAAGTGACAACCAAACATTGAAAAATAAATACAATGGGTAACATGAATGGAAAGAACCTTCTCACTTTCATAAATAAGGAACTTTTTCCTCTTCCTCCTCCATCTTCTCCTCTTCCTTGTTCTACATCTCTACTACCTTCTTTACTTCCTGTCCATCATTTAAGGCAGAAGTCAACATGCAGAATGTGAACTCATTCAGGTCAATCACAGAATCTTGAGTTTTTAGGGTTTTTTTTTCTTTATTTGTTCTTTTCAGATATGCATGACAGTAGAATGTATTTTGACATATTTCACATACATGGAGTCTAATTCCCCATTCTGGTGGTCGTACATGATGTAGAGTTACACTGGTTGTGTATGCATATATGAACAGAGGAAAGTTATGTCCAATTCATTCTACTGTTTTTCTTATTTCTGTTCCCCTCCCTTCCCTTTATTCCCCTTTGTCTAATCCAAAATACTTAGTACTTCTATTCTTCCCTCTCCACTTCCCTTATTGTGTGTTAGCATCTGCATATCAGAGAGAACATTCAGCCTTTGTTTTTTTTTTGAGATTAGCTTATTTCACTTAGCATGATAGTTTCCAGTTCCATCTATTTGCTGGCAAATGCCATAATTTCATTTTTCTTTATGGCTGAGTAATATTCCAGTGTGTGTTTGTGTATGTGTGTGACATTTTCTTTATCCATTCATTTACTGAAAGGCACCTAAGCTAGGCTATTGTGAATTGATCTGCTATAAACATTGATGTGGCTGTGTTCCTGTAGTATGCTGATTTTAAGTCCGTTGGGTATAAACTGAAAAGTGGGATAACTGGGTCAAATGGTGGTTCCATTCCAAGTTTTCTGAAGAATCTCCATATGGCTTTCCAGAGTAGTTGCACCAATTTGCAAAATATTAGTGAACCTTTTTCCCCACATCCTCACCAACACTTGCATTCTTGATAGTTTCCATTCAATCACGGAATCTTTTCTTTTGAGGCAGATTACACAAAAAGAAGCTGGGTGACCATTTGTCCCAATTTCCACAGGACTGTACTGGTTTTAACACTTAAAAGTCCCAAATCCAGACAATCTCCATCACAGGCCAATCAGGAAGGTTGGCCACCCTAGAAAGAAGAGACAGTCAATTGTAGGTGAAGATGTTAATTAGTAAATCAAGGAAGCAAACACATCAAAATCGAGGAAAGTTTGTTAAAATGCGAACAGCTTAGTAACATACTACTGAGTTTTTCAAACAGTATTGTAGAAAAGTGTAAGTGGAATTTACTCTCCAAGTTCTGTCCTTGGCGATGCCCTTTTGTATGCCAATGATGTTTTAATTCAATATAGATCTTCATGGGAGGGCAAGTTGAATTCTAATTTTATGATAATATTAAAAAGTTATGTAAGATACTATACTGTACATTCATCATTGCCATCTTCAAAAACATAAATATTTTAAACATTTCTCAGTTTTGATTTTTATAGTAAACATAAATAGTTATGACCTCATAAATAAAAGCTCTTTGAAGTCCTTAATAATTAAATATGAAGAGGTCTGAAGAATTAAAAGAAAAACCCCAAGAACTTCTGCTTTCAGTATAAGCAAAATCATGTTCCAGTTGTATTTCCCTGGTCACTGCTGTTTGAGGGGAAGTTACAACCATTCATATTATGAATGTTGTATAAAAAAGTATAACTTTTTTTTTGGTATTAGGTATTGAATTCAGGGGCACTTGACCACTGAACCACATCTCCAGCACTATTTTGTATTTTATTTAGAAACAGGGTCTCACTGAGTTGCTTAGTGCCTCGCTTTTGCTAAGGCTGGCTTTGAACTTGATATCCTCCTGCATCAGCCTCCCAAGTTGCTGGGATTACAGGCTTGTGCCACAGTGCCCAGCTAAGTATAACTTTTAACTGAAGTAACAAACTCCTATTTAACAGAGAAAAATATGAAATGGATCAGAACTTTCTGTTACATTGAAGCATTTTAGTAACTTAACAAAGTTCACAATACAATCTTTTACATATGTATCCTTGTGCAGCAAAAATAAGGACTTTTCATTAACATGAACCATTGCTGTAGCTTCTTTAATAGCATATGAAAATAAGTAAACTTGTGCTTAATAATCTATGTGTCAATGTTATATTCTATTCAGAAAGCACCTAGATTCCCACTGATTGCAAATTAATTACTCTGTTATCAACTCAAGGTTTTAAGTTACCTAGAAATTTCGGAAATTATCTTAAAGCTGCCATTCTATGAAACACAATTATTGTTGAAATAAAAAGTTTGTCAGAATAATGATTTAATTTAACTGAACATAAATTTACATTTTGAATACTCTTAAACATTTTATAGGACTAATGTTAGTTTATTTGATCAGTAAAAATTTATTTAGGAAAAACACACCCAATAGAATAAACTGATTGCTTATATTATGTTTAATTGTGATAAATTAGGGAAGACAATTTGCTTTTATTAAGCTCACATTAGTAAATTACTCTTGTCTGCCAAACATTTACTTCAGTTATATAAATTTGGATTCTTAAAAGATTTCTGAGTTACCCTCAAGAAGAACAATGTTGGGCACATTTCTACAGCATATTAAAAATATTAGAAGTTTAATTATCCTATGTAATGGAGATTTTATATAGGGCATTTATTTTATAAACCAATCTATAAACCAATCAGGAAAAATTCCTTTAATTTAAAAGATTTTGAAACTATTTTATTTATACCTTCCAGAAGTAGGGACGTATGTACATACATTGAGGGGTATTATGGCTTAGATCTGAAGGGTCCTCAAAAGCTCACATTTTGAAGCCTTTGTCCCCAGCACAGCAGTGCTCAGAGGTAGAGCCTATGGAGATGATTGGATCACGAGGGCTCTGATCTGTCTGTGGACTGGTTCATTGTTGGTGTCGTGGCTTAAGGGACAATTGGAAGGTGGTGGAAATGTTAGGAGTTGGAGCCTAGTTGGAAGAAGAAGGTCTCTAGGCATATGCCCTTGAAAGGTGTGTTTTGTCCCTAGCACCTCTCTCTCTCTCTCTCTCTCTCTCCCACACACACCCCTCCCAGCCACCATGAGGTGAGCTGCTTTGTTCCACCCACACTCCCTGCCATGATATTCTGCCTCACCACAACAGAGGAATTGCAGAGTCAAGTGACTATGGACTGAAACCATGAACCAAAAGCAATTTTTCCTCCTTTTAAATCATTTATCTCAGGTATTTTGTTACAGCAACAGAAAACTGACTGTCAAAAGGGGCCATAGCCTCTCCAAGTTGCCGGTAGTTAGAGAACTTTAGCCTCAATTCTACAATTATCCTCTCAGATTCAGAGACACAAAAATTAAAAATTATTAAAAATCATCATTCCAGATATCAAAGACATGTCCTTTCTAATGGGCATGAATTCTTAAAATTGATTTGTATTTAGAAAAGATAAGCACAAACTAAATCTAAAAACCTAACAGACCAGATTTTCTGCCATCTTTCATTGATAAAGAATAGGTATCTATCATTGTCCTAAGTGGACAGACCATAATGCCAAGCTTCCAATCATCCCAATCTCCAAGGAGGTATTATTATCTATAAATGAACCAAAGCAAACTCAAAACAAAATATTAATCAAGAGGGGAAAAAAATAAACCAAGAGAATATTAGTTGGCAAAGATAAAGTTCTGTTTCCACTTGGGACTCACCTCTAAGAGCCAAGAAAAATATATTATCTGCTTAAGCTGATCATGAGGTGCACAGAGTTTACCTGAATTCATAGCTTACCTGGCTCTCTAAGGTGAATCGACTGTGCAACTCACAGGAACTCCAGAAGTGTTTACAGATAATTTAAAAAAAAAAAAAAAGGTAAAATTAGAGCTCTCATATAAAGTAAACTCTTGGCAAAGATTTTAAATTAACTCACTCATTAATAAGGAAACCAGTAAGATGTTACAATGGATTCAAATACAGGTCTGATTTATAGAGATTTGTATTTCTTACGGAACAGAACCTATTTGCATTGCTATTGTCAGGAATCATTTGCATAGCTATAAACCAAAAGCACCTGCCTTATGATCAGTTCCACAAATTAACTTCTGCTACAGAGATGGAAAATAGGAAAAGAAAGTCAAGGCAGAAAAAAACTTGAGTGGGTGGGCTAGACACATCCACCACTAATACTTGCTATCTATTTCAAAAATTGTCTTAAGTCTTTATAAAAGAATAAAGATGGTATACTTTCACAAAGCAGAAAAAGTAAAAGTAAAGACCACTGCAGAGGAATGACGGGGGAAATGAGAAAAGTGGTTGCATGGGAGGAAACGGGCAGAGTCAGAAAAGGAAGTGTCACAAAGGAGAATGGTACTGAGATCAATCCCCTCACCCACAGATCCTGAGAGACTCAGCATCTGAAGCACCCAAAGCCCCAGAAAGCAGGAGGAGGCTCAGAGCAGAGGGATCTATAAAAAAGAACAACTAGGACCTCAGATTTTCACCTCTATCTCACTGGGCTCCTGGGCTCAAGGACACCAAGCAGAACATAGCACCCCTGGGAATTGAGGTACAACCTAAACAGGACCCCTACAATGAGAGGATGAAGAGCTTCAGGATCCTGTCTTCAAGAAAAATGTCCTATTTCTATGTGCTTAATTCTACTTCAGTCTAGTGACAGTGGTTTTATAATACATTTGAGAGTTTGGAAAATAATATTGAAAGGTGTGTATGAAGCTCATAGAATTAAAAAACATTCAATAAGCTTGTACCTATAAAGGCTCCAGGGAAAACAGAGTTGACAGAAATGGAAATCTAATGACAGTTAATTATTCAGTTCAACTACAAATGACATTTAAGTAGTTGAAATGATATAAACACTGAATATTGACCTCACCAAAAATTGGATTTATGTATATATAGAGAGAGAAAGTAGGGGGGAGAGGGCCATGTAGATGAGGGAGGGGGAGAAGAGATGGTATGAATGCTAAATCTTCACTATTTTCAGAATCAATAGAAAGTGTCTAAAACTGATGTTATGAAGAAAAAAATGATACAAGCTCAGTATTTAGAAATGTGGAGGTTAAGTGTCAGAGAAACAGCTGAGAGACAAAAACAGGAGATTCTGGGAAGCAGGAACGTGGTGAGTCGTGGTGGGAAAAACAAACTTGGACTTCATTATAAACCTTGAAGCACTTCAATGGTTGTCATAAATGCATGCATTGTTTTGAGAAAAATAGAAAATATGAAGACATATGATAAATAGGCTCCAAAGCCACCAAGAAACCTGGGGAAATATTTCTAACACATATACAATGAGATTCATTTTATTAATATATAAAATGCTCTTTAAGTTAATAAAAAGACTAACAACTCAATTTAAAAATGAACAAAGGACATCAAAAGGTAACTCACAGAAAAATGAAAAAGGTTTCCAACTATTTGAAAATATGTTCAATATTTATAATAAAAGAAATGCACCCTCAACCAACAAAACATATAAACTTACCTGGTTGACAGATAGACTTAAGCCATTTTTTAGACCTTTATTTTATTTATTTGTATGTGGTGCTGAGGCTCAAACCTAGCACCTCACATGTACTAGGTGAGCACTCTGCTGCTGAGCCACAGCCCCAACCCATAGACTTAAGTCATTTTGATAATCCACAGGTTTGCCAGGAATGTGATATATATGTATATAAAGAGAGAGAGAGTAGGGGGGAGAGGGCCGATAATGATGTGCATATAGATGAGGGAGGGGGAGAAGAGATGGTAGTAACTCTCACACTGGGACAATCTACATGAGAAGCACTTGAATGCTTTTTCCTATATGGACAAAATGTTTATATGAAACAGGTTGAAGCAGCACTGTTTGTAATAACATATATTAGAAAACAACCCAAATGATCTCTATCTCAGAGCTGGCTAAATTTATCATGGTACTTGTACAGTGGGACACTATATAGCCATCAGAGAAGGAAGAAGCCCCTCCTGTATTGATAAGGAGAGTTTTCCAAGATGCATGAAATAAAAAGAAAAATGTGGATCCAAGTTTATCATTGCTGGGATCTGAATATGTCCCCTCAAATTCATGCGTTTGGAACTTAATCTCCAAAGCAACAATGTTGGGGGGCACCTTTTGAGAGGTATTTAGGTCATGAGAGCTCTGCCCTTTTGAATGGAGTAATGAGTTTATGAAGAACTTGCAGGAATGGGTTCCCACTCTTCTGCCCTTCCACCTTCCACCATGTGAGAATAAAGCAAGGTCTGACCAGATGCCAGCATCTTGATCTTGGATTTCTCATCCTGCAGGATTATGCTAGTATCAACTCATGTTCTTTATAGATTACCCAGTCTCAGCTATTCTGTTTTAGCAGCACAAAGCAAACTAAGACAGTTGTATTTTACTTTGGGAGTAAAAAGGCAAGAAGGAGACTGGCATGAAGGCACATATCTGTAATCCCAGCTACATGAGAGGCTGAGGCAGAAAGATCACAAGTCCAACACCAGCCTCAGTTATCTTAAAATAGAATAAAAAGAGCTGGGCATGTAGCTCAGTGGCAGAGTGCTTGCCTAGCATGTATTGTAGCATGAACTGGGTTCAATCCAGAGCACCAAAAAATAAAAAAGTCAAGAAGGAGATTATATCTTCATACTTAATTTTATTTGTAAATAAATTCTGGGAATATACATAAGAAATTAATATAAATGGCTTCTTGTTTAGCCATAGCCGTGGTAGGAACTGATCATAGGTGAACCAGACATTTCATTATATCTTTGAATATCACTTCAATTTGGAACAGTGTAAATATGTTCCCTAGTTAAAAGTGCAATAAAATAAGGATGAAATAGATCAGACATGATGAGTTGGAAATATTCACATGATGTTAGGTGACAATGTCAGCTATCCCTTAAGTCTGATGCAAGGAAAGATCAGTGGGCAGCAGTTTCCAGTGGCTGAGATCCAGAGCATTCCAGGAATCCTTGAAAGAGAATCAGGGACAGCATCTTTGGGACAAGGTGGTTTGGGTTGACCCCTGCCAGCTTACTACCTCCTCCTGACTTTTAGTAAGAGGGTGAGGGAGGATGGGAGGACAAGGGGATTGCAAAGGGCAAAGAAAAAGGTGTCTGATCTGCCTTCTCTCCTGTCCTGCCTTCTGGAAGCACAAGTGGAGATAGGTCACCATTCACTGCTACAAGACCCAGCACTCCCTAGCAGCATGATTCGCATGCACTGGAGGACCAGGCTTCCTTCCCACCGGGACTTCTGGTGCAGACAATCTGATAGCCCATGGCCGAGCTTTGTGAGCACTGAAGATCTGCATGGAGACCCCAGGAGCTTGGCATCTAGGTCCCACCTTGATCAGGCTCCAATGGCCTCCTAAGGGTGTCCATGGCTGGGTAGACAACCTGCCCAGCGCAGGGCAGTGCAACCAGGTACTCCTCACCAGCAACCCATCACTGGCACAAACACAGGGACACACTCCCCAGTGGCTGCCCTGAGGCTGCAGGGCATGAGAGTGGCCATGGCCAGGGTCATTACTTATACCTGTTCCTGAGGCCTGGCTCTCAGTAAGGGGCATCACCTGCAGGATGTGGAGCACTGAGGGGACCATTTCCTTCTCCTTTTAACACTGTCACTGACTCTGCCTTGCTCTCTCCTCAGCCCTGAGGCTCAGGGGAACACGGTGTTTGCTTGCCTGCTTTCTGGCTCCCTTAGCATTCATACCTTAGCATTCATAATGTGCTGCGTCAATGGTTCTCACACTTTGGTGGGTATCAGAATGACCTGGGAAGTGACAGGGTCCACAGATGCCCAGAATTGCTGACATAGCACAGAGCCTGTGAATCTTTGTGATTTATCAAAGTTAACAGGTGTTTCTGACTGGACCACATTGGAGAACCATGGCAGTAAACTCTTTTCAAACACTATCCAAATTAATCCTCAATACTTCCTGAAAAGACACATTAATCTTCATGCCAAAAAAAAAATGCCAAATAATCCAGATAGAAGAATTTCTGGGGTCTGATCCACCATTTTTTTACTGGCTGTGTAACCTTTGGGAAGACACTTAACCTCTCTGAGTCAAGATCGTCATTCTAACCAGGGGTCAGACCACTTATGGGAACCAAAACACTATATATCATAAAAGTTTTTGAATGGGCACATCTTCATGGATTTTAGCACACGAAATGGCATTTGATAAATGGTAGGAGAATACATAGACCAATACCTTATTGATCAACTCACCAACGTTTTCATTTAATTCGAAGTCAGGGAAAGAAGAATGGCTGCTAGCTCACAGCATCACTGGGAATCAAAGTCCCTCTGTCCTTTCTTCTCCAGAATACACAGAAAATTGGGGCTTTCCGCTGCAGAAAGTCCCTCCCTCACACTCAAGACAAGCAGTCCTCATCACAGGGGCATCTGAATATTCCTCGGGGACCACTGCCAGGCATCGGGATAAGGTCGGAGCAAAACAGAAAGCAGGCGTGATCTCAAAGAGAGGGAGGACAGGTAAACAGATTTGGCCTAACCTGGGATGTGTCAAGCATGCCTTGGGTCTGTTCCCGCTGGGTGGGATTCCAAGGGCATCCCAATCATCATTGGCGAGGAGGGGGCAGCACATTTGGAAAGTGCTTGGATTGACCCCCACCCGATCACCACCTCCTTCTGCTGCAGGACTGAGGAAGCTGTGTAACCTTTGGAGGTTACAGGCAAAGAAAGGAAGAAAATTGCCAAGGGTTCCTTCCTTCCTAGACCAAAGAATTTGATCTCTGGATCCCTGGGGGGAATGAGGATGTGTGGCTCCCTTGATCTCTTGCTCTGCCTTCTGGGAGCAAAAGTGGAGAAGGAGCACAATTTACATGAAAAACTAAATCAAAGCCCCTCCCAGGCCCTTTCCTCCAGGTAAAGACAATCTGATGGAGTACCTGGTTCCCACTGTGGGCACTTGCAGTTGGGCTGTACAAGGCACTGGGGCACTGCCCAAGGGAGGGAAGGATAGCGCCCTGCTGTGAAGGTAAGCAGCAGCCTGCAGAGGGCCTTTGGCCTACAAGGAGACTCCTCACCTTAAGAGGAAGGAGAACGGAGGATGGAGCTGGGTAGACCTGTGTAGAAATGGGCCTTGGAGAGGCTGTGTGCAGGTGGAGGAGTCCAGGAGACCAGCTACCAGCAGTCAGATGCTCCCAAAGACCACAAGCATGGCTTGGACCTCGTTTTAGTTAGCTTTTTCCTTTCTGTGACTAAAATACCTGACCAGCACGACTGGAGGAAAGGTTTATTTGAGGGCTCATGGTTTCAGAGGTCTCAGTCCATAGACAGCAGGCTCCATTCCTTGGGGCTTGAGGTGAGACAGAACATCGTGGCGGAAGAGTGTGGCAGAGGGCAGCAGCCCACATGATGATCAGAAAGCAGAGAGAAAGAGAGACACACACGTCACTTGCCAGAGACAAACATATACCCTAAACCCACGCCCCAATTCCCACCTCCTCCTGCCACACCCCACCACTTCAGTTACCACTCAGTTAATCCCTGTCGGGGGATTGGTTGGGTTAAGACTCTCACAACCCAATCATCTCTCCTCTGAACCTACCTGCATTGTTTCACACGTGAGCTTTGGAGGGAGACCTCATCTAAACCATAACAGACCTGTGCAGACTCACTCTTTGCTATCTGATGGGTCTCAGAACCAAGCTTCTAGAGAGATCCATCTGCCCTTTTTCCTGTGGTCTCCAGAAAGAACCTTGCGAGCTAGAAAGGTAGATAATGCTTGGTAACTTTTTCCAGGGTTAAAAGTCACCTGAGGCATTCTGCAAAGACTGAGGTAAGTAATTCAGACTTGGGTAAGTAAATTAGAAACGGAATCACTCAGGTATGTGGTTTGTTAGTATGGCTGGATACCCTTGGAGGCCTTGGGACAAAACTTTTAAGATGGGAATTCTGCCAATTTTAATTAATGGTCTTCCTTCCATGGAAGGTGTAGGGGACATTTATGGCTTATTGAGTGGCCGATACTTTTTCTCATCCACTGTCCATTAATCTCCACCCCCAGTACCACCCCCATCTCATAAACCCAGATCAGGGGTGGGAGAGCTGGCTGAAGCTGTTTTTGAAGACTTGTGTTTGAAGGCTTTTGAAGCTTAGTTCATATCCCCATATCCTAGCTACTATCTTGGAACAAATACATGTTATGTGCCAGAAACTCTGCTGAGAGTTTTATAATGCTTTTTATAAATTCTTTTGTCTATTTTAAATCTTACAATGACCCCGAGATTCAGTGTCCAGGGGTCCCCGCTGCCAGGAAGTGGTAAAACCTAGACTCAAAACTAGGCATGGCTGACTCCAAAACTTTAAGATTTTATATTTTTCTTTTCGTTTGTACTGGTTTCCTCTTCTATTTCTGTCACTCTAAAGCAGTAGTTCTCAAATTGTGGCAGCAGCAACATCTGGAAACTTAGGAATGTCACTTCTTGGACCCTACCCCAGATCCATTAAGTCAGGAACTCTAGGGTTGGAGCCCAGTAGCCTGTGTTCTGATTCACCCTCCAGACAACTCGGATGCTTGCCGGAGTTTGACAATCACTGCTCCAGAGAAGACTCTTAAATTTTTAAGATAATACTTAAAATTATATGTCTCACAAACATCTAGACAGTCAGAAGTGAGAGCCTCCTTATCACGTTTACTTCATCCCACAGCTAACTGCTCATGTGGGTGACACAGGACATTACTTTGAGTTGTTACTAAATCTTTTTCATATTAAAAATCAGCACTTTTTTATTTTGTTCATTTTTATGGAAGTATGTATGATTTGCATACAATAGAAAGGCACAGGTCTCAAGTGTAGAGTTTGAGTTGAGACAATTGTCATATAACCACCTTTCAATCAACCTATAAACATGTGCCCCTCCCCCCAAAAATGTCCCTTGTGACTTTTCATGGGCTACCTTTACCTTCGCACTTCAAACTCTGATCTAGTTTATACCATTGTAGATTAGACTCATTCTTTCCTAAAGTTTCATATAAATGAAACCATATAGTATACAATCCTTTGTGTCAAACTTCTTTCCCCAGGATCATGTCTGTGAGATCCATCTATGTCTTTATATTTAGTGTGAGAGTATTCATTTTTACTGCCAAGTAGTATTCCCTTGTGTAAATGTGGTATCAATTTATTGATTGAAGTCTGGGTTGTTTCCCAGATTGGAGCTATAATATCTAATATGAAATAGTAGATATATATATATATATATATATATATATATATATATATATATCCTCACACTTAAATGTTAGCCATCTGGGTTTAATCCTTGTTTGAAAGTATTTTCCCTGTTCATTTTAATGTAGTGAACCAGTGTTGCACTCCACCACAATTGAAAAGTCTGATATCAATCTGATTATTGCATTGTTCTTATATAGACATTTTGTGTTTTTCTTAAATTTGGAAGATTTTTTAAATTTCATTATTATTTTTCCTAAATTTTCACCTCTGAGAAAAATATTCTTGACTCTTCCATTTCACAAATTCTCTCTTCAGCAGTGTTCTATCAGCTGTTTAGACCATCTGTTACCTTTGTAATTTTAGAAACTATAGTTTTAACATCTGAAACTACTCCTTGATTAATTTCATACCATTATTTTACTTCTTTTTAAAGAGTTTAAGTGCTTCTAAAGTCCCTTTAGTCATTTAAACACACTTGGTTTATAGTCTGTATTTGTTCATTTTATTACCCAAAGCTCTCAGAAATCTTATTTAACTGCTAATTCTTGCTCTTGGTGAATTAGATTATACGTGTTTTATCATTTTGGATTATAAGCTCATATTCAACATGATATATTTATCACAGAGAATTCTGATTGATATTTCCTTCCAGACAGCTTTCACATTTACTTTGACTCAACATCCCATAGATATCAAAAGCCCAGGGCTTTTTATCTTAGAGTGTCCTTGGCTAGCCTGGAAGTATAAATTCAAACCTCAAGTCAGTATCAGAGCAGGGCAGAATTTTTTTTTAAACCCCTGTAGATATCAAGCTAAATAGATAAACTTTATTGTTGTCTCTGAGCACATTTGGACTAGTGAATGTGCTCACAGAAGGAGTGGCCCTTCCAGAGTTTGGGCTTTATGCAGGAATATAGGATTCAACCTCCTGCCTTACACAGGACCAGGGCCTCCTTTCTCCATGCCCATGAAAACCCACGTTCCTGACTTATTGCAATTGGCGACCCCTCCCTTATCTGCAGGGCTCTCCCCCTCAGGCCAGCTTTTCTTCCATTAATTTGGGGGAGACCTATGGTAAACTCTGTTGGTGGCAGGAGGGGTCATGTGGGTGCCCTTAAATTGAGCCTGGAGGGGAAGACCTACTTCTGCAATCCTGAAGCCTGAGCATGTAGTAGCTTTTGGGTGGACCTCAGAGGATGAATCCCCAAAGCTCCCTTTCTGTCCCGTCCTGTCTAGCTGCTTCAGTTCATTTCCCATCTGCCCCCCCTCCCTTGACCCCACCTTGACCTTTTGATAACAGCTGAGTCCTTTTTCACCGGGCCATCTTCCTGACTCCATTGTGTATTTGCTGAAAGATAAACATGTTGTTTTACATCCCTCAAAGCACACAGGCAGAGCCATTTACTTAGATTTCACAGCAGAAGGATACATGGGTTACAGCAAAATAGCCCCAGCAAAATGGCCTCTCTTTGGGGACTCGTGGTGTATCCAGTGCAGCCCACACTTCTTTCTGTGGAGCGTTGGACTGTCCTCATGTCCCAGAACAGGTGTCAGTGCTATAAACCAACCCATTATCTGATCTCCTGGGACAGCCAATTTGGAGAACATTCCTGAACCAACATTCCTGGCCCAAGTGCCAATTATGTACCCTCCTCCTGGGTTCAGGCCATTGCTGGCTTTCCTCGGGGGTCTTAAATAGAGTCACAATGCCCCTCTGCCTCCCATCCACCCTCCCTCCAGGTCTGGCTTGCTTCCAGCACGTTCATGTTTCCAGACAGGCTTTGCTCAAGGAACCCTGCTGCTTGCAAGTCCACACACACCATTCTGAGAAGCAAGGAGAGGAAGGCTCCTACTTCAGGTTCCAATCCTCTTTCCAAGCTGACCTAGCAAGCTGTGAAGGGAAGGGCTTTGGGACAGACAGGCCTGGGTTTGAATGCGGGCTCAATCACTTACAAGTCATTTTTGGACATGCGTTTTAATCTTCTGGAACCTTTCTTATCTGTAAGAGGAGGATGTTAAACATAATTCTGAGCTCTGGTGAGCTAAAACTAGGTGCAGTATGAATGCTGCTTGGCACAGAGTAGAGCAGAGAGGTGGGTTACGTCTTCCCAGTGCCACCAGCCTGGTCAGGAGTGCTGGCTACATGGCTGGCTGAGTTGATGGTGGCCTGTAGTGTATGTGGGTGGACACTGGGTATTTGTTTTCCTCAGGAACTGGATGGAGTGTTCTGTGTGGGGTCAGGGGCTCTGCAGGAGCCCAGCCAGCCAAAAATGAGCTGCTCCAGGCCCTGCATAAGGTGGAGGTCACTGGGACACACACATACGCCTGGCCACACTAGAACTTTGTGCCTGATTTGCTCACAGACCTGCTGAACTTTGCCAAGGAAAGGAAAGTTCCTTTGAGTTGTACATATGACCTTTGAATCGGTTATCTTCAGAGCCATAAACCTGGTCCACTAAGCTATAAAAACACCTCCTCTCAATACCTTCTCCCTGCAGCCTGCTCTTCGACCTTCTCCACACACTCACACCAGACCAGAGGCCGTCACCATGACGAGGGACCAGAATGGGACCTGGGAGATGGAGAGTAATGACAACTTTGAAGGCTACATGAAGGCCCTGGGTAAGAGGCAAGAGGGGGCAGGAGGGAAGGGGATGTGGGAGAGGACATCAGTCTGGCCCTCTGGACAGATCCAGAGACTTGTACGCAAATCCTCACTCCTCACTCCTTACAGCTGTGAAAAATTAGATAATTTGTGCAAATCCTCTGAGGTTCTATTTCCTTATTTGCAATCTGGGAATAATAATAAATAAGATTCCTTAGCACAGTGCCTGGCCCATAGAAAACACCCACACACAGACGATATGACCTAACTCGAAAGAAGAACCTGATTGCATCCTGCCTTGTGGTGGCCATCTTTTGATAACCATTTGGGTCTGACGTTATACACAAATGACCCCTGCTGGCTCTTTTGTCAGCCTTGTAAAGGACACTTAGCAAGCTTTCTCTGCCTAAAGAAAACCAGGCCCACAGAATGCTAGGAGAGGCTTTGTCACGTGGGTCAAACCACCCTCTGCTTATCTGGGCTACCTCTCAGTGTGCCCTGAGTTGACAATAGGGTGAGTCTCTTGGGGGCTGGCAGAAACACATACCCTATCCGGCTATGAGCAGGTGGGATCAGAGGCCCAATATGATGGGATATGATGGTGGGAGGTCTCTCCAAGAATGGGAATCATGGGTTTTTCTGTGCAGTTGAGTAAGTTCTAGCTTAATACATATGTTTACCATGCCAACAATTAAGGAAAGCTGGGATGCATTTCCTACTTGACAGAGCTTAGAGCTCTCAGGCATCACAATCATGTATGCAGTATTTGGGTGTCTCCATCTTTTAAGGCTTTGGACTGGTCTTTCTAATTCTCCTTAGTATTGAATACCTGTTGTCGCTTAGAGCTTCAGCCGAAAGCTTCCAGCACTGCATAACTTTCTTTTTCCTCTGGACTATCAGAATTTTCCCTCTACATATTTGGGCAGGCAGGGGTTGGGGGAGAGGAGGCAAAAACCCTCCTCTCAGGCTCTACCTGTCCCTGTTGCACAAGTGGCAGTAGAAGTGGAATTCTAAACCTATGCAGGGGTGGTTGATTTGGAGCATAGATCTATAATCCTGAACAATGCCATGCAGCTGAGGAAGCCAAGAGTGGTCACCCCAGGTGGGGCCGAGGACTCACTCTGTGACCTGAAACCAGTTTTTTACCCTTTCAGAACCTTCGTGTCCTCAGGTGCCAAATAGGGATAATAGTTCCAACCTTGTCTGTCTCTCTAGATGGGGTTGGGTGTGATGGTGTTTGGAACAATGGGAAGTACTGTAACAAGGGTTATTGGGAAGTTTCAGGGTCTCAGCCACATGGTGAATAAACTGGACTCACAGAATATCATCAGAAAGCACCTTTGTATCTTTTTCTGCTCTTTCCTGTGGAGACTTTAATTAGAAACCCTAGTCTCCACTTGTCCTATAGCTCTGCAAGTAAGCCCCTAGAGCCCAACTCTCCAGGCTTAAGGTGGGAGAATCTGTGGAGGGATGGGTTGCTGCAGGGTGTGCCAACAGCTCTGTCCAAGAAATCCTCCTCGAGAGCAGCCTTCCTTTGGACCTTTTGACACCAACATATATATGATGTGGATGAGGGCATCACGAGTCATGTATGCAGTATTTGGGTGTCTCCATCTTTTAAGGCTTTGGCCTGGTCTTTCTAATTCTCCTTAGTATTGAATACTTGTTGTCTCTTAGAGCTTCAGTCAAAACCTCCAATTGAACATCATATGACACTGATCTCATTCTAATGAGCAAACTCTTTGACCCCCCTGGTACCAGGGTCTCTTTAGCATCGAGGAGTAGCAGGCACCTTGCTGACTGGGGTGAATCCTGCAGGTGGTGGTACTAGTTAGACATGGAATGTGGACATGCTTGTAGCCTGATTAACCCAGCTGCCAAGAGCCCACAGGGTGTCAGAGCCTGAGGAACTTGTCCCATCTCGAGTCCAAGATGTTCTACACAGAAATCCTCAGCCAGAGTCATCATCCCACCCTTGAGACAGGGAACCTGATTTTCCTCTGGGTGGCAGGGACTGAAGACAGGTCTCTAGAGTCTCAGCCAGAAGCAGGTGAGGTGTGGCTGCCCCCTCAGTCCGACCTGCGAATAGCAGCTCAGCGGGTCTGTGCAGAGTCCTCCACAGCCTGGCTACCGGGAAGGCTTGCTGTCCCAACACTTAAGTCAACGAAGCTTGCCTTCCCTGCCCTTTGAGCACTAAGACACTTGGCATCTGGGAACACCATGTGTGGAGATCTTTGCAAATCCCCAGAAGTGTAAATCCCACTGGGTATGGCGTCATTCCCTACCTAAGAACTGTCACTTTCTTAGACCTTAGCCCCCAGTGCCAGGAAGTTGGCTTTCTCTGAGGCTCTGGTTGTTGGCTCAGTAGGGAGGTTCTGTAGAGATATGGGTCTGGGCAGCACACTAGCTTTGTCACTTTCCCAGTGACACTCCACACATTGGCTTCCTCCATGTGACTCAGCTGCCAGCCTCAGGAGAATGACACACCGTGGCAACCTTTGGGTTTGCCTTGAATTATCAAGTCATGAGGTCAAAGATCAAGAGCCACGGGTCAGACCATGGTACGTGTCTCCTCTCCTGCCTTCTTGGACACCTGGGCTCTAGGCTCTTTCCTGACATTGAGGCAAGCAGCTGGTGAAGTCTCTCATCCTGAGGAATTTGTGACATCCTGAGGTCCTCCTTCAGGTCAGATGGGGGAATAGGAGAAATGGGGACATTTTAAAGGGAAGGCCATAGAGGACGGGTACAAGGATGGATCCTAGTAATGTTAAAGAGCACTGGCGGAGAGTCTATTAGCTCTTCCCAGGAGGAGACTCTGGTGCCAGAGCTCTGGCAGCTATTTGTGGAAGGAGAGATGGATGTCACCTGAAGCAATGTTAGACCTGCTGTCTATTCACAGGGGGATCAAACTGGTGCAGATCATTATGTGACACTCATGCACAAATGGTGTTCTTGTTTTCTGCTACTGTGAAAAGCTGTCCCAAAATATAGTGGCTTGAAACAACCACAGACATCTTCTGTTACCTGTCACAGCTCTGGGGTTGAGAAGGCTCATCGTTATGGTTTTTGCTCACAGGCTCTGAATAAGTGCAATTGGACAATGGCCGAGGTTAGGGTCATCTCAGAGGCATCCTCATCCACATGTATGTCTGGTGGTTGGTGCTCGCTGGTGGCTGAGACCTCAGCTGGGTGAAGAACATGTGCCAACATCAACGTGTGGTCTCCCCGTGTGGCCTCTTCTCTAGCCAAAGAGAGAGGTGGTAGAAGTTGCTTGGCCTGCTGTGACCCAGCCTCAGAAACCAGCAAGTATCACTGCCACCAGATTCTACCAGTCTGAGTGTTGCAAGCCCTACCTGCTTTCAGAGGGAACCCTCAGTGGGAAGAACATCAAAGGGACGTTGGAAGAATGAGATGCATTTAAGAAGATAAAAATTGGTCATAGATAGGACAGTGGGTACCTTGGTCCCAAAAGGGCAAGAGTTACAAAGAACAATCGTAACAAGCCATGTGTGCAGGATGGTGGAGGGGGCATCAGTACAGGGGTCAGTGAAGGCTTCCCAAGTACTTCTGGGTGGGTTCTGAAGGAAGGAGAGGAATGCCCCGTGCAGAGATGGAGGCAGGCACGGCCCCATGGCCAAGTGCGAGGGCACAGGCCTGACAGACTAGAAGGGGCTGTTTTGCCAGAGCTAAAGAAGGGAGTGAAAGAAAAGTCTGAGATGGCAGGATGTTCAAGGTGGTCTATCACATCTGGACTTCATCCCTTAAGGACAGGCCCCTGGGAAGAAGTGCAACTGGACAGTGGCCGGGGCTGAGGTCATCATACTCACTCTGCCATCCCAGGAGGGACGAGACCAGAGGAGACTGTCAGAGAACTGGAGGGGTTGTTGCCCAGCCTTAGGAAGACAGGAGGAGCGGTGCTGAGAAGGGGAGGACATGGACATGCCCAGAGCAGAAAAGAGACTACATTTGGTGACTGGGTGGGAAACCATAAGGAAGGACTCAACCCAGAAATGAAAATCTTATACAACATAATTTATAACTTAATAGTGAAGATGGCGATGTATATTGGAAGTTGTGTGTCCTGAAATTACTTAATGTTAAATTTAGATGATCTTTTATTCCATAAATAAACAATTGGGGAAAACCCCATTTTTCTCTTAATTCACAAAAGGTCATCTGTATTTTGCACTTAAAGGAATAATCACAGACTTAAAAGGGCAGCACCTGTGGCAAGCAGTTCTGGTGGGTCTCTGGAACGCTCCACTAGGAAAGGAGTAGCCTTAGAGACCAAAGTCAGACAGCTCCCACCTCTGCCAGGAAAATTCCTGAACATCGCTATTGTGCAAAATTCTGTTCCAACGGGTTTTGCTGTGGTGGTGATGGTGGTGATGCTGGGGGCAGAACTTAGGACCTCACACTTGCCAGTCAAGTGCTGTACCACTGAACTGTACCCCACCCCGCAAATGTTCATGAGCCCTCCGTCTAGCACCAGCAGTGAGTGCAAGCACATATTATTTCCATGCCATGAAAATCCCTGTTGCTAGAGCTCTATATTCATTATTTAATTTAATTGATTCAGTTTTCCACAAATGTATTGAGCACCTGCGGCACATCAGGAAGTATTCTGGGCACTGGCCATAGAATGAGGACAGAGGTCCCTGTGCTCAGGGGGTTTACTTGCTGTGCAGGAGGCAGAGAGCAAGCAAACAGTTGAAGATGACTTTAGGTAGTGGTGAGTGATTTCAAGAAAATAAACAAGAATAATGGTATGGAGGGGGGTGAGTGGTCAGGGAAGGCCATCTGAGGAGGTGACAAAGCAGCCAGGTCTTGAAGCAGACAAGTGTCATTCCTGGCACAGGGTCACCAAGTGCCAAGGCTGTAGGGATGCTCAGGAAGCCACATCCACAGGAAGGTGAGTGTTGGGGAGTAGGAAGCAGGAGGAAGGTGAGGATGGGGGAAGGGTTAGAAAGGCAGGCAGAGGTCAGCCCAGTGACCCTAAGATGGGGAGATGGAACTGATCCTCTTTATATTCTGTGAGACTGCTCTGGGTACAGCATAGAGGATGAATCAGAGTCGAGCAAGACAGGAAGCAGGAAGGTCCACTCAGAGGTTGCTATGCTGCCAAGGAAGGACATAGTGATGGCCTGGCCTGGGGTGGTATCTGTGGAAGAAGAGGAGAAAGGACAGGTCCAGCATATAGTTTGGAGATGAACCTTAAGGGGGCTTGCAGATGAGAGTAAATGGAGGATTCAAAGATGACTCCCGGGTATGGAGCTGAGAACCAGGAAGATGGTGATCCCTTCCTGAAATGGAGAAGGCTGAGGAGCAAGTGGGCAGGGTCAGAGGCTGGTGGGGGGTGCGTTAGGAATTCTGTTTTGCAGACTTTGGTTTTAGATGCTCACTACACATCCAAGGAGAATATTGAACCTGGCATATTGACATAAGATCTCGAGCTCAGAGCAGAGTCAAGGATGGAGACAGAAGGGATGCTTTCCATTTTACAGGGTGAGGAATCTGAAGCCCAGAGAGGTGGAAAGACTTGCCTGGGGCCACATGTGGCTGGGAAATTGTCCTAGACAGGAGCCCTGTTTCTATCATCTAACACAAACTCTTTCCACAGCACGGGTCTAGGGCAGGGTACCAAGCATGTGGGGTAGGAGGGGAGGAGCTTCACTCTGACCAAAGCTTGTTAGGATGGAGGTATCAAAAGCAGGCAGACAGGATGCTCAGAGCACAAGAAGGTCACTCAGAATCCCTGGGTGAAAATGAATGAATGAACGAATGAATGAATGAACGTCTGATAGGATTAATCTGTTTGACATGGATTCCTGCTATTGCGGACAAATCAACAGAGTTATACACCTTGTCGAAGTCTTCACTTGGACCATGTGGTACCTGGTAGAACTTTCAAATGGAAAGTGCTGAGAGTTGGGAAAAGTCAGGTGGCAACAATAAGTGTGGTCGCTTCCTAATGACCTCCTTGCAGATGCTGGCTGCATGTCTACCCTAACACCCATCCCAGTGGTGAGCTCTAGACTATGACATAAGATCTTGAGCTCAAAGCAGAGTCAAAGATGGAGACAGAAGGGATGCTCCTGGTCACCCTGGGGTGACCCAGGGTGCAGGAGCAGGAGGCACACGGGGTCTCCAGCCCACCCCTGCTGTTCAGGAGGGAATGAGAGAAGGAGACAGGCAGGGGGCCAGTCTAATTCCTCCCTAAATGTGTTCTCTGGAGGAGGAAATGGTATGGAAAAAAAAGGAGAAGATTGCTCTTCCACTCTGCTTCTCACAATTGCCTAAAAGTGCCAATGATTTGAGAATTAAAGAGTCCAGGTTCGAAGCCCACGGAAGCTGAATGGTTCTCTTTGAGTGGTTCTCAGATCTCGTGTGATGAATACATGTGCATCTCTGCTCTTTAATTTACAAAGAGCAGCTGCCCTTTTAGCCTGCAACTTTAGATTTTTTTTTTCCACAAGCACCTTACAAAGCATTTTAATGTTTCGTAGCATACTCATATTTCAACGTTATGGCTTGTATTGTTCAAAATGCGGTTATGAAAAGTATGCTTTAATAAAATCACTTCGGTAGTGTTGTTTTTTTTCCTTCTTCTTCTGCCGCAGCTATAAGCCATATATATTATTCAGAAATAGCTTGCCTTTGGACCTTTCCTTCTGAAATAGAAATTCATTTCACCTGGTTATAAATCAGGCTCAGAGATACCTTTAATCCAGAAGAGCAGATAAAACATGCTTGATAACCCTGGTGTTAAAATACTATACCAGGAAAATAATTTCCTCTGCAAAGTTCAAAGAGAAACTGTTTTTGTGATCCGTGTGTGTGTGTGTGTGTGTGTGTGTGTGTTTTCTACAGCTGCAGTTAAACCCTTTTGATTATAAATATCCAACAACGAATCTACCAGCAGAATACTTGGCCCCCTTCCCTGGGGTGGAGCAGAGGTGACATGATTAACTGGCCTGTGCAAACACTAAAGGGTGGCCGGGAGGCCAAGCCATTTTTCAACACAGAGAAGACGTGATGCTTGATTCCATTTGCATAGAACCCCTAATAAGATTCCCCCCCCCACCCCCGGCACTGGTCAGGAAGATTGACTAGGGTTGGTGTTTACAGGGCCAAACCCGTTTTCTCAGCAATAGGCATTTTTAGCTGTGATCCACTTTTGCAGGCAACAAGGGACAAGCAATGATTTTTATTAGAGAGCTTTAGTTATGAATGACAAACAGACTGTGTTTGTAGGGAAACTGGTAGGAGCCCTGCTCTCTAGCTGGGTGACTCTGAACCCACCACTTAAATTCTCTGAGCCTCAATTTCCACATCCATAGAGCAGAAATAGACTCACTTGCTGGGGGACACTTCAGTTCTAAACTTCTCTGTAATTTCCGATTCTTCCTTAGTGTTTTGCCTGGAGCACTCCCCTTTATTTCATCTGGTTAATAGATGATTTCTGTTTATCCCCCCCCCCCACCTTCCTAACTGTGGCTGTAGCAACATGGTTTAGCACAGGTTGGACTTCAGCACAGAGGGCCAGAGCAGGAGATAACCGCTCAATCACAGTATAGAGGGAGGAAGCTGATCCAGGCAGGGAAATGTCCCACCAGGCTGGAGAAGGAGCCCACAGGAGAGGCTGTGATGATAGTGGGAGGAATCAGTCACTATTTGGACTGCTCCATGGAGTGGCAGGTGACTCTAGGGATGCACATACATGATGCATAAATATGAGAACGCTGCTCTGGATGAAATACTGCTATGATCCCTATTAGACTCAAAGAGTCAAGGTCAAGGGTAGAGACCAACGTGAAGACCCATGAGTTCCCTAATACTGCAAAAAGCATTTCACCATCTTGTTTACTAAATCGTCACCACAATAACCCCTTATTTTATCATGAGAAAATTGGTCCTCAAAAAGGGAAAATGACTTCTCTAAAGTCACATAGCTGGGGACTCAGGGATAAATCTATCCCTCACTCCTCATTCTTTTATACCAGTGGTACTAAACTTGGTGCATACAGAATCACCTGGAAGACTTATAAGAACAAGCAGAGCTCAACCCACAGAGCTTTTGGGACGGGTTGCAGAATTTTCTCTTTGACGTGTCCCAGAATTTGCACTTCTAACAGGTTCCCAGGTACCACTGCTGCTGCTAGCATCTTGAGAGCCACTGTCGTGGACCATGCTGCCTCCATTAGCCAATCCATGGTATCTCTTGAGCATCTACTGTGTTTGGTTCGGGGGGGGCGGGGGCGGTGCGGTACACAGAGCAAAGGGAGAGCACTGTCTTTGTCTTGGCAGAGGTGAGACTAAGGAAGACAGAATAATTGACCTCAAGAAAAAGTTCAGGAAGCCCCAGGTAGTGTCTCCTGGAGGTGAAACGGTGCAGCCTGGGCAGAGGGTGAGGAGGGCAGGACAGGCTGCAGGAGGCAAGGCTGGGGCCGGGCCTCATGAGATATGGGAAGCTGGGAGGACTGCAACAGGATTCAGGGAGCAAATGTTCAGAGAACATCGGGGAAAATGCAAAAGACTCTGAAGAAGCTGACCTGGGGGACCCCAGGCTTAGTAATGATGATTGTGAGGATGGCAGCTATCATTTGTGCAGCCACTGCCACCAATGCAAGCCACTGGGCAAAGATCTTCACTAACCCCATCAACTTTACCATAATCCTCACACAACCCAATGTGGTTACTAATAGCTCCACTATGGCTGCAGGGATCTGGATCTGAAGGCACTTGTCCAGCCATGGGACTAGAATTAGACACACAGACATCACCTGACTTGCTAGAGTGTATCTCTAGGATAGAAAGAGAGAGATCTGAGTTTGCATGTGACATATTAGCCTCTTGCTAGCCCCTCTCCCCCACGGATGTGTTTGTACTAACTAGAATATGGAAGGAATTCTTTAGTGGCTTTTAGGAATTCCAAGGGAGGATCCATTTTAAATAAGAAATACCTGGGGCTGGGGTTGTGGCTTAGTGGTAGAGCGCTTGCCCAGCACGTGTGAGGCCCTGGGTTTGATCCTCAGCACCAAAATAAATAAATAAATAAACAAACAAATAAATAAATAGAATAGAATAGAGGTATTAAATAAATAAACAAATACACAACATTTAAAATGAAAAGGAAAGAACTATCTGACCACTTGGTCCTGTCTAAAGAGAACCTCAGTGGTCTTGAAGGGAGAAAAATGGAACAGCACAATGGTTTTGGTGCCAAAGTGGATAAGATAAGAGGCTCATAAAAGGTCCTGTCAGTCCTTTCCATTTGGTGTTTTGTGAAATATTTGGAAGGCTGGATGTCCCACCACAGAGGGGCTCTGTGGCCACAGAAGATCATGGAAACCTGCCTCCTGTATCCCTCCTTGGAGTCACAGAGCATCTTTCTTATTTCAAAGGCTCTGTGATGCTTCTCAGTGCAGAAAACAGCTTTTCTTGGTTTTCATTCTTCATTTCCCAAACTGAGTTAATAATGAGTCCATTTATTGACCACTAAACTTCTCATAGAACTGAGATGAGGAACTCTGGGCTCTGCAGACACTGGCCGCCAGAAGCCTCCAAGGGCTCACAGCACAGGGTAGCAGAGAGAGCCTTTCTCTCACCCTGCGTCCCCTGCCCTGCAGGCTGTGTGGCTCTGATGTGCTCATATACCATTCCCTAAGCCACGGACTTGGAGCTAAATGAACTGTCAGAGCATGTACAGTGGGTGGAGGGTGATCGCTCCAGCTCTGACTTATTATAGAGCCTTCGGCCTAGAAAACAATTGCTTTTTGTTGGCAAGCAGCATGCAAGTGTCCTGCAAAACATAAACTGCCTCGAAGAGGGAGAGCTCATCCAGCTGCATCCAGAAATCCCTGGGTCTCCAGGGGAACTTTAACAAGAATCAGAAGGTAGTGCTACCTGGGGCAGTCATGGAAAGTGCACACATGACAGTGGTTTAACTGGGTCCTCCCAGCACTTTTGAAGTCCAGTTTGAACCTGGAAACAGACTGTCCTGGGTACAAATGCCATCTCTGTTGCTCCCACACTATAAAACCCAGGACAAACAACACAACTCCTCTGAGCCAGTTTCCTCATCGGTACAATGGACATAATACGAGTTAGTCAATTTTTCATCCCTGTGACCATAATACCTGAGAAGAACTCAGAGGAGGAAATTTCTATCTGGGGCTCACAGTTTCTGAAGTTCAGTCCATGGTGCACTGACTCCAATGCTCTGGGAGCAAGGTGAGACAGAAGAACATCAGAGGGGCATGGTGGAGGGACACTGCTCCATTCATGGCAGCCAGGAAGCAGAGAGAGAAGGGAAGGGGCTTCAGAGAGGATGCCCTCTTCCAGGGCATGCGCCCAGTAGCCCACCTGCTCTAGCCACGCACCAGCCTATAGTTACCCACCCCCCAGTTAGTCCATTCAAACTAGGATAGTCTGATGAGGGTTATAGCTCTCGTAATCTCATAATTTCGCCTCCTGTGTTAACATAAGAGCTTTTAGGGGACACCTCATATCTAAACCATAACATTCTACCCTTGAGCCCCCAAAATCTCTTGTCCATCTCACAATACAAAATGCATTTAGTCAATCTCCAAGAGTCCCATCATCTTAACAGTTCCAGCATTGCCCCAAAGGTCCAAGAAAGTCCAAAGTCTCATCTGAGACTCAAGGCAAATTCTTGGCTATGAGTCTCTGTAAAAATTAAAAACAAGTTGCAACAATCCAATAGACAATGGCACAGAGTAAACATTCCCATTCTAAAAGAGAGGAATAGAGGCATAAAAAGAAGGGATGGGACCAAAGCATGATAAAAAACCAGACGGTCCCCATAAATCTGCATACAGTATCTAAGACACATGGTGGCAAGATGTACTCTCCAAATGGCTGGAGCCATCCTGCCCCTTTGGTCTTGCTGGTCGCAGCACTCATGTTCTCTCTCCTCGTCTGGCTGTCTCCTCAGCCTTTGCAGCTTTCCTTGGCAGAAAGTACATATTATTAGTATCTCTTAATTCCTGGGGTATCTATCCTCAATTTGGCTTCAACTTCACAAATTCACTCATCACCATCTCAGAGATTCTGACACTGCTACACTTAGCCTGACCTTACAGGCCTTCCTTTGAAATATTGCTGGAAACATTCACAGCCCCTTAACTCCAGCATCCCACATTCTTACAGAACCAGCACCTTATAAATGATGCCAAGGCCTTCTGCATGATCAAGCAGTAGCTGGACCACCTGGGATCACAGCTGCACAGTTCTGAGTGCCTAGGTAGATGAGCATGGTGAAACCACTTTCAAGCCCTGCTGGGTGACCAGGATGACCCCATGATCTCTTCTTAAAGAAATTTTCCTTTCTACACCCTTGAGTCTGTAATGGGTGTCGTCTTGCAAATGCTGAGATGCCCTCAAGCCATCTTTCCTATATTCTCTGTGTTAAGTACTTAGCATCTCTTTAGTGACTATGATCTCTTCAACAACCACAAACTTTCTTGGCCTCAATTTTAAATAACATCCACTTATCTGGCCAAACTGAAAGTTTTAAAAATCCTTGGGCTCTGCCATCTGCTCTGAATTCTCACAGTAAACCTGGCTAAAAGCTGCCAGCAAAATCCATGCCACTGACTAAATGCTGTGGAGCCTTGAAGTTTTCTCTACTAGATTAATTAGTCCATTGCTTTTAAATTGAGCCTCACACAAAATCTCAGGACATGGGCAATACCTAGACAAGCTCTTTCCCAGATCATGACATGAATGGCCTCTAGTCCAATCCCAAAAGAGTCCTCGTTTTCCTCTGAAAACTCATGAGCACATTCTGCCTTCCTATTGGTATGCTGGTCTTCTGAGCTCCCAACAAAATTGCCCATTAAGCTCTGCTTACAACATTTTAAAGCTTTTTCAGCCTGAATTTTCAAACTTTTCCAAATTCTTCCCACAGACCATTTCCAAAGGCTTCTGGGCCACATAGAGAAGTTAGTCACAGCAACAACCCCGCTTCTTAGTACCAATTTGTGTATTAAGTCAGGTTTTTGTTGTTGTTGTTGTTTCTTTGTCACTATTACCTAAATACCTGACAAGTACAACTTAGAGAAAGAAATGCTTACTTTGGTTCAGAGATTCAGTCCATGGTGGACTAACTCCAGTGCTCTAGGTCAAAGGTGAGCAGAACATCATGGTGGAAGGGCATGGCAGAGGAGCGCTGCTCTGTTCATGGCAACCAGGAAGCAAAGAGAGAAGGGAAGTGGCCACAGGGGAGATGAATCCTTCCACAGCATGCCCTCAGTGACCCACCCTCTCCAGCCACACCCCACCTGCTTGTAGTTGCCCCAGTCATTTTATTCAAACTAGGATGGACTGATTATGTTGGCTCTCATAATCTAATAATCTCACCTCTTGCATTAATCCATGAGCTTTGGGCAGGGGGGACACCTCATATCCAAACCTCATATCCATAACAAAATATACTTAGCTTGTGGTTTTGTTTTAAGAATGAAGTTAGCAAGGTTTCCCAAAGGAGGTTCTATCATGGGGCACCATTTCTAGTAGACTTCAGCCAGGAGTTGGACTCAAAAAGTATGATAATTATCACCCCAAATATTACCAAGAGTCCACACAGCATGCCCTTCCTATTCACCTTACCTAAAATTTGGCTATATTTCACCATAAAATTAAATCTTTTTCATTGATGTATTGTAATTACACACAGCAGTGGGACTCATTATTACATATTCATACATGCACATTATTTAATTTCAGTCCCCAGTACCTACATAAAATCAGTTCCCTCTTTTATTTCCCCAACTCTCAACATGGTTACTCAAACTCAAAACTACTGTTTCTCCTCCCCACTGGGTCCCTCTGCACATCCATACCATTACCAAGCCCCTACGACTTCTGTTTCAGCTCTATATGTTTAGACAAGTCCTTGCCTTCCTCGATTTCCACTTCCTCACCTATAACATGATGAGGAGGTGCTTAAACAGTGACTTTCAATTTTTTTAAAACCATGGAGATCTTCCTCCAAACAACTTCTATGAGTAAGTCCAGGATTTAAAATCACTGGGCTTACCACCAGAAATTCTGGGCCTGGGGCAGGACCCAGAAATCTTCAACTTTTACATCTTCCTAGGTGGTCTTTCAGGGCAACTGTTTTGTGGACCCACTTTTGAATTATTAGACGTGACAAGTACTCCATAAATTGTGGGGAATAATTGGGTGAGCAAGACCCTGGCATTCAGGCACCCTCTCATGCCAACTTGAACCTATTTCTCTTTTCACCTTAAAATGCAGGTATGAATCTTTTTACCTCCCGAACTAGCTAATGTTACTCAACATTATTCCCTAAGATTCAAATCTGATTTTATACCATTGAGGGTCCAAAAGACTAACCCTGAGCAAATGTGATTCTATTGTGAGTTGTTAGCTTGGTGGTCCAGTTTGGTCTCACTGTGGTTCTTTGGAAGGAGTTAAGAGTGACCAGAAGAGTCTGAAAGGAAATGGGTGATAAAGGAACTAGGGAGACAGAGAGAGAGGGGAAGTGATGGTTGCCCATCATGGGAAGGGTTGCAGACATGTGAATTTTGCAAGCTCTCAGGAGCGCCCTGAACTGCTGATACCTGCTGGCCTCTCTCATGGGTGCAGCAGCACTGGTCCCTTACCAGACAGTGCACAATAAGGAGTTCAGTCACTTCCTACCCCAGACAGGGGGTGGGAATTCTGAGGAAAGCACTCAATACATTGGCACTATTCTTCTTCTTGAGACCATTCTTACCCCTGGAGGTTATGAAAGAATAAACCTCTCTGGGTTTTAAAAACCTTATAAGGGGATTTTTGGGAGCAGGGTGGGGGCAATGAAGATTTAGACTGGCATCCAAAGATTTGTGAAGAGTTCACAGGCATTAAGGGGGCTTAAATACTAATGTGCTGACATTCATAGCAGGGATAGGGACTTGGCAGCTTCAGAATTATCCTGTTTCTGGATCGGTTCCTCAGGACAATGATTTTTGGCTTGAGTGACACTGTGTACTCGGCAGAGGTCAGCCAGAAGGCGGACTCAGCACTGAACTTCTTCTCTAACATGCAAAGCTTAGGAAATTAAATGTGTCTATTCAAAAATAGATTTCTCCCTCTTACTAACTACTGCTAAGACATAGATACTACGTGGTTTACCACATCAAAGCAAAATAAACAATAGAGCTAGAATACACTGGCAAATCCTGGATCTTTGTTGAATCTGGATGATGAAAACATTGGGTTCCTTTTACTCTGATTTGTTCAAATTTTTTCACTAAAAAGCTGAATGATTATTAATCTTTTCCTTTAAAACACAAAAGAAAGTCTGAGAGCAAGCGCTTATTGTCTAGGATACACTTAAGACCATGCTGGGGGCAGGTAACTGGGACAGAGCCGCCTAGCTGGGGAAGCCTCAAACCGACTTTTAAAAAGTTTGTAACTGTCCCTCCCTGCTGTGGACATGCAGAAAAGTTTTCATCTTTACCCGTGATCAAGACTGGGGGTTTTCAAAGTAGTTTTTCTTCTAACCCATGAAATCTTTACAGTGGAAGCCCAAGGCATCAGAAAGCATTGAGTGCTGCCTTGGAATGGGTGGAGGTGCACGCGCCTGCGCAATGGGAGCCTCGAGGGGTGGGTGTGAGCGCGCCTGCGCAATGAGAGCCACGCCCCAGCTCAGGTTGAGCTTTGCCTGCCACCTCTCCCTCCCTTCGGGGCTCCTGAGGAGATGCCAAGAGGCTTCTCTGTTTTCCTGGCAATCGCCTGTGGTGCCCAGTCTGGCCAGATAGGCCAACTCTTGTTTCCCACCTGATCCCTGTCTCCTGGTCCTGAGTGTTTGGCCTTGTTAGAGAAATGAATGAGTGTGGCTGAGCGCATCCTAACCTCCACAACTCCCTTCGCCAACAGATATTGATTTTGCCACCCGCAAGATCGCAGTACGTCTGACTCAGACAAAGATCATCGAACAAAACGGCGATAACTTCAAGACGAAAACCAACAGCACGTTCCGCAACTACGACCTGGACTTCACTGTCGGGGTCGAGTTTGACGAGCACACAAAGGGCCTGGACGGCAGGCATGTTAAGGTACTGACGGGCCGGTGGCTCTCACTTGCACGCTCTTTGTGCAGAAACAGTTGGGCTTCGCAGTGGTAAAATGACAGAGAAAAACCTGGGAAGAAAAACCAGAATGGAATTATTGATGCTGGCAATGAGCAGTGATTGAAAACTGAGTAGAAGGGAGAGGCAGGTTCAGGAGAGATGAAAGGATTGCAACCTGTCCAGGATCGAAGGCAGCTTGCCCAGCCCCAGCCCCAGCCCCAGCCCCAGCCCCACATATGCATGAGCAGGCTGGCAGAGCAAAGGGGTCACGGTGGAGTGTCACAGGCAAGGGAAGTGGCTTTGGCCCACTGGGCAATGTGGCAGCCCTGCTCAGCTCCCATTCAAGCCATGGAGGAATGAGGCCTTAAGGCGCCAGATTTATATTTTCTTTTTCAAGAGATGTTGAAATTTCAAATATTTTTATATGAAATATCTTAATTGTAGATGATCCTAACTGGCTGAAAATTTTTTTTTCATCTAGAAAAATATGCAAATTAGTAACAACAACAACAAATCAGTAGACTACATGAAGTCAGGGTTTATATAGACCTGGTAAGTTTCGGAAATTTCTGACAGATTGGTGGCTTCTGTCCTATAATTGCCTTAACTCACAGGACAAAATCTGGGAAATCCTCTGTGCATCCAAAGGCCATGTTGCATGAACTACAGTAGTCCACCCTTATCAGAGATTTCGCTTTCCGTGGTTTTAGTTACCTACAGTCAAACGTCATGAATAGAAAATTCTAGAAATTAATAATTCATACGTTTTAAATTGCAAGCCATTCTGAGTAAGATGATGAACTCTCACACTGCCAGCTCCTTATTGTTTGGGATGTAAGTCATTTCTTTGTCTAACATATCTATACTGTATACGTTACCGAGGGCTAGTTAGTGACTTAGTAGCCCTGTTGGTCACACAGTATACATAGGAATCAGCACTATCCATGGTTCAGGCATCCACTGGAAGTCGTGGGACATACCCCCATAGATAAGGAGACTACTGTACTTGGATACTTAGGAACCCCAAAAGCAAGCAGAAAGCAACCCTTCAAACAGGACTGGGGAGAAATCCAGTCTCAGTCTTATTTAAGGACTCCCCCACCTATCATTAACTTCATAACGAGCCCTGATGATGACACGTCCAGGAGATAAGGAAGGTTCCCTGGCTTGTCATGTATCTTGGGTGCCATTGACTGTTCACTGTCTGTCTGGGCAGTTTATAGGAGGATAGAAATCTGGATATTTGTAGCATTCTTTCCCTCTGTGTCAGCTCAGCCACCAACCATCTGGCTCCCAAGCCGAGGAAGGTCAAGATTGAGTATTCTGTCCTGGGTATGTATGTCCTCATCCCCAACAAGAGATAGCCCCAGTGAAGAAGGAGCCTTCCACCCTGCTTTTACCTTTAGCCATGAGCTCTTTTGAAGTCTCTCCCAAAGCAAGGGACATAAGCTCTGGCCCCTCTCCTGGGGTGGGAGGAACAGCTGTGGCCTCTGGTGCTGACTCTAAAGCCAAGAGAGCAGGACACATTTCTCAGACCATCCTGCAACATTGATAATCTCAGCCATCAGGCTGAATTATATTTAATGCTCCTTACAAAGGAAAAGGGTGGGACAAAAGCATTTTGGAAATTCTTCTATCAGAGCAGTTCTGGCATAAGAGAGCGGGCACCCTGGAACGTCCCTTGTCCTTGAGGCATGATGGACTGAGGTGATTCTGAACTATGGTGAAAAGCCACTCATCAGACACCACCACGGATAGGAAAATTTGTCTTGGAATTTTTGCATCAGTCTGCTGTTCCAAACTAATCAGTTCAAAAGGATTCCATTTCCCTCACCTATCAGTTGAGGGCATGGGTTCTTGAAATCTGACTTGTCCTCTCTGACCTGACCCATTCTTTACCAGAGATGGTAGCGAACTCACTCTTCCTGAAATAAATGATGCCCTTCCCGCCTCCCCTGACCTTTAAAGGACCCAACCGTCAATACCTGCACATCTTCTCCCCTCCACTTTCCATTCTCCTTCCTCTTTTTATCAGAAGGTTACCCTGAAGAGAGGGAGAAACCTCTTTTCCACTGCTTGTCTCCTCTTTCCCTGTGGCAGAAAGCCAGGGGTAAAACACACACACACACACACACACACACACACACACACACACACGAGACTGGTGGGAAGAGATATATCACCTCCAGTTGGATGAAGGTCTATTCCCATGAGAACCACGGCACGGGGCAGCTGCCCATGGGACCACTCACTTCCCATGACTAGACTGGAACCATGCAGCTGGAAGGGGATGCCAGGGTGGGCAAGTCAGTTTAACTCAGGTGTCATGGCCAAGGGCACACCTGAGCTGTGTGTGTGTGTGTGTGTGTGTGTGTGTGCATTTGTGCAGGGAGTGTAATACTGGTAATCCTCGTGCTCATGTTCTCCAGGGCTCTGCTTCTCGACTCCTTGGTCACCCTCAGGAATCCTCTGGAAAACACCCCACTTATTGTCTTGAAGGATAGATGTGTGTGGTTGATGGCAGGGGCCCTAGAGGCCCTGAGATGCCCAGTTCTGTGCCAGCCCAGAGTAGGAGCAATGAAGCCTGACCTGTAATGGGATTGCCTCTTCTCTAAGGGGCCGGAGATCCCTCCTCCTTTCCTGTGGGTCATAGAGATTCCTAACTTCCCACTCTGACTTCTTTCTAAGAGAGTTTAAAGCCTTTTTTCAAAAATACACAAGCCACCTCAAAAGAAATAAAATATAAAGAAGTAATCCATATCCATGAATGAAAAATGGGGTCTCAAGCAGTTATGAGAAGACATCAAGTGCTGATTCATGCTCAGTGTGGATGAGCTTGGAAAACATGCCGAGTGAGAGAAGCCACATGTCAGAGGCCATGTGTTGTATGACTTCTGCAAAAATATCCAGGATAGGCCAATTCATAGTCAGGAAGTGGAGGGTGGAGGGCATGGGGGCTGTGACTGCTCATAGTACAAAATTTCTCTTGGGGTGATAAAAATGTTCTGGGCTCAGACAGTGATAATGACCCAACCTTGTGAGTTTGCAAAAACCTTCTGAATTGTTTACTTGAAAATGGTGAGTTTTGTGGTTTGGGAATTATATCTCAACAAAAAATAATAAGCAGTCAGAGTTGGAGCAGGCAGTAAGGGCTGGAAGAGTGGTATGGACAACAGCAGCTATGGCCAACAGTGCCCAGGAGGAGAGGGGAGGACCCCAAGGAGGGGCAAAGCTGCCTCCTCAGGAGGGTGGCACTGGGGACTGCAAGGGGGCGGGCCCTGCATGTGGTGGGAGGGACACCAGCCTTGTGGAGCATGTTAGTAGCCTCCTTCAATGCTCTCAGAGATGTCACTTTCCTTTTTAAAAGGACTTATTGGGAAGTGATTCAAATTTACAGAAAAGTCACAAGAATACAGCAAAGACCGCCTGTCTACTCTTCACCAGGAGATCACCCATTCGCTTTATCATTAGCACCTGTTCCCTTCCCCAACATACACACTGGTTTCTGAAAGATGCATTTCCCCTAAATAATTCAGTATGCACTTCCAAAAAAATCAGGATATTCTCTTCTGTATCCACAGTACAGGTATCAACTTCTGCAAATTGAACATTGATACACTACCTGTATCTCACTAAGGGAAAGGGCTGTTTTGAATGTCAGCCTTGGACGCTGTGAGAGGGAACATCACAGTGGGGCTCAGCTTCTCTCTTTTACTCTATGCAAACCTGCTCATCCCTGGGGCTCCTCCCTCCTCATCCTCTTCCTCAGAAGCAACCGCTTTGCTCACTTACATCCACTTCCTTCCTCAGCCTCAGGATATTTGAGAACCTTTGAGTCTGTTCCTTAAACCTCCTCTGACACAGGGAGGAGGGCTCCAACCAAAAGCACACTGAGTTGGAGACTTTTTAGTTCAGTTGACCTTGCTCTTCATGCTGCTTCTCCTTGTCTATTTTGTGAAGGAATAAGTCTATCATATGGTAAGTATCTCCACGATTCCTTGGAAACCAATTTACTTTAGGGTCAGAATAACTTCTCATCTTGCTGCCCAATATGAATTATTGAAATAAAATATTAGGACAGGTCCACTTGGGCTAACTTTTTTTTATTTCCTTCCATATACCATAAAATTTGCTGAGCCCCTAGTATACGCCAGGCATCTGTCAGGAGTTAGAAAATTATGAATCAGATTCCCCCTTCCTGTCTTCGGGGTCTTGAACTCAATGGGGAAGATGGTCAAATCGATGGACGGTGACCATACCTTGTCCATCTTGATGGTCATTGTGCACTGTTTGGGGACCTTCTTTAAGACGAGGGGGCAAGTGGATTTATCTCAAAATCAACTGTAAAACCTATCCAGCAATGCAGGTCACTGTGCTGAGTGTGGTGTTGCAGAAGTGCACAACAATGTAGCCTTTCTGTCATGGGGCTTTCTGCCTATTGAGAGAGATGGGCATCAACTCAACCAATGTGTATTAGCGACCATCAGGTGTGAGGCCATACAGGAGGAGGGAGAGTGGAAGACAAGAGTTTTATGTCATCTATTTGGGAGAGATCTCCAAGTCCTAGACCAATGATGGACAACAGCAAATGAGTATTCCAGAGATTTCTCCCTCCCTGAAGATTGAAGACAGCAGCCTGTGACTAGAACTTCTCTAAGACCTTGGAAGATGTGAAGCCTTGAGGGAAAAGGAGACTTGCTTTCCCTTTAGAAAATATGTAGAATTTTCTTTTCAAATTTGTTTTGGGAATAGTAATGCATGCAAAAATCTAAATTTCCTTCCTTGGCCCCCTGGCTCAGTCCTTCCTTAAGGAAAATCACCATTAAGGGCTTCTTTTACCTCCTTGCAGGGAACACATACAAACATCTCCGTGCAGGCTTCCCACCCCACCCCCTTGTTTCATGCACGGGCTCTGCACCTGGCTTTTTTTTTTTTTTTAATTTAGACAATATGCTGTGGCTGTGTTCTTTCATTGGCTGCCTAGCAGGGAAGAACCACACCATATTTAACCAGCCACGCTCTGACAGAATTTATGAAGCTTCCAGTCCTTTGCTGTAACAAACAATGCTTCAACGCACTGGGGAGGAAAATGGGGAGGAATAAAATTGTACATAAAGTATATAATATGGTCAAGGTCAAATATTATTTTAGAAATAGGGAGATTTAACAATCTGTAGAAAACAGATTTGTGCCGAAAAAAAACAGACTTGAATGCACAAGATAGTGGGGAAAAAAAATCAAGAACCCACAGGTCAGTTTATCACCAACTGGGTTACAAGATAGAGAAAAAAGTAAACGTCTGGCCTGTAGCATAATATTGCTCATAGAGGTATAAGATGGCTCACGCATACTTACAAAAAAACCAACTAGCATCAGGGTCATTCCCAAGGACAAAAGACAGCAGGTGCATAAGCAGGTGTACTCTAGTCACAGAGGCAGGTGACCCTGGAGGACCACCTGGGGGAATGGGGGTGTGCAGATGGTATTAGGAAGGAAAGTGGAGAACAGAAGGAAGAATTTGGAGGGTGTATAATTGTAAATCTGTGCACAGGGGTGGGAGTGCTCTGGGGTTCCAACAGGCCTTGCTGGTCAGCTCAGCTTGGTGTCCATCATGAGTTCTACTGTTGTCCCTGAGCTACTGACCAGTTGGCCTCATTGCCTGGAGGGAACCAAGGACCAGTCATATGGTTCTAGATAAAAACACTGGCAAGAGAGCCATGAAGGTACCTCCCTGATTAATTAAGGAGTTTCTCTGCCTCCGTTTACATTCTACAGAGGACAGTCCTGGCAAAGTGACTCCTGTAGGAAAAATTCCCAGAAGTAGAATTTCTAAAAGATAATATGCAATTTTGTATTTTGAAGGGGAATATAAAATTGCCCTCTGAAAAAGTTTCTATTCCCACCTGCCAGGTATGAGGGTACCTGCTTCTCCACGTTCCCTTCCAACTCAGTGTGTTAGCAAAAATCTTTGTCTTTGACCACAGGATGAATTGTATCTGAAAAACAGTCTTATTAGCATTTGTCTTATTGAGAGTGAGGTTGAATATATTTTTCTTACGTTGAAAAGTCATCTGTTAGGGTTTTTTTTTTCCCCCCTGGTACACTGTTGGTGGCCTTTGTAGACATGAACTATTAGGTTGGCAATCTTTTTCTTATTGACTTACAGCAGCGCTTTATATATAAGGAAATCAGGTCTTTGGTGCGACACTATAGTTCTTTTTCTTGGTTTGTTATTTATCTGTTGACTTTGAGGAATTTCCCCCTTCCAAGAATTTTACGTTGTTAACCATCAAATTTGTCATCTTTTCCCCGCTGGCCTGAAATGCTATCTTTACTATATGATAAAATGGTAGCATAAAATTCTTTAAAAGAGAACAGAGGGAGCCTGGGTCAGTCGGTTTAGCTGGAATGGGGGGTGTGTGTGGAAAATGAGATTGGGAGGAACTTGGCTGGCTGAGTGCCAGCAGGAGCCGGGCAATGGCTGCAGGGATTGTAGCTACAGCTTTTGGCATATTCAGTCTCTCAAGACCTCACATGTGATTTGCCTGGGAATCTGTCATTGCAGACGCTCATCACCTGGGAAGGCGATGTCCTCGTGGCTGTGCAGAAGGGGGAGAAACCGAATCGTGGCTGGAGGCAATGGATAGAGGGGGACAAGTTGCACTTGGTAAGTCCTGAGGTCTGCCCAGCTCCTTCCACTCTGCCTACACGAACTCCCGTGGCCACCTGGCCAGGGGCTTTGACAAGAAAAATGGCTCTGTGCTCCTCCCCTGAGCTCCAGCCAAATGTATGTGGTCATATAGTTAGAAAGTCATTGCCATCTGGCTCAGGGGACTCCAGGAAGAAAATCTATATGGCTGTTTCTGTGAACGACCGCAATTAAAAAGCAAGTTGAAAATGCTGAGTTAGGAAGCCAAGATCCAAGGAGAAATGCAGGGAACCTGTTAAAGACCAACCAAGGAGAAATGCGAGCCACAGAATTAAAATGCCCTGGAGGAGGGCAGGACCAGGCCTTCTCTCAATGACCATGGGATGGCTTGTGGAAGGGGGAGCTTGGGCCTGGGCTGCCCCAGGCACTGACCTCCCATCATGAGGTATGTCTGCCTGACCCCCAAATACTTCAGATTAATTTGGCACTAGAACAGAATAGTAGGAACAATGGCCGGTATCTTCAAATAAACTATCTGGACAGCTTAATTTTTCATTCTTCAATCTTGAAGGCAATTTGTAAGCCCAGCATTCAAATGCTGAAAAATGTTTCCCTCCTTCATGAATCTGTTAAATCAATGTCTGCTCATTCATTCTCCTATGGAGCTGTTTGGTTTTGGGTTGTTTTTTTTTTTGGGGGGGGGGTGCGGGTTAGTGCTGCAGATTGAACCCAGGGCCTTGTGCATGCGAGGCAAGCACTCTCCCAACTGAACTCTATCCCGAGCCCAGGCAGGTCATTGGCTCCAGTGTCAGTATCCAGGTCACCATGGTGCCCTTCAGAGCCAGGCTTGCTTCACCGGAGGTCTTTATTTCAGAGGCAGTGTCAGCTGATGATATATGGAAAGCATTCTCTGTGTTTTCTACTGACAGTTTTCCCTACCTGCACTGGTTTATATGATGGATTTTTTTAATTGTAGTACCATCCCAGTGGTACCTGGGGCTGAGACAACAGATCTATTGCCAACTGCAAAGAGCATGGTAGTCTTCCCCACATTCTTTTTTCCTCCTTCTTCAAAGATCAGTGAGGGGCAGATAAGATCTGGGGCTCTCTCTATTTGGATGAAAAGCAGTACCTGGTCAGCCGAAGGGCTAGACCTGGAGGAACCATGCTGCAGCTCACTGTGCCCCTGCCAGGCACTAGTATGATCACCAGAGCCCAGAAAGCTCACAGAATGGAAGGGCAGCTCATCCTCCCCAGTCCTGGCCTTTCTAACACTTTTGCATACTGGATCCTTCCTCTCCTTGTGACTCCACTACCATTTATAAATTAAGCCATGTTGCTTTAATCATGGGAGCAGGAAAAATCCCGCCCAAGAGGGTCATTTCTTTACATTTTTCATTTTTATAGTTGTTCAAGCTCAATTCGAGTGTCAAAAATCAAATTACTGCTATCTGCAGGGCATGCCGGTAGATTGGGTCTGAGGAATGCACTTTGCCCCAAATGACTAAGTGTCCTCTTTATTCCAACCCCCAATCCCTACCCCAGATACCACAAAGGCCAGGTGCTGGGTAACTGGAAATCCTGGCTTATTAGCCACTCATCCACTTTCTGACATTTGCAGGAGCTGACCTGTGGTGACCAGGTGTGCCATCAAGTGTTCAAAAAGAAGTGATGGGGCATGGGACGCCTGCCAAGATGTAGAGTTCTCTACGGCTTCAGGAAGCAGCATGGGGACCCTCTCACTCCTGATGGAGCCCCACTAAGGTCCCTGGATGCGTTTTAAACAGAACGAGTGTAATAGTGACAAGCATATTCTTCCCCATTTGAAACCTGGCATTATTAAATGGAAAAACAAAACTCACTCCCAGGATTTGAAACCCTTTATATCTATCTCCCTTTATTTCTAGATGGGTCAGTTTTGCCCACAGGCAAAGGAAGTCACTGCCAGTGTGATTTTTTTTTTTTTTTTGGCATGGCTTTACCATTAGTTGATTTCATTTCGTTTATTTGTGTTTGTGTGTGTGTTGTTGTTGTTGTTTCTTTTTTTTATTAGTTGGTCTGTGGGAGTGGCAGCAGAGGACTTTTTTACTGAGAAACATTCTCTGGCCAGCACGATATCTCCTACTCTTTCTTAAACATCCCCCATTTGAGAGACACCCCTTTGGATATAGCACATTAGTTCTCAAACATTCTGTTTTATATACACACGCCTTCCAGCCTGCACCTTGCCCTGAGCAGACCACACAAAGATGCTCCAGAAGCCCAGCAGGTCTGGGGTGCCAGCTGTTCTGGGCCCTTTGCACTTGGTCCCTGTATCCCAGAGTGCACATCCATCCAACCTCATTATGTTTTCTCCACAGCGCCCCCCTGCAGGGCACTGTAGGCATTGCACCAAGAGGCCTGAGTTCAAGTCAGGCTGTTCCACTTATTAGCTGGGCCAGGGGAGCGGTGGGCGGCATGGACATATCCTTTGGCTTTTCTGTCCTCATTTTCCTCTTCTATTAATGGAGAATACAAAAATAGCATCTCCTTCACTGGGCCACTCTGACAACTAAGCAAGTTAATAGGCATAACACTTGCAATGGGGCCAGGCACAAGGTAAGGACTTGGTCCCCGCTGGCTCGGACGCTCCTGCTGAGCTGCTCCCCTGGGTCCTGGCCAGGGGATGCTCAGTGGTGATGGGTCAACACTGCTGAAGACTCCTGGTGCCTTCAGAACCTTAGGCTTATTGCTGTGGGCAGAATCGTCTTTCCCTGCAGGATACACAAAGGGAATCATGCACCTGGAAGGACCGAGGGCCCTGGGCCCATGGGATCAAGACCATCTCCTTCATCCTGCTGGAAAGAACCCAGAATCCCACCTGAGGCAAGCTTTTCCTTGGAGATGCTCTTAGGTTTAACCGAAGAGATAGAGCACCTGGTATTAGCAGACTATGGAATAATTTGAATGATCATATTTTTTTTCAATGATCTTGGGCATCCTGGGGCTAGGGAAGGATAGGAAAGCTAAAATCCAGCCATGTGGTCCAGGGCCAGCCTTGGCTCAAGCCTGTGACCTGGCGGCCATGCAATGGGCCTCTGGTAGCTTGTGCCTCCCCACGACCATGCCACGTACCTGCAACAAGAAGCCAGGAAAGTGCCTATCTGGAGCTTTCTGCTGGCTGGGGAGCCATGTGAGGGACATAGTGCTCCCGCAGGAGCCCTATGAGTCAAGTCAGTGAGAGGTTCTAGGGAGGCAGGTAAGCCTCCAAGCAGATGCAGGCCCTGCCCCAGGGAAGACAGGAGTGAATGAACAGACTGTCATGAATGCTCTGTCCCTACTTTATCAGAGCTTCCCCAGACAATGCCCCTCCAGTCTTGCCCTTGCTCGCTGCAACCTCAAAGGACCTCTTCTTTGTCCCTATTGAATGACATAGTGTCTGAAGCCCACTGGAATCTAGCTATAAAATGTTCTGTGCAGGGAAGGGATTTTTGATCCTGGATTCTGCAAATTGTATTCTAGTGGCTGTTAGTCACCCAAGATTTTGTGAAAAGGCCCATGGTCATATGTGGGGAATTATATTCCCTTCCTAAAAATTCATAGAGAACATTAGCATTTTTAAAGGCACCGAAAAGTTCTGCAGCAATGGAGTCTAGGCTCTTAAACCACAGGCCCCCTCCACCCAACAGAGTGTTGCTCCACAGAAGAACTGTTCGAAGCACTAGTAGCACTGTATTAGAAGCACTGTGCTCATTCCCTAAATATGGAGACCTCTTTTCAATGACAGAAAACAAACAATATAATTTAAAACTCTCATTTTCCAAATGGAATAGTCCCAGCATGTTTTTCCTATTTGTGAAGAGTAACTGAGTGTGTTAGTTTACGTGTGTGGCAGAAGACTGATACTAACAGTATTCATTCTACTGATCATTCTTTTTTAAAATCAGATGCATCTGAACTTGAAGAAGTAAAATTTGCAGTCCCATTTCAAAGCCAGGACAGATGTTTTGGGCTATGGCTTCTCTTACATTCCTGCACCCACAAGCCTTGTTCCCTGCCTCCTGTTTCTGGTTCCTCAGCTTATTCCAAAACCAAATCATGGCAGGACTGCTTCACCCCTGCCCCAAACAGCTTCTCTGGAGCACAGTGGAGGATTGCCTTTTGAAACCCACTAGGACTTGTCCTGGGGAGGGGAGGCCAGAGGGAAGGACTCTCAGAACCTCAGAACCCCAGGGAGGGTCATGACCAGGTTGCAGTTAGCTATAAAGCATGCAGGCCTGGTCCTGAAAAGTTAAAGAAAACCTGTCCCATGCAAATCCCAGCTCATAAACAACATTGCAAACTGGCTGGAGCACGGGTTTTGGCCTCACCCCTTGGTTCAAATGTGGACCCCGCGACCCTCCAGCTGTGTGGTTAAATGCAGTTACCTCCCCTCTCGAAGCCTCCGTTTCCTCATCTGTAAAATGAGGACTATAGAAACTGCTTCAGGGGACAATAAGGGTTGAGTAAGATCCTACCATAGCCCCAGAAACAAGTCAGTTACACACACACACACACACCTCCAATGTCACATATTTATACATACTGGTGTGACAAGGTAGTAATTTCCTTCATTAAAAACCTCCATGCCTCCTCAAAGCTTTACACTGGGGTCCCTTACCAAAGGTGTTTTCAAGCCTGAAGATCTCCAGAGGACTTGTTCAAACCAGATTCCTTTTCTGTCCCCTCCCAGATTCTGGTTCTGTAGGCAGGGTCAAGACCTGGGCGTCTGAACTCTTTCCAGGACCCATGTGAGTCTGCTGCAGGCGCTGGGCACCCCTGCCTCACGGATCGTGTTCGACATGGATCCGCCCACATCCACACAGGCACCTCCTCAGGCAGAAGCCATCTCCACGGGCAGGTGAAGGTGGCCAGTGGTCAGGGCCTATGAGCTCCTCGCCATCTTTCTGCTGATGCACATAAGGCTCCACTGGGTCCTGTAAGGAGGGAGCAGCTTTGTGATGGGGAGGTGTGTAGACCCTGGACAGGGGCAGTGGACAATGGAGACAGGGGATGGCAGAGAAGGTACCAGCACAGAAAGAGTCAAAGAGGCAGAAAGAGTCAAAGAAGATGGATGGGAGTGTGGGCACCTGCTGATGGCTGGAGAGAAGAGGGAGGGCCTGTGAGGTTATTAATCAGGTGTGAACAGGCCATGAAAGCCTTGCTCAGCTCAGGCGGGAGGGAGCCAGGGAAGGCTTTGGAGCAGAGGGATGTGACCTGAGACCTTTGGACCAGGACAGCACGCCAGCCACCATTGGCAAATGGGTAGAGGTGGGGGTGGTTTAGGGTTAAAGTACTTCAGGGGAACATCAGTGAGGGACCCTATCAAGGTTGGGCTGGGAGTGACCACAGGAAGGGAAGGACAGGAGAGATGCTTAAAGGAGCCACTTCCCTAGAGGATGGGTGTACAAAGCTCACAGAGGAGGGAGGGACATAGAGATGGGGCAGGAGGAAGTTGGTCCTTCGCGGTGGCAGGAAGAGCACAATGCGTAGGGGAAGACCATGGGTTTGGGTTAGGACTGGTGCATGTGAGGCGACAGAGCACTGATTGCTGAGCCCAGCAAGCCCTGTCCCCACCACCCACCACCACCCTCCATTAGCTCAATGACGTAGAATGGAGGGACAGATGTGAACCAATCCTGGTGTGTGCGAGAGCCTAGACTACAGCAGTAGCCAGGTCACAGGGCCTTCTCTGGTGTTTGTTGTTGGTCTCTCCAAAGCCCAGGATGTTCCATTTAAATACAACCAGGCAAAGAAGGCAGAGCTATGGCACCCATGGCACTCAAGGCCCAACCTGGGCCCCCAAGGGTCTTCATGGCAAGAAACCAAAGTAGTTTACAGGTTCAACCCTTTATTAAGCATCTCCTCTGTCTCCATACGAGCTCTTTCCAGGATTATGGTGAAGGTGCCCATTTTACAGGTGAGAGAACTGAGGCTGGTACTGGACCAAACACACATCCAAGTAGCCATAATTGTGAAGTAACAGAAGCAGAATTTGAAACCAGTAGGTCTCTCTCCAAACCCAGGACCCTCCACACAGGAGGCACTGTGACAGGGAAAAGGCAGGCCTTCCACAGAAACCTCCAGACCCCTGGCATCTTTAGAGTCCTCTAATCCCACTGCTTCCCAATCATTTGAAATCAGGCTTTATTTTTCTTAAATCAGCATTCACTTTAAGTCTCCTTCAAGACTAACTCTAGGGCAGACAGGATGTCATTGGACATGGTTAATTTGCATTCTCTCTGGCTGGGGTTTAGGTCTTGCCTCTGTGCAGAGCCTAACAGAACAGATGGACATAGCTGGCCTTCCAGAGCTGATTCTTCCACTTGAACCTGCTATTTTTCCTTTAATGATTCGTGATTGATGAGAAGGGCAGAGGTTAGGGATATTTCATTTTGGCTCACTGATCATATTTTGTATGTAGATACATACAATTAGAAGCTGCAACTTGAGAAAACTAAATGAAAATTAACTAAGTCTGAATTTTCAAGAATGTTAAAAATTGTCATGGATTTTTTAAGATTACCCCTCATATTGGTTGCCCATTGTGATTCTGCATTGCTATAATTTTGGAAAGCAAGGGAGGAGCACAAAGGGGAATTCCTGAAAGAGGTGGACAAAATCCCACCTTTTTGAAATATTACAACAGAAAATATACTTAGCCAAAAAGATCTTTCTGAGGTTCTACCATGGTCAAGTGCTGTATCAGAGGCTGGAGACACAGAATGTATTAGTCTGAATCCTGAAGTAAAGAAAGAGAAACCATGCCAGGTATTTCACATGGGGGGAATTTAGTACAGGGGATTTGGAAACACTGAGAAGCCAAAAAGAAGATAGTGAAACAGTTTGGAGCTTAGCAACATCAGGAATCTACCAATAGCACTCGGTATTGAACACAGCGAGGAAAGTGGTGTTTTCACAACCAGGAAGCCATGGCTGCCAGGCAGGGCTGACCACACAGAACAACTAATCAAGAGATCCATTCACTGCCAAAACAGAAGAAGAAGAAAGAGTCAGGGAAACATCTGGCTGCTCCTTTCTTCCTACTTTCCAATCCTTCACCATTGCCCCCATTGGTGTAAACCCCATACACAGAAGCCTGTTGTTGCCAGGAAGCCTGAGAAATATAGTTCCCTAAAGTGCAGTCACCGAAAAGGTGACTGACAGCCAGCCAATAGACACTGAAGGTCACAGAGGTGAGGACTCTCAGATTCTGTCCTCCAGGAACATCAATCAGACCACTGCAAGGATGTGAAAGACTGTGGGAATCCAGAAGTTCCCCAAGCCCAGCCAGGAGTGGGAAGTCTTCCCATTAGCACTATTGCTGGACCTAAGTTTTAAAGAGTGAATGTGGGGCTAGAGATGTCACTTAGTGGTCGAACCTGCTTGCCTAACATGCATGAGGCCCTAGGTCCAATCCCCAGCACTGGAAAAAGATAAGAGTGGATGTGGTTTGGAAAGGTGCTGTATTGGTTAGGGTTCTCTAGAGGAACAGAATCAACAGGAAGTATAGTTTTAAAAGGGGGACTTATGATGTTGGCACATGTGGCACATGTGGATAGTCCACAATGGAGGACGGCAGGCTGGAGAGCTGGAAGAACCAGTAGCTGTGCAGTCCAAGAGACCAAAGCCCTAGAACAAGAGGGATCAATGGTGCTACCCTGGTCTGAGACCAAAGGCTTCTGGAGGAACTGCTTTGAAAGAGTGAAGAAGCAAGAATCCGATATCCTCAGACAATTACAGCAGCAATCAAAAGAATCCATTCAAGAAGAATCCAGCTTGCATCTGCTGCTGCTTCCTTGTTTTAAGCTTGTTCTTCCAACTTTCCTTCCATCCAAGCCATCATTCTATTGGTCAGTGCTGCCCATGCTTAGGGAGGGTCTCTATTTCAGTTGGCTAACCCATATGCCAATCATTCCTAGACACATCCTCACTGACACACACATAATCCTGTTAATCTTTGGCATCTCTTAATCCAATCAAGCTGACAACTGGAATTGACCATTACAGATGCTCTCTGGAGTAAAGGGAAGAGACACCTTGTACGACCTGGTATTCCATATGCTTTACATATACACCTTGGCTGTCTGCAACCTTGCACAGTGGCATTACCCCCACTTAACAAATGAGGGGACTGAGGCTTAGCAGGGTTTGACACACATGTCCAGGGTGACAGCCAGAGCATGGCTGGCCAGAGTTGGAATAGGGTCACAGAGCTCTGTCTCTTTCTGCATCCCAAATTGCAAGTGACTGCCTTTTGTTGTCTACCATCTGTCTTTGGGCAAATGTGACCTTTTCCAAATGCAGATAAACCTCCATCCAAACCTTAAAGGACATTGAAGTTAAGCAAAGAAAGCACTTATTGGATTGGAACAAAACAGACTATTTTATTAGCCTAATTACTCTTAACTCCTATTAAGTGTGTAAAATTTCATTGGAAGTGTTTTCTTTCATTAAAGTTCATTGTTTTCAGCTTTAAAAGCACTATTTTAAAACAAACATCCCTAGAGACCAGGCCTGGGCCTAACCACAAACCCACAGGCCAGGCCGGCGCTAGGCAGGTTTCTCACTGACTGGGGCTGGATGTGTTCAGGTGTGAGCACGTGGGTGACTCTGAGCCTCCGTTCACAGTCCTTTTCACACTTGCATTTATTCACATATTTGATACTGTTGGCCACTGTCCCCAACCTCCCGAGCCATGGATTCCACGAGGGCTGAGGTGGCTCTACTTTGTGTCCTGCTTGCTGTGTGTCCGATGCCTGGGGGCTTCTGTCTGTTGCCGTCAGCGTCACAGTCCACCATTCAGCACTGATTGACCACTTCTCAGTGCCAGACGCTTTTTAATCAATTTGTCCAAGGATCATTTATTTATCATCTACTACCAACCAGGCCCAGAGGCCAAGAACTGAGGGGTCATGGGGGGGAGGAGGCAGGTTCCCTCTCACCTTAGATGTTTGGTTTCCAGCATTTCAGCCTTGCAAAGCGGGAATTACTATCCTCCTTTTGTAAGTGGGAAGAATCAGGCACAAATAGAGTCTGCAATAACGGGGCCCGGATTCCAACACCCTTCCCTGCCTGCTGTGGTTTTGATATGGTTTAAGTATGCTTTCCAAAGGTTCCCATGTTGGGAGCTCCGTCCTCAGTGTGCTTATGTTGGAGGTGGGACTTTAAGAGGTGAGGCCTCATGGGAGACTCTTAGGTCAATTGGGAGTTGTCCTGGAAGGTCTCCGGTTTCCTCTTGGATAATGTGCTGTCTTCCTCTCAACTATGCTCTCACTACAAGGTGACACATCCCACAGGGGTCCTCACCAAAATCAGGAACATGCTATTTGGACTTTTAGCACCCAAATCTGTGAGATAAATAAGCCTCTTTTCTTTATAAAGCTAGCCTGCTTTTGGTATTCCAATACAGCCATGTAAACTGACTAATGCACTGCCCAACACTGGCCCTCCTTCTTACTGAGTGGGACAGGAGGCCAAGGGAAACCTGCCATTAATTAAAGAAGTTGGAAGATCCTATGGCTTTAGATGAGTCTCATAATAAAAATAAATGAATACAAGGCCCTTGTAATGTTCTTAACACGATGCCCAGCATCACGATCACATAATAAATAGTGGCTAAAACAACAACAGTCTATTATTGCTTTTTAAAAAATGGACCCAGAGCAGTGTTTCTCAACCTGGGATGAGTTTGTCCCCCCGAGGACATTCAGCAATGTCTGCAATAATTTTTGTTGTCATAACTGGGGTGGGGTGATACTGTCATCCAGTGAGTGGAGGCCAGGGGTGCTGCTAACCACCCTACAACACAGACAGCCCCCAAAACAAAGAATTGTTGGGGTCACGATTTTCAATAGTACAGAGCATGAGAAATGGATCTGATGGGGACTTTTCCTGGGTCATTAGCTGTTCTTTTATAATGTTATTTTCAGCGGGGATGGAGTGATTAGCCACACAGCTGACGACTTCCATGGAGTCAATTGCACAAAAGACTTTTCCTCTTAGCTCAAGCATAGGGTAAATGTTCCTGGATCCAATTTAAGAGTCTCAGAACAGTTGTAGTTGCCTTCAGGGTTCCCTTCACAGATCAGCTTTGGCGTGCGGCCACTCTTTGGCTGATACCACCCACCTTGGTCCCACAAGCTCTTCAGGGAGCATGGAGGAGTTGGACAGGACCTTCATCTTTGCAGAAAGTGCCCAAGATTTAGTTACTATTTTTAAAGGATCACCATCTCAAAGTCCTTCTCTCTTCTCTCACAGGCCTGGAGGCTCCTTCTTGGCTCCACTATCGGCTTTGGGGAATGTTAATGCCCTTGCAGCTGACGGGAACCCTGGAAGCCGGCACCATGCTACGCAAACCCAGCCAGATCAGAACTATTTCAAGTCCCTTTAGGATTAAGGAACAGTGACCTTGTCAGGAATGTCAGGATAATTAGAAAGAAAATCATGCTGTTTTCCCTAAACAGGGTGAGGTTTCTGTAGGTTGCAGGCACCAGCTGGGAAGCAGCTCTGTTTTCTTTAAAACTTGAGGCTATCAAGACCTGGAAGAGCCGAGACTTTAGCCCCTGGTACTTTCCTCATGCAAGAGTGGGAGTCCCCAGTTTACTGTATGTCAGTTACACCTCCACAAAGCCTTAACCTAGTATTTTTTTTTTTTTAAGTCAAGACTCTGGCTACAGTGGTAAAGTGCTCGTTAAAACTTGGAGAACAGGAATAGGGAGGAGCCTTGAAGGTCATCGGATACTCTTCCTCCTTATTAGAAAACAGAGAAGGGACTTGTTACGGTCACTAAAGGAAGTCTTAGTTTTGAGGAAATTGGAATTCAAATTCAGATCTTCCTGATTTCTGCCTCAGAACTCCTTCCAGTTACCATGGGGTCTAGCACCATAACCACCTCGAGGAAAGTCGTGCTGCACCCTCTCATGGTCTCGTTTTCAAGTAGGGAGAAACTGAAGAGCCCAGCATTGGATTGGGTTACGGGGTGACCAAAAGACCATTTTACACGTAAGAATCATCTTTTTGCTTTTTTATGACACTTTTTTTGCTTGTAATCTTGTATAATCTGCACGAGAACCAGGAAGAAAAGGCAGGTGTCATTGAAATCCCATTGGCACATGAGTAAAACGGGAGCCCATAAGGGTTGACTGATTTTCCCCTTTCCAGGTCGCTGATGGCAAGTTTCATGCTCTGCCACCCCTCTCCTAACCCGTGTTCCAGAGGGCCCCCCACCCACTCCTTTGGGGCTCACACTTCTTTTTCTTTTTTAATTTTTTTATTTGTTCTTTTTAGTTATACATGACAGTAGAGTGTATTTTGACATATATACATGCATGGAGTGTAACTTCCCATTCTTATGGTTGTACATAAGGACGTACACTGGTTGTGTATTAATAATACGAACATAGGAAAGTTATGTCCAATACATTCTACTGTCTTTCCTATTCCCATCCCCACTCTATGCCATTCATTCCCCTTTGTCTAATACAGTGAGGCTCACATTTCTTGTCTGGAATTCCAAAAAGTAGGGGGAAAAAACAGGGTGTTTGAAATCCCTGGTGGAACGCACCTGAGTTTGGAAGACCCCTTTTGAAAAGAAAGAGAAGGACCACTGGAAAAGAGGGAGAAACTTACTTGGGCAGACCCCGATGCCACCTCAGATTCTCACAGGCATCCCAAAGGCCAGAAGCCCAGGCCCCGTGCCAGCACCTGCAAAGAGCCTCCAGGACAGGAAGATAGAATAGATATTCTTGGACTCCAGCTCCCCTGTCAGAATGGAAAGGCGACAGAGGTCAGGGTCACACCCCCTCCTTATACGCCTCCAGGAGCAAAAGGTACACCCTACAGCCAACAAGTGGACTCTGCCCCGTGGCTGCTTTGAAAGCCAGCTTGTCTGAAGTCCCTAATTTCCCACCCAATGTCAACAAGAAAAGTTCTTGAAAGGAGTCTTATCTCCCAATGGACAAACCGAGGTGTTTGCTCAATGGGGTTGATGCCAAGCCCCCAGCTCTGCTCGCTGGGCTTCACTGCATTGTCACCTGAGGGAGCTGCCCCAACCTCTGCACATGCTTGTCCTTCCACCCCTCTCTCCCCATATCTGAAGGACTTTGCCGGACACACCCATATTCCGAGGACTTTCTCATTAACTGATATAAGTGGGGAGTCTTGGGACAAAAGTCTCGCAGAGGTGGGAAGGGAAAACATGACAAAGAAGGGCCTGTGGGTAGGAAGCAGGGTTAGCAACAGGCGACAGAGGGAGCCAAGAGTCTAGGAGAGCAAAAGCTTGTTAGTTAAGGGAAGGGGAGAGGGACGAGGAGAGGAAGCCCCGGAGTTCTAGGACATTCAGGCTGTAGGTCGTCTACTGTTCATAGAACCAACAACCCGATCACCCTGCCTCCCTCCTGGCCTCCAGAGGATGCTAAATCATGAACCAGCTCTGAGTGGGCAGGGAGAAGAAAGAAAGACCCACAGCTGCTCCCAGACCTATGTGACTTTGAGCCAGTTTCTTAACCCCTCTGTGCCTTCTCTGTCAAGTGGGTGGGCAGATCCTTGTTCACCTCATAAGGTCGCCAGGTCTTCAGGAGCTAGAGGACACCACAGCTTCCCACACCTGGGAGTGCCCACGTGGGCCAGTGTGGGGTATGTGTTGGTTGGGGGAGGGTGGAGCGCTGGCTGGCTCATCCAACCCACATCCCTGGGCTCCATTCCCAATGGAGCTTCATGTTGTTTCATTGTTGAGAAGAGCATCTAAGGGGGACGTCCACTTATGGATGAAGTCGGAGCTGAGACACAGACAGCCTCTTTGTTGATGACATAGTTGAGCAATGACAGTCCCTTACTGGGAGCCTGCCTTACCTCCTGCCTTCTGAAGACATGAGAAAATGAGTATCTGTCACGAAGGCTGTCCCCTCCTCCAAGCCTGCTTTAGGTCCTAAAGTGCTTGCCTCAGATCTCTGTTTTCAAGCTGTTCTAGAGTCATCCCTGAACTTGGATTGAACCCCGGACCCCCAACCATGCAGGACCCACACCCTTTCCTTGACAGGCAGGGTCCTCAGTTGTACACATCCTCCTGGCCTCTGATAGGCCCTAGGTGACTTGATGGACTCCCTGGTCATGCAGGAAGCCCTGGCTGTGTCCTGTGGCCTGTGGCAGCCATTGAAAGACTTCAGTTAGGTGAGCTATGCTTTAGAGCTACATTTTTTAGAAACATCCCACAATAGGCCTGGAGGAGGCCGATTCATAAGCTGGGCCCTATCAGACTCTGTCTCAGGATTCAGGCACCAGAATCTGTGTACTAGGCTGAGAGATTGATGGGGCCTCTCTGGGAGTCCCAGCTTTGACGCTGTGTTACCCTTTGGAAAAGAATAATGCATCTAGAATATTGTAGACATATTACCATTTTCCATTATCTGCCATGTGTCAGGCACAGTGCTAGGTACCTCCTCTGCATTTGCTTATTTCGTGGTCACAATACTTCAAGGGGGTGGGTGCCATTTTTAATTCCTATTCTACAGATAAGGCTTCCCGTTCCTTAGAACATCGAGGTAAGTTGTCCAAGTTCCTCCAGCTGCAAAGCAGCAGAATCTGTGCTTTGAAATCCAGATCCAAAGCTTTCTCACTCTTAAGGAGGCTCTGGGGCATGTCCTGCAGGGTGACCTTTCTGAACACCCTACTTCACGGTACAGGGAGAGCAGGAGCACAGGCTGGTGGGGGTTCTCAGGGACATCATGTCAGTTGAGTGTGCATTTGTTAAATGTTCACTAGAGACAGAGTTCCTCAAGCCCTGGGATCTGAATTGCCACATGAGAAGCCTGTCCAAGAGCTGGTCCCAGTGCCCTTGGAAATCCTCATTCTCTTCGCCCCTTCTTCCTGGGCTCTGGGGTGTGAAATGATGCATGTGGGAACAACGGACTCCATTGTATTCAGGCTTGCGTTGTCTTTGTGGGTGGGCAGTGGGTGGGCAGCGAGTGGGCACTGTGCCAGGAGGCAACCATACCAAAGAGAACTGAGGTTCTTGTGTGTCCTGGAGATGGGCCCTGGATGGACAAGCAGGTCAGTCCCTGCAACCAGGCACCTGGAAACAAAGAGGAGAAAGAGTTTTTAAGTTCTGTCCCCCTCTTCGATTTCTGGATGCCAGTAGGAAATGTAAGAATTCAGTTGGGCCTGGATGAATAATACAGTTGGATCTCTGGAATCCACCATGTTGCCCCATTCACTTGTTTTTCTACCACATTCCATCGGGCTTTGAGAAGAGCTCCTTAGCCCATTGTATACAACGTCTCTGCTCAGATGCCCTCTCCAGCCCAGCCCTGGTGCATTTCGTCAGATGTAACCCCCAAGGGAGGCCTCCCTCGAGCCTGAAAAAAAATTACTGAAAAGGAACTCTGCCTGAGAGACCCCCCCCACCCCAACTGGCTCCCAACCTTGTCCCTCCCTGCTTTCAACTTCATTAATTAAGAAAGTCAACTCGAGCTGGGTAAGAGGGAGGCCATTGTGTCCTGCCTCTTACCAGCAAGTGGGGCAGGCGCCACTCTAAGAACCAGTTGGCATGACAACTCAGCCAGGAGGACACTTTCAAAGTGGGCAATTGAGTTTTAAATGATCATTGCATTTTTAACTGAATGTCACATTCCCGTAATTGTGAGGACAGCTAATTGGGCAATTGTTCGGAATTTTTTATTTCTGTTCCTACTCCACTTACCGTGGGCATGCGCAAGCGCACAGGCCCGGCACGCGCGCACACACACACACACACACAGCTACTCACAAGAGGGGCCACTTGCTAACTCCATGGCGACCAGGACCCACATTGTGCAGAGCTCGGCCTCCGTGCCAGGCCATTTGGCGGGTTGTTGATTCATTTGCGTCATTTGCCTCCTAATTGTGCCCAACCCTGACACAGTCTCAAACGAGACTTGCTCATTCCCTTTCTGTTGGAGGACACTTGTGAGGGTCCAGATATTGCCAAGGCCATTCCCACCCACAGCACCACAACAGAGGGGACATTGTCCTGATCAAAGGACTGACTGGAAAAGTTTGATATGGTTTTTCCTTTATTTTTAAAATCTGAAGGTTGGGCTCTCAATTTCCTTGTACATCCGTATTTTTTCAATATGGAGAGGCACAAATATTGTCCTCCCAGTGAGATCTGCCTGGACCATGCACAGACGTTGATCTTCTCTGATGTAATCCTGGATCCCCTGGCAGCAAGCCTGGTGCCCCATAGAGAACCCAGCTCCCCGAATTCCCTGCATTGGTAATACTAGTTGCTGCAAAAATGTTTTTGTTTGTTTTTGTTTTTATTGTTGATTCCAAACCTTGAATGTGTTGTGCAATCCCACGTTGCTGGGTTTCTGTGTTCAACTGGCTTCGGAAAGAATGTTTTCATCATACCCGAGGACAAACTGTCCCTCTGAAAAGAGCAGAGGGGACTTGTTAACTCGCCTTAATTATTTTTAAAATCTAAATTGCTGCTATGAATAAACCGGAAGTGACCAAGTGTACTCAACTTGTGCCTCAGCCCAGGGCAGCAGGCTAACTCCTGTTGTTTAATTGAGCCGAAACCCAGAGATGAAAAGCTGGGAACCGAGAGTGCGTCAGCCTGAGAAGGAAATGGAAACCATATTTCCATCTCAGATGACAGAAGCCATTCTGCCCTTTCCTTGCTGATTGCGAAGCCCTCGGGGTGCAAAACACTGCCTTTGTTCTGATATTCTGACTACTGCTTAATTATGTTCTATTCCTAGAAATTACAGTAAAATCTTCTTGTTTCTCACATATCAAATAGGATCATGCACAGGGAAATCAAATTCCGGAAACAAACAATGGAACTTTTAAGACTCTCACCAGCAGTGGGCTCCTGCTGTGTGCTAAAGGCTAGGTGTGTGGGGATGCATGGGAGCAGGGAGGGCCCTTAGCCCGCCACAACATTTCCTATCCATTTGCCCTCTATCCAAGGCCCCATCATCAATAAAATGCAAGTCTAAATTTAACAGCACCATGGAAAAGCATAGAGGAGAGAACTGACATTCATTGAGTATCTTTCACATACGTTATTTTATCTGATCCCTACAGTGGCCCTATAATATATGTTCCATTAACTCCGCTTTATGGACAAGGGAACTGAGGCTAGGGAGGAAGAGATTGGCCTGCCAACCAATAAGTGGCCGGGTTCTTTTTCTTCTTCGGCCCCCATTCTGCTTTTCAAAACAAATCAGCTGCCAAGGTCCTGTCACCTGCCTGCCGTGGTCCATCAAGCCAATCACCTGCTGCTGAAATATCCCCAAGGCTGCTGGCTGCAGAACTGTCCTAAGGCCAGGCAGGGTGGCCACTCATTACAAAGCAAATATGGCCCCCTTGTTCCTGCTGGTCTTTCTCATCCCAGAGTGCTTCAGGTACTTGAAAGTCTTCTAGCTTGAGGAAGCAAGAAGGAGGTGTAAGGTTTTTATTTTCCAATTTTTTAAAAAAATGTATATATTTTTTTTAGTTGTAGATGGACACAATATCTTTATTTATTTATTTTTATGTGGTGTTGAGGATCGAACCCAGTGCCTCATACGTGTGAGGCAGGCGCTCTACCACTGACCGACAGCCTCAGCCCCTATTTCTCTATTTTTGAGAATGTAAAGTTTTGAAATTTTTTCTAAAAACAAAAATGATACATATTTGGTATAAAAGGGAAAAAAAACTCAATGCAGAGAGGAGAAAAAAAAAATAGAACCATCCTTTGGGGGCTTCTCCAAACATAAGCACTTGATCATGGGTAGCAGGTCGACCTCAGAAGGATCCTCCTTTGCATGCTGTTCTAGAACCTAATTTACTCTCAGAAATAGGGAGTGTGGCTCTAATCTTTTTTTTTAAAATGCTGCATTGTATTCCACTGCATGAATTTCTACCATTTACCCAATTGGTCCTGATTTTGCAAACAATTTTTGTTAACAATCACAAAAAAAGAACAAATATCCTTGAACATATAGTTTTTGTTTGTTCATTTCTTGCACTTTTGTGACTGTTTCTTCAACTATGAATTCCTAAAGTGGAGAGTTAATTCAAGATCTAGGGTTTTTGTTGTGTTTTGTTTGTTTGTTTTTACTTTCTATTCTTTTTCTTCCAGTGCTATAAAATTTGATACCGAAACAGCTACCTCAAAATGCCCAGAGGGAATTTTCTCTTATTCCTTGAGTTTTCTTTAGGGGGGGGTGGTTCTTGACTTTCTACAAATTGCTTGCTTTCATACTTGAGAAGTGATCCCATCTGTTTTGCTCATATAATGTGGATGATGGTTCTGAAACACTTTATGGACTCCATCCCATGGTATCTATAGCCTGTTTGTCTTCTTCAGGTTCTAGAGGTTGGGGTGAAAAAGTCTGTCCAATATTTTGTAGCGTGAATGTGCACTAGGGAGGAGAAAAGCTCATTAATAAGTAACAGGAAGCCTGAAGGGCTTTGGCTCTCTCTCCTTGGGTTTTATTAAAGCCCAACAGTGGTTCCCTCAGGCTTTAGAAAGACACCCTTCAGAAAATAACCCAAGGAACAGGCAGTCCTATTTCCAACAAGACCTTTCAAGAGTAGGTAGGCGAATCTACCCACTTATTTATTTTCTATCTTCATTTTCTACAGAATGTCTGCTCATTAATTCAGTCTGTGTTGCCAGATTCAACCAAAATAATAATAACGACAATGATACAACCAGCCCCTAGTTAAGTGTGAATTTCAGATAGACAACAAATAATTTTTTAGTATATGTCCCAAATACTGCATGGGGCACCCACTAAATAGTTACGGTTTATTTGAAATTCGTATTTCACTAAGCATCCTGTATTTAAGCTGGCAGCTCTATCTTAGTTCCTTTCTCTGGGGAACAGTTGTGTGAATTCTCAGAATTTTTATCTCACCTTTCATCACAACCGCTTATCAGGGAAGTTTCTTAGTCTTGACAAGTCAAGGCAGACTTCTGTTTGATTCCTTCACTGTGACTTTTTGGACTTTGTGATGGAAGTTGAACACTTTGGCTTGCTGCTCCTTCTTTGGGTTTGGGGTAGGTGTGTGCTATTTTTAATTTTTTTAAAAAATGTATATTCTTTCACCAAGTGTTCAAGGAGGGTAAGTTTGTGAGCTAATTTTACTCTCTACCCAGAGCTCAAGAGTTCCATTCTTAACTGGAAACTTTAGAAAATATAAAAGGAGACCTAATCCATAACCCCTAGCAATTCTCCTTGGAAATCTATATTCTCTATGGAAGCAGAGAAAATTCTCTTATATTCTCTCTGAAGCCCCTCACTAGCCAAAAAGCTCCCAAAATTCTCTCTACCCCAAGTCTTCACAACTTTTTTTTCTCACTTCCTCCCCTCTTTCTCTCTTTCTTCTGAAGACGCACCTCCTACCTTAGTTCTGACTCTTTCTTCTCTCCTCTCCTGTTCTATTTCACGCAATTGGTCCTATAGGACCACACTCAAACTCTCCTGGTGTGGAGGTTGGGGGTGAGGTGGGGAGGAACTGAGGTGGGGGTAGAATGGAAGCACATGGGAAACTGGAGGTGTTCTCCATGATGGGCTGAGAGAAGGGAGCATCTTGGAAAACACTCATGCTAATAATGGATATCCCATCTCAAAGTTCAGTGGTGGACCCTGCAGTTCAGTGGTTTCTAGAACTTAAGTGATTTGCCCAGGGATGGTCAGAGTTGCAGCATAGACCAGGATTCTGAAGCTTGGACACTCTGGATTGTGAGGCTGCTTCTCTCACATCCTAGGTACCCATCATAGTAGATATATTAGTACAGTGTTCATTACCTGCTGTATTCTTTGGCTTTATGTTCACATGACATTCTCCTCAGGTGAGTGTCAGTATCCAAACTTCTCCCTATCCTGAACAGGACAGCCCAATTTTCGTAAAGACCCAACTCCTATTAGATGAAGGTCCACCCTGCTCTGTATGACTTCATCCTAGCTAATGACTTATAATGGCCCTATATCTAAATAAGGACACATTCTGAACTACTAGAGATTAGAACTTCAGTGCATGAATTTGTGTGTGTGTGTGTGTGTGTGTGTGTGTGTGTGTGTTGAGGGGACAGTTCCAACTATATAAGCTACCAAAAATTGGTATGAGCCAATTAGGTCCTTCCCATTTTGCTGGTCACTGATTTGGAAGTGGGCAAGTAATTTAGAAATAGCCAATGAGGCTTGAGATGGAACTGTTCAGAATCTCACAGGAAAGTCTTCCTGGTTCCCAAAGAAAGAGTCACAAAAAGAGGCTGCTTCTTCACTGTGTTCTCTGGGCTGAGTGTGACATCTTGAATTGCTGCAGCGACGGTGCCCCCACCCTGGGGAAAAAACAACACAAAGATGCACACAGAACAGAAAGAATCACAGCGCAGCCAAGCGCCTGAGCAGCTGCTCCCCCACTCTCACGGAATTCCTGGCATAAGAACTAATACATTTCCTTATTTCTTAAGCCAGTTTCAGTCCAGACTGCTGTTAGCTGCTGCTGAAAACATCCTAACTGATACCAACTAAAAAGGCACTTCCAAGTAGATGTACTGTAAGTCCTCTTCACAATTTATTCAGCCTTGAAATGATGATACATGCATTTGGGGGGACGTTGCATTATTTCAAATTTGGTGCATAGAGTGAGATTGATTAATTATTATCCCAAACAATTTAAAATTCTCTTGGCTCAAATGTGCAAAGAAAAGTGTGATTGTTCTCAAACTTGAGTGTGCCTCAGAATCACCTGGAGGTGAGGCTTGCTGAGCCTCACCCCCTAGAGTTTCTGATTTAATAGATCTGAGGTGGCACCTGAGAATTTGCAGTTCTAAGCAGTTACCAGGTACCACATTTTGAAAATTACTGATCTAGTAAAATAAACCTTGGAGCCAAAACAATCTGGTGTACAGGATCCCTTCCTGTGTGGGGTTCCTAAAAACAATCACGGAAAGCATCATCATTTAAAGAGCATCATCAGGTTCAGGTGCTGTGTGGGAACTTGCATTGGTCTAGTTACTTCTCACAGTGAATCCTTGAGGGGCATCTATGGGTCCTGGGCTACAGATGGAGAAACTCAATCACAGAGAACTAAGCTTCCTTGTCTAAAGGGAAGAACCAAGATCTGCACCTGGGCCTGTGTAACATGGTCTTTTTACAAAATATGTGTCCATCAGAGACAGAATACTGATTTAGAACTGAGGGCTAATGCAACAGGACAATTAGAAAATGACAGTGTATCACAACTTGAAGATAAAAGGCATCTCTCACAGCTTCTGCCCACCCAGGGAGGTAAATGGCTCTTTTGTGGCTGGTCTCCTGAGGCTGCTCAGTCCCCTGTTTGAAGGGGGATGTATCCCCTGTGTCTCCAAGGCTGAAGTTGCAGGGAACGGTGATGCTCTGCCATTTCCTCCCTGCATGGTGAGTGCTGCTGGCCCTCAGAGGATGAGGGACATTATGCATGCGTGTGCAGGTGATCAGGCTCCCCTGCACCCTGACCGTGCCTGGCCCCTCACTGCCATATGATAGGGGGCTAGTGCCTCGTTTTCCACTGTGGAGACCAGCAGTACTTCCTGAGTCCACCAGAGAGAGCAGAGGATGGCCCAGGAAGGCAGAGTCAGCCTGTGTCCGGTTGGTCCCAGGACCTGCAACCACCGCCCGTCTTGGAATGTCTTCCTAATCCCAAGGAGTAGAGACAAGGTAGGAGGCACACCAGGCTGGATGCCCCACTCAGCAAGACTTTCTAAAATGTGTGCCCCCCACTCCAAGGAGGAAACCGAAAAAGTTAGATATTTTTCATTGCCTTGGCATTTGAGCCTGATGGAAAATCACAGGGCATTGTTCTTTGAAAACCAGGAATTCAACAAGATGGGATGCAGCCAAGTGCCATTAGTCCTTGAAGCTATAGGTGAGACTGGTGTGGGGGACAGGAGGAGAGGAAGTTGGCAGCGTTGATTCAGAACACTCCCCACCCACCACAAAATGCCCTGGGGTGGGGGGAACTGTGCAGGGACTGGGGACCCTAACTTCATCCTTCTCCTCCAGACACTCTCCCCTAAGGCCCTCTTTCCACCCAGAGCAGGACCACAGGCCTTGGAGGACCTGACTCCTCCCTCAGACCTTCACAGGCAACTCCTCCCTGAGTTCTGTGCTTCATTCTTGACCAGAATCCTGCCAGGAAGGAGCTGAAACAGGTGCCCAGGGCAATCTCCTGGCCCAAGTTCTTCATTATAGAGAAGAATATCTAAGAAGGTTGAGTGGTCCGGCGTCACCCGGATGTCAGTTGCTAAGATATGTCAAAGAAAGACCCCACCCAGGGCTGGTGCAGGGAAGAAGCTGATGGGGAGACACATTTTGATCCCGCTTAGGTTTACACTTTTATATTTTCTAAAGTGAGGCAGAGACGGGGGGACAGGATACACGTCAATGAGGGTCCAGGGGAATAAATCAGCATTGAGGGAATTAATCTTTACAGGGTACCACTTCAGTCCTGGGTGTGGGATACTCTACCTGTAACTCCTGCTTATCTCTCACTGTCCTTGGGGGTAGAAATTTTTAACTTTATCTTACTGATAAGAAAAATGAGGCCCAGGGAGGCTCAGTGATTTGCTCAAAAGCACACAGCTCACCCTAGCAGGATGAGAGGCTAAATTTCTGTATCATTCCCTTGTGCTCATGCCTCCCTCTCTTACCTCTTCCCCACAAGGTCAAGCCAGGGCAAGCACCTGCCCACCCTGAGAATCAGCCATCTCCACATTATCACTAGATTATTCTTCCCCAAACACCCCTGTTTAACATAACCCAGAATGTCCTATAGGCATAATCGGTAATATGTAGACTTTTGTGTTTGCTTTCTTTCATTTACTGTTTTATTTTTGAGAGTCATACCCACCCCTTTTAAAATTGGATCTTATGTTTTTGTATCCTATACATCCTGGGAATTATGTCAATGGCTTGCTCAACTTTATAAGACTCTGTCCGACTCACTCCTGCCAACCGTGAATGGCAGTTCCAGTTGCTCCTTGTTCTTGTCAACACATGGTGTTATCCTTTTAATCTTGGTCACCTGGCGGATGTGTACTGGTATTCCATTGCGGTTTTAGTTAAGAGGGTTGGGCATCTTTTCATGCATCTGTATATGTTCTTGAGTGAAGTAGCTGTTCTCATCTTGGACCCATTTTTAATCAGGTTGCTTGCCACCTTGTTATTGAGTTTTAAGAATTCTTTCATATTTGTAGATACAAATTCTTGGTCGGTTATGTGTTTAAAAAATTTTTTTAATCAGTCTAGGGCTTGCCTTTTGATTTTATTAATGATGCCTTTTGAAGGCACTTTTAATGAAGTCTGATTTTTTTTCTTAGTGCATTTTAACTATACAGAATAATGAGTTTCTTTGTGGCAAATTCATACACACATATAACATATTTAGAATTATTGATTATTTATGTCCCCCCATTATCTTCCTTTATCCTCCCCTGATTCCTTCCTCTTTTTAAATAGCCTCCTTTGAAGTCCAACTTATCCAAGTATCTTCTTTTAGAACTAGGGCTTTTTTCCTATTTAAAAAATCTTTGACTAATCTAAAACCAATATGTTTTTTTCCTGTTTTTTTCTCCCCCTTTTGTACTGGGAAATGACTCAGGGACACTTTACCACTGAGCTACATCCTCAGCTCTTTTATTTTTTTGTTTTGAGACAGTGTCTCAGAATCACAGCCTCAGGGACAGGAGTCCCCTGTGCTTCTCCTTTGCTAGCAAAGCAATAAATCCCTTTTTTCCTTTTTCTCAAAACCATGTCCTCGTTATTGGGTTGGCATCAGAGGCAAGGACTGAGCTTTCCGTCACAAATTTGGCGACCCAGATGGGACCCAAGAGCATCCCCTGCTCTAGATTTCTCCTGGTTCTCCAAGAAACCTCACCTCTATGCTGAGGTTGCAAGGTATCTGGAGAACTTGCTGAGAGCCAACTGCAAGAGAGTTAGGAGACAGGAGAGTTTGCCCCAGGTAGAACTAGAGCCGCTGTTCCCGTGAGTAAAGGGAGGGACTGAGGGACAATCCCAGCAACTCCTGAAGCTCCTTTTGCTTTAGGGAACTCCCGCCTTCTCTCCCTGAACAGTACAGGTTGCTCCATATCATGGTCCACTTTGAGAAAAAGGAAACTGAACTCAGGAAAATCAAGACAACTTTGGCCATCTGGTAAGTCCTCCTGTGTGCACTCCAAGTTCCTTGATTCTGCACACCTGATTCCTCTTCATGGGACCAACTGTTCCCTCTTAATGGGGACATCTGTGGCGCCACTGGTGTAAGAGTCATGGTTAAGTGGGACTCAAGAACCTAGGGATATTTACTCCCTTCTGGTCTGTTCTAGGTTCTCTTCTGTTTGTTGGCTTTGGGTTCAGGAATTCCCTCTGGTTGTCTGTTTTTGTTAGTATCTGTTACTGCCCCTTTTAAGACATGGCCAGTACTCCATTGATCCAAATGGAGTCTCTTGGGAAAGATCTTGGCTGGTCTGTTTTAAAGGTTCCCAGCTGTGGGCCATGGTTTTGAGGATCCTCTCTTATTGCTTATCTCTGTGTTTCCTTTTTATGCAGTCTTGCATTTGGAGTTGATCTGTCAGAGGTAAAGTAAGTTGAAGAAAGGGCCACCTATAAGTGTATCTAAGATTAATTTTTTTCTGTAACTCTCTGGTTTTTGCATAGCTTTTGGAGATAGGGTCTTTCTTAGTTGTCCAAGCTGACCTCAAACTTGCAATTTTCTGCCTCAGCTTCCCAAGTAACTGGAATTATAGGTGTGCACCACCATGCCCGGCTTCTCCTGTTTTTTTTTTTTTTTTTCTTCCTATAAGTTTTAGAGCTGATTCTTGCATTTAGTTCCATAATCTATTTAATTTTTTATATGCAGAGTGACATAGGGGTCAAGATTCATGCTTTTTCATAAAAATATCCAATTGCCAACCTTTCTATTTTTGGAAGCTCCTGCTACATTTTTTTTTAAGCGAGGTTACGCCAAAACAGGATTTTAAAATATTGTGCCATATTTTAAATGCTCACATTTAACAAGTTAATTCTTTTAACCCAGAAGTGACTGCATATTTGATCTCATTTGCTAAATCTATCTCCAGGTACCTGGAGACAGACCCCATCCTCCCCCTTGCCCTGTCCTGTCCCCAAATCTGCTTCTGGAAGCAACTCTCCAACTCCCCAGAAGGACTGCATCCTCTGTGGGGCTCACCAGGTGGCCCTTGGCACCTACCACAATAGCTGCTGCTTGTGGTGGTCCCACTGATTTACGTATAGTTCTCACCTGCATCTCTTCTATGACGTTTGCAAATGTGACCTTGATCCTCACAACAAATAGAGTGGCACTACCCTCCTTTGACACTCAAGGCCACTGAGGCCAAAACGTTTTAAGTTTCTTGTTCAAGGTCGCTGAACAGTGAAGCAGCAAAGGAGCTGTGATTGGAGCCCAGCTTTGCTGAAACCCAAGCTCTACTTTCCATACTTGACCGTCTCTCAGGGACCTGGGCCTGCCACTCGTCATGCTGTTAATGTGGCCTCCTCTGTGTGGCCACGTTTCCTCAATAAGTGTGGGACATATGACAGGATCGTAGGAATATTTTCACTCATGAAGAATTGTGAAATAGCAGCCCTGTTATGTCATGCACCTAGATTTAACAACCGTTAACATTTTGCCACATTGACTGTACTGTATTAATATTAATTAAAATTTTGCTGTAAGAAATGCTATCTTTTCTTCTCCATTTATTCATGCATTTTAAAATCTGTATCAGTAAGGAATTGCTATGGTTTGGATGGGTAATGCCTCCCCAACAGCTCATGTGTTGAGGGCTTGGTCCCCAATGCAGCTATGTACAGAGGCAGGGCCTTGAGGAAATGATTGGATCATGAGGGCTCCGACTTCATCAGAGGATTAATACATACTTGAAAGGACTATTGGGAGGTGGCAGAAACTCTGTACCTAGGCTACAAACTTTTTTAGAATTGTTTGAGAGTAACCTGCATACATAAGACATTTCACTCCTAAGGAGTTCGGCATATATCTCTTAAAAACAAGCAAGCTCTACAATAGAATGGTAAAATTGATCATACTTGAGAAAATTAATAATTCCCTGGGGTTTAATATCCAGTTAAAATCCAAATCTCAGTTACCTTCAAAATGACCTTGATAGCCTTTTTAAAAAAAATCCCATCAAGGATTGGCACATTATTGGTTGGTGTGTTTCTGTGTCCTCTGTTCATGTATTAACACCACTACCACTTGTTTTAAGGTTTTTATGATGGTGGCTTTATGAACAGAACAGCCCAATTTTCTTGTAAACATACCCCATCTGGATATGCCTCATTGTTTCCTCGTCTCTAAGTCTCCCAGAGACGGCCGTGTGTTGGAGAGCCAAGGTAGGAGGGATGTGTAGGTTATGTGAATTCCATGTTAAGCAAAGGTTGCAGTGTGTGCAGAGGCAACATGGGGCCTTGGCAGACAGCCAGAAACCCAGCTTTTAAGCCCAGCCATCACCTACAAGCTTCCTGCCACCTTGTACTTTCCCCCAGTGTGCAATTGGAAGCATGCCCAGGTGATCTATACAGTTAGCCAATATGGCTCTATGGAAGGACTCAGAAAGGGTGAGGGTACAGGAGACGACATAACAGCGAACTGTTCACCAAAACTGGAAGAAATTGAGATGTAAATAAATAGGCAAACTTCAACTCATATTTCCATATTACTCAGCTTTTTATCACTGTGGCAAAATACATGAGGAAAACGAAGAAGGAAAGAAAGATGTATTTTGACTTGTGGTTTCATGATCAGCTGGTTCCTGGCATTGAGTATAGAGTAGAACAAAGCTGCTCACCTCATGGTGGCCAGAGAGAGTGAGAGAGAAAGAGAGAGAACAAATAAGGGGCTGGGGACAAGATACAGTCCCCAAGGTCTCATTCCCAAAGACCCACTCCCTTTAACTAGAAATATTTTAAAGATCACTTTTAGGGGACTATTTATATCCTTCAAGATATTTATTAATTATAAAAGAAAAATGGAAACTTTACAATAGAGAAAGTCAGCAGACACCTCCTTAACTGGATGGTAAGGTTAACTACTAGCAGCAATACGACATATTGACATGATGTCACTGTGACACTCCTGTCCAAAACATGACCTCAATCCAATAGTGAGCAAACATCAGACGCACCCCTATTTAGTGTTCTTCTGCAACGTAACTAACCAGCTCTTTAAAACTGGCACGGTTACAAAAGACAAGAAAAGACCGAAGAACTAGCTCAGAGTGGAGCAGATCAGAGAGACATGGCAACTAAATGCAGAGTGAGATCCACCTTAGTGGAAGAACTGGTGAAATGCAGATTAGGACTGTTGTTAATTAATGACTGCATTAACAATAACATTAATAGTACCAAAGTTAATCTTCAGGGTTCTGATCACTGTTCTGTTATACAAGATGTTATATTAGTATTCAGGCAAGATGTTGGGTGCTGTGGCATACACCTGTAATCAATCTCAGCTGATCAGGAGGCTGAGGCAGAAGGATCACAAGTTTGAGGCCAGCCTGGGCAACATAGTGGGACCCTGTCTCAAAACAAAAAATAAAAAGGGCTAGGGATTTAGCTGAGTGGAAAAGCTCCTCTGAGTTCAATCCCAAGATTGCAAATGATGATGATGATGATGATGATGATGATGATGATGATAACAACAACATAAAATTCAAGGAAGCCGAGCTATGGGTTTTGACTACTCTTTATCTTTTCTTTTTACTTTCTTTCTTCTTTTTGATAACTTTTCTGTAAGTCAAAATTTATTTTAAAACAAAACAAAACAAAAAGATTGTTAATCTATAGCTCTACACATAAAGTTGAAGTTCCTGGCCATTCTGGTCTGAGGGACACAGGTGGAAGTCCCAGCTTCGGAGTTTTCCTCGGCAGCCTGTCAAGATGTATTCCTTTCAACTGACCATTCCAAGTATCACTTTCAACTAAGGTTTTGTGTCTTCAAAGTTTCAAAGAGTCAATTATTTATTGAGCACATTCTATGTCCAGGCACCTGTCTGGCACTAGGGATAGATAGTGGGTAAGACAGACACACCCTGGAGCTTATCATCAGCCATTGATGTCCTAGTATAAAGCTAAGATTAGTTCCTATGGGAGTCCTAAATCAAGGAGAGGTGAATTTGAGTGAGTGAAAGAGAGGAGGCTAAATTTAGAGCATGGAGCAGGTACCACTTGGAAAAGGCAGGAGCTTCTAGGAGTTCCAAGAGCTGAGTGTGGCCCTGAGACAAAACAGGAGGGGCCACTGGACCAGCCAAGGATAGCATACACACAAGTTCTGAATTAAACCTGAAATCACAGTATCCAACACCTGGACAGCACTTGTGTGTGTGTGGCAATTCCTTCGACCCTCACAGCAACCCTATGAGCTGAGGTCCTACCATCACCCCTTCACATGGTGGAGTTGGGCCATGGACCTGGGCTGAAGGGCTCCACAGTGCATCTAAATCCAGGCTCTCTGCTGCCTCTTCTAGAGCTGAGTGACAACCCCTTAGCACAGGGAAGAATGGAGGACAACACAGAGCTGGGACCAAGGTCCCTCTTCTGGGTTTAAAGAAGTAAAACCCGGCTGAGTGTTGCTTTATATGAGCACCTGCTATGCGTTAGTCTAAAATCCATTCACCTGAGATACTCTAATCCCCATTTCACAGATGAGGAGGCTTAGGGAGGTCAAGTATTCTGTCCAAGGTCACACAGTTCTAGTAATAGATACTCTTAGCCAGGATTTTGCTGATTTGTGGAAAGCAAATAGACTTGGCTGCTATCAGTCTCACCCCTGGCCAAGCTCTACATAAGTAAGCCTCTCTCCCTCTCCCACTCGTCCTCCCCCTCCCTCCCCCTCCCTCTCCCTCTCTCCACCTCCCCCACCCTCTCACACACTAAAGTTAATTATTTAATGCCCATAATATATATCTTGAGGATGGCATTTTTTCAGCCCTGAGCTTTAAACAGTGCATGTTTAAATACATTTAATCCAATGAATATTTCAAGGTAATTAATCTCCACAAGGCGAGAGAGTGCTCAGGTTTCCCAGCACATCAGAATACATCGGAATCAGCTGAGGAAATGATTTGCACACTCTGCAGTAGGTTGAGGAAGAAAGATTCACTTAAAGACTCTGAGAGCTGACTCCCTGGCGCTGACTAGCAAAAATCTTGCTAAAGGGAAGAATTAAGGCACCGCCTAGTGGTTGAAGAGTGTTTCTGCAAGGAGAGGAGATGGTGGCAAAGGTGCCTGTTTGTGGTTTGGGGTTTTTCATTTCTCAGTTTTTGTATTTTTCTTTGATTTTGGAGGGGAGTGCCCTGCATGTGCAAGCATGCATGCGCGTGCGCACACATACACACACACACACACACACACACACACACAATCTTCACATAGATTTTGTGTATCCGGTACACATCACCATGGTACCTAGCACCTGTATATGTGTGGCTCCTTCATGGGGGTGGGAGGCGGGGGGCGAGCAGGCATAACAGTGGGTGAGAATTTCCATGGGGGATAGACCCACATGATCCTTCCTGAGTCCTGTAGCCCTTCTTTGAGGTGGAAGGTGATTATATTTGTTGAAGTTTTCATTTGAGGCCACAGGGCTTAATAGCACTGATAGACCCTCAGAGATTTCCAACAGATGACATTAGTAGCTGATATAGCAGTAGCTGCCATCACCGGAAGACTTATGGTTCTGGCCACACTATATAAGCAGGCCATAAGATGATAGATAGACAGATGATAGACAGACAGACAGACACATATATGTATCCCATTTAATCCTCTTGCCAGTCCCAGGAGAGAAGGGTATATTATTCCATATTGCAGGTGAGAAAACTGAGGCTTACAATGTAAGTGTCTTGTTCAAGGTCACACATTTGTTGAAACTAGCCATGCTCATTGCTTAAGCCATGTTGCCAGCCTTCCTATTAAGCCACCGTTCTGTCACATTGCCCACTTCAGGGAACTTGTACTAACAGTATCAACTCAACTACTATTTATTATCTACCTACCCAGCGCTTGGTGCTGTTGGGGTGGGGGTGGGGGGGCATGCACAAATCACGATGCCTGTTCTCAAGAACTTAATGGGTTTTTATAATATTATATATCAAGATGTGATTTTTAAGTCTTTATTTTTTAATGAGACACTTAACTGCAGCAAAAAAAGAAATAGTTAAGCTGACAGAACAACATTTGATAAGGCCTGGACAATCCTTGTTTAATTTTCCAGTTGAATTGACAAGGATGGCCACGGGGGAGGTCAGCTGGGGTGTTTGAGCCAGGCTTTGAAAGTTAGGTAGGATTTAGGCGGTCTGGAGAGGCAGCTATTTCTTTCCTGGGACGGGGCTCTCCTGGAAGGCCGTGAAACATGATGAAGTAGCCATAATATACTGGGCCAGCAGCCTGGAGACCCAGTCACTGGCTTGTCATGGTCACTTAAATAAGGCACCCTTATCTCTCTGCACCTCCGTCTCTCCATCTGTAAATTTAGGCATTTGGCCCCTCTCTGAACCTTTTTGGTCCAAAATCTATACTCCATAAATCTGGAAATATAAACTGAGTCACAGTTCGTAGAGGAGGACAGAGTGTCAGGGAATTTTACTGGTGATCGAGCAGCTGAGCTGCCACTTCAGACTGTTCCATCGTCTGAGGAAGAAGCAAGTCCTCCCATCCACACTCCCAAGCAGGCCTAGGGCTCTCCTTCAGGGCTGATGGCAGCACACACGTGCTGGGCACCAGAGACCCCCGGATGTGTGGCACCTACACCTACATAGTGGCTGCGGTATTTCAGATAAAGACGTTTTCCCTGGCATCGTGAGCTGGTGTGTTACACACATAGTGGAAAGTACAGAGCACAGGGACGGTGGGAACCCAACCTGACAAACACAGCCAATCAGAGCAATTCCCCCTGAGGGGTCTGCAGTTGCCCAGATGCACGTGCTCACTCCTAACTCCAGGCCTTAGAATGTGCAGCCGCTCTGCTCAGAACCAACCCACACACTCATGCTCATGCCCCTCTCCTACATACAGACACCTTCTTTCATAATATTCACTCTCATTTATTTCATGCTTACCAGGAGGTATGAATCCCAGGCAATAGCTCAAGAGCATAAGAAATAAAACTTAGGTTCTATGATTCAAAACAGATTCTAGAGTGAGCCTCTCTGTTCTGCCGGTGGTTGCCATGGAAGGGTCTCTTCATCCTCCTGATTGCATCTAGATTCTGGGGCAGAATAGGAGGGAGCTTAGGGAATGCCCTCAATGTTTCCTCTCCTCTGGAGGGGAGACCTGCCAGCTCAGAAACTCATTGTGGAGATGGGATTTGGCTCTTGGGTTCCACAAGTCTATTTGGTGCTTCTGTGGTTGTTGCCCTGGAAATACTCCTAGAAGGTCAGGGATGAAGAACCTAATTCTGCAAAATTCAATGACAGCTGTCCACTCCTCCCCACCACTCCTTTCCCAGTCTCAGTCCAGTCATGATAAGGCCCTAGGCAGGTCATCGTGAGGGACTCTCAATAAAATACCTGATCTTTGGGGGTGTCAAGGCCATAAAAGAATATGGAACGATTAAAGATTGTTGAAGATCAGGGAGAAACAAAAACTAAATACAATATGGGACCCTGGAACATTTTTTAAAAAGAATGGTGGTGGAATTTGAAGAAGTCTTGAACTTGGTTAATGGTATTATACCATATCCTAGTCCTAATCACTGTATTGTGTTTATTCAAGGTGTAATAATTGGGAGCTTATGTGTGTAGAGTATATGAAAACTATCATTTTGTGGTTTTTTTTGTTTGAAAGTATTTCAAAATTATTATTTTTTTAAATCCACTTGCTTATGCTTGTAGGGAAGTTGTTTACAGTTGATAGAAGTTGTTTTACCTATAATAAAGTAACATCGTTTGAACAAAGTATTGATATTTTTAATCACACTTATTTTGAAGTAGTTGTAAATCCACGTGTAGTTGTAAGAAAGAACACAGATCCCACAGGCCCTTTGCCCAGTTTCACCCAGTGGTAGCACCTATAAAACTATATTACAATATCACAGCTAGGAAATTGGCCTCAGTATGGTGAAGGCACAGAACTGTACAAGCACACAACCATCCCTCCCGGGGCCTTTCTAGCCCAGTCTCTTCCCCTCTCTTCTACCATCTCCTTAAACCCTGGCAGCTTGTCTGTTGGCCGTTTCTATGATCCTGTCATTTCATTGGTGCATGCTATATGAAATCATACAGTCTCCAGTTCCTGGGGAATTGGCTTCTCCAAACTGAGCATGATTCTCTCCTGATTCATGCAGGTTATCACCGGGACTAAGAGTGTGTCCCTCTTTACTGCTGAGTAGCGTCTTGTGATACAGATGAGCTGCGGATTATTTATTCACTCACTTGTTGGAGAACGTCTGAATTGTTTCCAGTGTTTTGCTGTGATGAAAAAAGATGCAATAATCATTTATGTACGTTTCCATATATAGCTTCATTTCTCTGGCATGAAGACCCAGAAGTACAATTGTTAGGTTTTACAGTAACATCACATTCAGTTTTTAAGAAAATGTCAAAATGTTTCCCATAGTGGCCTCGCGGTTTTGCATCCGTAATGTATGAGTAACCCAGTTTCTCCACCTTCTTAGAGCATTTTAGCCATCCACTGTGTAGTGATTCTCCCACAGGGCTAATGACCTTGCACATCTTTTCATGTGTTTATTTGCCTTTGGTGTATTCTCTTTAATGAACTGGCTCTTCATATCTTTTACCCAATTTAAGAATTGGATTGTATGTCACTGTTAAGCCTTGAGCATTCCTTGTACATTCTACTTACTAACCCTTTCTCAGATACACGAGAAACCATTATTTCTCCCAATCTGCAGCTTATATTTTCATCTTCTGAATGTAGTCTTTTACAAAGCAAAATTTGACACAGCCCAATTAATTGATTCTTTCTTTATGGATTATGCTTTTTGTGTCAACTCTAAGAACTCATACTTGGTCCTAGATCTGAAGATTTTTCTCCTATATTTCCTCCTAAAAGTTCTAAAATTTTATGTTTTACATTTAAGTCCATGATCCATTTTGAATTAATTTATGTACAAAGTACGAGAATGGACAAAGTAAAAGGGAGGTTCTTTTTTAAAATAAAATCCAACTGTTCAAGTACTGTTTACTAAAAAGGCTCTTTTTTTATTTTTCATTGAATTATGTACCTTTGTACCTTTGCTATAAATCAGTTGGGCATATTTGTGTGCATTGATTTCTGGGTTCTCCATTTTATCTTTTTTTTTCTCTCCATTTTATCTTATTGATCTGCATGTGTATCCTTCCTCCAATAATTATGTAGTCTAGATTACTGTGTTATATAATAAGTCATAAAATCAGTAAGACTTATTGCTCTCACTTTATTCTTTTTCAATTGTTTAAGTCATTATAGTATCTTTGCCATTTCATATAAATTTTAGAATAATCTTGTCTATATCTACAAAATACTTTTTGGGATTTTGACAAAAATTACCTTCAACCTCTATATAAACCTAGGGAGAATTTACATCTTAATTATATTGAATCTTCCAATCCATTAACATAGTATACCTCTTCATTAATTTAGATCTTCTTCGATTTCCTTCATCAACAATATACAGTTTTCAGCATACAAGTTCTGTATATGTTTTGCTACATTTACCCCTAAATGTTTAATTTTTAAGCATTTGTAATAGGCATTTTTAATTTTTGTGTCTGTTTTCTTTGCTAGTGTATAGCAATAGATTGATTATTGTATATTTAATCTTGTATTCTATACTTATTCTGAACATATTTTGGTTTTTATGTAGATTTCTTGGAATTCCAAATAGACACTCCCTCAAGTAAGTACAATTTTATTTTTCCTTTCTAATATATATTCTTTTAATTTACTTTTCTTGCCTAATTGAATGGGATAGAACACCTATCACTATGTTGGATAAGAGTGAACGTCTTTGCCTTATCCTCACTCTTAAGGGAAAGTGTTCAATTCTTTGCAACTAAATAGTGAGTTAACTGATGGTTTTTGTAGATGGTTTATTTCAAGTAGAGGAAATTACCTTCTATTCCTATTTTTCTTGGAGGGTTTTTTTAAAACGTGAAGAAGTGTGTTGAAATTTGACACATAATTTTTCTGTATCAGTTGATATGATTGTGTAATTTTTATTCTTTGGTGCATTGATATGGTGGATTACACTGATTGATCTCCAAATATTGAAAAAGCCTTGCATTCCTGGAATAAACTCCACTTAGTTATGGTGTATAATTCCTTGTATTACATTGCCAAATTATATGTTGTAACATTTTGTTGGTGATTTTTGTGTCTAGGTTCATGAGAGATAGTGGTTGTGTGTGTAAATAGACAGGTAGATATTGTCTTTGATTTTGGTTTAGGGCAATACTAGCTTCATAAAATGAAGTAGAAAGTGTTCCTTCTTATTTTATTTTCTGGAACAAAGTATACAGAATTGTTATTCATTCTTCTTTAAATATTTGACTCAGTTCTCCAGAAAAATATCAGGGCCTGGAGATTTCTTTTTTTGAGGAGTTCTGAAATTATAAACTCAATTCCCTTAATAGTCATAAAGCTATTCAAATTTTCTATTTTGTATTAGGTGAGTTGGGATAATTTTGTTTTCTGAGAAGCCAGCCAATTTTATCTTAGAGGTTATATTTATTTAGAGTTGTTTGTTATCCTTTTGGAGACTACATAGTGGTAGCTCTAGCCCAGCCCCTGTTCATTTCTGACATTGGCAATTTTTTGTATTTTCTTTGTCAGTCTTTTTAGAAATTAGTCTTAAAAAAAAAAACAGCTCTTAGTTTTACTGAATTCATCTTAATTTCCAATTTCATTGATTTCTAGTCTTCAGTGTTTCTTTCATTCTGCTTCTTTTGGGTTTATTTTCCTCTTCTTTTTCTATGTTCTTGAGGTGAAAACTTAGGTTATTGACTTGAGAATTTCCCCCTTTGTTAATGTAGGCATTTGGAGATATAAATTTAACTTTCAGTTCTGTTTCAGCTACATCGCCAAAATGCTGATACATTTTTATCATTATTCAAATAAATGCGATTTTTTTATTTCCCTTGAGACTTCCTCTGTGATCCATTCATTAAATTGATGTTGGTTGTCTAGTTTTCATGTGTTTCTTACTTAGAATTGTGTCATCATGGTTGGAGAATACACTGTATATTTCAAATTGTTTCAAATTTGTTATAATTTGTTTTATGGCCCAGAATGTGGTCTGTCTTAGTATATATGCTATGGTCATTTAAAACAACACATATTCTGGTGATGCTTGCTGGACTGTTCTATATATTTTGATTAGATCCCATTTGTTGATGCTGCTGTTACATTTATAGTGTTCTTCTATGTCCTTGTTGATTTTTTGCTAGGTGTGTTGTCAATTGTTGAGACTAATGAAGTTTCTAGAATAATTAGATTTTTGTCTAGTCCTCCATTAGGTTCTGTCAGTTTTCGTTTCACATATTTTGTATCTCTATTATTTGGTGCATACCCATATAGGATAACTATTTTGTTTTGGTTGGTTTGGTTTGATTGGTAGATTGATCCTATTATCATTAGATAATGTCTATCTCTCTCCCTGGAAGTTTTCTTTTCTCTGACATCTATTTATCTGGAATATTTAGCTACTTCTCCTTTCCCCTGATAAATGTTTACATTATACTTACTCCATCATTTTATTTTCAGCCTACTTATATAATTGTATTTGAAGTGAGTTCTTTGTAGCTAGCGCACAGTTAATCAACTCTGCCAATCTTTGTCTTTTAATGTATTTAGGACATTAACATTTAATGTAATTATTGATCATGAAGGCTTCAGTCTGACATTTTATATTTTGTTTTTGTTTATTCTCTCTTTTCACTTCTCTGCTTTCATTTTCTTATTTTTCTGTGGTTACTTGGCCTTTTTAGTACTCCATTTTGACTTAATGGTGTTTCAATTATATCTCTTTGTTTAGCCTTTCAATGGCTGTTTTTATTACTATGTAATTATATTATTTATAATAACTTGTCACAGTCTATAGATAGCATCATTTTACCAGTTCACGTGAAGTATAAAAGCTTACCTCCCTTTATATGTTTTTACTCTCTTTCACTTATGATACAATTGTCTTAAATATTTCCTCTATGTACATTTAGGGCTATGTCCCTAACTTCCTTTAGCCTGTCTTTCAGTACTGCTGCTGCTAACAAATTTTCTTAGTTTTGTTTTTGTTTTTGATTGAGAGCATCTTGATGCTTCCTTTTTATTCTGAAGATTATTTGGGGTGTGGAGGATTCTGTGTCCTTCTTCCAGCCCCTGAAAATGTGCTCCTTCCATCCAATCAGTCACCATGGCTTCTGATGAGAAAGATGGTGTCATTTGAATTGGCTTTCTCCTATAAGTAAAGAATCATTTTTTTTTTTCTCTTGCTGCTTTCAAGATCCTCTTTTGTCTTCAGTTTTCAGAAAATTGACTAGAATGTAGTCTTGGTGTAGATTTCATTAAGTTTATTCTGTAGTTCCCTCAGCTTCTTGAGTATGGAAGTTTATGTAGTTTGCCAAATTTGGGAGATTTTCAGCCATTAGTTATGTATGTACTTTTTCAGCTTTGTCTTCTTTCTCTTCTCCTTGCACGACTATAAAGACTTAATGTTAGATATTCTGTTCCAATTCCAGAGATTCCCTGAGGCTCTGTTCGTTTTGTTTTCAGTCTATTTTCTCTCTTATAGTCAGACTGGATAATTTCTAATATTCTACCTAACATTGTACTTATTTTTTTCCTCTGTCCTCCTCCTTTTGTTATTAAGTCCATCCGCTGAAGTTTTTAAAATTTTTTGCTTGTAAGATTTTTCCTTTGTAAAATATTTATTTTGTTGTTCCTACCTTCAGTTTTTCTCCTGATAAGTCCTTTTCACTTTCCTGAGACTTTTTGCTTCTGTTTCAAGTATGCTCATAATTTCTCCTTTAAGTATTTTTATGATGACTGGCTTAAAATATTCGTCACATAATTCTAAAATAACCGGTATTTTAAAAAATATTTTTATTTGTAGATGGACACAATGCCTTTATTTTATTGATTGATATGTATGTGGTGCTGAGGATCAACCCCAGTGCCTCACACGCTAGGTAGCGCTCCACCACTGAACTACAATTCCAGCCAATAACTGGTATTTTGACATTTAAATTTATTGTTTTCATTTGGATTGAGGTATTTCTAGTTCTTGGTATGATGAGTGATTTTCAGTTGAAGCCTGGGCGCTCTGGGTATTGTGTTTGATGCTCTTATGTTATTTTAATGTTCTGGTCTGGCTGACTTCCTCTGACACTGCTCCAGCAGCAGGGGGTTAGGTTGGAAGGGCATCTAATTACTGACGGGTGAAGGTAAAAGTCAAGTTTTCTCATTCAGCCTCCATTAACACCTGAGGACATGACGGTGGGAGCTTCTTGTTATTTCTAGGTGTTAAGCAGAGTTTTAGCTTCCCACAAGGCTAACACTGATACCTAACTGGATGGGATTGGTAGGAGTGCCTCGTGCTGTTCCCTAGGTGTCCAGTAATGGATGCCATGGGGATGGAAAAGAGAGCGGACTTCTTAGTTCTGGACCTTCTCTGATGCTGCCCCAATGGGGGAGAACTTCACCTCTGGCAGATAGGGGTGGATCCCAGGCTTCTCACATGGTGTCCACTAATGCTGTGGGGGTGTGGGCCTGCTTATCATCCAATGGGGATTAGGTCCCAACTCCACTTGTCCTTCTTTGGCACCACCCCAGCAGAAGGGTTGAGACACTTATCACAGTCTGGTGAAGGTAGAAATCTAGGCTTACTACTTGGTCTTTGCTGCCATGAAATGGGTAGGGCAGCATTTTTTCTAAGGTGCTTTGCTGGAGTAAAGCAATTATCATCTAAGAGTTTTGTTTTGCTATTTTTGCCCCTTTCATGGTCCACTGCTTAGTGAGAATAGGCTTTTATTTGGGCTATTTTTGCTTTGAGTAATTGATATTTCCTGGGTGTTGAATTCTTCAGTTCCAAATCTAGGATATATAGTTTAAAAAGAAAACCCATAGAACTTACCATTGCATCATTATTTGGAGCCTGAGGTCCCTAACTGGTCTGTTATACGTAGGAGACAGAGAGGGAAAATATGTCCACTCCATTTTCCTGTAAATGAAAGTCAATTACTGTTCTTATGATTTTTAAAACTCCATGAATCATTAGTAATTCTCTAATCTATGCCTGGAGTCTTGTTTTTCCATACCCCCACCTACTCAGTGACTTCGAGGGACTTCTTATATCTGTTTTCACCAGTACATTCCATCCCTGAGATAATAATCATAGAATAGTTGACCATGAGTAAAGGTATGGAGTGGTGGGAGTAAAGGGTAAAAGAAAACACCAGATGCAAAAACATGGGGCTAGTACTTTTCAAAATGCGCCCTCATCTCACATACCTTCGCTTTATAACCCTTGAGTTACATATTGTTATCATTTTATATTGAAAAGGCTGAGGGTGGTACAGTGGTAAACTTCCCCAGATCAAGAAGGCAGGAGAGGCAGGTGTGTCTGTCCTCTTTATGCAAAGTTTTCTAGAACCCCCACCAGCAGACTTCTGTTTGAAAAGCATCGCCACAACTATGTTGCATGACCATTCCTCACTGCAAAGAAAAATGGAAATGCTAATGAGTGTTTAAAGTACTTGTCATCAAGGAGAAGGTTAAGAATGGCTGTTGGACCACCACCCTGCAGGATGACTCCTTTTATATAGGCTGACCCAAAGTTCCAGGGATCCCAGTTCATTTTTTAAAAAGCATATTCAATATGTTTCCATATTTGGAAACTTGAAAATATATAATAAAATTAAGATCAACCTCTACTTAATGTCTGGGAATCTGTGAAAGATATAATGTCCTATGTATGGGGCAGGAGAATTTTTATATGTAACTAAAGGGGGCGTAAATTTTAATAGATTGAAAGGTTGTATATTATGAATGTAGCACCATTCATGCTATTGAGAGAAAAATACCCAGAAAGTTACAGGAACTCCCATGGCCACATACAAAGATGAGCTCACCCCGATCTTTGTCAGCTTTAACTTCACTATTGAAGGGGGCTTGTTCACTGAGTCTGGTCAGAGTCAAGCTGCAAGCCATTAGAAATAGCATGGCGACAGTATTAGTGTCATCTGTTCCTAAAATACAGGGAGAGCCATGGGGGTAGGGAGAGAGAGGAAGACAAATACTGCCAACCACAGTCAGGTCTGAGTGTCTTGTTTAGCAGCATTCTCCTTCAGGGTCACCTGGCACACAGAGTAGCCAAGTTCAAGTAATTTCGAGAAAAGATCTTCTACTCCACATGATTGCTAATTGCCCAAGAAGCAAAGCCCAGTAGAAATAGCAGGGAGATATGAAACTCCAAATATTGGTTGATAACTGTATTTAACCTCTCCTAAAGGAACATTAAAGAAGCTTTAATACCTTGGTGGGGGAAACCCCAATGTGTGAGAAAAAGAAACAGCAATTGCTGACAGAGTCACTTTCCACCTGAAGCAACTGTGCCAGAATCAATTTCTAATAGGAGGGAAGGGTAATGAGAGTTCCTTGTGGATTGCAGTCACATTCTACATCTCTAAGAGCTTCTCTGGACAGACTGTAAATTACCCTGACCTTAAAGGAAATGTTCACACCAAGGCTTTGGTTTTTATGAACATTCCACCTGAATAGTCTGACCCGGCTTTAGATAAAATAAGAAATGAGCCAAGGAACCAACCGAGCCACGGAGTCAAGGGCCTTGGTTAATGATTGATTCTGACTGTTTTCTTGCAGCCCATATATCTGGAGCATAAAGAGCATTATTTCCATAAATGATAACCAAATCCAAGTCCGTGTGAAATGGCTCCTTGCGATCCCAACTTTGCTATGGTCACTGTGACTTTGGGGGCTTTCCTTTGGGTTTCAGAGGCACTCTTGAGAGCACCATAGCTTCTTTTGTGGGGCCAGTTTACTGCATCCTGTGCTGGGAGGGACTCTTGATGGAAACCACAGACACTCACTCCAGAAACCTTAAGCCTAAGGTGTGCCTCAGAAGGACTCTGGCTGGGGAATAAGGCCGGGCCATGACCCTGTTTGCTCTGCTATGGAAGATGAGTATCAGGGCCCTGGGTCCCCTCCCCTGGTGCTGCTGCACTTCACTGCCCTGGACATACCCACTGTGTTGGGACAGTGAGGCAAATTATCCCCTACCCACCGGCCTCCCAGGATTCAGCTCAGGCAGGCAGGAGCACCTTATAGGTTGTACTGAGGTCAGGTGGCCACACTCAAGGCTCAAGCCTGCAAGGAACGGGACAGAGAACTCTCCCAAACCAGGGGGGTATGCAGGGCAGTCAGAGCAATGGCATCCACAGTAGTAAGTTGGAAAAAAAAACACCCCACTGTGGCATTCAAATTTCTAAATATATGATACACATACAATACTACTTGTTATATTTTATATATATTTATGAATATGTACATATACATTCTAATAGAGCAATAATCAGGGTTACTATGAGTAGGGCTGAGTCCTAATGAAGACCTTGTTTTCAACTCCTCAGCAATAGAAAACAGGCAAAAAAAAAAAAATCTTCCCATGGGATTTGTACTGGGTCCTCTTCCAGAATGCAGACCCCAGTGATTGTACAAGTTTCCTGCTTGTACAATCACCTCAACCTCACCTTCTAGCCCTCTTCTTGACCTTTTTATTAGACATTTACTGCTGAGGGAGGTGCTATAGTAGATACGATATAGAAAGAAAATAGGGGAACTTACATTTACTGAGTGCTCATTTGTGGAGTGTTTTAGGAATTTACCTAGCCTAACGTCATCCTTATTAACAGATGGGGCTATATCCTTTACCATACCCATCTGGATTGATGACCCCACTCTATTGTAGCCGTGGGCAAGGTAGGTAATCTTTGTGACCACCATATTTCCCCTACTATAAAATGGGGATACTTTCAGTGTTGCTGAACAAAACAATCACCAAATTATGACACCCACAATATCCAACTGCTACGGTCTCCCTCTTTCAAAATCTGTTCATTCCTTAAGTGTTTTCTGCCTGAAGTAATCCTTACTCTCCCAGGACAGCTGGCTGGCATCCTCCCCTTCTCTGTGCTCCTTTTATCTTTGGTTTGCTCCTTCTTTATAGAACTCAGTGCAGCAGTGAAGGATTTTGAGTGGCAGGAATCTTTACCATATCCTCAGCAGTACCTAATAGTGTCTTGTGCAGAACAGATCTTCCATAAAAAGTCATTGGCTAGAAATAGTCACACTGAATTCTTCATGGTAAGCTGTCCATTTTGCACCCTCAATTCACTAGTTGTCTGAATTTTTCTTTCTCAAAAAAAAAAAAAAAAAAGAAAAAGACGTATTTTGTATTTATATCAGAGTCAGACAATCAAGGTTTGGGTTTTGAACACAATATGCAAAACTATAACAAAATAATCTTTAAAATGTCCTTAGGAGGAACCATCCTGGAGACAGATATACAACTGTATTTTAATAAATCCAACATGTGCATTATTACCTTCACTGTTTCCTGGATTAAGCACTAGATGACAAAGACTTTGCATTTGGGACCACTTTGCATTTAAGCCCTGAATCTCATTCATTGAAGCAATAGGTTCATGTTATGGGAGCTACAAAAAGGACTGAAATATTCTGAGAGTACAACAAACTCACTTCTTGCTTATGCTCACTCCATAATAAAGAAGAATTGATGATAGAGTATTCATTTTTCTTTTTTTTGAGCTCAAAAGCTGAGTGTTGTAAATTTAAATGTTCAATGCACTTCTACATAGTCCCAGGATAAGGAGCTCATTCAGTCTCATTGGTGAATTTTATTGTCTACACTAGCTTTTTAGCAAATGGCAACTGGGAATGGTGGAAAATGAGAAAACATTTGATCTGTACAAAATGTTCCAAAGCTGCATCAAGAACATCTTTGTTAGTCTTGACTTTTGGAAGATGTGGCCAAATTTCTGGTGTTTCTACCTTCTCCCTTAATGCCAAAAGCAAGATTGACACTCTCCTTATCCAGGGCTCTTAAGTAGTAGTGTACATCTCTAATTTCTTTTTAGTGACCCATGGATGCTGTCCCCATGATAACATGGCCATAACCCACTATGTGGGAAGAGGTCACTTGTGCAGGCACTAGTGATCCCTCCATGTTTGACCATGTGGCAATGAACCACTAAAATCTATAGCTAGCTCCCTGTTATTTTATTACAATTGGAATAAAGCTCATCTGATCTTCTTGCTTTTTAAAAAATAGTTAGAATGATTTTACAAGGTCTTTTCAAAAGAGCAGTTACCCTAGATATGTTTGTGAAGATGAATATTCTTGTAAAATTCTTATCATAAAAAACGCAGACACATTTAGGATAAGACGTTATCTCATTTCCCTCCCTCCCTTTCTCCCTCTTCCTCTCCTCCCCTTCACCTCTCCCTCCGGAGAAATGTTCATGGTTCCTAGCATACAACAGTTCATCTGGAAATATTTATTAAATTTCTATGGTCTATATCATTGACTTGGTGCTTGTTTTAACATGGGTTTCATGTAGTCTTGAAATCATACAAGTAAATATGGGCATGTAACATTTTCCCATGGGAGAAGATCCTGTTCTAACCTAGGAATACTGGTGAGTGCTGTGAACCTTCCCTTCATATTCTGATCCTGGCAGGAGAGGAAGCCCTGGTGGAGAGAATGCAGGGATGACTTGGGACAGATGACGAACAGAAGCTATTGGAGAGTCAAGGCCAAGAGATGCTGGGAGAAAACAAACATCTGCAGCAACTTGCAGACAACCCTTGCCAAATATATCAAATTGTTACTTTGCCACATTGCCCACAGATGGGGCTGGTTTTCAGGGGCCCTGAGAAGGCCTTCCTCTCACTGCCTTTAAAAATGTAGCTCTGGTGTGGGCTACTATTTGGTTATACAACTTCTAGACAATTCAGCCCAGACCTCTTTCCTCCACTCTAAATTGGAATAACTTATCATCATTATTGTCTTTCATCCCCAAAGCACATTTATTAAGACTCAATTATAAAATCCCTCAGAGGCTTCTGGTTGCTGGTAGTAGCAGACTAGGTTATTCAGATCAGCCTTCTTGCTGAAAACAGCAACAAAAAATACAGATAAATATAGCTAAACAAACACCACTCCCTTAAAATAACCAAACTCCTTGAAAACACAATAAAGAGCTTCCAGATCAATATCTATGCTACCAAAGGGGGTAAAGAACGCTACCAGATGATCAAAACCCCTAGAGGCATCTGACAATACTGCTGTGGTCACTAGGAGATAGATGTCACAAGTCAAGATTTGGGCCACAGAAACTGGAGAGTGTTACAACAAATTAATACACATGCAATCTGAGGTTAAACTAGATCCAAACCTGCCCTGACTATCCCTCAGTCTCAGGGGATTTCAGGAAATGCTTCTGAGGCCCTCAGCCAAGCAGGAAAAAAAAAAAAAAGACAAACAGCACTTGAAAAGTTGTGGCCACACTGACCTCCCTCATGTAGATTGGAGCCGTGTGTTCATTCAGTTAAGCCCCACGACTTTTAAGCCATGTAACAGGAGGAGATCTTGGGTGTACTTGTCTTCAGGTGCCTGGAAAAAAGTAAAATAAAGCTTCTCTGGAGGAGGGAACATCCAAACTGACTTAAGAATTCCCCCACAAATGATTTCAGGATGATGATCAGTCATCCAAGCAAAGATAGGAAGAATCAAGGAAACCAGCCAGAGAGAAGGAATTGACCTACATCGACTTTAGCCATCAGACCAAGGTCAGAAGACTACTATACTTATCATGTTTATAGAAATAAGTGACAAAATTAAAAGGACCTATAAGATTATAAAAAGTTACATAGTATATCTGAAAAGGAATCAAGCCAAATATAAAAAGATAAGCTAACTGAAATTAAAAATTCAATGATCAGTACTTTAGATTAGACAAAAATGAATAAAGGGAAGGGAGGCGGGGTGGGAATAGGAAAGACAGTAGAATGAATCAGCCATTACTTCCTAGGTTCATATATGAATATATGACGAGTGTGACTCCACATCATGTACAGCCACAAAAATGGAAAGTTATACTCCATGTATGTGTAATATGTCAAAGTACATTCTATTGTCATGTATAACTAAAAAAGAACAAATAAAAAAATTAAAACTCAATGATGATATTTGCAATATTTTGCCAATACAAGAGAGTGTTATGGTTTTGTTATGAGGTATCCCTAAAAGCTTATGTGTGGCCAATGCAAGAAAGTTCAGAGGAGAAATGATTGGGTTATGAGGGTCTTAACCCAATCAGTGAATTAATCCCCTGATAGGGATTCCCTGAATGGTAACTGAAGTGGTAGGGTGTGGCTGAAGGAGGTGGTACTTGGAAGCATAGCTTTGTGGTATATATTTTGTATCTGGAGTGTAGAAACACTCTTTCTCTGCTTTCTGATCACCATATGAGCTGCTTCCATCTGCCACACTCTTCTGCCATGATGTTCAGCCTCACCTCAAGCCCCAAGGAATGGAGCCAGCCTTCCATGGACTGAGACCTCTGAAACCATGAGCCCTTAAGTAAACTTTTGCTCCCTTAAAATTGTTCTGGTCAGATCCTTTAGTCACAGCAGCAAAAAAAGCTGATTACAACAGAAATTGGTCAGGAGTGGGGTTGTTGCTATGACTAACCTGACCATGTGGTTCAGAATTTTTTAAAGCTTTTTGGAATTGGTGGGAGGAATTTTAAGATGTGTAGAAGTGCAAGCTGGAAATGCTTTAGATTGTTGTAAGCACAATTTAATGGCCGATTCTGGTGGGAGCTTAGAAGACCGGAATAGCAATGGAACCATGATCAGTGAAGACCAGGCTGAAGAGGGTTCAGAAAAGGAGCACTCTATTGGAATTTGGAGTAGAGGCCATTCATGTTATGTACTGGCCAAGAAGTTGTCTGAATTTTGCCTGTGTCCTGAGACTTTCTGTGAAACTGATTTTAAAAGCCCTGGACTTTTTAATCTGGCAGAAGAAATTTCTAGAAAGCATAGCATTCAGGCAGTGGCATGGATATTACTGGCTGCCTTTAGCCAAGTTTATTGTGATATTCAAGAGAAAAAAGCAGATAAGAGATATTTGAAAAACTTGGTCTTGAAAGGCAGGGGTAAAACTGGGCTAAAGGAAGTTGCAGCTGTCAACGTTGCCACTACAGAACTCCTGAAAACTTTGTCCAGAGACAATAAGAAAGATGGCTTGACGGCATCTCAGGAGCTGGCAAGGCGCCACCCATCTCAAGCTCAATTTTCAAAAGTGAAAATTCTCTTGAGAAGAGACAAGTAGAACACACTTCTTGCACAAGGGGACCTAGGAAATTTTTTCAATGTGCTCAGCCACCCAGACACTCAGAGGCTACTGCAGCCAGGGTCCCTGGAGCCTTGGCTACTGCTTGCGATGGCTGCAGACCTTGACGTCAACCACGTGATGCTAATTCTGCAGGGGTCATGGAGGCTTCCACCAAGATTTTAAAGGAAGGCCTGGGAGGGCAGGCAAAGTGCAGCAGAGTGAGAGTCCCTGTGGGCAACCCCTGGAGAAGTCAAAGTGTGGAGATGTGAGAAGGAAGCCAGCCAAAGCTGTAGTGGAGACCCCCAAGATTAAGAAATGCCAGTAACATGGCACATAGTCCTAGGAAAGCTGCAGGAATCAAGCAGAGACAAGCCAACATAAAGTCCACTTGGGATGAACAAACAAGGCCACAGGGGCAGAGCTACATATGCTGTTTAGAGAAAAACATCATGATGCCCAAAATGCTGGATATGGAACTACAGGACTTATCTGCCCAGCTGGATTTCAATCTTGCTTTGGTCCCATACTTCTTTCTATGTTCCTACTTTTGAGAGTGGACATGTTTTCTCTGTACCATTATATATTGAATACTTGTAAATTTACAGAAGCTCACAATGCGAGATTGCCTTGAGCCTTAGAGAAGATTTTGGACTTGAACTTTGAGCAATTTCTGAACTGTTGACTAGGTGGGGGGGGGGGGACTCTTGGAAATGGAAAAAAAAATGTAATTTGCCTTGTTAGATGGTTTGTGAGCTTTTGAGGACCAGGGGCAAAAATGTTATGGTTTGGATGTGAGGTGTCCCCCAAAAGCTTATGAGTGAGACAATGTAAGAGGAGAGATGATTGGGTTGTGAGAGTCTTAACCCAATCAGTGAATTGATCCCCTGACAGGGACTAACTGAGTGGTAACTGAAGTAGTAGTGTGTGACTGGAGGAGGTGGGACTTGGGGGCATAGCTTTGGGGTATATATTTTCTACCTGGAGAATAGAAACTCTTTCTGCATCCTGATCTCATATGAGCTACTTCCCTCTACCACACGCCCCACCGTGATGTTCAGCCTCACCTTAAGCCTCTAATAAACCATGAGCCTTCTAATAAACTCTTTCTCCTCTACGGCTGTGTTGATTTGGTCATTGATGTGAAATAGCTGACTAAACCAGGGAGAAATAATTAACTGAAGACCTTATAGAAAGCAGTACTGACTGAAAAAAAAAAAAAAAAAAAACCAGACCAAATAAAAAAAATCCACAAGAGTGTAGAAGATGTGGAGGACATAGCACAAATCTTTAATACTGGCATGGCAGGAAGAAATGAAGAAGAATAGAGATTGGAATTTTTCAGAACTGATGACAGACACCAATTCACAGATTTGAGAGACTTGGTGAACTTCAAGAAAAATAAAATGAAACCCATGCTTAAATAATCCATCATGAAACTGCAGAAATCTAAGACAAAGAGATAAATCTTAACAACCACCAGGGGAAATAATGAATTCTCTTCCAGCTGACTTTTTAACAACAAGTTAAAAAAGAGTAGACTGATCTAGCTTTTGTATACTCAAGGAAAATTAGTGTTCACCTAAAACTCTTTGCACAACAATTACAAAATATCATTTGAGAACAAATCTGGTCCCTTTTCTTAATCTGTGGTTGCCTACAAATTCTGGACACTCTAGAAGAGACTTGAAAAACCCACTTTGATTGATTGTACTGTAAGAATGATGAGATAGATGAGAAGTTCACCAAACCCATGTTTGAGAACATTATAGAACAAAGCCCTGCCATGGTGTGGAGTTGATTAAAAAAACAAACAACAACAACAACAAAAACAACGTACATATGTGTGTGTCTGTTTTCCCTACATGGTTGGAGGTGGCTGCCAAGGCCTACCAAACCTATTTCAAAACTTGCCCCACTGTGAACACATCTCATTGGTGGGAACACTGGCTTTTTCTTCTCATTGACTCCTCATCAAAGAACACTTCTTTATATCATTCCTTAAGGCAGGGTTGACATTGAAAATGGTTAACATAGTGGCATTCATCAATCATGAAAGACTCCCAGTATTAGTCCAGATGCTGGCTGTCAGAGGAGCAGGATTCTGGAGGATTCCTGTGGAATGAGCTTTTATCCCCTGTATGGCTAGAATGTGAATGTGCGCAGGGGAGGAACGCAAGCATCCCTGTAGACATTCAGAGCTGAGACTATCTAACAATGGGTAAATACTTCCATATTTTAATACCATATGTGTTGGCAATTCTAGGACATATTAACAGAATAGGAGCTTTGCTTATGCCTTCCCATCAGCCTCCATATCAACCCTTCTTTCCTCTACTTCCTGGGTACCCCTCCCTTCCCCTTGCAGTTCTAGACCTTCGAACAGAGTTGCTTCCTTGCCTAGTTATTCCAGGAATACCTCTTAACATAAAATCCATTCCTTTCTCAATACCTGATTTACAGTTCCATTGTAGCATACAGCAATTGCATATTCTCTTTTGGCAAACTGTTCATTTTTGGATATGACTATATCATTTTGGCTCACCTTAAGTGGGTTTTATAAAATGAAAATAAGTATTTCTTTGTTATACTTAGATTTAAAATAAGCTTTCTTCAAAATCGCAAGCTATTTTGGGAACATTTTATATTTGCTTAAAATAACTTCTTTATTATACAGTATATAATAGAAAAATTTGAAAATACAAATAAACAAAATCACCTAGCGGCCCCTTTTAACTTCCCCAGATACTGACTTTACCTATGCCTGCCTATCTGTATGAATGTATATAAAGTGAAATGTCATAGTCACTTCATATATAAACCTTTTCAGAACAAATATATCTGTATTCCTTGTCACTGTCAGATGACCAAAATTGTGGGCACGCTTGGCATTATAAACAATTTCTTCTAAGGACAATAGGTTTATTTGGATTTTAGTGAATGTATCAAGCACTATCAGTGTGAAGTTGCTTTGACATGGAATGGAAAGCCTGTATTAGTGCAGCTCAATATGATTTGGATTATCATCTTCAGATACAAAAGTATATATCATGAGTTTGGAGTCTAAGGACTTCGTTTTTAAACCTTGGGGTTTGAACTACATTTGAATTCAAATTCAGTAATGTCCTTAGATCAACTTGAGCTGACAAATTCTTTAGAAGAGAGTGGAATAAAGCAATTTGATGGAAATTATACTGTGCAGTGCCTTGTCAGTCCAGATATTTCACTTTTACATTAAATGTTTTTCAATTAATTTAAAGGTAACTGCTACATGCCAGATAGCCAAGCTATTTGTCATTATTATTCATTTATTTTTATGCAGCACTGTCATTTGCAAGGACATAATTCTTAAAGAAAAATAATTGCTCTAAACTTATCAACTTGGTTATGTAAAACTTTGGGAAATCTTTTCCCTGGAAAGAAAGTTAAAGGTTGGCTGAGAGAAAGCTCCTCAGGGACTCCGCATACCATGCACCCATGGGCCTCCACTCTGGTGCCCTCGAACCTACCAGGCTCCTTGCCCTGTGCTCGGGACCCTAGGGTTCACAGGGCATTGTTCCAAGCATAATGAAGTCCCAACAAAAACCCATTGACAAAGGTGGCTTCCAGAGAAAAGGAGCAATGCATGCCATGAAATATGTGGGAAGACCTCTGCCTTGTCACGTGAATGATGTGAAAGCAAATGTCCACTTGTACATCCTTCAACTACCCTCCTCATCCTCTTAATATCACAAAATCAGAGAATCACAGACTCTTGAGAAGGGACTTAGAGCTCATGCTGTCCAAGATTATTTTGTAGGTCATGAAACTGAGACCTAGAGAGGTCACACCACAACACAACCCTGGGTCAAAGTGCCCAGTCTGCTGGTCATGACTTACCATGGCTGGTCTTGGCACTCCATGTATGAACAATAGGGTCCAGGATACTTAGGTCACCAAATGACGAACTCCTAAAAACGCTGCCTACCATATTTACATGTTAAACAATTCCCATCTCGGAAATCACTTCCTTCACTTCATTCAAAACTCACTTTAACCTCTGATCCCTCTAAAAAATTTTATTAAAGAAACATGAGGTTAATTTAAAGTTTTAAAAGGTAAAATTGCACACAAGTCAAAAACCGGACCAACAATCTAGATTTTTACCCTTTTAGGCAAAAATAAATGTGAATATCCTCTCCATTCAAAATCCCATACCAAAATCCCATGCTGTACATTTGTTTTTAACAAATTTTAAATTCTTATCAGGTAATCAGTCATATGATGGGCACAGCACACTGTGGTCAATCAAATCTTCTGCAATCAGCCAAATCTTTGCTTCTAAATGTCCAGCAATCACATCTTTGCTCTTTCCGGAAGACAGCTCAGTGATTCGCCAACTCAATTTAGTCTGCTGGTGGTTGATATGTGATCATGTGGTCAAAACTTTTATTCACTTTATGCAGAAATTCATCTGACAATCTTAACATTTCCTTTAATAGGGAAAGTAACTGTTGGGCAGTGATGAATCAGTAGTGAAGCATGAAGATTATTCCTACTTAACATTCTTCCATGGTTCCCCAGAGCCTTCAGGATAAAATCCAGGTTCCTTAAACTGACAATCATGGACCTTCAGAAGCTGAGCCGCATCTGTCTTTCTAGTACCATTTCTCAATCTTTCCCCCTTATTCTCTGGCCCAGGCATGCTGAACAATTCTTAGTTCTCTGGAAAAATTGATTTTTTTTTGCACAGAGTCTCTTGATATGTGCCTAGTATTTTCCTACTCATACTGCAAAGGTCCATAGCTGCATATATCAGTTTAGAGTGTTATCATAATGTAATTGATGTCATCACCCTAAATGTAGAAATAGACAACCTACTTTCAGTGCTACAGCTCTCATATCAACATTTGCTTTTTTACCACTAATCTCTTGGTAAATGGTTTCTATTCACAACTTCCAATTTTTTTTATCATCCAATCATTTCTTATTCCCTTGCAAACGTGCTTCCCCTAGCACTACTCAACTGAAAATGCTTTTTTAAAGGTTACTAGTGTCCTCATAATCACATCATTCCTTGGAAATATTTTTTGCTAAGTAGTTTCTAATGCCACCAAGACTGCTAGTCACCTTGTTCCATTTTCCCTTCCTTTTCCTTGGGTACCATGATTTTCTGGGGGCTCCTATAACAACTGTTCATTTACTGATTCCTTTTCTCTCACTTTTTCTTCTTTCCTGGGTCTCTTTCTCTGCTGTTCTTCACTCATTCCACTAACATTCACCAGATCCACATCTTTCTCTAATTAAAGATATTCCTCTGGGTTTACTAGATTCAAAACATCAGCATTAAGATGTCTCCCACTTCCTCAACTTAACAAACTCAATTTGTGTATCCAGTTGACTCTAATTTCTCAAGAGAAAAAGGAGCAATTACAGTCCAGTAAAAAGGGAATTAGGATAATTAGATATGACTTGGGCTCATACCTCAGATCTGTCCTTCACTCATGAACAATGTGACATGGAACATATTACATGGAAGTCTCAGTTTCTCACCTATAAATTTGACAAAAGAATGCCTATCTCTTAGTATTACTATGTGAATTGCAGAACCCAGTGTATTTCTGTGGATTTGTACATAGCAGACACTCAATAAAAAGTTATTATTACTATTTTTTCCACATTCACTTTTCCTGAACTTTTAGTCTCTCTGTTCTGATTCATTACTTCCAAAGTGTCATCAGACCAACAAAAGGTAAATCTTCTAGAGTACAAATAAAAACAGGTTTCTTCTCTGGCCCAATGGTTCACAATTGCTTTACTGAATCAAAGCCCAATGTTGTTTTTCAAAGTCTTCAGATTCTAGTCATAACCTTCCTCACCTTTCTTCTCCCTCCCTGCTCTTCTATGAACTCCATTCTCTAAGCAAACTGAACATATTCTAGTCCTCAACATTTCAGGTACTCTTCACTTCAAATTCTGTCTTAATTTCAAGAAACTTGTTATCTCTCCAACTGGGTATTTCATTTTCCCTTTACCTTATTGATAATCAAATATACCTTATTGATACTCAAATACTCTCAGGGTATTCACATTGTCTGGTATTCAATTATTTGGGCATAACTGAGCCTTCCTGATTATATATCATAACCACTTTGAAGGAAGAAACTAGATTCGTATGTATTCTCCTACTCACCACTCTGCTAAATGATGATGCACATAAATTAAAAAGTAAAAACAAACATACAAAAGTAGATATTTCCTTAAGGAATTATTTTCATTTCTTCAACTTCTTATAAAGAGGTAGGGACAGGATGGGGAGGCAAGTGTGCATCTAGGGTATTGATAGAGGCTCTGCTGGCAGAATTCCCACTTGGAATTCTCCCAGCAACAACAAAAGGCAGGGCTGAAACAGCCATCCTGGAAATTGACCAGGTAAGACTTTAAGATCTGTTGATCAATTGCAGTCAACCTCTTGGGAAACCCTTCACCAATTTGCTAAGCTTGTCCATATTTTTTTTCTTCCCTGGAGCTATTTTTCTAACCTTCCAGTCTCCTCTAAACCAAAGAGTAAACAAAAGATTTTATTTTAAGCCCACAGTTGAACACATAGGGATATACATACATATATTTAACAGTAGTGTATGTATGAGTTCACACTTGAAAACTTTACTTCTTTAAAATGAAACTTCTTTCAACCAAAACTCAATGTCAACATTTTAGGGATATTATCTTATGGCAGCACCTAGTGATTTTCTTACAGTGCAATTTCAATATGTCATGGTAGAAATAATTAATTTATAGTCCACAATTACAGAACTCAATGTAAGTTAACTACAGTGGAATTTTTTGAAATGATACAAGATGAGCATGACACTCGGGGGCTCAGCCCTTCATCAACACCAGCTAGGTAAATCCTTTTGTATCTAGTGGTACATAAAGATTTAAGAATCCTTAACTGAGCCCCTTTGAAATAGAGATGATCCAGCGTTTTATTTTGTAATCTTGGTTCTGCTTCAAACCCAAGTCAGGAATCAGAAATAATGAAAGCTTCACTAGTCAAGCATATTAGATATAATTTTTATTTGTTAAATTTTCAACAAATTCTTGTGATCCTCGGTCGTTCAATAGACTAACTATGTAATTATTAACCTCAATTACAAATCATGAGGTCATACTGCTGGCACTAAAATCTAATTCCAGAGCCACTTTTCTTCTACTATTGAATGTAACTGAAAAACAGGATAGTAAAAATGGAAGGGTGTTTAGAAATTCTGTAGCCTGATTTTTTTTTTTTTAACATGAGGAAAACTGAATCCACGAAGAAGTCACATTAGAGGAGCCTACTAAAAGGCAATTCTTTAATACCTACCTTTGAATATTACTGTCAACACACACGTATTGCCTTTTTGAAAACCTAGGAGGTGGAGAGATAAAGTCTCCAGGTAATGTCTGTCAGCCCATGTAGCCAGAGGGCAAGTTGTTTGCCCCATGATGGTTTCTTAAATGGAAAAAAGGCAGAATGTAAGGGATGTTCTTGCATTTTACTTTGCAACACCTGTGGCACAGGCCCCCTCTTCTATAACTCAACTAGCACTTGGATATAGTAGACACAGCACAGGCTTTCAGGACACGTCCATTTCGAGTGCAAATCCCGACACTAAGAGGTCTTGGCCAGGACAATAAATTGCCCGGACCCTTAGCTACCTCAATAGTAAAAGAGCGATAACTCAGACTTGATGTGAAGCTGGCACACAATCCAAGACTGATAAATGTGCGCAAAGTGAGTCACTGGCACTCAGGGATGCTCAACGAAAGGCAATCGCCCTCGGTTAGAGAACTGCAGGCTCCCAAGCCTTCTCTGACCTCGGAGGCCCGAGTCGGGCCCCTATCTTCTCCTCCACCAGGGCCTTACAGGGCCCACAGAGAACTCTCGACCTTGTACTCAAGTCCACCAGAGCACACAGGTTTTAGAACTTGCTTCGCCATTTCTCTCCCCGCCCCTCCTCTCAGAGCTAGAGTCAGAGTTGCGACGCGATTCCCCGTCTCCCCGACCAACTTCACCATCCGCGCGCTTCCCCTGCCATTAGTGTCCAGCGGACATTCAGCATTTGGCCTTTCTCATCCTTTACAACGCCGGGTTTTCAAATCCTGGCCGGCGCTTCGCAGCTCCAGGCTACGTTCAGCCACCGGGCAGGCCACACCTCCACTCCCAAGCCACACCCCGCCCTCCAAAGTAAGCCTCGCCTTCTCCGGGTGGCTGGGCGGGCCACGTTACCTAGGAAACTGGGGCGGGGCTTGGGAAATCCCAGCCCCCGAGCGGGATTTGCGCAGGCGCTCAGGCCGGGCCTCTGACTATCGCGAGAATCACTTCCCGGAAGTTCCACGTCAGTCAGTCGGCCAGTCTGTGGGTCGGTGGGTTTCTCAGGCCCTTCGCCACCGGGATCAAGTGAGTTCCCGGGCTCGGACTGACGGAGCCATGGTAGGTGTCCTATCGGCTGCGGACCATTCTTGGGGTTCCTCGGCTGAGGGCCGTGATAAGCAGCGGTGTGTGGTTCGGCTGCGGCCGCCGCCTTTGGCCCGGTTCTGTTTGAGCCCTGGGAGGGAGGAGGTGATGGGGACCAACAGACTGGGCTGGTTTTGGAGGCAATGTCTGTTCAGTGAGGGGTCCCTGACTCCCCTTGGGCCTTAAGGTGCTTTCCAAACCGTCTAAGGTCTGCATTGGGGTCAGTGGATTAGAAAAAACGTTGAGCTCTGGGCAGTTTTTGCAAAACTACTCCATTCTACGCTGAAGACTGTGACAGCTAATCTTGCACTCCTGTTGGGCTTTTTTCCTGGATAGTGTGCTGACTACAAACTATGAATTTAAGCAGAGAAGAAGGGGCGGGGGAGTCAATAAAATGTGTATGGAATTTAAGTTTGAATCCAGTGTGACTCTGTAGAACTGAGTTATACTTTATTCCTAACCCTCCCACAATTCCTGGTTTGGGTCTCCTGTGCTTGCAGTATGGAATTTCTAATATTTTGGGAGTAGCTCTTAGTTTTCTAGAGGGAAAAGGATTGGGAAGTTGTTTTTAAAGCTTGATAATGTGCTTTTTCAGTATTGCAAATGCAGTGAAAGCAGTGAATGGTAGTAATAGCAAGCAATCAGGACAGCACATTTTTATTATCACTTACTCGCAAACATTCCCTATAATGCCTTTGCATAACTGTATTATAATGATGAAGAAAAACAAGAGTGAGAATATCTTTTCTGAAAAAAAAAGAAAGTATTTTTGTAAACATTTTTCTGCCTTTTTAAAAACATATTATGGAGTACATGGTCAGATATTTTGGAGCTTGAAGACTGTGTGGATTACTCATTTCAAGTCCTTTATCTTGCAGTTAAAAAATTAAGTTTAACAAGTCTCATTGTGGTAAAGTTGGATCAGAGGTTGATCTCTTGGGGAAACTTATGAAAGTTATGGATAGTGCCAGAAGAATACTCAGAGAAACACCCGTTTTGCAATGTAAAGGTGGCCCTCACAGACAGCTCCTGCCAAGCCATACTTATCTGTAGACTCTCTTTTCCCCAGGTTCAGAGCCCTTGAGAAAGACCTTAAATCTCTTGATTATACACTTTATATTATTAACAACTTGTGCTGGTTTGGGTCTCCTGTGCTTGCAGTATGGACATTTTTTTTTAAAGAGCCCTTAGATTTGCCTAACTTCATTTTTAAGTATTAAGTATTTTTATAATGAAATATTGCCATTATTCTTTAATATACAGTCAGCCCCTCCATTTCTTTGGGTTATACATCCACAGATTAAATAAACTGCAGTTTGAAAATTTTGGAAAAAAATTGTCTGAACATGTACAGGCTTTTTTTTTCTTGTTCTTAATCCCTAAAAAACACAGTATTACAACTATTTACAACATTTACAGTGTATGAGGTATTTTAAGTAATTTAGAAATGATTTAAATTGTACAGAAGGACTTTGTAGGTCCTATACTACATCATTTTTCATAATTTGACTTAAGCATCTGTGGATATCCATGGAGGTGGAATAGGGGGCACTGGACTCATTCCTTTCCCAATACCTAAGAACAATTTCTGTGAAAAGCACAAATTGTGAATTTATTCGTTTGCTCATGTACTACAATAGTATTTACTCTGTGCTGTGCACTTTGCTAACATTTGCCACCTAGTTCTCTCAGTAGCTGGTAGAGAGATTTTATAAATAATGTTTATGGAGTGGATACTATATAGCCAGGTATTGTTGCAACTGAACTCTAAATTAAATTCTAGTAACACCAAAAGGTATATGTTAGTATTATCACTGTTTTACACAAGTCAAACCTCAGAGAGGTTAAATATACTTACCTAGGTTTGTACTTAGGAAATGTAGAGCTGAAACATTGGAACTTAAGTTTGAATCCAGTGTGACTCTGTAGTACTGAGTTATACTTTATTCCTAACTCTCTCCCAATTCCTAAATATATAAAGTGCTGTGCAAATAAAGACGTGTAAGCAGTGACCCTGTCCTTAAGTGTCTACTCTAAGAAGCAAGAAGAGATATATGCAAAATTTACCATGAGCAGTTAAAATGAAATCCTACAGTAGCCTCTAGGAAAGAATACTTCAGACTAGGGTAATAAGAAAGGCCTTATTGATGACAGTTGCATTTACCTGAATCATCCATCTTTTGGAAGATGGAGGGATACTTTTGGAGCTGGAGGATACAGAATGAGCATCTTAATCATCTTTGTTCCCATGTGCTTGAACCTTATTCAAAGTAATCATTGAAATGTTCAAGGAAATAGAGCAGGAGCACACATTTACCTGTGTGTTTTAAACTGGGATTTGCTCTTCCAGAGTATGTAGAGATAACTCATGTTCAGAGTTCCCTGGCCCACTTTCTGAAGCATCACTTTTACTCAGTAATTAAAACATTGTTACAGTAAAATATGTGGCTTAGAGTCCAGTTTCCTTAGTTCTAGAAGAACAGTGTTGGATGTGTACCTACCCAGGTTCCCAGCACAAAGACATCATTGATATTAACAACTTGTGCTGGTTTGGGTCTCCTGTGCTTGCAGTATAGACATTTAAAAAAAAAACCAAAAAACCTTAGATTTGCCTAACTTCATTTTTTAAGTATCAAGTATTTTTATAATGAAATATTGCCATTATTCTAACTCTAAGAAGACCAAAAAAAAGATGTTAAATTTTGTTATAGTAATTAGTGGGACAAATTTCAGAAATGGATGAAGCAGAAGGTTTTGCTTCCCTCAAACTAGCAAGGAATTCAGAGATAATGGTTTCAACGTAGAAAGTTTGAGAAGGAAGATATGACAGTGGAAACTTTTTTTTTTTTGAGGCAACTGAAGAGTCAGAGAACTCACATCCTTTAAGTAAAAGGTAAAGGTTGTTGCTAAAAGTATAGGAGGTATGAATAGGAAAAAGTAAGAGCAAAGACTGGAATGGAATAGTCTGCGACCCACATTTGATAGAGATTCAAACAAGATAAATGAATGCCTCCTGAGGTATTTGCTTTGTCTCAGGAAATTACCTCTGGTAGATATTCATTTCATGTTTCATATTTTTCTGCCAAAATAAATGTGCTTTTCTCTGAAGAGCTCTTTTACTATTATGACTTAGAGTTACTAAGACTTCATGAATAACATTTCTTCAGAATATTTTCTTTTTTTTAATGTTAATGTTTTAGTTCTAGGTGGACACAATATCTTTATTTTATTTTTATGTGGTGTTGAGGATTGAACCCAGAGCCCCGCACATGCCAGGCAAGCGCACTACCGCTTGAGCCAATCCCCAGCCCCAGAAAATTTTCTGCCATGACACTAATGACATGGGCACAGAGCTGTGATTTAGCAGCTATTTTGAATTTATTCAGTAGGTAGTTTATAAACAAAGGTGCTCAAAGTGTGTTCTGCAATGCCTTAGAGATCCCCATTCTTCCAGGAAGGACCACAGATTAAGTTTTCCTAATGGTCAGATGCTGTTGGCCTCTTTCACTATGTTAATATTTGCACCAATGGTGTAAAAGTAATGAAAGGTAAGCCTGCTCATGCAGAGGCACCAAATTATACTGATAGTGTATCTCCATTGTCACACAATGTTTTAAAAGCCAGTTTCACTTAAGGATGTCATTGATGAGACAGTAAAAGTGATTGATGGCATTGCATTCAACATTTGAGTACACATCTTTTTAATTCTGTATGATGAAGTGAGGAGGGTGCATAAAGTACCTCTGCTGCTGCCTACTGAAGTGTGATGGCTGTCTCATGGAAAGGCACTTATACAGTCAGGGGAACTTTACATGAAACAACAGCTGAAGAAACTAGTTATTTAGACTTGATTTTGTTAAACATACTCTTAAAAACTGTAAGAAGTTAGCTGGTACCAGACAGTATTATTTGCTAATGACAAATTAGAACTTCAAAGTGAAATTTAGAATTTTAGAGAACTTCTGTCACTGAACTTGATGAATTTCTAATATTTTAGACTTATCAGTTGAAGTAGGTGGTGAGATTAATGAATATGATCTTTTTGATACAGTACAATGAAATACATCTCCATTTGGAAGATATGCCTAACTTAGTGAACCAACATATCCCATATAATCAATGTTTGATGCTATAAAATGCATGAATAAGCCACTCAAAGTATAGGATAGACCACTGGATTTTAATTTAACAAAGCATAAGCAGTTCATTAGTTTGGTTTCAGATTCCACATTACAAGTATCTTTTAAGAAACTACCACTTGAGTTTTAATGTGGTATCAAAGAAGAAAATTCTGTTTTTTCAAAAATTAAAATATTCTTTCCAACTCTATTATCTATGTGAGGCCATGTGTGGTGGTAGTTTTTTCTGGCATATATCATCCAAAACAACATCACAACATATTGAAGGCAGAAGCAGATACCAAAAAAAAAATCTCCTATTGAGTCAAAATCTAAAGAGTTTTTACAAAAATATAAAACATTGCCTCTATTCTCATTAAATTTCTTTTGAAATTTTCAGAGCCATGGATAGTAAATATGATTAAACATTAGTAAATATGATTAAAAAGTCTTTGGGGGGGGTCCTATAAATTTTAGATGTCAAGGATCCTGATAATTAAAATTTTGAAAACTGTTGCTGTAGGTTTCATATTTTTAGATATTTTCATATTTTATACATATGATTGGAGAAGTAGGTGCTTTAAACTGTGCCTATAATTTAGCAAAATAAAAACAGAATTGTTTTATAGGCCTATTAACATACTATTTGTAGTTTCGGTCTCATATTTAATTTGACTAAACAATTTGATTTTTGTTTTAATGTTTTTTTTCTCCTTAGCCTCTCCGACTTGATATCAAGAGAAAGCTAACCGCTAGATCTGATCGAGTTAAGAGTGTAGATTTGCATCCTACAGAGCCATGGATGTTGGCAAGTCTGTACAATGGCAGTGTGTGTGTTTGGAATCATGAAACACAGGTAGGATTTTTAAAGGAATTTATTAGAAATAAAATGCAGTGTTGGACTTTTATTTTATAATGAAAGAGAACTGTCATAACAGATAGCAGTAGCTATGAGCATATTATTTTCTAAAATAACTTGATACAAAGTATTTTAAATAAAGCGCAACTACATTTGTGAGGGTATAGCTTATGAGAGAAACTCTTTGGACAAGTTATATGTGATATTTAAATCTAGTTACTCTGATATAGGTAGAATTAACTCTTTGAAATTGAGGAAACAGATGTTAATGTAAGGTGATTTGCTATAAAGTATTTAGTAGTTCATATTTAATTTTCTATTCAGTGACTATTCTGATCATCTTTAAGAGTGGATTGTTAATTGTTTACCCAAATACTCAATGTAATGATATGCAAGTAACTTTCAAACACAGAAATATTCATAGTCAACTTTTGGTTATACTTATGAGAGTATGCCTATTCTAGATTGTCTGCCTTAATGCTTACATTATTCTCTTTCACCTAAGTAAATAATGTATCCTTCAAATAATTTTTTCTCATATTTTCTGCAGTCTTTCAGATTGTCTTTTAAAATTTTTCTTTCAATGTACAAAACATGTCATTGGCATTATAATGTACAGTGATGTTTCTGCTCAAATAGTAGTTATCTTCAATATCCATCTTGAAATCTGATAAAATTTACATTTGAGGAATTTAAGATGGCAAAATAGGATTAGCAAGCCAAGGTCAGGAGTAAAACTAAAAACACCTTTGTATGCTTACACTCATTATAGTGAAACAACAGTGACCGCACACTGAACCAGGCTCCATCAGGATGATATTTTATACTCATTAACGTTTTGTTCTCTGCTGTATCCCAGTGCCTATGTTATTACCTGACACATAGTAACTTATTAATACCCATTTACTGAACTAAAGAATAAAAGGAATGTTTTTTATCACTAGTTGATAATTTCTGTTCTCTGCAATTTGCTTGATAAAGGTAATATACTGACCAGCTTTTCTCTCCTTCTCCCACTCTGCTCCCTTTTGGTCTAATTCTCCATCCAAATGTTTAAAGTCCTTGTATTTTATGCTTTACAGATATGTTGGATTCTCCTCTCCCTAATTCTCCCTGGGGATTTCCTCTGTTGGCTCAGTTTACCCATCTACCAGCATTATTATTTCACTGTCATATGTTCTAAAGGCCAGATATAGTTCCTTCATGTTTCCTCTAGGCTTTACTATCAAATACCTCTGCTTTACCTAGGTCATCCACTTTGCCTCTGCTTTCTTTGTTGTTCCCTTCTGTGTCCTCCTGCTGGGCTCTCTGCTTCCACTTTTGTAATTCATATCATTGGTAATTTCTTGTTTAATTTCCTTCTTTTCTCTGAGATTGGGGATTCTCTGAGGACAGGCATCCCACTATCTTCTTTCCCATTGTCCCTCCAGTGCATGGGGCACAGTGTGGCGGTATTTATCAGACTTAGTAAGTCTTTATTGAGTGATCTATATTTGGTTCTGTCTGCATTTTCCCCTCTATCACTAACAGAAGTTATTTGCCATTTATGTATATTGAGAATAAAATTCTTAAGAGAGCCAAAAGGGTTTTAGAAGTTAATTCAGATGTACTTGAATTTCAAAAAAAGGAGATATTATATACTTCTTGAGTGGATGCAATGGGATTTTTTTTTGTTTATTTGTTTTGTTGTGTGTGTTTTTTTTAAAAATATTTTAGGATTCAAAGCCAACTTGCTGATTAAATTATATGGAAACTCCTTTAACCACACTGAGTATCACTTTATTTTATCTATACTAAAGTTGATGTTCTTAAAAATCTTATATCACATAATTGTTAATAGAATTAAATAACATTAGGTAAAATTGCTTGAGACCTGTAAAGGGCTATGTAAATATTAGTCGTTGCTTTCCTAATTTACATTGGGCATTTGTATGTACTAAGTGTAGCTTTTCCTCTTCTGTGGATCATTTAGCTCCAGAGTGTGGAGACCATTTCTCATGTAGCTGTACCAGCCACGGTACCTATCATGCTGAACCATGATAGTTTGTTCTACAGTTAATTTATTTTCACTGTTTCTCATATCCCAGGATTTGTTGGCTCCTTATGAGCATTGATGGATTTTCCTGCTATCTTTTAGATTACGTGTTCTCTGTTCTCAATGTGTATATCATAGTCAATTGTAGCAGGTGTATAGGTGAGCATTGAAGCCCAATTTGTTCAAGCTTTGTCTAAAGCAAAGTCTGGCCTGGGAAGCCAGAGTAAGCTCAACAGTGAACCAGTCTCTATTACTTTTTCTTTAACGTACATGGTTTTTAACTAGTAAGATTATATTATGTTCCTTATTTATTTCATTCTTGCTTTCTGGAACATAAAGTAATTTCAAAATGAAGCTTGGTTTTTTAGAATCTTAAAGAACAGGTATCAAGGAGGGATGCCTCTGCTCTTTCCAGGAGGTCTTCTAGTTTTCTACCTTTGTCTTATGTATATAACCTACTTTGAAGGGGCGTCTAAATCACTATGTTGTGATACTTACTGACAGCATATAAATATTCATATGAAAGTATGTTACTAAAGTGTATAAAAGAAACATCTTGTTTGAGTTACTTATATGGGTTCAATTTTAAAAAGAAGAAACTAAGATCTAATTTATTCAACAAATACTTGTTACCCACTAGTTGTGTACCAACTGCTATTTTGGGTTCTGGGTATACAGTGGTAAAGATGATTCCTGCCCTTAGAGAGCATAATAGGGAAAATTGAAATTAAGCATGAATTATACAGTGCTGTGTTAGGAAAGGAGAGTACAGTTAGCATGCATGGATTTTCTAGGCAGAGGGAACAGGAGCAGAAATGAGGCTGGGAATAGTGAAGGTAAGTCTGGAAAGTGAGGGAAGGGCCAGAGCACAGAAGATCTGAAATACCGTCTTTTGGAAACTTGTTCTCTCTTGTCTTTTAAAACTCTTTGATTTCAAATCTATTAAAAAGATAATCAGTCCTTTTTAAATTTTAATGTGGATCATTCATATTTTAGTCTGGGAGTATTTTTAATTAAAAGTCATTTTAATAGTCAAATGTTTTAAATACATTAGAATAGATCTTTCAGTTATTTTCTCATGACTTAATATGTGTATTGTTAAATTTTAAAGACACTGGTGAAGACATTTGAAGTGTGTGATCTTCCCGTTCGAGCTGCAAAGTTTGTTGCAAGAAAGAATTGGGTTGTGACGGGAGCAGTAAGTAATTATATAATTTGTAATACTGTTTTCTTAATTGGCCAATGATCATGTAAATTAATTGCAAAATTTTGATTCCTGATTTGTTTTGTTCATTAGTGCAGTGTTTTGAAGCATGGACTTCATATTTTGAGCTTATAATAGAGTTTTTCATGCAATTTACTTCCTAATAGTAACAGTGGTTTTTAAATTTCCATTGCTAGGATGACATGCAGATTAGAGTGTTCAATTACAATACTCTGGAGAGAGTTCATATGTTTGAAGCACACTCAGACTACATTCGCTGTATTGCTGTTCACCCAACCCAGCCTTTCATTCTGACTAGCAGTGGTAAGAAATGACCTCTTTTGGTCATGGGTATCTCCTTGGGTAATGCATTTTCATTCAGTAAGACATGCTATTCTTTAAATGCTATTACAAGTAGAGTTCTAATTTCAAGCAGCTTTTAAACCATTTAAGTCTATTACTGTGCTATTGATGCTGCTTGCTTTTGTATTTTAATGGAATATCAACTGTACTTAGGATTGCATAGCAATTGCTCCAGTTCCTGTCAGGGAAGACCTGAAGGTCTAGATGTTTAAACATCTGCTGAACAGAAAGCTCGTTTACATACTGATGAGTGAGTTGGCAGATTGCCATAGACCCTAGTCACTTTTATCTTTATATTCAGTCTTTTTCACTCCTTGGTATTATGTATAAAACAGCAGACCTTTGGGAGAGCAATTAAATGAGCACTGCTGAATTGGTTATAGCTCTTTGAAACATTTTTAAATTAAAAATTGAGAACTTTTTTTTTAACCAATCTCATAAGAGCAAATGCTTATTTTTGCAATAGTTATTCAGACAGACTTGTATTGCACTTTTGTCATTCTTTGAAGCCCACTGAGTTTTTTAAAAAATTTTTTCACAAGATTTTTAAAATATTTTCTGTTTGTAATCTGTTTTACTTACTTTATATCCACTCTTATAAAGAGTTAAGTTTGTCCTGAGGATAAATAAAGGATTTTTGAAAAATCTTCTTCAATTTTGATTCAATTTTTAAAAATCACAGAAGGTGTAATTTATTTTAGGTTTGTTGCCTTGAAAGGCACAGAGACTCTTAGTTCTAAAATTGAAAAAAAAAATATTTGCAACTAACTTGAGACTTTCTTTTGGCCTAGATGACATGCTTATTAAGCTCTGGGACTGGGATAAAAAATGGTCTTGCTCCCAAGTGTTTGAAGGACACACACATTATGTTATGCAGATTGTGATCAACCCCAAAGATAACAATCAGTTTGCCAGCGCATCTCTGGACAGGACCATCAAGGTAGGGTGTCTGCTGTATGTGTCGGTTATCACTTTTTTGATTTATTTTCCTCTGAAGAACTACCCAGCTTTCATGACTTAGTACAGTTTTACTCTGAGAAGCTCTTGTCTGAGACCCACTTTCTGGACAGAGCCAGTTATAATCATCCCATATCTTCCATTGCTTTTGCTTCCATTATGACCTTTCTCACATTGTCATAATCCATGTATTTTTGGAAATCTTTGTCCCCTGATATATTGGAAGATCGGGGCAGGAACTTTGTTTCCTTTTTCCTCCAGACACTGCCTAGGGTGCACTCGATGATTAGTACATGTTGCAGTGAGTGCGTTCATATTCTTTTTTTTCCATTATAATATTTAAAATACAGGGCCGGGGTTGTGGCTCAGTGTAGAGCACTTGCCTAGCATGGGTGAGGCCCTGGGTTCGATCCTCAGCACCACATACAAATAAATTAATTAACTAAAGATATTGTTTCCAACTACAACTAAAAAATAATTATTTTTTAAAAAATATTTAAAATACAGGCATATAGGCATAGATTTAAAATCATCAATTTTTGCTTGCACACACTTGCTACATATGCATGATGCTTTATTTGTTTTTCTTAAATAAACTTTTATGGGTCTGACTATCTTAGGGTTTTGAGTTTACTTCTTTTTCCTTCTTTGGATTATGCTTGCCTTTGACATACGTTGGAAACTTTGAAATTAGTGAAGAATTTTAAAATTCTTCACTAAATTAGGTTTATCTTGAGAAAAAGAATTACCTTTAGCGTAAATCTGTGGTATAGAGTAAATAGTAATCATTTGTTTACATTTGTTTTACACATATTTACCCCCCATAGGGCCTTCCACATGTTAAGCATCCAGTAAATATTTGTAAACATAAAGCTCAATCCTATAATTTTTTATTACTCTTCTATATTTTACATTTTTTAATTAAACAGTAGTTTTTGTCTTTTAATACATCTAACTAAACCCGCTTTCCTTAGCTGTGTATTAAATAGTCCATAAAATTATTCACCTAATCTTAAAGTAGTGTTTTCTCAAGGTGTTCCATCTGGATTCCTGGACTTCACTGTGGTTTAACTGAATTCAATAGGGATAAAGGCTAGAAATTGGCATTTTCAGAGAAGACCATACCAATTCTGCCCTCTGGAAATTTAACAAAAATAAGTGAAAAAAATGAATGTTCCTTAGCTTTTCTCTCCTGGGCTTTGGCCTTTTATTTAGTATGTCAGAACTGTGCTGGATCTGCCTTCTAAAAGCAAAGCCTTGTACTAACTGGCAGATGCTGTTGCTCTCTGAAGGTGTGGCAGCTGGGCTCTTCATCACCAAACTTCACTCTGGAGGGACACGAGAAAGGCGTGAATTGCATTGATTACTACAGTGGTGGTGACAAACCATACCTCATCTCAGGTGCAGATGACCGTCTTGTTAAAATATGGGATTACCAGGTACAATTTTTTATGGCCTTACTTGCCATATGCTAGACATTTTTAAAAATTGTTTCTTATAATATAGTTAAAACTTGGGTTGTTGAATTCTTTTCATAATGTAATAATGTAAGGCCTAAGTATTTGCACCAACATTGTCCCAGAAGTCTCCATAGAAATGAACACTGGGTGGGGTTGTATCTCATTTGTAGAGTGCTTGTTTAGTATGTGCAAGGTCCTGGCCTTGATCTCTCGCACTGCAAAAAGCAATACAAGAACACACAAATGCACAAGATTTCAAAAATATGCTCACATCTTTTCTTTTTTTACTTAATAATAGAGGTTATAAATTTTAACATTATAATCTTAAATTATACATAAATTATACATCCTTGAGTATCCTCATTGGTGGACTCCCATTTGTATTTGAGAACATATCAGCAAAAGTGTCGTAACATAGTTGTGGTACAACCGTTTTGCCACATAGAACTCTTGTAAACCTAATTATAAGTTCGTGGTACCATGCTTTGTAGCTATAAGATATTCTTAAATTTTTGTTTTGTTTTTCACATGTAAAACAGTTAATATAGTAAGACTTAGAAAACCAGTTATACTTTGAAATATTTTCAAATTTGTCCCTAAGTTCAGAATAAATATGTTAAAAGACTAAAGTAGCAGTACTTAGCAGACTAAGTACCTAAAAGCAAAGCCCTGTACTGACTGGCTTAGTCCACAGATGGTAGGTGTGGATATTGTAGGGGAAATTCATTATTCTAAGAATTCGGGGAAATAGTATTCAAATGAAAATCTAGATCTTTTTTTTTCTTCTTCTTTAAATGATAATTACCTTTACATTTATCTGGTCTGTGAAATTAAGCATTCATGTATGTAAAATTCTGTTTCAAAAATTTCTATATCGGATTTATTCAGATTGTCTTAACCTTTATCATTTATAAGGCATCTGTGCATTGAGAAAATTAAGGATGGTTACTTACTTTTTTACTAATAAAATTTGTTTCTGTGTTTTGATTACAGAATAAAACATGTGTGCAGACACTGGAGGGACATGCCCAAAATGTGTCTTGTGCCAGTTTTCATCCTGAGTTGCCAATCATCATCACAGGTTCAGAAGATGGTAAGTTGGAGTATATGTTTATTCCTGAGCTCCTATTATTTACTCAGTAGGTGTTTCAGTCAAGTGGTTTGACCCACACCGCTGTATTGTAATAGGAGGTTTCCAGTGATTCTGACATTTTTTTATTAGAACACTAGACTTTTAAGCCGGGTGCAGTGGTACACACCTGTAGTCCCAAAGGCTCGCGAGGCTGAGACAGGAGGATCAAGAGTTCAAAGTTAGTCTCAGCAAAAAGCGAAGCACTAAACAACTCAGTGAGACTCTGTCTCTAAATAAAATACAAAAATAGGACTTGGGGATGTGGCTCAGTAGTCAAGTCCCCCTGAGTTTAATCCCTGGTACCCCACCCAAAAAAAGAATACTAGACTTAAGCTACTAAATAACAAAAGGGACATATTTTTATCATCTTCATCATTCTGGTGTGTTTTGATTCTATCACTTAAAGAAGAGGACACCCAGATGTTCTAGAGAAAAACTGAAAGATCCTGTGTGTCAGAGTCAAACCTGGTTTTTAAATTCAGGCTCTGTCACTTGGTGAATGTGGTTTGGGCAAATTATGAAATGAGAACACATATCTACTCCATGGGACTATGTACGGGGATGAGAAGAAATTAGTGTAGAAAGCATCTGGCACATAGTAAGCACTCTACCCAGGAAATGTTGTTACTGTTTCACACCTCAAATTGCATTTCCTTGTTTTAGTTTCTTATGGATTTTCTATTATTATGTTTATGTTCCTTTATAAAATCAGTTAAAAATTACAGATAGGGAAAAAGTGGTCATTAAGTTGGCATATGTGTTTTCTGTTGATATAAAGACTTCCCTGTGACTCCTTCACCTGACAGTTTATTGTTGGGTGTTTGTATCAAAAGGGAATATTCACATTGTTCTCTTTAGGAACAGTCCGTATTTGGCATTCAAGCACCTATCGGCTTGAGAGCACTTTGAATTATGGAATGGAGCGGGTGTGGTGTGTGGCCAGTCTGAGAGGGTCCAACAATGTGGCTCTGGGCTATGATGAAGGGAGCATCATTGTTAAGGTAATTCTCTCTCTAAATAAACACATGGACATTGACAAAGTCATTTTCCTTTGTAATTCAGTACTGTCTCATTCCAAGTCACCAGTTTTGTTGAACTGGCAGTTCTTTCCTTCAGCACTAGAGATTAAGTAACAGTGTTTTAAAGTGGAAGAAAGGAAATAGACCTCTCTGTTAAGGGGAAGGAGTGTCTATTTTGTTGTGGTTTTATTTTTTCCTTTTCATTGCTAAGAGCCACTTGTCATTCTTCCAGCTTGGTCGGGAGGAACCTGCCATGTCCATGGATGCCAATGGGAAGATAATTTGGGCCAAGCATTCAGAAGTCCAGCAGGCCAATCTAAAAGCAATGGGAGATGCTGAAATTAAAGATGGAGAAAGATTGCCACTGGCAGTAAAGGATATGGGCAGTTGTGAAATATACCCTCAGACTATTCAGCACAATCCCAATGGGCGGTAAGTCATCGCCAAAATCTCTTTCTGAGCTTCTGTGTATGTTAGAACAGAGTGTGTGTGCATATCCACAGCATATCTCTGGGGTAGGCATCTCTACTCATTCTTCTTTGAGCTTTTGCCCTGGCTGCATGATCCCCAACACAGACACAGGCAGATATTGCCAGTTGACCAGGTTGGCATGCAAGGTGGAGCGATTAAATTGCATTTGTTTTTATTTCACACATATTGGGTTTGTGTACCTGTGTGCTTCTTTGAGGGCAAGAATCATGTCTTACCTTGACACTTAGTAGGTGCTCCTAATATTTGCTCCCTCATTTCTCTTAAAGAAAATTGATTCTGAGGTATATATCTTTTGAAAAGTTTTGGAATTGGTAATTCTGCCCCTTATTCATAATTTGAACCATCAGATTGTTATTCCCTTAAGAGCTATAAAGCACCAGACATCTTTTGAATCTTGTGAGAGAGAAGTTCGTAGAACAATGAGCTTAAACCTGTAGAGCTTTACAAATTATTTTATAAGTCTGGAATGTAGCTCACTGGTAGAGTGCTTGCCTAGCATTCATAAAGCCCTGGATCAATCCCCAGTACAGTGCAAAAAAGAAAAAAGAGAGAGAAAAAAAATTCCAGAAATTAACAATTCATCATTTAAAAAAGATAGTATGTGTCTTGAGTATTAAAAAAAAGGCAAAGTATGCAGCCAAAGATCAGTAAATGATATCAAGTTATTTGTAACCTAATCAATTGACTTATGAAGGTTATGAATGCATTATATATATATTTACCTTGATATCATAAAACATTCTTTGCCATGAGGTTGGCATTTTACCTTTGGTAATCTTTTGATAGCAGGAATTTTACAGTGTTCTAAATGATAATTTTGAAGGGAGTTGTTTTGTGTCTTCTGGGAAAATTTTACTTGACTACTTCACCATCTATTTTTATTTAATAAATTTAGGATAATTATTTAAATGTTAAATTTTAGTATTTAACATTTAAATTTTATGAATTTTATAAATAAATTTTATGAAGTCACTAAAAATTAGAATATATTTTTCTTCATTTAAATGATTGGTGTTAGAATGGAGATAATCTTATAATAAGACAGTACCTTCTTATGGTGTAAGTGTCATAAACAACGTGCTAGGCATCTTGGTGTGCAACAAATTCTAGTTGAATAATTGAAATCCTCCATTCTCAACTTCTTGTCCATATTTTTCTGGGTTTATAAGAGAAGGCTATTGCAATAACATTTTCAGCAATAACTTCATCATTTGCTTTTGGATTTGTTGACTAGAATATTTTTGTGTAGCTCTATATTCAAAGAAATATATAACTTTTAAAAACATTAAGTTATAATAATTTGCTGACATAACATGTTATTAGAATTATTTTGCCATAAATATAATTTCTGTTTCTTAACTTCTTTGCCCTCTCTATATCCCTCCCTGACTTCTGTAATTTCTAGGTTTGTTGTGGTGTGTGGTGATGGAGAGTATATCATCTACACAGCAATGGCCTTGAGAAACAAGAGCTTTGGTTCTGCCCAGGAGTTTGCATGGGCCCATGATTCTTCTGAGTAAGTTTGGTCTGTATGATTAAGTCAGCATGCTGTAATTACTGATAAGTGTACTTTGGGTTCTTGAGGCTTGGTGTGTTCTGTACTGCTCCCTGTTAAAGATGCATTCCACCAGCACAGCCCGTTATAAAATTAGTCAGTGGCAACTGGGAAGTATAAACCCTTTGTCCTTTCTGTAGTTGGTATTGAGCTCTCTCAGTCAACCTAATTTAATAATGCCTTTAAACTAGGGACCCAACACCATTTCCTAGATGAAGCCTGTGGCAGGACCTGGTGCTTATGGACTTAAGGCAGAACTTCAAGTCCTTGAAGACCCTCCTGAAGGCATTTGTCCTAAGGTGCAGCTGCCTTTTCATGACCTAGCTGGGTGAGGTCCTTCTTACTTTGAGACAGAGTCTCACTAAGTTACTTAGGGCCTTGCTAAGTTGCTAGGGCTGGCCTCAAACCTGTGATTCTCCTGCCACAGCCTCTCTAGTTGCTGGGATTACAGGCATACACTATCATACCCGGCTCCTGGTCTCTGTTTTTAAGGCAGAGACCTAAATGTAAGTATTTCCTTTTGATACCACACATGGCTGACTGATGAGCCACTTATCACAGTTTTTCTTAGATTTTTAAAATCACTTTTAATGAAATAATTTATATATTATATATTTTTTAATGCACAATTTTAAGTATATAAACAGTGGATTTGGAAAAATGTATATAATCCATAACCACTAACACAAATTATAGAACATTTTCATATCCCCACAAAATCCCCTTATTTCCCTTAACAGTCCATTCATCCCCATCTACCCACCCACTCCCCAGCCCCAGGCAAACACTGATATGTTTTTGTTATTGTGTATAGTAGATTGTCTTTAGAGTTTCATATAGATGGGATCATATGGTATGCATGCTTGTACTGGCTTCTTTTGCTCAGCATATTTTGATTCATCCACATCATTGCCTGTATCAGTAATTGGTTCCTTTTGTGCAGAGTAGTATTGTATACATATATTGTAGTTTGTCTAGTCATTCACCCATTGATAAACACCTAGGTCATTTCCAGTTTCTAAAATGGTTTATAAGTCCTGCTAATCTGTGTCATACATCATATGAAACCCATTCCTTATTTATCCTACTATAAAGAGTTCACTGATCTCTTAGGGAAAAAAATACATCAATGAATCTTCAAATATTCATTTTGTATCTATGCATAATTAATTACTCAGTAGTTGAAGATATTTCTAATGTATAATGGAATTATGGTTTAGCTTATTATTTTGTATTTTGTCTTCCCTATTCCCCCACCTCCACCCCAGATATGCAATAAGAGAGAGCAACAGTGTTGTGAAGATATTTAAGAACTTTAAGGAAAAAAAATCATTTAAACCAGATTTTGGAGCTGAAAGTGAGTGTCATTTACTTATGATACAATTTTAAAAGCTTTGTAATGGCTCAAAAACATCTAAGCCAGGCGCTGGGGTTGTGGCTCAGCAGTGGAACGCTCACCTAGCATGTACACAGTGCTGGGTTCGATCCTCAGCACCACATAAAAATAAATAAATAAAATAAATGTATTTTGTCCAACTACAACTAAAAATATATTAAAAAAAAAAAAAAATCTAAGCCAGATCTTTTTATGTTCTCTTAAGGTATCTACGGAGGCTTCTTATTGGGAGTCAGGTCTGTAAATGGCTTGGCCTTCTATGACTGGGACAACACGGAACTCATACGCAGAATTGAAATTCAGCCCAAACACGTGAGTTGTCACTCCATTGCTGTTTTGGGAATGTTCATCTTTGTGATGAGGTCTGGGTCCCTGAGGCCAGGAAGTGTCCTTGTACCCTGCTATCCTTGTCTCGTAGTGCTGCACACAGTGCTGTTTGCCTCAGAATTGTGATACTTAAATGAAGCAGTAAACATTGGATATTTTGAAAAATATTTTTAAAAGTTATGCAAATTCCAAGTGCAATTCATATTTCAAATGGCTTTTGACATTGTGGAAAAGAGTGCTTTGAAGATAAGAAGTCAGGGAGTTCTTGACGTGGAAGGGCCTGAGAAGCCCCCATCCAGTCAGAAAGTTTTCTGAGGTTTATCTGATGATGGCTGCTTAAGGTTCAGGTGACTGTCTCTAGTGACAACATGTTGTACTTTTAGAACTAACTGCCTGCTACCCTGATAACTTTCATTGTCAGAAAGTATCTTTGGAGGCAAAATAGCCTCCCTGTGGTCCTGACCCTGTCTTCTAAAGCATGGTGATTCCCCAAGTGGGAAAATGGGTGTGGTGGGAGGGGGACTTTGCCCTTTTTTTGTGTAAACAGATATGTATCTATGTATCATATGTGTTTTCATTATGTATATGTGTAAACAAATATACAGAATAATTATGGTATTAAAATATTTTTAGGGGAAATTTTAGGGAAAAACGTCTAAAAAGGCTCATGGGGGGTGGGATTTTTATTATTAAAAATTAAGGGTAAGAAATAGTGTTCTAGAGCAATAGAGGAGACTAGGCTGACACTCATAAATTCCAGCACATCCAGTGTTACCAACAGCTCTCCTTCCTCTTTCCCATCGTTCTTTCCACTGCTAGGCTAAATAGAATAGCTCTGCCCTGTCCACCCTCCATACACATGTAAATATACTGCAAAATTCAAGTGCATGTTTATTACTATAAGATTAGTCTTATAAGAAACAAGGTATAAGCAGTTTGTCATACTCACTCAGAAATCCAAATGAGTTGTCTGTGTTTCTGTTTGTTGTGTTACAGATTTTCTGGTCTGATTCAGGAGAGCTCGTCTGTATTGCCACTGAGGAATCATTTTTTATCCTTAAATATCTGTCAGAAAAAGTCTTGGCTGCACAGGAAACGCATGAGGGAGTTACTGAAGATGGCATTGAAGATGCCTTTGAGGTAATTGCATCAGTATGACTTTAGCTTTGTTTTTAAATGATTTATAGACTTAAAAAGAGACTGTACTAGAAAAAACATTTGACAAAATATAATATCCATTCATGTCCAAAACACTAGAAAATATAGGGACAGAAGGAACATACCTCAGCATTGTCGATGCTATATATGCTAAACCCAAGGCCAACATCATTCTAAATGGAGAAAAATTGGAAGCATTCCCTCTAAAAACTGGAACAAGACAGTGATGCCCTCTTTTTACCACTTCTATTCAGCATAGTCCTGGAAACTAGCCAGAGCAATTAAACAGAGGAAATAAATTAAAGGATTACAAACAGGAAAATAAGAATTCAAACTATCCCTAATCTGATTCTATATTTAGAAGACTAGAAAACTTTTAGAACTCATTAATGAATTCAGCAAAGTAACAGGATATAAAGTTAGTTGCATTCCTATACATCAGTGATGAATCAACTGAAAGAGAAATTAGGAAAACTGTCCCATTCATAATAGCCTCAAAGAAAATAAAATATTTAGGAATCTAGCAAAAGAGGTATGAAAGACCTCTACAATGAAAACTATAGAACACTAAAGAAAGAAATTGAAGAAGACCTTAGAAGATGGAAAGATCTGCCATACTAAGAACATGAGTAGAAAAATAACTGTTCAAGGATGGGAGGAGTGAAGTTTACCAGATTGGACAGGGGGGAATGGGAGAAGGGATGGGAATGGGAAAGACAGTAGAATGAATCTGGCATAACTTTTCTGTGTTTATATATGAATATACAACCAGTGTAACTCAACGTCGTGTACAACCACAAGAATGGGAAGTTATACTCCATGTATGTATAATATGTCAAACTACATTCTACTGTAATGTATAACTAAAAAGAACAAGTTTTAAAAAGCGAAAAACACTTTTAAAAAAAGACTGCACTAATTCTAGCATTTCATTAAAGTTAGGATTGAGGAAACTAAGTATTTAAAGGGTTCTGGTGAAATGTGAAAATTAAAATCTTGCCTCATAAAACAGAATCTGAAAGTTGTTGGGAAAAGTATAAACGGCAGCCATACCCCAGAGAAAAAAAACCCCAACATGGCGCCTAAGCACCTCTTCTTCCTACCTTCTTCTTTTCTGCAGTGGCGCGAAAAGTTCCCGCCCGTGTGAACTCTCCCGCCGGCGCCAATTTCAAATCTCGCTGGTGGGGAACCTTAGCCCCAATGAGAACTAATTCCTGGGCTCCGGAGCTGATATCTGAAAGAACTTGCCAATAAACGGGTTGCCTGCCATTTATCTAAACCCTACCATCTCCCCCTTAGTTCTATATAAGCACACAGCTTTTTGCAATAAAATTGGAATTCTCCCGGCGAAGTGTCTTTGCGTGGGGAATTCTTTCAAAAGTAAATATGTTTAAAAGAAATTCATGCTTCGATTTTGGGAATGTTTAGACTGATATTTTCCACTAAGGAAATTTGAAGTTGTTTTGTTCCCAAACTGTTTAGCCAGAGTGATTTAAATGAGCTCCCAGGTGGTAAAGATAAAATCATCCTTGATGTAGATGTCCTAAAAGATGTTGCAAAATATCTCATTTTCCAGTTTAATGTGTATTGGGGGTTAAGTTAATTCTCTTTTAGATCATTATTTTGAACCAACAGTGAGATTTAATATGACAAATATTAACAGTAGAAATTTGTTCTTAAAAAAAGAAAGAAGATAGAAATTTCAAGGAAAGACTTTCTTTCTTGAAATAGAGTTTTATTCTACATTCCTTCTTTTTTACCTTATCAAACTCAACTATATTCAGCCTTTTGTTATTGACAGTTTTTCAATGTTAAATAATATAATCACAGTATTTTCTTTCTACAGGTTCTTGGTGAGATTCAGGAAATTGTGAAAACAGGCCTGTGGGTAGGCGACTGCTTCATTTACACAAGTTCTGTGAACAGATTAAATTATTATGTTGGAGGAGAAATAGTCACCATTGCCCACTTGGACAGGTAGTGGAGTATAGTTTTGTTTCTGTCTTAAGCATCCTAAATTGAAAAGTGTGCTCTTTCAACAGAACCTGTTACTGGCTTATAGCAATTATAGGCTGACTTCCCTGTGTTATGGTTTTGGAAGATTGCCTCTTGTCAAACAAAATTGCATTAATCAAATGGAAAGATATCGAGCAAGAATCAAGGGGGGCGGGTCATGTGTGTGTGTAACTGTAGTGTTGGGCTTCTAATTTAGTTTCTGTTTCTTTGATAGGACAATGTATCTCCTGGGCTATATTCCTAAAGACAATAGGCTTTATCTGGGTGACAAAGAGTTGAATATTGTTAGCTACTCCCTGCTGGTTTCAGTCCTGGAATACCAGACCGCTGTCATGAGGAGGGATTTTGGCATGGCGGATAAGGTCCTTCCTACCATTCCAAAAGAACAGCGGACCAGAGTAGCACACTTTTTGGAAAAACAGGTAAGAATATTCTTTTCTTTTCTGTCTCCTTCCTTCCACTTTTCCTTTCTTCTTCATCCTTTTTTTACTTCTTTTTGTGTGTGTTTTTTCAAACTAGCCATTTAAAAGAATGTTGGTGTGATTTGCTTGTGCCAGTGGGATTTCTCCTGTCAGTTTATTGCAGTCTATGGTAAAACTACACTCTTCTTTCTTCTCTCCCAGTGCCCTTAATTCCCTCTTTAAATATCAGTAAGGATTTATCTGTCCTCCCCTCCTATATATATCTTTTCCATTTTATTAATATTTTTATTTCTGCATTGCATTTTTCTATCTCATGTTTTTTTTTTCTTTTTTTTTAAATTGGTAAAATACACATAACAAAATTTTCCATTACCAGCATGTCTTTTTCTTACTGTAGTATTTGTGCAAAGTTATGTGCACACCATATGAATTAAGTTCTTTTAAAAAAAGGTGACTTCCCTTTTTCCTGTCTCCTTCTTACTCTCTGGAGATAATTACTTTTAATTCTAATATAATTCCCTTCATATTTATTTTCACATGTCTAAATAACATGCAACACAGCATAACATATATTTTTTCTTCATTTAGCTCTAAGCATTTCTTGTGACTTCTGTTCTATGGAAAATGAGGACGTAGGCAAGCACTTTACCACCAAGCTACATCCATGGCCTGTAACTCAGACTATTTAGAATACCCGTTTGTATTCATGGATGAATTTGGGGAGTGGTATTAAATTCACTTGGTAGAACTTATAATCTGAAAAGTTAAAAACACCCATACTGAGCAGTCTCCCTCAATTTTTGAAGAACAAACGACCTCTGAGCTTTTCATCCAACCAGCACCACACCCCCAGAGCTAAAAACCTTGCCTGTAGGGCAGATCCCATCTGTACTGCTAATTTAGTAGTTAGAAGCTAATTTAGTGGTTAAATTCGTTTAAATGCCCTTTTCTGTTGGCAAACTGGAACATAGAAAGGAATTCATAGGCTTTCTGACCATTGGGATACTTGCTGATGAATAACGCAAGACCAACACTATAGGCATAGGTAGTGATACCTGGTTATCATCTGAACCTGCACACAAAATGTCTGCTAAGTGACTTACAGATGATGGAAAATTGGAAAGGTTTATGTTTTGACTCCCTTTCCTTTGCCCATTTACTGGCAATAACTTCCACTCTAAAACAAAGCCTGGACTAGATGACCTGGATTTGTTCAGTGATTTACCACTATGTATATACCAGTGCACCTGGTTTCTTTTTGGAAGTGACTCTTATTTGACCAATTTTCAAAAATCCCTTTCTTTTTGATATTTATTTATATTCACATTTCTAATTTTGTTAATTATTGTTTACTTGAGTTCATCTAGAATTAGTCAGCTACCATTTTCTTAAAAAAACAGTAGGTAGTATGTGTCTGAATATTCCATCAGCCAGGCTTGTGCTTACCAGTTAATTCAATGACTTCTTAGTTTTTGCTTTTCATTATTTTGTTATGTTACTTTTGTTTAAGTTGTGGGGTTTCTGTGTCAGCAAAGTAGTTTTAGTTTAAGAGGGAAATGGATGATTTTTCTGTGTGTACATTGTATCATGAACACATTTTGTACTTGTAGATACATCACACACACATATATATTACTTGTTTTCTGCTTTAAATTTTGTTTAGGGCTTCAAACAGCAAGCTCTTACAGTATCCACAGATCCTGAACATCGTTTTGAGCTTGCTCTTCAACTTGGAGAGTTGAAAATTGCATACCAGTTAGCAGTGGAGGCAGAGGTATGTTCAAGTTCATGATTTTTTATAACTGATGGAAGGGTCAGCAGGTACTTCCATGTCTTTGGTATAATGTATTGTTATTAAAGTTTCCAGATGGAAATTAGTGACTCATTTTGGTGAGATTATTCTCTTTTTGATCTTTTTCAAAGATGCATTGTTAATTTGCATAAATCAAACACATTTTATTTGAGACAGTCTTAGCACTATAACTTAAGTTTTTTCTGTTTTGAGTGAAATTTGTTTTGTAAGAGAAGAAAAAATTTTAAGATAGTAGATAAACCACTCTGGGAATTCTAAAAGAACATAGACATCAATAATTTGCCAATATCCCAAGCTAGTAAGAAAGATCTGGACTTTAAAGCAGGATTCTAACCTAGATTAGAGGCATGTCTTTTGAAAGACAGGTTGATGATATTTTATAGATCTTTGTATATTGTATATCCTTATTGTGGTTTCACTCTAGCATTTATTGGTAAATTAATTTCAGATGTGCAAAATAAATTTTAGCTATGTTAAGATCATCTATATGTGTAGCATTTTGATTTCTGAAAAGCTACAAATGACAGATATTTATTGTTAAATATTTAAGAATAATTTTTCAAAAAAGTGGTATTAAATTCACTTGTTAGAATAATTGCAATCTAATTCCTTAAAACTCCAATTTAGCTTGTTTTCTTTCAGTTTCACTGTGTAATTACAAAATAAGTTGATAATTATTCATGCATCATTAAAATTATTTGAATTAATTTTGTATATGTGAATAATTTCCTCATTGTACATTTTATCATGCTATTCTAATTTTGATTGAAAGTGCCAACTTAATAAGTACAGCTCCGTGTATGTCTTTGTATGTGTGTGTGTAAAGTATTTTCCATTGTTATACAGGGATGCTCAAGAGAACAGAATAATGTTGATATTGGAGATTGAAATGTTTATTTTCAAAGGTATTTTAACTTGGAAATTCTTTCTTTTAGTCAGAACAGAAGTGGAAACAACTTGCTGAACTTGCCATCAGTAAATGTCAGTTTGGCCTCGCCCAGGAGTGTCTGCACCATGCCCAGGATTACGGAGGTCTGCTGCTTTTAGCCACTGCTTCTGGAAATGCTAGTATGGTGAACAAGCTTGCTGAGGGTGCAGAGAGAGATGGCAAAAATAATGTGGCATTCATGAGCTACTTTTTACAGGGAAAGTAAGTATTAATCTAAGGTGTAAAAGACCTTGGGAAGCACAGTAATTAAAATTTTCCACATTAATTGTGAGGCTGGAGAGAACTGATGGCTGGCCAGATGGTGTTGAACAGTGTGGGCAATAGGATGACAGTGTTACCTTGGTGGCACTCAGCTTCAGCAAGGGATACTCCATGACCTTGATATAAATGTGAGCTGAAGGAGGTGCTCAGGGTGGGATAAAAGTTAAACCCCTTGCCCACAGCCTGCCAGTTAGTGGCTGAGGCATTTCATTGTTTGACAGGAGGAGGCTATCGTGCTGCTCCAGTTGGTATCTGAGTGGCAGGTGCCTTTACCCAAATTGGACAATTTTGATCTGTTTGTGGCATGGAGGAAGGAGGATGAAAATGCCAGTTACTTTCAGATTTGAGTTCAACAGAAAAGCATAAAAATACCACATTTGTAAGTTTGGTGCCAAATCATTTAGAAATTAGTTGGCCCTGTTACGAAATAAAACACAAAAGTGTTCATTAAATTTGCCCTGCATACTTTGTCATAAAAATTATTTTTTTTTTGGCGAGGCATGATGGTCCATGCCTCTAATCCAAGCTACTTGAAGGGCTGATAAGAGGATCACAAGTTCAAGGCCAGCTTTGTCAACCTAGTGAGACTTGTCTCTAAATAGAAAAGCACTGAAAGTGTAGTTCAGTAGTGAAGGGCTCCTGGGTTCAGTCCCCAGTCCCACAAAAAACAAACAAAAAATAAACTTACTTTTTTTGATGCTGTGGAACAAACCTCAGGGCCATGCAAATACTAGATAAGCACTCTTCTCCTGAGCTACACCCCATTTTAAAACTTTGTGCACCATGACATATATACACATATATATGTGAATTTATATTTCTGCAAAAATAGGTCCACTATCTTTTATGCATAATTCAAAAATTATATGAAAAGTTTTTTTAGAACTCATTTGAAGGCAAAATCTGACTAAACTCTACTACTGAGTTGTTTTTATGCTACTCAGTATGTTTTTATTGCATTCAATAGTCATATTATTACAAAAATATTGTTTGGGGTTTTTGTTAGGTGCTTCTATTACTCCATTTCTTACCTAAAACTAAAAAAATCGGAATTCTGAAATGCTTTGTAAAACTTGCCAAGGGGAAGAAAAAAAAACTGAAGCTAATAGACATGGTATCCTTAATAATGGCATCCTCCTTTTCTACTGGGCACCTTTGGATAATCTGGTCCAGCCCACATTGGAGATGCTGAAACTGAATTTCTACTTGCCTATATCCTGAAGCCTTCAAAATGTGCTCATCCAAACTGCTTTGACTCTTCTTGAAAAGGCCCTTAAGTAGATTGAAAGTAGTCATAAAAGCTGTCGTATCCCTCACACTCTTGAAGTCCACCAAGTCTGTAATATACTGTTAAGAGGAGTAAGTGGCCAGGAACAGAAATGAGATGAATGTGTGAGGGGACTGGGGAAGATTTTGACCTTGCAACATTAAATCCACATTTCTTCCAAATGTTAAGTGCTGTTGTTGTAGTGTTTACTCTCCTCCTTAATCTTCAGGCTCGATGCTTGCCTTGAGCTCTTGATCAGAACCGGACGACTGCCAGAAGCTGCCTTCCTGGCCCGAACTTACCTACCAAGTCAGGTTTCAAGGTACAGACTTTTTAATTTTAGGAAGAAATATTTCAGATAAAAACAGGGCATGCTTATGTAATTTCTCTTTGATTTCATGATGTCTATAATAGGGTAGTGAAACTCTGGAGAGAGAATCTCTCAAAAGTCAATCAGAAAGCAGCGGAATCCCTTGCTGACCCAACAGAGTATGAAAACCTTTTCCCAGGATTAAAAGAAGCCTTTGTGGTTGAAGAGTGGGTGAAGGAAACACATGCTGATCTGTGGCCAGCCAAACAGTACCCCCTAGTCACGGTAAGGGGGTGAGTGATCAGGTGCTAGGCTTGATTTAGTGTGACTACAGGGTGCGAGCACATTAACTTCAGGGTGTGAACAGTGCTGGATACATTATTGCTGGATAAGAGCTAATATCTGGGATTTAGGCCAATTTCTAGAGCAGTTATATAATTTCAGGATTTTTCATTTCATCATTGCTTTATTCTCTAATAGCCAAATGAAGAAAGAAATGTCATGGAAGAGGCAAAAGGCTTTCACCCCTCAAGATCTATAGCTCAGCAGGTGAGTACTACTTGTGATAACTTGGTTGAGACCGTTGATTTTAAGTACCATCTTCCACTTCCTAATTCTCATCTCTCTTCCCTCAGAGGATAAGTTTAAAATTTGTGGAAAAATGCCTTTATTTCTATACATATATATTTCTACTTGGGCTTTCAGGACCTTGATGAGAAACCCCCATCTCCGACTCCAGTTATCGTGGCCTCCCAAACAGCCAACAAAGAAAAAGAAAAGGTGGGTCAAACACCATCCAAACCTCCCCTGTCCCTTCCTCCCGTGTGTGCAGGCTGCCTGTGCCTCTGTGGCAGGTGATGTACCCAAGTTTCAGAGTAGGGACTTTGAAGTGGGAAGATGCTATTTGGGATAGTTAAGGAGGAACACATTAAGTTCTTTAACACAGTGCTTTAGAACTCCATCATCTTCCTTTTGTTTGCAGAGCTTACTCGAACTAGAAGTAGATTTGGACAATCTGGAATTAGAAGATATTGACACTACGGATATCAATCTGGATGAAGATATCCTGGACGACTGAATTGTAGTTTTCCATTTATTTGACTAAACAAATCATTATTATGTATAGGTATTGATCATCACCCTGACCACAGTGCTTGGAAGGAAATATGAAAAATTTCTTAGGTTTTTATATGTAAATACTGTGGACCAACAGGAGCACATGGCCTCCTTTTCTTAGGAGGAGTTCATGTGCAGTTTAAATCAGTGTTTTCTTCATTGATTAAAACAGACATGGGCTTTGATATTTCTCACTGTCATTAAAATCCTTTGAATTAATGAGAATACTTCCATTTCCTTTCTGAATAATAAAAAGAGACTTCTAGTTGTAGAAGGCTGAGCCAAAATCACACCTCACCCAAGGGTCAGCCCTGCATTCTCTTTTCTTTGTATAACTAAATCTGCATTTTGCAAACATCATCATAGTTTTCTAGAACTGGACATCTATGTACTTTTCTTGATGTCCTTATAACACTGTCTTCTGTCGTATAACATGGCTGACAAGAGCTCTTCCTGATTTTGTCCAGTAATACCCATTTTTGGAATTGGTCTAAAACCCCTGTTCCTCTGGCCTCAGTAAGCTGGGCTCTACCTGCATTAACTGTTGGCTTATTTGGTGTCAAAGGCCTGGTACTCTTTTAAAATACTGTGTACTCATCTACCATAATTAGAGAAATTCATAATCAGGCAGTCAAATGTATTCTTCATTTATCAGATTGAAGCTTAGAAAAATAAATAAGGTAAAAAGTTTTTCTTTATACTTCTGTCAGATGCACTATGTGGAATTTAAAAAACAAAAAAATATACAACAAACTATGTATCAGTACCTTTTGATCTTGATGTTTTTAAACATTAAGATAAACATTAACAAAGGAAGGTTTTAGTAAATTGAAATGTATTTTTAAAATATTTTCAGGAAGCTGCAGAATGACTACTCATGAATGCTTCTTGATAAGTTTGCAGTGTTAATTCTATATATGCTCCCTTCTGGGCTTCAGTTTTTGCAAAGACCTGTTTAAAAAAAAAATGGCTTTAAAACAATAGGACATACAATTTAAAACAATAGAACGTATACTATTTGTAAAATTTCCCATTTTAAAGACATTATTAACATGTCAAGAAGAGTCCCAGTTGTCTTCCAAGTGTTACAGCTTTTCCCCTTGATTTTTACTTCTCCTCTTGAAAGCAATAAATACACATGATCCGAAAAAGCATTACTGATTCTAAATACCAGAATGGCTATTACCTCTTTTAGCTTGTTTTCAGAAAAAAAGGACCTGATATTGTACTTTATGCTATAATTAAAATGAAAACCAATTGGGTTCAAGAGATGAGATGAGAGTTAGCAAACTCATTTTTCACTTCAAAGAATGTTTTCTACAAAAGCATTTTGCTTTATCTGGCTAATCACAGAAAAATCAGGATTTGTTCTGTAGTTTCTCTCTATTCTACTTAGAGTGGTCATTTTTATCCTTAGTAACCTAACTGCTTTTCGGTATGCAAACAATGTTATTGGCACAGAAGCCAGTTCCACAAAACCATGTCCATTTAGAAGAAGTTAAATTACACAGTGACCTCCCTTTCCCTTCCTGAGAATATCCAAACTCTCAGCATTTACACATAAATCTATGTAGCCCATGGTGTGAGAAGTGTATAGGCTTGGCAGTATCCATCCAAGCACCACCACCCTCTCCCCTCAACACCTATGGGTTTTCCCCAGTGAGCATGTCACCACACTGAAGGATAGGACATATTCTTAACATAACACCACACTGCTCTAGGGACATATTCTAGTCCTTCACCTGGTTCTGCTGGTGACTTAGCACCTCAGATGCAGCTTGCCTTTGCAGTATTTCAAAGAACCAGGGACTTGCTGCCCATAACTATCTGAACTTCTCTAGACTCCAGCTGTCAGCACACCCACCACCCACCTACCTGACTACTCCCCCCCCAGCTCCCCCCCACTCCATCTGCTTCTACAAGAGAGCTGTAATCACACTGATGTTTTCAAGACCACAAATGTTTCATATTCACAGATTTGTTTAGTTACTGCTAAATATGACCCACTTCTAAATTTTTCCCAACTCAATCAGCATCACAAAACAGCCAATGTGAAAAAAAGACCCTTTACCTTAATTAAATTGACTCCCTCAGCAGCCTGTTCTTTGGCCTCTTGAGCAGACTGGCCATCTGGATGGAGCATGTGATACAGTTGGACCAAGCTGGTGGCATCATCAAGTCTGAGAGTAAAAACAGCTTAATGATACAGATGGGCTTTGTTCATTGACTTCACAGGCCTATACACGGATGTGCCAACATCAAACTACATGATATTTCAGACATTCCTCAGGCTGGTAGGGGGCAGGGTGTACCCTCAGTTGTAGAATTCCAAAAGCACTTTTAGGAAAATTGACTGATTTAGTCTTCAGAGCAACTCTGTGAGGCACGTAGGGCAGGAGTCACAGGAAATACCCAATTTAAAAGTGAATATATTTCAAATGTGGCTACATTCTTTTTAGAAACGGAACATCATGTCTCACAGAAACTCCACTCCTAATGGTAGATGCCTTCCAGGTTAGCCCACTCCACCAGCATCCAGTTCATCCTATAAACAGGTTGGTGATTCTCAAAGCCACTCGCCTTTAGTAGCATTTGCTAACCAATTTTCACTGAGACTGAATTAGTAGACAAATGCCTCTATAAGAGGAACCTGACTACCAATCCATGAGAATATCCATGGAAACCTATTAGTTAAAAATTAGTATCTTTGTAAAGCATATATGAAATTATGCACAACAGACAAAAGGAAAGGTTCTATACCAGCAATTTTTTTAAAGTGGAAATTTAAAAATTTGCCTAATTTTAGTGTCACTACTACCTATGATGAAACCAGAACAAGAATTCAATTCACACATTTTATAAACACAAAAACTTCCCACAGGGAATGGTGGCACATGTCTGTAATCCCAGCAGCTGGGAAGGCTGAGGCAGGAGGATCACAAGTTCAAAGCCAGCCTCAGCAATTTAGGCCCTAAGCAACTTAGCGAGACCATTTCTAAAAAATAAAAAGGGCTGGGGATGTGGCTCAGTGGATAAGCGCCCCTGGGTTCAATTCCTGGTAAAACAGCTTTCCTAGACTTCCCCAAACCAATATCTTCTCACACAGTCCTACCATTCACCACATCAAAAGTGAGAGGGGTAAAAATAATCAAGTGCTCATGTTTGCTTTTTTATTTTAAAATATTATTTCAATAAAAAATACAATAAATTGCACAAACCTTAAGTGCATGGCTGCATACAACTTTGTTTATATAAAATCACCCACATACCACAGATCCAGAACACTTTCAGTCTCTCCAGTGACTTCCCATTGCTCTCACAGTAAAACCCATGGCCTGCTAGCCCTGTGTCACCTGGCCCAAGAGCATATCACTTCCTTCCCTGCTTGTTAACTTGTTCCACCCACATCAATCTTCTGTCTTTTCCACCAAAATATGTTCAAGTTTTGAGGATCTGCTGTGTATACTTAATGAGCTACTAGCCCCTAAGTGGGTTGGAGAGGTGAAGACACCTTACTTCACTGCTACTCCCCACCCCACCCCCTGGTCATCACTCTGACCTTCCCCACTTTCCCATCACTTGAACTAGGGGATAAAGCAGAGGGTGAACATGGGAATAGGTGCAGAATTCCTCAAACCATGGTGACCTCAGAGAAATGTCCTGGGCTATCCCAAGCCCCACCTACCCTAAAGAACCCTTAAACACAACCTATTGGAAAAACTGAGAAGTCAAAGCTGCTTGGTACACTGAACCTTTCTGGGGGCAAAAAAAAAAATGAATAACACAAAAATTAATTACACATCTATTTTGCTAGCTGGAACCTAACAAAATCCAATAAATGTAGCAACAAAATATCTCTTTAAACAAAATTAAAAATAAAAATATGAAGAGCTTAACTGGGCTTCTACATATTGTAATCATGTCTCATTAAGTTTCTGCTAAAATGGGATTTCTATATTTAAATGTAGCCTAATCCCTAGCCCATTCTTAATATTAAGAGCAAATAAATTACTATTTTCAAAAATATTTTTAAAGGATCTCTAAAGAATCATCAGTGGGATTGAATATTCATTAAGTTTGTACAGAATCATAATTCTGACCTGGTCTCCACTCACTAAGGATGCACACCCTCTCCTGCCCATCTGGGGATGTGCAGTCAGCTCAATGTCCCCTGCAGCATACCACAGAGGGGTTAAGTACTAAGACATCCCTCGTATGAGACATTTCAGATGTGAAGCTTACATGAGAAATTCTACAATATCACAGGTTAGTATACCTCAGTAAAGAACTTTTCATTTTAACTTATTAAACATCTCTGTTGTTCTTATTTCTTATAAAAATATATTTTAATAAGTTAAGAATGACTGCGTTGGAGGAATTTTTAAGCAAAAAATTCATTCATAAATGTCACTGTTGAAGTTCATCAAGGCACACCCTTTGCACATCCCAATCACTCCAGCCCTTGTTATGGAGGATGAAGGCATATTTCTGCCTTCTGTACTGAATCACACTACTTGCTACAGACTCAGGCTGGCCTGGTTATCATCACCCTTAGGACTGCTATTTCTAGGAGAAATGATACTGTTTCCAAACGTGGGCAAGTGGAACCTTCCAGTTCCAAATGCCTTACTTTGTGTGCATGGTTCAAATTGCACATAGGCTACTCTGAGTCAAACTCCAATAGCCTGAAGATGGCAATGATCAGTAAATCGTCTTCTTCAGACTTTAGAACCCAGAAAAGGCTTTTTATAGAAAGTTGACTTTCTGACAGCCATGCTCACTTCTTTTCCTTGTAATTTTGGGCCTTCCTGACCCAACCAATAGAAAAATATGCAGTCAGCTCAATGTCCCCTGCATTGAGAATGGGAAATGGGGGGAAAAAAACAATTCTTTCTGGTTTTATCACTAGTTGTAAAGTACACTAAAGGCATATCTTGGAGATACCGTAGCTTCAGCTCCACACAATAAAGCAAATGCCATGACAAAGTAAGTCACAGCAAATTTTTTGGTTCCCTGGTGCATATAGTTTACACAATTTTGTGGTCTACTTAAGTGTACAATAAATTACATCTAAAAAGGCAATATGCACACATTAGCTTAAAAAAAATACTTTATCGCTACAAAATGCTAACAATTATCTAAAAACTGGTGCTAATGAATTTGCTTAATGCAAGTTTGTCATCAATCTTCAATTTATAATAAAACACAATACCTGTAAAGCACAACAAAATAATGCATGCTTATATTATTTTCAGCTAGAACCTGGAAGGAAACCAGTTTGAAGCTAAAATTCAAGTCTTTGTTCTACATTGTTTTGAAAAAACTAACCTTTTTGATGTTTTTAAATCCTGAGAAAGCAAGCTTTTTAGCAAAAGCAAAAGTATTTTTGTAAGTTAAATGATGACTTACTTAAGAGCCCTAGAAATAGTTCTTAAAGAAAACAAGCACCCATAAAGGGTCAAGTCTACTTCTTTACATTTGCTATTTCATCATCCTTTGAGTATCTGGAAAGTTCACTGATACCCAGAAGCACTAGTGAGCCCAGGATAAGTCAATGCTCACAGCCTACCATGCAGATCCAAAGTCACTTCTCAAAAGAATCCAGTCTTGTTATGCAACACAAAAACAAGGACTGGAAAAACTAAGTCATGCTAGAATAAACCCACACAAGCTGAGGTAAGTGAAATCTTCTGTTTATCGCTGCACAAGCTACTGTGATCCATGGGAAAATACACAGCTTTAACACAAATACGCTGTTAGGGCAATAAGAATGACTCTTCTAAGATCATACTTACAAATCTCTCTGAATCTGGTCAATCAGCAAACCATCAATCTTCTTCTTATTTACAAAATACCAAGCCATTCCACCAAAGTGTCTTGTTGAACGTAAAAGGTCATACTTTCCATGTTTATCTATATCTTCATAGGTCTGGTGGTGAACCTATTCACATAAAATGCAACTCTTCAGAAACAGGAAAATAAAAAGATCTAAGCAGCATTACTCAGTTTACACTGACCAGCTTGAGTGCTGCTAGGAGAGCACCAGTAAATCCAGGTCTACTTACTGCCTTCACTCTCATTAGCCAATTTGTATAATTTGGACATTCCTGCTAAAACCTCCTCAGGGAGGAAAGAGGATTTTTATTAACAAGAGTTGCCTAGAAAACAGCAAATCTGTGTCTTTTCCACTACAGGAGTGTATGGCAGCCTAGAACAAGTAACACCAGACCTTTACACCCTGTTTAGTTCTGTCCAGCAGCCAAGCACGGATCTCAGATACACAGACTGCTGCAAATAATTGATCACTCTCTCTTGTCACTGGGAAAAAATAAATCAAGAATATTTTTTTCACTCCTCCTTTTCTCCCTAAGCCGATCAGTTCACTTTCCATTCAGCTCGCCCATTCCTTCTTACTAATGTTCCTCTGGTGAGGGCTTCTTCTATTCAAAAGGCTTTCAGAGGCCTGCTGACTCAAGTCTAGCCTAGAATCAAGGGTACCTGTGCTGTGGACCTAAGTACCTTTCCAGCTTGATCTGGAACCACTCCCATATATATATATATATATATATATATTATATATGCATTGCATGTTCAAGCACCAGATGACTGGGATTCTCAAGTATACTTGGTTATTTTCTAGCTGTTGCTCATCCTATTCTCTCCACCTGAGGCCCCTCTTCTCACCCACCTCCCCCTGCCACAGAGTTCCATGCCCTCCTAGAACACTCTTTAAGACCCCTATGAAGCTTTCCTAGCATACTCTATAGGCTCCAGTGATAAGTACCTGCATACTTACCTAGCAGCCTTCCATACAACCAGTACTGGGCTATAGGCTTTGCCATAGCAAACCCTCTCCTGGCTCATGGCATCACCTAAACTACCCACAGTAACACCTCACACACCACAAAAGGTACTAATGGACACATACTGAGTTATAAGACACACTTGGGCAAATTTAGTAAGTAACTTTACTTCTGTACAATAAATTAAAAAGAAAATAGGCTTTGTCATTTTGGGGGTTCTAATCCTATCTCTTACTCGTAATGCAACTTTCAGCAAGCTACTTAACTCCCCAAGGTGAAATTCCCTCATCTTTAATCAAGGATGGTTCTATGAATAAAATATGGATCTGGCACACATCTGTTCGTAATAGATCTTCAGGTATTTACTTTCTCATTCACCTGTATCAAAGTTTATACAAAACTCATTGTGCTAGATTAAAAATCTTGTTCATAACCATACTTACACCTGTATTTCAGAAGCTATTAAATATACTCACTTTGATATACTCAGTAGAATCTGGCTCAAACTGGGCAACACAGAGATTGAGGACATCAACGTGCCGGTCCCTGCTGTACATTGTCTAAAACCACACAGCAGAATTGGAATTAGATGTGAACACCAAAGTTGAGCACTTGTCCTGGTGCCATCACAGGCCTGCCCATCCAAGATAACACAAAATGTGCCATTAAGAGTCATAAAGAGCCCAGACCAGCAGCGGCAGCAGCCAGATGCAGCAGCAATCTGCACCCTCTCCCGCCCTCCACCCACCCTGGGGTCTCTTTCCCCCTTCCTCCTCCTCCTCCTCTACTCCCCACTTCCTCCTCCACCATGGGGCGGGGGAGGGGGGGCGCCTTGCCTTCCCGCCCACCCCTATTGTTCCGCCCCCAGCCTCCCCCCCTTCCCGCCTGCTCCCCTTTTCCCCTCGTTTTGCGCCTGCAGTTTTTGGCTTCACCCCCACCAGTGACCAAAGACTTGACCAAAGTCCAGCTCCCCATAACACTGCTTGACATGGACACCGGTGCGATTGAAGGTGGATTAAATGTCACTCTCACCATTCAGCTACTTATGCATGGAAAGGAAGTTGGCAGTATCATCGGAAAGAAAGGAGAATCGGTTAAGAAGATGTGCGAGGAGAGTGGTGCACGTATCAATATCTCAGAAGGGAATTGTCCTGAGAGAATTATCACTTTGGCTGGACCCACTAATGCCATCTTCAAAGCCTTTGCTATGATCATTGACAAACTGGAAGAGGACATCAGCAGCTCTATGACCAACAGCACAGCTGCCAGTAGACCCCAGGTCACTCTGAGGCTGGTGGTCCCTGCTAGTCAGTGTGGCTCTCTCATTGGAAAAGGTAGTTGCAAGATTAAGGAAATATGAGAAAGCACAGAGGCTCAAGTCCAGGTGGCAGGGGATATGCTCCCCAATTCAACTGAGTGGGCCAACACAATCCATCATTAAGTGTGTCAAACAGATCTGCTTGGTCATGTTGGAGACTCGCCCAGTCCCCCCAAAAAGGCGTGACCATCCCGTACCGGCCCAAGCCGTCAAGTTCTCCAGTCATCTTTGCAGGTGGTCAGGACAGGTACAGCACAGGCAGCGACAGTGCGAGCTTTCCCCAAACCACCCCGTCAATGTTTCTCAACCCTGACCTGGAGGGACCACCTCTAGAGGCCTATACTATTCAAGGATAGTATGCCATTCACAGCCAGATGTGACCAAGCTACACCAGTTGGCAATGCAACAGTTTCATTTTCCTATGACCCATGGCAACACTGGATTCAGTGCAGGTTTGGATGCATCTGCTCAGACTACTTCTCATGAACTCACCATTCCAAACAATTTGTTTGGCTGCATAACTGGGTGTCAAGGAGCCAAAATCAATGAGATCCGTCAGATGTTTGGGGCGCAGATCAAAATTGCAAACCCAGTGGAAGGATCTACTGATAGGCAGGTTATCATCACTGGATCTGCTGCCAGCATTAGCCTGGCTCAGTATCTAATCAACGTCAGGCTTTCCTCGGAGACGGGTGGCATGGGGAGCAGCTAGAACAGATTCATCCATAATCCCTTTCTGCTGTTCACCACCACCCATGATCCACCTGGGTAGTTTCTGAACACTCAGCAATTCCAGGTTTAAAATAGTTTGTAAATTTTCAGTTTCTACACACTTTATCATCCACTCGTGATTTTTTTAAAGCATTTTAATTCCTTTCTCTATTCAGCTGTTAATGCTGAGATCCATATTTAGTTTTATAAGCTTCTCCTTTTTTTTGTTGTTTTTTGTTTGTTTGTTTTTGGCTCATGAATTTTTCTGTTTGTCATGGAAATGTAAGAGTGGACTATTAATACATTTCAGTTTAGTTCTGTAATGTCAGGAATTTTTCAAAAAAATTAAAAGATGGACTGGAAAAAAAAAAGAGTCATAAAGAAACAATGGGGCTAATTGTCACACACCTAGATTCAAATCCCAGCTGCACCAATTATAAGAGAAAGAGAAAAAAACCCTAGTCAAGTTATCATTAGACATTTACCTTTGTTTATCAACACTAAGATACCAGATAGAACTAGAGCCAACTGGTTCAACAAATCATCACCACTGAGTCTACAATATAAAACACAATTTACCTTACCTTAAGGTTTTCTTCCTTGAAAATTACTGGTGGCAAAATTCTGCGACCTTCTTTTGGAAAATAAACTTGTATCATCCGGTCCCGTTCTTCCCAAGAGGCTTTGCGTAGTGTGCCACTTGGTTCTCTGACAACAATAAAACGCTCCTGAATTAGAAAACATGATCAAGGATGAATTGTTTAGGCTTATATTTAGTTCCTGTGTCCCACACTAAGTCCATTATAAGAACAGTTTGCAATCAGCAATATAAAATGCAAGTTGGAAACATAAAACACAATAGGTACATAGGAGTTCATGATCATTTTAAACTGCAAAGACTTTGCCAAGGTTTGATACTTCCTTTGCTAATCATTGCTGTGCATCTATTAGAAATTTAAAATTTATGAATACCAACTACAGTGCTAACCTGGATTCAATACATAAAATGGTTCAAACTAAAACTCATTCAAGATTCATCTAAATCAATTTTAGAGATAAAAAAAAAAATGCTAAAAAACCTTTTCAAATTATTTCATTTCCCCATTCCAAAGTTTCATCTAAATAGATTTTAACACTTTATGATCTATGTTAAAAGTCTCTGAGGTAAAAGGAACAAACCCAAGAATGTTAATTGTTAATTCTACACTTCTGTGACTCCTCATATTGGCATTAGATGTATATATATATATATATATATCAGAAAGACTGACTGGTCCATCTGCTTCTGGTCTCTTTACTCTGCCAAGAGCCAAATCCCAAACCACGGGATCACTTCCTCTGAATTCCACCCATTGTTTGTACCATTCAACTGGCAATTTATATGTACAAGATTCTTGGCACTTCTCAGATATTACATAACTGGACAAGGGCAGGAAGATGTGTGATGAGTTACAAAGACATACACAGAACTTTGCACATTGCTGGTAACTGATACACACCCAATCAATGTATAAATTAACCAGACGGTACTGACTCTTACAATTCCAGGGTATAAGAATCTCTGAGGATAAAATAATTAAAACTTTCATCAAATACTGCAAATAGGAAAAAAAAAATAGCAGATGTCAATATAATAATTTTTCCTCAAAAGAATTTTGGTAATTTGAGTAACCAGAATTAAGTTTCTTTTTTTCAAGTTATTAAAATGTTCCCACAACCAGCAAAATTAAATTGCAAACATAAATTAAAACACCACAACACAAAGACATTAATTCAAATGAAATTCTGTGATTCCCATTCATGTCAGTTGCAGATGGCTGGTGCAGACATGCACACAGCTGAAATCTTGTCTTCAAGCCATAATCATATATGATCAAAGTATGAGTAATATGAGGTCATCTTTCAAACTCAGCATTCTGAAGTACTCTAGTGTATTTTGTGGGCTGAACTGAAAGTTATTTTTTTTTTTTAGTTCTTTACTTATAAGGCCCAGATACAAAATTGATATATTTTTTAAAAATCAGAGTGTTCTTTTAAATTGGCAATCAAGGGAAGAGAAACCAGAGAATAAAAACAGAAGCAGTGATGTCTGAAAATTACCTAAGAAACATCTGTCGCTCTTACTGAAAATGCTGTAAAGTAAAAATCCACTGGGAAGTCTGAGTTTCTTGGCACCATGGACTACGCAGGGTGGAAAAAGGCCTTCTTCTTAAAAGGCTTCAGCAAAGGAGAGCAATACATCCTAGGCCAAATGCACTTCCTTTTCTCACTGTCCTGTAGGTTTTGTCCACTTGTGGTATGTGGTGGGTTTCTGTCTATTTACAACTTGTTCTGTCTCAGCATACCTGATTCTTTGCAGTCAATCTAAAATATACTCAACCCATAATTGGTAGGGAAATGGTAACATGGGTTGGTCTATATTTCTTTTCTCTTTATATTGTTTCTTCCAAAAGGTCTCACCTAGTCACAGGAATTCTAGTTTTAAAGCATCAGACAGAACCAGGTCACATCATTCCTCAAACCCATCTCCACATAGTATTTCAAAGATCAATTTGCAATTAGACATATACTCACCCGGTGTGGTATGTTATATGATATATCAGTAAACACATATTTGGCTGTTTCTATTCCTTCCAAGATCTTATCTTCAGCTAACACGTCATTTATTGGTGTTCGTTCTTCCAAAACTGGTGGCATTTTTAATCGCACTTTGGCTGCTTCAACTGCCTTTCTGGTAGCCTAATGAAATAAGACACAAGATTACAGACCAAAGGATGATCTGACAAAAGCAGAAACTAATAAAGAAAAAGACTAAAGACTGCAAAGAAGAAAAGCTATAGCAATAACATAGTGAGTAAAAAGCCAAACTTGGATTCATGGGCCCTGCCTTTTCCTTCGGTGTGACCAGGCAGGCGCGTCCATAGGCTTAGCCATTATCACACCAGCAAAAGAGTGGTGAGACAACACCAGGCTATAAAAGCTTCTTGATTCAGAGGAGGCATTTATCAGGTGCTTACTATGTGTCAGATATTGTTCAAACAGGCTTAATATATTTGGCTCACAATGCCCACACTTCCCTGTTATCTAAGTGCTACTGTTATCTCCATTTCATGGAAAAGAAAACAGATGTTAAGTAAACTGTTAGAAAGTTCTGGCACTGGGATTTGAACCCAGGAAATTCAACTTCAGAGCCCACACTCTTAACCCCTGACAACACCGCTTTTTGCCACATTATTAAAGTGGATACCTCTGAGAGAAAAACAGGGGACTTTCATGGTACACAAAATATACTACTACTGGATATTTTAATTTCTTGCAACTATAAGCTACTTTTAAATGAGAAAGAAAAGCTTTACTGCTTCACATAGTCATACATCAAAGTGTATTTCACAAAGGTCTCAGTACCCATGGCTCCAGGAGGACACTGGTGCCTGGAGTAGGATGCTGCTCAGCAGGATCTCATAATTTCACCAAAGCTTCAGCCCCAAGGCAGCTCACAGCAGATGTTTCTCCAGGAAGGAAGCTGGAGCAGGCAGGAAAAAGGAAGGATACTCAGGCTGGTTTGGAGCAGAGAGGAGCCTCTGCTTGGAAACCCAGACCTGGCCCATATGCCCCAGTCTGTTCACTATTGGCCACACTCCCACCTCCTCTCTACCTGCCTCCTCATAATTCTTTTCCCAATTTTGTGCCTGGTACCCGCTCACTGATGCATGTGGAAGAACAGTTATAAGAGTTTGTGGGGGCCTCTGGAAATCTTGTTTAATCCCTTAATGAAAGATATCCTACTAACATTCCTGTGTTCACATACCTCTTCCAACTGTGCCTGGGTCATTAGCTTATAAGTTGGTGGTTTCAGCTCCTGTACAGCTGGCTTAAAAATCTTCTCCAAATTCAAGCCCGTCATCTTGATGAGGATACTTTGGACTTCCTCATCCATAAATGTAGGTTTCTTCATCTCTGAGCTACGAGACTCTGCTAAAATGGATTTCAGTACATAAGAAGCCAGCAAAAATGACAGGCCAACAAGACCTCTCAATAGAAAAGTTAACAAAAAAAAAAACCCATTAGTACAACATCTATCCCAGCAGTGCATAATACCTCTGAGATTCTTTCATTCATTCAAAATTTACTGAACATTTACTATGGTAAGGATGTGAATATAGACAAAACTGCCAAAAAGACATTCTAATATTGGGAACAACAGGAAAAAAATTAATGTTATATTAATAGTAGTAATGGTTGCTACCATATCCAGATTTGTCTTTTTCGAGGGCTTTTTTCTTTGTCAATGAATGGAACCTAGGGCCTCATGCACACTGAGCAAGGACTCTACTGCTGAGTTATATTCCTGGCCCTCAAATTTGTCTCCTAAAAGCCAGGCACAACATACATTTTTAGGAATGCTTACAACCCACAAAATAGGTATTGATATCCTTTTTTTTTTTTTTTTTTTAAATAAATGAGTATCCTAATGCTAACCCAAAGACAACTAGCTATTAAGTGACATGACCAGGATTTACCAACATCTGTCTGATACCAGGGTCCAGTAACTTCCCATTTAAATTCAACTCTGCCTCATGCAGTTCACCTTTCCCTTTGCCTCACTTCTTTTTCCATTTCCACAAGAAAAAGGAAAGAAAAAGCCATTTGTTCTCAGTCACTTCTTCCTCTGCTACTCCTAGTAGGGTTGGTTTCCTGAACTCTGAACTGTCTTTTTCTCCTTTCTCACATTCTCACTGAATGATCTCCTACATTCCTGTTACTTTAATCACACTTACACTCTAAAATCTGAAATCTCCAGCCAAGATCATCTTCCACCCACCTACTCAATGGACATCTCACATGCACTTCAATACTGCCAAATCAGAACTCATCAACTTCCTTGTTCCAAACCTGATTTTCCTATCTCAGCACCATTCATGAAATCATGCAAGCCAGAAACCTAAATCACTCCCGGATTCTCCCTTATGTACCACATTCAGCCAAGAGCAGCAGTAAAAATAACAGTAATAATAACCACTAACATTTATTAAATATTCACTATGTACCAGTACTTACTGAGCTAAGTACTTTACATATTTAGCACATTTGATCCTCACAACAATCCTATGAGGTAAATATAATAATTATCTCCGTTTTACAAAAAAAGAACATTGATACAAACATGACCTGCTATATCCCATAAATCTTTCTGTAATCCTCCATTTCCCCCTATCATATGCTGCCTCCTTTCTGGCCTCACTGAAAAACATTCTCTACAGAGATTACTTAAGAGAAATATCTTAAAAATGTAATCAAAATGACTCTCAAGTTTAAAATTCACCTGTGGCTTCCAACATCATTCAGGAAAAAAAGCTAAGGTGGTTTGCTTATTTCACTGTGTGCCCCACTAGATGACGTGCTTTCTGAAGAACAAAGCTGTCTTTTGCTCATCTCTGGCACCCACAGCGCCTTTAGAGTGTCCAACACATATAGACTCTCAGCACTACTCTCTCCTCAATCTCACCCACTCTTCCAACTTCAGTTACCATTTTAATTTGATGTTCCTAGCTATATACTTAACCCTTGAATCTCTAAGGCATCTCAAATTTAATAGTCTAAAACCGCCTTCCTTCCCATTTCCTCACCTCATCTATACCTGCACTGCCCCCCACCACCACCCAAAACAGAAACATCCTACAATTAATATTCTCCATCTTGGCATAAATTTTTTTTCAAAACTTTTTTTTTTTTTTTTTTAGTTGTTGATGGACTTTTATTTTACTTACTTGTATGTGGTGCCTCACACATGCTAGGCAAGCGCTCTTCCACTGAGCTACAGTCCCAGCCCATCTTGGTATAAATTTAACTAATCAAGCCAGAAACTTGAGAAACAATTTTTCCTTTTAGACCTAGATTTACCTAAGGCCATAACCAAGTCTTATCAACCCTACCTCCAAAGTGAGTTCCCAAAATACCTGTTCAATCCCTTCTCTGGACTTTGCTTATGCTGTCCTTCTGCTGGGAAGATTGTCTCCTCCTTAGCACAGCTGGCCCGCCAGGTGTCGGCTTTGGTAGTGCTCTCCAGGGACCCACTCCAGCCCTCTCAACTAGTTTGAATGCCTCACTGTGGGCGTCCTTATCACAGCCAGGGTCACAGAGCACTCACTGCCAATTCCTCGCTGGGCTGGGATCCTCAGGGGAGCGTCCTTGACAGCCTTAGCTTACTCTATGCCATAAGCTTAGCAGCGCGCTTGGCACCGAGCAGGGCTCCGGCACGACGGGTTGCGTAAATAAGCCTGGGAGGCTGATGATAAACCCGGCAAAGAACTACGGAAGCCGACTACGGCTGAGAATGCACCGAGGGAAGACTCGCAGGGGCCGCCGTTCTAGGCCTCCCAGGAGAAGCCCTAGCAGACGTCTGGCGGGTCACTTACCGGCCTCGGAGCTGAGCCGGCGGCACAGCAGCCTCACCGCGGAAGGCTGAGGTAGCGGCTGGAGCGGAGTATCGGGCTGGGGCTGGGTTCGGGCTCGGACACAGACCCGTTCGGTTCCTCGAGAACCTGTCAGAAGCCTCCAGAAAGGAACAGAGATTCTGAGGGTCGCCATGATGATTGGAGGCTGCCTGCGCCGGAAGCAACTGTGATAAACTTCCGGTTCGCGCTCAGTGGGTGAGGCAGTCTGGGAAATGTAGTCTGGTTGCAGCCGAAGAGCGTCAGAAGCCATCTGGGCATTTATAGATTATTTTATGACTCTCCCTACGCGTGTAGCCAAAGTTCAGACTTACACTATTTTCGCTATGTGCTCGCTTTCCTGGGTGTTTTATTTATTTCCATGGTTCTAAATAACAAATTTACACTTTCTGCCCAAACCTTTTCTCCCATCTTTAGCTGGACTTCTCCATTCGAACTTTCTGCAAACACCCCAGATCTAATGCCTGATCCTGCGCCTTGATTATCACTACCAAAAACTACAAAAACAACCTGTTCATACACTTTACTCCTATCTCATAACTACTCCTTTCCTTCAGAGTCTTTTTCACAATTCTTGATTATTTTACTCATTTATCTGCTTACTTATTTTTCTCATCCCAGTAAAGCAAGAATTAGACAGGCAGTCAATATAGATAGGTAAATCGAGTCAGGCGGAATCAAGGAGGCCAATTTTGAGTGAGTCTGGGAAGCTGGAGATTGTCCCCTGAATGACTGAAATGTTAATTCCTTCAGAGCCCTTCCTCCATCCTTATCAAGAATCTGCCCCTGCTCCAACCCGTTGCTAAGGTGACCTGTCCCAGGTTGCCCCTCCCTACAGGGAGCTATAGGTTGTTAATTAATGTGTCCTGGGCTGCTCTTTCCTGCCCTTCACCCTTCGGCCTACCTGTTTCCCACCTTTTGGACATCCCACCCAGCATTCCTGGGCCTACTCATCTATGCAGGAAGGAGAAAGATAAGGGGAAGAGAGCAGGAGAACGAAAGGAAACCTAGGACATATGAAAAGGGCAGAACACCTCGCTTCTGGGGGTACCAGAATACCAGCTATGGCCACCTTCTCCCTCCTGGGAGAAATCTACGTTACCCTTTTAAAAATAAACACTGCTTTATATGCTTGCCTTGGTGTGCTTCTCTAATGTTCAAACTTCAACATGTGAGGAAGTAGAACTCACATATTTTATTGTAATATCCCCTAACCTAGGCCATCTATGTGCACAGCAAACGTTTGTTGAATGAATTAATGAATCTGTTATGTTCCTTCCCAACTGTCAGGCTGTGCAGGTCTTATCTTTCCCTAGTCCTATCCTTCCCTAGTCTATGCTTAGAGTAAAGCAGAAAAGGGCACGCAAGGCCAGGAACTACGGAACAAGAATAAGGCACCAAAAGGAGTTTTATTGGGAAGGAGGGGGCGCTCCTGGGTGAGGTTCACAAGGGCCAGGGAAGTCACACATGCTCCAGGCGAGAACAATACCGTTATAGGTCACTCCAGGTAGGAAGGTCCAGGCCAACTAAATTGTTACTACCCTTAGTGGATTGGCCGAGTGGAGTTTAGGGGCTGAGTTTAAGGGCCTGGTCTCTTCAGCCAGGTGAAAAGTCCCCACCCATGGCCACCAAGGGATGGGGAGGGGGAGAGGAAGGGAAAGCTGTGGGTAGACATCTTTGATGTTGCAGGGCACTGGTTTCATCTGGCTACTTCCTGCTGGCGGGGGGGGGGGGGTGCGGGGGGGGTGGGGGGGTGGGGGGGTGGGGGGGGTGCGTTGTCTAGGGAAGGTCGGAGTTGGAGGCTCATTGGGAAGATGGCTATAGGGGTGGAGGAGCATCTGATTTACCACCACTGTGAGACTTTGCTGATGCAGTTTTGGATAAATCTGAGGAGTCAAGGAGCAACCATTAGCAAGACACAGATCATGAGGATGGGACCAACAATTGGACCCAACCAAGCAGCAAGGGCTGAGTTTCATCATCCTGGGAGGAGTGAGGTGGACTGCTGCTGCCTTCATTTCAGTTCTTCACTCAGCCAAAGTAGCACATCGATGGCCAGTCTCGTTGATGTAATAGCAACATTCTTCCCTAAGGAATACACAGGTACCACTATTGTCAGCGGTGAGTAGGTCTAGGGCCCGCCTGTTTTGGAGAGTGACCCATGCAAGCGATATTATTTGTCTTTGGAGAGATTCCAGGGAGTTGGCAGAGGTTTCGACTGCTAGCTGTAATTTTTCTTCAAGCTCTTTAGTTGTGGTTAAATTATAGCCTGATGCCCAGGCCCCAATGCCTGAGGCGGCCAGGGACAAGGCAAGGGAAATGCCTATGATCACTGGAAGAAAGGCAGCCCATTGAGATCTAGTGGGTGGAGGCTCAAGGAGTGTTAGTTGAGGAACTAGGGTGACAGGGGTGCAGAAAGGAGTGGCAGTAGAAGAATGGATGACTTTCGTCAACCTCTTATTATTGGGAGGACCCCATAATAGTCACGTTGCAACTGGGGATGGTTTGGGAGACATAGCAGATGGAAAGATTTTGCTGCTGCTGCAGGGGATTATCAAAGGGGGGATCCCCATCAGAGGCAGAGAGGCATCACCCCCTTGGGAGATGTTAAGGGGAAAGGTCAGAGGGACCGTTGTTAAGGGGGGGGGCTATCCAGAGCAGCACACAGAAAACATTCAGAAATATTATTGACCCTAGAGTAGTTCAGGAGTTGTAACCCCTGATGTACAAGGGCCATCCATGTGAACAGGTCCCCCTTCTCTGCCTCGTGTGCCCCTGGCTGGTGAGTGAGGGCAGTTTCTTTCTGGAGGATTTATTGATGGAGCTAAGGAAATACTCAGGTGTAGGTGTGGAAAATCTTAACAGTTCCAGAGGAAGAACTGTCCCAGGCCTAGGTGTTCAGCTTTCCCTCAACTCCTGCTGCCCAGAAATTATCCCAGGGATCTCTGATGTTCAGATAGGTCCTACCTCCAGAATAGGTATTTAGGAATTGGGTTTGGGTGTTCTCTCTGAGCTTGTGCATGTTTCAGGAGGTTTGAGAACATCCTCCATATATATCTGGTCGGGACTTGCAGTACCGCTTGGTTTGGTCAAAGCAGAGGAGGGGCGCTCGGCCAGAAAGACTGAGGCCAGTTAATAGAATGGAGAGAGTTGTTTGGCAACCAGCAGGTTGGCAATCACTGGTTCCTAATGTCCGGGTCTTACCATCCCAGGTGACTTGTACCTGGAAATGCCAGCGGTAGGGATTAGGCAGCGTCAGATTAGGCATCGTCATTCAGGTCAGGGCACCTATAGGAACAAACTCAAGAGGAAAAGAAGCAGGAGGCCCACAGATGATCTGCAGTTGAGTGGGTCCCACCAATTGGGATGACCAGGACTTAGGTTCTGGAGCAAGCTTGAGCCGAGAAACATGATACCAAGAGGGGTGGCCTAATAGTTTGACTGATGTAGGGGTGGTGAGAATCATCATATGGGGTTCTATCCAGCACAGTTGGCGTGATCGAGGATGAAGTTCCTTTAAAAGGACAGAGTCTCCTGGTTGAAGTGGACCATCAGAAAGCACTACTTCTGCTGGGGCAGGAAGGTGGTAGTCCACTTGTTCCTGGAGGAGGTTGCAGAGCAAGGTGAGATAAGATAGATATGAGGCCAGAAGTTGGGGTTGGATGGGAGGGTTGTGATCAATCAGGGAGGGGCAGCCATAGAGCAGTTTGAAGGGGGCTCTAGGGGCCACTCATAGGCTGCTCTGTGGCGATTGGCCCGACAGTTGAGCTTCCATCTACAAAAATTGTCAGGTCTTGTACCAGCGAGGGGTGGTCGAAGAGGCCTTCCTGAGGGCGTGCATAAGGCCTCAAGTACTTGAGGACCAGAGTGGGTAGGTGGGTGGGTAGAGCCAGACATTGGGAGAAGAGAAGCTGGGTTAAGGGGTGGAGAGGCACAGAGGGAAATGGTGGGGTTTTCAAAGAAAAGTAAATGAAACTCCTGAATTCGGGAGGGGCCCAGGCGGGAGAGAGATTTATGTCCGAGGAGGTCCTGAAGCCTATGGGTAGAAAAGACAGTCAAAGGTTGAAGGAAGGTCAACTGTAGAGATTCTTTGGTAAGTTCGGCTACCATTGCGAGGGCGTCCCAGGCAGGGCAGCCATCCCTGTACTGTAGAGTCGGGATGTTTAGAGAGATTTGCTGCAGGAGGTTCCAAGGGGCTGGGCCGGAAGACCAGCGGCAATCCCTTGTTTTTCATCTGTAAAAGGTGGAAGGGACAATTGGGGTTGGGTAGGGAGAGTGGAGGTGAGGAGATCGAAGCATCTCTGAGTTTGAGGAAAGATCGAGAGACCTGGGCTGGTGATGTCAACGGTCCAAATTGAATGTCTTTAGATGCCTGGTATAGGGGCTTGGCAAGAAGAGCAAAACTGGAAACCCAGTTGGAAGAATCCAGCGAGCCCCAAAAGTGAGAGGATCTGGTCTGCTGACTCAGGAGGCTGCAGTCTCCTAAGAGCTTGGATTCTGTCTACAGGGAGGCTTTTGGAGGTAGGGGTTAGAAGAATGCCCAGGTAGGTAACCAAGGGAACTAAGAGTCGAGCTTTGGCTGGTGAAACTTGGTATCCTCGGGAACCTAAAAAGGTGAGTAGGTGGGCAGAGTGTTCCCGAGAAGTCTCTAAAGATGGGCTGCATAAGAGGAGGTCATCTACATATTGTAGGAGGGTACTGACTCCGAGATCACAGGAAGCTAAATCCTGGGCCAGCGCCTGTCCAAACAGGTGGGGACTATCCCAGAAGCCTCGAGGGAGGACAGTCCAGGTTAGTTGATGTGAGGTGAGGGTGTCAGGGTCCTCCCAGGTGAAAGCAAAGAGGAAGTAAGAATCTAGATGAAGCGGGACTGTGAAGGAGGCATCTTTGAGATCTAGAACTGTGAAATGAGAGGTTGAGGGTGGTATGTGAGAGGAGGGCATAAGGGTTAGGGACCACTCTTGGTCAGGAGCTCCTGATGGTTTGCAGACAGGTAGGATCAGAGTGTTGCAGGGAGAGTCAATGGGAATAAGTTGATCTAGAAGTCCCTTGATGATGGGTTTGAGTCCCCTGCGGTGAGGGAGAGAAATGGGAAATTGAGGTCTAGAGGGGAACCTAGAGTCAGGCTTTAGCTGAATCTGCACAGGTTGATGGTGTGTTGCTATTACTGGTTTGGAGGTGTCCCAGACTTGGGGGATTACGAGGCCCGGTGGGAGGGGATGAGTGCTGGTGGGGGAGGGTGTCTACTATAATGGATTGAATCAAGGGGAGGAGGAATTCTGTAGTAGGGGGATGGGGTGAGAGCTGGAGGGTAACCCCCAAGGGCTAGAGACATCTCATCCTAGGAGGGGAACTGAACAGGAAGGGATAACTAAAAAGGAGTGGTAAAGAGATGTCCCTCTAAGGAGCACATCAGACTGGCCGTTTTCTTTGGGAAGGAGGGTGTTCCATCTATCCCCATGACCGAGATCTGGGAGGGATATAAAGGCCCAGAGTGGGCAGGCAAGACAGAATAGGTAGCCCCCGTGTCCACAAGGAATGTAATGGAGTTACCCCCTACCTAGTGTGTTACCCTGGGCTTGGCGAGGATTATGGGGGTCCTGAGTCACGGCTTCCTCAGTCATCAGCCAGTCCCAGAAGCTCAAGAGAAGGAACTACCTGCCTGGCCATACCCCCATGATGAGGCACCAGAGAGGGACCGGCCAGGGAACAGTCGCTTTTCCAATGTCCCAGCTGCTTGCAGCTGGGGCACGGCCAAAAGGGGGGCCATGGGCTAGGGCACTGGCAGGCCTAGTGGCCTTCTTGTCCTCATATGAAGCAGGCCCCAGGTGGGGCAGACTTCTGAGCACCCCTGGGAGCCCCAGCAGGGGCCGGGGCTGGCCACAGAGTTGCTACCAGGACTTGTGTCTGGAGCACCACCTTTTTCTGTGAGCGGGCCTGCCGGCTGAGTTCAGCTGTTTCCTCAAGGGCACTGTAAACTTTAAAGGCCATTTTCATCAGATTTCTGATGGGGGCTTGGGGACCATCCTCAGCCCGCTTTAACTTTTTTTCTAATATTGGGGGCTGGCTGGGTGATAAAATGAGTGACCAGAACGGTCACCCCAGAGGGAGATTCAGGGTCTATTCTATTATAGAGAGCAAGGGCCTCTGTTAAGCCTTTAAGGAACATTGCAGGATTCGCATCAGGCCCCTGAGGGACTTCTCTCAGTTTGAGCTTTAACAACCTTATTAGAAACTGCCTGCGTGCCTGCCAGCAGACACTGTATCATCTGGGCACAGTGGCATCGGCCCTGTCCATTTTGATAGCCCCAATCAGGATTAGTGTTGGGGACGATGGCCGCTCCTGTAGGCATGGTGTCATCGGTCAAACGAACCTGGTCTGCATGGTTCCGTGCAGCTACCTGGACTTAAGTGCGTTCATCTGGGGTAAGAGTGGAGGTAAGGATAATATGGACATCATGCCAAGTAAGGTCATGGGCTTAAGAAAGGTATTTAAATTATTTGACGTAGGTAGTGGGGTCAGCAGAAAAGGAGCCTAAGCGTTTTTTGATTTGGGAGAGGTCTTGTAAAGAAAAAGGGACATGAACTTGAACGATGCCCTCAGATCCTGCCACCTCACAGAGACGACAGAGAAGTTCAGGGTCTTGGGTCATTTGGTGAGACCTGGTAGGGGCACTTATTGGGGAGGAGACAGGGGAGGGGGGGTGGTCTAACTCGGGTGGAGCGGATTCCAGATAAGGAGGAGGATCAGGATGGGAGGGTCTGGGGGCTGGTGAGGAGAGTGTCTCAGGAGGTTCAGTAAGCGGAGAGGGGTCAGGGTCAGGAGCAGAGGGGGACTTGGAAGGAGGAGTGTCTTTAGCAAGAAGGACTTGGAAAGTGGAACAGGTGGAGCAGAATGAGGGATGGGAGTGTAAATCCCAAAAGGCCTGAACATAAGGAACCTCTAACCACTTTTCCATCCGTTGGCAGAAATTGTCCAAATCAGTGAGGGTTTTAAAATCAAAAGTCCCCTCAGGAGGCCATTTAGAGCCATTATCTCTTTAAAGTGTATTGTGGCCAGGCCACGGTGGAATAGAAAAGGAGCCTTATGGCATAAGTCCTGAGCGAGTCCCAATTTGGAAAAAATCATGTATAGACACCCCACGGGAGTTTTGGGGTCCAGAGTGGGCTCTGTGTTTCCCATGATCTTTCGACACCAGGGGGTGAGCAGGAAGGAAAAAGTTGTCCCAGTTACCTACTCTGCTCACAGGAGATCAAAGTGGCCTGGCCAGGGACTGAGAGAGACGTCTCTACAGTCCACTGGGGGCCCGGACGAGTCGGAAGGGAGAGTCCACACGGTGGTGATTTATGGACAGAGTCCCCACAAACGGGAGGGAGTCGAAAGATCAGAGAAGGGGACTTACCCCATGTCTGCTGGATCAGATCAGATGAGGGCGGGTGGTCTAGAGATCCCCAGACTGGTTCCTTTGGCTTGTTCCTTCAGCAGAGAGGAGCAGCCTCAGCCTCTAAGAGTGGGGGGCAGGGGCGGAGAGGCTGGAACTCCTCTGGGGTTTCCGGCATCAAATGCAAAACAGAAAAGGGCACCCAAGGCCAGGAACCACGGAACAAGAATAAGGCACCAAAAAGAGTTTTATTGGGGGTGGGGGACGCTCCCGGGTGAAGTTCACTGGTCTGCAAAAGGGCGACGGAAAAGTAAATATCCAGTTGTGATAAGGGACAGAGTTGATGTAAGAAGCTTCTGGAAACTAAGTGTTAGTTGATGGGAAGGGGGCTTTGTGCTAAGTGCCAAGGAGTTTAAGGTGGCCAGAGTGCAGATAGGTTTTGGAAAGGGAATCAGAGGGACTTCCTACTTCTCTGCCTCTGTTTTTCTGAGCCATAGAAAACAAAAGGTCATTGGTTGAGAAGAAGTAGGGTTGTGTTGGAAGCTAAGAAGCCTGGAGTATCCGCTAGGACCTGGGCACATGGCTGAGATGCAGCCCACCAAGAGGTGGGACAGGTTGCAGCAGTGCAGATGTGGAGCTAGGATCTAATGGCCAAGAAATTATTTCTGATAACTCCAGAGAAAGAGGGAGACCATCTGAAGACGTGCTTGGAAGACTGCAAGGCTGTGTCTGACAGATAAAATTTGGACGGGGAGGGAGAAAGACATGACAAACCACACACCCTTCCCTCTCAGAGCACACCATCTTCTCATTAACCTTGTGAGTCTTCATGGCAAATTGATGAGGCAGACAAAGCAGTCACCGTCCTCTGTGTGCCTAAGCCAAGGCTCTTAGCTTAAGGACTTTGCCTAGGACCACCCAATTTATTCAATACAGAGATGAGGCAAAACTCTGGGGTCCCCAGCAACTATTATGATAGAAAAATCTGTTTTGCATGTGTCATATGGGGAAAAGAAAAACACTGAAACTTCCAGAAATCATATAGATGGTCTTCTGGGCTAGAATGTGACCCCAAAGAGGGAAGGAGTGTGGGGATAGATGAGTCAGTTCTTCCACTCCCGGAGTTATCTATCTCCAATTTTCCACATGACACTATCTCTTTTCTTCTGAGAGTAGCCACTGAACTACAGCTCTACCCCAAAGTGAACACTCAAAATGAAAAATCATTGCCAGAGGCCAAGGCCACATGGGTCTGGGATGACAGATTGACCCTCCATCCTATAGCACAGGGACATAAATGTCAAAGAGCCAGCAAAGAGGCTGGCTTTTTGCTGCCACCCCAGCAGCCCCCACAGTGACTTGAGCCCAAAGTAACTGTCCCCATGCCATGGCCCTTGTGGATATAATTTGTAATAGATGGCACTTGGCTCCCAGCTCCCAGTAGCTGGCTGCTGTCAGGTTTGGTATGTGGAACATTTTGTCTGAGAGACATGTTGGCCTGGGTTGAAAGTAATTCCCATCATCTCAGAACCGGGTGGCCTGTCAGGAGGTTATTTTTCAATTCAATCTGGACTCAGGAAGTCCTTCGGACTGAGAGCTGGTATTTTCAAAGGTTAATAAGCCCATCAGAAATTTCTTTCATGGGAAAATGTGATACATCTGATTGGCCAGACTTGCCTAAAGACCCCCACCCCAGATCAAGAGCCTGAGCATAATTTCACTTTAGACTTAAGACTTCAGTGCTCTGAAGATTTCTGGGGTCAAGACTGGGAGAAGGTGGCAGGAGACTGCCTTGGTTATTGCTTGTGGGAATCCGGAACAAGAAGGGCCGAATTATGTTCTTAGGGTGCCCCAAATGTGTGCCAGTGCATACACACACACACACACACACACACACACACACACACACGTGGCTGTTTGGCTATAGGCTTTGTGTAAAAATCTGTGCACACATGTGTGGGTATTGGGCTGTATACTTTGTGTAAATGTGTATTGCATGTGTGCGCATGTTCAGGAGACATTTGTAAGCATACATTTTTGTATGCATGTGGGGCATTTTTGCATGCATGTGAATCTGCATTCCTCCAATGTGTGTGTGCATATATGTGTACTCACGTGTGTGCACACATACTTGTATATTTTTAGTTGTGTACATGATGTATGCATATATGTTTGTGGGTTCCTGAATGTGTATCCAAGAAGACATGCATGCATCTACGCATGCATGATTGCCTGGGAATGAGGGCAGTTTAATGGTAGGAGCACAGGTTTTGGAATCAGACGAACATGGGTTCAAACTGTAACTCCACAATTTTTCAGCTGTGTGAGGCCATATTAGTCACTACCTCCTGGTTCCTCTTCTCTAAGATGGGTGATTGCTGGGAGCCATTAGCCAAGTAGGTATGACAATTTCCTTGCCAGCGTACCCCATGTTGCTTAGTGGAAGGACTCGTGGAAATAGGACATTTTGCAGTGACATTGCATGTAGGTGACCTTGCTCAAGGACCAAGGTGGATCGGGTTTAGGGCGTTCCAGGTTTAAGGTTATTCCTGCTGGGAATAGGGCATATCCTGCTGCCTGAGTTCCCCTTGAGTTCTCACGGGATTCAGACAGTATTTTTTGGGAGACAGAAGCCCAGTGGGGGTGGATTTGGGCAGAGAACATGGATTTCCCCAGAACGTGATTGTAGACGGCTGGTGTGAGTTCGGGAATAAAGAGTTGCTGTTTGAATCTACAAGCTGTGTGGTGGCTCGTGATTTTGTGCCCAGCCAGACTGCGGCAGGTGATAACAGCTTCAATACAGAACTGGGGTGAGGATTAAAGATACTAACAAGCCAGGCATTGTGGCACACACCTGCAACCTCAGCAACTTGGGAGGCTGAGGCAGGAGGATTTCAAGTTCAAGTCCAGCCTAGGCAACTTAGCAAGACCCCATCTTAAAATAAAATTAAAAGGGCTGGAGATGGAACTCAGAGGTAGAGCATCCTGAATTCAGTTCCCAGTACTGAAAAAAAAAAAAGCATGCTCTGTACTCTGGCACACAGTCCAGTGATCTTCAAATGGTAAATAGCATTATTCCCATTACTATCACCATAGCTGTCGCTGTCCTTGTCCCATTTTACCTCATTCCCTAGCTGGGTGGCATTAATGCTGCCTCCTTTAGAAACTGTCTGTCTACAAACATTTCAGATTAAAATGAATTGATCTGAACAATCCAGAGAAATAAGTGCGCAGACCTAGTCCCCTCACCCGCTGTGTCTCTGGCTGCTTCAGTCAATCACAATTTCCTTATCAGTTAAATGGCACCAGAGAACATCTTTGCTCAGTGAGCTTCTTTCTGGACATTCTGTAGAATTGAAAATACTCTAACCTCTTTGGATCCTCTCAGCATGCTCAGCCCTGAGATAAGCTTTGTGGGTAATATGGGAACACAGATCTCTGACCTCAATGATTTCCCAGTGAAGTTGATTCTTTGTAAATCCAACACAAACAAGCAGACAGACATATTCAGGTATGATTGACACACAATAAACTACACACACTTACAGCACATAATTGGGTAAGTTTTTACCTTATACACACCATGCAAGCATAGGCCTCTTGGGATTCTCTTCCTCTTGCTCTCTCCACTTAACTCCTCTCTCCCCCAGCAACCACCGCTTTCTTTTACTCTGGATCACTTTGCATTGTTTAGAGTTTTATATAAAAGGCATCACAAATCTTTGGACGTATGTTTTATATATACAGGCACAGAGGCACATGCCTGTAATCTCAGTGGCTCCGGAGGCTGAGACAGGAGGATTGTGAGTTCAAAGCCAGCCTCAGCAAAACTGAGGTGCTAAGCCACTTAATGAGACCCTGTCTCTAAATAAAATACAAAATAGGGTGGGGGATGTGGTCAGTGGTTGAAGGCCCCTGAATTCAATCCCCAGCACTGCCCCCCCCAAAAGGCATCACAAACTTGCATTCATTTTTTTTGTTTGGCTCCTTTCACACAACATATTGTAAGATTTTCCCAGTTGTCACATGTATTAACTATCTTTCCCCTTTTTTCTTGCTGAGTAATATTTCATTCCATGGATATGCCACCAGTTGTTACCCTTATTGGGGGACTTTCGGGTTATTTCCAGTCTTTGGCAATTACAAATAAAGCTCCCATAAACATTTGTGTACAAATCTCTGGACATATGTTTGTGTTTCTTTGGAATAAATTTATAGGAGTATGTGGTTAATGATGCTTAACTTCTACCCTCTGAAATAGTTATACCATTTTATACCTCCAGTGTAATGCATTTTGTTTTCTCAATATCCTCACCAACACTTGACACAGTCATTCTTTTTTGGGGGGTAGGGTACCAGGGATTGAACTCAGGGGCACTTAACCACTGAACCACATCCCCAGTCCTTTCTTGTATTTTATTTAGAGACAGGTATCACTGAGTTGCTTAGGGCCTTGCAATTGCTGAGGCTGGCTTTGAACTCTTGATCCTCCTGTCTTAACCTCCAGGGCCACTGGGATTACAGGCATGCACCCCTGCACCTGGCTACCAGTCATGTTTTTTAATTGTAGCTCTTCTGATAAATGTGTTATGGTATTTTATTTAATTCACACTCACCTGATGACCAATGATGTCAAGCATCTTCTCGTATGCTTGTTTGACACTTAACCTTTTCCAGCAGTTTGTCTATTTAAATCTTTTGCCTATTTTAAAATTTGAGTTGGTTGTTTTCCTACTATTGGATCTGGGAGATTGTTACATCTTCAGGACACATGTCTTATATTGAAAATGTTTTCCAATATTTTCTCCCAATTTGTAGCTTCCCAAGATGCTCTTGGTAGAGCATCTTTTGAAGTGAACTTTTTGATGGGATTCCATCTATCAATGTGTTCTTTTATGGGTCATACTTTGTTTAACTTAAAGTCACAAAGACCTTTTCCTATGTTTTCTTCTAGAGGCTCACAGTTTTACATTTAGGCCTATTTTACATTTACAAGTGAAGTATGGATTGAAATAGACATAAGAATACTGATTTTTCTAAACTAATTTGTTGAAAGGACTATCCTCTCTGTTAATTTACCATTGCACCTTGTTCAAAAGTCTGTTTTCCTACCTGTATGGATCTCTCTGGAGTCTCTGTTCTGTACCACTGATCTATTTTCATTTCTTTATGAAAATGCTACAGTTTTGATTACTGTGGCTTTAAAACAATTCTTGAACTCAGATAGTATCATTCCTCCAATTTTGTCCTCTTTTCCCCCCAAAACTGTTTCAGCTATTTTATGTCCTTTGCACTTGCATGCGAATTTTAGAATCAGGTTTTCAATTTCTAAAAAAAAAAAATCCTTCTAAAACTTTTATTGTTCGTATATCAAATGTATAAATTTGGGAAAATTTGATATCTCAACAATATTTGGCTTTCCAACTTATGAACAAAGCTTTTCACTCCATTTATTTAGGTCTTCAGTTTCTCTCAACAGTGTTTTGTAGCCTTCGATGTACAGATTTATTCCCAAATTGTTTTACGATTTTGGTGCAGTTGTAAATGTTATTGTTTTTTAATTTCAATTTATGATTATTGTCAATCTATCGAGATGCAATTGCTTTCTGTGAAGTGAGCCTGTATCTTTCATATTTGCTAACTCATTCTTCAGATCTAGTAGTTTCTTCTTGTTGTTGTTTCTTGGATTTTTTTTTTTTTTTTTTTTTTTGGTACCAGGGATTGAATTCAGGAGCACTTGACCACTGAGCCACATCCCCAGCCCTATTTTGTATTTTATTTAGAGACGGGATCTCACTGAGTTGTTTAGTGCCTCACTGTTGCTGAGGCTGGCTTTGAACTTGTGATCCTCCTGCCTCAGCCTCCCCTAAACTGCTGGGATTATAGGCGTGTGCTACCACCTCTGGACAAATCTAGTAGTTTGTTTATAGAATCCATCAGATGTTTTATATAGACAATCATGTCTGTGAATAAAGTCAACTTGAATCTTCATTCTAAGTGCTGTTCTTTTTGTTTTCTGGCAGGAGGGAAGCTGGTTGCACTGGTAGAACCTCTAATCCAGGGTTAGTAGCAGTGGTGGGAGCACACATCCTCGTCTCTGAGCATAGAAAGCACCAGTCTTTCACATGAAGCATATCCTCTGTAGATTTTTCATAGATGCCTTTGCTAGTTTGCAGAAATTCTTTTTTACTCCTAGTTTGTTGAGGATGTTTTAAAAATTGGGAAGAGATGTTAAAATTTCAAATGCTTTTTCAGCAACTATTGAGCTAGATTTTACTTTTATAGTTTGTTAATATGATGAATTAAATTTATTATTTTTGCTTATTAAACCAACTCTATACTCTTGGGGAAACTCCACATAATAAGGATGTATTATAATTTTTCATTAATTATCAAATTGCTTTGGTATTTTTTCCTAGAATTTTTACTCTGTATTTATGAACGATATTGATCTATGGCTATCTTTTCTTATGATGTTTTTTGGTTTTGAAATCTGGATAATGCTGGCCTCAGAATAAACCGGAAAGTCTTTCAACCTCTTCAATTTTCTAGGCTGTGTTTGTGTAGAATTGGTATCACTTCCTTCTTAAATATCTAATACAATGGACCTTGGCCTGGAGCTCTCTCTGTGAGAGAATTAAAAACAAATAAACTATCATCTAGTTCTTTGGTTTTTCTTTTTCCAATGTGTTATTGTTTTATTTTTCCTCTTTACCTGTTTTTTCCCAAATTAGTTAAGTATTTTTTTGATTATTTTTTATATCCTTTGCTGATTTGTTCTATTTTTATTTTGGCAATTGCTTAAGAATTTATACTATGCATCTATAACATAGTCTACATCCAAATGATATTATACCACTTTTCATGAAACACCACATAATAGTCTACTTCCATTTTTCTCTTCTTAGCCTTTATGCCATTTTAGCTCACATATATCTCAGAGATAGATATCTCCAACAATGAGTTGTTATATTTTTAAAATTATCCTTTTTGTTTTATCATTTTTAAAACTTTTTAAAAATGATAAAACAGGAGGCTGAGACAGGAGGATCTAGAGTTCAAAGCCAGCCTCAGCAAAAGCAAGGTGTTTAGCAACTCAGTGAGACCCTGTCTCTAAATAAAATACAAAATAGGGCTGGGGATGTGGCTCAGTGGCTGAGTGCCCCTGAGTTCAATCCCCAATACCGAAAAAGTCAATTATCTTTTCACTTGGTTTTTAGAGCAGGTTTAGATTTATAGGAAAACTGAGCAGAAGGTACAAAGAATTCCCCTTTACCTCCTCTCACCCCAACACAACACATTGTTTCCCCTATTATTAACATCTTGTGTTGCTGTGGTCCATTTGTTACATTGAAGAACCAATGTTAATGTATTAGTTTATGTCCACAGTTTATGTTAGTGTTTACATTTTGTGTTATACAGTTCTGTGGGTCTTAAGAAATGCATAATGTCAATGAGAAATTATACCCCATTTGATTCAAATGTATGATATGTCAAGATCATTGTACTGACATGTGTAACTAATTAAAACAAATAAAAAAGAGGAATGCATAATGTCACAGAAGTATTCGTAATTCCCCCAAAGTTCCTGTGTTTCACCTATTGGTCCCTTCCTCCTTCCCTTGAACTCCAGGCAACTGCTGAACTTATTAATATCTCTATGGCTTTGCCCTTTCCACAATATCATGCAATTCAAGTCATACAGCTCGCTCCTGTCAATCAAAAAATTGTATTCTTATCTGAATGCACTAGTTTGTTTATCCATTCACCTACTGAAGGACATCTTCATTGCTTCCAATTTTTTGCAATTATAAATAAATTTTCTATAAACATTCACGTACAGATTTTTGTGGGGACATATGTTTTCAATTCATTTGAGTAAATACTCAGGAGCACAATTGTTGAGTCATATAAAGCTGTTTAACTTTGTAAGAAGCTGTTAGAATGGCTACACCATTTTTTCATTCTGTTTTTGTTTTGGTTTGGGTGGTTCTGGGGATTGAACTTATGACCTTTGCCTGCTAGGCAAGTGCTCTACCACTGAGCTATATCCTGCTCCACTTTTTCATTCTCAAAAAAAAATTTCTTTCTGTTAAAGAGATTTAAGTAATAAAAATTATATACTTTCCCATGTAGATATTATTTCCAGGTGCTCTTCAACAGATTTTTTCATTTAGTATCATTTTCCTTCTGCCTGAAAAAACTTTGACATTTGTGTCTGTGTGTGTGTGTGTGTGTGTGTGTGCGCGCGCGCGCGCACATGCACGTGCACACTCATGTGGAATTTCTTTTCAGCTTTTGTTTATCTGAGATAAATTCTTTTTTGCCTTTATTTTTGTTTTTGGTACTGGGGATTGAACTCAGGGGCACTCGACCCCTGAGCCACATCCCCAGCCCTATTTTGTATCTTATTTAGAGACGGGGTCTCAACTGAGTTGCTTAGTGCCTTATCATTGCTGAGTTTGGCTTTGAACTCACGATCCTCCTGGCTCAGTCTCCAGAGCTTCTGGGATTACAGGACTACTGTGCTGAGCTGTGTGCCTTCATTTTCAAAGACACTTTTTCTGGATATAAAATTTAGATTTGTCAATTTTTTTGTTGTTTTGTTTTGTTTATTTTATTTTTTAAAATTTCTGTGCTTTAAAGACATGACTCCAAAGTGGATCTGGAGGAGGGAGGAGAAGACGCCAAGGAAAGATACTGAGAAATGAGATCGCACAAATCATATTGTATGCATATATGAATAGAGCATATGTGAATATAGCATAATGAATCACACCATTATATATAGTGCACCAACAAAAAAATTATAAAAAATAAACAATGCATCAAATTCTTAAAAGATGTGGCTCCAATATCTCCCTGCTTATTTATTTATTTATTTATTTAGGATGAGAAATCTGCCATCCTTATTTTTCTTCCTCTGTACATAATGTGTCTTCCCCCACACACACACACACATCCTCTGTCAGCATTTAAGATTTTCCTCATCATGATTGACTTTGAGTAATTTGATTATTATATGCTTTGGTATAGTTTTTTTTTTTTTTTTTCATGCAACTTGTGCTTGAGGCTGGTTGAGCTTCCTAAATCAATAAATATATAGTTTTCAGCTAATCTTGAAATATTTTGTCCATGATTTCAAATTTTTTTCAAATACTTTTTGGTCGAATATACTCAACTATTTTTTGCCTCCTTCTCCCTCTCTTGCTCTGCTTTGGGAACTCGATTACATGTCCATTCGGCTGCTTAATATTGTTTCACAGCTCACCGAGTCTCTGTCCTTTCTTTCAAAAAAATGTTTTCTCTATGTATGTTTTATTCTGAAGAGTTTCGATTGCTGTATTTCAAGTTCACCGTGCTTTCCTTCTGCTCTGTCTAATCTGCTTTTAATTTCATCCTGTGTGTTTTTATCTGGGATATTGTAGCTTTCATCTTTTGAAGTTTTTTATTTAGGCATCTTGTAATTTCTGTGTTTCTGCTTCACTTTTTTGACACATGGAATGTGGTTATAGTAACTTTTAATATCCTTTCATGCCAAATTCTAACATTTGTGTCAGTTCTCGGTCAGTTTAGATTGATGGATTGTCATTGTAGGTCATGTTATCCTGCTTCTTTGTATGCTTATCCATTTTTTTTGCACGGGGCGGGGGATCCCACACATGAATTTTACTTTGTTGGATGTTTTAATATTCTTATAAATATTCTCATGTTCCAGACCAGGATACAGTTAAATGAAATGGAAACATTTGACCTTTCATAATTTGTTGGCTGGAATTGGAGCTATGGTCCATCTATGGCTAGTTATTTCCCATTACTGAGGCAACTTGTGACAATGCATGAGTTGTTCCCGTCTCCCTGGTGGGGATAGGCACAATCCCCACACTGTCTGGGTGCTGCCCTTCATTTTTGAATTCCTCTAGATGCCCTTCTCATTCCCCAGCTTCACACACACTGGTCAGTACCTGGCTGCATACCTGAAGAGGACCCTCTGCAGTCTTCAGAGTTCTGTGTTCAGTTCTCTGCCTCTTTGGTACTCTATTTGAGAAACTATATGTGCTATAACCTGGGTCTCCCTTTTATGTGCTATAGCCTGAAGCCGCTGTATCGAGATTCCCCTGTCACATGCTGACTTGGAGTCCAGTCCCTCCTTCATCACATTTATGTAGATGCTAGTTAAACTGTTGTTAGTCTACTTGGTCATTCTCTATTTTACCTTTTTGACTATGGGTTCCATAAAGGCAGAGATTTTGATATTATATCTTTAGTATTCATCACATTTGAACCATAGTAAGAGCACAGTAAATATTCATTAAATCAATGGATAAACAAACAATTATTGATAGCAGAGTTAGAAGAGAAGGGGCCCAGGTCTCTAGACAAGGATGAGAGGAACCCGCTCCAAGCACTAAGCAGTGGTGGTGACCTTGGGGGCAGACAGGACCCCTGCAGCAACAAGAGAGTCCACCATGCGACCAGCGCACTGGTTTCATTAATGAGGTTCTTGGCATAAAAGTTAACTAGTGAGATCGAAATAAACACACAGACTCAGTTACCTTTTTCTATGACCAGGTCCGAGACGGCTCTCCCTCTGAACTCCCACCTCGAACCACCCGGTAGGGCAGCAAGGATTACTCAGGGCTAGCAGGAGAGAGAGAGAGAGGGAGCACGCCAGGGAGTAGCCTTTTATTGGGGAACAAGAATTTCAGGGGAGAATTCCATCCAATGAAGGTTGAGGGGGGCCGCACTCCAAGGTCAGGGTCAGTGATTGGCCTCCGGGGTCAGTGGTCAGTCACACCCTCACACGGACAGGCTCTCGCACCAGGAGAGGGCCGTGAAAGCTCCGACACAGTTTAGCCAGAGCACCTCAGACCCAAACCGGGAGTTGCCCAGTCACGTGTGAGAATGGCTCCCCACAAGAGAGGGGGTGGAGTAGAATGTTGTTGATGCTGACAACAATAATCCTGTATGTTTTTATTTAAGCTAAGAAGAGAGAAAAATCTGAATAGGATCAGAAAGCTCAAGATCAATGTTTTAATGTTGCTTTCCTCCTTGTTATAGAAAGTAAGTAAATGGATTAACTTATAGTATATAAGTTATAACATAACTCATATATAACTTATGGTATATAACTTAAATATTTGTAGGATTGACTTTTTAATGATTTTTGTTTATAAAGTCTCTGTCAATAAGAGCTGCATGTGTCAGTTGAAAAAGTACCTACCCAGGGTCCATCAGAACTTCACCTGAGCCCTTCATGTCCCCAGGAATGAGATGGAAGGGAATCACTGGCAAAACCAGGTACCAGGATGTTAAACAAATATAGGTTCAAATCTTGACCATGTGTCCATTGATAAATTGAATTTGGCTACCTAGAAAATAGACACTTCTGTTACCACCTGCCTTGAAGGGCTCTCTGAGGATTGAGATGATACAAATAAAGTCCATGGTTTATAACAGGTGCTCAATAAATGGCAGACATTCTTTTAGTTACTCTTGGTCAATGACTACCTTAAGAGAGCTGCCTACATGATTTGGGGGTGCAGCATAGAGGTGATCTAGACACTGCTGCCTTGAGGAGTTTATGGAGGCAGAAGTGGCCAGGGGCCAGGACCCCCAGGTGCTGCTCATTCAGCAGTACCCTCTGTTGAGAAAGGATGAGATGATAATGCTTCTTTCACATCCCCCTATTTGCCACTGGCGAGATGAGAGGGATGAGGGAACCGGCAATCCTAATATGTCAGGAGCACATCCGGATGCCTGTAACCTGTGAGATAAATACAATACTTTTCAGTTGCTCTCCTTCCTTTGAATGGCAGTCTGATATCTCTCTATCCCTTTCACCCTGTGCGCTCAGTACTCAGTAGTTGCTTACAGTTATCTGTGCAAGTGATCAGAATGTCTATTGCAGTGTAACTAACTTCCCCAAACTTAGTGACAATTTGTGTGTGTGTGTGTTGCTGGGGATTGAACCCAGAGCCTTGTGCATGCAAGTCAAGCACTCTACCAACTGAGCTATATCCCCAGCCCAGTGACAATTATTTTGCTCATGAGTCTACTTTGGGCAGAGATCGTTAAGACAGCTCATCTCTGCTCCTCCTTACTCCAGCTGGGGTGGCTCAAAGGCTGTGTCCCGGAATATATGAAGGTTCATTCTTCGCATCTGCCAGGTGATACCTCCCTGGGTTGGGACCTCAGAAGGGGTTGTCAGTCAGAACACCTACATGGGCCTCTGCACTTGGCCTGTGGCCTCTGCACATTCTGGTGGCTGGATCCCAAAAGACAGCATGCTGAGGCAGGGGGCGGGAGGTGCAGACAAAGCTATATCACATTTTCTAACCCGGTGTTGGAAATCACGGTTCAACTGCCCTCCCACTTTATTCATTAGAAGCTGATTGCCGAGACCCGCCATTATTTCAGGCAAATTGAATCAGACTTCACTTTTTGAAGGTGTATCAAACAATTTGCTGACATGTTCATAAACCGTGCAGAGAGCCTGTGGGGTGCCGCTGTGTGCCAGGCCTATGTCCCCTGAGGAGCCTCAATCTGGCTGAAGGAGGAGGTGCTGAGGAGGGAGTGAGTGGGGACAAGGACAATAAGACAGCACCTCAGTCATGTGTCAGATGTGAGGGGCCTCAGCGGTGCTGGAACAGATCAAGGGGTGATAAGCACCCTTACCTTGGGAGCTGGATGGTCAGCAGGGGAGGCCTCCCTGAAGGACAAAGGACCTGAGTGGTGGAGCAGGGAGGGTACTTCTGGGAAGGGCGAGCGAGGCAGGCTGAGCGGCAGGGTGGTTTGAACACACACCTGTGTGGCAGGAGGGCTGTGTTTTTCACTGGCAGTAGAAACAGCTCGAGGAAGAAGATGACAAGAGCAATGGCTCTTCCCGGGGAGCCCACAGACTCGGGGTTGGTGGGAACCTGGCTCTGTCTTGCACTAACAGGGTGAACGTGTATGTCACCCCAGTTTTCTGAAACTTAGTTTCTCTTCCCTAAAATGAGTTGGATAAGCCCCCGTCATTCCGTGCTGCTGTGAGGCTTGGTGTAATGCTCATGATAGGACTGCTGCCTTAGGCACAGAGAAGGTTCTCCCAGAGTGGCCTCAGGACTGCTCTTGTAAGGTGTACCCTTTTTTTGCATGATGGCGTTTTTATTGAGCTCCAAAATTACTTGATGGGAGAGAGGGGCCGGGATGATCATCCCAGGTGCCAGGCGCAGGGGCAGCTGCATAAGGCCAGTGTGGGTTCAGTGGCACTGGGGATGGGCGGGAAAGAGCCTGTCCCCATTCTGGTCCTTTAGGGGTGCACTGGGCTCCTGGACAGCGCCTTCCTCCGCGAAGTGAGCGCAGCGCGGGTTCTTTAGGTTGGCACTAGGTGGCGCTGTGGGACCGCAGTGGGCCCCTGGCGCTGAGCGTCCATCCTCCCAGGCGGCTCAGACCCAGGGGAACCCTACCAGGCTGGCTCTTAGTGGAGATCTCTTGGTGGAGATCAGGCACAGCCTTCCTCTTCTTGCAACTTCATGCTACCTTCTCCACCCTCCCTGTGGGCAGACATACCCTCAGTCTTTCCTCCTTCCAGCCACAGAGGCCTGAGGTCTCCCAGGATGGAGCAGACGCTGGAAGCAAACAGGAGCACCCTTCGGGGAAGGAAGGGTGACCTTGCTGCAAGCCTTTGTCCACCCCCTAAATGCTGAAAGCACACATCTGGGCATGCAAATCCTCTTTTCTAACTTTGAAACTTGGCCATAAATCACTGAAGCCTATCTTTCCTATCTTTTCTACAGGGTCTGTTTAGGAGGACGAGAGGGCCACACCTCCCTCCCATCTGGCACTTGGCAACCCCACTTGTGCCCAACAGGCCTTGCCATCATCCTTCAGTGTGGGGTGAAGGAGGGAGCTCATCTCATCGGAAGGCAATCTCAGCCTCCCCCAAACCGGGATTTAAAAATTAGAGCCTGTGGAAACCCGGGTTTTAAAATCTGAGGCTTGTCTCCAAAATGGGAAGAGTAATCCCGAGTTAGTAGGGTGGTTATGAGAAATAAACAAATGTGTCTGGTGGAAATATCCCCTGCAGCTTCCGGGAACAGTACCACTGGGCTGGTGTGGGTGGCAAGTGTCTTGGAGGCCAGAGGAGGTGGGGGACATGGGTCCTGGGCCAGATGGTTAGGATCAAGAGTGCCAGCAGGAAAGGTCATTGCAGGAACGTGGAGATTGGAGAGCACAGGTGAGTGGTGCCTGGCCCACGTGGCTGGAAGGAGTTGACAGAGCCACGTCAGGGGCTTTCAATGCCTGGATCCTGAATCTGAATCCAGCCATCTGGGAACTTCTGTGGATTCTCAACCTCAATCCAAGAAGCGACAGCCCTTGCAAACTCCCTGTCGTAGCAGTGAGAATGGCAGAGCGGGGCAGCTGGCCTAGAGACTAGAGACTCTTAGAGTCACTGTGTATGTCACCGTGTCCTTGAGGGTGACTTCAGAGAGGCTGTTTCTCCTCTAACCATCCCTGATCATTGAAATGGGCTTGGAAATCAAGGTGGGCCCATCCTTCCATCTCTAGAGGATAGGAGATAGGCCTGGATGGATGACCCAGCACTGTTCACACATGTGTTCCCATCGGCACTGACACCATAGTGTCCCCAAAGCTTCACCTCCCACTTCCCAGAAAGCCAGGAAGCCCAGTCTAAGGTCTGAACTCTCAAGAGATAAGCAGGGTTAGGGAACCCGCAGCAGCCCCATGGCCAACCCACACAGTCTGACACACTCCGGGCATGAATGTGTGGTGGATAAGGAAAGCCATGCAAAGCCACAGGGCCACGTGCTGCGTCCCCACACCAGGCTTCAGCTCCTCTGCCACGTCAGAAGGAAAACGTGAAGCGGCCAGCCTGGTCTCCTGTGCGGTGCGGCAGGACCCGTGTCAGCGTCTCCCTCCAAGTGAACTTCTCACAGATCCCTGGACCTGTCCGTCAGGAGACCAGGGTCCTTGGCCAGAGGTCTTGAGCAGTGAGCTTGTCTCCTGGGGAGTAAAGAAGCCCCCTGAAAGGCCTTCTCTGCTTGTAGCTGATAGTCGTTCTGAAATTCTGGCAGTCAGAGTGGCCACGATTTCTGTGGACTCTGGACGAAACATCCTTTGACTATAACCCACAACTCCAGCAACAGGACCACAGAAAGAGAAGGGCAAGGACATCAGGAGCAACACAGCAGGTGTGGGGACCAGTCCTCTGGAGGAAAGTCATTTCCATGCATTTTGATCCCGGTTCCCACAGGGTGAGGACAGAATCCAGGGCAACTTTGTTTGATTCTGACTTAGAGCAATTTAGGTTCTAAGATTCCAGGAGCAATTTCCCATGTCTCATGTGACACTGACACTACACTCCTCCCGGTGGTAGCCTGGCAAGACCCTTGCAACAGAAAAGAGGCCGAGAAGCCAGCTTCCTTTACTGTGCACGGGACAGCCCCGGAGTGCTCTTTGCTTCAGGTTTTCCATCTGCAGAATGGGGTGAGCAGTACTGGAAGACATTGCAGAGTGGCCCCAGGGATTAATGGACAGATGTAAAAGAACTTGGAAGAGGGCATACTACAGGGATGCAGCCACATCAATGTTCACAGCAGCTCAATTCACAATAGCCAAGCTATGGAGCCAACCTAGGTGCCCTTCAGCAGATGAATGGATGAAGAAAATGTGGTACATATACAGAATGGAATATTACTTTGCAATAAAGAAGAATGAAATTATGGCATTTGCCAGTAAATGGATGAATCTGGAAACTATCATGCTAAGTGAAATAAGCCAATCCCCCAAAACCAAAGGCTGAATGTTCTCTCTGATATGCAGATGCTAACACACAATAAGTGGGTAAGGGAGTGGAGGGAAGAACAGGAGCTCATTGGATTAGACAAACGGAATGAAGGGAAGGGAGGGAGGGGAATAAGAAAGAGAGAATGAATCTGACATAACTTTCCTATGCTCATATATGAATTACACGACCAGTATGACTCCACATCATATAAAAACCACAAGAATAGGATCCTAATTAGAATAAGTTATGCTCCATGTATGTATGTGTCATAACACACTCTACTGTCATATATATCAAAAAAGAACAAATAAAAAAAATTCACTGAAGGTGGTATTTCCCCCACAGTGGAAAAAAAGAAGCGATATAGTCTCACTACATACAAGTAAAACCTCAGTCCCCAAAGCCAAGTGAGTTCAAGTCACAAATCCAAAAGCAAACCTGGAGGGCTGTGGCTGGAATTCCTGGTGAGCAGGCCTTTGAAGTGAGGCTCTCCCTCCCTCCAAAGGCTCTGGCAGCTCCCCCAGCCTCGCCTGATGAAAGGGAAGACGGGCTCTGTTGTGGTTTGACACATGCCCCAGATGTCAGGTTGCAACTCTGTTCAGCAATTAGCTCTCAGAGGTGGCAGCTGTGCAGACGGTGAAGGGTCGGGCCTTGGAACCAGGATGCCCAGGTCCCAGAGCTGACCGTGCCCCACGCGACTGAGCACGTCCAGGGAGCTGCTCAACTTCTCCAGTAAAATGGGGGTGATATCAACACAGATCTCCTACTGAGGGTTACCAGCTTTAGCAAATAAGAATACAGAGTGCCCAGATAAATCCGAATTTCAGACAATCAACACAGAACCTTTCAGTTCACGTGTAGCTCACCTAACATCTGGGACAGACGTAAACAAGTACCCTTCGTCTGTCTGGAGTTCAAGTTTAACGGGCCAGCCTGTGTGTTTTTTCTGGCAACTCTGCTCCTTGGGGAGACTTCGCGAGGAGTGGCCTGGGTGGAGGGGTTTCGGACAGCAAGTGCTTTTAAAGTACAGGTGTGTTGCGGGGGGGGGGGGGATGGTAACCATAGCAACCCAAATGGGTTTTCACTCGGTTAAGGTCCCCTCAACCTCCCTTTTCATCTCTGCCCCCCACTCCAGTGGAATCTCTTCCTTTCTAAAGGGCTCCCTTGCTCTTCCGACTCCTGGTCCCTTTTGATTCTCAGGCACCTCCCAGAATGCCCATGAGGCTGCTGGATTTCTTCTCTGCTCTGCCCTGTCCCAAGTCCTAACTCAGGCTGCCATGGAAAAAAAAATAATAACAATATGTTTTCTCACAGTACTGGAGCCTGGATGTCTGAGATCAGGGGTCGGGTGCTGGCCAGCGCCCTCTTCCTACAGACTGTCCTCTCCCTGTGTCCTCCCATGGCCTGTCCTCAGTGAGCACTTCCTCTCCTCATAAGGCCACGGTCCTCTCAGACTAGGGCCCCACCCTGTGACCTCATGTACCCTTCATTACCTCCTCAAGATCCTATGACACTGTGGGCCAGCACCTCAACACTGAAATGGCGGAGGGGACACAATTCAGTCCATAGCACATGTGCACACGGGGACACCAAAGCGGCTTAGATCTGTGACTGTGGGCTTCGAGAGACACTGTGGGGCAGTGGAAATCCCCTAGGTCCATTCGGCAGGCCTGGATGGATGTGCTCTGGAAAGGTGGGGACCTCAGGAAGGCTGCTTCTCCTCTCCAAGACCCTGAGTCTCCACCTGGGCCGTGGGATGGTGTTCATCCCATCTCAAAAAGGCTTTGGAGAGAAACTGAAATAGTGCCGTAAAGCACCTGCCGTGATGCTCTCTCTCAGAGGGCATGGAGTGTGGGCACCTGCTAGCTCCCACCACCACCTGCTCACCTGCCCTCTGCCGTGCCGGGTGGCCTGCTAGCAGTCACCGTGTGCTGGACTGAGGGGAAGGCTCACCCTCGTGATGCCTCCCTCATGAGGCCCTCCAGGCTGCCCACCCTGCCCGCCACTGCCTCTTCTGGCCCATCTGCCTTCCTCTCCCCCAGACTCCCTGGATCTGCTCTCTTATGACGGGAATTTGGTCATGGTCATTGTTCCCAAAATGCAGCAGAGAAATAGACAGGATACACTCCCACTCCACTCCCTCCCCTTTCCCAGCCAAGGTCTCCCAGGAATCTGGCCACCTCGGGAAGGAGGACCAGTGCCCACTAGGGCTCTGTGCTGCCTCCCTGTGGGGCCTCAAGTGACATTGAGGACAAAGTGCATGAGGGGGTGGAGGTGGGTGGAAAACCATGGAAGGAGGAAGTCTCTGGGGGTCTTGGGCTTTTGTTCTTTCAGCCCAGGGAGTGGGGAGGGTCCCCCTGGGAAGGACACAGGCTAAGAAGCAGAAGGCTCTTCTCTGCCTTCCTAGGAGGCCCGGGCTCAACCCTTGGCCCTGCTGGGCTGCAGCTTCTCCTCTTGCCCATGCCTGGACCACCTCCCGCATCATCCATTCGTCCAACACTCAGCCTTCTGCTGGGACGTGGCACACGGAGGGGCAGGATCCCCAGGCCAAAGGGAGGGCCAGAGATGAGGAGTCACAACACCCTGGAGAGAGCGGGGACAGAGGGAGGCTTGAGATCCATGGGGTGGTGTTTGGGCAGGTGCCCAATGGTGTGCAGGCCAAAGGGGTGTCAGAATAACTAAGGTGTGTGCAGGCATCACTGACGAACAGTGGGAGTTAGGAAAGATGGGATACAACAGGAATGTCACATCCTGCCACCGAGGAGCCAATTTTGTACAACGACTCAAAAGCAAAAATATCTTACAGATGTCCATTCTCTGTGATCCAGAAATCCCATCTCTCTGTGTGCACCCTAGAGACGCACATCCACCCGGGCACCCGGACAGCTGCCGTGGAACACCCCCCACAAACATCACCCACAATGGCCCCCCGGCAGCCCCAAAGCAAAGGGGCCAAGTGGCCATGTACTGAAACCCCTCTGACACCATGGGTCAATATAAACCATTTTTCCTTATAAATTGACTTTCTCAGGTATTTTGTCACAGCAATAAAATTATGACACACAGGGTGAGTAACTGCGTGGTGTGTGCACACAGCGGGATGCGCATCTCAGCGATGGAGATGCACAGGGCGATGAGCGTAGTTAGCTTGGACCTCAGAAAAGCAAGGTAGAGCAAACAAGCCAGGACACAAGCATGCACGCAGCATAAGGCTCCATTTCAGGAAGTTTTAGAACATTCTGAGCACAGCTGTGCCGCATTCAGGATGCACACACAGGAGCCATGAATCTGAAATCCAAGCCGGGACAACCACCAAGTTAGCATAGGACAGAGGTCCTCAGCTGTGGGTGACTTTTCCCCGCAGGGTGTTATGGTTAGATCTTAAATGGCCCCCAAAGGCACATGTGTGAGCCTTGGTCACCAGTCTGATCATCATTGGGGGAGGGGCTTAATAGGAGGAAGTTAGGTCATTGAGGTCATGCCCTTGAAAGAGATATTGGGACCTCAGCGCCTGCCTTTTTCTCTCTCTCTCACTTTGCTTCTTGTCTGCCATGAGGTAAGCAGCCTCCTCTACCCCAGTACTCCACCGTGATATGCTATGGAGCCCCAGGTACAAAGCAAAGGGGCCAAGTGACCATGTACTGAAGCCCCTCTGACACCATGGGCCAACATAAGCCATTTTTCCTTATAAATTGATTTTCTCAGGTATTTTGTCACAGCAACAGAATTCTGACACACAGGATTATTTGACAATATCTGGAGTTGTATTCAGTTGTGACAACCTGGGGTGAGGAAGAATGCTCCTGGTATCTACTGGGTGCTGTTAGCCAAGGATGCTGCTAAATATCCTAAAAGGCACAGGACAGTCCTCCCCACTCCTGGACACTAAAGAGCTATTCTTCCCAAAACGTCAGAATGCTGATCTCGAGACACCTGGTCTAGGAGAGAAAGGGAGATGCTCATATAGGGCTTCTCAGATCCTGGCAATGTGTAAGGCGGTCATTTTATGTATAGCCTTTAAACTCTGCATAGATATTCTATATGCTCCAGAAATAATTGTAGAGAATGCAATCAGGCATTTGGGAGGAGAAGGGGTCTAGGAAACAAAGTCAGTCTGAGCATCCAGCTGCAAAGGGTGCCCAGGACTAGTGCTCGGATGCCCCTCAGGACCACGGGAGGCACCTGGCAGCCTGAGATTGCTCTCGACCCTCCAAGACACCTGCACGCAGACTCCCCCCCACCCATCCCCCTACAGCAAGGACAAATGTCCTGCCAAGTGACGTGAGTTCTCTGGGCTCTGTTCCACCACAAGGCACAGCAGAGGCCACAGGGGGGCAGGTGAAGAGGTGGCCTGGTTGCTGCTTCCCCACCACCCTGCTCAGGAGGGCCTGGGGCTCCAGGCATTTTGAGTGGTGCCAGGTACTAACTAGGTCCTCTTAGTCCTTGGGCTCCACTTATACGAGGACTCCCCCTGCAGACAAGCTCTGACTTTTTTACCCCAGGATCAATAGGGAAGGCAGCAGGGAGGCTTACTGGATTTCAAACGCAGACTTGTGATCCAATCTTGGCTTGTCATTTATAAGCAATATGGCTTTGGACAAGTTACTTGATCTTGTCGAGCTCAACGCTATTGGACGTAGAAACTGCTGTCTACACCACAGTGTTCGCATAAGGAAAAGGTGGAATGATGTATGGGAAATGCCACTCCAGCAGCCAGGGCCCAGTAGTGGTTACTAAATGGTAGCCATGACCGTGGAGTTCATTGGAATGCCATGGCAGTGCCTACCGCGGGCTCTCTGCCCTGCCGTGTCACACACAATGCTTCAGGCCTTGGGCTCTCTCCATTTGTGTCCCCGTTAATGTCTCTCCGTATTGACTAACTTAAACAATTGTTACCCCTTTCAGTGAGCCATGGGAAGGACTTTGGGTCCAGACCCGAGTTAAGGCACTGGAAGAGGACAAGGGCTCCCTTAGACACAAGCATCGGGGTAAGGGTTTGCACATCACAGGACAGGCAGGGCCCCTTGGTCCTGCTTCCACCTGCTCCACCGGCACCCCGATGCTCTCGCCAGGATTGGAGTCTGTTTTGTTCCACCAAGAAGATCACAGGCTGCATCAGTGGGGGCCCCAGCCGGCAAGGGCTGGCCACTTGGGTCAAGATAATTTGAAGGAGGTTTCACCAACAGGCTCATCAAACAGTGTAAGCAGGGTGGGGAGTGACAGGGACAGTCCAGACGCTGAAAGGGCAGGAGGAGGAAGGAAGGCTTACCAGACCCTGAAGGAGAGGCCCAGACAGGCTGCCTGAGGGGGCAGTGACCTTCAGCCCATGGGTGGCCAGCAGCACCCTGCAGGTCAGCTAGAGCAGTACCTAGCCCCACTCCCCTGCCTTGCTCAGAGCTCCGCTGGGGCCTTGCCTGGCCCAATCCAACGGGAAGACAGTGGACAGGCGGATGTTCACGCCATCCATCTGGTCAGGCTCCTGGACACAGCATGGTGAACAGAGGGAGGGGCTGAGGGAAGGAGGGGCCGCTAGCAGAAAGTCCAGTTTTCTTGCAGTTATGACTTGTTTATGTGTTTAGTTGTTTTTATATGTGTTGTTTTGTTTTCTTGCAGTGATGACTTGCCTTTTCTTTTCTTAATGGTACATCTTGAAGGCTGGAAGTTTGTTTGTCCTCATTAAAATTAGACTGTGTAAGAAGGGCTAATTTTCCTCACCCCAAGGCAACCTAGGTCTTTCTTTCATCCCATTAGTAGTCACAGAAGAACTTGACCTGGAAAATTGCCCGTGTTTCAGCGCCGAAGAGATTGTTTGCTCCTTCCCTTGGCTTGAAGCCCATACCAGGGACTGCCCTGGGGCTCATGACCAGGCCCTATGGGAACTGCTGTCTTCACTGACTAAGTCTTCCCTCTGCCCCAACCTTGGGCCACAACACCCTTCACTGGCATCTCCTGGCTGAGTCTTCAAGGCCACCTGGATTGAGTCACTGTCTCCATCTGGTGAAGAAGGAATTTGAGGCCTAAGCAGGTATGGGCATCAAGCAATAGAAAATGTCTTTTTGGCTGGGTGCCATGGTGTATGCCCATTGTCCCAGTGGTGTGGGAGGCTGAGACAAGAGGATCACAAGTTCAAAGCCAAACTCAGCAATTTAGTGAAACCCTGTCTCAAAATAAAAAATAAAAAGGGCTGGGGATTTAGATCAGTGGTAAAGCACATTGGGTTCAATCACCAGAACCAGAAAGAAAGAAAGAAAAGAAAATACCTTTTTTTTTTTTTTGGTACTGGTGATTGAACCCAGGGGTGCTTTACCACTGATCTACATCCCCAGTCCTTTTTATTTTTTATTTAGAGACAGGGTCTCACTGAGTTGCTTAGCCCCACACCATTGCTAAGGCTGGCTTTGAACTCGTGATCCTCCTTGACTGGACAGGTTTCATAACCATCACCATTAACTGAGAACTGCAGAACTGAACAGGCAAAGAGCGGCAAGAGCTTGAAAAGGTAAGGACAGCATAGCAGGAATAAAGGGCTCTCACAACTCAACAGTAAGCAAGTTGTCCAATTTTTTTTTTTAACTGGCAAATTATTTGAGTAAACTCTTCAAAGAAAATCCAGTAATGGCAAATGAGCGCGTGAAAGATGCTCAGGGTTAGCAGGAACACCTAGGGTTGTGGCAGCAGAGGCGGAAGTTTGGGATTTTGAAGACGGGGACACGTGGAGGCTGCAGGTTGAGTCTGGACTCAGAAGGGGGCGTCTCTGAGAGGGTGCTAGGGGCTGGCTCCCTAAATGTGCAGAGCTAGCAGCTACTGATGGGTGCTGAGCTGGGACCGGGGCCCTCTTGGTGGACTGTAAGAGCCAGGTACAACTCACCCTGGTAGGGCGCAAATGTGGTTTGCAGAGTCTAGGAGCATCCCAGCTCCGAGGAGGGCAGGTTGGGGCAGAGAGAGAGCAGCTTCATAACCAGCACCACAGGTCAGGCCTCTGGTCCAGGAACCTCTGCTAGTAACTGGGGGCTGGGGGTTCATCAGGAGCACAGGGCTCAGGCCAATGCCCAACCAGGGTTCAAGAGGAGACACTTGACTGGTGCCAGCCCCAGAGGCCAGCCAGAACCTGAGAAGTCTGAGATGTGGGGCACTGAGCAGGGGCAGGGGTCTGGGCAGACAGACAACAGTGGGTACCAGGGAGCCGCCATGGGTCCTAAAGCCCAGAGCCAAGGAGGCAGTTATCGGTCCTGCCTGCATGGTCAGCAGGAGGCCCCCAAACTGTTTGCTCTGTCCCTCCCCTTTTGATTCTTCCCTGGGTGTGCAGCTACTGGGTGGAGTTCCCAGGCCCCCCCCCACCCCCGTGCACAATGGACTTCCTATGAGCCAGTTTCCACTGAGGAACCTGCACCCTGAGCCCAGACCCCTGACCACCACTTCTCCTCTCTTAGCCATTAGGGCCTCTGGGCCCAAACACTGGGGGCTCCCATCCTAACTGCCGAAGCTAGCTCACACGAGACTGGGCGGTGGGCTCAGGCTCCCTGCACTCTGTGGTGTCATTTGTCAATCAATCAGGTTAATGCTAGTATGCCACCCTGGGGGCTTGTTAGGAGGGTAGGTGGGGCCAGGACGGGCATGGTGCCACGTGCGTAGCCAGTGCTCAGGAAGGAAGCTGTTGTGATTAGAGTTACTTCTGGTCAATCTTCTAGAGTCTCCTCTGGCCCTCCATCCACCTCCTCCACATAAGCATTTATGTTTCCAAATTCCCCATTCCAGCCCTTCAGGGGACGGTGACCTCTATCTATGGCCCCGCCCCATCCTGCCTGGCATTCAGGGCACCAAACTCTGGTTCCGTAGCCTGGTTTCAGTCGCTATGATCTGTCTTTGAGAAGAGGAGTCATTGACTGTATCATGGACACCTTCAGCACTGGGCCCATTCAGGTGCTGATTTGTCCACAGCTGTGGACAGGTCCAGCTGAACCCTCCCACGTTCTGCTCCTGCGTCAGTGGGCAGCAAGATGCTCGCCTCCTCTGCTTTGACCAGGACAGCGGTGCTCAGGGGTTGGTGTGGGAGTCCTCGGTGATGCGTTATGACAGCCTTCAGCCCAGCATGTGCTTGACATCCTAAGAAGCAGCATCTTTTTAAGTGGAAAAGGAGCCTACGGCAAATTTCAAAGGGCTTTCTGCAAATTAGGGTGTACAAAGAAGACCCCAAGCTCTGTATCTTCCCGCTGCCCCAGGATGCAAATTCAATGCCACCCAAGAGAGAGGACTTCTGGCCTGTCCTTCAATCCAAGCAGGCGACGGTGGGGTTAAATTGGGCCTAGTGCAATCTCCCCTGTACTGGGTTCAGCCTCCGGAGAGCTCCCCCGGATCTCCTCCTGCCCCGACTCCACCAGCCCCTTAGGTTCCTCTCCATCGTAAACCGGCTCAGCAGACTCCGTGGTTGCTGCTCCCGGCTTCAGGAGGAGTTTGATAATGTGCCTCTGAGTCACCTGGAAAAACTTAATGAGATTCCAACTCAGTCCTTATGAAAAATAAATGACATCCAGCCACGAGGACTTAGAGTGGATGGAACACTCCCAACAAAAGATCTCACCCTTTTGTTCTCCTTTGGTGATTCTACCTCCTGCTCCAGCTGATACAAACGTGTACTCTAGATGCAACTGCCACCCCAGGGTCACAGCTCTCCAGCTGACATCAGGGTCAAGCTTTCTCCCTCAGAGAAGGACTGTGCCTCCCGGGAGATAGAGGACCAGGTTTCCCTGGGTTGGCGCGTCCTTCTGTGTTTAATTTTCCCATAAGTCAGCTCTGATTATGGGGATGGCCTCATGTTTCATGTATTCAGATCCGAGTTCTGCAGAGCACCCTGCAGGGGGTGGGGGAGCCCCCCGCGGGCAAGGCGGGGGCAGAGGGGTGGCTGCTCACCAGGTCATCCCCAGCACACACGTCTGCTACCTATCAGATCTCATTGAGGAGTGACGCACGGGACACTAAGCTCATCTGACAGCGTCCTCCTAATGAGACTCAGGGCTGCTCCAAGCTTGTGTGGGAGCCTGGGTGGAGAGGAACCCCGCCAACCTGGAGAACCATCTCCAAGGCAAGAGAAAACAAAGGTGCTCTCTCCCAAGTGTGCTTTGTTGGGTGCAAGGGTGGACCTCAGGCTGCCTCTGAGCAGCGGAAGCCGTCACATAGAAAGTTCCACTTTGCACGCAGGGTTGTTGTTAGGTCCCTCCCGGTAAAGACAGGACCTTTAAATATTCACTTATGACATTTGGCATCTCCATGGCAGGCAGGTGCAACGGGAGGAGAGTTCTATTCTTACCTCCGAGATCTGGCTGTCCCCCTGGGGAGGCAGGATGGATGGATGGTGTCCCCAGAACAAGCAGCGTCAGTGAGCACAGTGGGAAAGGGCAGTTCTCTGCACAGGGGTGCACTTCCAAAATTGTAAGTCATATTCTGTGTCCCTGCAGAAGAGGCTCCTCTCCACCTCAGGTCACCTGGCCAGCACTCTCCAGTCTCCAGGGGTCCTGAAGGGCTGCAGCCAAAAGCGGTTTTCTTTTGGTCATCAAATGCTGTCTGCCACCCCCGCCCCTGTGCCCAGGCTGTTCCTTCATCTGGAATCCCCGTGCCCTCTGCATGGCTGCCCATGTCACCATAAAGCTTCAGTCCAGATGCCACCTCCTCAGAGACCCTTCCTGGACCACTCAGTACGGGTGAGGGCTGTTTCCCAGGTTATTCCTGACGGCACCAGCTTGTCACATTGTCCCTTTAGCCTTTACTGTGACCTGACACTTCTCCTGTCTATTGAGTAATCGATTGCCTGTGTCCACGCTTCTTGCTCCAACGCTGCTCCGCGGGAGAAGGGACCTTGTCTGTTCTGTTCTCCACTGAAGCCTAGAATGCCAGGGCGTGTGGTGGCCCAAGAGAGGGGACTCTTGTTGGAGAGGTGATAGAAGAAGGCATCTGCAGGGCAGCTGCTCTCGCTGCTCCAGAAGCCCCACAGCAGCCAGGGTACTGCAGTAATGAGCTCAGCTCCGCAAGCCGCCAGAACAGGGCACACGCCTCAGTTCCCCTGTACGTAAAGTAACAGAACGAGTGGGAAGAACAGGGTGCAACTAGGGCACTGCCACTCGGAGGGAGAGGGACTGAGGTATGACCTTCTGAAAAGGCCTCTGTTCCCAAGAGACAGAAGGCAGAGAACTGTCACACGGGAGGCACATCATCGTCTGCACAGAGTGACGGCTGGACCTGAGGTTGACCTTGTGTCACTGTCAACAAACTCACATACTGCCTGACCAGGCTATGTCCCCAGATGAAGCTTTCCTTTATTCTCTCTAATACATCCCCTGTGAGGACGCTGGGAGGACACAGGGGTCACACGTTCACTGCATCTTTCAGGCCAAATTCAGTCTCTCCCCCCTCCCCCCCTTTAGATTCCCAGGACACAGGGTTGGGGAGCCTCAGGAAGGTGAAGCCAAGCCCTGGAGTGGTTCTCTGGACCCCTGCTGACATCCCTGGTGATGCTCAGGGCTAAGGACTCATGGCTTTATTTTGGGGGGAAGAGGGGACCAGGAATTAAACCCACACCCCCAGCCCTATCTTGTATTTTATTTAGAGACAGGGTCTCACTGAGTTGCTTAGCTCCTTGCTTTTGCTGAAGCTGGCTTTGAACTCACAATCCTCCTGCCTCAGCCTCCTGAGCCACTGGGATTATAGGCAAGCACCACTGTGCCCAGCTCACGGCCTTTCCTGCAGCATGACTAGTGTCCACGGGCTTCCTCACTGGCTGACTCGGCCCTGGCCCTGGCCTCAATGACACTGAGCTCCCTCTGTTGGGGACATGCACCTCCATGTCCCCTATTCTGGGATCACCTGTACCCTCACTGGGCAGCCTGGTGGCAGCTCCAACTCCCCCTCTCTCAGTGGGAGCCTGGATGATTCTAGGTTCCTGGAGCAGACCCACCCTGTGTGCCCTCTGTGCCAGGCTGACAGTCCCTTGGGCACTTCTCCAAAAGTGACCAGTGCCCCTTCATAGGAAGCATAAACAAGCCTGAAGTCAGACATACCCAACATACAGAACTTGTCCCTTGGATTCCTGGGGGCAGGGATCGTGGGGCTCTGCATCCTGAACAGCATGATCCCCCTCTGCCCCTGCTTTCCTCCCAGCCCTGGAAGAAGTGTCCCTCCCCTGGAAGCCTGATGGGACTCCTCCCAGAGTCGGGGACATCTGTTCCCTTGCTTAGCCGCTGTCTTCTTGGGGCACTGACCTCAGGGTTTGTCCCAGTGCCAGATGGGACCTCAGAGAGAAGAAAGGCATTGAAAACCAGCAGTGTGGTCACCTTCATGTCCCCACACCTGCAGGGACACGCTCAGCCGTGGTGAAGTTGAAGCCTGCGTTTCCCAGGGGTCCCCAGCTCGATTAGAACCTGTCTCTTGAGGCACCCTGGGCAGCTCCCTCCTGCTGGGCTGGCTCAGCCGGTGATAGTGGCTCTTGCCCTCCCTCGGGTCCCTTCCCTCTCCCTTTCAGCCAGCTCCTGCCCCTTTCTTGTCGTCTGGGGGTTCAGCAGTGGCTCTCAGGAGCACTCAGGGCTCATCTCCCACAGAACGGTTCTGCCCAGCCCCATAAGGCTGCCAAATCGTCTCCCTGCCATTGTCCCCTGCCTCTGCCCCCCCAGGCACTCATGCACACACAATCACATCCACATGTGTCCTCACAAGTGTACACAGCCACATGCAGCCACCCACTCACTCATGCACAGACGGAGCATGTCATACACCTCCAACACACAGGGGCAGAGTAGGTTTAGATGGATCTGGAGGATGAAGAGGCTGGTCCCCTCACACCTGGGAAGTTTGGATTCACTAGATAGAAGAGACTGTCTCAGGCAGGAGAAGGGCAGCCTGCAGAAGAAGAGTGCTGTACATGAACAACAGCTCAGACAGCTAAGGGCTTTGACTAGCTGCACTGCCATTTCCTAGCTGTGTGACCTCTGACAAGTTACTTAATCTCTCTGAGTCTCCATTGTCTCATATGCAAAATGAAGACAGTATTACCCACTGTTGAGCAGGTTGTGAGAATTGATCCAGGTCATCCATACGATGCTGGGCACGAGCAGGCAAATGGCTCTTAATAAGCTGCTTTTTAGTATTATTACCAGGCACTAAGAGACTGCAAAATACATGAACCAGAGAAGCCCTGGAGAGCTGTGTGTGTGTGTGTGTGTGTGTGTAGATGGTGGGGGTGACATTAAACTAGCTTGTGGGTCAGAGAGTTGATTATAGGTGTGTGCCCCATATCCTGCTCGGGTGAGCAGGATATGGGGCACACACCTATAATCACCATATCTCTCAGGAGGCTGAGGCAGGAGAATTGCAAATTCAAGGCCAGCCTCAGCATCTTAAGGAGACCCTCAGCAACTTAGAGAGAAACTGTCTCAAAAAATAAAAAGGGCTGGAGGGATGTGGCTCAGTATCTGCCCATCATGTGGGAGGCTCAAGGTTCAATCCCCAGGACCACAAAACAAATAACTAGTGTGGATGGGGATGTGACATTGGCACACACACAGTGGCTGGCTGAGGTTCCTCCTGCAGCTTGAAGAGCATTCTCAGAGGAAATGCTGAGTCTCGGGTGAATCCTCCAAAATCCTCAGACCCCAAACTCATGTGGGACTGTTGGAGGTCCTCAGCATCAGCAAATCCTTGGGTGTGTCCAATCAGCAGGACGAGGAGGCTGAGGCCCAGGACCCAGGTCAGAGCCCACGAAGGACCCAGCGTTGCCCAAGTCACTGCGATCCAGAGGAACAGGAGCTTGGGAAACCAGCAACCCCAGCTTGGACCCCTGCTCCCCACTTACTGGCCACATGACCTGAGAGAGAGCAGTTTGCCTCTCTGAGCCTCTTTTATGGCACGGGCCTAGCACCGTGTCCGGCAAACAGCTGGTGCTCCAGGGCGGTTGTCAGTGACCCTAACTCCGGTGCCAGCCCACTCCCAGCTCTGTTTCCTGCCAGAGCTTTCAACTCCCCTCCCTGAGTCTCCAGCCTGCGAGGTCGCTGTCCGTGATGTTCCTCCCTCGACGTGAACGCTAAAGCTCCTCTCCTCGCCGGAAGAATTCAAAGGGCCCTGGAAACTTGTTTATTAGGAAAAGCTGTGGGAGTCTGTCCTACTCGGTGGAGGCGCTGACCGCTCACATCCCTCCCTGAATATTTCTCCCCAGTGACACCTTTTCATGTTCCCTGGCTCGCTCCGGTGAATCACAGATCTGCAAAGTCCCGACCACAGAAAACCTGGCCAAGTGCACTAGGTGTTTATTGGGAGGGGAGGGACAGGGATGATCAAAACATTGGCCGAAGCTCTGGCCTCGGAAACTTGCAAGAGCCAGCTTTAAAGTCTACGTTTGAAGCATCTAAACAGATTTATGGAGCACTCTCTTTTTTAAATTTTTTTTTTCCCCAAGCCCTAATGTGAGTGAGATTGCATAGGACTCCTGGGTTGCAGTCCAACCTTTGGGCTGCCTACGTGTGGTGCCAGGGAGCCTCGTGGAAACAGAAATGACATTCTGTGTGCAGCTTCCTTCCTGGTTGGATGCAGCCCCACAGACGTGGACACGCGGGCTGCAGGCCTCTGCATACCCGGGGTTGCTTCCTGCCACGGTTCCCACGGCCCGCACACCATTCCACCCACTTAGGGAAACACCTGTTACCGCTCTGTGCCAGGCCCTGGGTTTGGCACTGAGGACAAAGAGAGGAGTCAGACACAGTTCCCAGCCTTTCGAGGCTTAGTGAAGGAGAGAGGGCCAGGGAGGGGGAGACCCAACGTGAGTAGGCCTTTTCCAAATGGACAAAGGCGGGAAAGACTTTGGTCATGAGAGCACATCGGCTCTTATCCTTCAAGACCCAGCTTGTATTGCTCCCCTGGGAAGTATCCCCTCTGTTTGAGCGGTCCCTCACCATGTCCATAGTGTCCCTTGGAACTCCACAAAATCCATCTCCTGCACTGTGCATCTGCCTGGTGGTCTAGCCTGGTGGCTTCAGAGAATTGACATCGCGTTTCCTCTCTCTGTGTCCCAACACCTAGCTCCCGAGATGTGCCTGGCAGGTCCAGGAGGTATCTGGGTTGCTTTTAAGCTGAGCATCCCCGTCATACGCAAGCCAGAGGTGAGGCCACGTCACGAGCACGCCCACAAGGCCACACCTGAACCCTGCCCGCCAGGCCCCTGTGGCTTCGTGCATCTGAGCCCCGGAGGGGTCTGGGTGGGATTAACCCCTGGATCCCTGCCTCATTCCAGCATCCGTGGTTTGGTGGTGGTAGTGGGGGGGCTGTTCAATCAAGGGAGAAATATGCTTTGAAATGAAAACGCGTCCCTCTCTGATCCGCCTGGCTCCTGCTCCCGGCCTCCTTAGTATGCATGTATTCAGCCTTCATTGCAAACTCACCCTCCACATCTCCTCCACCCTGACGGGGCCGGGCCGGGCTCCCTCGCCTCGCCCCCTCCCGTCCTCTCCAAAGACAAATTGCTTACATCTGTCAAGGCTTTTCTGATTAATAGAGGAATACGCCATGGGATGTCATCAGGGGTTCAGAGGCTTTTGATCAAAGGGGGAGGGGGACCCAGGCCACACTCCCCTGTTAGTCCATGTATCAGGTCAGCTCGCCACCTTTCCCCTGAGTGGCCCTGAAAGAGGCCTCCCCACGAGCCCACCGTGGACTCACAGGAGCCAGGAGTGGGGAGCAGAGAGGAGACGGCACCCCAGAAAGAGGCCATGAGGAGTGAAACGGGGAGAGGAAGAGGAGCAAGCTTGGGGCCATGGCCTCGGCACCAGCCCTTGGGGACGCATACCCCAAGTTCTCTTGGGGTGTCTGCCAGGCAATTCCCCAAGCATGGACCGGGAGGAAGGGAGGGAGGGGGATGGAGAGAGGGGAGCCAACGAATGAATGAGGAAATCATAGAAGGGGGCGAAGGCTCCAGAAGAAGAGGGGAAACGGGGTGCGGGGATTGGCTGAGGCACCATCTGTGTCTGAGTGGGCTCCTGATTGGCAGCCGTCCTGACAAACCTCAGACCTGGTAGCACAGGACCACCTCGTCCCCCCACGTTCAGCCACAAGGCCCAGCAGCTAAGGCGACTTGGGCAGGTCCATGCCTCACCTCCAGCCCAGCTTCTCCCCACCCTCTTCCTTCCCTGTGGCCCATGAGGGTTTGTACCAACCCTTGGGAGTCAGGTAAAGCGGGCCAGGCCTGCAGGGGTCTGGGGGCTTGTGTGGGAGCAGGTTCAGCCCAAGGACAGAGTGTGTCTCTCAGTTCATAACCCTCCTGCAGAGCTGGTCCCCGGGGAGCCAATGACATCCATCACAGGCTCTGTGTGTCCCCTCCGGTGTGCAAGGCCACTGCCCCCTGTACCCTGAAATCACCTCCGGTAAGGACTTTGCAATGGGAACTCCAGAGAGCCATGCAGGGGTCGCCTGGGAGGTTGCTAAATTAGGCTCTGAGGATTTAGATTAGCCTAATTTAATGACACGGCTGGCTGGCTGGATTGAAGTTTCTTGCTGCAGTTTTTTTTTTTTTTTTTTTCTTTCAACTCACTCAACGATTATTTCCCTCGAGTTGGTTGCAGATGCAGCCTGCCCAGGAATTATAATCTGTTCCTTACTGAGCGAAAAGGAGGCCAGGGAGTTGCTGGCCCCATCCACACGCACGCCACCCAGGCAGGGGGCCGCGGGGTGGGCAGCGCTGCCGGCTGTGTCTGTGCCATGACTCGGAACTTGCCAGAAAAACCACAGGGTCCTGCTGAGCCGGGCTGGCTGTCCTGGTGCTTGCCAGGCGAGAGGCTCCAGAGAGACACGGTGGCTGGCTCTGTCCCAGCTCCCAGCAGGGAGGGAGCATCCTCAGTAGACACGCAGCATTCGCAGGCAGGGGAACACGTGTGGGCACATCTGAGATGCCTGTGATGCACACTCGCACACACACAAACACCTGCATGCGACCCACAGGCCCAAACCACAGAGGGCCTGAGAGACCCACAGGCAGACACGGCAAGCCACCACCCTAACCTCCCTGGTCCCCGGTCTGGAATCCCATTCAGCTCAACCCACCAACCACACCCAGAGCGCGAGCCCCCCAGCATCAGGCCCAGAGCCACCCATGTTCCAGCAAAGTGGGTTACAGAGACATGTCCATCCAGTTAGCCTTCAGTGGACACTGATGTGGAAGGTCTGCTGTGGGGATTGGAGGGCAGACCCAGGGCCTGTCCTCCAAGCTCTGATGACAGATACAGGAACATCTATCGCGGTCATTTCACCCAAAAGCAAGATTTCAAAGAAGGCCCGCTCTGCGCTGGGCCCTGGAAGACACATCCCTGGCCTCTGGGCCCCCTCCCCCAGCAGGGAGGCTCACAGGTAAACAGGCCGTGGTGGGGGCTGTGGAGGAATGGTAAAAATCGGCAGAAAGAACAGCACTCAGGCATGAGAGGGAACCCAGGCAAAGGCCCAGGGACAGAGGGAGGTGGGCAGGTCCTACAGCAGGACTGGGTCCATGTAGCAGCTGGGGAACATCTGAAGGGAGTTCCTGTCTTGCTGCCCAGGATGGCCGCATCACTGTCCAGGCACGAAGGACACTGTGACTCATGTTATAATCACCTTCCTCTCTGAGGAGGCAGCCATGGCCTCCACACACGGGTCCCAGAGCCCGACCTGGAACAGGGTCTAGGAGGCTGTGGCCTTGGAAGCACGAGTTCCGGGCAGAGGCAAGGGGCCTTGCCAGCTGTGGGTTCCTGTATGGATCAGTTCTCAGGGACACCTGTCACTCACCCACCAAGGAAACCCAGATGACTCCCTGCATGAACCTTTGCCTGGACTTGACCCCTGGTCTAGGTCCTCCCCCTGGAGTGTCCCCATTCGCCATTCTTCCCTTCACCTGATAACTCCCCTCGCCCTTCCAGACCAAGCTGAGATGTCACCTCTTCCAGGAAGCCATTCAGAGCCCCCACCTCGCCTCGCCGTGCCTGGAGAGTCAGACACACTTCCTCAGTGCTGCCCTTTGGGGAAGCCATATTAAACAACATCACTGTGGTCTGTTAACTTAGAAATCTCCCAGAGACTCTGACAGCTGCAGGTCCAGTTTCCCCAAAGGGTCTATGTATTAGCTAGCTATAGCCGCAAAACAAATTACCCCAAAACTTATTGACTTAAAGCAATAGTTATTTATATCTCCAACATTTCTGTGAAGGAGCCAGGAATTTAGCACAGGAGGGGCATCTTATCCATAACATCAGGCCTCACCTAGGATCCAGAACCATCTGAAGGATCATTCAAAATGTCTGGTGATGGATGCTGCCGATTAACTGAGGGACGCGCCAGTTCTCTCCATGTGATCTGGCCTCTTCCCAGTGTGGCAGCTGGGTATGGGGGAAGAGAGAGATGGAATCTATGTTACCTTTATGACTAAAGTCAGAAGTCAGGTAGCATCACTTGCACCATATCTATTGGTCAAAGTAGTCACACATACCTATGCAGATTCGAGCAGAGTTAACACAGGTCCCCATTTTTAGGTGGAAGAAAGGACAGTCACACTGCAAGGGAATTGTGTAAGGTGGGATAAATCTAGAGGAGTGGCTCTCATTGGAAAGCACCATTTGCTAACGCAGATCAGCAGTAGATGCTCCATGCAGAACTGTGAATAAACAGAGGGTTCTTATTTTTCACTATACATCTCTTGTCCTAAGACAATAATTCTCACGACTCCAACCAACTCCGAGAAGCCTGAGTGGCACAAGTCCTAGTCTCTCTGTCCACTCTGGAAACCAAGGGACCATGAAAGCCCTTCCAGCTCCAGAGTCTCAGTGGTGCTCACGGTGGCTCCGGGAGCAGGGAAGGAGTTGAGACCCAGAGAGACCTCGAGAGCAGAGCCAGCAGGCAGCGCTGTGCTATCCAGGGACACGGTTCAGGACGCGGGTCTAGGGACGGAAACATATGGGAAAGTTTCTTTTATAAGGTTTGCAAGATGTAAATAACTGTCTTCAGCTATTTAATCTTTCTAGGAGGAAAAAAAAGTGCTATTTGGACTATGCGATTATATTTTTTTGAGCTCTAATCTTTGAACAATTACTCTGTTCTTTCACAGTTTCCTAATTAATAACAGAATGCGCCCGAGATGCTAAAGGAGGCCCCAGCTCTGTGCTAAGTGCTTTGGAGGCCCTGTAGCTGTAACAGGTCAAAAACACTAATGTAGGAGAATCCAGAGGCTGATGAGCAGGAACAGAACCGGAAAGGCTCAGTGGGCGAGGGCTTGGGAGCAGGCGCAGCAAGATGTGCAGAGCTGAGAGGAGGAAGGAGAATCTGAGAATCATTACGGGGAGTTGAGGGGTGGGTCTCCCGAGATGTTCGGCGGGGAAGAATGAAACCCTCCTTGTCAGGGACTTCGGCTCTTGGACTGAGCTTCTTTGAATGTGATGCTGCACAGTCCGAGCCACCAGGACACTGGAACTGATAAGGCTCACAGCTCACTTGATCTTCACACGGCGGGATGAAATAGCGATGTTCGTTATGTCCCTCCAACAACCGAGAACAACCTGGAGGCCAGCCTCTTAATGTCACTGCACCTCTTGGTCACAAACTTGGTAGATAGTGGAAGGAGGAACACAGGCAAGTTCCTAGAAGAGGATCCTCCAGGTGGTGAGAGGAGACTCTTTCCATGCTCCAGAAGGGACTGGGACTTTGCTATCCCTTCTCAGCAAGAACATCCTGGATTAAAGTTTTCAAGAACATGTCCCCTGCTCTCTCCCATCAGCTAGGTCTTGACCCTCTAATCAGGCTTATTTCTGTCCCCTCTGTTAACCTCACTGGGCCTTCTATCTGGGATGTCCTTTCCTCTGTCTCACCACCAATCCGGCTCCTACCTTCATTAGAGACCCAAGGCAGAGGCCACCTCTTCCATGTCTCCTCTGTGGGCCGTCTTGGTAGCATACCTGGACTCCTTGCCTACAGAGACCACACCTGCTCCTGTCCTCTCCTTCACTCCCCCCTGTCTACCTCATCCCTGGAGCAGCTAGCTCAGATCCAAGCACACAGCAAGGGTCCACTAAGAATACGTTGGACTGAACTTAGTGAGGAAAGGGATCTGGGTGTGTGAATGTAACCTAAGTGGCCTTGTGTCCATGTCTGCCTGAAGTGCATGCACTGAAACCTAATCCCGACATGACAGTATTTGGAGGTGGGGCCTTGGAGGTAATTGGGTCATGAGGATGAGCCCTTCTGAACTGAGATTAGTGGCCTTGTGAGGACAAGCCTGGAGACTGGCACTCTTTTTCCCCTTTGTAAGGATGCGATGAAAAGTCAGCAGTCTGTAATGTGGACGATGGCCCTCGCCAGCACCCAGCTGTGCAGGCACTCTACTCTTGACATCCAGCCTCTGGAACGTGAGCAATAAGACTCTCATTTTTATAAGCCACTCGGGCTCTGGCACTTTGTTTTAGTAGCCCAAATGGACTCAGACACTGGCACACGGGGAGATTTTTTCTTTTTAAATTAATTTCTTTTATGGGTGCATTATATCTATACATAACTGCGGGATTCATTATGCCATAGTCATACATGTGCATAACATAATTTGATCAGTCTCATTCCCCAGTCCCTTCCCTTCTCCCTCCCCCATCCACCTATTCTACTGTACTAATCTCCCTTCTATCATCATTACATCATTGTTGTTGTTATTGTTATTATTTCAATTAGTGCTTTATAATTACTACAGGGAGAGATTTTTAAGTAAAATCTAATAAAACAAAAATGATGATTCCAAATTTAAGTTCCAACTGCACCTGTGTGCTCCATGCTCTCCTTTTTGTGTTCATTCTGTCGAATGGAATTCTGGGGAACCCGGAAAGGAACAAGGGTCCTCTCCAGCAGACCCTGAGCTCACAGGTCAGGGCTCCTGTCCTCCTCCAGCTCCGGTCCCCTCTCGGCAAGTTATCCACACGGGTCACCACTACTCGCCGGCCTGTGCACCTCAGTCACTGCGTCTCGGAGCAGGGGTGACAATGCCTGGCCTGCAAGAACACCTCATTAAAGGGATGTGAACACATGAATGGTCAACTATCACCTGCTTCATCAGGTTACTTTAAGGGGAAATAGGATGCGGAAGAACAACCAGAACTTGAGAAATAGTAGTTAAGATAGGTGGCAAGGCTGAAAGATGACACTGATAGTTTTTGGCATTCACAGCCAATGTCTCTTACACTTTTTTTCCATTGCCACATCTCTGACTGATCTAAGCCTTATTAAGAAACAGCAGTCAACAAAACAAAACCAGAGCAACCAGCAACAAGGAACCCCAGAACTGCCCCTGTGACCACACACAGATGCCAAGCATAGCTTAGCGGGGCCAGTGCAGCCACCACGGAGAGAGCGCCATGTCCTGCTGATAGCCAGGAAAGCAGGCCTGAGCGCGTTCCTGCAGGGGTCTCCTGGAGCCCAGGTGCCAGAGTGCTATGCATCCCCAGGCACGGCCAGGAGTTGGCATCTCAGGGGGTGCCTGAGGGACAGTGTGCATAGCTCTGGTGCTGGCCCATGAGATGGGGTGGGATGGGGGCAGGGACTTCCGGAGTGAGCTGGAACCCTGGCAATCAAAGGAATGGAGGACGTCACGGTGAGCTTGAGTGTCCACAGGGTGGAGCCGCGTGTCAACCACACCATGTGGAAGTAGTTCTTCGCTTGCTTGGCAGGCGTCTTCCTTAGCACCCTGTGGCTATCCATGGGGGACACTCCTCCCTGTCCCCCACTGCGCCACAGCCATTCTGTGTCCGTTTCCTGAGGTGGCAGGCCTGGGGTTGGGTGGGTCCCAGGTTGCTCTAACAGGGTCATTCTCTAAAGGTCACCCTGCTGACCTCTATAAGGATATCTGGGACAGGGCGAGCACTCAACAAATAGAGGCTACTATTAGTGCAGACACAGATGGGGTGTGTGTGTGTGAAATCTAATAAAACAAAAATAGAGATGTCCCCTTGCTCTAGTTGTGGCCTACCTGGGGTACAAGCTCTTTGGACCCTCCCCTCCACAGGAAGTGTGGGTCTAGGAGCATGGCAGCCCGGGTTGGGTGGACCCTGCTGAGCACCCTGGACATCAAGTTTCCTCTTGACTCTGTAGCTATCTTTCTGGCCCTTAAACCAGGACCTGAAACTCAGATCTCTCCTGGCACAGAGGTTCTGCTTCTTCCTGTACATTCCAAGAGCCAGCCTTCCCAGGGCAACACAGGCTTTGTGACTTGGCAGAGGATGAGAGGGGAATCCCAAATCGGTATCAACTTTTGGTCAACAGGGCGGCCATGTTGGTAAGGCTGCTCCTGCCCCCTCAGGGGTTAACTATGAGGGCCAGGCTCTACCATGAAGCAGGCAGAGCTAACCAGCTGGCGGCTTGCAGAAGAGTTGCCCCCTGCCATACCCATGCTGAACTCCCAAGGCAGCGAGTGTTCTGGGTCAGCAGAGCACGCGAGCACCCCGACATCTCCTGAGACCTCTCTGCCACCACACCCTGTGGGAGATGCCTAGGCCCAACCCAGAAGCATGTCCCTCCATTTATTGTTATGGCTAAATCTCTGGAACATTTTACAAACACCAAAAAAGATCACAGAGAGCAAAGAGGAATGAAGGGAAGGGAGAGGGGATGGGAACAGGAAAGACAGTAGAAGGAGTCAGACTTCCCTAAACTCATACACGGCCATGAACCCCCCACATCATGCACAGCCACAAGAATGGGATCCCAATCAGAATAAGTTACCCTACGTGTAGGTAGAACATGGCAAAATCCACTCCACTGTCATGTGCAACTAAAAACAGCAAATAAAAATATATTAACCAGAAAAAAAAATGGCAGAGAAAAGCCACTAACAAGATGGCACTTGGCCTTTGATTCTCCCCAGCCCCTTGGCTGGCTCATTTCCTTACATAATTGAGACCCTGAAGATTTATCCATTCTACCTTTCTGTGGGCAGCTCCTCTGCCCACTCCCCACCCCGAGGTTGGCATAATATCGGAAGTTGGCTTTACACTGAATTCTCCTGCAAATACTAGTTTTCAAAGGACGCATGGTCCTCCCTCCTGGGCTGAGCAGGGTTTGCGGAAGCACCCCCTATTAGGCTGTTTTCATTTCTGGTATTTGAAAGTAATGATATGAACAAGCTCTGGGAGCGATTCCTAGAAGGGCATTACTGGGTGCGGTGTCGAAACATGTTAAGGGTTCTTGGTTTCCGTTGCCCAATCACCTCTGGGAGGCTGTGACCAGTCTGCACCTGACTTGTGGAGAGTTCAATGCGCTGGGCCCGCGGCCTGTACTGGAGGGTCCCTCAATCGCAGACCTCGCTGCCAGTTATCTCTGCTCTCTCTCACTATTCATTCAGGGATTTCCAAGCACCAAGCAGTCTTCTTTCTCCACACCCCCAAAGGCCACCTTCCCCACAAAATTAAAAGACTTTGAGTCTCTTTGGAAATAGGTCTGGGCTCAGAAGAGGAGAAGACCAGAACCTCTTTGAAACCAGACACTCAGTCAGCATCATTCAATCAGAGTACCTGCACTAGAGGGTCCCCAATGCCACCTGGCCTGTGACAGTCTGGTAGCATAGGAGATAGGGAGCCAGGCTGTGGTGTCAAATTGCTGGCTCAAGCCTCAGTTTTGCCACCTGCCAGCAGCATGACCATGGTCAAGTTATGTAACTTGTCCAAGCCTCAGTCTTACAATCTATAACGTGGGAGTAAAGGACATCAAAGCAGCTGCCAAGTGATCACGTGGATCCAATGTGATTATAAAATGCCCATTTTGACACAGTGCCTGGTGCGTGTGAGTTCCACTTACAGGGCTTGGTGCTGTACCACTTGCTTGCTTTGGATTATTCATCAAGGCAGATGCAGGGGGTCTCTAAGGTTGGTGTAAACAGAATCTGGGGATGAGAAAACGCCAAAGCTCTCTCGTCGTCCTGCTCTACTGCTGTCTGGCCCACACAGGATCCAGCCCCTGCTTTTCATCTGACCAGAGGTCAGTCTGGCTGTGCAGTGGCCCTCAGGCAGGCGGCTCTGAAACACGATGCTTCCAAGGGAGGAGAGTTGAAGGCCGCTTCACCAGGTGGTTATCACAGCCCCAGCCGCCGCAGAGGCTGGGAACACAATCTCCAGAAAGAGATTGTGTGAACTCAGCCCGCTGGGGAACAAGGACACGGGCTCCGATAAGCCGGAGCAGTAGCCAAGGAGAAACTGGACCTGAGGTCTCAGGAGGCCTCGGTGACTCACCCTGCAGACGTTCCCCGGGGACTCTGGTGATCCTGAAGTCAGAGCCTTGCTAGGTGGTGGGGGTGGGGGAAGAGGAGCCATCAGGACAGAACCCTTTCTCTGCAATGAGGATGGGAACAAAGAGCCATGATCAGACATGCATCACAGCTGGGGGCAGCCCTAAGCCTGCCACCCAGTGCCAGGGCGGAGCCAGGATGCCCACGTTTGAGTGGGTACCAGGGGAGGGGCTGCCCAGGTCTCTGGAGGGACAAGACTGGTCAGCAATTCCCCTGTGCCCCTGTCAACTGTGATCAGCAGCAACAGGAACCCTGATTCCAGAACAGGATGTCCCCGCCAGGGGAGGTAGTGTGAGTGACACCAGTGTCATACAGATCTCAACCAGAAATGGGGAGTAAGGGAGGCTGGAAAAAAAGAAAGTGAATTGGGAGCCAAGCATGTGAATGGAAGGCCCCTAGGAAGGGCTCACAGACTGCACCAGCTTGCTCAGACGAGGTGACTATCTGAACTGGGTATAGACATGTTGGATTAAGCCAAACCACAGAGACAACGGGAAGGGATGCTCTGCAGTAGGAATTGGCTTCTGCAGCAAACTCACTCCCTGTTTCTTAATGGGAGCATCAGAAAGAAGGTTCCAGAAGGTATTTTTCCTTTCTTGATGGCCTTGGAATCCAACATTCATTCAACAAACATTCAGGTCTACTTCACTGTATCCTGTTACTTACCTGGTATCCACACCTCTCTTCTTTCCACACAGAATCCTAATTTTGTCCAGGAGTTGATTTCTTTCATGCTCAGTTCCAGAGAGACACAATCACCCCAAAATCCAAGGCACCCCAGTATGCTGCAGTGAATTCACAGTGATATTTTCCATTTTCAAGGGAAACACAGTCACATATGTTGGAATCATATGCACCACCAACTCAAGGGACTTCACAATCATAGTACTGGGGACACCATAGCTTTGTGAAACCAGGTTTTAAGTGGCTGTTGTCATAAAAAGCAAGTACCACATAAAGAATCAGTGTACATAAGAAAAAGGGATGGGGTGTCCAGTCCAAGTTCCAGGTCTGGGAAGTTGTGCAGAGCCCAACCGGCACGCGCATCCCCTTACTAGATAATTGTGGTTAATTAAGGATGATATTAAAATGCTATTTTCCTCTCAATTTATGTGCATTATTTTTTTCAAATGGCTATCAAGTTGTTAGGACATACTTATTACATTGTAACTCTACTTAATAAACAGGACTGTTGGCTATTTCTTTTGGTCTAGGATACTGTGAAAAAGTACTAAAGTGCCAAAGGAGCCTTAACTAAGAAAGGTTAGCACCTCTGCCATATGCTAATCAGAATGTGTCATTGTCATAGCACCTGCCCATGGTCCAGAGGGGTCCCTGCCCCCATCAGAATGAGGATAAGGACATAAGGGATGATTATGGAATCATTCACTCTTGTGCTGGGTGAGGTCAGAAGGTCACACAGACCTAAGTGCCACGGGTGGCTTGCAGTCTCAGAGGAGCCACCCTTAGCCTGTCACCCATGCTGCCCACCACAGAGCAGAGATTCAGGGAGACCTGGGTCCCTGATGCCATCACTGGGTGGCTGGATCTCCCACCTGCCTCTCGGCTTCCTGCAGTAGGAGATGAGGCGTCTCCTTATTGACTCTTGGAGTTTGCATCATGGATTCTTTACTTGCAGCCCAAAGCACTCTAAGTGAGAAATGAATTCACCTTGACTGAAGCTGCTTGAGGAGGAGCTGGGGATACAGAAAAGAGCAAGCAGAGCCTCTGCCCTTGGGACACCAGGGGCAGGCGAGTCTCCAGAACCTCGTGTGCCAAGGTCTGTGCCCAGCTCTGCTGGGCCAGGGGCAGAAGAGCTGGTTCTTCCAGGCCTGAGAGTGAGGGCAGCCCATGCAGGACTCTCATAGGAGGTCACTGTCCCCACAACATGGCTCCTGGGCCATCCTCCTAAGACTTCCTGGGCACACACCGCACCTGAGCTTGGTATTCCCACACCTCCCTCCTGAATCATGAGCTTCTTGAGGGCAGGAAAGAGCTCCTGAGGACCCACCTAGCTGGGCCCGACACAACTGGTCTCATTCACCACATGGATCAACCAGACTAAAGGAAAGTAAGAGTGGGTGCAGCACGGGGTGAGGGGAGATGGAGGGCTTCCCAGAGGAGGCGCCGGCTGGGGCAAAAGCAGGGATATTTGTTGACATAACAATGCTATGGGCCTGGCTATGGTGGGCACCAGGCATCAGTGAACAAAAGAAGTGGGCTCCTTCCCTGAGGGAGCTCTCAGGCAAACAGGGAGGCAGGTTATACATGAAGTTCTAAATTGTGGGAAAGAAGAAGATGCTCTGAGGCAGAGAAACAGGGAGCCTGGTTCAGACTGTGGTCAGGGAAGGCCTCTTGGTGAAGCAGGAACAGAAAGGACGAGAAGGAGCCCTCCAGGCACGTGGGAGGGGGACGTGGTCCAGGGGAACGTGGCCCAGAGGCAGGTGCAGTAGCTGCCCTGCAGGGTATGAGCTTAGCAGGTGGAGGAGGAGTCCCAGCCTGAGTCGCCAGAGTGAGTGGCACGCACACACACGCACATGCGTGCGCGCACGTATTTGAATCTCAGATAACCAATGAATATTTCCTTAGTATAAGTATATACCAAATATTGCATAGGATATACTTATCCTAAAAAAAGTACTCACTGCTTATCTGAAGTTAGAATTTAACCGTGCTTCTGATATTTTACCCAACATCTCCAGTCCAGGCTGACCACAGCAGAGTGAGCAAGAGGGAAATGGCCCAAGGGAGGGCAGAGGCAGGGCCAGGCAGACCCTGCAGGGCCTGGCAAGGGTGAAGTGCTGTTCAGATGCAACGGGCGGCCAGAGGTCAGTGAGAAAAGAGTTGGCACCCAAGGATGCAGCACCAGAGGAGCCAGCATGGCCTGAGGGTTGTCTGCCTGGGCTCTGGACCAGGCCAGCTGGGTTCTGGGCCTGGCCCTGCCACTGAGAGCTGTATCATCTCGAGTGAGCTTTTAAGCAGTCTGTGCCTCAGTTTTCTCACCCATCAAATGGACATCAGGGAAGTGACAATGCTGTCCTCAAGGCTACTGTGGACAAAGCACTCGGACCAGCACTGGATCAGCCTCTGCCTCAATAGTATGCTCTTCAAACAGGCTGCCCGGTGCTGGGTGGAGAGGTGGAGGCAGGAGGAGGAGGAGGCCATGGCAGCCCTGCAGGTGAGAGGTGATGGTACCTGAGGAGGTGGAGGCAGCTGGGCCACGGGACTTGGCAAGGCTCAGGGCAGGAGGAGGTGGGATGGGGTGGGCAGCAGTCAGGACAAAGGGCTGCTGTGGAAATAGGCTTTTTCAGGAGATACCTTGGAGCTGCCCTTCCCTTTTGGAGGCCAGGAGCCTGGCCGGCTGAAGGGCGGCCCCTGCTCTCCAGCAAACCCCCTACTTCTCCCTTTCTGCAGAGGAGGACGTGAGTTCAGGGGTCATAAGTAGCTGCCATCTCCTTGGATCCAAATGAGCTCCAAATGCAAATCAAGAAGGAAATTACCACAATATGAAGCAGACTTGCCTTCCCTTTCTGGCACCTCAGTAACTTTAGAAAGCCCTGAAAGATTGAAATGGTTTGTCATTTCAGGAAAATTTCACCCTCTTCCAGGGTGAGACGACACTTGCCAAACTCCTGCCCCAACCCTCAGACATTTCAGATGCGCACTGCTGCCAAAGAGGCAGCAGATGGGAAACCGCCACTTACCGCTGAGCCTCAGATGCAGGGTCCCTGTGGCTGAGCTTGCGGCCCCAGTCCCTCTGTGGGCCAGGGCTCAGAGGGAGACTCCAGCTGCAGCTGTCACACTCAGATCTGAAATCCAATAGGGGGCACCAGAGACTGCTGGGGACAGAGAGCCAGGAAGCTGCAGAGAAGGTTCCAGCCCCAGAAACCCTGGTCCTAGGAGCAGAAAAGATGGAAGATCGATGTACACTCACAGTGAGATTTTTCTATCTATTGGCTATAAATAAAATACAGACTGATGCATGCTTTCAAATAACCGGGCACACCTTCTTCACCCCACGCACAGAATATCTCACAGAATATCAGAGCAGCTTCCAAACTGTCTCCTGGCCTGCAAGCTGAGATTGACTAGTAATGTCTGCCACAAGCACAAGAGCGAGGAGATGCGAGACTTTTCCTATTCAAGGACTCCAATGGATCTTCTTGGAATAAAAATGGGATTAGTGTTCATTAGTTCAAAGAACTACAGGAGTTGCTGCTGCCTCCAGAAAAAGCTAAGCTTGGTATCCAAGGCCCCTCACAATCCACATTCCACTTTCTTAGTCTTAACTTCCTCCTGTTAACCCTCTGAACCTGTGCTTCAGCCAGACTGGCCACCTCACATCCCACCTCAAATAGGCCTTCAGTTCTCCCAGTGAATGTCCACTCACTGGCTTCTGCCCCTTTTCCTTTTCCAAAGTCTACTAGCCTTTACACTGATATTCCATCTCACTCCAGTCAGAATGGCAATTATCAAGAATACAAGCAATAATAAATGTTGGTGAGGATGTGGGGGAAAAGGTCCACTCAAACATTGCTGGTGGGACTGCAAATTGGTGCAACCACTCTGGAAAGCAAGCAGTGTGGAGATTCCTCAGAAAACTTGGAATGGAACCATCATTTGGCCCAGTTATCCCATTCCTCAGTACATACCCAAAGGACTTAAAATCAGCAGTGATTTAAAGTTACGACAGTGATGCAACCACATCAATGTTTATAGCAGCTCAATTCACAATAACTAAGCTATGGAACCAACCTAGATGCCTTCAATAGATGGATAAAGAAAATGTGATCCATATACACAATGAAATATTACTCTGCCATAAAGAAGATTGAAATTATGGCATTTGCCAGCAAATGGATGGAACTGGAGATTGTCATGCGAAGTGAAATAAGCCAATCCCCCCAAACAAAGGCCAAATATTCTCTCTGATATGCAGATGCTAATATGCAATAAGGGATGTATAGGGAAGAACAGAAGTTCATTAGATTAGATAAAGTGGAATGAAGGGAATGGGGGGATGGGAATAGGAAAGACAGTAGAATAAATCACACATAATTTTCCTATGTTCATATTAGAACACACAACCAGTGAGTTCACTCCGCATCCTGCACAGCCCCAAGAATGGGATCCTAATTAGAGTAAGTTATACTCCATGTATGTATAATATGTCAAAATACGTTCTATTGTCATGTATAACTAAAAATATAGTCAAAGTCTGCTAGCCCCACTCAGGACAGTTCCAGGAACCCACCCCTAATCACCCAGCCTCCGTGGCCACCTTCTACTTAAGTTCCCATAACACCTAAGCCTTTGTGGCTTTCATGAGCTCTGCTCTTCCAAGCCTGGAAGAACCCCCTTCACTTCTGTGAACTCGGACCTCGCCTGCCTATCTAGACCAGAAGCTCCCTGGGGCACGGATGCTAGATTGTTCTCAAGAACAAAAGTGAGTCCCCTACAGTGCACCAGGGGGCTTGGCAACCCAGTGATGTAAGTGTCACCACATGCATCTTATAAATGGGGGAAACAAGACTCAGAGCCTTCCAAGGTCACATAGCCAGTGGGCGCCAGGGCTAGGAGTCACAGCTCCGTCTCTCTGAATTCACATCTCCTTCTCTTTGGCCTGGCTGCAGGCTTCTCTCATGGAGATCCACATTTGCATACAGGACCTGGCAGGGGACCATGCTGAAGCCCAATGGATGCGCCTGCTACTTAGTAGACACTCAATAAATAAATATTTGTATTCTGAAGGCCAAAGCTCTCAGAGTGGAGTCTGACTTGGAAAAGTAGATGGTGGATGGGCTTATGAGACCATGGGGCTTGCCAAAGACCCCACCCATCTCACCTCCAGGGGGACCATGGATTTCACCACCAGCAAACCACTCAGATCATGATTTTTCTGCCTTTTTCTCTGATGCCTGCCCCCGTCCTCTATCCCCAGTTAGTTCTTCGGTTCTTCCACCATCCTGGACGATTCAACCAGGAATGACTGAAGCTACCACGCCAATGGCTGTAACCACACAGAGAGGCCAGAAACGTCCGTCACTTGTGCCCTTGGTTTATCTTTAGAAGAAGGATGACTGAAAGGACCTCCACTGCCCAGGATGATTGTTTTGACAGGTTTTTATTGTGCATAAAATTGCGTCATTGTTTTGTTTAACATTGCAAGGAGTTTAACTGCTACGAACTTAATGCGCCACCCCCCCCCCCCCAGTCAACCATTAGGTCCCTTCTGTGTTCCTGACTTTATAAGTCTGTTTCCCTCCGAGGAACATCTGTTGTATACTTAAATGACCTTAGTTCAAAGGCACGATCAACAACACAAAAAAAAAATTTTTTTTTTTAACTCCACTAGGAAGCATTGGAGGGGATCGTTTCTCTGCACTGGTCACAGTATTAGGGGCTTCTCTGTTAACAGCTGTGTACATCTGCCCGGGCGGGCAGAGGCCCCTCTCTTTCTGCACATCATTAAAGATGCTCGGGACTGCTTTGGGGCCTCCTTCCCACTCTGACCCAGGCAAGTGAGTCTCGCCAAAGTCTCCATTTGACTGGCATCGATAGCCAGGGTTCTACTCAAATGTAACTTTGAGCCCGCGTGTGGAGGAAGAGTGATGAAAGACAGACAAAGGGTGCTCGGCTAACCCTTGGAAGGAACACGAATGGGCATTAGGGATTTCCAGCAACTTGACAAATGTAGGAAAAACAGACTGTTCTTAGCCAAACGCGGAGGAATTTGAGGAGAAAAACGAGCCTGTTGCAGACGAAGATTACAAGGAGACACCATCTTGGAAGCCATAAAAGTCATGTTGGAAACAGAGAGATGGCACGAGGCAGCAGGCTCTCCGGCTTGGCGGGGATGAGCTCATTCTGATGTTATCCCATTTCACAGATGAGTCAACAGGCAGAGAGCTCCGGACTCGCCGAGGAGACCCAGGTCTCAGACTCCAGCTATCCTATGTGGTTAGGGTTCATGCTCAGGGTCAAAGTGAGGAGGTCACAATTGTAGGGATGAAGATGACAGAGGGCACCAAGTATGCTAACTGCCTCTCTGCCTCCAGAGCCCCTGCAGGGGACTTGCTGTTAGGGAGTCTCTAGAAGTTAGCGGATGGCCTCTCTTTTCTTTCAGGTTTGCTCAGCTTTTCCAGGGAATGTCACTTTTCAAGGATGCTCTGCTGTCATGCCGACCGAACATCAGGAAAATACAGGACTGTGTGTCTCCAGGAGTCTGAGGAGAGATGGGTTGAGCCCCTGGAGCAAAGCTGAGCTTATTCAAGGGGTCGCCTTGTCCAGATGGGCTGGGGAGTTGTCATGGAGACAGAGACTCAGCTTCAGGCTCCATCTGTGGGGCCCCTCCCTAAAGGCCCTGTGTCTTTGAGCACATGTGAATCTTTATGAGTTGATAAAACGTTTCTGGAAGTTGGTGGGTTCCTGTAAGGCTGGTTCATGGAATTTTGCCTTCTTGCAGTTGAGAAATAGCTGCTAAAAATAAAAGAAAGTCGGGTTTTCCCTTATTTGGGCAGGATTGGCCTGCATTGTCTCCTCCTTCCTATGTTATCTTTTAGAGTAAGTTGAAAGGCTCTAATCATGGGGGGGGGAGTGTTTTTTAAAAGTATAGACCGATTTCAATAGCCAAGACTTTCAGAGATTGCTAGAACCTCTTTATCAGACTAACATGTTGCAGGGTTTACTCTAGAGCGCGGATTCATCTGGGTCCAAGGAACGGCAAGGGCTTTGTTTCATTTTGATCATTAAAGTACTGATGGAAAGGGGATGTGACCCACAACCATGTTATTCTTTCAATTGTCCATTCATTCTTCCTTCATTCGATTAAAGACGATGGAGAACCCTCTTTGCCAGGCATCATGAATGACTGAGCCACCCTTGTCCACAGAAGGATCTCACCAGCTGGCCCCAGAGGCTGTAAGGAATGGCAGTCACAGCCCAGGCACTCGGTGCTGCGGGGTGCGCTAGGGTTGGTGTAGAGGGCACGCGGAGGGACCAAGAGGGGCTCCTAATCCCAACTGCAGGGTAAGGCAGGAACCACCAGAGCTCAGATTTAGAGGAATCTTGAAGGACCCCGGTGAGGAACAGAAGAATGAAGAGAGAAGGAGCAGAGGGGGCGGCCCATGCCAAGGCCTGGATGTTGGTGGTGGGTAGAGCACAAGGTGGGTGCCTCCAGTTGCAGAGCTAGCACTGCAGAGGTGGTGGCTGAGGCTAAATAAAGACAGGCTGGGCCGGCATTCAACAGGACACACCTTACCTCCCTCTCTCTAATCCTGCCCTGTCAGCCTACCTCTCCCTTAAGATGTGATGGACATCATTATCCAAAGTTCATGTATGAAGATATGAATTGGTGTCAACATACTTTATATACAACCAGAGATAGGGAAAAAAATGTGCTTTATATGTGTAAGAATTGTAATGCATTCCGCTGTCATTTATTTTTTTTAATTATTAAAAAAATATTTTGATATTTTGCACATGGCAGATTTTTGCGCATTCATTTTGACATTTTTAAAGGATTATTTTAAGTCATTATTTATTCTGGTTACTGAGTTTTTTAGTGTCCCTTTCAATTTTGCATCTGAGGTGGATGGGTGCCTTGCTGGGCTCACTCTTGTCCTGGCTCATTTGGGATTAAGCTGGGGAGTGGGAAGGACGGGGACAGGGCTGTACTCTTTACCCTGAAGGCAGCAGGGAGCCGCTGAGATGGTAAACAGGGAAGTAATGCCCTTGGTGAGCCTTAGAAAAGCTCCCTGAGGGAGCAGGATGGGACCAGGATGCAGAATCTTAGGTGAGAACCCCTGAGAGCCCAAGTCAGGACCAGAAAATGGGGCCTTGGCAGCCCCCTGGATGTGAAGATCCTTCTTGATCTGAGAAGGACTATTCAGGGCAGGGTACCTCATCATTATGTTATGTCATCCCATCAAGTCAAGAGGAGGACTGGGCTGGGAATGGTGGCACACGCCTGTATTCCAGCAACTTGGGAGGCTAAGGCAGGAGGATCGCAAGTTCAAAGCCAGCCTCAGCAATTTAATGAGGATTTAATGAGACACTATCTCAAAGTTCAAAAATTAAAAAGATCTAGGGGTGTAGCTCAGTGCCAAAGTGTCCCTAGGTTCAATCCCCAGTACCAAAAAAAAAAAAAAAAAGGAGAGGATGAACCTCAAAAATAGTCTTTCCTGCAGTCCCAGCCTCCGGAGATTTCTTTCCTTTGCCAAAGGGCAGGTGGAGAATTTCTGGACCCTCTAGTGGGTAGAGGAAGGCATGGGAGTCCAAGGGATCGGATGGCCTGGGGCCCATCTGAGCCTGGTCTGGATCAGCGGATCCTGGGGCCATTTGATAGGGTGGGCTCAGGGGGACCTAGGGGGCAATGCTTTCAGCTCAGCATTTATGCCCAAAGATAGGCAGGCAGGTGGGAGGGCAGGAGGAGGTCTGGTCCCTATTAGGGGCCATTTGTTTGTGGTATCAGGCCATCAGAGCTGTGGGCTGGTTAACAGGCGTGGCCTCGGGATCCCAGGAAGGAGCTGCTGCCTTGAAATCACACTGATTGGCTCTAATTTCCCCTGCTCCATGCAGAGGGCCCCCAGCGCAGCCTAATGCTGGGTGGCAGCCGTGGTAGCCCAAGACGGGATGACTCTCCTGACAAGAAAAAATAGCGGGTTCCTTCTCTCCAACGGGTTCTTACAGATAGGCAATTTACCATCACTGAAAGATCAGCTGATCAAATTCCACCCCTCGGAGAAGCCTGCCTTGCTCCACAGCCCCGGGTTCTGGATTCAGGCACATCTGGGTCCCTCCCCCTTCTCTGCACCCCTCTCTCCTCTCCCACCCTCTACTGCAGGCCTCTGAGCTTTGCTCAGCCTCGGCTTCTCTAGCTGCAAACTAGATCGTCAAGACCCCCACAGCAAACATGGTGATAATGATGGAGTGACTGCATAACGGGGTGCCCTGCCCTGCATAGGTCAGAGCAAGTGTGGCCTTCACATCTAGAAGGCTGCCACTGGCCTGTCCCCACCCCACCCTGCCAGGATTGATGCCAACACTTCTCAGAAAGGAAGAAGGAGGCCTGGTTTTCTCCTTTGAAGATGGGCCCACCCAGCCCACCCCTGCCATATGGGAAAACATCAAAGAATTCAGACTTTCAGGACAGCCCCATGTCCCCACGTCCACCCTCAAGCCACTCACTCCCCGGGGGGAAAGCAGAGTTGAAGCACCCTGGCCAGGGATGACCCTGCAGGCACTGGTGCTCAGTCCTGCAGGGGAGGGGCTGGGATGACGGGGCTTCTAAGGCCTTTGTAGCTGGGGAACTTGGGGGCATTTTGCCCAATGTCCCTCTGTCCTCTGTCTCTCCCCATCCCTGGCCTTGCTGAAGCTTGGGCTGCTGGCTTCTCTCTTTGACCACTTCATGGGCATATTCTTCCTCTTCTTCTTTTTCTCCATCCACACCTACCCCAAGCCTCGAACTCTTTCCCTCTTTGTTTAGCAGTTATTATTAAATAGTCAATAAATATGTTAAGTGCTTGCTGTGTGCCAAGGGCCTCACACACTGGGCCTAGAAGAGTGGACCAGGATCTGGGGGTTCTAGTGATGTCTTCTCGCCTCTGTCTTCCTGGAGGGGGTCTGTCTTGGGCTAGGAGGGAGCCCTGTAATCACACAGGGGAGCAGATAATCGTGGACTCTTGAAAGACCATCCTTACCGCCCTCCAGCTCCAGCCCACCCCTACCCTGAGACACAGAGGCCCTCCTGCCTCTTCCCTCCCCCACCCCAAGGCTCTTCCTGTCCCCATATGGTTGCAGAGTGAATGGGGAGGAGGGCACCTCCTTTTTCCATCATGGGAATAGGGGCGGAAAGGCCAGAGAGGCATAGGAGAGGAGTGAGGGGGAGGTCAGCACCGAGTTAGGCCCATAAAGCTCAGAAAGCCCTGCGTCCCCCTGGCCTGGCCAGCAGCCTCAGCCATTTCAAAGGACTTGATAAACAGCTTGGCAGCTAGGTCTCCCCCACACCTGGCGGTGCAACAGCGCAGGCGGGGAGAGGCCACCTCCTGGCCAGCCCGCAGCCCAGCAGCAGTATTCGGGGTAAGGTGCTCCTCTGCTGGGTCAAGGTGCTCCAGGCTCCTTGCTGGACCTCAGAACTGGCTGCCTTTTGGCAGCCAAGCATCTGCAATTCCTCTGCCCTGCCCTGCCCTGCAAGGCACATCTGCTCACAGTCGGGGGTCGGCGCCTATCTAGGAAGCACAGTGAGGCAGGCAGCATGGACTCAGACCCCCACATGTGTGTGCCTGGTCCACGTGCACCCAGGGATGTGCGTATACACACATGCTGCAGAGACACAGTCACCCACATGCACCCACAGGTCCCTGTGTGCGTGCTCTCTCTCTCTCTCTCTCCCTCTCTCTCTCCCTCTCTCTCTCTCTCTCTCTCTCCCCCTCCCTCCCTCCCTCCCATCCTCTCCCGGAATTATACCGCCAAGTGGATTGGAGAGGGGCGGGAGGAGCGCCTGCTTCAATTAAAAAATAAAATATAGGCTAAGGAGATTCTGAAACAGCTTTAATGGGAAAAAAACAAATGGAAGGGGCTAGCCAACCTCTTAGTGCTCCTGATGCTATCAATAGGTCTTCGCTCACGCAAGGGGCTCAGCTAGTTCCTCAGAGAAGTGTTCCCCACTGGGAGCAAACCCAGCCAGGGAGGCAGGGGGGCCTAGGAGCACCAGGGCACAGAGCCAGCCCTGTCCCGGGGTGTGCTTCACATACACGGTTTTCTCCAGGCTCTGAACTGATCCCACAGATGTCCTGAGGGGCTCTGGGGCCAGATTGCCTGGGTTCAAATCCTGGTTCTGCCAATACCCAACAGGTGATAAAGGGTGACTTGACTCGTCTCTAAAATGGGTGTGATAATCCCACTTTACAAGACCCTTGTAAGGACTCACTGAGATATTGTAGATAGAGTGACTAGGAACCATTAAAGCTCAGCCAACATTGACTCCCTATGGCTCACTCTGGCAAAATGAATTTTGAGATAGGCTCGCTTCCTGTGTATATTTGGCCTGGTCCTTTTCCCCAGAGGTGGGAGACAAAGGGCTTCAGATAGCAGTTTTAGAGTGTGGTACCCAGACCAGCAGCAGTAGCCCCTGGGAACTGGTTAGAAATGCAAATTCTGGACCCCACTAGACCCACTGGATCAGACTCTTGGGCAGGGCCTGGTGTTGAGAGTTTTCACAAGCTGTGCCTAGGAGTCTCAAGTGTGAGAACCACTGGAGAAGGTCAATTAATACCACTCAGGTAGTCATCCCCACACCCACCTTGCATTAGCCTTTTATAGCTGCTGCCCAGAAATATCCACCACCAAGCTCTGGGGCGAGGCCCTGAGAACTGGCCCCAGGCACTCATACCCTGTTGCTGTCTGACTCCATCTTGGAGATGCCTGTCTCTGTTCTGTGTGCACCAGCCCTTTCCCATCTGCCACAGCCCGCAAGCTGGGGGCCTCCCTGCTCCTGCCTCCAGCCACGTGCACCCCAACCTCTGCCCTGACTCAGCCTGAGTCCAGCTGGGCCCAGCCCAGCCCGAGTGGGAGACACAGGCACTTGACTTCAAAGCTTTGTCAGAGTGGGCCTGGTTTGCAGTGGAGGTCAAAGATAAACCAAGGAACAATTCGGCCAGAAAATTGGAGGCGGGAGGGGAAGTGGCTGGGGAGCAGGCCAGGGGAGGAAAAGCCACTGAAGCTTGTTTCCATGCACCAGAGAACCGGTGTCCTTGGGGCAGGCAACCTGAGGGAGGAGTGGTCCCCTGGATCCCACCCTACCCCCCACATCTCTGCAGAAGTTTCAAGTTGTGTTTGTTCTGTGCTGATTCCTTGCATTTCCCCCCCCCCCCCAATAGTAACTCATACTCAGAGCTGGGACCGACACTTAAGGTTACTTAAAAGCAACTTGAGGGAGGTGACATGGCCAATGGGAGGTGACAGTGCAGAGTCCAGGTGGCAGCCAGGTGTCCAGCACAGGTGCTGCTGTCTGTATGGCACAGAGCCACCTCTGCTGGTCAGGCTGTCCAGGGCTGGGGCAAGCCAGAAGCCAAGGCTTCTCCTCAGGTACTGCTGGCACCATGATCCTCCTCTTCCCCAGCCTCCAAGGTCCCTCATGCTGGCTTGGGTCTCTTCAATCCAGTTTCACTGGCCCACGATGGGGTATTTGAGGCGCATGCACTGCCCTTTCTTGGGGGGTTGGCATCGCAAGAGGAGGCAGTGCCTTTACCCAAAGGAACAATGCCCCCCTCGGAGCTCAAGGCATGGATCCAGGTGGGTGACAGAGACATATAGTCACCATAGGGGATACCCACGCGTCCTGCTTTTATGCTGCCCAGTCTGCACTCCCGCCCTGCAGGAAGGACCTGCTGCCCACTGGATAGGGCTGAAGCTCCTTAGATGGGGACACTCTGAGCTCCCCCAGTCTGACCCCGCCTCCTGGTGGGTGTCCAGGCATGGCTGCCTGGACTCTCCTCAAGGGCCTCTGCAGCAGCAGGCTCCCTCCTCCTCTTCCTCCCACTCTGGTCCAGGATGATGGGGTGATGTCATTGGGCTCCCGCACAACCTCCCTGGCCCTAAAGTGCTCTACAGATGTCTCTCTGCCACTGTCCCCACTCTTCCCTCCACTTGGAATACCCTTCCCTTTCATCAAACCCGTAGAATCTCGACTTGACCTATGCCCCCTCCTTGGGAGAACAGTCCCATCCGCCAACCACCAGCCTCCCCACCCTGACATGACAGTTATCTGTGACAGCCAGCCCCCACTGCCTGGCAGGCCTTTGGGTCAGCCGGGCTCCTGTCCCCCACCTCCCAGACTACACAGTCCCTCAGGACAGAAACTGCAGCTTGCTCGTTTTCCACCTCTGAAACCCTGGCAGCATCTGGCAGAAGCAGCTTCCCAGTGTTGCACCAACAGGAAGCTCCTCCTTGAGTCACAGGGAGCCCATACACTGCAGTCCAGGACTTTCCGGATCACAAGGTGGAAGGGACAGCATAGATGCTCACCGAGGATTCCCCTTTTGGCTCCTAGATATTTGTTCAACAAACGTTTATAGAGTAACGGCTGCGACAAGCATTATGCTGGTCACATGATCACTTGTTGCATGCAGCTTGAAATCAATCAGGGAGGCAGATAATGTTCTGATAGAGGGAAGAGTGCATGCGCTCGCGTGTGCGTGTTTGTGTGTGTGTGTGTGTGTGTAAGCACATCAGAGAACACAGCAGAGAAAGAATCAAGGAAGGCTTCTTGGAGGAGGTGAAGCTTGAGCTGAGTTTTGCAGGCTGAAGTTTTCCCAGAAGAGAATGGTGACAGAGCTCTGTCACCTCCAGAGGAAGCCTCTTCTACTTCCAAGCCCTTCCTCTCTAAGTCTTAGTTCCCCAAATTGCAACGAAATCCCTGTGATCCTTTGATCCCAAGCCACAACCCACAGAATGGGAAAAAATCTTTGCCAGCTTCTCCTCCAGCAGAAGACTGATATCCAGACTATATAAAGAACTCAAAAACTCAACATCAAAATTGCAAATAACCCAATCAATAAATGGACAAGTGAATGAACAGACACTTCTCAAAAGGAGAAGTACAAATGGCCCACAGTTGAATGAGAAGATGCTCAACATATTAAGCCATCAGGGAAATGCAAATCAAAACTACACTGAGGTTTCATCTCACTCCAGTTAGAATAGCAAGCATCAAGAATATAAATAACAATAAATGCTGGTGAGGACCTGGGAGAAAAGGAAATTTTATACTGTTAGTAGGAATGTAAATGAGTACAGTCACTATGGAAATCAGTAGGGAGGTTCCTGAAAAGAACTACCATATGATCTGGTTATACCACTTCTTGGTATTCATCCAAAAGAACTAAAACCTGCCTATTTTAGAGATACATACCTACCCATGTTTATTGCAATGCAATTCACAATAGCCAAGTTATAGAACCAGACTTGGTAACTATCTACAGATGAATGGATAAAGAAAATGTGGTATATGTATGCTGGGTGCAGTGGTGCATGCCTGTAATTCCAAGCCAAAGAGGCTGAGGCAGGAGGATTGCAAGTTCAAAGCCAGCCTCAGCAACTAAGTGAGGCCCTAAGCAACTTAGCGAGAGCAAGGCTCAAAATAAAAAGGACTACAGATATTGGATCGGTGGTAAGTACCCTGTGTTAAATCCCTGGTACAAAAAGAAGAAGGAGAAGGAGAAGGAGAAGGAGAAGGAGAAGGAAGGAAGGAAGGAAGGAAGGAAGGAAGGAAGGAAGGAAGGAAGGAAGGAAGGAAGGAAGGAAGGAAGGAAGGAAGGAAGGAAGGAAGGAAGGAAGGAAGGAAGGGTGGTCTACACACACACACACGCACACGAACACACACACAAATATGCACAATGGAGTTTTAACCAGCCATAAAGAACAAGAAGATTGTGTCATTTGCAGAAAATGGGTGCAACTGAAGACCATAATTTTGAGTGAAATAAGTCACACTAAGAAAAGTATTATGTATTTTCTCTCCAATGTGGAAGCTACAAGGAAAAAAATATGAATAGCAGTGGGAGGGGACTCCTTAAAATTAGAAGGGAGACCAGTAAAGGAAAGGAATTATGGGGCTCTCTTTATTGGGATGTGAAAGTGACCAAATTATGTTTTAATGTCTGTAATAATATGCCACAATGAAGCCTGTATAATTAATATGCATCAATAAAAAAATTAAAAGGTCTTCACAGATACAATTGGGACAACCTGGTACATTGAGAGTCTTTTTCCAGTTCCAATATTCTTGGATGCAAATTCTGTGAGCCATTTTAGCAGCCCACACTCTCCAGGGAGAAGGGAGACATTCTGCACCCTCCCCCTCATCTCCAGGCAGGGCTGGGCAGGCATGATACTAAAGGGCCACAGGTCAGGAACCATTTCCCCTCTTTTTTTTCCACGCTACTCAAAATCACACACATCTTCTGTCCTTATTTCCGGACTTGCTGGCAAGAAAGCCATCCCTGAGTGGAGACAGCAGCATCTGCCAATGGTGTGACCTGGCCAGTTTTTCCCCAGCAGTGAAGGACAGAGCCGGAAGCCCCACCTCACCTGCTCCAAGGCCTCCCTGTGGTGAGGGAGAGGGAAATTGCCCCACTCGACTAGAACCTTGCTCCCAGGACGTCCTTCCAGGGGAAGGTTTCCCTGGCAGGGCCTGGGGACCCGGCGTGCAGCGCATGTCCTTGGAGGCAGAGCGGGTGCTGGCAGAGGACAGGAAAGAGGAGACAGCTGCTGCCCCTCTGTTGTGGGGCCCGCGTTGAGGAGCCGTCGTGCAGATAATTGGGCGTCGTCCTGGTACACTGGCGAGACCCACTTCCAGATGGCATTGAGGGACCACTTAGAACAATTAGCCAGGGGAGATGACTCCACCTGCTATTTTTAGAGGATACCACATCTGGAGGTGGTATCTTTCGGCTGGAGATGTCTGCGCCAGAGGCAGGGAGACTTGCCTCATCCTCGGTGATGGACTCATCAAGATATCTCTGTCATGTTTTCCGCTTTTCAGATGACAAATCCTTCTGGTGTTTTAGTGCATGGGGCCTGGCCCTAGAGCGGTCTTCAGACACAGCCCCCAACTGATGCTCAGCGGGAAGCGGGGAGGGGCCCTGCCTTCTGCGATTGGCTCCTGTAGTCCCGTTTTCCAGCTCTGTCCATAGGGGGAGTGGGGCCGAGCAACTGGGAACCAGGTCTCCGCATGGCTGGGCCACTTTTCTGGGTTTATAACTCTTTGATGGGAAGGTAATGGATATGCTGTCCCTGGCTCCCCAGGCAGCTGGTCTCAGAGAGTGAAACCAACAAGACAGATATGGACTTTGGAGTCAGACAGATGTGAGCGCAAATCCCAGATGTGAGCTATCTCACCCCAACCAGCTCTCCAGACAGAAAGGGGAAGAGGAGAGGAACTAGACCTACTGCAGAGGAGAGTATAAATCTCCAAACCAAGAGCCAGGAAGGGCATACACCTTTCTCTATTTCTCAGCATAGCTTCACTCTTGAACCCTGTGTCCACAGATGGCCAGGAGGCCCCTGGCCACAGCACAGGAGACCCGGTCTATGGGACTGTCAATCAATTCCCATTCAGCCTAGGTCAACCTCGCACCCCTACCTGCTTACTCTCCCTTCTTTGTTCCCCAGGAAATGGAAGTATCCAGAGCTTGAGAAAGGGACCCCAGCTTTTCCCTCCACCTGCCTCTGCTAGTCTTTGTCCACTGGTCTCAGCCACACTATGACGACTGCTGTCACCTCTAGTGCTTCCTGTTCTTTGCCCACCAAGCCCACCTGGTCACTCAGCGTTCCTTCCTGTGCTGATGCAGGGTGTCTCTGGACATGCCTGCTCTGCTCAAAGCCACTCCCCATCCCCATGGGGCCTAGTAAAGTCACAGACATGCTCTGCACCACCCCAAGAAGTTCCTTTTATTAATTGATGCACATGAACTGCGAGGAATGGTCAGTTTCATGTGGTCTGCTGGTTCTTGCATTTGACGACCTACTGGGCCCCTCTGTGAAGTCCCGGGGGCAGCCACAGTCCTCACTGACCTGGCCAGGACTCAGTTCCCAGCTGAGCCTCCCCCAGGCCACCCTGTGCAAGACTAGGGCAGGTCCCAAGTGGTTTCTCGAAGGTTTACACAATCAACACAGGTAACTCTCTGAAATTACAAAGAATGTTTTTCTGAATTTTCTTAAGGATACAGAAAGTAGTGTGGGAAGATTTGCTGTCCCCCAGGCCCCTTATCACAGAAGTAGGATTGAGGAGTGATTCAAAGTCTGGGCTTTTAGTCCAAATCCTCACTCAGCTCCTTACATCGACCTTGGATGGGCTCTCCTCCCTCTTTAGCTTCAGTGTCCTCAACTCTAACAGAGCAGCAACCTTGTCCCCCTCCAGGGCTCTCCGCATGACGCCTGCTGGGAGTAGCTGCTCAGGCGGGGCCAGGCATCACTGTCACTATTTTCATTGTCACCTTTGTCCCACGGAGAGCTCAGTTGGACTTACTCCCAGGAGAACATGGCTTCTCACGCTCACCCCAGTGAAGCCTCTGGGCATCTCCATCAGCAGGACCACCCATGGCAGGTGGTGGGACAGGTTAGTAAGGAGATGTGGCTATCTTTACCTTACTACAAATAGGTCCAGATGAAGAGAATATTTAGTCGTAGCAGTATGTGTGTGTGTGTGTGTGTGTGTGTGTGTGTGTGTGTGTAGGCGGTCACTCACCCATTCATTCGACAAGCACTCATCAGGGCCACTTAAGGCCAAATCGCACTCCCCAGAAGCCCCCCTTATTAACATTTGTGGTTTGAGCCTGCTGGGTGCTGGGATACAGGGTGGCCGTGCTGGCCCGTCCTTGTCTATGGAGGTCAGTTTGTCAGAGAAGACAAAATAACAAACCTGCTATTATGAAAGACTGTGGCGGAGGTTGGAGAAGAGCTGTGTGGGACCACAGGGTCTCTCGTAGGCAGGTGTAGCACAGCCTCCCTGGAAAGGAGGTGATGGAGCCAAAACCTGCAGGTGGAGTTTGCAAAGATGCAGGAAGGAAGCAAGTATGCTCAGGGCAAAGGGACAGCCCATGCAAAGGTTCCAAGGCAACAGAGAAGCCCTTGAGAGCTCAGTCAGTGTGGCTTGTGCTCGAACGCATGCATCTGAGGGAGCATGCACCTGGTGTGTATGTTCATGTGTGTACACTTTGGAGGTGTGAGTGGGTTTGTGTGTGTACAAGCAGGTGAATGTCTGTGTATGCATGCCTGGGGTTGCAGGCACAAAGAGACCCCACCTCTGCACCCGGCCCAAGCTGATGGAATGTCTCTACTCTGCAATCCAGTGGTCTCAGTAACAGTACCCCCTACCCTTCTGCCACATCCCAAGGGCACCCATGGCCCAGCCTTTTATGCCCTCTGCCCTGAATGCAGGAATGGGAGAAGAGGAGGCAAATCCAGCCTCAAGACAGCCTGCCCACCTCCTCCTCCTCCTGCTGGTGCTCCTTGCCCCCACCCCCTGCTCCCCATCGGCTACACAGCACTAGTGCTCACAGTGATACAGGGGCAAAACCCTGCCATTAACTGGGCTGGACTGCTGCAACCTGGACCAGCCCCTTGTCCATCTCTGGGTCCCAGAATTCTCTGTTGTGAGAAGGGGACCCCTTCTAGCCTGCAAGAAAGAGACTCCCTCCCCACCTGAGTCAGGCAACCCCATTCCAAAGCCATGTGCATAGAAGGTCTCTGGACCTCCTCTCTAGTGCAGAGTCTGTTCTCCTGTTAGTGGGGGTTGGGATGCTGGGGGCTGGAAGGAGTAGGCGAGTGGGTGGGGAGGTGAAGAGTTTCCTGGGCTCAGCCTGCTGGGAAAGCCAGCCCCAAGAGAAAGCTGCTCCAGCCCCCCAACTCCACCCCGCCTGCTCCTCTCTCTCTGGCAGCACACCAGAGAGAGAAAGAGGGGAAGTACTCATCCGAGTAGCAGTGGCAGCCTTCAGACTTTTCTTACCATTCTCTTTTGGTGCTCTTGCTCCCCTCTGGACATTTTCCCTCTGTCAAGACTCGGTTTAACTGCGTGTAACAACACCAACAGCACAATGGCTTTGATTAGATAAATGTTTCTCTCTCACATAAAACACGTAGAGAGGCAGGCCGTCCAGCTCCTAGAGCTTCACAAAGTCTACAGGGACCCAGGCTCCTCTAGTTTATGACTCTGCAATTGCTGGCACCATCTTCATGTCCAAGATGGCTACTAGGGCTCCAGCCATCACACTGTGGTGCAATTTCTTTTTCTTTTTTAATTAACAAAATTTTACCAAAATATCGTTTGCCTAAAATAAAATGAACATATTCTAAGTATAGTATGGCAAATGTAAATATCCTTGAAACCAAGCATACATATCTTGAGATTTAGAGCATTTCCATCTCCCGAGAAAGTTTTTCTGTGCTTCTTTGCAGTCAATGCCTCCTTTGCCATTACTACACATTAGTTTTGCTGTTCTTGAACTTGATATAAAATAGTTATTTAGTACACATACTTCTGTGTCTGCATTCTTTTGCTCAATATATTGTTGAGATATATCCAGCAGTACCAGTGGTGTCTGCCTGTTTATTGTTGAGTAATATTCCAGTGCAGAATGAAGTAAACTACACTTCATTGTTGATAGACATTCACTTGCTCCCTCTCCCTCCCTAAAGGCCTGAAGTGCTACATAATATCTCCTCTTGGATTTCAAAGAGTTGTCACGTGACCACACCTAGCCACAAAGATGCTGAGAAGAGTGGTTCTCGAGTTGGGTGGCACTTGGATTGTTATTCCAGAAGGAGGGGAGAGTGGGTGTTGGAGGTAACTAGTGGTCCCATCTGGCAGACGAGAAGGTACAGAGAAGGTTTAGTCTTCCCCAAGTCACCCAGGTCCCCGTGACAGAGATAGATCAAGGCTCCAGATTTAAGCCTTTCCCATCTGTCCCAGCAGCCCACCCCCCCCCCCCCCATGCAGTGATAGTCACCCACTGCCAATGCTCAGGGCACAGGGCTGGATGGCATCAGATGCAAGGGATGGCACTGATGCCACAGAGCATTTGCCTGAGTGCTCATTATGTGCCAGGCGCTGGGCCCGCCCCTCCACCCAGGACGTTGGCTGGTCCACAGCCCCGTGCAGCAAGCTGGGGACCCCTGCCAGCCCCCTTCTCAGACAGAAGGCTGACATTCAGAGGGTCAGGCAGCCAGCAAAGGGTGCGCGCGGGGCTCCAGACCATCAGTTCTGCCGAAGCCAAGTCCTGGTCACAGAGAGAGGCACACTTGGGATTTTGGCCACATTTTTTTCCCTAACAGATAGAGGGAGATTCTTTCTTGAGACTCATAAATAAACAGTCCTTCCAGAGCCCCTGCCTGTCGGCCTCAGGGGTCTGCCACAGACCCCTACTCTCCTAATGCATTCAGGACTTTTCCTCCTAATTCTACTTCCCTCCATTTCATGCCTATAACGTATTAACATAAACAACGGTGCTGACAGCAGCTCAGCCCTCCTGGCCCATGCAGGAATCCCACTGATGATTTTCATCAGGGAAAAAGACTAAACAGGTTAAGATGATTAAATTTTCTTAAACCTACAGCTAAGCCTAATCAAAGCCATTTGTGCAGAGGTGTGGGATGTGTGGTGTGTGTGTGTGTGTGTGTGTGTGTGTGTGTTTTCCTTTGCTGGAAAGTTGATTGGCAGTTTCAAATGGATGAGGATGATTTCCGGGAGAACAGACTCAAATCAAAGCCCTTTTGGCAACCTCTGGCCATTTGGGACAGGCACCACGGCTTTTCTGAGAGTCATCTGATAAAGGAAAGGGAATTCAGAGCCTCTGCATATATCTTCTCAGTGATCTCCCCCCAAGTTGAGTCCCTTTATAATTAGAGGACTAATTATAATGACCAGGGAAGTGCCACGGAAGTTTCCAGAAGTTTGTGTGGGTGAGGAACCCTCACGTGGCCCATGCTGCCTCACCTATGGTCCTGGCCAAAGCCTTTGCCCTCTCTGGGCTTAGCTTTTCCATCTGTGAAATGGGAAGGTCAGGCCTCCCTGAGAACCTCCTGCTCCCATTCAAGTTATGCTGCAGGGATTCAGCACATGGGGTCCCACGGAGTCAACGTCCTCCCCTGTGTTCCGTCACATAGAGCTCACTGGAGGACTTGTTCACTGTGCTGTATAACTTCCACCAAAGAGGCAGGGGGCACGCAGGGAACAGCTTCCATTCTCCCTTCTTCAATGCTCCTCTCAAATTCCTCTTCTCAGTCACAGATTTTCAGCTGGTCCTGTAGCCCAGAACTAAATCCTCCCTTCAGGTATTTTTAAAAGGCCACTCTTGTTCCATTGACAACTTCCATCTCACCTCTGGTGCCATGCCTTTGTCCCCCCCTGCCCCCCCCACGTGTACCTGTGACTCACTCAGGAAACGGTAGTGGGGCAAGAGGCATGGTCTCTCACTACTCTCCCAGTCCCAGGGCATTCTGTTCGGATGGAGAAGTCAGAGGGGCCCGGGAGGAGATTAGAGAAAGGAGGAGCAGGTCCTGTCTGTGGGTCTCTCGAGGACATCACCACTGGCTGTCTTTCCCCTGCAACATCAGACATCCCAAGGCTGACCCTCCCCCCCCCACCCCACCCCCGCCCGCCCAGGAATGCTGGGCCCTGACAGGGAAGTGCTTACTGCATAGGGCTGTTCCCTGGCTGCCTCTTGAGACTATTCCTCAGCCGATAGCCTCCTCAGGTTCCCTCTCCCTAGCAGCTAGGTTCCTTCAAGACAGCTTGAGCCCGGTACCTCCTGAGTATCCACATGACCCAAAGGAAACACTCACATGAGGCTGGTCTCCCGCCCTTGCCCCATCCCCCGCCATCCTAGGTCACTCCAACCAACTCCTCAGGTCTCTGGAAAGAAGTCTCTATATTCACAAGTACCCGCAAACTCTAGGTAACATGAGCTGTGATCACCCTTTCTGCCCTTCCCTCTATAGGCAGAAAAATGGCCCATGAGTTTCTGAAGTTCAAAAAACATCCTCCCAGGGATTGGTGACAGATGTCCCTTCTGACAGGCAACCCCCAAATTCTGCAAGTACTTTTGAAGTTCTATTAACCTGTTGAGGAGAATATCTGTTTCCCCCACCCCCCCATGGGGTAGGAAGATGTGAGAACACAGATTCTTGAATTCCTTTCAAATACATATTTTCTTTTGTGTAGGCTGAGGTGAGGGATGGAGCGTCTCTGGACCACTTCTGCTACCTTACAGTAACCTGCATGGATGTGGATGGCATCTTTATATTTTCAGCTTTAAGGCTTTAACCAATCTCTTCAAACATTAATATTGTGTGACATCATATTTAGGGGCGTTTTTTTTTTTGCAGTACTTTCTTCTAGAAAGAGAAATTAAACTAAACCCAAATCAAGCAGAAGAAAGGAAACAAAGATTAAAGTGAAGATAAACGAAACAGATAACAGAAAAAGAGAAAATCAACAAAACCAAAAGTCACTCTTTGAAAAGATCAATAACATTGATGAACTTTTAGCCAGACTGACAAAGAAAAAAGAGAAAAGATTCAAATAAATAAAATCTGAAATGAGAAATGGCTCATCACAACCAAGCTTACAGAAACAAAGAGGATTCTAAGAGAACACTCAACAACCATATGTCAAGAAACAATGTAATTAAAATGAAATGGACAGGTGCCTAGAAAAACACCAACAAACTGACTTAAGAAGAAATTGAAATCTGAATAGACCTATAACAAGACAGGAGAATTTGTGATTTTAAAACTTTCCCCAAAGAAATGCCCAGGTCCATATGGCTTCACTGATGAATTCTACCAATGGATAAAAAAAAAAAAAATGTGGCATATATACACAATGGAATTTCACTCAGCAATAAAAGAGAATAAAATCATGTCATTTTCAGGTAAATGGATGGAGTTAGAAAAGATAATGCTAAGTGAAGTTAGCCAATCCCCCCAAAATAAATGCCGAATGTTTTCTTTGATATAAGGAGGCTGATTCATAGTGGGGTAGGGAGAGAGAGCATGGGAGGAATAGACGAACTCTAGATAGGGCAGAGGGGTGGGAGAGAAAAGGAATGGGCAGGGGGTTAGCAAAGATGGTGGAATGTGATAGACATCATTATCCAAAGTACATGTATGAAGTTACGAATTAGGTGTCAACATACTTTATATACAAAGATATGAAAAATTGTGGTATATATGTGTAATAAGAAATGTAATGCAAAAAAGTACATGTATAAAGACATGAATTGGCGTGAACATACTTTATATACAAAGATATGAAAAATTGTACTGTATATGTGTAATAAGAATTGTAATGCATTCCACTGTCATGTATTTAAAAAAATAAAATCAATTAAAAATAAATAAATAAATAATACCAATACTTTAAAAATACTTCCAAAAAGTAGGAGGGATTTCCAACTCATTCTGGGAGGCCAGGATTACCCTGATGCCAAAATCCTATGAATACATCACAAAACTATAAATCAATATCACTTTATGAATACAAATACAAAGTCCTCAACAAAATGCTAGAAAACTTAGAATAGCAACGAATTTTTAGAAAAGATCATGTACTACTATCAAGTGAGATATATCGCAGGAATGAAAAATTTGTCTGCCGCTGAAAAGTAATGTAATGTGTCATACAGTAAAGGACAAAAGTTACACGATCATCTCAATGGGTCTAGAAAACTATTTGGCAAAGTCCCAAAAGAAGGAAAGGTCAAGAGGGCTCCAGGGAGGGGAAGTGACCTAAACATAGGCACAAAGGACAAAAAGTTTATTTAGAAACGTGCAGAAAGCAAAGATATTTTTGAAAAGGCTACAGGAGCCGGTCTTAAATATCAGCTTAAGGAGTCTAAAGGGAACCACTGAGGAATTTGAACAGAGCTTTGGCGTAGTGAAAGCAGCACTTGAGGAAGCTAATCTGTACCAAACTACCAAATGATCAATTTGTATATACCAATGTGACTCTGAGATACAGAGTACAAGTCACCACAATTTTCTGGATGACACATTATAATCTAATTTACTCCAGGGAGAATCAGATTTTGCAGTTGGAAGTACGTATAGTGTTGGAGCCTCTCTTTAAGAAAAAGAAAATAAAATTAGGAGTCAAAATTAGAAACAAAAGTGAATATTTAGAAGGAGAAAAGAAATCTCAAATTTTGCTACTTCAAGTCACTCAACACAAGAGGAAATGAGATGGAGGGGACACTAGAATAGAAAGAAGCAGGAATTGCAACCAGCTGTAGTTACTATGTCTGACTTGCCAACTGTACAGACGCATATGACCACCTGAACACATGGGCCTTAGGGGGACCATGAAGTTGGAGTCCCTTCAGCTTTGTGCTGAATCTGCCCTATAATTGCTGAAGCCGGGGTGTTCGGGCTCTCGAGAGCCAGCTGCCTGCACCCCTTTCCAGCTTTGCATTCAGTGACATCCTGAGAAAAGCTTGAGATCCGCCATGGTGGGAGTATTTACACTATAGAAATTGGCAAAGGCTACACATTGGATCTTCCCCTTACCCCCAGAAAGTCAGTTATTAAACATTGGCCAGCACACCCTGAATCTACTTTGATTTATGGCTAAAGTACAGTATCAGTTCTGGTCCTTGATCCCAAGGCCCTGCCACTGGCCATCACTGCTGGACCATCAGAGGTCAAGGTCCTTAAACTCAGTCTCAAACCAGAAGAGAGCTGTCCAGGGCAGTGATCTGAGAGCCTTCCCTCTCTGGGCTTTGCCCACTCTTGGCCCACGTCCCCTTCACTCCCTCACTTCTCTGCTCCCATTCACCAAAAGAAGCCAAAGCAGCCCTGTCTGCATCTCCAATAGGAGAGATGAGAATACTATAGACTAGGATCAATGTGAACATGGAGTCTTCTGTGGGCAGCCTAATAGGAGCCAGGAGACAAGATCACAGGGGAAGGACACCCTCCAAGCTGCTTCCCCTGGATGTCTAGTTCCCCTAAGGATGAAGCTATGCCTGACCCATCTCACCCCACCACTGGCCCTAGGCCTGAAGTGACCATGACTCCTGATCAGCTGACACAGAGCCTATAGCACTCTCAGAGCACCCAGGCCCCATGTCTCCTCCCCAGTGCCCACTACCTCTCATGGGCCCTACGCATGCTCACCTCTGGTTCTAAGAAGCCTCTCAGTCCACTGTGATGGACTGGCAGGAGTCCACGCCCCATCTCTGTGCTCGGGAGGCCTTCCCTCTGCTCTTCCTTCCCTCTCCAGAGAGAGGGTGCCTCCGGTTTTAGTGGGTCCCCAAAGCACTGGCTTTCTCCACCCTTTCTCTGGACCTTTTGGCTTATTTCAGAGATAAGGAAACAGAGGCTCAGAAATCACAAGTCACACTGAGACCTGACTTCAGCATCTATGCCCTTTTCATCCTGCTAAGTCGCCTCTTGACTAGGTGTAGAATCTGTCACCTGCCAGCATGGAACAAGATCCCTATGCAGAATGCAACCCCAGCCCTCCGCACAGGGTCCAGAATGGTGCAGAATTCCCAGGATGTCCATTCCCAGTCCCTTAGGGCTATGGGAACAAACAGATAGGGAACCAGGCAGGATAATGATAAGAGAGAATGGGTTGGGCAGGAACAAGGCAGTGACCAGGATTATGACCATGAAGATATAATGAATGGCACTCAGGGGTCCACACCTGGGTCCTGGCCATCTCTAGGGATGCTCAGGTGTGTGAGCGTCTATCAGTCAGGGTTACCAGTGCCTGTGGGACACCTGCCCAGGCTGTCCATGAGGACCCTCTGAGAATAAGCACTGGAGACCAACAGTGGTTTGTGAATTGTATTTTGAGCCAAAAGATGTGGGTTCAAATCCCAGCTCCACTACTAACTAGCCAGACACCGAGGAGAAATCACCTAGCCTTTCTGAGACTCAGTTTTCTCCCTATAAAATGGAGACAACAAAAGCACTCATCTAAATGTTTATCCAGAGGATTATGGGAGATAATGCCTGCAAAGTGCTTCACGTCTGCTACATGGAAACCATACAAATTGGTTATTACTGGGTTTTTGCTAAGATTTTCACTGTAACTCACGAAAGTTTGCAACTGAATGAAAGGTACTCTTGCCTAAAGTGACCCAAGAACTAGAGGCCAACTCACTCAAGGGAAGCACAGTGGTTAGGTACACAAGTTCATAAGCCCAGTCCAACCATCAGCCAATGAGAGAGCCTGGGAAAATCACTAAATCTCCTGTGCTGCAGTTTCCTCATCTGTACAACGGAGACAATAGCAGCACCTAACTAATAAGATAGATATTGAAAGAGATATATTTTTAAGTAATAAATTAAATAATATTTATTTTTTAAAAAGTGCAGGGCCTGACACATTGTAGGTGCTATTAGCACCGTTCAGGCCTCAGCCAGTGGCTGTCAGCTTAGTGGAGGACGCTGGCCCCCAGAACTGAGTTACTCTGGGAGCTCCTGTGCCGGCCACAGGGCCCCTTACAGAAGGTCTCCCACAGCTGCCAGACCTCTGTCATCCATCCCACTGGCCTCACCACTCACTCTACTCAGATTTCCAATTATTTGTCCTGTTTTGAATTCGAGGGGGATATTAGCAGTGAGCCTGTCTCTATTAATGGCGGCATCTTTGGTGTTACCGACTTTCTCACTCACTCCTCGCTCTCTCTCCAAGAAGCTCTGTTTCCTTTAATTAAGCCCCGTGCTAAGTGCTGAGCAGGTGATGCGAGTCTGGAACGGCCTTTGTTCTGGGATTTGGACGCTTTCTCATGCGCTGGGGTTGGGAGAAACAGAGCGCTGCTCCTTTGAAGTCTGACATCCATCCCCACAACCAGGGAAGGGAACGGTGTGGAGAGACGGGCCAGCGACCGCCGCCCAGCTCGGCTCCAGCCGGCCTCCCTACCTGTAACTGGGGGTGAGGAACATGAGAGCATCTCTCCCACCCTACCCTACTCCCAGGGCCAGCAACATGACACTGGGCATCTACTGAGGACTGGATGGTCAGCAGGCAGGAGAATCCATTCTGCAGATACACTGATGGGGTGACAGAAGCCACCAAGACCCCAAAACCATTCAAACATAGAGAAGACAGTGCACTAGTCAACTTGGGTATGATTCCTCACTTTGCCGTGATTGCCTCGGCCATTTATAAGCATATTGAGACTCAACTTCTTCCTCCATAAAATGGGCTGATGGTATCCACCTCCCAGGAGATGATAGAGGGGGGTCATCTGCAATGACAGCCCTGTCATTGTTAGGTTTGTTAGCAATTTGAAGCTTCCTTTTATTCCCCCCCCTCCAATCCCTGCTCGGCCATGAGCACCTCTGAATGCACAGAAAGAACTGATCCTCCGCTTCTGTTCATGCCTTGACTTGGGTGGATATATAAACATCCATGCTATCAAAATGTCAGTGGGTGTCTGTGTTTCCACCGAGGATCTTCTGCTTATTCTGCCTTTGCCAGGTGAGTGGAGAGATGGGTAGGCTCAGTAAATAGTAGGCATTTGGTGATTGACCCAGCTGAGTACAACTCAATAGGTTTTAAAGTATGCCATCACCATGGTTACCACGCAGACTCTCACGGGGAAGACAACCTTGCACTTGGTTCAGGACTTGGTGCCAGCCTGACTGAGCACCATCAGAAGAGCCAGTACCCAGGAGATCATTTACATAGAGATGGGAGAACGTGGAAGGTCGAGTGTAGAGACACCAGCACAGTGTCTGCCACATGGAAATATCCAGAAAATGTCATAAAATTGCTGCCAATGCCACAGTGGTCCTGGATAACCTACACCACGGTGAAAGTGACAGACTCAGGCAGATGCGTATCTACACTGCCAGCCATGGGGCTGGGAAGCCCCATAACCTTCCAGCAGGCTCCAAATGCCCACACCTGCCCTGGTCCATCCCTGCCTGGCACTGGTCCATCTCCTAGCTGTGGGGGGTGCTGTGGAGTGGGGAGAGGGACAGTCACAAGACCTCTTTCAGGGAATAGCAATTTGGTGCCTCCTTCCCAGGGGACTCAGTGTTCCTCCCTGCAACCCTGTACCCTCCCCTTGGGCCTTTCCACCCTCCCCCATGAATGCCTGCCCAACCTTCTAATCTGATGTCCACTCCTCCATCAAGGGCTGTTGTCAAAGCCCTGTGGTCCCAGCCACGCTCCTCGTGCTTGGCACTGCTCCTTCCTCTGGCCCCTGGCTGAAGCTAGCTGTTGTGGCTCTTCTCTCCCTGCCAGACTGAGGGCTGCTCAGGGCTGGGTCTGCCCTGATTCTTGTCTACATCCCCAGCACTTGGTGGAGGAGCCAACCCAGAGCCGTATTTCAGAAGAGTCTGGGAAACTGGCTCCAGTCACAGATCCCCAAATTACATCCAGTTATTATTATTATTAATTATTATTTTTACAGTCTCTAAATGTGGTTGAGTTCTAAAAGTGTCTGCCCCTCACTCCTGGACACCTGTGCCTGACTGTGAGCATCAGAACTACAGGTCCCAATGCAAAACACTAAATCCAGATTCAAACTGGCTGAGACCAACAAATGGGGGAAGGTACTGGATTCAAGTGTGGGCAGATCACCTACGACAGCATTAAGGTGCTTGACCCCAGCCCCAGGACTCCACAGTTCTCAGCTCCAATTCCCAGGTGTCAGTTTTGCTCTTAGGAACTTTCCCCCACCCCCACCACCCTGCCCCACAAGAAGTGACTAAATGGCCACCAAGAGCTCTGGACTTTGATTCTCCCAGTCCAGCGATTCCAGAAGAAAGAACACTCATCTCTACTGCGATGATCCCAAGGATCCTGCCATTGGCCCCAGCATGGGATCTGTGCCCACCTGGCTCAGAAGGCTGGGAGGAGTCTGGTCAATTCTACCAGGACCACATGGACTGAGGCTGGGGCGAGTAATTTCTCAAAGGGACATCAGGGCCTTTCTTCCAGAAGGGAAGTGGACATAGGACAGACAAAAGTCCTCACAGAGCTCCTCCACTACATGAGGCAAGGGAAGTCCCAAGTTTAGCCTGTCCAGGAGCATCCACCAGCCCTCAGGAGACGCACCCCAAAATAACTGTCCCAGGGAGTGAGTGTCTGATGAAGAGCCTGCCCTGTGTCACTGAAACCAAGTGGTGTATTTCAGCAGTTGGGAAGGCTTCCTGGAGGGGAGGTGGGATTTAAGGTCCAGGAAGAAGGGTGGATGGTGTTCCGGACTGCTGGGCGCAGACACGAGGGGGGTGGTGCTGATCTGCGAGCATTGTAATACCAGGCCACAGAGCTGTCACCAGGACCACGCTGGGGACCTGAGAGGAAGAGAGGGAGGGAATGGGGCAGGAGAGCCTCGCCCCTCTTACGGGCGGGGCTCCGCCCACAGGACCCAAGCCAGCAAGATCAAAATCTAATTTACTCATTAGGCATGTTTCTTCTGTGCAAATCAAATCATGAGCTATTTTTCCACATCGTAAATATTGTTTTAAACTCTTGCTCATGGGCAATTAGATTACAAGCATCGCCTGGTGAGCTCTTCGCCAGCACACTTGGCGGGTCTCTGGCTGTTTGTGAGCAGTTTCCTTTTCAAATGTTTCCCAATGATTTTTTAAGGGTCTTTGGAATCCTCTCCCTAGTGATGCTGGAGGGTCCTCTTCTAGAGCTATTAATCTCCTAACAGCCCAGGAGAGTCTCAGCTTCATCTGCTCTTTTCCAACAGCCCAGGCTGAGCTCTCTACCCACCTCATACTTCTCCCTGGTTCCCTGTGGTCTTCTGCCTCTGCCTTTGTGCTAATTAAAGACCCCAGAAAGTATACACCCTGAGTACCCACCGTCAAGGAGACCTGCATTCCAACAAGATCTACATTCAGTTGAGGCAAACTGTTCCATCTGTCTTCCCTGAGTTTGTTTTCTTTCTTTCTTTCTTTCTTAGTACTTCAGATTGAACCCCACAGTGCTCCATCACTAAGCATAGTCCTTTTATTTATTTATTTTTTTTTGTTTCGAGACAGCGTCTCCCTAAATTGCCCTGGCGGGCCTTGAATTTTCAATCCTGCCTCAGCCTTCCAAGTTCCTGGGGGTTACAGGTGTGCAGCGCTTGCACCAAGTTTGGATTTTGACCTGGGTAGAAAAGGGTTTAATCTTGCCTCATGAGAATGGTTCCCTTTCTCCTCTTCTGGCCCATCAGGGTCCTGTGAAATCTTTAACAGCTGCCCAAAAGACTTTTTTTTCTTCTTGCTGTTCTGAAAAAAAATGCTCTTTTCCCTTTTGAATCAACCCTTTTCCCCCTTACCTGCATCTGCTTGTGGAGGAGGTGATCTTAAGAGAAATCACCTTAGAGAGAGGAGAGGTCCCAGGAGATGGGCCTTGTTGGGATCCTGCCTCCTTCCTCTCCAATTAGCACCAGGACAGAGCAGGCTGGAAGGCACTGCTCAGAGAGCATCTCATCCAGCCACAGGGACAAACCAAGGCCCAGAGAAGGAGAGGGATCAGGCTAAGGTCACAGCAACACGGGAACCTCATTGCCTGCTCCATAACTCCAGCCCAAACCTCCCTCCTGGATTTCAGACACCCATGTCCAGTTTCCCACTGGTCGATGAATACGTCAAAGTCAGTACATCCAAAGTGGAAGTACTGATCTTCCCCTGACACTTGTGCCCACCACAGTCTACCCCACTTTTTCTTTCACCCCATGTTTGATCTATCTCAAACCCTATTGTCAAGATTTTTGCCATTGGTCACCCCTATCCCAGGTCCCATCTCCTCACTTTGTATTCTGGTCCCTGGTCTTCTGCTTTTCCTTGGCCTCTAAGTCTATTCTCAACAGGGGACTGTTTAGAAACAAATGGGATCACATCACTCCTCTGTCCACACCCTCCATGGGATTCTGGCTGTGCTCATTGTAAAATTAAAGTCTTCTCTGTGACCCATGGATCCTCCATGAATTCTCCTGTCCCCATCTCTCTTCATCTCAGTGCTATTCCTCTCCCCATCCATTCCTCCAATCCAGATAAACCTGCACTTCTGAATGTCACTTCTCAGGGCCTTAGCACTGGCTGTTCGCCTACAGGGACTCTTCCCCCCCACATCTACACGGCCAGTCTCTGTGCTTGCTCCATGTTACTCAGGAATTACTTTCTCCCCCATATATGTGATCACATGATTTTCTACAAGGATGCCAAGACCATTCGTTAGCGAAAAGTCGGTCTTTTCAACAAATGATGTTGCAAAAGATGAATATCCACATGTGAAAGAATGAAGAGGGAACCTTACCTAATACCATATAGGAAAACAAACTCAAAACTCTGAGTAGAAAACATAGGGAGAAAGCTTCAGGATGTGGCAGTGCTATCTTAGCTGTGCTATCAAAAATCACAGGCAACACAAAGAAAACAGACAAATTTGGTTTCATTGAAATCAAAGACTTTTTTTTCATGAAAGGATACCATCAACAGAATGAAAAGGCAACCTGTGGAATGAGAGAAAATATTAATAAACCATATATCTGCTAAGGGATTAGTATTCAGTATATATAAAGAACTCCTAAAAACAAAAAAAAGCAAACAACACAATTTTCAAGTGGGTGAAGGATGTAAATAGCCATTTTTACAAGAAGATATACAAATGGCATATGCATGTAAGATAAGCATATGAGAAGAATATCATTAATAACTAGGGAAATGCAAATCAAAACAAACATGACACAATTCATACCAATTAGGATATATTTTTTTTAAAGGACAAATGTTGGCAAGATTTTGGAGAAACTGGGAACCATTCTGCATTTCTGGAGGGAATGTAACTGGTACAGCTGCTGTGAACAGTATGGAGGTTCGTCAAATAATTCAACACTGAATTACCATATGATCTACCAATTCTACTTCCAGGCCTCTACAAAAGAATTGAAAGCAGGGACTCCAACAGATATTTATATACCAATTGATGTTCACAGTAGCATTATTCACAGTAGCCAAAAAGGTGGAAACAACCCAAATATCTATTGCCAGATGATGAATAAACTGTGGTTTAATTATACATACAATAGAATATTATTTGGCCTTCAAAAGGAATGAAATTCTGACACATACTAAAACATGGATGAATCTGGAAGACATTAACTGTGTGAAATAAGCCAAACACAAGGACAGATACTTAATGATGCCACTTTTATTTGTCACCTGGAATAGTCTTATATGAAGTATTATGTAGTACCACATTCAAATGAACTATTAAGTAAGCCAATTCATAGAAACAGAAAGTATAGCATTGTTTGCTAAGGGGTAGGGTAAGGGAGATATGGGGAGTTGTTTAATGCATCCAGAATTTCAGTACAGAATGATTTAAACATTCTGAAGCTGGATGGTGGTGATGGACACCTAGCAACGAGAATGTACTGAATGCCATTGAATTATACACTTTAAAATGGTAAAAATGTTAAATTTTGGTGCACATCTGTAATCCCAGTGGCTCAGGAGGCTAAGACAGGAGGATCCCAATTTCAAAGCCAGTCTCAGCAACTTAGCAAGGTGCTCAACAACTCAGTTAGACCCTGTCTCTAAATAAAGTATCAAAAAGTGCTGGGGATGTGGCTCAGTGGTTAAGTACCCTGGGTTCAATCCCTGGTATCAAGGGGAAAAACTTGGTAAATTTTATGTTATGTATATTTTCTATAATGAAAATCAATAAATTTTAAAAGTGACCTTCTCAGTGAGGTCTCCCCTGAACACTCTGAAATTTCAACTCTCCTTCCTCTAGATGATTCACACCCCCTTTCTTTGCCTCATTTTTTCTTGGTGCTTATCACTATCTCTCACATTATATTTTGCTCTGGTTTTATTCATTTCTGCCTCCTCAACATCACCAACAAAAACCCCTAGTATATCAGCTCAAAAAGGCAGAGCATTCTGTCTGTTTTTGCATTGCCAACACTAGACCAGTGTCTGGCACAACAGAAGTATTTGCTGATGGAAATTTGCAAGACACCAAGAGGTGGCTGGGGGCTGAGAAGATGCTTCAGCGTCTCTGCGGAATTCCCAGTTCCCAAGAGGAGCTGTGACGCTGGCAAGGGGCTGGGACCCTGGCTTTCCCACCCCTCAGCCACCCCTGCTGCCTGGGGAGCTGCTCTATTAGATTATGAGTTTGGCCTCCAGAAGGGCAGGGAGTTCATGGGAAAGGAGCTCATCAGAGCCCAAAGGGAAACCAGGAAGTGTCCCCTTTCCTGCTGCAAACACTTCCTGCCTCCTGGGGAAGGTAGCTGATGAGGTCATCCTCGGCAGGGCTGACGGACAGGCCAAGCTCTGGGCAGCAAGCCAGCCAGCTGCGAGTGCTTTACTGGGCACTGCTGTGTACCCAGCTCCTTGCTGTGGTCATGGAGAATTGATCTGCTTCTAGGAGTTGTGCTAGAATGCACACACGTGCGCACACACACACACACACACACACACACACCCCAGCATACAGTGCGAGTGAAAACTGAGTGCTCCATGGGGGAGTGGAGGCCAAGTAGCCACACGGCGTCCTTTCCCTTCCCTTCCCTTGTTAATGGGTTCTTACCCCTTTCCATGCTACAGAACTCAGCTCCTGGCCCTGCCCTAGCTGTCCACACCTGCTCCCAGGAAGTCTACTGTGCTGGTTCTTTAACCTTTGAAGTCAACCTTAACGTCCTCTCTTCAGGGGATTTGACACCTAACATCCATCTCTAACTTTCCAGTGAACCATCTTATGTCTGAGGCTTCAGGTGTGTGTGGGGGAAGGCCTATATGGAGAGCCCCCAGGGGGCATTGAAATGGGACCCTGGGGGGACACATGGCCCCTGGCTCCCCTGCATGCTGATGCCGTCCTGGTGATCCCAGTATGCTGGAGGAGATGCTGCTGCTGAGCAGGGGCTGGAGGGAAAGTCTGATCCCAGAACAAGCTGTTTGAGATTGGGAACTGGGGTTGGGGGGACCATGGGCCCAGATGACTAAACTCAGGGCACAGGAAAGAGGCGCGTCTTCCTTCTAGTGACCCAGGATTCATACCTAATTGACAGACATTTGTGGAGCCTCCCAGGGCCAACCTGAGCCAAAGCATTTGGGATGCTGATGCACCAGATGTTGTCCCCACCCTCACAGAACCCACATGGAGGTGACCACCAAAAGGGTACTGAAGGGGGCTAGGAGGAGGGGATTCTTGCTCAGCCCACCAGGGATCAATTCTAAAGGACAACAGCCTAGCTGGGTCCTGAAGGTGTCAAGACAAGAGTAGGCAGGTGCTGAGGTGAAGGAGGACAATTCCAGCCCTGGGAATGGCATGTCCAGAGGTCCCAGGGCCCCTTCAGGGGCATCAAACACTCAGGAGCTCAAGTTCAGCACACTGGGGTTGGGAGGGCACCGAGACTGAAGAGTTTGGTGAGCTGGATGCTGGGGAGCTTGGGGTCACCTGAGCATCTGGGCTCATCTGGAGTCTAGATGTTAATTGAGGGTGTGATGTGGTCAGATATGAGATTCAGAATATCTTTCTGACTGCTCTGCTACGGAGAACAGATGGAGTGGGATAGGGGAGTGGAGAGAAGTCATGGAACCTGTTGGAAGTCGCCAAATAATCCAGAGGCTGCACCAAGGTGGCTCAGATTCACGTGGCACCAGAACTTGGTCCTTTTCCAAGGAGAACTCAAATGTGGACAAGAGAGGGTGAGATATTGTCAAGAAAGAGCCTGAGTTTCAGAGCGTGGGCTGCTGACCACATGGCAGTCCTGGCCCCTGTGTCCGGGGAGGGGAAGCGATGATGCAAGCTGTGTCAGAAGGGTTGAGAGAGATGTCCGATGAACACCGATGAGCTTCTGGAGCTCGGCGTCAAGGTGTGAGCCAGAAATAAGGGTTTGGAAGCCACTTGCACACAGAGGGTGTCTGACTAGGCATGATGTCTCCCACAAAAGGCGTAGTGATGAGAAGAGGGGTTGGGGCGTCCCAGGGAATCCCAGCATGCAAGGGTGGGCAAAGAACAAAGAGACCTCAAAGGCGATAAAGACAGAGCAGCCAGAAAGGCCAGCCTCGGGAGTGCAGAGGCTCGATGGTCATTATCGAGAGTGGTCATTCAGTCCTTCAACAAACAACATGTTTGTGATCTTGTGAGTACAGATAGGGGCTAGAATTCTTCCCCTGCTTAGGGAGTTCAGGTCACCTCTGCAACCTCCCTTTGGTTTTAGATCGCTGCAAAGACAGGAAGAATGGGAGCCCTGTAGTCCTTCCCAATGTCCTCCCTTTTCAGACCTTTTATATCCCATTGGTGCTGGGAGCCAACGAGGGTCCCGGAGTCATGGAGGACCCATGGTTCTGAATCTCACCTCAAACTCTTACAAGTTCTGTGACCTCTGACAATTACCTAACTTCTCTGAGCTCTAGAGGTCTCATCTATAAAATGGGGATAACAGCTCCCTCTCAAGGTTGTTGGGAAGATCAAGGATTATGTGGTGCTTTCAGAAGCACCCACTAGAGCCCTTGGCACATAGTAGGGGCTTCATTATTCTTCTAACAAATACCTACTGTCCTCCAGTTTCTGGACACTGGGAATTCAAATATTCAAAGATGAATATTTCAGGATTCCCTCTCTTGAGGAGCTCCCAGCTTAGTGGAGAAGGCAAGTAACAGAGAGCCCCAGTGTAATCAGCACCTTGGGGCTAAGCCTGGAGGACTAGGGGAGGGCCCTGGGCTCTGCTGACTCTGCTGTGTGGCCATGAATGGCAACATAGCCTCTCTGAGCTCCAGGTACATCTGTTAAATGGAGATAGTCACACCTGCCCAGATGCTCCCTACCAGGAGGAGATTCACAGAAAAATAGTAGATGAAACATCCAAATTTCCATGTTTGCTGAGAACTCCAAAGAGAAGCTGAAATGGAGGCCAGAGGTAACCGAAACAGTTGGAGAGAAAGAAAGCAAGCCAGCCAGCAGTGAACAGGCCGGGTCGCTGCCCTCTGGCTCCCACGGCCTCTGCCGGGCCCTATCACCATGAAGGGGAGCTGCCGAAGACTCCCCAAGCCAAAAGGGAAAACAAATGCATTCTTGAGATTAGTGGAGGCAAACACGAGCCCTGGAGCCTCAAGTTCCCAGGGACCTGGCCTGGGCTGTCCCCAGGAGAGGCCGCTGTGGGTATAGGTGGCCTTCTGAAGAGGCCACACCTGTGAAAGGGCATCGGCTTTGGGCCTTAATCCTGTAGTTCCCACGGCCCAGGGCCCAGCGCACAGCTGGGCTCAGCAAACTGAGTGCCCACACTCCCTCAGCCACCAGCACCTGCGGAGGTCGACTGAGAGCCAGTGCCTGCATGGAGCCTGGGGACACAGCACTTGGGAACAGAAGCCACAGCACTGAGTCCTCTGAGGAGTGGCCTGAAAAGACCAAGAGCAGAACCCAAGCTCAGATGAGTTCAAGAACCCAAAGGAGCCCTGAGGCATGCATCCCAGCAGGTGTGACCACTGAGTGTATCTGAGGACCCCATATCCACAGATTATTCATGGAGAGCGGTGGTCAGGGGTCCACTCCTGACCCAGAGGTCCAGCACCTGGAGTCTCCAAAGATTCAGACTGAAGTGTAGAGTCTTTCCCCTGGCCCCTGTCATGTCTGCAAGTGACAGCAGTCCTCTGGTTCACTGAAAACCTCCTTCCCCACCCCCACAAGAGGGCTGAAGGCGTCCTCAGCCACCCTCTCAGGATAGTTATGTCTGAGAAGAGGGCAGGGCCTGCTCCAGAGGACAGAGTTCCTCATGTTAGATTTTCAGGCATCAGGAGATAGATAGCTGCAGTCCCTGAACTTGGGCAATAAGAGTGTGCCCCACTGCCCATGTGATAGTTCTTCCTCATCGGGAGTGCCAGCAGGGCTGCCCCTCCCAGGCAGAGAGACCAGAAGCAGCTCCCAATTTCCAGGTGGATCCCCACATTGGTCCCTCTCTCAGTCTGGTCCCTTGTTTCACTTCTCCTCTTCCCTCCCCCCCATCAGCACTCTGCTCCTTCCCTAGAGCCAGGATGGATCCCTGAGAATCCAGAGAAAGATGAAGGGCCCAACCTTGTCCTTGTTAGAAGGGGTCATTATCTTGAGTGGTTGGACCAGGGGACAGACCACAAGAGACCAAGGGGCAGGCCTGGCCTCCTCTGGGAACTGCAGTGTGCCCATGGGGAAGGGTGGCCAAGGCACACACTTGAGGCAACAGTGTCTACATCAACACCTGGCCGGGAGCCATGGACAGGCTGGGCACACACCCCACTGTGGCTGCAGCGGAGCACCCCCAAAGGAGTGAGGGGATTCCTCTCCCTTTGCCTTTCATGGCGAGGTAGCAGGCCTCAGGTTTTTGAGTTCTGGACTTCCTCATCCCCAGGGACTTTCAAATCAAAGAACAAAGAAAGAGAAGTTGTCTGAAATCAACTGTAAATATGGCTCACCTTTAAAGATCCATATCCACGGAGTCAGTCAAGGAATAAAGAGGAAGAGGAGGGAGAGAAGAAGGAGCAGGAAGGAGAAAAGTGGAAAAAAATGGATGAGGAGGAGGAGGAGAAGGGGAAGGAGGAGGAGGAGAATGGAAGGAGGAGGAAAAGAGAAGAGGGAAGAGGAGGTGGAAACCTGGGACAGGAGACCAGAAATCTAGGGTGCAGGATCCATGCCTGCAAGCACACAAGGGTCTAACGGTGCCAGAACTGACTGGGGTGGCCACAGGGCTGTCCAGACTTTGAGCACTAAGTCCTGTGTCATAAAAAAGGTTCTGTGGCCAAGCCATGGAGGGATAGGACGGAGTTGGTAGGGTTGCCAGAGTATCTGCCCAGTCACAGGCCCTGCCTCCACAGCTTCCAGGCTGCCAGAGCTCCAGGGCCCTGCTCCTCTCTGGGGAGGTACAAAGAACCTCAACTCACAGACAGCAACCTCTCACGGTGCTCGAGGCTCACTGATCCATTCATTGTTGGTCAAAACCTACCAGTTACTACATTGTGCAACTTTCCTCTGCTTGATATTTAGTAAAAGTAATTTTAAACAATATATTTGTTTTAAAAATAATAAATTAAATTTGTCCACGGAGATTGTATCAACATGGCACACTGAAAACATATCTGTCTGTCTCTCCACAAATAACCAAGTCAAAAAGCAAATTTTAAAAAGGAAGGGAAGGAAAGAAATATAAAAGCAGTGGAAAACATGAAGCTTTCCTAGTGTAATCAACACTTAAGCAGAATCCTTGAAAGGCAACATACAGCTGGCACTGGGCTGATGGAAACACATCAGATTGATGAATTCCAATAACACGCAGTAAAACAAGTGAATGAATTAAAGAAGTCAGTACAGAATGAGAATGAGAAATTCAATAATAAGGAGACAGAGATACTGAAAAGAACCAAACAAAATTCTTGAAAATTAAAGACAATAAATCAAATAAATGTTCAGTTGGAGAAATCTCTCTAATAGAACATGCTGAAGACAGAATCTCAGAACTAGAAGACAAATTGCCAGCCCTGAACAATTAGGATGTATTAAAGAAAAGAAAATAAGTAATCATGATCAGAATAGACAAGAACTCTGGGACAACATTTATACAGGCCAAATTTAAGAATCACTGTATCTGAGGAAGGTTGTAAGATGCTCGCTAATGGAATGAATAACTCCTTCAGGGAAATAATAGAAAATGGTTCAAACCTTGAGAATAAGATGGACATCCAGATACAGGAGACAGACCCCAAAATAGACAAAAATCAAAAAAAATAACCTTTACACAACACATTATAATTAAAATATCTAACATAAAGTTTGAGGATAGAATTTTAAAAGCCTCACAATGAAAATATCAGGTCACATATAGAGACAAGACAATCAAACTCTGATTTCTCAATACAAACTCTCAAAGCCAGGAAGGCTGGGAATGATGGGTTCCAAGTTCTAAAAGAAAATAACTGTCAACCAAGATTGCTTTATCCAGCAAAGCTTTCCTCCAAAATTGAACAAATAAAAACCTTCCAAGATGAGCAGAAACTAAAAGAATTCCTCACTACCAAGCTGGCACTTCAAACCCCAGAGCTCACAAATGAACAAATCCCATTTGAAGAGTAGTTAAGCAAATGAAAAACAGGACCAAATTACACATTAGAAATAAATCAAAATGGCGGAAACTCATAAACATCTCTCTATAACAACAATGAATATAAATGGTCTCCACTCTCCAATCAAAAGACACAGGCTGGCAGAGCAGATTAAAAAACAAGACCCAACTATTTGTTGTTTGCAAGAGACCTACCTTACAGGTAAAAATAGTCACAGGCTGACAGTGAAAGGATGGAAATTGACATACCATGCAAATGGAGCCTCAAAACAAGCAGGAGTTACTAGAGTATATCTAACAACGCAGATGTCAAACCAAAATTAATCAGAAGAGACATAGTCACTTCATACTGGTAAAGGGAACAATCCAACAAGAAGATATACCAGTAATAAATATTTTATGCCCCAGACATGATGCAACTAATTACATAAACAAGCACTACTCAAATTAAAGCCTCAGATAGACCCCAGTACAATGATACTGGTTGATTTCAGCACACTTCTCTCACCATTAGATAGATAGTTCTGACATAAACTCAGTAAAGGCTCTTTTTTTAATTTATTTTTTTAGTTGTAGTTGGACACAATATTTTTATTTTATTTATTTATTTTTATGTGATGCTGAGGATAGAACCTAGGGCCTCGCACGTGCTAGGCAAGCACTCTACTGCTGAGCCACAACCCCAGCCCAGTAAAGGCTCTTTGAACCTGAAAAATATTATAAACCAAATGGACTTAACAGATATCTATGGAATATTTCATCCAAGAACAGCTAAATACACTTTCTTAGCAGCTTCTTCAAAATCCTTATTCAAAATAGACCACATTTTAGGACACAAAATAACTCAAAGCAAATAAAAAAATGATGCATTATGATCTGATAAGATGCAAGGAATTCTACCAGATGTTTAAAAATGAACTAATGCCAATGCTTCTCAAATTATTCCATGAAATACAAAATGATGGAACACTTCTAAATTCATTCTAGGAAACCAGTATCATACTTATATCAAAACCAGATAAGGACACATAAAGGAAAGAAAACTACAGATTAATATCTATGCTCTGTCACTGAGCACATAGATGATGTAAAAATCCTTAATAAAATATTAGCAAATCATATTAAACCACATAGTGCAAAAGATTGTACATCATGACTGAGTTGATTTTACCATAGAGATGCAAGGATGGTTTAATGTAGCAAATCAATAAATGTCATTCACCACATACACAGAATTAAGGATAAAAATTATGTAGTCATCTCAATAGATAAAAAGAAAGCCTTTGAAAAAATTCAGCAATCACTCATGATTAAAAACACTGAAGACATTAGGGATAGAAGAAACCTACCTCAATAAAGTCTATCTATGAAAAACCCAAAGCCAACAACATAGTAAGTGGGGAAAAAAATTGAACTCATTTTCTTCAAAATCTAGAACAAGACAAGGATGTCCACTCTTACTACTCCTATTTAATATAGTCTAGAAATTCTAGCCAGGGAAATTAGGCAAGAGAAGGAAATAAAATAGATAAAAACAGGAAAAGAAGAAGTCAAATTATCACTGTTTACAAATGATATGATCCCATACAGAGAATGTTAAAAAAAAAAAAAAAAGAAAAGAAAAAACTCCAAAAGACTGCTAGAGCTAATTTTAAAACTTCAGCAAAGTAGCAGGTTACAAAATCAACACACGAAAATCAACAGCTTTCCCATACATCAATAATGAACATACTGAGAAATAAAATCAGGAAAGCAATCCCATTCACAATAGCTTGAAAAAAAATCCCTATGAATAAACACCATCCATCATAATAGCAGTCATCAAGAATACAAACAATAATAAATGTGGAAGAAGATGTACAGAAAGATAAACACTTTTACACTGTGGTGGAATTATAAATTGGTGCAACTATTATGGAAATCAGAATGGAGGTTCCTCAAAATACTAGGCATGGAGCCACCATATGACCCAGCTATACCACTCCTTGGTATTTATCCTAAAGAAGTCAAGTCACAGTACTATAGTGATACATGCATACCCATGTTTATAGCAGCACAATTCACAATAGCCAAACTATAGAACCAGCCTAGGTGTCCATCAATGGATTACGATAATGTGGTAAATAGACACAATGGAGTTTTACTCAGTCATAAAGAAAAATGAAAGTGTGTTATTTGCAGGAAAATAAATGAAACTGGAGAACATTATATTAAGTGAAATAAACCAAACTCAGAAGGTCAAGGGTCATATGTTTTCTTTCATACGTGGAAGCCAGAGAGGAAAAAGAAAAAGAAATGTGGCGGGAGGGCAGGGGGATCTCATGAAAATCAAAGGAAGACCAGGATACTGGAGGAAGGAACCTGTGGATGGATGGAGGAGAAAGAGGGGGTAAGTGCTAGGGAGTGACATTGATCAAATTATATTGTTATGTTGTGTGCACGTACAAATATTTAACAACAAATCCCACCATTATGTATGACTCTAATGCACCAACAAAACTCTGGAAAAATATAAAAATAAAAATGAAATAAAAGGACAAGAGATGTCATTCAGTAGTAGAGCATTCCTGGGTTCATTTCCCAGTATCTAAATAAATAATAACATTTTTTAGAAAAGAAATTCTAGAATCAGGCTGATATACATATGATAAACAGACTGTATTTTCCAGAACATTACACAGGGAATCTGAAAAACAAAGAAAAGTGTACACCAAAAAAATCACCTATAACAACAACAACAAAAAGACACCAAACTGAACAAATTGCAACAACATGTAAGGAAAGACAACTGGGAGATAAACTGAAAGCAACTTTAAAAGTATATTAATGTCTTCAGAGGGATAATAGAGTATGTCACATCCACAAAACAAGAAAAGAGGATAAAGCTCTTATAAATGAAAACTATGATTGTCAGAATGTAAAACCTCAATTAATGTACTGAATTCAAGAAAGGGAAAAGATGAGAAGTCATTAAGAGGCTAAAAGACGGTACTGATTTCAGGCTGGGGTTGTGGCTCAGTGACAGAGCACTTGCCTCGCATACGTGAGGCACTGGGTTTAATCCTTAGCATCGCATAAAAATAAATAAACAAAATAAAGATACTGTGCCCATGTACAATTAAAGAGAATTCAAAAAAAATTCTTTTAAAAAGATGGTATTGATTTCTTCAAGATTTGGGGCAAAAGAATAAATAAGCATAAAGAACAAAAGCTTAATTAAGAGGGATGCAGACTTAGAAGCCACAGTTTCCATCTAAGAGGAGTTTCAGGAGAAGTGAACAAGAAAGATGAAGGGAGGGGTGAGAGTACTGGGGAAGTAGAACACACCACACCCTTCTCAGAAGGCAAGCCAACACAGGGACTTGTGACTCCTCCATCCTCAGGCAATGAAGGGGGGGGCCCACGAGCTGTGTGTGCTGGGAGGATAAGGAGGGGGAGGGCAGGTGGGAGCATATGAGGACCAGCACCGTGGATGGGAGACTGGAAGAGGAGAGGTTTGGGACCTCCCTATTGTCTCTCCCACATTGCTCTGGGAATAAAATGGCTTCTCTTGATGTGTGAGAAGGAAAGAGGGCAGTCAGATAATATCAAGAAAGCTCTCAAGTCCCACTTGGCCATGGAATAGTAGTCAATAACTGATTATATATAGAGAGAATCCAGCATTCTTTCCTCCCCAGGATACCCTCTGATTAGCTGGCTGTGGTCAAGGTCTTTAAAGATCTGCAGTGTCAGGGTAGAGGTGAAGTTCATAACTCCAGAGCTCCCTCCCCTTGCAGCACACCCACCTGACCTCCCCTCCACCTAACTCTTCTTCAATGTAGGTAGCTAACAGCCCCAGCCTGTATCAGTCCAAGAACAAATATTGAGGTTTCTTAGGAATGAAGTGAGTGCCATAATGAAAAGACAGATAAGAATATCCACCAGGGAAACAGAATGAATGGGAACCAAAACAAACTTAAAATAGGCATATTAAATTCCCCCAAAGATATATTGAGGGTATCAGAAACAAACAAAAAAAAAAATCAGGAATCAGAAGTCACAAAAAGAACCAACTGAAAATCCTGGGTATGAAACACACACTAATTGGAACAAGGAACTCACAGGCAGGTAGAGCAGCAGGACAGACAGCTGAAGAAAGACTCTGTACACCCCACCATCAGGTCCAGGAGTGATGGACCTGATGAATGGATGGACAGACAGGAAAGAAAAGTTTAGAAATACAGAACAAATGTCAACTCACAGAACAAGTGAACTCCAGGAAATAAGACACACAAATAAACAGAGGAAGAAATACCTGGAAAAAATAATGGTTAAGAATTTCACAGAATTAGAGATAACACCTCAGATGGAACAACCTGAAAAGTAAAGTGATGTAAACAGCAAAAAAAAAAAGATCTCTTCACATTATAAAGAACATCAAAGACAGGAAGAAAATTTTAAGGAAGCCAGACAGGAAAGGCAGACCATTTACAAAGAATTTGTTGGCATTGGTTTTTTCAACAGCAATACTTGGTGCAGGAAAATTTAAAAAAAAAAAATTAAAAGGTTATTTTCAAAAAGTTGAAGTAAACTTGATTCCAGAAGAGTATACCCAGCGTAGCTATCATGTAAATACAAGGGTAAAATAAAGACACTCTCAGCAATACAAGATCTTATGTGCTTTACCACACATACACACCCATTATAAATACTCTAGGAGGACATACTCAGAAACAGAGAGAGATCAACCCATTCTATGGAATATGGTAGATTTTGTCAAATATGGATGAGGGTTGCCAGATTTAAGAGCAACAACAGCAGGATACCTGCTCACACCTGCTCACCTAAAATGTGAATTTCAGAAAACAATAGTTTTTTAGAATAAATATGTCCCATATAATATTCAAATTTATCTAGTCATGCTATATTTTACTTGGTAACCCTAGATATGGGGCATAAGTATGGATAAATAATAAAATTAATTATAGCCAAAACAGGTAAAATCTTAATTTAAAAAAGAAAGAAAGAAAGAAAGAAAAAGAAACTCAGACCTAAAATATGTGGTAAGGGGTAGAGGAAGGAAGGAAGAGAAGAAGGGAGGGGAGGAGGGAGGGAGGAAGAAAGGGGAAGGGAAGGGACGGAGGGAGGAAGGGAGGAAGGGAGGGGGTGGCTAAGGACTAGTGCCCAGGAGGGCACTAGTGGTAACAGCCACAAGGTGATAAGGTAGAGGCAACCAGAAGAACAAACAGGATGAACAAACAGCTTTCGGGGCAACAGAAAAAGAAAAAAAACCAAACATATCCTGTCCAGTGGAAGTTAGAAGAAAACAGAAATAATACAAAAGGAGAACAAAATAGAAAACAGGAATTAAAATAGCTGAAACAAGTTCTAGCACAGTAGTAATTACAGTACGCTTCATACCCAAACTAAATCCACCAATCAAAAGAGAGTCAGAACTGATTTAAAAGTCGAATGATATATACTGCCCAGAAGAAAACATCGCAGACAGAAGGATATAGAATGTTGGAAAATAAAGGGACTGAAAGCCAGGTATGGTGGCACACACCTGTAATCCCAGCAGCTTGGGACAGTGAGGCAGAAGGATGGCGAGTTCAAAGCCAGCCTTAGCAACTTAGCAAGGCCCTAAGCAACTCAGTGAGACCCTGTCTCTAAATAAAATATTTTAAAAGGATTGGGAATGTGGCTCAGTGGCTAAGAACCCTTGGGTTCAATCCTGATACAAAAAAAAAAAAAATCTAGTAAAGAGGAAAAAAATCTTATGTCCTAGTAAAATCAATGATATATTATAGCTTCAAAATATATAAACTAGCAATCAGTACACTACAGGAAAAAATAGTAAATTAATAATGTTGGAGATTTTTGACACACGCTTCTCAGAAATTGATGTAGCAAGCAGGAGAAAAAATAGTAGCACAACTAAAGGTAAAACTTATATGTGAAATGTATGAGATATTTATATCTAAAGCGTACTACATGTCAGAACCCCTAGGGCACAGCTAAGCAGTGCTCAGGGAACATTGAGGCCTTTAAGTACATTGATCAGATATGGAGAATAGAAAAACAAGTCTTCAAAAGAAAAATAAGAAAACAATGCGAAAAAATTACAGAAATAAATAGAAAACACACCAATAAAACAGTAGAAAATATTAAATTGGTTCTTCAAAAACTTTTATAAAGTTGACAAATCCATCAAGATTAATGAAAGAAAAGATAAAAAATTGCAAGCAAAATGAAGAATGAAAAAGAAAATAAAGATACAATCAATGGTTGGGACTATAGCTCAATTGATAGAGTGCTTGCCTTGCATGCACAAGGCCCTGGGTTCAATCCCCAGCACCACAAAAAAAAGAGAAAAGATACAATTGAGATTGAGTTATTTCTTAATGACTATTTCTAAACAATACATAGTAGCAAATATAGTAGAAGCCAAGCTAGAACTAAAATAACCATTAAGGAAATATAAATTACATAATTAAAGACTGCCCTTGTTCCTACTGCTCATTTCAACCATCAAGAAAATTTTCAGGCTCAGAGGGCCTTAAGGAGAGGCCAACACAATATTAAACTGTCAATTCTATATTATATAAGATGCTCTACAAAACAGAAAAAGTGAAGTCTGTCCAAGTCATTTTAATGAGGTTTCTGTATCCATGATTCCAAAGCCAGATAAGGATCTTATTAAGGAAAGACTCTTTAAAATCATTTTACGAATCCAAATAGTACTTCCATCCAGACCTAAAGAAGAGAACAAGAAAGAAGTTGAAGGCAAAAGATAGGAATGGAAAATGAAAACTCTCAATATTTGTAGATTAATTTATTATCTACATAGAAAAAGCAACAAAATCAGATAATCAATATGAATAATAGGAGGGTTTATAGCAAGGTTACCAGAAAGATCAATTTCCAAACATCAATACTATTCTGTAGAGCAACAACCACCACCTATAATGTGATAGAAAACGAAATGCCGTTCATGAGCAGCAGAAAAAAATTACCTAGGAATTATCCAAATAATGCACCCACAAGGAATACATGGGACAAAGAGGATGAGCCAGTGGTAGACTGGAAGAAGATATTTGCAACAATTAATATCAGAATTTTAAAGGAATTCTTGCAAACTAAGGAGGGTGTTTCAGATAGGGGAAGCCTGAACAACTAGCGATTTTATGACCTCATTAGTAATTTTTAAAAAATCAATCTAACAAGATAAAACTTTGCAGCCATCGGAGTAGTAAAAACTACAAAATTGAATATCAAATGATAGTGATGGTACACATAGGAGAAGAAACCCTGTTCCAGCATCAGTGAGCATGTGGACTGGACAGTAATTCTGGAGAACAACTGGAAACAATTAGTGAAATGCAGGATGCATATATCCCATGACCCATCAACTCCACTCCTAATGCTGCTCTGGTGAAATTGGCACATAGCTTCCTAAAGGAACATACACAGGATAGCTTATCACAGCATTGTTTCTCGTAGCTGAGAGACAGGGGAGCTGGGTGGCCTAGGAGTCAATCACTAAGAAAATGGGTAAACAAAACATGGTGGTATACTTTGCAAATAACAAAAAAAAAAAAAAAATCATACATCCAGATACATATAAAACATGGACATTGTTTAGAAACAGTGGGTTGAGGGAGAAAAAAAATCAGAAACAGAATGAAGTCTGCGCATACCACTTATGTAAATCTAATACCCCACACAAACACACAATAGCTAAATATTTCAAAGACCTAGGCTTCCAAAAACCCCAGGCAAAAGAAAAAAAAAAAAACAATAGAATCAATAAACAAATACTAAAGCTAAAAGAGAGTTTAGCAAGTTGTCAGATATAAGCTGGGATGTGAATCCTTCCACCCCCAACCGAATTCACAGGTTGAGATCTTAATTCCTAAGGTGATATAGCTCTGGGAGGTGGAGTTTGGGAGAGGGGGGATTAGGGCTTAGAAGTGGAGCCCTGTGAATGGGATTAGGACCTGTTTTAGTAAGCTTTTTTATTACTATGACCAAAAGATCTGACAAGAACAATTTTAGAGGAAGAAAAGTTTACTTGGCGCTCACGGTTTCAGAGGTCTCAGTCCACAGATGGCTGACTCCATTACTCTGGGCCTGAAGTGAGGCAGAGCATCCCAGTGGAAGGAAAGCACCTCAGGGCATGGCAGTTAGGAAGCAGGGAGAGCACTCCACTCACCAGGGACAAAATATAAACCCCAAGGGCACATCCCCAGTGACCTGTGTTCTCCAGCCATACCCTACCTGCCTATTGACACCACCTACTTAATCCACATCAGAGGATTAGCTACTGATTAGGTTAAGACTCTCATAACCCCATCATCTCACCTCTGAATGTTCTTGCATTATCTCACATGAGTTTTGGGGGACACTTCCTCTCTAAACCATAATAGTCCCCTTCTAAAAGAAGTATGAGACATACCATCTACTGTATGAGGACACTGACAGGAAGTGCCATCCACGAACCAGGAAAGAATGTCCCTCAACAGACACCAAGACTGCCAACCCCTTGAACTTAGACTTCCCAGCCTCCAAAACTGTGAGAAATAAATGTTGCTGATGAGTCCATGATATTTTGTAACAGCAGCTTGAATGGGCCAACACATATAATAACAAATTATGTAACTCAATAGCATTCTCTAAACCATTAATAACTAAAAAAAAAAAAAAAAAACTTAACAAAAGGCAAGACGCCAGTCAGGATTTTAACCAAGCTATCATCTAAGAGTTATCTCAACAAGGAATATTTAATACCTCTACAGAAGGGCACAAAAAGAAATCCCACACTCTTAGATAGGAAAATCTTGATGCTTACCCCCAAGTAATCCATGCTCTGTAATCACAATGAAATATCTAAGAGCAGTTTTTGAAGAAGTTAATAAATTTAGATGGAAATGTATAGGGGAAAATAAAGAACCATAAATGAACTATTTTGCCTGACTGTTAAGATGTATTACAAAAGTGTAACAATAAAAACAATCTATTGCTGGTATAAGGGCAGACAAATGGATGTTAGTCCTGAAGACAGAGCTCAGAGATCTGGCCTATGCATAAAAGAATTTGATACAGATAAAAATGGCATCACAGATGAATGAGGAAAAGATGGCCTCTTTAGAAAGTTTGTCTTGGGAACTGGCTACGACAGAGAAAAATTCAAACAAGATCCTTATCTAATATAGTACACAGAAGTGGAATTCAGATGGATTAAAGCCTTAAGAGTAAAACCTAAAACTATAACATTCATAATAGATGATAAATCTCTGTATTCTATAGATGGAAAAGACTTCTTAAAGAAAAACCCCAAAATTATACATCATAAGTGAGAAATTAACAAGTAAATAAAAGATGGATTTGATTAAATAGAATTTGAGGAATTTTCTTCTCTGACAAACATCATAGGCAAATTAAAACAGAAGATTGGAAGAAAATATTCATAATGTATTAAAGTGATAAGGGTCTAATTTCTATAAGGAACCTATAAAAAATCAACACTAACCACAAAATACACCAAGAAGCCCAATAGAAAAAAGGCCTGGGGAAGTGATATGAACAGGCAATCACAAGGCAAAAACTGATACAGCTAAATGCTTAGTGATTGCAGAAATGCAAATTAAAACAACAAGAGGGCCAGGGGGGTAGCTCAGTGGCAGAGTGTTTGCCTAGCCTGTGAGAGGCTCTGGGTTCAATCCCCAGCACTAGAAAACAAAAAAACAAAACAGGAGAGATTCCCACATTCTTACTAGATTAGAAAAATAATTAAAAACTGGATGATGGCAATGTTGACAGAAAGGTAGAATATAGAGGCCTCCATTCATTGGTGATAAAAGTGTGCCGTGATACACACTTTGGGGGGATAAGTCCAGCAGTAATTAATTACACTGAGAAAATCGAGACCCATTGATTCAGAAGTAGCACTTCTGTGTATATACTTCAGGAAAATCCCACATAGGTCCACAAGGGGACATGTGAGAGGATGTTCATCATCATGCTGTTTGAAGTGGCAAGGGATAGAGGCGATCTTGGTGACCTCGGCTGGGGGCAGAGTACTGTGGTTCTGTGTCTAAGGACTGCTGGTTCCTGCCCCATTATGGCTAGGTCCCTAACAACCAATGCTCTGTGAAAAGCAGGAGAAACAAGCTCTGTAGCATATATATATATATACACACACACAGCTATGTGTGTGTGTGTGTGTGTGTGCGCGCGCGTGCACAAAAACAAAACACTATTACATAGGGCAAGAATTGCAGAGAAGAGGAATAGAAAAGCAGATTAGTGATTTGAAAGAAAAGATGGTAAAAATCAAACGAGAGAAGTTATACACAGAGCCATGGTGAGAGGGCTGTGAACTGAGGACAATAACAAACTCAACTCTGCACCCAAAATTCAAGGAAAGCTAAAAGATAAAGGAACAGTAGAAGACAATTCCCCAAAGTGGAAGATCCTCAAGTTTCCCAAACCAAGTGCTTCGTTGATCAAATATGAACATCAGTGAACACAATAATAATCAATCAATAAACTAAATGATTTATAGTTCATTGTCCTAAAAATTCTTTCTAGTCCTGGATGCTCTCAGAAAGGAAAAAATAGGTCATAGAGAGAGGGAGGAATAAAAATTATATTAACAGGAGACTTTTTATGAGCACCATTAAATGCAAGGAAAGAATGGAGAAAAACTCCAGTGTTATAATGGTTATTTATTAAGATTAATCTTATTTATTAAGGTTAATGTTATTTATTAAGGCTTCAAAACAAATCAGCACTAGAGATATAGCCCAGGATAGAATGTGTGCCTAACATGCATGCGACCCTGGATTCAATCCCCAGCACCATAAATAGTATTAATAATAACAATAACAACAAAATAATAATATATCAAATAAAATATTTAAGCCTAAAGTTCCATATGTAGCCCAAAACAATCATTCAGATGCTAAAGCAGACTATAAACATTGAAGAATCAGAAAGCTTTCCCCCATAAACCTCTAAATTTTGACCTGAGGATGGCCTCCAGAACAAAGGAAAAATTAATCCAGAAAGATGTAGTTAATTCTCAATATGAATAGAATAAAAATCTTTAAATACTGTCAATAAAAAATTATAGGCTTCAAAAGAATAAAACTGGAACTAAGTAAACATTCAGTACAACAAAGATCAGGAGAGAAAAACATCAGAAAGACAATAAGAAAATACCGTGAATGAAAATTTAAGGTGGCAGGAAAGAATTTAAATATTTCAGAAATTAAAATAATTTAATAAACTGAAGTGTCCTTTAAAAAGTTATGGAGTCTCAAATTGTGTTAAATAAATAAATAATATAAAGATATCTAAGGAACGGAAAAAGTAAGTGCTCTGTGACGCCCCTCCCCGAAACATATCCTGTCCCATAGAAGGAAAGTTTCAAGGACAACAACCCTCATCAGCTCCAATGAACAATGTTTCGTTTTTTCACCTATCAGATGAGCAAATATTTAGTATTGACATCAATTACTGGTAGGGAAGAAAAGAAAGGGTCATCTCATATGCTGCTAAGGGTGGTGCATAAATGGTACAGCACACTAGGTGGCCATTGGCAGAATCCAGTAAAATTGCAAATATCCATATTTGACAATTCAGAGGTTGGTTTCAGTTATACCTCAAAACTCTCCTGGATGTTATCAGGGATGTGGAATGGTACAGCCAGTCTGGAGAAACATCTAGTAAGACCTGTACAAGGATGTGCTTTTCCATAGTGTTTGTAATAGTGGAAAATGGAAAACTAGATAAATGTCCATTAATAAATAATTACATTTGAAGGTTCTGCATCTGTGAATTCAAACAACCACAGGTCAAAAATATTCAGGGGGGAAAAATGCATCTGTACTGAGAATGTGCAGACTTTTTTTCTTGTCATTATTCCCTAAACAATGCAGTACAACAACTACCAGCATAGCATTTACATTGTATTAGATATTCTAAGTATTTTAGAGATGATTTTAAGCACACAGGAGGATTGCATATGTTATATGTAAATACTACACCATTTCACATAGGGGACTTGAGCATCCTTGGATTTGGGTATCTTGGAGGTCATGGAACCAACCCCCATGAATACAGAAGGATGACTGTATACCTAAGATGGAGTATGCAATTATATGAAAGAATTCTCTGCAGCAGTTAAAAGGTCTGCATATACAAACAAGGTTGAATTTTTTAAAAAACAGCATGATTTTAAAATAATGTACAGAATGCTACATAGATTATCATATGTAAATTTAAAACCACAAAAATCCTAATTTATATTATTTTAGAACAATATGCATGCATGTCAAAGCATAAGTAATGGAGGAGAAAAACACCCACCACTCATAATAGAGGATGCTTCCAGAATGTCTGCGGGAGACAGGGGTATTGGTTAAGAGGCCGTAAGCACTGTCTGTGATATTTTATTTTTAAAAGAAAAGAGAAGAGTATGTCAAGTTATTAGTTGTATAAATATATGTGCTCATTATAACTCTTCTATTTGTTTTGTTAAAAAAACTCAAATATATATATATATATATATATATATATATATATACACATATATATATACATATATATAATATATATGTATATATATATGTATATATATATAGCAAATGACAAAGGAAATGGGTATAAAATATTCATATCAGGAAACACAGAAGGTTTGGCTAGAAAAAAAAAAAGCGCACATTAAAAGGGGCCAAAATGGATTTTTTTTGTATTGATAACTAGACACCTGGAAGATATAAAATTGTTAATATCCCTACACAAAACTTAAAAATACAAAGGACAAAAATACAAACCATGCCAGGTGTGGTGGAGCACGCCTGTAATCCCAGTGGCTCAGGAGGCTGAAGCAGGAGCATGTGGAGTTCAAAGCCAGCCTCAGCAAAAGAGAGGCGCTAAGCAACTCAGTGAGACCCTGTCTAAATCAAATACGAAACAGGACTGGGGATTTGGCTCAGTGGGCAAGTGTCCCTGAGTTCAATTCCTGGTACCCCCCCCGCCCCCCAAAAAAATACAGGCCAAAAAGATAAATAGATAAATCTATGATCAAAATGGGAGGCAGAAATAATAAATCAATCAGAAAGAAATATGTGGGCATATAAGTGATTAACAATCATGCTCCAATAGCTATAAAAAAACCTTGATAATCAACAAACACACATTTTCTCCAAACATACATGAACCATTTGGAAAAATTAATCATGCTAAAATTTTTTTTTTCCAAAATCCCCCAAATTAAAAATCCCATAGATCCCATTCACTGGTTTACTAGCTACTGGAAAAGGAAAGTAAAGAAAAGCAGAAAGTGGAGGAGGAGAGGAGGAGGAGGGAGCAGTTTCGGCAACCCTTATGTAAATGCCCAGAGTCCCCAGAGGAGAGCTGAGGCTATGCACCAAGCCCTTCTTCCTCCCAAGGAAGCCTCTCTGTGCAGCCATTCAGTACTGGGTGCTGGGGACACAGCATGGACATGACAGTCCCTTCCCCCATGCCCATAGGGTGTAGTGACCCATTCCATGAGACTAAAGGCAGAGAAGCCACCTAGAGATTGTTTTCACCCCCACGTGGAGCATCAAAATAAGCACCAGGAGCCTACCTAAACCTGCCTCCTTGCTTCAAATTTACAACCTAATGCCCCTGAGAGGAAGGCAGAAAATTCCCAAACTCCTCATGAAAGTTGGGTCTTCTAAGGGAGAGGGAGGAGGGAGGAGGGAGCTGGGGCAGGAGGCGGGGGCAGGGGAGGAGGAAAGAGAGGGCACAGGGGGGCGTGGGCAGAGCCAAGAGCGCAGGAAGAACTGGGCAGGAGGCTGGAAACCAAACCCAGGATGCCACAGTTGACTATTTGGAAAACGATCTTAAAATCTCTCTGGAAACAAAATGTGTTTCTCTTCCAGAGCTGACTACTATGTTCTCAAAGCGAAAAAAGGAGGAGGGGAGGGGGAAACGAAAGAAAAAGTGAAAGGGAGAGAGAAAAGGAGGGTAGGGAAGAGCAGGAGGGGGCAGATTTTCTGACACCCCGACAGGAAGACAGATCAGGATTTGGAGAGGGCCTCACCCCACCCCACTCCTTCTCTACCTATTATGGAGAATTTTCTGAGAAAAATGTACTTGTGGTTAGCTTAATGATTTTGGTTCTGTTCTTAAAGTCCTTATTGTCTTTAATATTGCTTTTTTTACTTCTTCGAGAATTCCAAACACCTCACCATGTTCTAAGATTCTGAGGCGGACATGATGGAAAGAGCTGAGGCCTGGTGGCTTCAGAAAAGCAGTGAAGAAGGTAGCCCAGCCCCTCCTCTCTGGGAGCATCTCTTCCATATCTGAGTTTGCTGACAAACCGCGAGAGCCCGAGAGCCCGAGAGCCCGTGGCTTGCCCACTGGCTCCTCACAGGGCCTGGGTAGGTGCTCATCAAGTGCTGGCTGATGGAATAAGTGAAGGAAGGAACAAAACACAGGATCAGGAAAGGGACGATCCCTGAAGTGGCCTAGGGTCATGGCCGCACTTCAGACTGCCTTGATTCCCAGAAAGTCTGCCACACTGAAGCCTTGGACACCAAGTCCCCTCTAACGTGAGAGCCCTGCACCAGAAACACACATCACTGAAGGGACCCAGGGGTCAAGCTGATCTTGGAGGCCAGCTGGCATTAGGCTCATCAGGCCGGAGTGACTCTGGGAGGACGTCCCTGGAGGATGCTTTTAGGCTCTAAGTTGGTACAGAATTCCCTTGGTCACTGAGATCCTCAGCAGGAAGCGATGGGTGAAACTGGAGGAGGGTTGAATGGAGTCGTGGGCCTTTAAGTGTTTTTCCATGGTCATGTTTTTTTGATAAGGAATCACATGCTTTGATAAGGAACAGCCCCAGGAGGCACTGGGGCAATGAACTCATCTTGCTCTCCAGCTGCCTTGTCAGAGGAAATGTTATTTTCTTCTAGCAAAGCAATGTTATACCCATTCAGCTAAGATCTTTCTCCTCCGATGGAGCTTAATGCCTTATCAGAGACAAGATCCATCCATCTGATTTAAGGGATGGTCAGTAAATAGAGAATAGTTTAAATGGCAATAAAGTTATGGGAGAAACCGATTAAAGTCACACACATGTGCAGTTACAGACCAAAGTTTATAAAAAAAAAAACTCCCCTTGGACTGAAACCAAATGATCTCCTGGATCCTGAAGTCAAGTGATATTGTTCCAATTTTTTCCTTTAACGGACAAAAGGAAAGGTCTCTCCATGTAGCCTTTTGACATACAGCTAATTTAAAGAAGATTTGGGGAATATAATGCAGGACCAGATGCCCCTGCAGATTCCTTCTGTTTTCATTTGAAATCTCTCATTTATGCTCAGATTTCCAATTGGAAATTTAATGACTTTTTCTTTAAGGAAAGTTGGCAAGCTGGATTGGTTTAAATACAAATCTCCCCAAGGTACAAGATCAGACATCATTATAAAAATAGAAAAATATTCCCATTGTCCTTTCGAGATGTTTCTCCTAGAAGACGTGAGGATGTTTCTGAACAGCAGATGCATTTTGGTAAAACAAAGTCGAAAAGTATGTGGAACTCTTGACATTGGAACTACTTCCTGAGCTGTGTCAAGTTTTGCGGCTGCCCTGGGTAACTGAAACTGTTCTATTTGTGGCAATACGCTTGTAGGAAAATGTCTCAGCAAGAGAAACACTCCCGGCTGCTGCCCGATGATTCTCACTTCTACTAGGGACAAGTCCTTTATCCTCTGGGCGTCAGGATCCCTCTCTGCCAAATGGGGAGGCCTGGCCCCAGTGACCTCCATGGGCTCTTCAGGAGCTCTGGATGCTCTCTGAATTCACGTTTTACTCACATATCAAATGAGTCTTACATTCAGCTGTTAAGGAAGATTTTTTTTTTTCAATGAGAAAAATATAGGATTGCTGAGTAATTCCTGAAATCAGACATGGGCTCATCCAGTGCTATCAAGGAATAGCCCCAAAATGATCTTGAATGACCTGTATCTCTGCCTGCAATGAGCCCAATTCAAAGATCCAATTATGTTGGAAAATAAATAATGAGATGCCCTTCTGTAACAAAAGCAAATGGAGAATTGGTTACTCATGGTGGCTCAGTGCACAGTCCTGTCTTTGCTGAAAAGATAATGTGTGCCAAAACCTTGCCTTCACCCCAAGGGCCGGCCTGAGCAGCTTAACTTCCCTTGAAAGCCTTTAGGGCCCAGGACCAGGTCTAATTCACCCCTCTGTCCAGCTCCTGTATCAGGGCCTGAAAATAATGCAAAGTAGCTCTATTGAATAAATGAGTTAGTGAAAATTGCCAATTTAGACCCCAGTTAGCAGAGGCTGCCTTGATATTTATATAAAAGAAAATGGAGCAGAATTCTTTGAAGGAAAGGAGGTGGCTGGGGGATTCATCTTAGAGCTAGAGTTGCTCAGTAAGGACACTGAACTTACTGTGACCATAATTTATTATCATTTAATTCATCTGTTTGTTTAGACTATACTTAGGATAGAGTGGGAAGGAGATGTTGATGGGAATTTGGGAAGCCTTTTTCCCAAGCTACCCCCGATGCCAAGATGTCTGAAGACTTCCTCACAGTGTCCATTCAGAGGTATCCAGGATGGAGGGGATATAGTCTTCTTTCTCATAGGTGCACCCCTCCATTTGCACTGCTCAAACCAGGCAGTTAAAGGAGGCACAGTGTCACAGGTGTGCCTGTGTGTGTGCATAAGCTCTGGGCACACTGCTTTCTGAGGGGGCAAGGTGGAGTAATAGATAGAACATGGACTTTGGAGATGAACAGGGCTGGGTTTTATCCTGAGGGTGAGGGATGGAGCTAAAGAACCTTATGATGTGACAGGTCACTTAATCTTTCATCTAAAAAGAAGGGAGACTCCCACCTCCCTCACAGACCTGTACCAAGACCTCTATAAATAGATGCACTCATCTCTTTGTTAACCAGGCCTGTTTTCCACAGGCCCCTCCTGGCTCTCGTGACAGGCTCTGTTCACTCACCACCAACACAAGGAACATATTTTCTTTGTCAGCCCAAAGCGGTCAAACAAGTCCATGCAGATGACCCCTGACCTTTCCCCAGAGTGGAGTCAGGGGTAATCACACACGAAGGCACCGCGCACCGAGGCAGGGGAGAGTGTGTGTCGGTTGGAGAAGTCTGGGGCAAATGTTAGGACAGAACAGACAGGACTTCAAATCGGTTTTGCCACTCAGACACCAAGGATCCTTGAGTCTTGACAAACCTGGCCTTTTCAGACCCTGCCGATAATGACTGGGGCTGAGAGAGTCAGGTTAAATTTCCTGATGTACTTTTCCCAGCCCGACTGGGGCCATTTCTCATTCAAACCACAAGTCCCAGGGAGGCATCATGTCTATGCAGGTGTGTGTACGTGCCAGCTCACGTGTATAGGCAGACACACGTGTGTGCAAATAGATAAGATGCAAGGACGGCTTCTCAGGCCAAAGCTAGTTTGAATCTGTTAACAAAACGGGGCAGCAACTCAGACAATGTTCACATAGTGATTATTTGAAAACGGGAAACAGAAAACCTGCTTCAAATATGAGAAATGCCTTTGTGAAATAAGAGATTTTTAATATTTTCAATTAAAAAATAATAATCCCCTGATAAACTGACCAAATGGGAATATGAAAAACATAACACACGACAAAATCCTGCAACGTGAGGCTGGGGTTATGGCTCAGTAGCAGAGCACTCACCTAGTATGTGTTCCATCCTCAGCATCACATAAAAATAAATAAATAAAATAAAGGTATTGTGTCCATCTATAAGTAAAAAAATATTTTTTTTAAATTCTGCAATGTTAGGTATGTGTTTAGGCTATATCCACATATCGGGCCAATATCGAGTACATAATGACTTGAATTACCTTTATTAAATTCAGTCACTAACATTAAAATCGATAATCTCTTTCTTGTGTTGTACTTTCACTTTGTGAGTCATTTTCTTGCCGGACATCTAGCAAACTCTTTTGCAGGCACTCCAAAATGTTAGCTGAACAATGAATATGAATATAAAATGGAGGCGATATTCTCAAAAGCATTCTCTTGTAAGGTTTGAACTTGGAAGTGAAGATAATGTTACATCAACTACGGAAAACCACGAGGCTTGAATCTCTACCACCTATTGCAATCTTCTAGCATTGTGTGGAAACAATCTCAGGAAAACCCGATAATTCTACAGAAAGCCCATCTTTTTACCTGGCCTGCAAGAGGTATCAGTACATCCTCCGTGAGAAAGATGAACAACAAGATCTTAATTTCAGGGGTGTTCTTGATGTTGGAAAAAAATATCAGCTAGCAAGTGTTATTAACTATCTTTGAGTTGACAAGAATGCAGGATTAAGTTTCTTTAAGGCAATTACACTTTTGATGACCCCTCTGCATATAAAGCATGTTAGCTAATGGGGGTGCAGAGGGGCAGGCGTAAGTGTTTGATCAGGAAATCCTGCGTGAGCATATTGGATGGAAATTTGATTAGTAGCCTTAGTGACGGGCGATCAGATCCTTGGGGTCTGCACAATCAGATCTGGCAGGACTTGCCTTCTTGCCTCTTTGAAGGAGGCGAACATTTGTACAGAATCAAGACAGTGCTGGGTCCTTGATTTTTTTTTTTCTGGGTTCTTTTCTTTAAGTTACTGCAGACTAAAAAAGCCTGAGAAGTACCTTTTATTTTCTTTCAACAATATGTTTGCAGTTACTTAAATGTCGAAGAATAAAATAAAAATCGGCCTTCCCCTGAAAATTTGAGAGTAGAGGAAATAGAAATCAAAAAACAACAGAGCGAGAAGAGACCTAAGAGAAGATCACTGTAAGAATAATGGCAAAAACGGATGCCCAGACGAGTGTCAGCTGGGCAGCATTGCTGAGCAAGCAATTCTCACAAGGATTCCATTGCACAGAGAAGGAAATTCACAGGACTGTGAAGCAGCTCAAGGTGATAGACCAGGACTGGAGCCTGGGCAGCTGAGGTCTTGATCCCAGCTTTCCACCTCTCCCATGTTGTAAGTGGGAAAACTGAGTTCCCCAGAGAAGACCTCTTCCCCAAGGTGAATTCCTCATGCCTAAAATCACAGTCACCTTCTCTCGCCACCCAGAGCTTTTCTCTTGAATGCCTCAAAATTTCACCTCCCTCCATCAATCTGGGCCAGTTTATGCTGAGGGATTTATCTCCACGGTACCAAGTGGCTTTTAAACAACCTGTAGAAATGAGAATGATTTCCATTCTACACACCATAGATACTGTGGTCTTGGAGAAGCTTGGCAATCTGATAATAGCCACACAGCAAGGGGAAAAAAATGGAATTCAATCTCATATCTGTCTCATCCAAAGTCCTTTGTCCTCAGCTTTGTTCCAAGAAAACAACAAGGTGGGAAAGAAAGATGAACCCCAGCAATATTTGGGGCCAAACAGGAGCTAAAACAATGAATTTACATTGTAAAAAAATTTGGTAATGTATTTGTTTAGCATGAGGAACAGGATCTGGTTTCCATATTAGGCATATTTAGTTAAACCAACAGGTATTTTCCCCTGTGCCTGATCTGTCATCAGCAGAATGAGGCTTTGCATTAGCAAGCAGTCGTAGCCACATTCAGCCTTTGAAACATGCATTATTTTAAAAAAAAAATACAGACACACACGCAGAAATGTGTGCACACACAATCCCCACATAATCTATCTCTCTTTTCTCTTTTTTTCACCTGGACTATCAGGTCCCCATTTTCCCCTTTCAGTGTGAAATATAAAATATACATGTTTATAAGGGAAAAGAAACAATTCTGAAATTTCTCACCAGGAAAAGTGATCACTGTAGGTTTTGGCATCAGATTGACCCTGAGTCACAGAAAAGTCAATTAATTGTGATGGCCATAATGGATCGATTACTCTGGGAAATCCACGATGTGACTTCGGCACACATCAAATGCACCGGCCCTTTTTGGGAGAGTGACAAGAGGAGAAGAAGAGAGACCCACTCACACACCAATTCAGCACAGCCTCCACAAGCAGGAAGGTCTCCTCTGTCCCTTCCTCAGCCGGATTCTGCCATTTAAAAATTCTTGCTTCTCCTACGTTCGTATCACACGAGTGAAATGTAGTTTTAAAATACAATACTAAAATCAAAACAGCAACTTGTATTTTTTTGCAAGAAGAGGGAAGTCCCTTAATATATATGTGAACCTCTGTCTGAATGAATGTAATTAATTTTCTTAGAGTTTCAATGTTTCCCTTCCCTTTGAAATGCTTTGTCCATTATGAAAATAATTCATTGAAAAGTAGAAGACAGCAAGGTTTGCCTAGCCCTCCCACCCAGAGAGAGCCCTCATTAACATTAATAGTGCATTTCATTCCAGACACTTACGGTTTAATATATAATTGTAATCATTGAATGTACTCAAAATCAGCTACACTAATTTTTGCCAAGGCATAGATCTTCTTCCTGATTATAAAACTAGTATAAATCCTTAGAGAAAGTTCAAGTAAACAGAGCAGTATAAAGAAAAGTAAGAACACGCCCGATACCCTACCCCTCAGCAAGAATCGCTCTTAATGGCAATCCCGAGACTCTGAACGGTGCCCCTGCAGTGCTGGGTCCTCGGCTCCAGGACCCAGCTGCCCTGTCTCTGTGTCCTGGGGCAGGGGACAAGGGAGTGTCCTTACATTAGTGCTGCCAACGCCTCTGCCCAAGTCCAGGCTGTGAGCCCCGGGGCCCTGGGGCTGCAACACCCACCCTACAGTCGTTCATCTTCTTGGCTACTTTATATCAAAATATTCATATTTGTTTCTGACTTATTAGCTAATGTCCTTTGCCGGCCACCTCCTGCAGCCCTTCATTTTAAATATTATGGTCCTAATTACACAGATGATTACTGAATGACCAAATGGGGAAGGCAGACCCCCCGATCACACTCGGGAGGCCCAGCCTCTCTCTTACAAAAATGGGACTTTTTTTTTTTTTTTAACACCATCCAATGATGTCATCCGTTTGCGGTTTCTCTGGGACTTTATTAAAATGTTTGTGACGGAGCCAATGTAAACCATCCTAAATCCAACACAGAGCTGAAAGGACTGATTTTAGGGAATGCGAAGATATGGATCATTGGGCCTGTCGAAGCCCCATCTTGAGCCAATTATTGGTGTCATCTTGAGCCAATTTAATCAATCCAAGAGGGATTGGGGGGTGGAAGGGGCGCAGGCGGGGGTTGCGAGCATTGGTCAAACGTGCTGGCTCCGAAGCTTGTGTCATGAAAGAGCCCCGGTTCTCTGGATTTGGGTTCTGCTCTCGATGCACTTGCGCCCTGGGGTGCCCTGTCTTGTGCTGATTTCAGCCACCCTATTGGGTTTATTTGAAATCCCTGAGCAGCACTGGTCTCCAGTTGAAAGATAAAGCCCCAGAGGTCTTAAAGATTCCTTCTCATTGGGGAGACAATGTCAGGAAAGCAAACCTCACAAACACCCCTGATATCTGCACCATTTAGGGGACTCATGAAACAGCCCTTCTAGCTCTCTCACCCCAGAGAGGCTGGACCAGAAAGGGTCAGGAGCAACTGGAGCGGGATGCTCAGAAACAGAGAGCTCAGTGACGAACGAGAGCACAGAGTATTTACTTACTGTTGACTTTTTTCTTTCTTTCTTTTTTGTTTTAATTAGGTCTTCAGCATTACAAATCATACAGTGGATGTTTTTCTCACTTTAAAAAGAGAAAAAAAAAAAACTAGAAAGCAAAGGGCTAGAGTCATCATCACTGGACCGGGCTGGCCGTGTCACGAACTGGGGCCACCTCAGCTTCCCTTTCTGCGCTCTGCGCCTCGAGCGGGCTACACAAAAGCAGGTGAGATGCAGAGAATCGTGGTCCTAATTTTCTTTACAAACCCACAGAAAGGGTTGATACATGTGGCACATGATTACTACTATTTATCACATATTTATGTATATTTCTCCATGTCCCAAAAGGATGTAATGGGTGGCTCCAGACCTGGTGGGTGGATCCCCTGCCCCAACCTCTCTCCTGGTCTGTCCTCTCCATCTAGGTTTCAAAGGACTCCTAAAACTCCCTCCAGGGGCAGGGAAAGGCAGCCCTTCACATTTTGTATGCTACAAAAAGGATCTAGGCTGCCTTGTGTTCGTCCTTTGTGTGTTTTGATGAATAACATCCATGAATAGTCTCAATCACTTCTCCAGAGCCGGCTATTTGTCTTGGATGTAGCATCGCTGACGCCCGGCGTGATTTGGAAAGAGTCAGTCTGCAGTGAGCCCTGTCACAGTGCCTCTCTGTGCAAGCTCGAGGCCACGGAGCAGAATGTGGGCCTTTCGCACAACACCCCCATGGAATGGAAGAGAAAAGCCCTCTTGAGTTTTGGAACGCGTGATCGCGGTCGGTTCACAAAGGAGGTATCCAAAACCTGAAGCCAGGAACCAAAGAATAGGAGTCTGACAACCCACCCGAGGTTCCCAAATTTAATCAGTTTCAAGAACCCTGCCTCCCCAACACCAAATTATTGTTTTACTATATATTTTTCCACATTTTCATTGGTGCAATAAAGTCGAACTTATCAATGGGATTTGTTGTTAGGTACTCATACATGTGCATAATACCCATCACTGAATTATTTTCAGAAAACAATGGATGCTAAATTCATCTCTTCCCAAAATATGTAATCTGAAAATTGTTTTGATCAAAACCGACTTTCCTTCCATTTTAACTTGTTTCCAAAGGCTTGGATTGCTAAACTTGTCATTTCTGTAAACCTTACGGGCTTCTGGGACAAGACAGGGGCTTCTTTCCCCTGAATGTGTCAGAAACAAATGCAGAATAAACCTTCATCATCGAGGGACCTCTGAGGAAGGGCAGGAAAGACAGCTCAGATGGGCTGGCATGGTTTCCAGGTAGGCTAATCCTACCTTTCAATTACAGAAGGAAAAGGGATTTTCAATGAAAGACTCAGGTGGGTCCTCTGAGTGGGAGGATCAAATGCTCCGTTGCTTTCAACAAGCAGACGCTACTGCCTGTCTCAAGGCGGAGGCCAGCCGGGACGGCAGGGTTGATAAACAATGCTCTGCTATTTATTGGAACTGCCCACCCGAATCCAAATCTTCCTCTCTTCAATAGCGGCCTATTTACTGCAGTTTAAACCAGGGTTTTGCAGCCCTGCCGGGGTCTGCAATTTATTACTTGCTGCGAGAGCTCAGACCCAGAGTTTAAATGTCCCCAGTTGAAAGTTTATACCAGTCAAGACAGAAAATTATTCTCTCTGCCTAGGTTGAAGCACATTACTTCTTTATTGAATTAATTATGATAAGGATCATAACTTTAAACGAGGGGTGAGGTGCTGGCTTTCCGCTGGGATTGCTTGGAGCAATTTTCATCCAAGCATTTTTGTGGAGTTATTGAGTCTGGCAGGTCTGAACTTTGGAGAGGAGTAACTTTCTCCAGAACTTGAAAGGGGTTGGACATTGATCCAGGCAAAGCTGTACCAGATTCCATGTCTTGAGACAGGGAAATTTGCACTGCATGCTGAACAAATAACTGTGGGACCGGATGAAAGACAGCTTAGCAACTCCTCATGGGGCCTCGAGCTTGGCCTTTCCCCGGCAGACCTGGCCCAGGGAGGGCAAGGGACAAACAGGGACAAAAAGGTCCCCATCAGGCTCATGATCTCCTGCCTCCTAATCTTCCAAGCCCAGCCTGGGCTGCAGGGTTGAGTAAGCAACATTCTGCGTCCTGATGTAGAGGATGGTGGGGGATTTTCAGGGTCACTGGCTCCAAGGTCAAACACACCAAGAGTGTCTCTTCCTGCTTTGTGTCTCACCCAGCATCTCTGTCCTGCTTTAAGAAGTGTGTGTGTACTATCTCTCTGTGTATGTGCATTTTATATATAATAATGTATGCAAAAATGTATATATTTTATATATGAAACAGATAAGTGATATATATGTGTGTGTCTTACACACATACACACACAACAGGTACCTAGGGCTTAATTAAAGGTAGTCATGATTACTACTGTCATTGTTATCAGGAAAATGAAAAAAGTCATGCCAGACCAATATCTCATGTCTCTTTGAACTAAAATCTCCCCAATTCCTACCCAGGTGACAAACAGTGAGAGCACCTGGTTCAAGCCCAGGCCTCTGTGCTGCCAGCCACACTGAGCTCAAAGCCATCTGCCCCAGGGATAAGGGTTTTGCTGACCAGGCTCTCAAGTGCTGTGGCCATCTATGGATGTCTCCTAGACTGATCCCGTCCACCTTGGATCCTCATAGCCACCAGCAGCCGACCCTGCCAGGGAAGAAGCAGGTTTTCCCAGTATCTTTACCTTCGCATCAGGGAGGTAGGTAGCTCTGGTGATAAAGCCCATCTGTGGCTCAGAGGAGGGTGACCGGCTAATTTTTCATCCAAACGAAATTTTTCAAACAGAAAGAGGGGGCACTGCTAGCAACTGCACAGCCAGGACTGTCCCAACACCCAGGACACATGACCACCCATTCTCAGATCACTGTAGGTCAAGACCTCTCTCTCCAACCCCAGAAATGTAAGAGAACATTACATTGACGTGAACTACAACATCAAAGTTCCCCTCTTCAAAATCACCTCCCTGATGACTTCTCCAGGCCAGAGTGGCCTGGTCAGCCCCCGCACAGCCACATCCAGCTTTCAGCCATGTGCCAATGACAGTGTTCTCCATGTTTCTCACTGTCCCCCACAGGTGGGCAACTGTGCACAAGTGGCTGACGGAGCCCATTGTCTAAGCCGCCTCTTAGCATTTAAAGAGAAGGGACCCTGGAAAAGCCCAGGACCATCGAAACCCTCAGTCCAGGGTCCCCAGACCACATCCAACCAACATACTCACACATAATCCAGGCAATTCCACCAGCAGCCTTGGTGGCCACCACTTTTGTGCAATTACAATGCACCTGTCCCTTACTCACATGCGTGTGAGCCCCCCCCCCCAGGACCCTACAGGGAAGGATGTCAACAGCACTGAGATGGGATTCAGAGGCACAAAGAGTTTAAGAATCCTGCTCAAGTTGACTCTAAGCTGAGGTGGCCCAGCCAAGCTTTGAACCCCAGCAACCTGCAGACAAAACCTCAGAAGCAAAAACTTAATGTAAGAGGTGGGAATGGGCTTAGGCCTCCATTCCAAACTTGCCTTCACCAGATCCTTATTGTGATGCTGGGCTAGTTCTCTGGGAATAACTTAATTCCTAAGTCCAACCAAGGCTCGTTTTAGAATCACATGAGACAATGTATAACACAGGCATCCAATAAGGTCTGGGGCCTCAAGCACAGTTTCTTAGTGAACCTGTTATAACTATCTCACCCACAGTGAATCCGCCAATGTGTCCCAGCAAGTGACAGCCCAGCTTAGCTTGGAGCATGCTGGCCACAGTTATGGCCTGCCCTTGAGCCCAGAACTTGAGAAGGTCAACCCAGCTCTGAGAGGGGTGCACTCAGACCCCAATTTAAGGCATAGGTCAAGTTTCTTCCACTAAAGATGGCTCCATCCCTGATATGAAGGGAGGGATGCAGGGACATCTCTTCTTCCCTGACAGGGTCTGCTACCCTGGGCGACCAGGATCTGGGCTGGGTGAGATCCACTTGAAGTGTTATGGGACTGTACCACTTTGAGAACATTCTAATTCCATTCCTTATATGAGACTAGATAGACCCCTCCAGGTCCCTGATCTGGAGATGTGCCAGCAGCCCATTGCCCAGGACTTGCTAGAAACTAAATCTAAAGGCAGCCAGATGGCCAGTCTATCAAGGGGCCAATGAATGGCTCAGAAGGCTGAACTCCCTCACCCAGCTAGGAAGTCCACCAAACATCCACCCTGAGACTCTGCAGGCAAGCACATGCGACTCAAGCAATGGCTCTTCCTTGCACCTTTGTCTTTCCCCTCAAAAGTGTGCTTTCCATCCACCCCGTCCCACAGGACCCACAAGACTTGCATTACTGAAGTCCTCTCTTGAGGGCGTGTCAAAGGGAGGTTACTATAGCGGGGGCACAGCAAAGTCTGCACACAGGGACAATGAGAAGAGCTGGGCTGGGTGTCCAGCCAGTAGCCTACCCAGCACGGCCCTCATTCCCAGAGAGCCAGGCCCTGGACAATGAGGTCCAGCCCAAGCCACGTCTCTGTACCTCCTCCTGACAGGGTTAGCTAGAGGTGAGAGTCGGGCAAATATCAGATTTCCCAGTTTCCTGCAGGGCAGGGCAAACAAGATTGTTAGACCTCAGAGGGGATATAGGTTGAAAATCTCAACAAGTTCCAGGAGGATTTTGAGAATTGCCTGGAATGTGACAGATTAGGAAGCAGGGCACATTTGGAACAGGGTGGCCTGCCCCATCTTTCAGTATCCATTTTCATTCAAGGTCCCAAGATTCTTTATAAGAGAAAAATATGTATCAACTTATTCACACTAAAATGTGAATGACTAAGTGTTCCTTGTGTATTATACTTCACAGAAGTTTTTCATAGAACCTGTGTGAATCAAAATTTTCAATAGAGTCGCCACTTCCTTCAATGTTCAAATGATCCACACACAGTGACACCCACACACACATGTCCTCTCACACACAACTCCACTCCTAAACCAAACTACTTAGTATTTCTTGAGTACCCCAGACCATCTCTTCCTACCAGGAAATTATGCTATCTCTAATTCATTCAAGCATTCCTCCACTTTGTTTCCTTAATTATGTTTTTACCTCCATTCTGGGAATTGAAGTAGGGTGCTCTACCACAAAGCTATAACCCTAGATTTATGTATTAGTTAGTTGGTTGGTTGGTTAGTTAGTTAGATAGGATCTCGCTAAGTTGCTGAGACTGGCCTCAAACTTGCAATCCTCTTGCCCCAGCCTCCTGAGTCACTGGGATTACAGGCATGCCCCACTGCACCCCATATCCTTAGTTACTTTAAATGCATCCTTCAAAACTCAACATACTTGTCACCATTAGCCCCCGGCTGCACTGGGAGTTGCCCTGTACACACACTGCACTGCCCTGAACAATTACTGTCTCCCAGTCTGACTCTCCCACTAGCCTGACGGCTTCTTGAGAGTGGGGCTGTTTCATCCCTAATGTCCAGCACCAGGCTCAGGAGAGCTGGCTGAAGGAAGGAAGGACAATCTGCGTAGAGGAAGCTTATTTCCTTCTGAGTAAGCAAGTCAGAGCCCCGGCCACCGGTGTGGGTAGAGCCAGACCCACAGAAGAGTGCCTCAGTGTGACACCACTATGACCCTAAGGGATGCACTCACAGAGACACACGAGCGCCACCCCTCCACCAATTTCCTAGGAATCATTTTGCCTACAGCTAGAGGGACAAAAAGCAAATCGAATCAAGAGTTTGAAGAATTGCGAAAGACCCTGTGCCTTTCAACATGTCATGGGGGTCACTGGAGATAGGGATTTGAAAGACATTAAAACTAGTCAGCAGAGGAGGATTCCACACCAAGTGTGACGTTGGTGGCCTCCGGGCCCTGCAGCAGAGTCCAGCATGCCAGCCCACACCCACCAGGTGTGCCCAGAGGCAGGCAGATGGCTTTTCAGATCACACAGGTTATCATTCATGGTTTCATGACAGCTCATGCTTCTAGCTGATCTGGAGCAACAGCTCCATTCCTTTCCGCTACCCGCAGGTCTAGGGCCTGTCCAGAGCCAGAGCCTGCCGGGCATAGCAGGAGCTGCCCCGAATATCCTACCACAAGCCACCCGCAGGTGACCCATCTGCGACCAGCAACATGCAAACACACACACACAAAAAAAAAATACACACACACACACAGGCACAGATGGGGGTCAAGAGCATCAGCTCTGGAGGTGTCCCACTTACATGCAAGTCCCAACTCTACTCATTTTCTACCAGCCAGGTGACCTTGGACAAGATACTTAACCTCTCTGGGCCTCCATATCCTCATCTGCAAAATGGGGAAAACAATCCTTCTATAACTTCATAGGAATGGGCTGAAGATTAAATCCCCCTAAAGAAGTCCTAATGGTGTCCGTCAATTGACACTCTAAATATGTGTCAGCAATCACGCTCACACCACACTAACAGAATCCACACTGCTGTCCTGTGGTCTCCCTGTGATTCATCGTCAGAGATGAGCAAGTTCCCTTCCTGGACTCTCCTATAACTTAAAGTGCCATGGGAGTAAGGGTTATGGCTAGGGCTCCTAATCACGCATTCATTCAACATTTAATGAGCACCTACAAGGGCCAGGTCCCAGGGAGCCCAGATGGAGCAAGACCCAGCCAGGTCAGAGCAGAGAAAGGTAACTGGCAGTGACAAGGGTCTTGACAAGTGCCATAGTAAATGGGGCAGGATGAGGGACAATCCAGCCTCAGGAATTCATGGTAGGCTTCTTCTAGGAGGAAACAGCTAAGTGCTAAAGGTTGGGTTAGTATGTGAAGGGGCGAGAAGGCTGGGAGGTAGACCCAGCCAGCCCTGGCCAAATTAATTATAACGGCACCACAACCAACAGCTTCCGATTATTGAGCATTTTCTCTGTGCCAAGCCAGCATCCAGCACTTAAGCCTTATTATCTCATTGAAGCCTCATGCTTGGGTCCGAGTGGAGGGACAGCCTCTGTTTCTAGTTCCGTTCACAGCTGGTATCCTCAGTGCCCAAAAGGGTGCCCAGAAGTTAGGCTGTGCAGATAAATATTTGTTGAATGAGCAGAGAACATACACCACTCTAGGAGTGGTTCTAAAATGATCCCCATTTCATAGAGGAGAAAACTGAGGTGTGGAGAAGTCAAGTGGCTGCAGGATGCTGCATGGTGCGTGGTGAGCTGAGCTAGGACTGGCTGGGGCTCTGCAGTTGGGGCCCCTCCCACAGCACAGCTCCCCATTCACTGGTCAGGCCAAGTTCAACTTAGGTCTGTTGAGGGTGAGATTGGTCTGTGGGGCTCTGGCAGCCCAAGCAGCCGCAGCCTTGCAGGAAAGACAAGGTCACAGGAAACCAAGACTCACCCTCCACAGTGGCTCTGGGAGGAGGCCAGCCAACAGGGTGCCCCCGGCCCACCCACTGCCCCCAGTGCAGCTGACTGAGCAGCCCATGTTGACATTTCTCCCTGAGTCTGGAGGCTGCAGGCTGGAATTATCTCTTCTGCCGTGTCAGCCCGTCCTGAGCTTTGGGCCCAGCCCCTGCACCTCCCAGAGAGCCCACGGAGGCCCCAGCTGGGGCTTGATAAAGACTGCTCTGTCCCAGGGTTTCCTGATGGGATGGGAGAGAAAGGGCCACCCTCCTTCACCCGTCTAGGGTGCAGAGGGCCTGTGCAGCAAGTGTGCTTCCCTGTCTGGGGACAGAATGGAAGTGGAGGGGCCTCCTGCTCCCTTCCAGTCCCAGAGGCCTCTGAGGAGCGACCACAGGACTCTACAGGAGCAGAGTGCACGACTGAGCCCAGTGTCTCCACAGGGCAGCCCGTGACACTGGGTGGGCAGGTGACTTCCAGGGGACTGGAGAGATGCCAGGCCTCCCTCACCCCTCATGGCCATTCTATCTTTGTGACAAAAAATACTTGCTGTACAATCCTGAGCCAGTTCCCTCAGGTCTCCGGGCCATAGTCACTCCAGCTGTACTGTAGGGACTAGGCTGCAGGGATTAGCTTCCTGCCAGGCTCTTCTAAGCTCCCTGAGGGCAGAAAACGGACCTTATTCTCATCTGTGTCTCCAGCAGCCAGCACAATACTGGGCACTCAGAAGTGCTCACGGAGTTTACTGACTGAGTGACGGTCAGTCTGTCCTCCCCACTCACCAGAGATGACCTCCCTATCCAAGCTCCCAGGACCTTCATGGACCCTATCACATTCAGTGCCTCTTAGCCAGAGCCAGCTCCTCCCAGTATCGGTCCTGTTTCCCTACCCTACCATCCTAGAGCTCTCATGAGAAGCACTCAGTGCTTGCAGTCACTCAGTAAATGCAGTTACAATTACTATTGCGCTGTCAGATAAGCTCACACTAAAGTCTTAATAATGAATAGAAAATGAGCAGGTCTCTTCTCTACAAGGGCTCTGAGGAAGGGACAGTCCCAAAGAACAAACCCCTCACTGTGACTTCTCCAGTGCCAGAATAGGCTCTCGCCTGGTCTAGGCATGGGAGGGAGGCTGGACAGGCTTCCCTGGGCAGGGAGGAGCCGGAGGCCAGGGTCCAAGTCCCAAAGAGAATGAGGGTGTGCACAGAGGTAGGGCAGGAGCTTGGCAGATGGGCAGACTTATGGACACACCTGCAATGAGGGGTAACGTCCTCTCTGTCGATTTACAGTGTGGGGGCTGTCTGGCAAGTCCTGTGGACCAGTGCTGGACCCAGGCAGAGATGCCCAGAATGGACAGACACAGAGCAAGAAGCCACGTGCAGTCTCGAACCAGATGTCAAGACTAATGAGTATGAAAAGAGCTAAAATAAGTGGAGTGAAGCATTGGCATTGAGAGCTATTGAGAACCCAGGGTGGGGAGTGGCCCAGCTCCTACCCATACTGCAAGATCCTGAAAGGACTTCTCCTGGCAGCACCGTGGATTTGATATTCTAAAAAAAAAAAAAAAAAATTCTGGTCATAAAAACAGCACTGGATGAAATTCATCAAACATCATTGTAAATGCAGAGCTGAACTTGGACTTTCCAGATGTCAGAGGTAATGAAGAGACTCTAACCCAAGACCAGTGCTATACCAGGGCAGTTCCGGGAAGCAGCTGATGCCAAGACCCTGCATTCTCAGGGTTCATTAGCAGCAGAGAAAATAAGGCCTTGGAATACGCATGCTTGGACCTTCCACTCGCCCCAGGACCCACATTACATCTGAGGTCCTTGAAGGGCTGCATCATCAACAGAAGGATAGACCAGAAAAAAAAAATATGAAATAAAAATCTTCCTACCAGTAAAGGGAGACAGGATAACTTTGCCATCTTAGCCTCAGATCCAAGTGGGGAAAAGGAAATAAAAGAATAAAGACTGCACTGACCATTTGGAACCAGAGACTTGCAACCTGCAGGTCTGGGCCTCAGACTTTCATTACCTGCTTAACCCAGGAAACCCCACGTCAAGAAGCTAAAGTAGCCCCAGGGACATCTGGCAGAGGCAAAAGCAAATTCTTCCTAGAGGAGCACACACACCATCAACCCAGGTCCCATAGGTTCCCTTCAGGTTTAGACCAATCAAAGAGACCTCAAAAAATGGTTAAAAAAAAAAATAGAACATTCTAAGACACATGAGGAACAGTGAGTGAGAATCAGCAGCAGCAGCCAATAGAAGGAAAGTTAGAATTCTATTAAATAATTACAATAATGGCTCATGTTGGGATCAAAAATAATTCAGAACTAACTTAGTGGACAAGAAAACAAGCAAGATATGGGAAGTAAAACAGGGTGCTCACTTTCAAGCATTAAAGGTGCATGTATACACCTGTAATCCCAGAGACTCAGGAGGCTGAGGAAGGAGGTTCACAATTCGAGGCCAGCCTTAGCAACTTAGCAAGACCGTGTCTTAACATAAAAAATAAAAAGGATTGGGGATGTGGCTCAGTGGTAGAATGTTCCTGGGTTCAATCCCCAGTTCCAAACAAAACTTTAAGACTAACAAGTAAAAGGCGAGCGTAAATTATCTCAACCAATGGAGGAAGAAAATGGATTTTAAAAGGATCTTAAAGTTGAGCAAGGCATGGATAGTCTCTGACCTTGAAGATCTCAGAGTATGGCCAAAGAGGCAAGTCAATAAGGACAGAATTGTACTGAGCACATTTTAAATGTACAAAAAAGTCAAGTTTGGGGGGTATGTATTTTTATTCTAATTATCAGAGCATATTAATTGTGCAAAATGATGGGTTTCTTTGTGACATTTCCTTACATGCATTTAATATACTTGGATCATAACCACCCTCCCAATGGCCCTCTGTTATACCCTTTCCCCACTCCCTTGAGTCCCCTTCCCCTTTCCTAATAGTACCCAAGAAGGTCAGTTCTCGACAGGAATGTTGGCAGGTGGGTTGTGACAGTCATAATTCAGCCAAGTGTAAACTGGCACCACTGCTCCAGAGGCTCTACTCTGGCTTCCTGGCATTCCCCTCCGACTGCGGTCCCTGAGAGTCATGGACCCATGTGCAGGCCGATGCAGAGGGGATATGGGCATGGTGCTGCAGCATTGTGTGGAGATAAAAGGTCCAGAAACAGCGTAAAAGCCCATTCAGAGAGGACTGGCCAATGGGGCACATGTTTCTCTAAAGCATAAAGGGGGACAAAGCTATCAACTGGCTCTACTACCTAACAACTCACCCCCTGCACTCCCAGTCCCAGGAAGATGTCTTCCAGGCCCAGGACAGGGCCCTGGCATCTCCGAAGTGGGAAATAAATGTGAACTGGACTGAACTGAATTGATTGAGCAAATTACTGAGATGCAGGAAGAGAAGCAGAGAGACCCAGAACTTATGAGCCAGAAGATGCTTTTCACAGGAAGAGCATAAGCTAAGAGAAGAAAGCCCCTGGCTGACACTCTGGGAGAGCCCAGGCACATCTGGAGCAGATGTGCAAAGCCTCATCCCAAGGCCGCACACTAGGGGACCTGGGAGTTCAGGAGCAGAGCCGGGTTGGCCTGAGAGAGGGAAGAAAGGCAGGAGAAGGCCCAGGCAATGAACCCTACCCCTCGCCTCCTTCCCACACTATCAGCTCTTGACTTCCTGTTTGACCAAACTTGTCAAGTATGTTTTTGAAAGTTCCTATCTCTGAGAAGAGTTATGAGGGCTGAGAGGTCCGAATCTCTCAGGGGAACAGTGACCACCCAGCCCACATCTGCACCTCTGCCCTGAACTCTCCGACAGGGGAATGTCTACAATTTGGGCCTTAGGGCTCCCCGCCCCAGCAAGCTTCTCTCCCACCAGAGGCCTGCAAGTTTGGGTCAATGTCAGGCAGGCGTGTCTAAGCACATGTGTGTGTATGTTCACAGGCATCTGTTTCTCCAACTCCACTGCTACCTGGGCGCGTATAAAACTGTCTCCTGGTATATGCTGATCCCTGTTTTGGACACTGGAGATGAATCTATGCCTTGGCCCTCAATCAGCCCTCCCCCATCTTTGCTCACCTCTCTGTACTTCACCAAGGTATAAGCCTGCTCCTCCTGCGTGGGGCTCTTCCTCTGTGACCTAGTTAACAGACATTTGTCTTTGAGATTTGGCTCAGGGCTTGCTGCCCTAGATCTCTTCCTTGACACCACACATTCCAAGTGGGGCTAAGTGCCTCTCTTCGGGATTTATGTCTAGTGGAAAACTTCTAGCAACAGTAAAGTCAACGTTTATAGACTGCTTCCTATTTTCCAGAGTGGTACAAAGCAGTTAATGACACTTTTAATCTTCATAAATATGTTTATGAAATGGGATAGTGGAAGGAAGCTGCCTTCCTGAGAGCCATCTTCTCCCCTTTCTTACCACTAAACTCTAATTCTCTTGGGAATAGTAATGTGCCCAACTTAATCACTATAAATCATTCAAAACTTTGCAATTAAATTCTGACCATTGGGATGTAGGTGGGAAGTATTTGGGAAAAAATGTGGGAAAACTCTTTAAAGGGTGGTAGAAGCAGCTGAAAAGCACACTGAATCTTTTCTCCTTCATCCTTCTTCCAGTCTATAATGATCACATGATGGCTGGAGCTGTAATAGCCATCTTGCAACCATGAGACAGTATTGAATGCCATGTTCTAGAAACTGAGATTAAAAAAAGAAAATAGAAGGAGGAGCCCCACTTAGGATAAGCCCCCACTTGAACCAAACCTCCCACCAATCATAACTGTTGAGTTTAGACAAAATTAAGAATACAACTACCAACAGGCACTGAAGAATGAAGACAAGAAGGCAAAGTTTGAGGACAGTTGAGGTGTTTTCTATTTTATAGCTTTTAGCTTGAAGTCAGTGCAAAGGAGTATACGCTGAGCAACAGGCACCATGGTGGGAGACTAAAGCTTGTGAAGAAAACCCATAATTCTGGCTTAACAAATCAGAGAACAAGGCTCAGGGAACCTCAGCTGCTGCAAAGGGTTAATCCTAGAAAGTAAGGAGTCAGAGATGAGGAGCTCTGCACTCTAGCAACCCTCTGCCAATCAGCTGAGTGACTCATGAATTATGTATTCACAGAGCAGGCTCAAACCCAAAGCAATAGCACTTGGTTCACAGGATGCAGCAAACAGGACACAGATAAGCATCTTGGTACTCTGCCCAGATGTCCCTAATAAAGTTTCTATGGGATTGATGGCACAGATATTCTTCTCTCCCATTTTCCATAGGTAAAAACTGACCCTTTCAAAGATTAAGGGACTAGCTTCAGATTACATAATGCTGTACAATCAATAGTGGGTGCAGGTCAACAGCCCAGGGGCCTGTTTCCCACTCCAAGCTCAACCCCACCAACCAGCACCCTGCCCCCACACCATCCCATTATCCCACAGCCCTCCTATTGCTCCTGACATAGTCATGCCCGTCTCCATCAGCTATGAGCTCCTGGAGGGTGGGGACTGTGTCCCTTCACTTGTGTCTCCAACAGCCAACAGTATGATGTTAAAGCTTAAATCTGCCGGGGGAAGAGAGGATTGAACTCTAGTTCAAGGCGCACATTCTCCAACAGTCGCTCCTTCTCTCCCAACAAGCCTGTGACTGCAGCAGCTGTTTGGGAAGAAGCCACCCCATCACTGGAGACCACCAGCAGGAACACAATCCATGACATTTTTAGGCAAAGGAAATTGAAACCAATTAGCTCAGTTGGCAATCTTTTTTCTTTCTTTCTTTCTTTTTTTTTTCTCTTTTTTCTATTTTTCAAACATCCCTCTGAAAATAGGCCGGCAAAGCAAACGGTACAAAACCCGAGGAGCTGGAATGCATTTAGGGTCTCCAAGGTTGTCCAACCGGAGCCTGCACACACAGAGACCCCACCTCATTCCCTGGCTCTGACAGGCTGATTGAGTCTGGACGGGGGAGGAACTGGCTGGTGATTGCAGACTATCCAGTGTCAGCTCATTGTCCCTGGAGGAAGCTGGAGGAACAGACCTCCCTGGAGTGCCTGGGGCCTCTGGTTCTTATTTTTCCCTTTGTAAGTGGGAGGGTGGAAGGGAGGTTCCCCTCACCCAACTGGACATTCAAAATCAGATGTCATCAGCCCAGGATCCCCACATTCCTACCTCCCGGAAGTCTGGGATGAGGGGATCAGGGGCTATTTATTGCCATTTTCCTTGGAGTTCCCTGATAACCAAACCTTTCGATACTTTTCATTTTATTTTATTGTGGTTTGAGCCCTTAACATGAGACCCTTGTTCTTAACAAATTTTCAAAAATGTACCATACAGTGTGGTTGACCACAGGTACAATGTCATACCGCGGATCTCTAGCACTTACTAATCTTGCTCAATTGAAGCTTTAGGCCCATTTGTTAATTGCTCCTTCCTCTCCCACCCCCACCTGGAAAGTACGATTCTAATATTTATGATTCCAGGATTTATGATTTTGACTACTTTAAGTATTTCATATGCTATGGCTTGAATGTGTCACCCAAATTTCATGAATTGGAAACTTAATCCCCAAAGTCACGGTAATGGTGTTTGGAGGTGGGGTCTTCCGTAGGTAATTAGGATTAGATGAGGTCATGCAGGTGAGGCCTCCATGATGCAGCTTTATAAGAAAAGGAAGAGAGACCCCAGCAAGGTGCTTGCTCAGTCTCCCACGTGATGCCCTCTGCCATGCCACAATGCAGGAAGAAGTTCCTCAAAAGACGCCAGCGTCATGTTCTTGGACTTCTCAGCCTCCAGAGCCCTGAGCTGAGTGGGTACCATTCTGGGCAGTTTACCCAGCCTGTGGTGTTCAGTCACAGCGACAGAAGGCAGAGTAAAACATTGGAAAAGGAGAACCGTAACATGACTTGTCTTTTCATGACAGGTAATTTCAGGTTATTTCAGTTGGCAGAATGTACTCGAAACTCATCAATGCTATACATAAGAATTTACTTCCTTATAAGGCTGAATACTATTCATATAGTTGGTGTGTATGTGTGTGTTTAATATTTTCTTTATTCATCTGTTGGTGGACATTTAGGTTTTTCTACATCTTCCCACTGTGAACAGTGCTACAATCAACATAAGATTGCCAAATATCTCTTCTTTATCCTGACTTCAGTTCCTCGGAAACCCAGAAGTGGGACTGCTATGTCATATGTAGTTTTAGTTTTAATTTTTCTGAGGCATATCCATCTACAGTGGTTTCCTGCAATCACTGTACCATTCCACCTTCCCAACCACAGTGTTCCAGAGTTCCAACTTCTCCAGATCACTTCTGGTCTCTTCTGCTCATTTGCTAAAGTTCATCCTGACAGGGGGATCTCTGTCATGAATTTTGGAAATACCACCATAATAAAGGCTATCTATGAGAAGTCCACAGTCAACATCACACTCATGGTGAAAAACTAAAAGTTTTCACTCTAAGATCAGCAAAAAGACAAGGATGTCCACTCCTGATACTTTTGTTTAACACTGTACTGGAAGTCCTAATCAGAAAATTGTTCATCTATACAGAAAAAGAAAAATAAAAGACATCCAAATCAGAAAACCAGAAATAAAGTTGTCCCTGTTCACAGATGACACCATTTTATATGTAGAAAAACCTAAGACTCTATCAAAAAACCTGTTAGAACTATTAAAGGAACTCAGTAAAGTTGCAAGACACAAAATCAACATAGAAAAATCAATAGTGTTTTTAAATGCTAACAATGAAGTATCTAAATGGGAAAACAATCCCCTTTATAACAGCAACAAAAATTAATAGCATACTTAAGAATAAACTTAACTAAAGAGGTGAAGACTTGCATCTTGAAGGCTCAGTGGTAGAGTACTTGCCTAGCATGTGCAAGGCCCTGGGTTCAATCCAAATAAAATAAAGGTATTGTGCCCAACTACAACTAAAAAATATTTTTTTAAAAAAAAGACTTGCATCTTGAAAACTACAAAACATTGTTGAAAGAAATTTAAAAAAACATAAATAAATGCAAATACAACCCATATATATGAACTGAAAGAACTAATGTTAAGATGTCAAACTGCCAAAAATGATATACACATTCAATACAACTCCTAACAAAATTGCAAAGATTTTTTTAAGAAATAGAAAACTCCATTCTAAAATTCATGTAGCATTTCAACAGACCCCAAATAGCCAAAATAATCTTAGAAAATAAGAACAAAGTTGGAGAAATCACATTACTGATTTCAAAATATAATAAAAAGCTACAGCAATCAAAACAGTGTGTACTGGCATAAAGACAGATATATAGACCAATGGAATGGAATGGGGATCCCAGAAATAAACCCTTGCCTATTTGACAAAGACTGCAAGATCATTTGATAGGGAAAGGCCAGTGTTTTCAACAAGCGGTGCAGCAAAAAAAAAAACTCTTTAAATCCCATACTTGGGTATTTCTGAGTCAGTTCCACTAGTGAGCTTTTGCTTTTTCCCTCTTTTTTTCAAAAATGTATTTTATTGAGATGAAACTCACTTTATTGAGGTATAACAAACAGTAGATAAGTTATACTCCATATATGTATAATGTGTCAAAATACACTCTACTGTCATGCATATCTAAAAAGAATAAATAATTTTTAAAGCACATTAAAAAAGTAGAGTGTACAAATCTTATGTGTACAATGAATTTGTACTCTTACCTACACATTAGACCCACCATTAAAATCAACATATGAAACGTCACCTATATTCCAGAAAGTTCTCATGCCCTGTCCGGTCAGCACTCCCCATCCCACCAGAGATAAACGCTGCTTTTATTTTTGTCATCATAGCCATTTCCCCCATTTTTTCACTTTCAAATAAACCACACTACATGTATTCCTTTATGTCTGGCTTCTTTTGTTCAAAATAACATATATGAGATTCATTCATGTTGTTATGTCTATCAAAAGTTCACTATCTTTTATTGATGTACAATATTTCATCATATAAATATATTGTGATGTATTCAACTGTTTCTTCATAGATAGATATTTAGGTTGTTTTGAATTTTGAACTATTTTTGAATAAAGCTGACATGAACATTTTTAGAATTGTCTTTCTCATGACATGAAATGTTTCTCCACTTACGTCATTTAGAGTAAAAGCGTTGGCTGTAAGGTAGTCACATGTTTAGCTGTTGTGGTTAAATGACAAATAATTTCAAAATGGCTGAACCACTTACTGCTGCTAGCAAGTGGTGTAGGAGAGTTTTGGTTGCTCCAAAACCTTGCCAACACTTGTACTGTCAAGTTGTTGGCATTGTTTATTTACTAGCCATGGGAGAAGTATCAAGAGCTATCTCATTTTGGTTTTAAACTTCATTTCTCTCATGATAAATAATGTTGATAATTTTCACATGTTTATGGCCCTTTGAGGACCTTCTTTTCAGAAATATCTGTTCAGGTGTTGCACACTTTTAAATCAGTTTGTCTTTTTATTGTTGATTTAAAGGGGTCTTTATATATGCTGGATATAACTCCTTTGTTAGATAGATGTGAATATCTTCTCTCCACTGGTGGCTTGTCATTTACAAAACATTCAAATGTTTTTTACATGTATGCTTTTTTGGTGCTTTTTATTTATGTTTAAGACATCTTTCCCCAACCTGGGATCATAAAAATATTCTCCATTATTTTCTTCTAAAAGATTTATTTCCCAACCTTTCCATGAAATTCTATGCTCCATCTTGAATGAATTTTTTATATGGCATGGAGGATAGGATCAAGGTTTTCTTTTTATATATGCAGGTATCCAATTGTTTAAGCATCTTTTTTTAAAAAAAAAAACAATCATCCTTTGCCCCACGGCACTTCAATGGTACCTTTGTTGCAAATCAAGGGACCACATAGCAGGTCTTTCTATTCTGTTCTACCCATTTATTTTTCTGCCCTTATGCCAATAATACACTGTCCTGATTACTGTATCTTTATAATTAGCCTTGAAATTTGGCAGTGAAAATCTTCCAAATTTGTTCTTATTTTTCAAAAGTACTTAGCTACTCTTGGTCCATGGCTTTGCCATATTTTATTTAATATCAATTTGTCAATATTCATCAAAAAAATCTGCTGACATATTGATTAGAATTGATAAGCATCAATTTGAAAAAGCTTGACATCTTAATGACACTGAATTTTCCAGTTTATTTAGCTCTTCTTGAAGTTCTCCCAACTCTGTTTTCATCATTGTTACATCTTCAGTTAGACTTATTCTAGGTATTAAATTTTTTGGTTCAATTATAAATACTTATCATTTAAATTCCATTTTACAATTGTTGCTAGTTATAGAAACAGAAATGATTTTTATATATTACCTTTGAATCTACTGATCCTAATACAAGTACTTATAAATTATATTGTTAGTAATGGTTTGGAGATTCTTTTGGATTTTATGCATATACAGTTATCTCCTCTGCCAGTAATAGCACGCTCACTTCTCACTTTCTTGTCCTAATGTCTGACTCCACTGGATAGGCCCTCCAGCACCAAGATTCAAGAAGGGGTGAGAGAGGGCAGCCCATCCTCCAATCTCAAGAGGAATGTGTACAGTCTTTCACCACTGAGTGTGATGTCAACCCATTGAATAGGATTGCTAATGTTAGCTTTTTGGTTTTCTACAGAGAGCCTTTATCAGATTGAGGCAATTCCTTTCTAGTCTTAGTTTGCTGAGGATTTTCTTAAGGAATGGAGGCTGAATTTTATCAAGTGCTTTTTCTACATCCCCTGAGCTACTAAACACAAGTAGAACCAGAATTCACACAATAGGCTTTTTGGAGGGTCTTAAAATGAAAGATGTTTTCGTGACCTTCTCAGAATATCTATATAGAAATGGAAAAACTAAATGATGGAGATGATGAAAGGTCAGTGGATCTATTTCTGGGATGCTTTGATCTACCAGAGATTTGAAGGGAATGCCCTTTTCCAGCCCAAACTTATCAAATATTGTTATCTTTGTGTCAATACTTCTGTATTCATCTTAGCTAATATTGGTGCCCTCCAGGTATTAGGATGCAGAGCTGTTTACAAGGTCTTCCTGCCCCTGGGGGACAATTCTCTAGGTCCTCTGGGGCCCTCATCTTCCCCCATCACCAGCCTTGATGGGTTGAACTCTCCACCACACAGAGTGGCCCTCCTAGCCCAGTTCCAGGAACCCAAACACTTTCTCCCCTGGGGCCACTCCAGAGTTGGGGAGACTTCGAATAACCTCATGAGCAGGTTTGAGAATTACCTACACTAACAAACATTCTAACATGGGATACTGCAATCTGGGCACAAATCATCACAGGACAGATCAAAAAGGGTCAGCAAAACTCGGAGGACAAGGCCTCCTGCCTACACCAGAGCTAGTGTGTGAACACTGGGACTTGCTAGTGGTTCACTTGGAACCACTGGGCATTATGCCCATAGTACACCATGATGTATTCAGTAACTCCCAACAATTCCATCTGCAGTCTTTGTAAAGTCATGACCTAAAGAGCTTCTCCCTCCAAAGACTGATAAATAAGATGTCTGGACCAGGTGGATTCTACCTGGGTGTTAGAAGAAAGATTCTGATGTCCAAACTGAACCAAACCAGACAAGCAGCTAGAGCTTGTCTGGTGCTAAGTCTTGGGTATGTTCAGAGGTGTAGGCTGGGAATTCTCCTCCCTTATTATCACCATGCCACTCAACATGCACCAAAGGCTTCAACTTGTTCCTGCTCATCCTCATTCACTGAGCCTACACCTCCACCTTGACATTGGAAAGTGCCACATCCTTCAAATGGCCCTGTCTCTACAAAGCCTTCCCAGATAACCTCAGTAGGAGTGGCACCCCACTGCTTGAATTCAGGGAACTCGATCTTATCATGTCACTCACTGTTCTATTGTTGACATTCTTTGTTTTGCCCTTATTTTTTCCTAACTGGCTTCTTCAGACCTTTATTTTCCCAACTGTGATCAGGGACTGTGATTTGCCATTATTCCTGTTTTAGTCAGCTTTTTTCATTACTGTGACCAAAAGACCCAATAAGAACAATGTAGAGGAGGCAAGATTTCTTTGGGGCTCAAGTTTTCTCAGTCCATAGATGGCTGACTCCATTGCTCTGGGAGGCAGAACATTATGGCGGAAGAGAATGGTGAAGAAAAGCTTCTCAGGACATGGTAATCAGGAAGCAGAGAGAACTCCACTCAACAAGAACAAACTATAAGCCCCAAAGGCATGCCCCCAGTGAACCACCTCCTCCAGCCACACCCTAAGGCTCTCATAACCCAATTACTTCACCTCTGAACATTCTTGTATTGTCTCACACATGAACTTTTGGGGGATACCTCATCCCTAAGCCGTAACACTTCCAGAGCAACTTGTGTTCCTTGAACATTTCTGGGAATATTATGGGAAAATGGGCAGATTAAATGCTGCCTTCTGAATCATTCCTGGTCTCCTACTCATGCTTAGGATATACTGTGGGTGAGCACCTTGGATACCCACTATCATTGTATAGCAGGGTCCTTTGACTATCAGCCTGTCAATCAAGCAGTTAAAAGCTGTTAGTCCAGCTCTGAGCAAACTTTATCCTAGGAAAACATGGCTTCTGGCACCAAATTCCAAGATTAGCTATTTGGAAAGGGGCTTTGTCTAGGTGTGGCAACTCTGAGGAGCTGGTCCAAAGGCTTCAGGAAACCCTGCAGGGCTGTGTGGTATGGACATTGCATTTGGCACACAGCATGCTGGAGGAATCCAGCCAGCAAGCCAACAGCCTGCCTGCTCACCAGCCACTCTCTCCTAAGTCCAGAACATTTGCAAAGCCAGGAGTTTTGGCATAGGCTCCCATTCTTGCCGGCATGGGTTTATGGATATTAAAAATGTGCTGATGTGAATCACCATGCAAACACGCTTCACTAGAAGCGCTGCATGCAGAAACACTGCTCCTTTTATCATCTCCTCCACCTCTGCTGGAAATGTCCGCCCACAGATGAAGCGGAGATTAGTGGGGCGTCAGGCTGCTGTGTGTTTTTAGGCTGGCTGTCAGCTCCCATCAGCTATGGCTAGGGCTGTGGAGGAGACAGGGACACACCTCAGTGGCTCTGCCCGAGGCCCATGGGTAGAGTCTGTGGCGGAAGAGTGGCTTGGGAGTGGGAGAAGAAAGGGGCTGTTTCCTAGTCTGACAGTTTCCCAAGCATCCAGGGCTGAGCCATGGCCCATGGAGATCCAATGGCTGGTGCCTGCAGGGTGTGCTCTCCCAGGTTGCTGAATGGAAATGGAAATGCACAACCTCGAGAACCAGAAGGTTTCCCTCTCTGCTCATCTGCTTTCTGTACTGCCTGGTCCCCAGATTGCCTTGCAAGATGGCGGCCTTTACCCAGGCACCACATCTACAACCAACCATAACCAGAAGCAAAAGAGACCTTCTCTTCTGTGTGTCCAGGGGCTGGAAAGCACAGAGCTCTTGCCAGTTTGAAGGAGGCACTGGCAGGGAGAAGGAGCCCAACTCAGCCTGCCTCATTCCCACAGGCCCCTGCCATTGCCCCAGGGGGCAGGACAGACAACACCCACTGTGCCCACTGCCTCCAAGTCCTACAGAATACCTCTGATGTCTGCAGTGTTCTCTGGATACCCAGCCCTGCAGAGTGCAGAGGTCCAGAACCTCCCCGCCCCAGGAAAGCCCTGGAGCCAGGGACCACCCTGGTAAACAGGGGCATCCTCCCCAGCTTGAGGTGACCCTAGTTTAGACTGCAGAAAGGAAGCGATGGGAGCCTGAAATTCCACCATGTAAAATTCTTTCCTTTGGGTTAAATCCAATGTGAATTAGCTATGTTTTTTTTTTTTTTCTTTAAGGTAATTTGAAGAGGTTAGGGAGAGGGTAAAGACCCAGTGTGTTCAAAAAGGATGACAAGATCTCCAACCAAAGGTAGATCCTGGATTAAGTTCTAATAGAAAAATAATGTTTTTAATTACATACTAATTAATTAACTTTCAACCAAATATCTCCAGGTACAGATGATACTGCAGGTGCATGAGCAGTGTTAACCTCTTAGCTTCCAGTAGTCTCACGTGCTTGTGTGTGTGCCTGTATTGACAGCAGAGCTCAGAAACCAATTTTAGTACTGGACTGTCAAGCAGAAAGAATCTCAGGAGTCACTCAGTTTGCAGGCGCCACCTTCTCACCATTAAGGACCTCTGCCCCAATCTCCTAAGAATTCTGTTATCATCAAAGCCAACACTGGGGACTTGGATGGGCCAACCCAGGGAACCTTCAGAGCTGATACAATGCCAGCCAATGCAAACCTCCCTAGATAACCTGAACTCTTCACTCTGGCTACACAATGCTCAAAGCCATTTCACAGCAAGTTTACTTCCATTCATCAACCCCAAAGCTTCCTGGGCCTGGCCTAACCCACTCAAGAACTGCATGGCAACCCCCAGGCAGTGGACTGAACCCTGCACTATGTAGCTCATGTCTCCCCAGACCAGGTTGGTCTTGTGGCCATCAGCCCTGGGTGGGGACAGGGGTTGGGGCCAGAACAGACTTACACTAAGTTGTCTCCCCTACAAAGTCAACTTGCTAGCAAATGCTCCCAAGCAGCCCCAGGCTGAAACATCAGATTGGTCACTGATGTCAATGGCTGCTGAATCTCACTTTCCATTCAACTCCCTGGCCAGGCCGCTGAGAAGGGGCAGGTGGTGGGGCTCTGTACCTGTCATCTAAGCAACATGGGTCAGCCACTGTGGGCCAAGCCCCAGACAGCAGGATGTGGGGAACCAAAGTCAGTGACTGCTTGGGGACTGTGCAGAGAGGAGCAGTCCTTTGGTATCAGGAGAGACCAGGCCTAAGATGACCTGCCTGGCCCCCAGAAAGAGGCACCTGAGGCTGAGAGGGTGCAGAGGGGAGGGTCATGATACTTTTTCCCAAGGACAGAAAAGGAAGTCCAGGTGCCTTCTTGGCCTTTTCTGATGCCTATTTTCCACCCCAGGGTTGTGCCCCCAGGGGACTGCCAACTTCCCTCCTTACCTGCCATAAGTCTTACAGGGATTTTGCTGTGTGTATCCTGGGTCTTTTTCAGAAGACAGGAAACTTACATTCAGAACCTAGATTTGCCCCATCTCAACTATTAAACCCTTGAAAATTCCCTTTTCATTCTTTGGGCCTTAGTTTCCTCATCTATCCAACCCAGAAGAGAATGAAGCAGGCTTTGCACATATGGGAACAGACACACTTACTGTACACATTCCATGTACCTTCATTTCAAACACTTTATTTCTTTTGGTCTACACAAAAATCTAATATGAATAGAACTTGACAAGGGTCCTAGCCAAACCCTGTGTTGGGCTCCTTACCTGTATTAATTCATCTGTTCCTCACAACAGCCCGATAATGTAGACTCTCTTATTTTCTCCAGTCACAGAGAACAGAGGTACAGAGCACTTTGGTGACTTTCCAAGTCATAGTGCTAATGAGTGAAGAGCTGAACCCAAGAAGCACAACAGAGGACACAGGTACTCATGAAGCGACTCTGTGACACGGATTTGGAGCACCCCCCCGAAGAGGTAGTGGGAACATCAGATGAGTAGAAAGAACTTGATCCAACATGCCGATGTGCTCTGTGAATGGGACCTATGGGTCCTACCCAGGGGGGCTCAGAGAGGTGAAGGGGCAGACCCAGGCCCCCCTAACCACAGCAGCAGTGCCCACCCACTTCTGCCCACCACCCTGTCCATGCATTCAGGCCTGGGCTCCCCAGGCAAGGCCAGAAGGACAACCTGTCACCTGCCTGTTTTCTCCATTATTTCTTGGACACACCCCGTTGGGCCACTCTCTCTCCATAGACTCAATGCCCACTACCTCTCACAGAGAGGCAGAAGTCTTGCTCCCTCTCAGCAGAGTGTTGACACAGCTCCGCGAAGATCCCTCTGGGGGTATCCATCAGCTCTGCTGTCATAGGGAGGGGTGCGAAGTTCTAAGACAGGGTTCCCACAGCAGCCTAGGGAAAGAGGTGGTGGGAGGTCTGGGGGATCTCAGTACCACATCCAGGCCCAGTCCATCTCTGAGGAGTGAGGATGCCCAGAGCACCACCCACAGCCCAGCCATCCATGAGTCTTGGAAGAGTTCTGCCAGTTGGGAACTTGGAAAACAAACTTCTTTTTGTTTTACAAGTTCATGAAATATAGATAGATAGATAGATACACAGATTAAACTTAAAAATCTCATAATCACTCCTCACAAATATTCTAATATTTCATATATATTCCCAAATATTTTTTCTATGACAAGTGTGAAGTTATCATTTGTTTCTTAGAGTAGAATAATATTATGGTCACACTTTTGTATCTTTTTTTTTTTTTTTTTTGGTAACAGGGAGTGAACCCAGGAGTGCTTAACCAGTGAGCCACATCCTCAACCCCTATTTTGAGACAGGGTCTCCCTTAGTTGCTTAGGGCTTTGCCAAATTGCTGAGTCTGGCTTGGAATGTGTGATCCTCCTGCCTCAGCCTCCTTAGACACTGGGATTACAGGCGTGCACCACCGTGCCCAGCTCCTATTACCAATTCCTAAAGGCTGCTTTCTGGTAGCTGACACAACAGATTGGCAGCCACTTGGTTTTCTGACCTCTTACTCCCTTAACTGCCAGATTAAAGAAGCTAGAAACCCACAAATTATTCCCTTCCCAGACTCCTTTGCAGCGTGGGCTGGCCAGGTGCCACACTTTGGGCCAATATGAAGGCAGAAGTCATTAGATGGTCTTCAGGTGAAGGCTGTTCTAAGGGATGGACTCATTCATGCCCCATTGCCCTTTCTTCTTTCTTCTGCTCTAGAATGCTAGAGTCACACCTGAGGAGCAGCTGCCATCCTGTCACCTCAAGGAAGAGAGTATATGGTAGATGGAGCCAGGTTTTTAGTGACATTTTGGGGCTGCTGCATCAGCCAGGAATCATCTACTCTGGTCTTCCTGTTCTGGGTGATAAATAAACCCGTCTGTTAAAGCTACTGTGGTCTCATTTTTGGTTCCTCCTGGCTGAACGCAACCTTAAACACGTAAGTATCATATGAATGTATCACCATGTATCATTTCCCACTGACGTACTGTTACTATAAACATGACCATGAATACTTCATGTATTTCTCCAATTATATACTTTGGCTTTAGACATAGAAATCACCTGAGTCAATCCCAAAGGCAGGTGGTGTGAGGGTTTTGCTATTTGTTTCTTTTGTTTTTTTACCCCTTGGCACAGCTTTCAAATGGCTATGCAGGCCTGATGTGCCACACTTCTCCCAACTGCAGGTGAGCAGGTAAGTCAGGATGACTGACAGGCCCCTTCCCAAAGCAGTCTAAGTCTGCCACTGCCCACTCAGGGTGACAATCTCCAGATCTGCTCCACTTGGAGGCCTGTTTGTGGCCTGAGCTTTGAAGAAACCCCAAAGAAGGAAAGAGGCCCCCAGCAGAGCCTGCTGCTACCCTGGCCTCTGCTGGGACTTCCTGTCCCCAGGGGCTGCATACTCTAACCGAGAGTCTTAATAACCTTTCCACCCCTGATGTTTGGATGGATAAATCTTTATTATAGAGGGCTGCCCTGGGCTTTGCAGGATGTTTAGTATTCCAGGTCTCTGCCACTAGATGCCAATCTAGCACCTGTTCCCTAATTGTGACAATCAAAAATATGTCCAAGCACTGCCATTGTCCCCTTGCGGGGAGGGGATAAAATCAGCCCCAGTAGAGAACTACTGATCTAACCTATTGCCTGCCTAAGGAATAACTCATTTCCAAAAAGAGAAGATCCTGGCTCAGTTCAGAATTGACCAGAGGTAGAAAGGGCTATAGGTGGTGAGGTGGTTGTCTGGCAGTGTGGCACCAAAGAAAGATGGAGCATCCAGCGATGTTCATATAAGTGTGCCCGTGACTGAGAGGCCCTACTTGGCCAGGGAGCACACCCACAAAGCGATGCTGTGCACAAGGAGTCTAGAGAAGTCTGCTCTAAGGACCCCATGAACCCAGTAGGACTCCCATAGTAACTGCCATGATTCTTGTGTCTGAAGTGTTGTTTTGAATCCTTCAGCACCTCCAATGTGCTGCCCGTTCTTACATGTGAGGGTGTACGATTCCAACTGAGCTCTACAAACACCTCTCTCTAATGGATTTGCTTTTTTAACTGAGGTAACCAATGGACATTCATTGAGTGCCAATCCCAAAACAGGCACTGAGTTGAGCACAGAAGCTGACAGCAATCACATTAGAGCCCACAGTCAGTTGAGGAAGTTGGACTACTATGGAACCAACCTAGGTGACCCTCAACAGATGAATGGATAAAGAAAATGTGGTATATATACACAATGGAATATTACTTGACCATAAAAAAGAATGACTTTATGACTTTTGCTGGTAAATGGAGGATCTGGAGACTATTGTGTTAAGTGAAATGAGTCAATCCCCAAAAAAACAAAGGCCAAATGTTCTCTTTTTTTATTATTTATTTTTTAGTTGTAGTTGGACACAATACCTTTATTTCACTTATTTATTTTTATGTGGTGCTGAGGATCGAACCCAGGCTCTCGCACGTGCAAGGTGAGCGCTCGACCGCTGAGCCACAACCCCAGTCCCCAAATGTTCTCTTTGACATACAGATGCTAATATACAACATGAGGGGAAGGAAGAATAGAAGTTCAATGGATTAGACAAAGAGGAATGAAGGGAAGGGAGGGAGGATGGAAAGAAGGAGGACAGTAGAATGAATCAGACTTAGTGTTCCCATGTTCATATACGAATACACGACCAGTGTAACCACATCATGTACAACCACAAGAATGGGATCCTAATTAGAATAAGTTATACTCCATGTATCTGTAATACATCAAAGTACACTCTACTGTCATGTGTATCTAAAAAGAACAAATTTTAAAATAAGATATTGGAAGACCAAGATGGATTACCTGGGCTTAGATTTGCTCCTCTGTCAAGCAGCAAGGACAGCTCTCAGTTATCCAAACTCCAGGGTTGCAGAGGGATCAAGAACAACGATTGTGGGATATCACGCTCTGAAGAAAAGCAGTCATATCAAGACAGAGAAGAGGCAGCACATGAAAAGGAGACCGAAATTGAATTCTGTTAGCACAAAGAAAAGTCAAGTCCCTTCTTTCCATGAAGCAAAATCAAGCCAAAATGTGATCTATCACTGATCTCTGTGACACCTAGGGTGTGACCAAATGCACTTTGAGGATATCAGGGTCTCTCTAGGAACCCACATCCTGGTGGAGAGGTGAAGTACAAGCAATTGGAGCAAAATGATTCACGGAGACAGAAAGCCCATGTTTTCTTCTCCCTGCCCCTTGCTAGTCCCTCACCCTGGTGCGCCCTGCTGCCCTCAGGAGAGGTACATGTTGCCAGGCAGGAAGCAGAAACTGCTGAAAGTCAACCTTGCTTTCTGTTTTCATAGGCAGCTGCATGAATTAAATTTCACAAATTCAGCTGTGTGTGTTGAAAACCCTAAAATCCAAAAGATTTAAACAAGAGAGACATTCATTTTGCCCTCATGTAAATGTGTGGACCAGAATTGCCTCTCTGCTCCCAAAGCCACAGGGTCCCATGCTCCTTTTCTGCTGCTGGTCTGCCACCCCTGGAGTGTCACTCTCATCGCTTGGCCCAAGATGGCTCTCTGCATGACAGCCAGCATGGAGGAAGAGGGGAAAGGGAGCATGCGTGGGCCCTTTAAGAGCCTGAGCCAGAGGCTTCTGGATCCCACTGGCTCCAAGAGATGACTGAGCACATGTCTTCCTAACTCACATTTACAAGTTAAAATCAATCTTGGTAAGAATACTTATATCATGGAAATTGGAAAACACTACTACAATCAGGGTTTTGTTTTGCCTTCTGTCAAACCATTACCAGAATATCCCTCATTTATCCTTTCTGCTGAGAACCCATTGATGAAATCCTAGTCATACCCTAGCTGCAAAGGAAGCCAAGAAATATAGTCTCCAGCTGTAGAGCCACGTGTCCAGCTACAAAGCTGTGGAATAAGGGTACAGAGGATCCTGGGGACAAGAGCAGGCTCACCCTGAGACTTGTTAAGGGAATTATGTCCCATATTCAGGCAAAGAAGAGGAAGGAGCATTTTGGGAAGAGAAAAACAATCCTCTAAGGCCAACCAGAAAATAAGTCCTGGGTTCCACATTTGGTGAAGCTGGTTTGGAGACCCCTTCCACACAGACCTCTTGGCCAGCCGTTCAAATGCTCCCGGTAGGTTCCCAGGCACATGGACCAATTTGATCCACAGGAAGCACTCCCAGCTCTCCACAGTGCAGAACACAATGGACCCCTTGCTGTCAATGCCCAGAGGATCCTTCAGGCTCTCAGAGTGAGCCTTAAAGCACTTCCCCCCAACCTGAGGTGAGGACAGACACACCCCATCTCCCCACTCCAGCAGCTTTCTCTAAAATCATCACAATCAAAATCTTCCTTTCTTCTGCAACTCTGTCCAGCAGGAGGGGTTTTTAGAGACATTGACGCGAGTACTCCAGGATTCCCTCGGAAAAGCGCTCATCCGGGACTGCCTCATCACTTACTCTCATATTTGATCTCCATCTCATCTCGAAATTCACCTGAAACCTCCAATCTATCATCCTGTTGTTCTGATATTGTTTGCAACTAGCTGAGACCCAGCTACTGTGAACGATTGCAAATGCATGCTCCAGGCCTGGACATAACTGGCAATGTTGAATGGAAACACTGATAATCCCTGCTGGTTATCAATGGGGGGTAGTGAACCCCCAAATGGACTGTCATCACAGTTCCTGCATCTACATCTCAGAAGCTCTGCTTCTGAGGGGCCTTCCTTTGAGAACCTACTCACCTGAGCTAGACTGCTCTTAGAAGCAAGCCATGGGGACTCCTGCCCTGAGCCTCATTCTTGATGGGATTTTTTTGTTTGTTTGTTTTTGGTGGTAGTGGTGCTGGGGATTGAACCCAATGCCTTGTGCATGCAAGGCAAGCACTGTACCAACTAAGCTATATCCCCAGCCCTTCTGGACCCCATTTTTTAGATGGCTCTGTTCTGGCCTGTCTCTGGGTATATCAGGCCCAACAGGATATGACCAATCTCAAATGACACTCTAGAACACGTCCTTGGAATTTAGGACTGAAATTCCTGAGCCTTTTTCCAGAACCCCTGAGCTTCTCTTCTGGTGCCAACCTCCAATTGCAAAATGAGTCACTGATGTGCATGCTTCCAGGCCTGTGAGCTAGCCACAGTGGCTGTTCAGCAAGAGGAGGTCTACAGAGCTGAGATAGTGGGTGGGGTGCCACATGTCTGCATGCAAGCAAGTCCCTACATAATAGACCAGTATGGGAAAAGAAGAGGGTGGACCATGGGTTAGGGGCCATCTTACCCCTTGCCGTACTCTGCCCTGCTGCAGAGTTCTGAGGAGTCTGAGAAGTCTAAATTTAAACTCAGTCTTCCAGGTCATTACAAAGGTATATTCGTTAAGATAAGACGGAAGAAATACATTTTGTTCATTTGATTTATAACATAAACATATAATTTGAGGACCTCTGTTTGTATTTTAATTTGGCCCCCCAAATGTTAGGATTAGCCCACCCTGAAAGTTCCTTTCTTTTGGTTTAATGCTATTCAGATCACAAAACAGCATTTACAAAGTATCTCCACCTCTAAGTAACTCAGCAATCAGGCTGTTGAAGACAAGAACAAGCACATGGTTGCATTAAAAGTGATTTCCTTCTGCATCTGTAAGAATATTTGCAAAGCATGAACTAGGTAGGTCCTTGGGGGTGGGAGTGGGCAGACTTGGCTCTAGCTTGACAGAGATGTTAATAAAGCTATCAAATTATTTGGGGAAAGGGACAAGATGGGGCTGAAGATTTACTTTCACATGTGCCCCTAATTGAAAAAAAATTATTCATTTTGGCATTTAACCCACTATGACTTTCTAAATGGAAGCCTTAGATATCATCTGTTAGAATGGTTTCCAGGCCTTTTTTTTTTTTTAATCAGCAAAATCAAAGTGATTTATCAAAACAAAAACTTATGTGAAATCCCAACAGTAAGGCAGCCAAAAGTGATAAACAGGTTCCTCAGATCATAGAAACCCTTACTGATCTAGGGGGGAACTGCAATATTTATAGATATCCCTAAAATTCCTCCTCAGAGGTTTGGGTTCCCCAGAACAAAGATGAAAAACCACTAACCTAGCAGTGGTAGGTGGCAGGACTAGGGCTTAGCCAGAGCCCACACCGGCTTTTCTGCAGACAGCCCTCCCTCAGGCTAGGCTAGGTTTGGACAGGGCAATCCTTTATACTTACCACTTCTGGCCAATAGAAGTCACATGACCTAAGCTTGTCCAATCAGAACATTCCAACACCAGAGACAGTGATTGGTTCAGAGATAGGACCAAATAAGGGTCAATCAGAGCTATTCTAGAGACCTGCTGAAATGACAGGAAGTGTTTCTGTTTTCTGTTGTCTTGTAAGAAAATTGACAGTGAGAGGGAAACAGAGAGAGTTCTGATCACCTGTAGGAGAGAGCCCTGGGCCCATCATTCAGGAAGCCAGAGCCGCCCCTGGCTTCTCACTCTCATGAGTCAATTCTCTACCTCGACAATTCAGTTGGATTATCCTGCTTAACCAAGAAGAGAGCCCTGCCTGGAGCTACCCACAGTTTACACATGATAACAGGAAAACTCAGAGAGGGCACAAGGACTGCCCAAGGTCATCTCGAGCCTAGTCAGGAGCCTGTCTCCACATAAATGATCACTTTTGCACTTTTTAACTTCTCTGTATCTTTTTTATTTGTATGACTATGACTTGTGTATGGACCAGAATTCTAGATGAGGAAGAAACAGTGAGAAGAAGTCTCCTGGAACTCAGCCACATCAGGCCAGCCCACACTCAGAGGAAGACCTGCTTTCTGTAGAGGTGGAAGGCTTTGGTGTTATCTGAGTCCGGGAAGTTCACTACATCTGAATTCATCTCTTCTACCTTGTTGGCTGCCTGAAATTTCACCAAGAGAGTATATTTTCCTTCTATTTTGCTACAAACTTTTCTTTAAATTTCAGCTGTTCCACCAATTCCTTCTTGGATGATGCCAAGCAAGTTATTTAACTTCTCTGCACTTCCATCTCCTCACCTGGGAACTGAAAACACCAACACCTGTTTTGTTATGAGGAGGAAATAAGTCCATCAAGCCCCAGTTGGTAGCAAGTGTGCAACAGGTGAGTTCCCTTTGCTCAAAAGAGAAAAGGACCATGCCTGCTGCAGCAAATCCTTTCCAAAGTTCGGAATCTTCTATTATACCACAGATGGTGAGTTTGGGGGAAAGTTTTGCTTCCGAAGGTGGGAAGGATCCACCCAGAGGAGACCATGGAGACTCCCAACCAGCCTCAGCTCTGAAAATCTCCTGTAGCCACGAGCTGCCAACCCAGCCAGAGGCTCCTGGGGTTGGTGATTACCATCATTCTCACATCAGTCTATGTGCTCAACACTAGGCAGCATGCCCTTCCTCCCACCCAGTATGCAGCCGGGTTCACAACCCGTGGCATGGGCACTCTGCTCTGGAGTGCAGGCAGATGGCACACAAGGGCCCCAAGGCTTGGAGAGAAAGGAGCTTCATAATGGCAGTGTGCAAGCTTGAGGAGCTGGAATTCAAACCGATTAAGAGACTTGTTGATTATGGCCCAGCAAATTATAGCCAATCTGGGGCTGCAGAAACAGAACTATCTACCTTTACCCAGTGCTGAGAGCCACAGCCGAGGCGGATAGTAATGCCTCGCCTGTCAACCAATACTGTTGGCAAAATGCCAGGGGCCATTCCGACTCGGCTGTGACTCTCAGCAACCCAGGTTCTTTTTCCCTGGTTGCTTTTTTCTAGGGTGCTGTTGTCCATTTTTCAAAATAGACCATCTGGAAAGGCCTCTTTGTAGACAGGGCTGTTGCAATCAGAAATAAGGACAGGTCTAAAAATCATAAAAAAAGGAAAAAAGAAACAAAACAGGACACCAGTTTGTCCCTTCCCAGGGTCCCTCATCTTCCTTGAGAGTCCATTGTTGAAGATAAAGATAGAAAGTCTCCCATGCTCAGGTATGAAGAACTGCATACATAGCTCCTTGAGGGAATTTGCATTTGAAAAGAGCCCAGCACAGTGCTTAGGCCAAATGACCTGAGTGGAGGGACTCCAGCAGTCTCCCTGCACCAATACCTCCTGCTCCTACCCAGGGACCAGTCTGGGGCTCAGCACTCCAAGAAGAGTGGGGAGGTGAGACAGGCCCAGATCTGTGCCTGAGACTGGAGCCTGGGCTGGGGGTGCAGGAATTGCAGCCTGTTCAAAGATATGTCACTGAAATAATGGAATGCCACAGGCCAGGCTGACCTCCCAAATATGTGTTTGGGAGTTTACAGCTGGAGTCCAACTGCTTGAAGACAGCCAGGCCCACCCGGATGCAGGCAGGCTGCAGCCCTTCCCACCCCCCACCTCTGGGCCCAGAGCAGAGTAGTATGTGGAACCCTATCCAAGAGGACATCTCAGGGAGGGGGCACCTGACCTGGAATGGGGGGCCTGCAGCAGGCTGGGACTGCTCCTCACCAAACAACTTCATGCCAGCAGCCACAGACCCTGAGCCAGTATGGCCAGCCACGATCAGGATTCAGGAACTGTGAGGACCAGCCCCATAGACAGTGGGAAGATGGGTGGAACAGGAAAGAGTCAGCACCCAGAGTTCCCTCAAGTGGAGAGGCTAAAGGACAACCAGGACCTCAGTGGAGGTCAAGGGAAGGCTGGCTCAGGATTACTGTCCCCAGTGCCTCTCCCACCCCACCTTCTATTTCTCAAAAAAGTGGCCTCTCATGAAGCTTTCCTTTTTAGCTGAGAAAAAAGAAATTATTGACCTGGGAGACATTGGGGTGGCTAGGCATTACAGAAAGCCATGTGTGTCTTTGGCCTAGCTGACCTCCATGTGGGATAGAGATTTGCTGACAGAGGTGACCTCAGGGACCAAGGACCTTTACACAGCCCTGGTGGGAAGCGGTAGGTAGGCTGGAAGGCCTCACTCACCATGTGCTCCATGGCTGCCTGTCCTGCCCAGAAGCCCTGGACACCAGGGGCCCCATCACTCTCACATGCGGCCATCTGACACAAGGTCCACACAGTTACTCATATCGCACCAAGTAAGCAGGCAGAGGTGCGGCCTCAGAGCCATCAGGGGCCAAGAGAACCCCGGGTGGGATTGGATGAGTCTCATCCCAAAGATGATGGCTCTGAGTTCCTGGGTTGCCTTCTGTTCCTTCCCTAGACTCTCCCAGTCACCTAAAAGGCCAAAACTATAGGGGATCCCACTTCACCAGCGGAGTAGGGTTCTCCCTGAAGGCCCTCCTTGTCTGAGTGTCCTTGTCCCCACTCCAGGTCTAGCATGGCACCTCAGCTAAGTGGCAGAAAGAACAGGTTTCTTAGATCTTCTCAGGATTCTAGCAGAGCCCTCCCACCCTCCTCTCTGCCCACCCACGGCTCCTCCTGCTCCTTCTGCCACATTGGACAAGAACTCAGGTTGTCTGAAGCCCTACAGCATACACGCAGACACACCTACACACAAAAACCAGGACCAACAGACACACACTGCCATGGCCACATCTTACATTCACATAGCTCCATCTCCCTCAAATACACATATTTCACACCCAAACACACTCACTCTAGTGTACATTCATGCAAACACAAATATTTGCACAGTCTCACACAGACACATTCCCATCCACACTGTTTCTCAAATGCTTGCACAGAATCTCACATCTGAACACACAACCACAAGTATACACATTCACACACATAAACATTCACTCTTGCAGGTTACACACCCACCAACACACTCCTCCTCACATATTAACATTGGATCACTAACCAGCCAATCTCAATGGCTTCTGGGTCAGAAAACGGTCTTGGAGGGCAGGAGCTACTAGCTCCTAGACCCATTTCCATAAGGACCTCACCTTACACCCTGCCATGGCTGCCTGCCCAGAACTCTCTCCCTCCCACAGCGGCACATAGTCTGGACTCCCCTTTGCTACTCTGCTCAATCAGGTATGGCCATTTCTGACCCTTCTCACCTTAGTCAGGCTGTTTTCCTTGTTTGAATGTCCTCTACAAGTGTCCTCTCTATCCAACTCTAACCCATCCCTTTGATTGACAAGTCCCTGTCATGGGTGAAGCAGTCACCACTGAGAGACACTGACCTTTTGGGGACAAGCTCGAACCCAGACCCTGGGAAGAGTGGTCACCCATACAGGCATCCCTGAGCTCAGGGACCCCTACCTATTTCCGATATGAACCTCATCTAGTTCACAATATAACCAAAGTTTTGAGGCCTAAGGACTAAACTGACATTCTCTTCCTGAAGCCCAGGACACATACTGGGCCCTCAGCTCAGCTCTGCCCAGGGGTACTGCTGCACCCTCATCCTGTGCTCATTTAGGCCTCCCCAGTTGGCAGGCATCCACTCTCAGCTCAGATGCACCCAGGTGCAAACCTCGGTCCATTTCTTACCGTAGCTTGGACACTTTGCTAACATCTCTTGGCCTCAAGAGATGTTTCCTCATGTAAAAAAATTACAGTGATAATTGCTGTTTTTGTAAGTCTGAAATGAAGCTCTGGATATAAAGCACCCTGAACAACGCCCAGCACACAGTGGGTGGTATCCTTCCTCCCCTGCCCTTCTCAGGCCCTTGTCCACAATCAAAGGAGGTTTACCCCTCAGGACCGAGCAGCCTGGAGCAGGTTCAAGGGAGGCCACGGACACCTGACTCCAGCCCACACCCCCCCACACACAAGGCAGTCTCTAGGTCTGTTCCCCTCATGTGAAGCTTCAGACGACCAGGACATCTTTGATTAATAAGAAGCAGAAAGATAAGCCTCATGATAATTAATAAATCATTAGCAGCATTACTTTTCATCAGATAAATCCATTAATTGTTCCCATTTCCTTACAAAAAGCTTAGGCCTGGGGCCCCTCACAGCAAATTGATTTTATGAGAAATTAAAGTTCATGAAGGAAAGCAGGGCCCTGGTGCGGGGAGCTGCATCCACCTGCAGGGGAGCTCAGGCGAGTGTGTGCCCAGCCCTCACCCCTGTCCTTTGGGAATGTGAGCCCTGAGTCTCCACTGAAACCAGAACTTATAAAACAAGCTCCAGCTGGGATCCCCCTAGGGAAAATGGCCAGCAGTTTTCCTCTCTGACCCCAACACCAATGATTGTCGGTATCTGCTGTAGCTATACTAAGAAAAAGCAAAATCTGAATTGAGAGTCGGGGAAGATCCTAATTGACGAGTCATGCCTTTCAGGGGCCTGGGACAGGACACGAAGGTACAAGGTCTCATTCCTTTTCAAGAGTAGACACTATAATAGGAAGTTTCCCAGTGGTATCTTGAAAGTCAATGGCAGCACTGGCCAGAGCTCCTTCACTGCTCTTTGCCAGTCCTTCTTTCCCTCAAAGGCGCAGGAAAGGTCCCTAGTTCCCCAAAGCCACACCCCACACGTGTAGCCATTTTGCCACCTTCTCATACACCCACCCCGGACTCTGAGAATAGCTACATATTATTATTTGCTTTGAAAAAAAATGCTTTTGAACAATTATTGTGTTCAAGGGACTGAACACAGAACACAGAAACTGCCCACACCCTTGGTTAGATGGCTGGCTGGTTAGATGGGAAGCCCAACTTAAAAATCATAATAATAAAGCCAAACAACGAGAGAGAAATAGCAGCCATGTCTTATTAAATTTCTCTGACAGATTAAAGGCAAAGGGCACCCTTGCAAGCTGAGGGAGATGGCAGTGAAGAAGGAGCAGAAGGAAGGTTTGGAAAGAGATCACAGAGGGCTTTCAAAGCTCTATTAGAGAATTTAAATTTGTTCTTCAGTTCTTCACTTGTCGCCCTGAAGGTATACTCAGAGGGTACCATTGAAAGTAACCTGGCTTTTCTTTCTATAACGTCAGTCTTAACTCAAAAGGGAGAGTTGTTTAGAGATTCTTAAAAGTTTTGTCCCACCTACACAGTGAGACTGAAGAACTAAACATTGAAATAAGCAAGATTATAAAAATACTAGAATAAATTACAGGAGAATATTTGTATACACTTGGGATATGGATGACTTTGCAAAAGCAGAATTTCCCCCAAAGAAAACTGTTCATGGAATTATAAGCTAGGGTGTGAGGCCCACCTCAGTGGTATGTTGGCCCCTCAAATCCATGGTCCAATTTATTCTTGTATCCTAGGATCCAGGCTCACTCTCACAGATCCAGAGTCCAGGCCTGCCTCAGTAGAACATGATGCCAGGCCAGCTCCTGCAAACTCAGGACCAGGATCATCTCTGTGAGCCCAATCGCCAAGTCCCTCCTAGCACCAAGCCTGACCCTACGGATTTAAGCTCCAGGTCTGCTACAGTATCTGACTAGTCCCTGAAGACCCAGATCCAGGCCCACCAAGCAGATCTAGGTACCAGGCCCAAGTACATAACCCAACCTCCAGCCTGTCCTCAGGGAGGCAGGTGCCAGGCCAGCCCCAGTGGACCTAGGCACACCCACCACTGATTAAGGCACCAAGTTATATTGTCCGAGGACTCTAGTAGCAAGGATTCCCACAGATGCCCACCCTGCTGCACAAAATCTCTGAATGGGCTGACAGGTAAAGGGCTTTCCTTGATGAAGCTACTCTGTAAAGGCTGAAAGAGGACCTACACCTTCAAATGCATGTCACTATGAAAAAAACTAACAAATCACAAGGGAAGACAGAAAAAGAGAAAGGAGCAAAGGAAGTACAAAAAAACTAGGAAACAGTTAATGATAGAGCAAAAGCAAGTCCTTAACTATTAAAAACTACTTTAAATGTAAATGGATTAAATTTCCCAATCAAAAGATATAGAGTGGCTTAATTAATTTTAAAAACAAGATGCATTGATTTGCCTATAGCCTACAAGAGATCCATCTTAGCTTAAGCACAACATAGATTAAAGTAAAGAGAGAGTAAAAGATATTCCATGTAAATAATAACCAAAAGTGAATAGGGAATGGCTATATTTATATCAGGTAAAATAATCTTTAAGTCAAAAACTCTAAAAAAGACAAAGAAGTTTATTATTTAATGATAAAGAGGATATAATGATTAAAAAAGTATATTGTACCCAACACAGGGCACCTCATATGTAAAGCAAATATTAGCAGAAATGAGGAAAGAAATAGTAAGACAACACTAATAGGGGCTTCAGGACCCCATTTACAAAAGAAAAATCATACAGACAGAAAATCAGTATAGAAACACTGTACTTAACCATACCATAGACCAATGTACCCTTCAGATTTATGTAAAATATTCCATCCAAAAGCAGAAAAATCCACTTTCTTTTCAGGTGCACATAGAATATCCTCCAGGATAGATTGTATATTAGGCACATATTTAAGGAGATTGAAATCACATTGGGTATCTTTTCTGATCACAGTGTCATAAAACTAGAAATCAATACCAGGAATAATCTCAAAAAATTACAAATGTGTTGAAATTAAACTACATGATACTAAACAAACAATGAGTCAAACAGGAAATTTAAAAATATTTTGAGACAGACAAAAACAGAAATGGGACATTCTAAAACTTACAGAATGCAGCAAAAATAGTCCTGAGAGGGAAATTTGTGGCAATAAATGACTACATCAAAAACAAAGAAAAATCTCCTGTAAACAACCAAATGTTACTCCTCAAGGAACTAGCAAAAAGAAGAATAAAATTGGTCCAAACTTAGCAGAAGAAAGAACATCACACTCAAAAAATATCAGAAATAAATAAAATGGGCAAATAAATAAAATCTTCTTGGATTAGAAGAATTAATATTATAAAATGTCCATACTATGCAAAATAATCTATAAATTCAATACAATTATTATCAAATTCCAATGGTATTTTTCACAGAAATAGAAAATGCAGTCATAACATTTGCAAGGAACTACAAATAACCCCAAATAGCCCAAGAAATTTTGAACAAAGAATAAAGCTGGAGGCATCACAATATTTAATTTCAAAATACACTACAAAGCCATAGTGTATTTTTGTATGGTACTGGCTTAAAAGCATGTAGCAGGGTATAGTAGCACATGCCAATAATCCCACCTACTCGGGAGACTGAGGCAGGAGAATCACAAATTTGAGGCCAGCCTGGGCAACTTAGTGAGATCCTGCAAAATTTAAAAAAGAAAAAAAGTGTGAGTGTTGGGGAAACTGGACATTCATATGAAGAAGAAGAAAATTGGGCCCTTATATCACATAAAAATACCAACTCAAAATGAATTAAGGACTTAAACATAAGACCTGAAAATGTGAAATTACTAGAAGAAAATATAAGGTAAAATCTTCCTGGCATTGGTTTTGGCAATATTTTTTTTCCATATGACCCCAAATATAAAATCAATAAAAGCTAAAATACATGGAATTTTATCAAACTAAAAGGCTTCTTCATGGCAAAGGAATTGTCAAAGGAGTGAGGAGAACCTAATAGAATGAAGAAAATTGCAAGCCACAATCTGAAAAGGAGCTGATATCAAAGATATATAAGGAACTCCTACAACTCAATAGCAAAATAACAAATAACCCAAATAAAAAGTGGACTGAAGAACAGACATTATCCAAAGAAGAACTACAAAAGACCAACAGACATATGAAAAAAACGTTCATTGAAACCACAGTGAGATATCACCTTGTATCTGTTAGACTGACTAATCTCAAAAACAAAATGTAACAAATGTTGATGAAGATATGAGGGAAAGGAACCCTGTACACTGTCGGTGGGAATGTTAAGTTGGGTCAAGTCATTATGAAAAAAGTATGACATTTCCTCAAAAAAACTAGAAATAAAACTACCATAAAATCCAGCAATCCTAGTCTAGTTATATATCCAAAGGAAGTAAGATCAGCTTAAAGAGATGTTTGCATTCCCAGATTTATTGCAGCACTGTTCACAATAGCCATGATATGGAAGCAACCCAAGTTCTATCAATGGATGAATGCATAGAGAAGATGTGATACACACAAGCAAGCGCACGTGCGTGTGCACACACACACACACACAGACACGCACACGCACAAAGGGATGTTATTCTATTAAATCTTTGAGAAGAAGGAAGTTCTGTTATTTGTGATCACGTGGATGGATTTTGAGGACATTATGCTAAGCAAAATAAATCAGGCACAGACGTACAATTACTACAGGGTTGCATTCATATGGGAACTGAAAAGTACACTCACAGCAGAGAGTAGAAAGCTGTTGTCAGAGGCTAGGGCAGAGGGGAACCTAGGGCATATTGGTCCAGGGATACACAGTTTTAGTTATACAGCACAGTAAGTTCTGGAGGTCTAATGGATAACGTGGTAATTACGTTAACAATACTGTATTGTATTCTTGAATGTAAGAATGTAGATTTAAATGTTCTCCCCCAAAAAAAGAGTCACTTGTGGTAATAATTTCACTGTGTATGTGTATGTGTGTGTGTCAAAAAATCATGTTGTATATACCCTTTAATATATAACAAATTTTATTGTCAGTTATACCTCAAAAAATCAGAGTGGGGGAATAAAACTAGGAAGAAATATGGATGATTCTTTATATTTTTTGCAACTTCCAAATTTTCTGCTACACAATTGTTCTGGTTTGCTTCCTAGAACCTCCCCTACCACCACCACCAAAGGTTCATGCCATAAAGACCTGGTGGCCAGTCTGTGGCTCTATCGGGAAGTGATGCACCTTCAGGAGGTGGGCCTAGTGGAAGGAAGTTAGATCATGGAGTCACCTGTGCACTTGAAGGGGATAGTGGGACCTGACCCTCTCTTCTTTCTCTTGTGCACTTCCCAGCTGGCATGAGGTGAACCGATTTCCTTTGCCACAAACGTCCACCATAATACACTGAGTCACCACTGGCCCAAAGTGACAGAGCAAAGCAACCAGGGCCAGAAGCCCAAATAAATCTTTCTTCCTTTTGAGTTGATTTTATTGGGTATTTTGTCACAGTAGTGAAATCTGACGAACATAATCATGCATTGCTCTTAGAATTGAAATAAAGCAATAACGTCAGTGTACCAAAAAAAAAAAAGGGGGGGGGGGCGGGGAGAAAAAACAAGTAGAAATAGCTACTTAAAATTTTAAAATTTTTTAATTTTCTAACACATCAGAAGCAATTAAATATAAATATCAGATGGGGAAAACGTTTGAGATATATATATATATATATATATATATATATATATATATATATATATATACACACACACACACACACACACACACATACAGTAAACAAAGGATGAAGAGCTCCAAAATATGAAGAGTTCACAACCAAAAGACAGTCAACATGTGACCCCCACAGGAAACACAGCTAACAAACCAGGGTTCTGAGCCTGTGCACCATGGGCATTTGGGAGCAGCAAAGCTCAGGGCACCGCTGCTGCCATCACCACCAGGCCCCCTGCCTGGTTATCCAGTCAGAAATGCTGCCAGAGTTGCCAGCTGTCTCCTGGAGGCAAAAATCACACAAGTTGAGAAGCACTGCTAACAAATGTGCGAAAATATGCTAAGCTTTCTGAATAAAGAGGCCATCGTAAATTAAAATAACTAGATGCCACTTCTCTCTGACTGGGAAGATTTCAGAGATGGAGGATAACTCCAGATGGCAAGGGCTTAGGTAGGAGAATGGGAACACTCAGAGAAAGACAACTCTGGAAGACAATCTGGCCGCCTCTATCAATTTTTTTAATGTGCAAGCCCAGACCCAGCAATTCCACTCTACCCCATGCACAGAAGCCCACAAGGACATCCATTCAAAGGATGCTCAATGGAGAATTCTGGGTAATAGTAAAAACCTGTTAACTGGAAAAGAGTGTAATGCATAAAGAAATGGTTCAACTGTGGTATATTGATATAAGTTGGACAATAAAGAGTTGTCCAAGGCATAGTGCTGAGTGGGGAAAAGAGGAAATGGCAAAATAATATGATCTTATATTTGTTTTTTAAACTTTGCATGTGCTACTAAGAAAACAGAGAAAGATCTAGAAAAACAAAGTACAAATTATTAATAGTGGTCAACCCTAGGAGTGGAAGGAGGTGTGGGAAGTGGGGGAGGAGAAGGCAGTGGAGTGTGGGAAGGGAGAGGAATATCATTATTTTTTAGCTTTATAGAATACTGGATTGTTTGAGTTTTAACGGCGAGCATGTATTATTTTTATAACTTAAAAAAGATGTTTTTAGCAAATTCCAAAATAGTAGGAATTCATGTTATACATGCACAAGAAAAATCAGCAAAATCCCACTGATCCCTGTTGATCCATGTCATTTATTTCCAAAGACCAGATAGTAGAAAGTGGAATGCACAGCAGCACATGGAACAGTTCAGTTCTCTGGGTTTGCGGGTAGCAGACGCCTTCTAGTCAAAGCGAACTGAGCAGCGGCTGCAGCAAAATAGAGTCAGCCCAAGTTTCAGCCACCGGCTGGGGACATGTGCTGAGCAGAGCAGGTTTTTCTCAGCAATCCCCTGAAATGATCTGAATAAGGAGCTGGCCAACTCCAAAACTGTTTTATTTTCACTTTACTGCGTAAAAAACCCCACAGGCTCCCCAGTCTTTTCCACTGCTCCTATTGTTCCCCTTGATCACATGTCTGTTTACCAATCACTGGATGCCTTTCCACTTCACACCATGGCAAATTGTCCCCAACACAAAGAAACCATAAGTTCTGAGGTTGGGGTTATTTTTAATATCCCTTTTTTTACAGCAGAGTAATTTTTAAATGATGTTTTCGACTTGGAACGAGGATTAATGGTTGAAAATAGTAGGTCTACAGTGTAAACCTGAAACCAGTGAAAATACAAAACTATTGAGGAAACTTCAAAATAGCAAAGAGACACCGGGGTCATGACAGATATGTTGTTGACCTTGAGGCCCCACCACATGACCATGACAGCTCCAAGGGCCAGAGCTCTGCCCCAGCCACATCTAGTAACCTGGTAGTGAATGGCCCTCTGCAATACCATACAGAGAGCCAAGGTGGGTTTATTTTAGTGGCATTACAAATGAACATACAAAAATCACAGTATGAAGCCATCTCTACTGCAGTTGACAATGAAAAGGTAAAGTATGCAATTTCAAAGAAAAAAATCAAAATAATTTGACAACATAAAATAGAAGACTCAGTTAAGAGCAATAAAAGGCGGGGGGAAAGCACATAAGCAAATGAAAATATTTCTGAGTCTGTTTTAGAAGTTGGAGCTTGAGTTAGGAGGAGCAAGGTTGGTGGGCTCACTACCAAGTTTGCATCCTAAAGAAGCAACTGCTATGATTTGGATCTGGAATGCTGCCCACGGTCTCATGTTGACAGAATGGTCCCCAGTGCAGCAAGGTTCAGAGGTGGCTTTAAACAAAGATTATGTCATGAGGGCTCTTACCTCATCAATGGATTAATTCATTAAGTGGGTAGATGAATGGACTACTGGGAGGTAGGACCTAGTTGGAGGAAATAGGCCACATGGAAGATAAACCCTGGAAGGGTTTATCTTCCCCAACCTCTTCCTCTTCCCCTACCCTACCCGCATCCTTCCAGGCTGCCAGGAGCTAACAGCTTTCCTCCGCCATGCCCTTCCGCCATGATGTTCATGGTGGTCTGCCCACCTCAGGCCTATAGCAGTGGAGTTGGCCAACCCTGGACTGAGACCTCTGAAACTGTGAGCCAAAATAAACTTTCCCTCCTCTAAGACTTGTTCTTGTCAAGTATTTTGGTCACAGTGAAGCAAACTTGACCTGGAAAAGGTGTCCTTACTGAACCACACTGTTTACCAATGTGTTTCAGTGGATCCAAAAAAGATAATCTTGAATGACTGACGGGAACCCCTAATTGTGGTAACCCAGATATTAATGATTTGGCCCTTTTTATCAGTATTGTTCACCATCATTCAAATGAGAGTCTGTGAAGACGTCACTTTGTAAAGTGATTGCTAACAGGTGGAGATATTTCTGCAAGAGGTGAAAGTCTGAAAAGATCATTATCCCACCTGGGAAGAAGCACGACAGAACCTCCCCACACAGGGGAGGCAAATCTCTTGATAGGTAAAATGGCAGGAAACGATGGCCTATGGACCATCGCACGCAATGAGCATCCCAGAATTTGCCTCACACATGAAATGTACTTCACCCCAACATATCTGCTCTTTAGTTATGAGTGGTTGACTTTCAACTGAAATTCAATATAGATAACATAGCAGTTTGAATACTCGTCTCTCAGAGCCAGTTTATAATAAAATGAAAAGTTGTTTTGAAAGCTCTCTCTATCGTGTGCTGGTTTAATAGGAAGAAGATGCTGGTCTAGGCTTTCAAACTCAAGTTTGATGTTTTTTGTAGAGAAAAAATATCAAAAGTGCCATGAGTAAGGGCAGAAAATTTGCTAAGGTGAATAAAGTCCTTTTTTTTTTTTTCCACCAAAATGTTCACCAGTGGCTTTCAGAGATGTTTTAACTTAGACTATTTTTCAAAGCTCAGTACCCTTAATCAACAACTGCAAGGCAAAGCTGAGAAATGATTTTACTGCCATGATAGCGGCCAAAAAATGCCCTTAGAGAGCTGGATGAGGAAAGTTGATCAGGGAACTAATACAGTTGAAGCTCTTGGCTCATTTGCATGTGTCTGTTCTCTTCAGTTCACTTGATGTTTTTACAACAGTTAATTCTTTGCAGCAGCAGCAGCGCCCTCACCATTAGCCAATGGCGTGTATAAGAATCGTTTTGTCTTTCCTGATGGCAATAACTTAAAATATTAATTTATACTTTTGACACCACCACCATGATCTTGGATGCCCGCTTCTTTCCAATGTGGAAAGGCGATCCTGGGCCATCTCCCTGGCCATCACCTGGAATCAGTTACTATGCCACAGTGAGATGGATCCTCTTTAGAAGGTTCTTTTCAGAGATTATAATCATGGTATTTTCAAGTGGTACTTATTGATACTGGTTTAATCACTGTTTCTAAAACTTTTCAGAGGACAGAGTTAGGAGATTCTTTTCTTCATTTTGTACCAGGTATTGAACGCAGGAGAACTTAACCACTGAGTCACATCCTCAGCCCTTTTATATATTTTAATTAGAGATTTAGAGACAGGGTGTCACTGAATGGCTTAGTGGCTTGCTAAGTTGCTGAGGCTGGCTTTGAACTTGCAATCCTCCTTCCTCAGCCTCCTCGGAGCTGATGGGATTACAGGTACTGTTGTTAATTTGAATTGTCAACTTGATTAGATTAAGCTCAAGATTAAAAGGCTCTGGGTGTGACTGATACATGGGATAGCAAACTGGAGACCCTCCCTAAGTGTGGGCAGCACCATCCAATAGGATGGTGGCTTGGATGATAAAGTTGGAAGAACAAGGAAGCAGCAGCAGATGTAAACTTGATTCTCCTTGAATGGGTTCTTGATTGCTGCTGCAATCACCTGAGGATATCAGACTCTTGCTTCTTCAGTCTTCCAAAAGCAACTCTGCCAGTCATTATCCAGAGAGTTTCCAGAAGCCTTTGGTCTCAGACTAGGGTAGCACTATCAATTCCTTTTGTTCTGAGCCTTCATCTTCTTGGACTGCGCAGCTACTGGTTCCTCCAGCTCTCCAGCCTACAGACAGCCATTGTGGACTATCCAGCTCCTAGTCATGTAAGCCAATCTAATAAATCCCCTTTTTATAATTATTCTTCCTTTTGATCCTGTTCCTCTGGAGAACCCTGACTAATACAACAGGCCTCTGCCACTGCGCCTGGCAGGAAATTCTTTTTAAGACATGATAAATTATGAGTTCCTACTGATACCTCCAATGCAAGTTTAAAACTATCAAGTTCTACTTAAACTCAGTTTTTTTCTTTCTCCTATGGATCTCCTTTCTCCCATGCCACACTCATGGCTCCCAAAAGGAACCAAATAATTACTTATTTGCTTTATCCTACCATGGCACACACAGAAGTTTTAAATTAGCAACACTAATAATACCAACAATTATATAAGTATTAAAAATAAAGTGTTTTTGTTTTATGTTCTTTTTTTAGTTCTCTTCATTTGTGAGTATATTGTACCTGAGACAAATAGTCAAATTACTATGTTTCAAAGTCACTAGGAATAGTTCCTCTCTGTGTGATTAGACCAACAATGTGAAATGCCCCATGGTAAAAAAACAACAACTGAATGTCAGCAGGAATAATAACTGTAGTGGAGTAGCAAAGCATTAAATATGTTTAAATCTATGGGATCCTAAAGGTAGAAAAAATTCACATCTTACCTTTGAAGAATGCCAAAGTCATTATGTTTTGTTTTGTTTTGTTTTTAGAAGTAGTTGGACACAATACCTTTATTTTATTTATTTATTTTTATGTGGTGCAGAGGATCCAACCCAGGGCCTCGCACGTGCTAGATGAGTGCTCTACTGCTGTGCCACAATCCCATCCCTCCAAGCATTATTTTCAAAGTTAATAACTAAATCAAGCATGTATCTTGCCTTACCTATGTGAACTGTACCTCAGAGTAGCCAAAGAGTTGGTAAGGAAAAGCTTCTCTTTATAAAAGCATTACAATTCAGAAATGTAGAGGGATAATAGAATTAGAAAGTCAGTGTTTCACAATCTCTAATGAAAGGGTGGTAATGGCTGCAATACCACCAAGAGGGAGGGAAGACCACTAGGGTAGGTATGCACAGCTCTACCTCTGAAGAACCATCCCAAAATCTGAATCTGAATCTGATGGAGGCTTCACATCTAAATACCAAATGATGAAAATACCAGGGTGAATGATCACATCAAACATCACTATCAGCAAAACCTAGAGCGCCTCAACCACTAAAGAACAAATGACAGTGCTTCTGCAAAAAAATAAATTGCAAAGGAAAAAGAGAGAGGAGATATTTATAGATCTGAAATGGACTTAAGTGATATTACCAACCAATCGCAATGGATGAGTCTTACTTGGATCCTGATTTGAGCAAAGTGTTAATGAGTGTGCATGCATGTATTAAAATTTTACCAAATTAATTTTTAAATGTGCAATTATTGTGTTGTGAATACATGCACACGTTTAAAGGCCAGTACAGAGTAAGTATTGGGGTTCTAGCCTCCACCTCCATCTCCATCAGATTGCTTGATTCTCTACCCCATGTTCCCTGTCCCAATCAGCATACAATATAGACAGAAACTGTGTCCATGCTATAGAAACACAACTGTGTCATTAGCATTTCCCCTGGTCCCTCCTGTGCAGGAACTTCTGTCATTCACAGGGAAGACTGTCTGACTCACAGCCATTTGTAAGACTTGCCACCACTGGCCAACATCGCCCTGCCGTGAGCATGTTTGGTCCCCTGTCTAGAATACCCTCAATTTTGCCTGTTTGAATTCTTCCAGCTCAAACCTTCCTTCAGTGCATCTCTGAGCACTCACCACCCGCCATCCATCTCTCTTCCAGCTCTTCAGTGCTCCCTTCTGCTGTAGCATCTAAGAATTTGCTGCCTTCAGATATTCTCTTCCAGTCTTCTGAGAAGTTCTGCTTTCCCCTGGCCTACATGCAGGTATCTCCTGTCACTTACTCAAGCGGCTCATCTAAGGGTCATCCACAGGAAGTTGTCAGTGACTGTCATCGAATACTGGCAGGTGAGCCATTTAACTCTCTTTTCCATCACTGAGAGGACCTTTGGACTCAACAGAGGGAGGGACCTAAAGACCTTCAGATCTAGACAGAATAGGTGAGCTCTCTTTGTACAAAGATGGAGGGAGAGTCAAGTGTCTACAGAGGCCAAAGAGTGGTGAGTTTGTCCCTTCTCCCCTACACCCTTTATTTGTCCACTCATGGAGTCTCAAGTTCACAATCTCCAGTGACCACATGGGTAAAGACCCCGAGAAGTGAGTAGAACAAATAGTAATACCTTAAAGTGGAGAGGACTGTTCATAATGCAGAGGTTTTGTAGATAGGAGGAAGTTTAGGTCTAAGAACAGGAAAGCCACATTCCCCCAGGACAGGACAAGCACAATGGCTGGTACCAGGGTGTGGGTGGGAAGCAGTCTGAAATGTTCCCTCCTCACCACTCCGAGCTGTGTGACCTCAGGGAAGCAGCTCCTGCTCCTTGAATTCCAGCTTCGTTGTTGGTAAAAATGCAGGAAGTTATGAGGATTTGTTAGGATGACTGGCATCTAAAATTTCGCCTGTTCAAAGTAGCCCTCAAACTGCTCTCGCCATTGTCTTTCCATCTTAATTAACGATCTCTCCATTCTTGCACTTGCTCAGGCCCAAAACCTTGGTATCATTCTCTCTCATTGGCTCTGTCTTCAAGTATCTCCAGTTTCTACTTTTCTCACACACCCTCACTGCCACATTGACTTAAGTCATATGGATTTCTCACCTAGATCCCTACAATGGCCCCTATCATGAGCCCTGCTTCTAACAATGACCCTTACAGTGTGAATCCATGCAGCAATGCATAACCCCAATCAGATTACCCCTCTCCTCTCAAAACTCATGACCCCAGTGTTTTCATCTCAAAGGAAAACTCAAGTTCTACCCTTGATCCACAAGGCCCTATAATGTCTGGCCTCTGCCCGCCCTTGACGTTGCCCACTTGGACCGTCTCTCCTACCAGCCTTGTTGCTACTCCTAGAACATGCCTAATAATCCCCTGAGTCAAGGCCCTGTAGGTGAAGTCAGCTGGGGCACTTAAAGATGCAAAGGGCCAAGGGGTACATGTGTGGCACAAATCCTGTCTGCTATCCCCAGTAACAGGAGAGAGAATCTAGGTGAGTGGCCCAGCCAGCCAGGAGGACTCTTGGCATCTTCTCTGCCTCTTTTCATCCTACCTAACCTCAGAGCTCATCTAAGGAACTCCCTGGGAAGCCCTCCCAGACCTCTCTAGTCCTCCCAAGGCCACCATCCATTCTTCTGTTCAGGAAACCTTTGCCTTTCTGTCATCTGGTTTCTAAACCCTTTGCATTGTGTGGCCCCATCATCAGCCAAAGTGAGCCTGCCAATAGAAATGCATTTATCCTCTTAACTTCATTCATTTTTTTAGTACTTCCAGTATACTTGATACTTGATGGCTTCCTCCAAGCAAGAGATGCTTCAAAACCAAAAAAATATAAATAAGCTGTGTGAACACGGAAACATTACTTCAATTTTCGTGTCTTATTTGTTTAAAATATTTTTTAAAAAGTGTACTTCCCCCAAGAAGCTCACATGCCACCCTAATCCTTAGTAGAAAAAAAGTTTCAGAATTAATGAGTCATTTAATATGGACTGTAAGTCTATGGGGTAGGATGTCCATTCCTTCTGAGCCCATGGTAGGTACTGAACATGTGACTTGTTTGATTTAATTCTGCAATTACAGCAGTCCGTGTTCAGTATTATGGGTTGGTTGCACCTTGCTTAAACCTATGGATGATACAGATGAGTTAGACAGTTTCTCACCTTCAAAAACCTGACAGTTTACATCTGTGAGAATGGATTGCAATTAATGGATGAGCCAACCTCGCTAGTCCCAGGGAAAGGGTCCTACCCCTACCAGGAGAGGTTGGCAGGGCCTCCTCTGGGACAGGACATTTGAGATGAGCCTGGAAAGATGAACCCACATGCCTTTCACACCCTCTCCAAAGAAAGGCCTGGGTGACGGCAGGGCAGTGAGGAACAGTGTGGCAGGCCCTGCGAGCCATGAGCAGGGAAACTGAGGTGTCAGGCACAGGTGGGTCGCAGGGGCCTTGGCAGGGGCAGGCTGAGGCGCCACATGTTAGTCCAAAGCTATTGGGGCCCCTTCAGGAGTTGGTGGTGTTGTCCAACAATCAAGACCACAAACTCTGACACAGATCAGATTTGGATTTTAGTCTTAGCTTTTGACACCTGTTGATGGTGTGAACATGGGAAGATTATTCCACTGCCTTAGATTATCTCATCTGGAAATGGGTATAACAGTACTTACCTCAACAGGGTTAATATGAGAATGAAACGAGTCACTTTCTACAAAGTGTTTAGAACTGTGTCTGGTACGGAGAAAGCATGCAAATGTTAGTATAACATTGGTATTACCACCTCATGTCATTATCTGTGTTTCCTACTAGGTTGCCAGTCGATGAGGGCAGCAAATCTATTCCTTTTCTTTAAACCACAAATCCCAGTGTCCAGCCACAACTGGACAAAAAACGTAGGTGTTCAATTAATATCTGCTGATCAGAGTTACTGGTAGATGGATGAGCCAGACCTCCTGCACACAGGGTTCCTGAGCTCCAGAAGACCCCAAGGCAGGCCCAGCAGACTTACTCCATGACCCAGTTTACCTGCACATCTGTTCCAGACTTTCTCAGTTGCAAATAATCATCCGAAGCAGCATCCACCTATCCCAAGACACGACCTTATCTGTGCCTCCAAAGGCTGTCCCTCACTGCTTTGAAGGCCATCCTGTCACTACCAACCTCCTCACCCAAGGGTCTAGAAATGTGTCATTCCCAGGAGGCTTCTGCTTTCCACCCTCTGGTATTCAGTCCCACCAACCGTTCCCAGTCCCTTGACTCAGCACTGCACCTGCCCACCCTTCTGCCCCTGTCCACGGGAGCCCCCACACTGGCATCTCATTAGGCCCATCTCTGCTTCAAACTCAACACTGCTCTCACTTGGCCTCAGGTCTGGTCCAAAGTGCTCAGCACAGCCGCGTGCAGGGTCCTAAGCCTCAGCCCTGGGCCCACGTGCCTAGACTCACCTCCCAGCTGCATGCCAGCCCCACCCCTCCCCACCTTCCTGCCAGCCTACAGCTCCCCAAGTCCCCAGGTCTTCTACCTCTGGCTCTGACCATCTTCCTGAAATCCTAGCCCCTGGAAAACAGCTCTGAATCCTGTCAGGTCTGTTTCAATCTGTTTTATAGACACTTTCAATTATTTGTTTATATTTTCGTCACTATCACAGGACTAAGAGGGCTTAAAAGCTGAAATCATCTCATTTTATAGGTCGTGGTGTGTGTGTGTTTTGTTTTGGTTTTTTGTTTATTTGTTTTCTGTATGCTCAGGATCTAGCCCAGAATAAGGGACATAATAGTTACTTAGGAAATACAGGCTGGTTGGTTGACTCACTGGCTGATGGAATGACTTTTTGCCCCAGGATCCTGGGGGTAGGGGCACAGGATGTCTCTCCTGTGGATGTTTGAATTAGGTTCCTCTCCACTGGCATTCTAAGTTTGTTTTCAGCACCAGTGCCCCCCGCACCAAACACCCAAATAGAAACATAAACAGACACACATGAACAGCTTTTCCAGCCTTGACCTTTTCCTTTTTCTAAAAGAACCACTTAGTAACCACTGACCCATTAGACTATAGTCTAATTTACTTTCCTCATTGTATTTAAAAATAAATTTATTTTTGATATCAGAATGTAAAACAAATTATATTCAAGTGTATTGTGTCTGCAGAAGTTCTTCTCAAAAACACCAGCCAAGAACGGGCAGTGGTCCCATGAAATGCAGTTCAGGGAAAGCCCTTGAGAGGATATTTTTTTCTGGAGAGACCAAGATGCCCCTGGCTGCTCCCTTCTCCACCTTAGGAGTGTGAGGCCCCCGCCCAGCCTCCCTCCTTGGCACAAGTGGACACCTGTGTCTGTGCCATAATCCCCAGGAAAGCCTCCAGCACACAGCCCTGCACCTCCCCCCATCCTGGTCTTGGGGACATCAATAGCCAGGCACACCTGTAGGCCAGCGGTCACTGATCTGTGGGCGGAGCCCAACAGGACTGAGGTCTCAGCTTTTGAAGCACTGACAAGGCTGCCCCTCCAAGTCTGACCTCTGACCTACAGGTGGGCACAGCCATTGTTCCTTCATGTCCCAACCACTGTCTGCCCCATTGCAGGAACCCATGAAGGTATCCATTTCAGGTCAGTGCAAAGCAAAACAAACAGAAAGGCCAAGGGGCAGGGCTTTGTGTGGAGGCTCCTCAGGGCAGGGAAGCCATTGTTGCAAGTGTGGTATGATCCTCACCAGGCAAGTCCCCCCTCCTCCTCCTGGGCCAGCAGGGCTCCACCTGCTGTGGGTTTTTTTATAAACAGGTGGCCTGGGTCAGAGCTCTAAAAGAAGACGCTCCGGAAAGCAGGGGCTTGGGGACTTGAATGCCTCAGCATCAGAACGCAGCACCTTCCTGTTCCTGAGCTGGTGAGGAGGTGCCTATCATTTCCCTGCCACAGACCAGAAGCTGGGGCCAGGCGCTGACCTGCTGGGAGACTGGCAGGTCCTCCCGAGAGCCTGAACGCTGCAGACAGCCCCTCACTGCCAGCCCCCTTCCAGGGCACACGATGAGTCTCCTGAAGTCATGGCTTCACTGGCAGCTGTAAGGAGGCTACTAACAAAAGTAGAGCACTTATGAATACAGACTTCAGGGGGCCGCGTTATTTAGCAAAAGAGGACAGACCTAGAGCTAGACTCTAATTCTGGCTCAGCCACATGAGCTGTGGAAACTCAGATAAGTGATTTTACCTCTTGGAATCTGGGTTAATTCACCTATAAGATGGGCATGCCCAGGAGGCCTAGTAAGATATCTTAGAAATGGGACCCAAGTCTAAACAGAACATTTATTTAAGTTCTATATATACTTTATATATGTAGCTTGAAAATAATTTTATGCAATATATTTTGCACCTGCATTTCACATAATGTTGGGTGTAAATGGTCCACTTGTGGCATTGTGTTGGCACTCAAAAAGTTTCAGATTTTAGAGCACTCCAGGTTTCATGTCTTCAATCTATACTATACAAAATAGCTGGGCACAGAGGTATATGCCTGTCATCCCAGCAACTGGGGAAGCTGAGGCAGGAAGATCACAAGTTCAAGGTCAGGCTAGGCAACTTAGCAAGACCCTGTCTCAAGATAAAATTACAAAAAGGGCTGGGGATATAGCTCAGTGGCAGAGTGCAACTGGGTTCAATTCCCAATACCTAAAAAAAAATGAAATAAATTAAATATACTCCATTATAAAATAAATCTCTACGGGATCTCCATCTAAGTTAAAAAAAAAAAAAAAAGAAGAAGAAGAAAAGAAAAAAAGAAAGACTCCAGAAAAATTGACTCCAGAGGTCTCAGAGGCCACTTTCAACCACAGCCCCCCTCTCACACTAATGTATGGATTCACACATTATGTAGGCTCGTAAAGCTCACCTTCAGTATTTTTATTGATCCTGGGAGCTGTGTATAACTTAGTTCATTTTCCATTGTTGTATGATATTCCTGTATATGAACATACCATAATTTATTACAAGCTGTTAATAAGCGCTCTTATGCATATCCCGGAGTACAGGTATACATTTATTTGGCGCACATAAATAGGAAATGAATTGCTGGGTCACTGGCTAAGAGTCCTTCAATTCCACTCCATAATTCCTCACCCTCATTGGTTTCCACAGTGCCTGCACCAACACAGCACTCCCATTGCCCCACATCCTCACCAACATTGGACATTGCTAATTTTTTTAAAACTTCAGACATTCTGGTAGGTAAAATGGTATTTCATTGTAGTGTAAATTTCTGTTTCCCTTATAACTGATGAGACCAATCACCTTTTTTTTTGATATGTTGGCATTATTAAAATTTTTTTATTTTTTAATTCTAATTTGTTATATATGACAACAGAATTCAATTTAATTCATCTTACACAAATAGAGCACAATTTTTCATGCCTCTGGTTGTACACAAAGTAGACACACCATTTGTATCTTCATACATGTACTTAGGGTATGATGTCTGTCTCATTACAGGGTTTCCCAACCCCCCTGCCCATTCCCTTCCCCATCCTCCCTTTTGTCTTATCTAAAGTTCATCTATTCCTCCCACAATTCCCCCCATCCCCATTATGAATCAGCCTCCTTATATCAGAGAAAACATTCAGCATTTGGTTTTGGGGGGATTGGCTTACTTCACTTAGCATTATACTCTCCAACTCCATCCATTTACCTGCAAATGGCATGATTTTATTCTCTTTTATTGCTGAGTAATATTCCATTGTGTATATATGCCACATTTTCTTTATCCATTCATCTACTGAAGGGCTTCTAGATTGGCTCCACAGTTTAGCTATTGTGAATTGTGCTGCTATAAACTTTGTAGTGGCTGCATCACTATAGTATGCTGTTTTTAAGTCCTTTAGATATAAACCGAGGAGCGGGATAGCTTGATCAAATGATGGTTCCATTCCCAGTTTCCCAAGAGCAATCACCTTTCAATACATGTGTTAAACACCTGGATGTCATCATTTGTGACATGCCTTTTGTAAGTCCCTTGCTCAGTTTTCTGTTGTCTTTTTCTTGTTATTTTGCTAGAGCTCTTCACTGATGTTGATAATGGACCCTTGGCTGCATATCTTCTTCCACCCTGTCACTTCCCCTTCCCTCTCTTGACAGCATCTTTTGATGAACTGAAGTCCCAAATGTTAATGTACTCTTTTTTATGTTTAGTGGTTTTTGTGGGTAATACAGAGACTTCTCTCTATCCTCAAAATCATAAAGATGTGTTCTAGCTTATCTTCCCAAAGCTATGTTGTTTGACATTTCTCATTTAGATACAGAGCACATCTGGGTTTGATTTTTGTGTGTGATGTAAGGTAAAAGCCAAGTTTTTCCCTTTCATAGGGATACTCAATTCTCCCAGCACTAATTGAAGAGAACTCTCTCTGTAGTTCTGCGGTGCCACCTCTGTCGTAAATCAACACTTCTATGTGTGCTGTTTCTGGACCTCAGACCTCTTCCATTGTTGTTTTTCTATCCTTATGCCACTATGACACACTCCTAATATGGCAGTTTTGAATGAACCTTGAAGAAGCACCACATACTTCTTTCTTTCTCCAAGATCATTTTTGCTGCTCTTGTCCCTTCATATTTCCATATAAATCTTTAAATCACCTTGTAAACGTATGAAAAAAAAAAAAAAACAGTTAGATCCAGGTATAATGGCACAGGTCTGTCATCCTAGCTACTTTGGGAGATTGAGGCTGAAGGATCATAAGTTCAAGGCCAGTCTGGGCAACTTATTCAGTCCCTATCTAAATGAAAATCGAACCGGTTAGTGTTTAGTTGTAGAGCACCCTTGGGTTCAAGCCACAGTGCTGAAAAATAAAATTAAAAAATCAGTAGTACTTCAATTAAAATGCGTTGGACCTAAACATCACTTAGCAAATGAATGTCTTCACAATATTGAATCTCCAACCTATGAACATGGTGTGTATCTATATCTATTTAGAACTGTTTTTAGTTTCTTTAAATAATATCAAATAGTTTTTTTACAGAGGTTTTACATGTGTTTTTATTAAATTTACTTATAGGTATTTAATTTCTTGTTATATTTTAAGTGGCAGCTTCTTTATTCTTTATAATCATAAAAGTGTAAGATTAATTTTTGTACATTGCTGTTAGTCCAGAAAAGGTTTATTTTGGCTCATGATTTTCAAAGGTTAAGACCATAGTCTCTTAACCTTTTTGCTTTGGGCCTATGGTGGCACAGTATATCATGGTGGGAGCATGAGACACAGCAGACCTGTTCACCTTATGGTGCCCAGGAAGCAAAGAGTGAAAGAGGAAAGGGCTCATCTTCCCCTTTCAGGGCACATCTCCAATGACTTAAATTCTTTCTTCCTCTTTAAGACCCACCTCTTCAAGGCTCCACCACTTCCCATTAGTGCCACAGGCTGGTGACCAAACCTTTAACATGTAGCTTTTGGGGGATACTTTCAAACCAAACAATCATCTTTATATTCAGCTAAGCCCTATTGTGAAGTCTAACATTTTACCTGTGAATGCTTTTGATATTCTACATATATAATCTTGCTCTTTTCAAATATTGAGACTTTTGTTTATTTCTTTCCTAAATTTTATTTATTTTCTTACCCTATTACTTGGGCTAGGACTTCCAGGACAATGTTAAATACAAGTGGGGAGAGTGAATATCCTCACCTCATTCCTAATCTTTGGGAAGAGGGTCATGAAAGAATTCAATATTTCACCATGAAATATGAGGCTGATCATAGTTTGTGTAAATGTCTCTCATCTGATTAAGCTCCATTCTGTTCCTAGTTTCCTGAAGGCTTTTTTTAAAAAATCACCAATGGAATGTTATCAAACGTTTTATACCTATTGAGATAATCATATGGTTTTTCTTCATCCCAATAGTTTGATGAATTACATTGACTGCTTCTCAAAGTTTTAACTAATCTTGCATTTTTAAAATAAATCCAACTCTCTCAAGAATTTTGTGCATGCTATATGCTTTTGAATTCAGTTTACTGCATCTTATGTCTTTTGATTTATGTTCACGATTGGAACTGGCCTGCTATTTCCATTTTTTATGCTGTTCATGTCAGATTTTAGAATCGAGGTTATACTAGCTTGATTAAAATGAGTTGGGGAGTCCCTTCTTTTTATATCTCTGGAAGAGTTTGTGGAAGGTTAATGTAATGTCTTACTTAGTTTGTAGAATTTAACTTATTTGTGATGTTTTATTTGTGAAATTTTTTTTGTTTTGGATTCAGTAATTTTAATAATTATAGAACTACTAGAATTTCTATTTTTTATATCCATTTTGGAAAGTGTGTGTTCTTAGAAGAATTCGTCCCTTCTATCTAAACTTTGAACATTTTGTCATAAAATTTTCACTATCCTTTTTCCCATTTATCCCCATGTCTGTCGCTCTGAAGGTTTTGTCCTTTTTTTCTTTTTTTTTTTTGAGAGAGAGAGAGAGAAAAAAAAAAATTTAATATTTATTTTTTAGTTTTCGGCGGACACAACATCTTTGTTTGTATGTGGTGCTGAGGATCGAACCCTGGCCACACGCATGCCAGGCAAGCGCGCTACCGCTTGAGCCACATCCCCAGCCCCTTGTCCTCTTTTTTCATTCCTCACATTATTTACATCTTATTCAAAACCAAGACATCAATAATTTTATTTGTATTTTGGTTTTTCTTTCATTAATTATCTTTACCATACAAGTTTTTATTTTTCCTACTTCCTTGGGTCTATTTGTTGTCAAAAATGATGTCTTCCTAATTTTTTAAGGTGGATGCTGAGTTCACTAATTTCAATCTTTATATGCTTCTAGTGATACAGACTTCTGTATAAGTACAAGAAAAGTACAATGTTTATCTCACTCAGTTCAAGATACTTTGCATATTCCCATGTGTATTTTGTTTTATTTAAAATAATATTAATTTACAAACATAGTTATACTTTTACTATTGATATCTAGCTTAATTATATTGTGCTAAAAAATTCTCTGAGGGATTTTAATCCTTTTAAATGTCTTCAGATCTCTTTAAGCCTGAGCAAATGCAATCTTTACAAATTTTTATGTGCATTTGAAAATAACGTATATTCTGCAAATATTGTGCACAGTGTTTTACAAAAACCACTCTTATTCCTGACTTCATTTTACTGCTGAGATAGCTTCAGGAGATGCTATTACCTCTTGCTTCAGTTCATGTTTGAAGATAGGTCCTAAAGTCAATTGCCAGGGTCATGTGGCTAATAAATGGGAGTCAGACCTGGGTCTTCCAGTGCCGAGACATATCCTTGTTCTGCTGTTCCTGAGATTTTGTTCAGTAGGAAACTTTAAAGATGAAACAAGAGTTCTATAACCAAAAGATCTCTGGTCACGTAAGTTTGAGAAATGCTACAAGAACCAAGTTAGATTCTAGTACTTTATAGATTTTATTGCACTATGTACCTTGTGATCTCCAAGAAGAGGCCATAGCACAACTTCCCAAAGGTATTGGACACTGGAGCACTCTTTCTTTTACATGACCATGACTAGGACTTAACAAGGGGAGGTGTGCTCTACCACACCGGGATGCTTCCTCCAGACGACCACGAGTGTGTGCTGTTAAGGTGACAGGAACGTCACCACTGACTCAGGCGTCAGCCCTCTGACCATCAGATAAGTGCATAATCCTGTTCCTTGGCTGACTACAAAATCAGATTTGTGTATATTTGCGTACTTCAGAAACATGGAGGGAGCAGAAGAAATGTGACGTGGTGGTAAACAGGAAATGAGGGATGCTTGTGATGTTGGAAATGTGCAGATGATAAAACTGAGTACAGCCTGATACAAATGTGTGGGCACTCACAGGTGAATTCAGATATTTTATGTTTATTTTTTCAGATAAACATTGACAGATTGTCTTGATGTCAATGGTGATATCATACCACAGCTTTACAAAGTGAGGGAAACCAGGTGAAGCATGCTGCAGGCTCTCCTCTTACTATTTCTTTCTACATGTAAATCTACAATTATCTCAATCATATTTCAGTTTAAAAACAGGAAGTTGGCCCAGTGAGGTGGCACATGCCTGTAGTCCCAGTTATTCAGGAAGTAGAGGCAGGAGTCTGAAGCCAGCCTGGGCAACAAAGCAAAACACCATCTTTAAAAAAAAATAGAACAAGTTAAATCATATTCTGAACTTCAAAAAGAAAATTAAGAATTATTTCAAATATTTTCAAAATTTTCCAGTGGAGCTGGGCACAGTGACGCACACCTGTAATCCCAGCGACTTGGGAGGCTGAGGCAAGAGGACTGCTAGTTCAAAGCCAGCCTCAGCAAAAGGGAGGCACTAAGCAACTCAGTGAGACCCTGTTTCTAAATAAAATACAAAATAGGGCTGGGGATGTGGCTCCGTTGTTGAGTGCCCCTAAGTTCAATCTCTAGTACCAAAAAATAATAATAAAATTTTTTTTCCAGTGGAAAAAATCAAACTCATGGGTGCAGTGAGCAGAACAGTGATTACCAGAGCCTGGGGAGATTTTGGTCAAAGGATAGAAAATTCCAAGTAAATCGAAGGAATAAGTACAAAAGATCTATGTACAACACAACAATTGAATTTTAGTATATACTTGAAAATCAATAAAAAAGTAGATTTTGAGTATTCTCACCACACACACAAAAAAAATTTGAAAGTATGTGAGGCAATGTGTACATAATTAGCTCAAGTTCACGATTCCACAATGTCCGCTGTGTACTATGGTTTCAATGCCCCTCCATCAGAGTGCAAGTAAATTGCCACTGTATCAGTAGTAAGCAGCCAGGCCTTTAAGACGTGATCAGGTCATGAGGATTCCACCCTGAGGAGGTGGGTATTGTGATTATCTGGGGAGTGGTTTATTGTTGTATGGGTTCCAAAGGAAAATGATGAGTGTTGTCCACTTTTCTCCCTGTCTCACAGGTGCTCACTTGCCCTGCCAGTGTTTTATGATAAATCAAGAAGGCCCTCACCAGAGGCTGGCACCATGCTCCTGAACTTCCCCAGCCTCCAGAACCATGAGCCAAATAAACTTCTATTGTTCATAATTTTCCCAGTCTGCAGTATTCTGTTATAGCACCAGAAGGCAGACGGACACATCTTGTACATGTTTTGAAATATCATGTTGCATGCCATAAACATACAGCTTTTATTCACCAAGTATTGTTTTTTAACTTTCATCAAAAATGGCTAAATACTTTGGTGTTTTCAGGAGTAAGCTTCATTTCTCTGGAACTAAATTTTGCCTAAATCAGGGTAGAAACATGAAGCATCCATGTAAGATTGTAGCTAGAATAAATCCCCAATCAGCTCCTGTTCAGGAAACAGGCCAGGAAAAGACTATGCAAAATGTCCTGAGCTTGGGCTTCACTAAGAGAAAATTCCTAAAAAGCAGAGTGATCACACTATATCATGTAATTTTTGTTTGCTCACTCTCTGCTTGTCTGGTTTTTTTTTCTCCAGAGCAGAGCTGCATGGGGAGAAAAATAAACAAAGCATAGCTGCATGGATAATAATAATACAGGTTCAGAATCAAACAAATGTTGGCCCACATCCCAGCTCCACCACCTACACATTGCATGGTCTGAAACAATTATTATTTACATTTTTCTCTTTTGGAAAGTAGGAATGATAGGAGTTCTTATACCCCTAGGCTGTTGTGAGGAACAAATAAGAACATGCCTTTAAACCACCAAGCACAATGTCAGACACCCAGCGAGTGCCTATTAAAAGTAACTATCATTATTACTAGAATTTAAAACCACATTTCCAACAGTGAGCACAAACAACTATGGGAGAGTGTGTACAATAATATAATTACAAAATAAAACCTAAAGGAAACAAAGAATATTATGTTTTTCTTGAAAAATGTAACTACAATGTTAGCTCAGGAAAGTATCCAAAACATTAATAGGCTGATATCAGTTGAAGCTAAAGAAAAGATGCATTTTGTTCTTCCCTCCCTCAAAAAATAAAAAGAAGTAGAAGACATAGGCTGAGACAGTATTTATCAATCAGAGTATCAGAGCACAGTGAAGAAAGTTCCTCAGTATCTTTCTCAAAACTAGATTTAACTTTTATACCAAATCTTCCCACATAGGCACATTAAAAAAAAACAGGCTAACCACACTTTTGAATACAGAAGCAGAAATTCTCTATAATATACTCTTCTAATTGAATTTGGCAACAGGGTAAGAAAACAATAAACAATAGGCTCAGCAGATAGCTGAGCTGGAAGACACAGAAGTGCGAAGCTGGTCTGCCATAACTTTTCCAGTGTCCTGGGCATCGGCTGCTTTGTTTATAGAAGGGATGGTGAGTGTCAGTCAATAGCCAGTTCAATAACTGGTCAGTTAAATGGAGATCTACTAAAACAGATTTACCACATGGGTATGTATATGTGGGGCAGAGTGGGAGAAAGGTAAGAGACGGTAGTAAGAATTCATATTGTATAAAGCATTTTGTTCCTTTTTTTTTTTTTTTAATTTAGTCTAACTTTATTTAAAGTAGCAATAGCAGCTCAGTTTTCCCCAGGCCTGGAGTCACAGCAGCCCTGGGAGCTGAGGCAGGATCACAAGTTCATCACCAGCCTGAGCAACTTGGTGAGAAAGGCTCAGGGCAGTTCTCCTGGTCTCAACCCCCAGTACCAATAACAGGGTGGGGTTGAACAGCAAGTTAACAAAAGTTTGCAAATACAAATTACAGTGCTCTTAGTTTACAAATTAAATCTAAGAGCAAAAGACTATCAGCATTAGTTCCTAAATGTGATCACAAGGTCCTTGAGGTAGGTTGACCTCCTCCCTGGGAGGAGGCCTCCACTTCGCCAGATCTGCAGCTGCTCAGGTCCTGCCAGCTGGGGAGACCTGCAGATGCCCCAGAAGTGCTCACTAGCACCCCCACCTCCCGATATCCTGCAGCACAGTGACATCTCCCTTTCCAGAGGAAACCCACCTCCATTGTGATGAAGGAGCTTGCCCTGCTGTGCCCCTGCTAGCCTGGGAGGCCCCAGACTTGAGGGGATTGGATGGCGCCCCCGGTGTTTGTTCCCTTTTTAACTCAATGTTTTTGGCCTATTCTTATCTATCATAAAGATCATTCAAGACAACTGACTACCATTTATTCTTACGTACCACCTTTAATACTACTAATCCCTTAATGCTAGGCATTGAAATTCCTTCTCTATTTTAATCCTAGATATTATAAGAATTAATATATTCCTACCCAATTTGCTGTTCACAACTCTGATATCGCTTTGGGACCTATTTTTACAAGTAGAATTATACTAGCCAAGTGTGGTGGCACGTGCCTCCAATCCTAGTGGCTCGGAAGGCTGAGGCAGGAGGATCAAGAGTTTAAAGCCAGCCTTAGCAACTCAGAGAGAACCTGTCTCTAAAATAAAAATATATAAAAGGCCTGAGGATGTGGTTCAGTGGTTAAGTGCCCCTGGGTTCAATCCCTGGTACACAAAAAATGAAGGAGGAGGAGGAGGACAAGGGGAAGAAGAGGAAGAAGAAGAAGAAGAGTAGAGTTATACTAACGGCGGCAACATTTTTTGAATTCTTAACATATATTAAAAATCTTGACGCACTTGGCCTGAGTGCAATCCAAAAAGTTGACATCATTCTGCACTTCCACCAGCATGCTCATCTGACTACTACGTCTTTAGAGTAGTTAAGTGTTCTCTTCCCTTAGCCCATTAATCCAATGGGTTAAAAATGGTATCATGCTGTTCTTTTATTTCAGCACCATTGGATCAACAGTGAAAGTTTGGCAAAGATAATTGTCTTCCCTGTGTATATCAGCCGGTTCCTTTATTGGGCATTGTCTTTACTTGAGTAAAGACAGACTTTGAAATCTGTTGCCTTATAGATATCTCTTTACACAGTGATTTTTCTCAGTACAAATCCTCCAGCGCACACGTGCTATGGGACACGCAGTCTTGGGCCAGCCATAAGCACAGTACCTGGCTGACCTAATGAGCGAGAACTGGAAACCTGAGTACCTCATTGCAAAACCACTTTCCTAATGACCAGCCCTCTGACTGGATGCAGATGCAGGATAAGCCAGGAGAAGGATAAAGTGAAAAGGCTAGATCTGAGGTCTCTTAATTGCCACAGGACTGGAAACACTATTACACTTATTTTTAATCTCCCCACCCTCCATTCCTCTCTTTCCTTTTAATTTTCCTAAATGGCCCAGCCGCTGCTGTTGAGAAGGTATTTAATATGGGTGAGGATTTAGCTGTTCCTCCAGGAACAGGCTGGGCCACCGCTTTTGAAATGTCATCTTGATTTGCTGCTTCCCCACTAAGTAAGAGACTTAATAGGGCTTAGGAGATGAATCTGGAAACAAACCTCCATAATGAAATGGGCCAGGGCCTCACCCGCTGCTGTAGCTCAAGGGACAGCTGCCCTGGGAGCAGGAACACTAACAAGAAAGGAGTCTGGGACCCAAGGACTGTTCTCCCAACCAACCCCCCCCTTTATGTCCCTGACCCTGACTCTGCCACTCAGAACCACATCAAGTTTCCCTGGTCGGCCCTGGGTGTATGTCTCTCCTGGATCAGGTGAGCCTCCTGCAAGTTCGCTCAGCACCCTATACTTACCCTTCTGCTACCATTTATCCCATAGTGTCAAAATTATCTGTACACTGTCTCCCACTTTCCCTTTCTCCTACATCCACTTCAAACCATGAGTTCTTTAAGGACAGGGACCATGTCTAGTTTGCCAGGATATTCTGGTGACAGAGAGAATTTCATTCCAGAAAAGTTCAATAAACCACTGGTGAATGCAGAAATGAAAGACTCACTGGATGAGCCTTAGCAAGACCCTTCACATCCTTCTATTACAAGTTAGCTATGCCTGAGTTTTCTTATCTACCAAATATGAAAGCAGATTCCTGCCGGAGCTGCCTCACAGAGGACTTGTAAAACCACTTCTAGAGGGCTCTGAACACTTTGTTTTCCAAAGACACAATTGTGCTGGTGGTGTGCTTCCCAAGAGCATCTGAACAAGATGGCGAGTGGGATCTAGGATGAGGCTGGAGCTCTGCCTCCCAAGACAGGTGCCTTAGCTCATGGTGGCGACAAGACCAGGGTACCAAAGAAGTATTTAACAGCCAAGTGGTAGAATTACTTGGCCATTCTGCATCAGCCAGCTGCCAATTGCTAGCTCCATAGGATCTACAAGGTCAAATGATCTAACTGACAAGCTGCTTGCACCATGGCTGGGACCTGCTTCAAAGCCCTTTCTAAGCCTCACTAAAAGGTATCAATTCCCCTTATTCTCCTTAACTGGATCAAGTTAGCATTCTCAGATGTGGCATATTCTACCTCCAGAACTTATGAAAGCCTGCCAAGCATTATACTGCTTTGCTAGAAGGTGCAAGACACAATCATTGTTCTTTGGAAGGCATATTCCACCATGCTTCTGACCATCGAATCCCTAAAAATTTCACAGATATAGGCAACCCCTGCATCCTCATAGGATTTACCTCCAGTCATCTGGAGAATATGTCTCACACCAACACCTCCAATCCACTTGCCCTTTTTTTTTTGTTCATTCAGTTCAATTAGCATGTTTTCATCAATATAGAAAACCAAGGTGATGCTCCTCAGAATGTCTGGGTCCCTTAGGACTACATTGTAATATAAGGTAAGAGAAATAACATCATCCTGGAGCAAAGGTGTTCATGTGTCACCTTCAGGAGACTATGTCAATGTTCCGCCACCAAGGATAGCACATCGGGCTTAGCAGCTGCAGTGGGAGCTATATTTCATGTTGAAATAAAATACAGACTGAGTTTTACTGCCAAAAAAAAAAAAAAAAAACCTGATTCTGTACAAATTCTAGGTGAATTCTTGGAGATAAGATGCAAGACTGCCCCACAGCAGGAAAGCAAACTCTCACGTAATGTTGACTAACTAGTGATATTGAGTCTTTCTGTTGGGGAAGCTTTAGGAATGGTCCATGGTGTGCAAAAGCTGAATACTTCAGAACCAGGGCAGTCAGATGGCTCCGGTGAGGACCTGCAGTCCCTGCTTGGAAATATGATATCCAGGTGACCTTGACATGCCTGAGTTAGGATTATGTCATCCAACAAGATCTGACTTGTTTCAAAAGGTGAGGTGCCAGCCCAGAATTTATCACTGGTTAAATATGTGGCAGTCCACTATTGTTCTTAGAATCCAACAAGGTATTGCCAGGCTGGTATAAGACAGGAAGTGATACCCCATAGGTCTTTCAGGTTAGCACAAACCCTGACCAATCCTCAAAAATGAGATATTGTTTTTTATGTAATATGCTAGCCAGATATGAGAGTAGTTTTAGTTCCACTTACTTTTTCTCACTATAACATTTATTACCCAACAGTTCAAGGAGTTAACATAAGGGTTTTACAAACTGCCAAGCAAGTCTTCTCCAGTTATACATTTGGGGTCTAGGGAAATAACTGTTGGGTGGATCCACATAACCAGTGGACACACTGTGAGCCAGGACTCTATATATTTCATGGACTTCATTTCTCCCCACTGGTAAGGAACCATATGGTGCCTTGAGTCCCTGGGTATCAATGTCAGCTCAGACAAGAACAGATTGGGAAAGTTCTGGGGGTGTCTACTACTGAGTAAAGTCCCTTCACAGCTGCAGTTCTTCCTAATAAGGAACCTAGCCTTTCCTTCTGAGAACTAGCTCAGGTCTGGAAAATAGGCAAAGATTACAACTTTTTAGTGGGTCAGTTGCCTTCAGCCTCCCAAACAATCATCACCAATTATATATATATATATTATATTATATTATATTATATATACCAATGCTTGTGTAGTCTACCTGCCTTGTGAGACAGAACATGGTCCTTTAATCACCTGTATAGTAGTGCACAGGTAGGGACCTCTTGTTACCACTTAGACTTTGCTGTGCATAGCTGCAGTCATACCCACCACCCACCATGCTTCTGATAATCAGGCACTGCCATCTGGCTACTAGCATTTGGGATGCCATCATTCACCCCATCATTTGCCATGAAGGAGTTCCACACTGGACCAGAATCTCTTAGCATCAGACCTGGTCCACTGGGCTTATCAATGATGCTAATACCCCTCTCAGCACATTCCCACCACCTTGGTAAACACAATGTCTCCCTGGACCTACCCACAGAGCACAGCCAACTTTTTCCAACCTAACGGAGTACATCCACTCTGTTCTCTAAGCCTTGAAACCCCTTGTCTACTTCACTTAGTGTGGGTTGTCACTTGTGCCAAGTTTCCAAAAGCCATCCTCACAGCATATTAGCACCATGTCCTAGGGTTCTTGCCAGGATACGTGCTACCCTGTAAATAAACTCTCCCCATCTAACTTCATATTCAGCCTCCCTCGACACAGCACCCTGATCCGATCCCATACACGTGCTCCTTGGGTCTGCCACTCACACGACAAGTAGCCAACAGACTCGATGAAATTCCCACCTATGGCATTTTTTACAGAATTAGAAAAAAATGTAAAATTCACATGGAAACACACACAAGAAAAAAATTCTCATCAAGAAAAAAAAATGCTGAGCAAGAAGAACAAAGCAAGAGGCGCTATACTACCTGGCTTCAAAATATATTACAAAGCTACAGCCATCAGAACAACATGGGACTGGCATAAAAAGAGGCTGGGGTTGTAGCTCAGTGGTGGAGCGCTTGCCTCTCACATGTAAGCCACTGGGTTTGATTCTCAGCACTATGTAAAAATAAAAGTTTTGTTTCTATCTACAACTAAAAAAAATTAAAAATAAAAAAGATACAGGCCAGTGGACAGAACAGAGAGACTGGAAGTCAACACAGCATCTACATCCAACTGACCTTCAACAAGGGTGCTAAGAACATGCATTGGTGCTGGGAAAATTGGAGGTGCACATGCACTGAATGAGACTCTTACCTATCTCTCACCACATGCAAAACTCAAAATGTATTAAAGACTTAAAAATATAAGACCTAAAACTAGAAAATTACCAGAATATAGGGGAAATGCTTCAAAACTTTAGAATAGGAAAGAAATTTTTTAATAAACCCTGCAAAACACAGTAAACAAAATCAAAAATAGATAATGGCATTCTTTACAGAATTAGGAAAAAAAATCCTGAGGGGTTTAAACATTGTTTTATAAATATCAAACCCAAATCTTCTTCATAGCAAAGGAAACAATCAACAGAGTAAAGTAACAGAGAAACATATTTGCAAACTATATATCTGACAAGGGGTTAATATCAGAATATACATGGATCTTAAACAATAGGTCCCACAGAAAAATAAAAATTAAAAATGGACGATGGATCTAAATAGACATTTCTCAAAAGATGACATACAAATACCAACAGGTTTATTTTTTTAAAAGTTCAACATCATTAATCAAAACTACAATGAGACACCACTTCACTCCTATTAGAATGACCATTATCAAGAAGATAACATGTGCCAGTGAGGAAATGGAGAAATAGGAGCCCCTGCACACTACTGGTGTGGGTGTAAATTAGAACAACCTTTATGGGAAAAAGTATGGAGTTTCCTCCAAAAGAACCAAAAATAGAATTACTGTATTATCCAGCAATCCTTTTATTGGATATATAACCAAAGGAAAAGGAAAGGAAACCTATATGTTGAAGAGACATCTGCACCCCTACATTTATTGCACAGTTACGCACAATAGCCAAGAAATGGAACAACTCAAGTGTCCACTATGGATGAATGGCTAAAGAAATGTGGCACATGGACACAATGCCATACTACTCAGCCAATAAAAAAAAAAATGAAATCTTGTCATTTATAACAACATGAATGGAATTGGAGGTCATATGTTAAGTGAAATAAGCCAGGCAAAGAAAGACAAGTACCACATAATCTCACTCATATGTGAAATCTGAAAAAGCTGATCTTATAGGAATTAAAAGGGAAATGGTCGTTACCTGGGGCTGGGGAGCATAGAGGGCAGGAGGGACAGGGAAAGGTTGATCAATAGATACTAAGTTACAGTTAAATGTGGGCAAGAGATTCTGGGGCATTATTGCCCGTAAGGAACTACAGACAATAATAATGTACTGAACATTTCAAAGAAGCCAGAAGAAAGGATTTTGAAAGTTTCACCATAAAAAACATGATATGGGGGCTGGGGATGTGGCTCAAGCGGTAACGCGCTCGCCTGGCATGCGCAGGGCGCTGGGTTCGATCCTCAGCACCACATAAAAATAAAATAAAGATGTTGTGTCCACCTAAAACTGAAAAATAAATATTAAAAAATTCTCTCTCTCTCTCTCAAAAAAAAAATGATATGAGGAGACAGACCTTATTGAGCATTATGCACCAAATAGATACACCCATGTATGTATATCACATGATACCCCAAAATATGTATAATTTTAATGTGTCAGTGAAATTTTTTTAAAAAAATATTAGGCTCTCCATCCATATAGAGCCCTTGGGTGTCCCAGCATCTCCCCATTCAGGCTGTCCTGGTATTGGGCCCTTGTTATTGGTCTGGTAGTCAGAAGAAGTGAGGCTAAATCCTGAGGGGTTTAAGCATTGTTTTATGAAGGACATGCACCATTTAAATTGATGCCTCCACATGACCTTTAAACAAGGGAGAGATGAGTGAGGGACTAGGGAGGAAGGATAAATGTTGTTTACTAGTGGGAAGGGGCCACTTCTGCTCAGCAGCTTTAGGGGAAGGTGGAAGTTCACCACTGTATCTACCCCGACACCCACATCTCAAGCCCTACGCTTGTTATGCAAGGTTTTCTGGGAGCTCAACTTCTGAAATGTTTACTTTTGCAAGTAAGTCAAATCTTCTGCTCTGTCTACTTTCTACCTGCATAAGACCTAAATGTTACCAGAAAGGTGTTCTTGCTTTCCTATTTTTCTTTAAATTAGTGATTAGTTACCCAGAGCCCACCATTATCCCTCTTCAACAAACCAATGGCATTTGGCAACAGCCACCTGATTTTACAATTATCATAGTTACTTATTTCCCACATTCCTTTCAAATCCAGAAATACTACCTTGGCCCCAAATGCCTCCCCGTAGCATCGCACCCCAGCTCACCGTGGTGAGGTTTCCTGCACCTCACATCTGCCTCCCCCAGTGATGGGGTCCTCAGTGATCACACTTTAGAGTCTGATTCCCAGAACCGTGCTGGGTACCAACCATTAAGACTTGAGTTCCCTGGAAAGTCTCTGAGGTAGAGAGAGCAGGGTGCAGAAGCCCTTCCAGGGGTGCTCTTGAGAAAGACACCAGGAAGGAAGGGAGGAAAGCAGAATCGGATCGGGCGGAGAGAGGCTGAGCCTCAGTGAAATCTGCCCATCTACCGTAAGGTAGGCACCTGCTGTGGGGAAGACAGGCAGCCTCCAAAGGGCAGAGCAGTGGAGGCTTCTGTTCAACTGGGACATCTGGGGGAATCAAGGCTGTTGGAGTCACGTCCCACCCGCTGGCAGGCGAGCTGGGGCCTGTGCTTAGGGCAGAGGCACAGATGGAAATAAACCCAGTGTGCAAGTCGACTGCAGCCCATGCCTCATTTCTGCCATCATCCCACTTGCCAAGACACCCACTTGGTAAAGGGCACAGGAGAGAAGGAAGAACTGAGACTTTGGGGGTTACCTACCACACTGAATAAATTATGGGACTCTTTGTGTTGTTGTTCCAATGGGTGTTGTGACCTCAAAACCCTCACCACGCTCTTCTGAACGACCAGTGAACTGTCCCAGAATAGCATTCCGGATAGTGGTCTAGAGGGGACAATTCCAAATGACCTGTGAGCAACAGCAGCATCTTTCAGCAGAAGGGTGTGGCCTTGAAGGTAACTACTGGGCAGGACAGCATCCTTTTGGATCAAGGGCTGAGTGTCTCATCTTGGGCTTATCGGGTTGAACTAAATTTGCACTGAAAATCTGACCTTGTATCCTCCAAACAATAAACTGGTCTTGCATGAGTAAATGGATTTTTATTTTTCTCTGCAGCAGCCAAGCCTTTGAACAATGAAGGCTGGGTCTCTCCCAATAACTCATTTCCTTGGTTACACTGGCCTAACCAAGTTCTTCTCCACTTTGGCTGATTGATGGAACCTGTGCCGGTGGGATAACTAGGAGGCAGCACTAAATTGCCACCCTTCTGTTGTACCAACAGGTGTTGCTGAGCATCCTTCTGAGCTCCATTTGGCTCTGGGCATCCAGAGGAGGAGGAGGGGAAGGGGTGTAGGAATAGGGCCCAACCATAGGAGCAGAGGGAGGCAAGGGTCACTATAACTTTGATGCTTCAACAATTCACCTTGAACTAGGTTTCCAACTCTCCCCTCACTCCTAGACTGAAACTAGAGAGACACCTGGGCCAGGGTGTGGAATTTGGTCTTGCAATACACAGTGAGATAAGTAAAGATGGCCAGGAACATGAAGTCCAGGCGCTGTGGGCACTTCTCAGCTCAGTTAGGCACACTTGTGAATAGTCAGTTTTTCTCCTTAGAAAACCAGGCCCTGGGGAACGAAACAGCTGCTCCCCTGGCTTTATCTCTGTGAATATGGATGGGACCTGGTGCCTGCAGAGGACCAGCGAGATCTATGAGGAGGACAGTGGTTACAAGGGCTGGAGCTGCCCCCAAGACAGGCAGCAGACCGGTGAACAGCTCTTTTAGATTCACAATCCAAGATCTCAGGGTCATTTAAAGAGGAGCAGCACAAGTAGCAGGTGCCAGCATCTCCAGACCCAAGCTCCACTGCTGGGCAGAGCACATGCTACAGGAATTCTTCTAGGGCTGACCAGTGCACTTGCCCCCCGCCCCACTACTACCAGACACATGCTTGACCTTCAGAGAGGCAGCCAGCCTGGGTATATGGGCTCAAAGACAGCCACCCATGTGAAGATCAGGCTTTGAAGTATTTCAAAAAGCCATGGCCAAATCGAGTGTGCCCTGGGGACTATCAGAAGGTTTACTGAGGATAGGAGGTAACTTTCACTATTTGTTCAAATACTTTCCTGAGCACCTAATATATGTTCTGCCATGTGTAGGTGCTCAATGCTCTGGGGAAGACCAAATAAAGATCCAGCCTCAGTTTTCAGCCAGTGAGGGGTGGGATGGTCTAGTGTCCTCAACAATTACTGCATGAATAAATAGACAGGAAACCCCCAGTAGGAAGTGATTACACACTGCTGTGTGTTCATTTATTCATCTACAAGGCACTTGGTCTAGAAATTAGTGAGACTTCAGGAACTGATCCCTAAGAGGCCGCTGAACAGATACAAGGCCCACAGCTCCTGAGTCGAATCCTCATGTAGAGTCAGGGTGGGAGCTTCCATCGCCATCCAACAGCACCCTAGATATCTCAGCACGCTCAGCAGAGGCCAGCGGACAGCAGATGCATGAGTAAGCCCAGCCAAGACCAGCCAAACCAGCCCAGACCAGCTGAACCCTTGAAGACTCAGTGGACTAAATAATGTTATGATGTGTCCCCAGGGTTTTGGATGTTGTTTCTTTTGCAGCAATGCTGTGACCATTGATTGCTGATTCAATTACCCACACATTAAACTCCATTGATCTCCATTGATCTTTTTTTATTATTATTTCTTTTTAGATATACATGATAGTAGAATGTATTCTGATTTTATATATACATGGGAACATAACTTCCCATTCTTGTGGGTGTATACAATGTGGTGTTTCACTGGTTGTGTATTCATATATGAACATAGGACAGTTATGTCCTATTCATTCTACTGTCTTTCCCATTCCCATGCCCCCTCAATTCCCTTCATGCCCCTTTGTCTAATCCAATGACTGTCTTATTGTTCCTTCTCCCTGCCCCTTATTGTGTGTTAGCATCCGTATATCAGAAAGAACAATCTGCCTTTGGTTTTGGGGGATTGGCTTATTTCACTTAGCTTGACATCTCCAGTTCCATCCATTTACCAGCAAAAGTCATAAAGTCGTTTATTTTAGGGCTGAGTAATATTCCATTGTGTAAATATACCACAAATTCTTTATTCATTCATCTGTTGAAGGGTACCTAGGTTGGTTCTATAGCTTAGCTATTGTGAATTGAACTGCTATAAACATTGATGGACTGTGTCACTACAGTGTGCTAATTTTAAGTCCTTTGGGTATAAACCAAGGAGTGGGATAACTGAGTCAAATGGTGGTTCCATTTGAGGAAACACACTGCTTTCCAGAGTGGCTGCACCAATTTGCAGTCCCACCAGCAATGTATGAGTGTACCTTTTCTGTTTGGGGAATTTCTGAAGGCCAAATGCACCCCTGAGAACAAAGAATTGCCTCAATTAAAGGCACCTTATTACACATTACATGAATGTGTAATAAGGTCTAAGGCAGAGACTTAGGAGAAACCGCCCAGAAGCATGGAGTAATGACAATGTCTCTGGAATATGTGAAGAGCCTGGGAACCACTTGAAAAAAGACAACATATAAACGCTGGCATCTGCCCCTCTACCCATAGCAGTAGTGCATGTTCACTAAATATCCCCTGATGTGACTGCTAAGGTCTTTTGGGGTTTGTTTCTGTTTTTCCGTTTAGGAGGAGACCCCTTCAGAAGTTACATTAATTCACTTAATGAAAATTACAACATATAAACCATGGCTATTTTTTCTCTTTGGAAAGTTCGCATGCCTATGGAGGGTCTACAGAGAACTGCTGGATTAGTGGAAAATTATTTGAAAATCTGTTAACAGACTACCGTGAAACTCAACCATTATCTTTGGGATTCCGGGCACAAGTGACAGAAACCAAGGCATATGTTTTCCATCCCTACACCCCAACACACATAAAAAAGGAAGGTCCTTTCGACCTAAAAATATAATTTGCAAATGTTCAAAGACTGCTTGTCATTACTTCCCCTCTGAAGATGTGCAGAGCTTGTACTTTTAAGTGCAAATGTCTAAAGGGTCTCTAGACTGGAGAAGCCATAGCTCGGCCAGGATGAGGCAGGCCACCAGGCTACTACCTCATAAGCCGGCCCCACGAGAGCCTCCTGCCACCATCCCAGGAGCAGGGCTGCACACGGGAGGAGGGTTGTGCTGGTTCTGAGGAATATCAGGGCCCTTGAGAAATATATAGGCTCACTGGATAGAGAGCTGGGGGTGGCCTGTAGCCTAGCATATGGGTTTTGAAATCACCCAGTTCTCTCATGGTCCTGTCACCTGCTTGCTAGAGGGCCCTTGAGAAATCACAACTTCCTTTCAACTTCTTCAGCTGTGACATGGGATCAGGGACACCTTCCTTGGAGGGCTGTCAGGATGGTTAAATCAGAAAATTAACATGAAATCCTTAGCACTGTCCCCGACCCATGGCAAACACTCACTAAAAACTATCAGTGCATTATGGACAGCAGATTTGACTTGATTGGGTAAGAGCTGTTTCAAGCAACAGAATTCCCCAACCAGTGGTGTTACTGGAACAAGCCAAATGCCACATACATGTCTTGTAGCTGATGACATGTTGACTATATCAGTTGACAAGTTCCCCCCGCTGTCTGCTCAATATGCCCCCTCCTATCTCCTGTCCATATCTCAGAAGCCACAGACTGAGAAAAGAGCAAAACAAACAGAAAACACACTCATTCAATTGTGCCAAAAGTGCAAGTAACATTGCTCTGATGGAAGGTCTGGATCTGTGAGGATCATGCCCAGACCCCCTTGGACTAGAGGTCCCATCTTGCCTTCTCTCCCTCTTCCTCATATGCATGAGCATCCATTAGGCATCTGATACGTGCCAGGCACTGTGCCAGGTGCATTACACACAGTTTCCCTTAATTCTCAGAAGGGCACTGTAACATGGGTAGTGACATCCCAGATTGACAGACGAGGAAACAAGGCAGGGCAGCAAGTGACTGCCCACATGTCACAAGGGCATTGTGCAGCAGAGTCAAAAGTTGAGTCAAGGTCTGTGCCCCCCGCAAAGCTCCCAGTCCTACTCCCGCCTCTTGCTTCTGCACCCTCCATACTGATCTAGATAAATGACCCCATGAAGCTGACACGGTGTGCATTCAGAGTGACAAACTCGAGCCCTTTCCCATAAGTACCTCGGCAACACTTCCAAAGCTTCAGCCATTCGATTTCTACCACAACATATGCCACAGCCACGTCTCTTCTGCTCAGATGTTCTTCTAATACCTTCCACCAAATTAACTCACTTTTCACTTTATTTTAAAAGAAAATATTTTGCACTATTGTGGCCCATGGTCACTTGCTGTAAGTCATCATATTTTAAATACATCATTATTACATTCAGAAGTTCATCTGTATGCCACTTAAAATCTGCTTGTATGCGGCATACTACATACCATATTAACATCATTCTCATGTATGCATGTGTATTTATATTTAATATATATATGTATGCACGATATATAACTTTGTTATGGAAATTTTTTCTTTTTCTCACGAAAAAAATTCAAAGACGAAAATAGAAAGAAACCATACAATGAACCCCTCTGTACTCATCATCCAAGTTCAACAACGGTCAACCCACAGCCAATCTGGATTCTTCTGTATCCCACACATTTCCCCAACTCCCCTATTGTTTTAAAGCAAATCGGGGACACCACATCACTTCATTCATGTACACAACATTCTTGGGATCAGCAAACATGTGAAGACTGTTTGCTAGACACCAGGCAGGTAAAGTCATGGCGCACGTGTACACACACACACACACACACACACACATATCACGGGTCCCCAGAACTATGGAGAAGTGGGCACAGAAATGAAACCAACTTGTCCCAAAGCCATAGCTGGCCAAGGCAGAGCTGGGACTTGGACTCCTGCAGCCCATGCCCTAACCCCACACTGCACCTCCTCTCTGGAGTACGGCCCTGCTGATTCTTGCCACATACTCTTCTATTTGCCATAGAACTGGTCCAAAATGAGTTTCTTACAGTTCAAGTGCAGAGCCTGCTGCTTGCCACATCATGTCACATTGTCACACTGCCTGGGAGGAGCTGCTGCCTCAAGACACAGGGCAGGGAGGGTGCTGGGACCAGTATACAAGGTGTGAGCCTCCAGCCCCCAGGGCCGAGGAGACTGAAGTCAGTCTGTTGCCGCTGAAGGGCCCCCAATGCCCGAGTCAGCCCTTGACAATCATTTACAACTTGACACCCCGTTGCTCTTCTTTTCAGCCTATGCTGCCTGAACCCAGGTGCTGATTTCTCCAAGGCCTGGCTTCCTGAGAACTCGGCTGCTGCTTAGGTTGCCCTGGACCACGTGGGATGGGGAGGGGGGAAGAATGCCTTTTGTCTTGATTGAAACCCTCCGCATTCATTTGCTTTCAGCAGCATGCAGGGTCCTGGTTTAAAGAGGGAGTGAAAGGGCTTAAGTGTCTCCAAAGGTTTCTGAGACTCAAGGGCTTCTCAAGGGAGAAAGGGTGATGATTTCAGGGTAAAGGAATCAAAAGCACATGTCCTGCCTTCCCCTGCACATACAGAGTAACTTAAAAATGAGGGGAAGAAAGCGTCAGGAAAAAGTTTTGAGTTTCGTTGAACCAACATTGGAAAAATGCAGCAAGACCCTGTCCAAATCCAAAGCAGAACCGTGTCCTTCCACCTCTGTGGGAAACTCTAGTTTGGAAACGAGGTCTCCTGGGGCTGCCAAGTCCCAGCAGAGTACACCCCCCACTTCCTTCTGACAGAGAAGCAGAGAGTCCCAAGGCCACTGTCCCAGACCTAAAAGCCCAAGAGAATGTGGGAGGGAGACAGGGCCAAGGCTGGCCGTGCCCATCAGCAGAATCTTCTCCTTGCCCATCTGTGATGCCCAGCAGACCCACCAAGGGGCAAGGACTTAGGCTGGGTAGGTTCCAGCAGGGGCCCAGATGCTACATGAATTCAGAGGCTTTCCAGGGACACAGAGATGAATGGCCACATGTAGGTGCTCAGCTAGGCCCCAGGAACAGGAGTCACCTTCAAGGGCTCTGCTTTCTCTGTGGTTCTGATATTCCCATGACCGTGTCCTCTTCTCTCTCCTCCCGTTGCTTTCAGATGCTCTCTCAATCATCCCTATGGCCTGTGGCTTTTAGAACTCTCCTGACTCTGCCTTTTCCCTGCCTGCTTATACTTGCCCCTCTTGGGTACCACTGAGGAGAAGATCTGGCTGAATACCAAATCTTGAGTCCCTGTTGGACAGCATCCTGCAGCAGACCATGCACCCACCCACCAGAAGCTCCCTCCAACTGGGCTTCAATGGCTGGTCCAATCAGTGTGGCCACACAGCCCCCTGTGTGGCCCCAAATCTTGAAATAAAGGCCTAGTGCAGAGCATCAAAAGCTAAAAATGGAAAATGAAACCTCAGCCTGAGGGAGGCTGTGTGTGTGTGTGTGTGTGTGTGTGTGTGTGTGTGTGTGTGTAGAGCAGGGGTAAGCTCTGACTAGGTCAACTCTGTTTTGCAAGGTGGCCTGGCCTTTTAGAGCCCAACTGTCATGGAGGCCTCTGCTTTCCAGGAAGTCGTTCCCATGGGCAGCTGTTCCTGCTGTCGTGGCTGTTATGAAACCTTTATTTTGAAAACACATTTCAAAACAAGGCTTCTTACGCCCTCGCCTTTCTCTGGTCCACTAGGAACAAAATGGCGCAGCTGTTTCCCTGTGGCCCACAGATTCCTGTGTTATCCCCACGGGCCATTCAAGTCCCCAAATCCAGCTCGTAGTCACCGTGGAAAAATGCAGAGGCGCACTGTGGGGGGACACATGTCAACTCATCCCCAACACTCCCCTTCAGCCGGCTCCCTGCCCCACACATGGCTGAGCCATGACACCACGGCCTGTTCCTCAGAGAATATTTCATTATGTAATTAAAATTTTTTTTCATCAGTGTCGATGACTAAAGCCGCTGCTGGGCGAATACCAATTAGCAAACACTAACAGAGGAGGAGCCGGGCCCTGACGTCAGGGCTCACGCCCGTAAGAGTTTACATAAGTTGTCAGGGGCTCATGCCAGGGACCCTGACAGAATGCTCAGGAAGAAACAAGCAACACACGCTCCTCAGGCTGCATAGATCTTTCTGGAGAGAACTTGTTCCCACAGGCCAGACTCACAGGGAACCAGAGTAGAGTCATGGAAAGAAATGGGCTTCAAGAGGAGACCAACGTGGGTTCTAAACTCTGCTCCAACTCTTACCAGCTGTGGGACCCTGGACAAGTACCATCACCTCTCTGAACCTCATTTTCTTCATGGGAGGAATGTTTGCCATACTATTTACCTCACAGGCTCAGTGAGGGTCAGAGATGAGATGTGCCAACATTGGACAACAGCACAGGCATCTTGGAGGTGTTCTGTGTGGAAGCTTATTAGCGTTACCACCTGCCTTCCCACCTCAGTGGGAGGTTTCAGTGGCCCTTCAGTGGCACACCTGTCCAAGGGTCTCCAGAAGCAAAAGGCTGAGATAAAAGGTTGCTCAGTCTGCTCAGCAATTGCCATCTACCAGAGGATTTTCCCCAGCCCTCCTTGGTCCCAAACATGATGGGTTTGGTTCACAAAACTCCTAAGCTGCTGCTCTCAAGAATAACACCCTGATAGACAGGAAATACAAGTACAGGAGCACCTCAGTGTAATGGGAGGTGTGTGTGTGAGACGCCTGAGGAACACCAGGGAGAGATGGTGGACGGCTTCCTGCAGCAGGAGACAGAGCAGTGATGGGTGAAGTTTCCAGGCAGATGGGACAGAAAGAACAAAGGCTCAGAGGTGACAAGGTGATGGGGTGGGGGCTATGTACAAGACCAGGTCATTGGCTGTGGTCCTAAGGAGCTCACAATGCAGGTGTGGGCTCAGGAAGATGGCTCCAACATGCATGAGGAAAAACAGCCCGGACAGGTAAGACTCACAGGGAAGGCAGAGGCGGCCAACCAGGGGGGAGGGCAGCCTGGTGGCCTGCTGACAGCTGGGCCGGGTTTGTCCTCGCTCCAGAGCTGGAAGGGAAAACCAATTTGACAAATGAAGAGACTCTCATGTCCAGGAATCAGGTTACCTGCAAGGCAAGTTGAACAGGCCGCTATCCTTCCTTGGCCTCCCTCACGAGGTCCTGTGAACCCAGCCCTGAGCCAGCCTAGCTGCACAAGCCCTTGCTTAGGCCATTACTCTGGGTGAGGAGCTCAAAATGGCTCAGGAAATAGCACAGGCTGAGCAGCCTCTGGCCAACACTGCCCCTCAGGTGGCAGAACCACCCACCCTGTCAGGTCCAGGCCAGGTCTTCCACCATCTTGGAAACGACCCTGGGCCCTCCTTGGTCTCCTCCCACCTGAACCACTGACAAGCTGAGTGACGCTCTGCCCTCTCACGTGTCAGCCTCTCTCCTAAGGGACAGACGACAGAAGTGCTGTCCACAGAGCAAAGCTGTCCACACTCTGCACCTGGGTGCCCCACCTGTGGACTCAGCGTTGGAAACCAATTCCCTGGTGTCCATCTTCATGACCAGACATCTAATGACTTCAGCCATTTTCTGAGGTCCCTAAAGCTATACAGATCCTAGAGCATTGCCAGAATGACAAAGGAGCATTTCTAGCCTGGCCTAGGCTGAGAGGCCTTGGGGACTGTATTAGGTGACTCCTGGTGGAGGTGGGGTCCAGGGGGAGGGATGGGCAGCTGCCGTCAGCTGGTGTGGTCCTCTACGCCCTTTCCATCCTGCTCTCCTCTGAGAAGAGCTGGATCAGGGCCCATGAGAACTAAACCAGGCTGCCCCAACTGTGATCCAACAGGGAAAGCAGGCCCAGTTGTCCCTCCACTCCCTTAGAACCAGAAATGCATAATTTGTGCATTGTAGACTTATGAAAGCACATTTTAAAAACAATGCCAGACTTGTACAATTCATATACTCAAATGCATACACACTCGCTCAACCCCAAAGCCAGTCTTTCCCCCGCCCCGCCCCCTGGAGCGTGCCTTTCGCTTGCTGAGAACCCCCCAGCCTGAGAAGCCCTTTCCTTCCCTTCCTTGATGAGAATATTCGAGCAGACTTCCCTCCTACCTGAGGCCTTCCCCACCCTCCGGTCCTCACTGCTCTCTCCCTTCCCTAAGGTGTCAACCAAATCCACTTCTGACCATTGGGTATTGGCTGTTGGTCTCCTGGTGCATCCTGCCTGAGAGCCAGGTCTCCTTGAGAGCCTGCTCACTCCCCCTCCACTCAGAACCCAGCAGAGCCGGGGACATAGTGAGCACTCCATGCAAATTTCCCTGACATAACAACTGCCAATCCCAAGACTCTCTGTCTACCAGGGAACAATTTAGAAATGATGTCTGAGAACAGCTAGCCTGAGAGATGCAGCAATCCTTAGAATACCAGAATCAGGGAGCAAGGAAAGGGTATGAGCCTCCAGAAGGGCAGTCAGCATCTGGCCCTGGCCCTTGGCAGAGACAGAGAGCCACAGTAGAACTTGCCCTGCACCATGATCTTACCCACTCACCCCCCAGGCCAGTCCCTCAATCCAGGCAGACCTTGGGACTGCATGCCAAGGAGCTAACAATGATACCCAGAACTCCAGGCAAATTCAAGTTTCTATGATGGTCCATTAAAGCAAAGGGGCTCAAGGGAGCAGGACGGGAGCCCCAGGAAAGGGGGGCCCAACACCCTCAAAAGCAACACCCTTACATGAGAGAGGCACCATCCTGCCATTGACTCCCTAGCCAAAGACCAGCTTCCTGCACCCTTGACCCTCATGCCTTCCCATGCTGCTGCGTGCCAGTCCCTCAACCTCCAAGGCCACAGTCCTCCTCTCTCACTTGGGTGACCACCACAGCCTCCTCATAACCAGTGGTCTCCAGCATCACCCCATCTACTATCAGCCCTCAAAGCCTTCAAGCTGCCCATAAGGCTGCCCACAGGACAGGGTCTAAACTTAACCCCTGCCCAAACCTGTCCTGTGTGCTACAAGGCTAAGAGCCTGCCTCTCTGACCTGCCCCCTCTGCCTCTCTGCTCTACAAACTTGAGGTTCCCACCACTCAGAACACTCATAAGACTTGATTGAGCCATGCTCTATCTTGCTTCAGGGCCTTTCCAAGGATGCCCAGACACCCACCCATGCACCGTTACACCCGACGACATCACCTTCTTCTCATACATCCTTCCCTGCCTCCCTGAGTTGTACTACCTGCCTCCCTTCTGGGTTTTCAGGGTTCCCCAAGTCTTCAAATCCTCCCCTCATGAGTTGAGCTCGGGGTGGTGGGGGGAGCCTCCCTAGACCAGATAACTGGTGGGATACGCTGGTCTCTTCCAGATGGAGGAGACCAAAGGTTGGTCATGTCGTCGGTTTTCTCTGGCCTGTCTTCACTGGGCTCAGAGAACAAAGAAACTGAACTGAGTTAAGCAGCCAAGTTTACAGGGGCTCCCTGTTGCCCAGAGGCACCCTGGCTAAGCTATTCCCACTCCTCAGTGTCCCCCTTCTGCCCACAGGAACCCAGCTATCTTCACAAGGCTGTAAGCACAACATCCAGGTTAATGCCCACTGGAACTCGAGTGGACGTACAGCCACTGACAGGAAGGCTGGAGAATATTCTGGAAGAAGTCATCCCAGAACTAGAAATCCCAAGTGCTATGAACCTTTGTGGGAGGAAAGGCTACAGGTCATGCCAACACCCAGAAGTTTCCTCTGGGCTTTGCATTAATGCACTTTTGCTGCTTGGTTGATCCAACAAATGCCCTTGACCTCTGAGCCTCGGCTTTTTTTTTTTTTCTGGAAAATGGGGATAATAATAGTACCTGTTTTGTAGAATTATTGGGAGAATGAAACAAGATAGAGCGCCTCACACAGCTCCAGCTGCTCCCAATAGGACAATCCCAATAATTTAATATTATTTTCATTTACAGAACATACCCGCATGCACACCCTCGCACTCACACCCATGAGGATTATGAAGCAGGGCTCCTGGTTCTCTTCATGGAATCCTCAGGAAAAGATCCCACCCTTGCTCCTCTCTTTTCTTCTTTATTTTTAATTGACACTATACCTACTTACGGGGTCCTTTTTGATTTTAACTTGTTATCCCACACAGACTGAAAATCATTAGCTTTGATTCTCACTCACTGGTATCTAATCCCATAGGGCAGGTGGGGAAAGCAAGGCATAGGGACAGCATGTGACCCACTTAGCTGGGGATGGACTAGGCGGGGACCTACTGTTGCTGGCTCCACCTCCTGCTCAACTCAGCAGGGCTCTGCCATCTCCTATTGTGTCCATCAGGTGGACAGGCAGGCGAGGTGGCCCAAGCAGACCCTGAGGCAACAGCCAGGGCAGCCCATGCACCACCAGGAAAGTCTCTCTTACCTCTAACCTAGGACCTTCCCACTCTCACTAAGCCCCCTTCTTTGGGCTTGACCGTGTCTATGTGGCTGCCCTTGAGTCCTCTTCCAAACATACAGAACTTGGTTTCTGTCCTATCTTCTGATTTCCTAAGATTCAGTCTTACAATCTGCTCTAGCCAGAATCTTCCTGAAAGACAACAAAGATACAAAGAGAAGCTTTAACTGGAAGCTTTCTCTTGACAGCCATATGGAAAGACCCCACCACCACAACCAATAGACAAAAGATTTCACTAGGACCTTGCTTAAACATGAAACTGGATCAGCAGGAGAGGCGGGATATGTGCAGAAAGACATGGGCACTGGTGGTCAGAGGTCTGCCTTCCAGTCTTCTCTCCCTACAGTCATGTGGCCTTGGGCAACTTATTCTGTGTGTACCTCAGTTTCTCCATCTATAGAATAAATGAACGAGTTGAAAATTTCACTTGATCTTAGCCAAAAAGCCAAGAAGCGATTGAGTTGATAATTTTCAAAGTCCTAAATAACTAGGATTCTCTAACACAGAGATCCATCCTCATAAATGCAGCCACTCACATCAGAAAAGAAGCAGGTATCTTGGGTGCTACTCTGGCCCTGGGGCCTCTGACAGACATCAATGCAATCAAATGCAAAGCAAGTCTTTCCTTTTGAGACAGATCCAGGCTCAGAAGATTCTTCAGCAGTGCCTCCTATAGCCACTACAACCAGAATCAGCACACAGAATAAAATATATTCAAATTGGAAACATCAAAGTTCTGAAGCTTGCCTCAGTCAAAATCCCCAATACTGCCCACACAGCACCTGGGAAATCCTGAGGCTCTTCAGACACTGAGGCTGGATTTCAAGCAGGACTTGACAGCCTTCCACAGATGGCTAGGCCATCAGGAGAGCTGGACCTTCCCTGGTCATTCTGTAATCCTCTGGCATCTGGTCTCCACACACCAGAGCCCACAGAAAGCCTGATTTCTCAGAAGCAATCTCTTATGCTAAGGAGCAACTTCAGAGAAGCAGAGGCACAAAAAGGCGAACTAAGGCTTTGCAAAATCCAAGCCAGGGTTGTCCCCCCGTACACACACACACCACGCAAGGTCACACCCAGGCTCCCCAGCAAGCTCAGGTACCCACACATGCACAGGGACTCACACATCCCAGGAAGGGCTCCTGGGTGAAAATGGCCTGCAGCAGCGCCATCTAGTGGGAGCCAGGAGAAGTCCCGCCCGTACAGGTTTTCCCTGGAGCCCCAGAGAAAGAATTTTAAACATTTAGAGACTGAAGGTCATGGCTGTTTCTCACGGAGATAGATTCAAAGGAAGTGATGAATGAAGCTGTACCTACCTTGAGGTCTCCAACCACCCTGCTCAGTGCCCACCTGCATATAGCCACAACACTAACCCAAATGCCTGCTTTCAGCTTCAGTCTTGTAACGCCTATCGCCTGAGGTCCTGTTGCAGGCCCTCTATTCAGTCTCTCACTCAGATGCATACTGCTGACCTTAGATTCTGGCTCACCTGTCCCCCACTTTTTCTGTTTCCTACATCCAAACCTCAGTTTACCCTTCTGCATAATGGGTGAAGAACGCCTTCCTCACAGAGGTTCTATAAGAAATAAACAGCCTATTAGAGAGTCTCTGTCCATTAACAGCACCCAGAAAGGTTGTGGCTCCAGGGTGGTCAGGAAGGCCTTTTGATAGAGGTCAAGGGAGGTGTCACCAAGAAAGTCTCTCTGCCCCATCAGGAACTCTTCCATCCCTCCCCAGCACAGTGAGGATCCCAGCACTTTAAATAATTCAGTATGATGCCTCCTGGGCTTTTAGAGACTTGTAGGAAACCTGCTGCAGCTTACTGAGCTTAGGTTCAGATGTTCCAGCCAGTGCAACACAACAGAAATAATGTCACTGGACATGTCACCATCAATGCCTCCCCAGAAAGGGGGTTTCCTCCACGCCCAAAGACCAGTCAGGCACAGAGGGCCTCTGTGAGGATGCCGAAGGAACCAGGAGGCCCTGGAGCCCAGGAAGCTGCCACAGCTGGACAGGAAGAGATGCGAGCATGTACCTGAGGCCCCAGTATGAGGAGGAGGTCACCCAGAATAAGAAACCCAGAATAAGACACCTGGCCATGCAGCCTCACCCCAGAGGAAATGAAACCCTGGCCATTCTTAAAGTCTCAGAGGATATCCAAATGACCTGCACGAAGAGGAGTGCACCTTTCCTTCTCTGGGTTTCCGAACTCCACAGGCACACGTGGAGAGAGTGGGAGGGCTTGGAGGCCAGGTCTGCTGAAGCTCTATACTCCCCCAGGCCTGAGAGCTCATTCATAAGTGCCTGTCAATCCCTGTCAGGCCCTCGCCCTCTCCACTCTCCATGACCCCAGCCTCTGAGCCCACAGCTGCTCTATCGACTAAACCACTCCCCGGTCACCAACTTCACACACACACATCCTCCACCCTCCTGCTCCTTGCACTTGGCTAAAAGGTAAGGCCCCTTCTCAGCGGCCTCCCTCACCCCAGTGATGGGCAGCCCCATCAAGTCCCCATGTGGCCCACCTGGGCTCCTGCCTCTTGTTCTCCATCTACTTCCCTCCTCCACATTACCCCCATTCTTGGTTCCCAGGCTCTGACTCCAGTCGGGGGAGGCAAGAGCACAGGGGCCCAAGTGGGAGGTCACCAGAACAGTACCAGCCAAGATGAAAACTGGGGAAATGGACATGAGGAGCCACCAAAGGGAAGAGAGAGGGTGGCATCACATGAGCATCCCTCAGAGAGGAGAGCAGGAGGAAGTGGGCTGCAGGGCATGGGAGGTGCTGGCCACTTGACATATACTCTGTTTAAATGGCATCATGGGCCATGGTCTGAGACGTCTACTCATCTAGAGTGCCCTCGAGACCACAGAGGTTAGGGCTGAGGCTGCCCAGGAGCAGAGGAGCCTGCCTGGGACCCAGGTATCAGCCCCCGCCCTGCTCCTAACATGAGGCCCACTCTGAACAGGGAGTGGTCTGGGCTGGAGCCTCGACTTGACGGTGAGGCACCTTCAGGTGAAGGAGAGCCGTCACTGAGACATGCTGGCATGCAGTCAGGCACTGGATTGGGGACTGTCCCCAGGCTGAGACGGGCAGTGAGAATGGGCAGTGATGCCCTTGTTGACCTGCCAGGACAGGAGGTAGGGCGGCCAGGAGAGGGTCACAGTGCAGATCATGCCCAACCTCTTCCCCACCCCACCCAGCTCACATAGGACCACCTCTGTCCTGTGAGACAGTGAGGTCACCCAGCATCAGCTAGCCCTCTGGGAAGCAGCCCCGTAGGAGGAGGAAAGCCTGTATCACAGGAAAGGACACCAAAAGGAGAGGTTGTTTTGTTGTTGGAGGAGGGGGAGGGGAAGATTCCGGGGTATCTCATGACATCTGAAGGTAGAAAGGTCTCACAGAACTAAGGTCACATCTGGCCATATCTCTGGGGCCCTAGAGGTGTTCCTCCCTCCCCTCCCCTTTTCCTTTTTCTTCTTCTCCTTTCCTCCTTCTCCTCTCCCTCCCCTACTCCTTCTTGCTTCCCCTCCCCTCCCTCTCAACTCACAACCCCTTCTGCCCAGGTACAATCTATCTCAGCTCCACAGCTTTTCTCTGTTAAGTCAAATCTCAAGAATCTGGTTGGTTTAAACTAGCCTATGGATGGGGCCCTCTGGAGTCAGGTGAGCTTCCTCATCCAATCAGCTATAGGAAGGGTGGTTAGGATTGGGTCATGTACCCCCATCAAGGCAACCGGAGTGTGGGTGTGAGAAGGGAGTAGAGACTCAGGGAATGTGCTCTATACTTGTTATACAGAGATGCAAAGATGTTCCCTGCAGCATTGTTTATAATAACAACAAAAAAATCATGTTTCTTGGGGCTGAGGTTGAGGCTCAATGGTAGAGCACCTGCCTAGCACATGCAAGGTAATGGGTTCATCCTCAGCACCACGTAAAAATAAATAAAATAAAGGTATAAAAAATTTTTTCAAAAAAAATCATGTTTCTTACTGGTTTCTTCAAATTTGTTAATTCTCTCTTTGTTCTCAAAGTATATACTGCTTTCCAATCTCTGAAAGGAACTTACTAAGGCAAGTAAGTAAGATCGCAGCTCAGTTAAAGGCTCATTCAGTCACTGCATGGGAAGACACACAGGCCACTGCAGTTCCTCAAAGGTAAGCTCTAGGCTGGGGACGTAGCTCAGTATTTGCCTAGCATGTGCAAGGTCCTGGGTTTAATCCCAGTACCACAAAAAAAAAAAGAAGAAGAACAAGAAGCTCAAAGGCAAGCCCTACAGCCAGCCAAAGGCTGCTGTTCCTCCACCAAAGGTAATAAATAAATAACCAGCAAATCAAATAAACTCAGTCCCTGTGAGAAACCTGCAAAGCAACTAGGATGACATGAACAGCAAAGATTAGGCCCTTCCTGGGTTGGGGGCAGGTGCCAACGGTATCGGGCCTGTGGGCCAGTGGCCAAGAACGTTGGAATCTGCAAGAGAGACAGCTCCTCTCTGGACTCAGCAGGTCCAGTCTCCCAGTTAGAACCTGCCTTTGGCCCAGCAGCCTCAGCATACAGAGAAGTTGTCCTCACTTCTACCTGAACTTAATTCAAACCATTCTGTCCAACCTTAATTCAGAGCTTTTATTAGGTTTTAGGTTACTCCATATATGGCACAATAGAAATATTTTTTCAATCTTAAATTAGAAACATACCACAGCAGAATTCTTTAAAGCCTTTACAACATTGTAGAGTGAAATGTCTTCGACTTTGCAACTGAAATCTAACCAAGGTAACCTTCCACTGGAGAAACTCTGATATCAAGAGAGGCATTTGTCCTTTGGAATGTGCTTCTCTCCCCCTTTTTCAAAAGCGGCGGACAATATTCCTCTAATTAGGCTGGGGTGTGTGAGTAATGAAAGTAAGAATACTCCGGGGGCATTCCTGGGGAAGACAGAACACAATCACTCCTCTGGCTGGCTTTTCAAATGGGCACGTCCATCACCACAATTTACTGCTCCAAAGTGAGGCCCAGAGAAAAGACCATGCCTGGGTGAATCAGGCCTGATTTCTTGCTTGCCTGGCATATTTGGACACTCAAGGCAGACTGTAGAGGGAACCATCACCATGGTGGGGAAAGAGTTAAAGATCAGAACAGACAGTCTGACACCCAGGTGCACAGAAATGCTTCAGTGAGGAACCACTTTGTGGCCTGCAGAGAGCTGTTCCTCCACCAAGCACCGCTCAGTAAGCACGTTTCATGCTCCAAGATGAGAAGCTCCAAGAGCTCATCAGCATTCTGGTGGTTTCACCTGCTGGACGTCACAGGATGGCCTGTTGAGTGATCAGACTCAGGCATATGGCCTGGCACAGGGCAGAGCACTGATATGTTGGGCCCCACTTGGAATTTTGGAATAAGTGTATTTGCTTTTGGAAAGAAATCAAGGCAATGAATAAGAGGCAGCTGATAAGTGCCAAAAAAAGAAAAAGAAAAAGAATATGCATTTATTTGTCTGATATAAGACAATCTAATTTCTTGAATTATGTCAAGAACCTACAAAAAAAAATCAGAGCATCACTCTCCAAGAGTACTCTTTGTTCCTGTGGCCTGATGGGTGTCTCAAGGTCAGGGAAGCTGGCCTTGATGCCCCTGACACCATAGTGGGGTAGTACATAGTGCCAAAAGGACAAATGGCCCCTCTGGAGACTGAGAAAGGATGGGTTTATTCTTTGGTGTACTGAGTAAAATAGGATGGTGTTTGGTACCCACCCCGATGAACCAACTGGTTGTGTGACATATGCCAAGTAGAATAAAAGCAATCTGGCACCTCCAAGTGCTGCAGACTGAAGTTGTGTAGGCACCTACGAGAGTTCCCACATGGCAGGAACCCAGCTTGAAGCTCTGCCTGATTCTGGGGCTTCCTGCACGCCTGTCCTCAGCACTGGGTCTGGGCCCTGCTCACTGCTAGAGGCACCCGTCTCAGTGCTGCAGGAAGTTCTCACCTGGTTGTGAGACTGGACCTTCACAAAATAGTGAGGGACCTGCTGCATAGGACATGGATCTGAAGACTGTCATCTGGTCACACATCCCAGGTGGAACTCTGAGTGGAAAAAAGGTCTCAGTGGGCTGGAAATGGCATCCTCCCAAAGGCAGGCCTGGAGTTGGCTCTTAAAGGGGGAACAGAGAGGGGAAAGCATTCCAGGCAGGTGGTACAGACCATGCTAACGTGAGGGAGAATAAATACCACGTGTTCAGGGACAGACAACATGGACAAAGGGCTTGCCTTGGAGAGGAGCAGAAATAAGTCAAGTCTCACAAATCCACATAGATACAGTCATCCGATCCTTGACAAAGGTGCTAAAAATATCCAATGGAGAAAAGATAGCATCTTTCACAAATGTTGCTGGGAAAACTGGTTATCCATATGGGGAAAATGAAACTAGATCCCTATCTTACACCCAACACAAAAATCAACTCAAAATGGATCAGAGACCAAGGAATTCGACCAGAAACACTGCAACTGCGAGAAGAAAACACAGGATCAACACTCCAACATATTGGCACAGGCACTGACTTCCTTCATAAGACTCCTACAGCTCAAGAAATAAAACCAAGCTCCTTCTTTGCCCCCCCCCCACAGCAAGTCCCCTCCCTCGAGGACGAGATGGACATTTATTCTGTTTACCATCTGCCGCCTCTCTTTTTTTCATTCTAGTCGTTCTTTTCCCAGCTCAAAAAATAAACTGAAACCTTTTGGGAAAAAAAAAGAAAGAAAGAAAACCAAGAATCAACCAGGGGGATGGCTTCAAATTAAAAAGCTTCTGTATGGCAAAAGAAATAGTTAAGCGCACCAAGAGAGAGCCTACAGAATGGGAGAAAACCTTGTCCAGCTACTCTTCCAACAGGAGATTAATATCCAGGATACATATTAAACTCACAAAACTTAAAAGCAAAAAATAATAATAATAATCAATAAATGGACAAATGAACTAGACAGATATTTCTCAAAGTAAGAAATGCAATGGCCAACAAATATATGGAAAAAGTATATTTGCAATCAAGGAAAGGCTGAAAAAAAAAAACTGACCAAACTCTTGTGAACATGTATAAATACATCACACTGAGATTTCATCTCACTCCAGTTTTTGAATGGCAATCATCAAGCATGCAAATATCAAGTGCTGGTGAGGATGTGGGGAGAAAGGGACACTTAGACATTGCTGGTGGGACTGTAAATTAGAACAACCACTTTGGAAAGCAGTATGGAGAGTCCTCAAAAGACTAGGAATGGAACCACCATGTGACCCAGCTATCTCACTCCTTGGTATTGATCCAATAGAAACTAAAATCAGCATAGTATAGTGAAATAGGCAGATCAATGTTTATAGCAGTGCAATTCATAATAGCCAAGTTATGGAGCCAGACAAGGTGTCCCTCTATAGAAAATTGGATAAAGTAAATGTGTTATATATACACAATGGAGTTTTTACTCAGTCATAAAGAAGAATAAAATTATGCTATTTGCTAGTAAATGAATGATGTTGAGTGAAATAAGCCAGACTCAGAAAGTCAAAGGTCAAATCTTCTCTCTCATATGTGGAAATTAGAGAGAAATAAGGAATTAAAAAGTGTGTTGGGGGAGGCGTCTCGTGAAAATAGAAGGGAGAACAGTGGAAGAGAGGAAGGGGATTGAGGGGAGGGAGGTTGGATGGAGGAACCAAGAATAAAACTGACCAAACTCTTGTGAACATGTATAAATACATCACAATGAATTCTACGTTCATGTATAACTACAATGCACCAATTAAAAATAAAATAATAGAAGGAAGACCAATGAGTAGAGGAAGGAGGTAGGGGGAAGGGGATATTACTGGGGACTGAAATGGAGCAAATTATGTCATATACATTTACCAATATGCCAAAACGAACCCCACAATTATGTGCAACTATAATGCACTAATTAAAAATTTTAATGATGCAAGAAAAAAATTAAGTCTCAGCCTCCCAATTTCATTCTTTGGTTTGTCCTCGTCTCTGAGAATCCTTCAGATCTGAATGCCACCTGACAGAGACCACACAGTATCTGAAAACTTGAAAGGTGCCGACTGGTCTCACCTCCCTCTCCCCCACTTCTGGTCCCCACCACAATCTTGTGTGACAGTTTCTCCTGTTGATAACTCTCTGAGATCAGGCTCAATCCGTCCTGCCTTGGAACACTGGGGTCAGAGCGAGCCCTGGACCTTGGGCAGACCCCAGATGCTGGGCAGGTTGAAACCCAGACTGAGACCCAGACTGCTCCCTCTCGGCCTTGGAAATATCACTCCTCTGGACTAGAAATCTCCAGGGCTCCCTGCTTCAGTGGGTGGATGCTTCCATTTCAGATCCCCAGGGCCAGGGAGCAGGGTTGGCCTACCTTTCACTGGAAAAGCTCAAAGCCTTCTGCTCCATGTGGCCCACACCAGGCAGAGCATACCTCCAGCTTCTGGACTCTGCGAGCCTCCAGGCTCCTGCTGCAGCACACGGTCCCCCTCTACCAGATCCCCCTGGCTTGTCTGTTAACACAGTTGTTATCCTTCCACTCATTCCCTGGGCACTGGGGGAGCTCATCCAGGCCACCCGCCATGCTGGCTTCCCAAGGAGAGCCTGCTCGCCCAGCTCCTTTACCTTCTATTCTGTCTCAGGTGAGCACCACTAGATTCTACCGCTCGGAGTGAAGGACAATAGGGCAGGGGCCCAGTCCCACTCAGCTCAGAGGCACAGTGACCAGCACAGCACATTGGGAAAGGAACATGAGCCAGACTAGTCCAGACCAGCTTCTGCCCCAACAAAATCTCTCAGGGGCCCTGGCACAGTGGCACACGCTGTAATTCCAGGAGCTGGGAGGCTGAGGCAGGAGGATCATGGGTTCAAAGCCAGCCTCAGCAAAAGCAAGGCCCTAAGTAACTCAGTGAGACCCTGTCTCTAAATAAAATTCAAAATAGGGCTGGGGATGAGGCTCAGTGGCTGAGCACCCCTGAGTTCTCTCCCTGGTACAAAAACAAAAAAGAAAAATCTCAGGGAAGTGCTGCCCATCATGTACATAATGAAGGGTGAACAGATGCCCAGGACCTAGAATAGCCCTGGCTGCCCTCCAATCTCTGCTCAGTCCACTCTCCAAGGAGTTCCATTTGGGATCATTTATATGGTCACTTTATGCTATAGTTTGGATTTTAAATGTCTCCCAAAGACCCATGTGTTAAAGACTTAGTGCCTAGCTTGATGCTATTCAAGAAGTGGGGCCTAGCAGGAGGGCCTGGTCACTGGTCACATGCCCTTGAAGGGGACATTGGGACCCTGTCCTTTTCTTTTTATCTCTCTAGCAGTGAGGTGAGAGCTTTGCTCAGCTACACACTCCCCACCACAATGTGCTGCCCCCTGCCTTCCACCAGAGGTCCAAAAGCAACAGGTCCACTGGATCATGGGCTGAAACCTCTGGAACCAAGACCTAAAAGCAACCTTTTCTAAGCTGATGGTCTCAGGTGTTTGCTCCGATAATGGAAAATGGAGTAAGATCCCTGTTGGCCATCTATCTGCAAAGCCATAGAGTGATCGATCAGGAGAGGATTCAAACCCAAACCTGGCTTCAAATCCCAAGCTCTCATCCAACGACTATCAAAGTCTTGGGAAAAGGACAGTGAACAATGTGGGTGGTGCCTCCACAAAGAGGAGCCTACAGAGAAGATTCTAGAAGATCTCCTGGAGGTGAGTGAAGACGTGGTAGGCAGCCTGAGCCCAAGCACTGGGAGAGTTGGCCTTGGAGACCCCGGCTCAATGCTAAGATGGCTGCAAAGATGGCATGCATTCTCATGTAACAATCTGTTGTCTCAAATGCCTCCACTTGGGCTGGAATGAAGTTTGATCTCTAAGTGGAATCTGACTATCTAGAACAGCAAGCAATCAAAGCCAGACATTGCAAGTGCTTACAAAGCCCTTGGGCGGGTGGAGGACAACCAGTTCTTCCTCTGAAGCCTCATGGACATCTGCTGGGCAGGTCACAGGCAGGCCAGGGTGGAAAGCACTGCCTAGAGGTCTGGGGAGGCCTGCCCAGGGGTGCCACTGTACTATCTCTGGGAGGCAGATGGCATTAGCCCCTGGAGCTTGCAGACGTGGACCAAGGTGTAAACTCTTAGGGCTCCCAGGAAGAGGCTGGGGGCCTGTGAGGGAGTTTCACAGAGCCTGCAGAAGGCTCCAAGCCTGGACATCCACCCTGCCAGCCCTGACTCCTCTCTTCTTAGTTTAGCTCCCTGAAAGGTCTTCCCAAATCCTACCTCTAAGTGGAATTAGGATCCCTAAGTTTAGTTAGGATCCCTTATTACACAGTATCATAGCACCTGCTATATTCTTTTATTCAAGGAATTTATAAACAGCGATACGTTTGCTAATTATCTGATATCCCCTCTACACTAAGAGTCCACGAAGGCAAGGACTGGCGCTGTTTTGTTCACCAACATGTCCCCAGTGTCTGAGACACACAGATGTCTACAGAGAGAGCAAATGCATGAACACATGACCAAAATTTCACCATTAGAACACTTTTCCTTATGGCTTCTCCTTTATTCAATTAGCCAGCACTACTGAGCACCTACTCTGTGTTGAACCCAAAAGTTGGGAAAACAAAGTTGTTGGCTTTTGTTTTAATTATTTTAAGATACAAATCCCCATGGGGAAGTTAAGCTCTAGGATATTACCAGTTATTCATGCTGGCACAAATTTGTTGGGCTGTTTGGTTTTTTCCATGGCAGGCCCTGTTCCAACTCTGTATGCAGGTGGGGGCGATTTTCATCAGTAATCTCAGGCTACAGTGCGGCTTCTGACATTGGCTGAAGGAAAGTATGCTTGGCTTTACCACAAAGAGCAGGAGGGAGCCACCACCTCCCATGCTAATCTTGCCAGTCAAGGCCCTGGGCCTTGCTTCACAATCAAAAGACCTTGAGAAGAGGGGTAGAGGTGAAGAAAATAGTTCACACACTTTTTGCCAACCATTCTTCCCAGCTCATGATGGTAGTCAGCACTGGCCATGAGCCCTGTAAAAACCAAGGGTCCAGAGACAAGAAAAAGACCCCAAAGTGAAGAGCAGAGCCTGGGGGCTCATTGTTCAGACAGGGAAGGCACTTCATAGAGCAAAATACACCCTTTACCCCCCACTTCCTCAAGAGACACCTGCCTCCCTCCCAACCCCAGCAGCCTCATGAAGGTGGCCCTGGCATAGGGGCAGCAGCAGGACAGGGTGGTGCTCTCATACGGGTGTGTTTGATGGGGAGTATGGAGAAAGGCCAGGCCTAGGCTCCTAGAGGGGCTGTCAGTATTTGGGAACAGCTGGTGCATGCTCAGAGATGAATCTGGAGGTCAGAGAAATCAACCCAATAACTCGACAGCACAGCCAGATCCCGCACTTTACCCCTGGGGAAACCAAGGTCAGACAAGGAGGGACTTTGCTCCAGGCCACAGAGTTAGGGAGGACTGTTGTGGGGCTCTGCAAGTTGTGTTTCTGTCTGTCTGGTGGTATCCCAAGTCTGTCTCCTGCAAATCCAGCAGGTAGAACTGGGCCGAAGGTGGGGTTTGAGCAGTCAGAGGATGTGCCTCCCCCTCACCCCCAAAAGCCTGTGATGCCACCTCCTCCACCTTTCACAGACATAGTCACGGACCAGAAGCTGAATTCCCACGAGTCCCTCAGCATCTCACCCAGTACGGCTCAGACAGTGACAGAGAAGAAATGGACGGGCAGAGAGGGACCCACTCTGGTATACAGACCTGCATTAAAGTCAGAGTCCACGCCTGCCAGCTCTCTGCCCTTAAGTCACCTTAGCTGTTTCTTCATCTTTAAAATGGGGGCCTATAACAGTGCCTGCCTCAAAGGTCTGTGGAGAGGACTCCCAGGCCACGCAATGCACACTCAGGAATGTGCCTTCCTCTCCCTCTCCAGGAGGGAGGGATCTCCTTCCCCCACCCACACCATCCCTGAGCTTCCACAAACACCTCCACAGCGATTCTCCCATGGGCTTCAGACACATTGACAAGCGGGTCTCTAGTGAGTCCCTCTTTGGACCAAGTCATCAATGATTTGGCTCGGGAGATAACAGCATCAGTAGGCACACAGTAGGCCTTCAAAGAACCAATTTTTGGCTCAAACAACAGTCATGTCATCCTTGTTTGCTCATTTTTCACAACAGGTGTCATACCCAGAGGATGTAAAGAGGACCACAAGACTCTGAGGGCCTTGCTTAAAGTCACCACCATGGTCTGGTACCAGAGACAGGACCATGGTATAAGCAGAGAGACACCCCCTGTTTTAAAGATCAAATTAGCTTGAATTCCCATTTCAAGCCCTGGCTTTCCCAAGCCTGTGTGACCTGGGACAAGACACTTAACCTCTCTGAACATGTTTCTTCTGCAAAATGTGATGGCACCTTTGTCCCAGAGTAGAAGTGAGGTTGACAATGAGGTCTGACGCTATTGGAGGAGGGGGCTCAGCAACTGCCCACCCTCACCCCAGTCAACAGTGACATAATGAAAAGACATGAAGTATCAAATAGCACTGCTCAGTTTTAGAATGTCCTTAGAAGAGCTGCAATAAGATAGAAAACCACACAGGAGCTTGTTTTTAAAAACAAAGAAAAATATGATTAAGCAGGACTGAGAATGCTGTTACAGAATGAAAATATTTTCCTCACCAGGGCACTTGTATGTCAACAGTTGATAGCAGGGAGGGGATCAGCCACCACAAGGCCGGCAGGCACCTCAGATACCACAGCACAGCACGTAGATCCTGGTGGAGGATCAGCAAGCTGGGACAGAGCCGGCCCAGAGGCCAGCTGGGAAAGGGAAGGTTTTCCAGGGCCTCGGTTCTGCAGCCTATGAAATGGGGCTGCCACTCTGGGCTCAGGCCTATCTGCCCTCTTTTGGTAAATTGGACTACAATAGCTACAGTGACCATCTCAATATCAGAGGCAGGCAGCTGATTTAGTCAGGCTCAGAAAGGTTAAGGATTGTTCTTCAGGTCACACAGCTAATGAGGCATGGTGATGCTAGGCCAAAGCCACAGGGGTTCTGCTCTGCCACACTGTACCCCCACCCACAGGGACTCTGTTTCCACTTGCTCTGCCCTGTGAGCAGCACTGAGATGAGCCCAGTGCTCTGACCCATGAGCAAGCCCTTTGGTGCCTTCCAGACAGAACCAGGGAGCCCCCCTGCTCCTGTCAGCTCTGCCCCTCTCCTGACACCAGACACAACATGTGGGAATTTTCCTTTAACTGTCCTCACCTTTGCTCCTGCTCTGCTCAGACAACCGTGACCAGCTTCCTGTTCTCAAATTCCTTGCTGTCCTCTCGCCTCCTTTTGCCCACCGCTGCAGCCTGGTCCAGCTCTCTCTCACTGGCTCTTGCTTGGGTCATGGCAAGCACCCACCTGACCCTGACATTCTAGCTTCTTGCCCCTCCCCAAGGCCCCCACACCAACCAGCTTCTGATGAGCCCCCCCCACTGTGGCACCTTACACACACACACACACACACACACACACACACACACACACTGCCCCTCCCCTGCTGTGAATCCTCCTGTACCCGCCCACCCCCACCTGCTACCCCAGATAGTTCATAGCTTTTCACATGTGCTCAGCCTGTTTCCGTAATGACATTCTCCATTCTCCCCAGCTGCATACAGTAAGTGCCCTATGTGTGCATGTTGATGATGTGTACTTTTGCATTGGTCTGATTTTACATTACTGGGATCTACTTCTGCTTGCAGGATTCACCTGGAAGTCCTGGAGGCTGTGACCCAGAAGGGGCCAGGTCCACAGTGGGGCTTCCAGAGCACCTGCTAATATGCACTGGACCCCACACTCCTGTGTCCTCCTCCAGTCAGGACCCCACAGAGGACCACACCCAAACTGGGGAAGATTTCACCGTTTGACTGAAGAGATTCAGAAAGGGGTCCCTTCATTTTCCCAAAAGGAAGACCCCTCCCATTTCTGCTAGGCTTCATTTACTGACCTCCAACCCCTGAGAGCACAGGGTGGACCACCTCCACTCCACCCTCGGACAGAACCTTCCAGGACTTAAAACACCTCTGTGTCCTCTGGATAGAGTGTCTTAAGGGGAAAAGCTGAGGCTCGAGAGGGGCGTGCTCCAGCCTGCCAGAGCCCAGGTTCACATCTTGGTTGTTCTGACCTTTCACTCCACCAGGCCACCCGCTCCACCTGGACGCCCTTGGACGGGATTACGGCAAACCCCAGCAGCTTCAGAGCCTGAGGATGAGACGCTGCAGCAGCAGAGACCCCTCCCCCTGCGACTCCTCCAGTCTCACCCAGGCCCACCTGTGAGGGACTCTGTCAGGTAAGTACTGCCCAGGAGCAGCTGTGGGTGCTTGGGAGGTCTCCCCGCAAACTCCCCATGTGCTGGCTGCAAGAGGGGTGATGGGAACAGCAGATTCACTCCTTTCTCTTTGGGAAGGCAGTCCCTGGGGCAGTTCCTCAAGGGCAGAAGGGTGAGGATCTGTGAGAAAGGTGGCCTGTGATGGAGACCCAGGGCTGGAGGCACAGGGTTGTTGCTCTCGTCTCTGAGCTCCCCATGCAGTCACGGGTAGGGCAGGAACCAGGAGACCTGGGAATGCTTTGCAATATTCAGGCAGGGAGAACTTCCTGAGCAAAAGCTGCCACTTGAATACTTCTAGAAACTGCTCAGGCTCCAGCTCTGCAGACCAGAACTGGATCCAGGACTGCTTGTCATCAGGTGGACACTGTCAAAAGCAAACTCTTCTGCCTTAAGCAGCAATCCGGGTCTTAGAGGAGCTGGCTGGGGAATCTGCATCCACATCACGGCCAGGTTCTCAGGCAGCCTGTCTGCTATGGGTCAAGCCCTGAGTCCACCTGATGAGAGCTATCCATGGGCTAAAGATGCTGGTTACTGAGCTGTCCACACCCTCTCCTTTCTGAGGGACTCTGCCTGCCAGACCCTCTGATGCCTGGGTGACCACAGTGTGGGCCCTGTGTTCCCACCAGCCCAGTCCCAGTTGATCGTACCAGGGTGGGTACTGATCAGACCAAGAGTGGCTAGTAATTTAACAGCTAGTAAAAATTGAAGAGATTGAGAAGAGCCTGGCTTTACCCAATTGGGCTTTCAAAAGCAGGCGAGCGAGAAGGGCTGTGAGGTAGGTTGGGGCCAGAGAGGCCTTGAGAGCTGCATGCAAGCTGACAGAGCAGAACCTGTCCAAGTCCTAGGGACACAGCAGGCAATTCTGAGCCTACAGTAGGGGTGAGGGGGCAGTGGGTAGAGTCCGAGTGCTCAGATAAAACCTCCCCAAGTGCAAGGCCAGCCTGGGAATCTAAAGAATCTTCAAGACAAAGGAACTAGACGCAAGTGTCATTCAAGCCATGGAGAAACATGGACCTAGCCAATTCCAGGCCCCATGCCAGTGTGACTGACACTTGGCCTCTACCTCACAGGAGCCTGTGGCCTTAGAGATGCGAAGGACAGTGTGCTGACTGCGGTACAGCGGCAGCATTGCAGTGAGGGATGGAAGCCCAGCAGGCTGTGGGAGCTCGTGTAGGAGCAGGTGGGCTAGCTTGCCTCCCACAGGGAACTCCACCTCCAAGTCCAAAGCCACCTTGACACTGGGACAGTTTTTGATATGCACCAGGTCCACTAGGTAGTATAGGGCTCTCTAGCATATTGGACAGCTCAGGGATGCAATCAAAAACCTTGTTCACTGTGGGCCCTGAATTCACAAGAGACTGATTGTCCACTGGCCTGCCCATCCCTGGAGCAGTGGGGTCAGGGCAACAGATCCTCTGCCTCTATGCCCATTCATTTGGCAGCAGCTTGGGAAGCTCCTCAAATCAGCCCAGCTCCAGCCTCCTCACTAGCCGGGGTAGGTGAGTATTAGAAAAACCCATCAGACCCTCTCAGCAGAGCCTGTGGGGGACAACCCACTATCACTCTTTGGTCTTGGGAAATTAATCTGAAAGGAAAATTGTCTGCTCCATGAGGCTGTTCTCAGGATTAAATGAGAGCACAGAGCTCAGTTCAATGCCAAATGTCCCCCAAGTGCTGGCTGTCACTGGAGGGCTGGGCCAAGAGCAAAGCCCTTCATACTGTCTTCTTTGCATCCCCACGGCAAAGATGTGTGGAGCTAAGGCATCGATGAAACCACCCCACACCACTTTTTTTTTGTAGTTGTTTATTTTCTGCCCTGTTCTAAGAGCAACTGGTATGATTGTTAGAATTAGGTGGTTATAGTCTTCATATTTTCTTTCTTTTATTGTTGTCATTTTCTCGATTTACAAAGAATTAACCTTAATTGAGCGACTTTGATTTAACGAATTAGTTGACTTAAACACATTATCTTATCTGATTCCAGGGCACAGTGGAAGGAAACCATGTTACTTCAAAACACATGACAGAATGTCTCTCAGGAAGAGAACCATGTTGGCCAACGGGCCCCAAGCCTCAGTTTCCTCATCTCCACAAAACTGCCCCTATCTCATGTAGCTACTGTGAGGATGCAATTAGATAAAACGCAGGAAGCATTAAGCATAAGGAAGGACTAAAATCCCAACTCCTTTCCTCTTCTGACAGGCTGCTCATGATCTGGCTCCCACCCACTGCAACTCATTTTTAGGACATTTTTCCATGTTGTCAGAGTCCTATGTAATTTAATCTCTCCAATGTTACTCTTTCTACATACAGAGCCATCTTGCATCTGCTTTTCCACGCCCCACACAAGTTGTCTTTCAGCTCCTCTAACAGGGAGCTCTTTGCCGCTGCAACTCAAGGAACCCCAACTGACTCCCCTTCACCTCAGCTGGAAGACCAGTCCCCAGCCCCTCAGTCGAAAGTACCTTCCCCACCACCACCTGTTTTGCTCATAACTCTTAACAGAATCTGCAATGATGGCACTGATGTTTGTGTACTTGTTGGTTCATGGTCTTCCCGTGAGAGGGCGAGCTCCCTGAGAGCAGGAACTGGGTTTCTCATCTTCACCACCAATATCCTAGCACTGTCGGGGCCTCCCATCCAGCAGATGCCCAGTATGTGTTTGACACAGAGGTAACAGAGACAGAGACTCTCCTACCACCCTACCAGCAACTCCCTAGGGCTGGACCCTGGGGCTCCAGAGAAGCTATAGAGCAATACAGACACCGTGAATCACAAGGTGGGCCAGCATCACACAGTGGGGATGGGAACTAAGAAGTAGAAAGAGAAATATTCCAGAGGAATACAGAGAAGCCCTGGAAGTCATTCCAAGACAGGAGCCTCGACCTCGCCTTCCCAAGTTGTGCCCCAGTGGTGAAGCCTGTGTTTATGAGAGCATCTTAGACCAGAGGGGTATGGGGCCAAAATAGAGTGCTGGCAATGTTCTCAGGACAACTAACGGTCAATGAGAGCAAAGCAACAGGCATCTGGATAAATGGGCATAATAATATGTACCCTACTAGAATGCTGAGGATTAAATGTTATAATAAACAAAAAGTAGCCGGCATGTTACCTGGCAGACAGTAGATGCTCTTAATTCCCTTTTCCTATTCCCCCACCTCCCATGGAGAACAGCTGGGGATGTGTGCTGTACGAGTCTCCCTGCCTCCTCCAAGTCTACCCTGAACTGAGATATCTGGGTGGGAAACGGCTTCAGGCTGCAGATGCTATGACAGCACTGCTTAAATTGAATTACACTGAAACCAGAGAAGCCTTCAGCTCTCCCAGGGAGTTCAGAAGTGTTCACCCTGAGAGTAACTGCACACTGCACAGGAAAAGGCATTCAAGTTGATAAGGAGTCATTCGGATCACCATCTAAGGCAGGTTCTGCCTTTGAAATAAACTCATTCCTTATTAGCACACACTTGGGATTTCCAGGATTGAATATTATTTCGATTACACAAAGTCCATTTTTAAGACATTTTTTCATGCTGTCAGAGTCCTATGTAATTTCATCTCTCCACAAAGTTACTCTTTCATATATACAGAGCCACAAGTCCTGATGAGAAAGGAAAAGAAAGAGAGAATGTAACATGAACAAGCAGCATTGATCCAATTATGTGCAGGGCACTAGCACGCAGGACAGGCAAGTTCACATTAGAGTGCTTGTAGCAATTTGAAATAGTACTTGGACTTCTCCGGAAAGCAGTGGGAAGCTCCAAAAGCCAACCCAGGTTTTAAAATAGGAAGTGACTAATAATTTTTTTTAGAATGCCGACTTTGGTTATAATGAGAAAGACAGATGCAGAGGGAGGGAAGTAGTTAAGAATTGGTTCCAACATTCATTCAGCTTAGATACGACATTCAAAAAAGCATAAAAGAATAAACACATTGAACTCCATCAAATTAAAAACTTTTGTACTTCAAAGCACAATATCAAGAAAGCAGAAGCGCAAATCATAGAACAGTAGAAAATACTTACAAATCAAGTAGCTGTTAAGAAACTTGCATCCTGTGTACACAAAAAGAACTGTTTCAACTCAACAATAAAATGCAATCCAAATAAAAACTGTGCAAAGGCTTTGAACAGATATGTCTCCAAGGAAAAAGTAAAAAAGTTCAATAAGCATATAAAAAGATGCTCCACATCATGATTACAGGGAAATACAAATCAAAACCACAATGAGATTCCATTTCACATTCACCAGGGCTATAACCCAAAACACAGACAATAACAAGTATTGGTGAAGATATGGAAAAATTGATGGTGGGAATGGATAATGGTGCAGTCACCGGAAAAACAGTTTGTCAGGTCCTCAAAAAAGCTAAACATAGAATTGTATATAGTTGCATTCCATTCCATTCCCCCCAAAAGAGTTGAAAGTAGAGGTCTACACAAAAACCTATGCATGAATGTTCACAGCGACATTATTCAAGATAGCCAAAAAGTGGAAATAATCCAAATGTGTATCAATTGATGTATGAATGTTATGGTTTGGGTATGAAGCACCCCAAAGACTTATGTGTTGAAAAGAGACAGGAAAACAGTAGAGGAGAAGAAGGGGATTGATGGAAAGGTAGGAAGGGCAAGGGGAGGTATCAGGAAATGAAAGTGACTAACTACACTATGTGCATGTGTGAATATATCACAATAAACCCCACTTTGTGTATAATTGTAATATACCAACTTAACATGAATAAATAGAAGGGAAATCAGCAGAATAAAGGAAAAGGATTAAAAGCAGGGAGGAAGGAATGGAAAAGGGAAATACTGGGGAATGAAAAGGAGCAAATTACATTATATACATGTATGAATATGTCACAATGAACTCCACTGTTATTAATAATTATCATGCACTAATTAAAATAATAAAATACAAACAAACTTTTAAAATATACTCATGTGTTCTGGAAACTAAATAGTATGCTATTGAATGACCAATGGATAGCAGAAGAAATCAGGGATGAAATTTTAAAAATATTTAGAGGTAAATGAGAATAGCCATGCTACATATAAAAATCTCTGGGAAACTGTGAAGGCAGTTCTAAGAGGAAAGTTCATTGCATTGAGCTCATTAGTAAAAGGATAGAAAGTCACCAAATAAATAACCTAACATTACATCTCAAAGCCCTAGAAAAGAAGAGCAAGTCAATACTAAAAGCAATAGAAGACAGGAGATAATTAAAATCAGAGCTGAAATCAATGAAATAGAAACACACACACACACACACACACACACACACACACACAACACACACACACAATTTAAGACTGATGAAACAAAAAAGTTGGTAATTTGAAAAAATAAATAAAATTGATAAACCCTTGGCCAAGCTAATGAAGAGAAAGAGAAAACTCAAATTACTAAAATTCATGAAGAAAAAGGAAATATTACAACAGATATTACTGAAATACAGATGATAATCAGAAACTAATTTTAAAATTTATACCCTAATAAAGTAGAAATTTCTTGAAGACATCGACAAATTTCTAAAGACATATGACCTACCCAGATTGAATCTGGAGGACATAGAAAATTTAAACAGGTCAATTTCAAGCAATGAAATTGAAGATGACATCAAAAGCCTACCAACAAAGAAAGCCAGGACCAGATGAATTTTCAGCTAAGTTTTACCAGATCTTCAAAAAGAAGAGCTAACACCAATCCTCCCCAAAGTATTCCATGAAATAGAAAAGGAGGGAACCCTTCCAGACTCATTCTATGATTCTAGTATCACCCTGACACCAAAACCAAAGACACATCAAGGAAAGAAAACTTCAGACCAAAATATCCCTGATGAACATAGAGGCAAAAATTCTTAATAAAATACTGGCAAATCACATACAAAAACATTAAAAGATGGGTGTGAAAGATCCAAGATGGCAAAATAGGGGCGGCCACTTTCCTGACTGCTCTGTGATGTGAAACTAAGAAAGCAGACAGGCAGCTTCTCCACAAGGTGGGTGAACAAAAAAAGGGGTGGGGAGAGACTTTACTGGAACTTAAAACTGGATATTCAAAGCAGACCAGGACACAGGAGGTTGGATATAATAAAATAAGGAAGAAATCCCCAGCAGCAGAGTTGCTGCCACAAGCAGGCCAGAAGCTTCATATTTGAAGATGAAATTAAAACCTTTCACAATAAACAAAAAAAATGTAAGCCTGCACTTCAAAGTATTCTCAACAAAATATTCCATGAAGATGAAATGAAAACAAATAAATAAAAATCAATGAAGGAAGGAACTACACTAAAGGAATACTCAATCAAAAGAGAAACTAGTTTAAATTAAAAATAGAAATAAACCAAAATGACTGGGAACACAAATCCTATCTTAATAATAGCCTTGAACATTAATGGCCTAAACTCATCAATCAAAAGACACAGACCAGCAGATTAGATTAAAAAACAAGACCCAACAATATGCTATCTTCAAGAGATTCACCTCATAGGCAAAGACATCCACAGGCTGAAGGTGAAAGGATGGGAAAAAACAAATTACTCACATGGACCACATAAACAAGCAGGGGTTTTTATTCTCTAAAATAAACCAAGTTATGTAAACTATCTAATTGTAATTATACAATTGTGATATCACCTTAATACATTTTTAGCATCTTAGGATTGTTTTGATAGCTCCCTTTCCATTGATATTTTTTTCTTGATTAGACTTGTTAGATTTTTATCAACTTTTAGCTGTATTATTACTTTTCTATTTCACATATTCTGCTCCTTCCTACTATCTAATTTGAAAATAATTTGTATAGCTTCTTTCTGAAACAAATGCTTTAAGTTGTTAGCGTGTATGAGTACTATTTTGTCCCAGGAATTCTGATATTTTAAGCTTTTATTGTCATTTAGTTCAAAGCACTTTTAATTTATTTTTATTGTGCTTTATTCTTTGACCTATGAGATATTTATAAGTGTGCTATTTAATTTTGAAGATGTGGGGATGGAGTTCTATATATTTTAAGGGGATTGATTTCTAATGTAATAATCATGCAGGAAACACAGTTTACATGATTTCTAATTTTTAAAATTTCTCAAAGCTTATTTTATGACAGAATATAGTCTACCCCTATTAATTTTCTATTTGTCATATTTGTGCATAGTTCTCTATAAATAAAACGTAGGTCAAGGTGACTGATAATGTTGTTAAGCCTTCTATATTATTACTCCTTCCAGCAAAGTGACAGAGTTTAAAATCTCCAAATATGATTGTGGATTTGTACTTTCTAGTTTTATTAATCTTTACTTCATGTATTTTGAAGTTTGGTTATTAGGTACATACACATTTAGGTACAAGTTTAGGTTATTAGGTACATACACATTTAGGTACAAGTTTGGTTATTAGGTACATATACATTTGGTTATTAGGTACATACACATGTTATACTTTCTTGAAGAAGTTACCCTATTATGGTTATGAAATGTTCCCCTTTATCTCTGAAAATTCTTTTTTAAAAAAATTAATTTTATATTAATAGCTCTATTTCATATTTATTTTCGCCTTCTTTTGCTTTTAGCCTATTGGTGTATTGATATTTAAGATGTGCATATGTATAGAACATATAGTTATTGTTTGCTTTTTTACACATGTTGAACATTTATACCTTTTAATTACAATATCTAGATCATTTATATTTAATCATTGATATTGTTAAAAAAAGAAATTAAGAAAACTATACCATTCAAAATAGCCTCAAAGAAAATAAAATATTTGGAAATCAATCTAACAAAAGAGGTGATAGACCTCTACGATGAAAACTACAGAACACTAAAAAAAGAAATTGAGAAGACCAGTCCCCCATTTCTGCCTGCTGGCTGCCATGAGCCAAGAAGCTTTCCTCTACCACACCATTGCCATGATATTCTGCCTTATCTCAGGCCCAACACAATGGATCTAGCTAATCATGGACTGAAAGCTCTGAAACCATGATCCAAAAAGACCTTTTCCTCCTTTAAGTTGCTTATACCAGGTATTTTTGATCACAACAATGAAAAGCTGACTAACACAATGGATAAATAAAATGTGATATACCCATACAATGGGATATTATTCAGCCATAAAAAAGGAATAAAATACTGATATATGCTACACATGGATGAACCCTGAAAATATTATGCTAAGTGAAAAAAAAATAATCACAAAAGATCACATATTGTATGTGATCCATTTACATGAAATTTCCAAACAAGACAAATCCATAGAAACAGAAAGTGATTTCTAGGGAGAAAGAGGATTAGGGGTAATTACTAATACAGCTAACAGGAATGAGGTCCAGTGGGAGGGAAATAAAAATATTCTAAATTTGGTAGTGGTAATTGATGCATGACTTTTTGAACAGACTAAAGATCACTGAATTGTATATTTTAAAAGAATGAATTATGGTATGTGATTATATCTCAATGAAACTAGTATTTAAAAAGAAAAGGCATTCACACAGCAAAGTCTCCAGGCACTGTTCTATGCAGTAAGGAAACAGAACAAAACTGACATAACTTCCTACCCTCCTAGAACTAGCATTCTAGTGGAATAATCCCACTGAGAGGTAACAAGGTGTGAATGAGGTAATGGCTACAAAGAGAAGTGGACTGGACTTAAGAAGAGGTTCTAAAACAACAATCAACATGGTTAACTGACCAACTAGAAAAGGAGGGATGTCTGAGATCACAAAAACCCTACTGTCACCCTTTCTGGCTTCTAGGGTCACTATTCCCATTTTAAAAGTACTATAACAATAGGCAAAGTGGTCTCAATAATCCAGAAATTCAGAATTATTGAAAAAATAATTGGTTTGAAAGAGAAAATCATAGCCAAATTTTAAGAAGAATTTGGTACCTAAAGGAAGGCAAGACCCCAAGGGTACTCAAAGCTCGGAAGTGGTAGATTCTGGGGGTGGAGCACTGGGGCAGAATTCTCCATGAATCTACCATGTTTCGACCTTTTTTAAAAGGCACTGACAGTTTTTATTCTAGACTAACCTTTCAAGGACATTTGAATAGAGAACAGTCTTAAAAGAAAGATATAGTGTCTCCTTCTGGAAGCAAAAGGTAAGATTAGCTACTGCCCAATACCATAACAATATCATCTTCTGGGGGGAATAGGTAAGTTGGTTAGGAGGCCATTAAGAAAGATTGGGGTTTCTCATGCATAAGGTCCCACAGCTTTGACAGCAACTCATTACATATATAGCACCCACCTGAGCCAACTGGATGCTGCCCCATGCAAACTACAGCAGGGAAGAGGCCAGAGAAAATGTCATGACAATGAAGCACATAATGTTTGATGAACCATGAGTAATGAAATCCTTTGTCTCTGACCCAGGAGTCTCATGTCTTCTTCTAGCACCCAAGAAACTCACAGGTTAACATACTCACCTATAAGAAGTGTAAAATCTCAGACTATCACACTTCTTAACATGAAACAATCACATAGGTAACTGGTCAGGGAAATCATGGGTAGAGTCACCAACTAGATTATCCTCTTCTTCATGCCTTGCCTACTAGAATCAGGCAGTACTATCTAGAGCTCATTAGAAATTAATGAAGGAGAACACAAGAGGACAGCATGCAGAATGCCTGAACATGCCCTATCAGGAGATTTATCAGTGACACCCCACAAGCAGTACCCTCTCTCTAAATAACCACAGACGGCAGTTAGCAAATTCAGTATCCACAGACTAACTTAAAGACTCTCCATTGCAAAGAGAATCTCAACCAACATTCACCAAACACTTGAGGAAACTAACACCATTAAAAAGAGCAGCATAGATACACACATTTACACAGATAAGAACACTCAATGAAGGAGACAATCCAATAAACATTGTAAGCATAATCAGTACCTACAGAAAGGTATGAGAGAAAATTACAGCCAAAAAACAAAAAAAAAATTAGAAGACTTTTGAAGATTTTCTGAACTTCTATTAAAAAAAAGAAAGGAAAATTACAGTCAAAAAAACTAAGTATTTAGAGATTTTAAATTTTTATCATAACATCAGAGCTGAACAAAAGAACAAAATAAAAGCTGAATAAAAGACCAGGTAAGAGTAAATCACGAAAATTAAAGATTGAGTCAAGGAATCCTCCTTTAATGCAATGCAAGAGAAAGAGAGAGAAGAAAGAAGAATTAGGAGAAATGAAAATCTAAGAAATAATAAAAAAAAGAATATCAGAGGGATTAGAGAAGATAGAATAAACTCAACTCACAGGAGAAAAAGCTCCCAGAGTTGAAGACAGGCACAAATTCTGAGACTGAAAAGATTCAGAGTGAGTGCCAAGAAAAGTGAAAGCAACAAATCCACAGTCACGGTGGGAGACTTTATTGATTGGTTGGTTGATTGATTGATTGAGGCAAGGTCTCCCTTTTTTACCTATGCTCTTCTTGAACTCATGAGCTCAACTGATTCTCCCACCTCAGCCAACTGAATAACTGGGACTACAGGCATGTGCCTCCACACCCAGCACAGGGGAGACTTTAAAATGCCTCTCAGAAATTAAGTGATCAAGTGGGTCAAAATTACTTAATTATTGCCTGGTGCAGTGGCGCATGCCTATAATCCCAGTGGCTGGAGAGGCTGAGGCAGGAGAATCGCAAGTTCAAAGCCAGCCTCAGCAATGGTGAGGTACTAAGCAACTCAGTGAGACCCTGTCTCTAAATAAAATAGGGCTGGGGATGTAACTCAGTGGTCGAGTGCCCCTGAGTACAATTCCCAGTACCAAAAAAAAAAAAAAATTACTTAATTATATACAGCACTACTGTCCCACATAGTAGCCTATTTAACATGGATATTTAGATACAAATTTAAAATAGTAACAATCAAAAAGAATTTAAAATTTAGCTCCTCAATTACAAAACACACATCTTTAAGTGCCTGATAGTCTTATGTGGCCAGTAGCTACTTTATTGGACACACAGATATCAAACCTTCCTATCATCTCAGAAAGTTCTGTTGGACTCTGCTCAAAGAGTTTAAATAATACAGTTAATAAACTGGACCTAACTATAAAACACAGAAAACTGCACCCAACAAAGAATACACATTTTCATCAAATGCTCCAAAGCATTGACTACTGGGTCACAAAGGAAATCATACAGTCTACATCCACTGACACAATGCCATAGGATTAAAAATAAAAATGAGATGTTTAACATACCTGTATATTAGAAACTCTAATTTCTATAATTCTTAAGTCAAAGAAGAAATCAAAATAGAAATTATCAGCTAGGAATAAATATAAATTACAAATATGTGGACACAACCAGCAAGGAACTCAAAAGATTTGTATGTTTTATTTGCTTTCATTGAAGTGGGTCGGGGAGTGTTGAAGGGAGTTGAAATTAAGTTTTTCCTTACAGACCAATAAACACAAAAATATAGAAAAAAAGTTTCCTCACCCCTTAAGGAATTTAATGAGCAAATGCTGCCAAAGCTTCAAAGAAAAGATAAGTCCCAGGTTATAGAAACTGTTTCAGGGCTTGGAAAAAAACAGATAGCTACAACTCATCTCCCAATGCCAGCAAATGCAAATAGTAGGGAGATCATGAGCAAACAAACAAAAAACTATATGCCAACCGCATTTATAAATGTAAACATAAAAATCCTAAAGCAAATACATATGATCAATTTAAACATCCTGTATCAGTGGTTTTTTCTTTTTCTTCTTTTTTTTTTTAAGAAAAAATTCTCCTGACATATGGCTGAAGAACAATTCTATCAGTTGATAATCTAGAAAAAAACTACTTCAAAATCCAATTTGGAGAGGAAACTTTAGGAACATTTCCAATAGTCAAGGCCTAGCCAATAATACCTGCCATCAGCATTGTCATTCAACTGGGTGGCAGAGGCTTTCAACAATGCAGAGGAGACCAAACTGTGCCAGTGTGCAGGTGCTGACACTGCAATATCAAGCAAATTCAGCAGAATAAACAAGAAAATAAATCATGAATTCGGTGCTATCATTAAATACCTGGAAAGAAAAGCCAGAAACAGGAGGAGAGGGAAGAGAAGCCTTTTCTTTATACCTGCAAACAAGTAATCATAAAATTTAATCCAAAAAATATATATGCTACTCACAAGAGCAACAAAATGATAAACACCACAAGAATTAATCTAAGAAGAAATTCACAAGATCTATATAGAGAAAACTTTAATACTCTGTATAAAGAAAACCAGAATATATAACAGATATGCTGCTCCTGGCCAGAAAGATGTGAGACTATACAATATCAAAAAACCCTCAAATAAATCTACAACCCAATGCAATTCTACACAAAATATTATTAGGTTTTTATAAGGAACTTAAAAAGCTTTGACAATAAATTCATCCAGAAGAAAACACATGCAGGAAGAGTCATGATAACTTAAAAAGAAAAGACTAATAGGGCCTGGGGTTGTAGCTCAGTGGTAGAGTGCTTGCTTAGCACATGTGAGGCACTGGGTTTGATCCTCAGTACCACATATAAATAAATAAATAAATAAATAAATAAAGTGTGTGTGTAGAGAGAGAGAGAGAGAGAGAATAAACAAATCTATTCTCCTAGACATCAAAAATAAGTAATAATCATTGAGTTTTTAAACAAAAACATATAGTAACATAACAAAGAGCTCCGAAATAGACCAATAAATTAAAAAAAAAATTATGTATAAAGTGAAGGTGACAATTCAAATGAATAAAGAAATAGGACTGGGGATGTAGCTCAATGGTAAAGTGTGCTTATTAGCATAAGTGAGGCCTGGGCTCAATCCCCAGCATCAAAGAGAGAGAGAGAGAGAGAGAGAGAGAGAGAGAGAGAGAAATATTGTAATGTTCAATAATGGTGTAGATACAATTGGATATCTATTTAGAAATATAATAGCAATTCTCACACACAATATTCATGAAAATGAGCGAGCTGACAACATATGCTTTTGGTGCCTTTGTTAAGAATCAGTTGGATGAAGGGCTGGCGATGTGGCTCAGTGCTACAACACCTGCCTAACCTGTGAAGCCCTGGGTTCAATCCCCAGCACAGAGGGAAAAATCAGTTAACTGATTCTCTTCAGTTTGATAATAAGACAAAAACTTGAATTTTAATATAGAATATTTTAATAAACATTGCATCATAGAATATTAGCATGGCTAATAAGCTCATGAGATGTTCAACATCATTAGTCATTTGAGAAATCAAAGCCATAACATACCCATACCATTCTATATTATGCCCTTATAGAATGGCTGTAATAAAAAGACAGACAGTACAAGTGTTGATGATAATGTAGACAGACTGAAAACTCTCATGCATTGCTGGTGGAAATATAAAATGGCACAATCATTTTGAAAAAACATTTGGCAGAGTTTTTGTGTTTTCCCCCCATTGGTGCATATTAATCATACAGAATAATTGGTTTCATTGTGACACATTCATATATGCATATACAATCAATTTCACTCCCCCGTACTTCCCATTATCCTTCCATTCTCCCTCTCCTGATCCCTTTTCTCTATACCAATGATCTATCTTCTACTCATGACATCTTTTTTTTTCTTTTTATTGCTCTAGCTTCCACATATGAGGAAAAACATATGATACTTGTCTTTCTGAATCTGATTTATTTCACTTCATGTGATACTCTCCAATTCCATCCATTTTTCTGCAAATGATATAATTTTGTTCTTTTTCATGGCTGAATAAAACTATATATATATATATAAAAAATATAGTTTATATATATAAAACTTCTTATATATATAAACTTTACATATATAAACTATATATAGTTATATATATATAAACACATATATATACATATATATATCACTTTTTCTTTATCCATTCATCTGTCGATAGACATCTAAGTTGGTTCCTTAAACTTGGCTATTTATTGTGAATTATCCTGAGACAAACATGGGTCTGCAGTTATCTCTGAAGTATGCTGACTTTAATTTTTTCAGATAAATGTCAAGGAGCAGTATAGCTGGATAATATGGTAGATCTATTTTTAGTATTTGAGGAACCTCCATCTGATGTCCATAGTGGCTGTAACCAATTTATTCCCATCAGCAGTGCATACAACCTCCTGCCCCACCACATCCTCACCAGCATTTATTGTTATTTGTGTTCTTGATGCCAGTCAGATTGCCATTCTGACTGGGATGAGATGTAATCTCAATGTAGTTTTGGATTGCATTTACCTGATGGGTAAAGATGTTGAACATTTTTTCATATAATTGTTGGCCATATGTACTTCTTTTGAGAAGGGTCTGTTCAGTTCACCTGCCCATTTATTGAATGAGTTATCTGGGTTTTTGGTGTTACATGTTTTGAGTTCTTTTTATATTCTAGATATTAATCCTCTGTTGGAAGAGTTTCTGGAAAAGATTTTGTCAGATTTTTGCTCACTCTGTTGTTATTTTTTCTGGGCAGAAGCTTCTTTTTTCTTTTCTTTTTCTTTTCCTTTTTCAGTACTGGGGATTTGCCCAAGCTGGCCTCAGACTTGCAATCCTCCTGCCTCAGTCTCCTAAGTCACCAGGATCACAGATTTTTTACCACCACACCTAGCCAGTTATGCAAAAGCTTTTAAATTTTATTTAGCAGAGATTTTTTTTTTAAGTGAAGCATAAACTTGCTATTTGACCCAGAAATTCTACTCCTTGGATTCGGTCCAAAAGGCATGAAAACATATGTCTACATAAAGGCATGTACATGAACATTAGTAACAGCCTTACTCAGAAAAAAATTGGGAATACTCCAAATGTCCATCAACTGCTTACTAAACAAAATGTGGTATGACCATGCAATTAGATACTAGTCATAAATTAAAATGAACAAAATACTCATACAACATGATACAACATGGTTAACAACTGCTGCAACCAAAGTAAACCTCAAAAATTGAAAGAAGCAAACATGGAGTGTGGGGAGCCACTCTGAATGATTCACGCCTTCCATCCTGGTGCTAGAGGCTTTGACCAATTACTACATAGTGGCCTGGACGTTGTCCCAGTCCAGGAAGTTGAGGGTGTGTCTTCAGATGTAGTTGTGTCACCCAAGGAGTTGACTACACTTACCTGTTCCTTTGTGATATTATCCCTTTGCCCTGTTTGGGATAGAATGTTCCATGGAAACTCCCTTTGTGTGTCCCCTTCTCTTGCTCTGCCTTTGGGTGTGGCCTTCCTAGATGACAGTCAACCTGCTGACAGTAGTCATCACCAAGCTAGACTCAACCCCCTGAAACCTGACCCCTTGCCTCATTTGAATGGCATCTCTTCAATAAAAGGGTTCAGTACATGCTCTCTCGCTGTTTCAGCGGACCCTTAAGGTCAGAGGAGCTATCACAGGACCCAAAGAAACAGGTATCTCTGTCTCTTGTGTGATTATTTCGTGCAGCCCAGTTCCCCTGGAGTGACCCTGAGTGTTTTTGTCGCGTGGAACACAACAATGGAAGTTACATATTCTATAACTGCACTGATATGAAATATCTAGTAAGAGGCAAATTTGTAAAGAGAGGCAGTAAGTGCCTAGGTCTGGGTCTTGAGCAGGGATGAAATGCAAAGAGGCATGAAATAACTTTTTGAAGTAATGAAAATGTTCTAAAACTTCATTGTAGTGATAGTTGCACAACTCCATTAATTTACAAATAACCATTAAGTTAAAAATAAAACTCATGTCACCAATCAGGAACAAATGGATATGATGTGCCTTCAAAGAAGAACACAAGATCATTTTTTAGTATTCAAGCCCCAAAATGTAGCTTTAACCTTACCATAAAACATCAAAGAATGCCAAATTATTCTATAAAATACCTACCTATATCTTTCATAATATTAATGACATGAAAATACAATGGTCTAAGAAACTGTTCCAGATAAAAGGTGACTAGAGACAGACATCTGAAAACAAGACACAACATTGCTCTGTCTTGCTTGGGGAGGGGTGGGGAAGAAGAGCTATTTTAAGGGCTTTAATGGTATAATTGGAAAATGGGCTAGATTAAAGTATGGTGTCAATGTTAAATTTCTTTTAATTTTATAACTAAACTAAAGATATATAAGCAAATATTCTTATTCCTAGGAAATATGCACTGAAATGTCATGGGATAAAGGGACCTGATATATATAACTTCCTCTCAAATGGCCCAGCAAGTAGAGAGAGAAATTGATGATAAATAGGTAGGTAGGTAGGTGGATAGGTAAGTAGGTCAGTAAGTAGATACTGTACTATCTTTCTGAGAGATAAAGAATGATAAAGCAAATGTGGCAAAGGGTTGAAAGTTGACAAAGGATAAGTGGGACAGCTTTGTACTATTCTTGCAAAGTTTCTGTGAGTTGGGAATTAATTCAAAATAAAGAATTTAAAATTTTAAAAATCAATAAAACAGACTGACACTTTTTAAACATGTTATGCCTGAACAATGGGAGCACCATCTTAATGGGCAAACATGAGCGGCATTCTCAACAAAGCCTGAGGTGACAAAAAAATCACCACTTTCCCATCATTATTTAACTTGTACTGGAGGTGCCAGTCAACAGAATAAACTAGAGCAAGACCTTACAGGTGTAAAACTTCAAAAAGAGGGGAAACATCACCATTGCAGACCATATGATTCTAAAACCTAGAAAACTGGGCAGGGGTCAGGATTCTGTAAGACATCTGAATACAAAACCAATATACAGAAATCAGTAGCTTTCAGATGTAATAGAAAAGTGCTGTAGTTTGACTTTTGTCTAAGCATTTCGCAAAAATCTGCTATTTAGCTTCAGCCTCAGTCTTTAAAGGACAGATAACCAAATAACTACTTCAATGTCTTTGCCATCATCACAGCTAATCTTTGTAACAGCATCAGTAATACAAAGCATTCCTCCCTCAGTTGTTTTCCAGAAGTAAGAACAACACAGCATATTATACCACAATTACCAGAATTACTGTGAGATAAGCAAAGAGAGAGCAAGTCATAGTTTTCATTTTTTTAAGGGCAAAGAAGTTGCTGTACAAGGGGTTTTCAAAGCTGCCTTTTTCTTGTACTTACACAAAACTTTCAAACGAGATAGAGAAACCAACATAGCATGTTGAAAATCATCTCTCAAATAAAAGAGAGAAGAGATAATGTACTTGTTAATATTTGGTGTTTGCAAATAATAGCAAACAGCAGGTAGCTATAACATATGGCAGAAAAATACATACAACATGTTGCCATTACAGAAAGAAAAGGAAAACCTCATATTATGTTTGTAAATACAGAGGATAGGATCTTACCACACATCAACCTTAGGTGAGCAGTTGGGTGGGCAGTTGAGAGACTGACCTGTTCTACACTGGTTGTTTTTTGAAAACAGGTGTACCACTAGTCATTCTTAGATGTTACTCCTTGGGTGAAAAAAATAAATAGAAATATTTTACCCACTTCCTTCTGTATTAAAAGGGTAATAGAAGAGTCTTCATTTCAACCAATGCCAAGAGCACTATAGGAGTCCCAAGCCATTGGCATCTCATATGTAGCCACAAGGATTCCCAGTGCTCAAACAAGGCTCCTCAGGAAACTCTTGAGCACCATTCAAAAATGTCCACCTTGTACCCAAGATCCTGTACCCAAGGTCCTTACACTTTCTTCTCCCAGTGGGACTCACCTGTGGCCACCAGATTGCCTGTCCAGACCCTGAAGTCTGAAGTCATTTTTTCCAAATGAGTCCACACAGAAGCTCATGCATTTCATGGTGCCTAGCTGGGTAGTATTGACTGATACCAAGACAGCCCAGAGAGCAGGCATGATAGTCCACCCCACAGCCTTTGTCTGGGCTGTTTTAAAAAGAAAGAAAAATCAAGCAGGATGAAAGACTATCTGAGTGGAAGCCAGCCCAGCCATTCCTGCACCATGCAGACATTGTGCCATGAAAACACCTGGAGAGTACTTCCTTACAGGTCTGATCTCTTTTTAGGATGATGATTTCTTTATCATTCTCTGAGAACCTGCTATATGTGGTTGGGGAACAAACTGACACTGTCAAGTGATTATAAGCATAATAAATAGTAAATAGCTACATTTGGTAAGTACTTACTATGTTCCAGAAACTGTGCATACTCTCTCACAACCGCCCTGCCCAGTAGAAGGCGTTCTCTCCATTTTACACATAAGAAAACTAAGGCTTAAAAGAAGTGAAGTGACTTGCCCACAATTACTCCACAGGAAAGCAGCAGACCAGGAGAGGAATCCAGGTGTGTGTGTTCCAGGGTGCTTCTAAGTGTTTCTGCCTTGGAGCAGGAATACGTTTCCTTGGAAGGAGAGCTCACAGAGGATTCTGAGTAAAGCTGGAATAAATCACAGGGTCAAGGACTGATGAGGTTGCAGGTGAGCACACTCAGACCAAGCATGCAGCAGACTCAAGTTGGCACTAGCCAGGGGCAGATGCCATCCACTCAGAGCTGCAAGCCTAGCCAGGTGTTCTGAGCCCCTCCCTGTGTGCCCACCTACCTTATGTTCCCCATCTGCTCCTGCTCCCTCTCTTCTGCATGGCACAGACGGTCACAGACAGGTCTCTCCAGGGCCAAAGCAGGTTGTTTCCTTCAAGCTTCACTGCCACTCCCGTCCTCTGCCCAGAAGCCCAGCACTCAGCACCCAAGCTCTCCTGAAGGAGGAGCATGCAGAGACCCCAGGCTCTGAGCAAGGCCTTCAAAATCCTAGTAATAGGAGGTATTGATTTAACATTGAGCAGCCATCTTAAATGTTAACCACCATCTTATAAATTTCGCTTTCCTGCACTTCCTCCTACCGAACTTCCCTCATCCCCTGTTAGTGACCTACCCCATGGTACAGTAACCCTAAGTCAATCCCAGAAGGACACGACCCCTTGACTCTGGAGAGCCTAGAGGTGCCACTGCACAGCAACTCCAAACCCCTGCCCATAAAAGCTGAACACCTGAATATTTTAGGCGCCTCTCTCCTCTCTACAGAGAGATGGCCTTTAATTGTCACCTTTGACAAATAAACCTTTTCGTGGATCTCTGCCTGGTCTCAGTCCTTCATTTCTCGCTTGCTCCCCTCTCACTTTCTCACTTTCCATTCAAGTACCTCAACCCAAGTCCTGCCCCAGCCCATGTCTCCCACCAACACAGGGGAAAATTTCCAGCTCTCAATCAAGAACACATGAAATTCCGCCAGAGGAGAGGATCCCTTACTGCAGGCCAGTTGTGCCCAGAAAAATTCTGAAGGCAACCCAAACATTTGAATCCCATCCACAACATTAAAAGGAAGAAACAGGGCCACCATCACTCCATAAATCACCCTCCACCTGACACCTCAACTGCTCAGCGAAAACAAGATCAGCAATGTTGAACTTCCACTTAAAACAGGATCTTGGGAAGGTGCTTACAGGGAATTCCTAGATCCTGTCTCCAAGCATTCAGATTCAGTGGCTCTGGGATGAAGCAAATAATCTGTATTTTTTAATATGTATTTTTTTAGTTGTAGGTGGACACAATACCTTTATTTTGTTTTTATGTGGTGCTGAGGATAGAACCCAGTGCCTCACACATGCTAGACAAGCGCTCTGCCACTGAGCCACAGCCACAGCCCATAATCTGTATTTTTTCATGAGCCTGTGAGGGGATTCCTATGCCATTAGAATGACAAAATACAAGCTTAAATGTCCATTAAGAGAGACCTGATTTAAATTTAAAGATCATATAAAGGCACACCATACAGCCCTATAAAGGGAGATCCTGTTTAAAGGGCAGGTAAAATATGCATGTAATTTGCTTTTTTTAAAGAATTTAACCTTTATTTATTTGTTTTTATGTGGTGTTGAGGATCAACTGAGTGCCTCACACATGCTAGGCAAGTCATCTACCTCAGCCCTGTAATTTGCTTTTAAATGCACAAAATATTCTGGAATGAGAAATTATAACGTTACATAGAAAGTAAGGAATCACATGGTTAAGGGACAGGGATGGGAGGAAATGCTGATGTCCTCTACAATGGTTTAGAAATATTGCCTATTCCTAAATCAGTGTTGGAGTGTCTTCTCCTGTTAACACTAGATGAGGAACCGAGCCACACCTTCATTTTTGCCACCTCAACACACCATGCAGATGCAGATGTGCCACTAAGCGGACACTCAGATTAAAAAACCCTGATGCCTATCATCTTCAGTGGGGCTTGAAATGCCAGACCCAACTCTGTAATTCCCGGCTCCTGGACAAATTATTCATCCTTCCAGATGACATTTTCCATATCTGTAAATTGGACTAAAAACAGATGCACCTCGGATATGTAATGCGGTCACCGTAGACAAACTCCACTTCAGCTGGTGGTAGCATAATAATTACTACAGCATTGACTCTCCCACCATAAACAGAAAATGCAGAAGCCGCATCATCAGAATGACGCTAGCTTCACTTTCCTCCTAACACCCCAGAAAGGTGAGACTAGTCATTTACAACTGAGGCTAATAGAGACCTAGGGGCTACCCCCCGAAACACTCACACCACTATTGGGCCTAGGGTAGCACGAGGGCACTTCCGGGGTGGGGCCTGAGTGGAGGCGGAGCTTACACCTGGGGGTGCTGATTTGGCATTCCACTCGCGAGACTTGAACCCTAATAGGTCTTCACTGGGCATCTGAGGTAAACGCGAGGAAAGCCGAGAACTGGACACCGGAAGCCGAGACCTAGAACAACTCTTTTGCTCTGCCCCCTAAGGGCCCATAGAGGTATTTCCCCACAGAGACCCACCAATCACAGCCAAAGCTATTGGCCAGCAGACGCCTCCCATCTGGGGCGGAGCTCCGTAGGGGCGGAGCTTAGCGTGACACTTTGCGACTTGGCTTGCGCTGTGTCGCTTGCAATACAATTGGCCGTCTAGGGCGCATCCGGGTCTGTGTAAAGAAGGCCTAAGGTTCCAAGGTGCTAGGCGGAGCCCAGCAGCGGGCGCAGATCCACAGAAGCCAGGACTGCGGCCCATCCAAAAGCTCAGCCCACCTCACCTATCCCCCGGGCCTGTCTGTCACCGCGCGCAGGACCGCGCCGCCCGCTCCCCGCACTCATTTTGCCCCGAAACCAGAGCATCCACCACAGCGCCCTCGACATGATGGGCATGCGGCCACGCAGCCCCAGTGCCTGCTCTGCGCCCTGGTGGGGACCACAGCCTGGAGGACCCGGCCCTGCCAAGCGCCGCCGATTAGACGACCCTGCAGACCCCGCAGAGCCCCCGGCGGCACCCACCCTGCAAGACTCCGCAGGAGCAGCAGACGCCACCGCGCTCACCTCCGTGGTGGTTCTGGCCGCGGGCTGCGCCTTACAGGTACCCCTGGAGGACGTCGACCTGGTACTAGAGCCCGCGCCAACCTCGGTCCTGCAAGTGTCTCTCCAAGGACACACCCTCATCCTGATCCCTGAGGGCCTCGTGGGCCCCACTGACCAACGCCCAGGAGGCCAGGGAGACTGTCCTGATGACCCGGAACTGGGCGCCTTTCTGAGCGCCCCCGGGGAGGACGTGGTTGTAGAGCAGGGATTCTTCTGCGAGTCTGTCCCAGAGATCGCCAGCCAAGAAGAGGCCTATGAGGAAGACGCAGATCCTGAATCCCTGGAGTCTTGGATGGACCCTCCAGCCGGCTCAGCTGCTGGGCTCCTCCCCTCCACTGGAAGAGTATCCAGGCTGTTTCCTCTGGCCCCCACCCTTAATTTGGGAAGAAGCTCGCCTCGCCCCGTCTTAGACCTGGATTTCCACCTTCTGAGGCCTTTCCCCAGCTCACCGCTGCAACCTCTACCTCCCTCTCCAAGTCCAAGTTCAAGTCCCCAGGCACTTCCGGAGCGTTCTCCAGGTCCTCGGAGCAAAGCCTGCAGACGCCTGTTCCAGGAATGAACTGACTTCCAGGATCCTTCGCCACCTTACTGGGGTCCAGGTGAGGGTCTTCCCAAGTCTTTGGGTGTACCCTGCACAGCCTACAAGGTTAGATAACGGACAGATTTTTTTTTTTTTTTTTTAATGTAGGCAGCACTGCAGAATTGTGGATCAATGGCCGACTAGAAAGTCCAGAAGAAAGATCACCTTGGCCAAAAAAGAAATGTTCTTCTTGAAATACAGTGTACTTTCGGATCCAAAGATTGCTACTTGGGTCCTTTGCCATAAAGAAGTCATCAACAATTCGTTCCACCTCGGCTAGTTTTGCTTCAAAACTCAGCTTTTAGCACTTTTCTCTAGGAATCCATTCTTGAGGCAGCACCGAAAGCTGCATCCCTTTTCTCCCAAATTCATTAGTAAATTTTTTTTGTTTAACTGGGTTGGGTCCTCAGCTACCTTCTCACCAAGATCTTTTCCTTGAGGAGGCCCCCACCCACTTTGAGGACTCTAGAAAGTTGTACTTAGACAAATGTTTGTTCTTTACAAAACCAGACACAGAACTGGGAAAGATGATCATGCACCCTCATTTTTTTTTCTTTTTAATGATTAGGTTAGCAAATAATTTAACTCTGTTGTGCTTTGTTTCTTTCCCAAAGAACCAGTTTTTTTCCATTTATTTCTCTTATGTATTTTTAATATAATTCTACTGTTACGAAAAAGTTCATAATTCTAACATTCTGCATTTTTATAGTTATAAGATTCCAATTTATGTTGTATATTGTTAATAGTGTATAGAAATAATTTATTTTTGGTTGATCTGGTATCTAACAAGATTACTTAATTTCACTAATGATTTAACAGTAGATTGTCTAGGATGATTGAGAAGAACAACAATATCTCTAAATAAGAGACTGTTTTCTCTTTTCACAAGCTTTATATCTTATTTTTCCTTAATCTTTTGTATTGGATATTAATTTATATCCAGGGTGAACAGTATGTCTGATAGGGGCATTCCAGTCTTATGTTTTATGCTGACATTTATAAATTTCCCTATAAAGTATTATCTTTACTGTACATGATTGGTCTGTAGCTCTTATCCTATTGAAGAAGTTAGTTTTCAATCTTTCTGATCAAGAAAAAATGTTGGATTTCTGTTTGGATTTTGGCTAAGTGACTACAGAGACTTTGTCAAATTATTTTAAATGTTGGATTTAAATGAATTGATTTTTTAAATTAATTATTTTTTCAAGTATATAATAGTTAACATGGAACCTTCAGGTCATTGGAGACTCACAAAAACTTGGCAAGAGAACACATGAGACCAGGGTTGGGACTTCAAGGATTTAACAAATTGGATGCCCTTGTGAAGACTTAAGAAGAGAGGAGTGAAAGAAGAAAGTGACTGCAGGATCATTTTAGGTCTTAAATGTTAAGTATTAACAATTTTTTTCCCTGTATACATAAGTTTGTAGTGTCTTTTTTAATAAATTCCTGTGGTGATTTATACTGATAGAATTTTTAATGACTATGTATTTTTGCAGTTCTGCTCTTCCATGTAATTTTATAAGACTGTAATCTCACTCTGGGTTCTTTTTCTTTTTTGTGGGGGGAGGGGATGCCTTTTGTTTGCTTGGTTGGTTTGGTTTGGTTTTTATGCACACCACTCCTAATGTTAAAATGTCCATAATTTTGTCAAGTTTTAAAACCAAATAAACTACTACTGAATAAAGCTAAAGTCAACAAGATTCTAGGGGTTTTTTTTCCCTGTTCATCATTAATAATTATTGTTTAGATTTAGCAAAATATTTTACCAATATTTAGCAAAATATTTTTTCTTTACTCATATTCTATTCTTGCATTGCTTGCCTTCATTCTGTTCTAAACTGTCCTCTTTTGTCTTCTTACTATGGTATACTTTTTTTTTTTTTTTTTTTGAGACATGGTCTCATTATGTTGCCCAGGCTGGTCTCTGACTTGTGAGCTCAACTGAGCCTCTCACCTCAGCCTTCTGAGTAGCTGGGGCTATAGATGTGCACCACCATACTGGACTAGTATGGTTTTGGTTTAGGGCTTTTTGTTTGTTTGTTACAGGGATTGAACCCAGGGGTGCTTAACCACTGAGCCACATCCCCAACTATTTTCTGTATTTTATTTAGAGACAGGGTTAAGTTGCTTAGGGCTTCATTAAATTTCTGAGGCTGGCTTTAAACTCATGATCCTCCTGCCTCAGCCTCCTGAGCCACTGGGATTACTGGGTGTGCCACCATGCCCAGCTTTATCCCTCAATTAGTATTGTCATTCTTTTGTATAGAATAAGCTGTTTTCACTTTAGTATTTCTCTTGACTTTGATGTTCTACAGTTTCAACCTGATATGCTTAATTGTATACAGTTTGCCTGCTTCGACACAGTGAGTTTCTAAGTCTGGAAAACTCATCCTTTCTTAAAGTCTCAATTTTAAAAATGAGTCCATATCTCTTGAACCTTTGAACCCTCTCCCATCCCTGGAACTCCTAATAGAAAAATTCTGGTGCCACTGATCAGTGTACTCCTCCATGTCTCTTATTATCTATATTATTATTCTCTTTTATCATAGTGTACTTTTTCTCTTATATTTAACTGTTTTATTGTCTGTTTTCAAAATTCTGTTTCTTTATAAGAGAGTCCTCATTTCAAATACTGCATTTATCATTTTCAAGGCTTCTAATTAATGGGTCTTTAAAATATACTTTCTTTCATTTCACACTTTTTGGTCAATGTCACATAAATGTTTTGCTTCATGGATGTTAATTTCCTTTGCTTCTAGAAACATTTACACATTCTTGTTTTAAATTCTGTGTTAATTTCACTAATTACATTTCCTCAGGCCAAAAAAATCATCCAACTATTTGGTAGAATCTAACAAAATACTGATTTCTTCCTGAACAAAGACATTTTGGTTTTTAGACAAATGTTGAAAGAAAATTCATTTTCTGCTGCATAGATGAATTTTGCATTTGCCTCTTTCTGGTTCTCTAAGACTCTAAGAGTTGAGCATGGAGTACATTTTAATTTGCCACTTAAAAGTCATAGTTCTTGTCCTCAAACATCAGATGGTCCAATTTCCAATTTTAAACTGTTAAGTCCCATCATTCCTCTATAGGTAGGACACAATAAAAAACTACAAAATTTTATAGGACACCTATAAAATTGCACAGTGTAAGTTTTTATAAGATGATGGGACATAGTGAGTCAGTGTAGTTATGATACTGGGGTGGGTTCTCTGTATCCACACCCCCTCAAGACTGCTGGGAGAGGGGCTGGGGTTGTAGCTCAGTGGTAGAACTCTTAACTCCCATGTAGGAGGCACTGGGTTCGATCCTCAGCACCACATAAAATAAATAAATAAAATAAAGACATTGTGTCCATCTACAAATAAAAATATATATTTAAAAAAAAAAAGACTGCTGAGAGAATTAGCAGCTAACAGTTTGTTCAGGAGTTTCTCTTAGCCTCCGTGGTTACCCCACTCCAATGACTATTCAACAGGCACAGCCTACATGCTTCAAATTGACACGCCAAAGGGCAAATCCAATTCTAGGACTCTTAGTGAGTTGGCCAGAGGCATTTGTTGCACCCACACCCCAGTTCAACTCCTCCTCCACCTGCCCAGTCACATTTTCTTTGTACTCCCAAATTCCTACATGCAAATCTCCATCTCAAACATTCCCAAACTTGAGTTAAGACACCTAGTGCCAGGATTTGTCATAGGACACAGTCACTAAAATGGGTTTCAGGGTTGAATCATAGAGCATGAAGAGCCCATGGTATGCTAAAGCAAAGCAGATAAGATCTTAATCAGTATTGATCTCACTGGGACCCTAGTAGAATAAAATACACTGGAATTGGCTATATCCCAGGCACTGAGAAATTCAGAGCACAGAGTTACAATAAGAACTAATATTTTAAAAGTACTATGGAGCCAGGCCCAGTGGCCCATGCCTCTAATCCCAGAAGCTGGGGAGGCTGAGGCAGGAGGATTGCAAGTTCAAAGTCAGCCTCAGCAACTTAGCAAAACCCTATCTCAAAATAAAAAACAAAAAGGACTGGGCATGTAGCTCAGTGGTTGAGTGCCCTGGGTTCAATCCCTGGTAACAACAACAAAAAAAAGTACAGTGGAATTGAATGGCCATTTCTAAAATAATCAATCCATTTGGAAAAAGAAGGATGGTTAATTACCTATGAGATCCAGGCAGTCTCTTCAACTCATACAATTAGTCTTACATCTCTTGGGGCTAGGGGTAGGAACCTAAGCACCTGACCCACAGTTTACTGAACAGATAGGCTGAATTCTCAAATTAGGCAAGTCTGTGCTGGTGAGGTCACAGCTCTGATTGGGCTCTGAGACATGGGGTAAAGACAACTAGGTGGACAGATTTGAATACCTTGAATTCCCAGACCCCAAGCCTGGAGAACTGGCCTGCTCTTCTCTGTTAATGGTTGACACTGCCTTGCATTAAGTTGACAGAAGCAGCTGCCTGGCAAGGCAACATGCAGCAACCTCAAAATCTACCCTTAATTCCTCTCCACCACAAGGCCAGTAACTAAAGTTAAGCCCAGAATATGGGCCTGTAAACAATGAAGGGGAGGGAAGAAAAGCACATAATTGTGTGTGTGTGCACGCGCGCGTGCGTATGTAGGTGTGTGTGTGTTCTGCAGAATTCACCCAACATAAACCAGTAGGAATAAAGTATAGAACTGAAGCTGCTGGATATCAGCCTGTTAAAGAGAGAGTTTGGCAATTTAGAAGAATTCTCCTGTAATACAGGAGAGTTTTAACACCCTGGCAAGGTTTGAAGACAGTACTCACATTCTTATAAGCAACTCTTGGAAGCTTGGAGAAAAGAATGATCCACACAAAGTTAAGGAGAAATGCCATTGCTGCAAAGGCAGACTGTAGAAAAACGGAGCAAAGGTTTAGAGAAGCTGGGTGCAGTGTCACACACCTGTAATTCCAGCTGCTCAGAAGGCTGAGGCGGAAAGATCTCGAGTTCAAATCCAGCCTCAGCTTCTTAGTGAGAATCTAAGCAACTCAGAGAGACCCTGACTCTAAATAAAATAGAACAAAAAGGGGGCTAGGGATGTGGCTCAGTGGTTAAGCACACCTGGGTTCAATCCTCAGTACAAAAAAAAAAAAAAAAGGTTTAGAGAAACAGTATTATATGGTGGATATACAAGCTAAAGTAGCAAAATGCACCAGCTACCATGCTGTCTAGAACTTAGAGGGACACTGCAAATCAGAGCAATGGGGATGCACTTGGAACATGACTGGATGATTCTGCAAACTGTACACTCAGAAAAATGAGAAATTATATCCCATCTGATTCAAAAGTATGATATGTCAAGATCATTGGACTATCAAGTGTAACTAATTAAAACAATTTTTTTTTTTAAAAAGGAATGCACTTGGAGATACCCAGTATCATTGATAAGCTCCAAGGGGAACAGGGTGATGGCAGGAGATGCCATTTCAGAGCTGGACTCCTTGTCAGCCAAGGCAATGAAAAGCTCTGAGATACTAAAAATAGAAATTAATGATGGTCAGATCATACCTGACAGTCAAACCCAAACCCAAAACCTCTCCAGCAACTATCCTAGAAGATAAATCACAACCTCTAGAGTAAGACCCCAAAATGGCCAGAACTTGATCATTAACTGTCAAATTCCCTAATCTTCTTTCCCAATTCCAACACGGGACCAACCAGAGAAAACTAAATATGCTGTTCCTAAGACATGGAAAACCATAGCAATCACATACAATATCCCACTTCTATTAGCCCACCTCCAGCTTTCCCATGCCCAAAACTTCCAATCAGACACATATGAAGCCTTCCCTTTTTCCATTGGAAACCTCTCCTGACCTGCTGGCTGCCTTTAAATCTCCGGCAAAAGCAAATGATGATCAATGTTTATACCAGCTCAATTCACAATAGCTAAGCTATGGAACCAACCTAGATGCCCTCCAACAGATGAATGGATAAAGAAAATGTGGTACCTACACACAATGGAATGTTACTCAGCCATAAAGAACAAGGAAATTATGGCATTTACCAGTAAATGGGTGGAACTGGAGACTATCATGCTAAGTGAAATAAGCCAATCCCAAAAACTAAAGGCCAGATGTTCTCTCTGATATGCGGATGCTGACTCACAAGGAGTGCGGGGTGGAGTTTCACTGGATTGGATGGAAAGAATAAGGGGAAGGGAAGGGAGATGGGAATAGAACAAAACAGTAGAATGAACCCAACATAACTTTCCTGTGTTTATGTATCAATACACAACCAGTGTAACTCCACATCATGTACAACCACAAAAGTGGGAAGTTATGCCCCATGTATGTATGATGTCAAAATACATTCTACTGTCATGTATAACTGAAAAGAACAAATAAAAAAATTTAAACCAAATGGTGAGGGCTGACTCACTTGCTATAGCAAGACCTGAATAAATAGCTTCTGTTTGTTCCCATTTGGATGGTGTTCCTTTATTTTCTGTCTTCCCGAAGGCCCCATTGAATCAGGGTCTACCCAGCCCAATACACTAGATCAGCACGGGGGTCTAAACTTTCTCTTTGAGTTCCTCATTTGTTTATTCTCAGTTCAAAACTCACGTTTTGTTATCACATCCATTTGTTTGCCATCTTGGTGGAATCAAGCCATTCCCCTTCATCCCCTTTTGCTCTTTTCTGTGTTTCCATGTTGCATTGTACAATCTAAAAGTGTCAAGATGGCTAGAACCTCTTACACAAGGTGCACAGCACCATGTTAATTGACCATGCCCAGCTCTTAGAGGACATTCTGAGTCTAAATTCTCTCCTCTTGCAGGAAAAATGCCTGCTTCTTATATGTTTCTCATTATAATCCTAAATCTTGTGTCTCTTTCTAAGTGGCACAATTTCACCAAGGATGATGTGGACCATCAGTGGCTAATGTGGGGAATGTTTGACTTGAACAAAATTTGAGAGACACCTTAGAAAAGGAAGGGAATAGGATTTCCTCAGATTCAGTGGGTACAACTTTTTCCTTGGGTACACAGAGAAGCCTCCAAACAAAATTCTGAGTCAAAATTTCCCTCATTAAAAGATTCTTTAGCCAAAGATAATGAGCCATTTGACAGGTAATATCACACAAGACTCATATCCCTAATAAATATTTCACCTTTGAACTCCAGCTGCCTCCCTATATTTAGATCTCCCGCTGCCCCTTCTCCTCCCAATCTCCCTCCTTCAGTACTTCCATCAATTCCTTTTTTCAATTCTTCTTGTCCAGGCTCCAACATTCTCCCTTTTCTCTCTCAAGAACCTAAAATGCCAATTGCTTCTAAAGATCCATCTGTTCCATGAATCAACGATTCGGGAAACTGTAGAATTTAAACCTTGGACCTGCACTGAATTAAGAGCTAATGTGTCCCTTAACACAGACAAGACCAGAAAACATTCATGGCAGAAATTGGATTTCTTTAAAAGAATTTAGATTTCGTCGTGGTACGCATGATCCTGAATCACCTGACTCACATCAGTTGATACACATATTGGTCATAACCACAGATGCTAAATCCTGGATAGCAAAAGCTGATTGGACTGACCCAGAAATGGATCCGTGGGTCTCTCTTTCCATAATAAAACTGAGGGTCAAAAGAAAGAGCTAAGGGCTGGGGTTATGGCTCAATGGTGGAGCGCTAGCCTAGCACATGAGAAGCTCCAGGATCAATCCTCAGCACCACATAAAAATTAATAAATATTGTGTCCAACTAAAAAAAACAATTAAAAAAAAAGCTGAAGCCAGGTGTGGTGGCTCACACCTATAATCCTAGCTACTGGGGAGGCTGAGGCAAGAGGAACACAAGTCTGAAGTCAGCCTGGGCAAATTAGTGTGATCTGTCTCAAAATAAAAAATAAAAAGGGTGGGTATGTTGCTCAGTGGTAAAGCACCTCTGGATTTGATTCCCAGTACTTAAAAAAAAAAGGCTGAAAAGTAGACCCAAGTCTCTTAAAAGCCATATCCCAAACATTTCAAATAAAAATTAATCCAAGTGCTAGTATTTCTATACAAAATGCTGCTGCAGTTGTAGAGCTTCCTTACTGGAGGAAATGCACTCTATGGGTGGAGGGTGTTTCAAATAATACACATATTCTCTCTATCCCTCAGCCTTTAACTGGAACCCTTGGGCCCTTGACTAAAAATATTCTTCCTGGCTCTGTGATAACATGGCTGGGAATTCAATAGGGAGAGACTTACTTTGCACAATTATAATATTAAATGCACACCAAATGGACTATTTCTTGAGTTTACAAAGGACTCCTTTATTTATATACAAGGCATGTCTCTTCTGTATACACCTTTGCATTCTCTATTATATGTTATGCAAATCTTCCATCAACATAGGGGAAATAATGGGAAAAGAAACTACTAAAATTCAGATTGAACTAACCAAGGCATTACCCAAACTTGTCCAGTGTCCCTTGAAGGACTCAAACCTGTGGCTGAAGCCATTATATACAAAGGCATTCTCATATTGTGCATAAGTGCTTGTCACATTCTCATCCTGCTAGGAAGGAAACAAAACAGGCAATCGATTTGTTTAAGAAGGAAACAAAACAGACAATCAATTTGCTAAGAACTCTAGTCAATCAGATCCAACACTTCCTGCTAGAACTTGACCCAAATCCTAGCCTGTCATCTGTCCCACCTGAAGTCTTTTGTTTCCCTGCAGTGAATCTCTGCTCTACTCTTCTCAGTTTACCTCTAGACCAGAACAGTCAATGCCATTTTGCCTCTACCAAAAGAGGACAGTATCCCAGAAATTCACCAGTGACCCCTCTGATTTTCCCAGTTCCTTGATCAGATCTAAAATTCTTGCCAATCTGTTCTAATACACCATGTCAAATGTTCTCCTACGGTGTTCAGAGAACAAGGAAGCCTATAAAAAGGATTGTTTACTTGCCTCCAACCTTAGCAGAAAAGAGACAATAAAGTTTCAAAAGATAAATGTTTTGTCAAATCCTAGTTCATTATTTAGAGTGATCTGTCTGAGGAATGAAAAACAGTCTCTGATAAATTGAAGATTACCGCCAAATATTCTAGAACCCTCACAAAAGACAGTTGAGAGTCTTCTCTTGAAAGGGTGTTAACCCTACTGCAATTGGGGATATGGACCTCCATCAGGGTGACTAGCAATTCAGTTTGCACCACCTCGGCCTCCGTCCACACGTGGAAGTCGGTTAGAGCCCAATTTCAAGACCTAAGCCTATAAAACTCTTAAAACAGGAAAAGCTTCATGACATTGGATTTCGATATGATTTCTTGGATGTGACACCAAAAGTACAACAAAAGTAAAATAGATTAATTGGATGGCAACAAAATGAAAACTTTCTATGCAACCAAGAACATGATCAAGTGAAAGACAACCTACAAAATGAGAGAAAATATCTTCCAATTATATCATAATTAGGGGTTAGTATCTAGAATATATAAAGAAGTCCTACAACTTACCAACAGCTTAAGGCCACCATTGAATGCTTTCCTAGAAAGGCTTTACATGACCACAACTCAGGAGATTTCATCTATTGAAAGGGATGTCAGAGGAAAAGCTGCTCTTAAACTTCACTGGAAAGGACCTTATCGGGTACTGTTCACAATAAATTCAGCAGACAGTCTGTCCTTGTGTTCATGGTAGAGCCAATTCAGAATTCCATGGAACTGAAAAACTACTCCAGTAGGTGACATCAAATTGAGGATTCTAGAAACCCCATTTGAAAGCACAAAGCTAATCTAAGACTCTCAGAATAAGCAGATGAACTTGGATGGCCATGATGTCTGCCACAGATATCAAATCAAGAGTCCTGTATAATTCCTGCTTTGTTTTATCTGCTTGCTTATCTTTATTTTTTTCCTCATTTTTCTATAGATCCTGGTGTCATGACACTCCTGTTTTATATGACACAGTAACAAAATGATCACAAATATCTTGTAATACAGTTGAATATGGAAATGAATAAACCTAAGTAGAGAAGACTGGAGTGTCTACATTTCCCTGAACTGATCCACCTCTCCAAGAGAATGCTCAAAAGTAGGGGAAGGGAATAAGAGATTTAATATACAAATTGACAATCACCAGATCACATATGACGCCAGAACTCTGATTCACAACCACCATAGCATTCAGCCCTACAAACCAAACAACCTCTGCAGTAATCAACTCATGAAACCAAACTACAACTTCTAAAGGCAACTGGCTCAAAATGGTCAGCACTGAGCTGGGTGTGGTGGCACACACCAGTAATCCCAGCAACCCAGGAGGCTGAGGCAGGAATATGACAAATTCAAAGCCGGTCTCAGCAATTCAGCAAGGCTTGAAGCAATTCAGAGAGGCCCTAAGCAATTCGGCAAGACCCTGTCTCTGAATAAAACATTTTAAAAAGGGCTGGGGATGTGGCTTAGCGGTTAAATGCCAATCTCCAATACCAAAAAAATATATAAAATAAAATTAGCATTGATCAGTGACTGTAAGGCAGGGAGAGAATTTCAGCCCCACCTCAAAGAAGTTAATATCTCAGACACCACTACATGTTTTGAGATTCAGTTTCATAATTATTGCAGTATCAACAGTGCACTTTTTAGCCATATGATTCTATTTTTTGTTTTGTTTATTCTTTTTCTATAAGTTTAATTGTCTACATATGCCAAGAACTTCATACTTGTGTAGTATGATCTCAATGAGAATATATGAAGAATCAGGAGATCTCAGAGAAGTCAAAAGACATGGCAGGAATGTATGTATTAAAGGATATGATCATCCCACATCCCGGGAATTCATTTAGAGCCTGTATGTTCTAAGTTTACTCACACACTTTTTTTTTTTTAATCTAGAGACTTTTAACCACTGAGCCACTTTCCCTTTTTTTATTTTTATTGGAGGCAGAGTCTCACTAAGTTGCTTAGGGCCTAGAAGGGGTTTACTGAAGAGTGTTTGTTGTAAGATAGAAAGGCTTTACCTCTCAATTATACATTGAAGATATTGAATCAACAGCTAGCATTCTAAGAGGAAGCTAAAATGTGATAATGAAGGGCAGAGATGGAAGAATTGCTGAAGAGAGGTTCTCAAGGAGGCAAGACGCAATGAGATAGTTTACAAAGGTGAAGGGAGTAGCCCTGGCTAGAACATGGATAATTTGGCAGGGAAAAGCAGAGCAGGCAGAATATATACTCCCCATGCATCTTGGTAGGTAGATGTGATTATGGCAATTTTGGGAAATCTCCTGATTGCTTTTATTGTTTCTGTGTAAAGGAAACAAGGGGACCATCTAGGAGTGAGCATGAGAGAAGAAATAGAGGAGGCTTGAGAAAAGAGGAGAAAGTAGGCAAAATTCATCGAGGAAAGTTAAGTGACTGGACTTGAGCAATGGTTAAATCACTACCCAGCATTAGGAATCCACTAACAGAATCCATCACATTTACACAGACATCATTCAATGGAGTTGAGTGGGTTTTTTTCTCCAACACATTAGAGGCAGATAGATTTGACCTGCTAACCAGGACAAAGGGAAAGGATACAAAGTTATAAACATGGCAGTGACTGTCATGTTGCCCATGGAATTTAAGTTCCAGAAAAGGAGGGAAATGTGAACATGAGGGTGTCAGCTTCAGTGAAAATATGATAGGATAAATGGATGTTCCCCCCAGGAGAGCTGAAACGGATCAAGTTTGGATATTTAAAAGACTGAACTAGGAGGTTAGAAGTGGCACTCTGAAAATAAAATGTTTGAAATTGTGATTATACAGGGGAAACAACTAGGAGTAATGCAAAGTCAATCATATAAGTCTTACAGGAGGGAGGACAAAGTGTTAAAAGCAAAGAGGACTTAGAGGTCACCTTTCAGGAAAAGTCTATGAGAATATTCAAATAACCACAAAGTATACCAGAAGTAGAACTGTAAGAATAATAGGGAATCAGGTAATAAGGTCATCAAAGAGTATAGGAGAGCCATAGACACTTGATTAGACATCTGATAAGTAAATGGTGTGTAGGATTCTGAGACCCAATTTTTTAAAGTAAAAAAAAATAGAAGAGAGGAACATTTTACAGAAAATATAAAAAATAATTGCCAATAATTATATGAAAAAAAATGATGTGGCCACACAGGTAATCAGAAATGCAAAATAAAAACACAGGGTAGCAATTTACTATACCAGGTTGGAAAAGATTTAAGAATCCAGCAATAAGAAATGCTTGCAAGGCAAGTAACCCAGTCGATAAATGGGTAAATGAATTGTAGAGACACTTCTCAAAAGAAGTATGAAGGGTCAACAATTATATGAAAAATGTTCAACATTTTTAGCCATCAGGGAAATGCACATCAGGGTAGGGGATGTGGCTCAGCAGCACAGCACTTGCTTAGCACCAGCAAGGCCCTGGGTTGGATAATCCGCACCACATAAAAATAAATAAATAAACGGAAATGCACATCAAAACTATACTGAGCAGTGGTCTATGCCTGCAATCCCAGCTGCTAGGGAGGCTGAGGCAGAAAGATTGTGAGTTCAAATCCAGCCTCAGCAACTTAGTGAGGCCCTTAGCAACTCAGTGAGACCCTGTCTCTAAATAGAATACAAATAAGGACCTGGGGATGTGGCTCAGTGGTTAAAGGCCCCTGGGTTCGATCCCCAGTACAAAAACAATAAAACCTATACTGAGATTCCATCTTACTTCAGTTAGAAGTGCAGCCATCAAGAATACAAACAATAAATGCTGGTGAGGATGGGATGACGGGGTAAGAAACTCTTACACACTGTTGGTGGAAATATAAATTAGTACAGCCACTATGGAAATCAGTATGGGGGTTCTTCAAAAGGATAAAAATAAATCTTCCATATGATCCAGCTATACCACTTTTGGGTATTTATCAAAAAATAAAGACAGCACATTTTAAAGATAACATGCATACCATATTTACTGCAGCAAAATTCACATTAGCCAAGTTATGGAATCACCCAAGGTGTCTGTCAACAGATAAATGGAGAAAGAAAATTATATATACATACACACATATATGCACAAACACACAATGCAGTTTTATTCAGACGTAAAGAATAACAAATATGTCACTTGCAGAAAAATGGATGAAACTGGAGACCATAATTTTTTTGAGTGAATAAGTCAAAATCAGAGAGAAAAGTACCATGTGTTTTCTCCCATGTATGGAAACTAGGAGGGAAAAAAAGGACCCCATGAAATTAGAAGGGAGATAGGAGAGTAGAGAGAAGGGATCAGGGGAGAAAAGAAGGAACAGTGAGGGAAGCACTGGGGAATGAAATTGATCCAATTATGGTTTTGTGTGTGTACAAATAAGCCACAGTGAAAGTTGCCATTCTGTACATTTTATATGCACTGATGAATGGAAGAAAAGCAGGCAGGCCAGCAGACAGGCAGGCATATGAGAGATAAATGTTTGTAAGAATGTAGTGAAATTGAAACACATTGGGCTCCCGCGAATGTAAACCAAGAAAAAAAAAAACATTGGAAATAAACAGGGTAGACACACATGTTAATATGAAAGGCACACACAGTACCAAATCAGTGATTGTTAGGTGTGCACAATAAATACATAAATTAAGTATATTTGATTTAAAGTCACGATTGCATTTGATTCTACAACCAACATAAATGAAGTGTTTAATTTTGGGAAATTTTGCTTTACCACTTAGAGCCTCAGCTGTTGTAAGGGGGAAAAAAAGATCATATCTGGCGAGACCGCGGTGAGGAAGTACCAAGGATTGAAACCAGGGGTAACAATTTAACCACTGAGCCACATCCCCAGCCCTTTGTTTTTTGAGACAGGTCTCTCTAAATTGCTTAAGATCTCTTTAAATTGCTGAGGCTGGCTTTAAACTTGGGATCCTCTGGTTTCAACTGGCCAAATCGCCCGGATTACAGACATGCACCACTACGCCTAGAAAATCATTTTTTAAAACAGTAAAATGGTGGACATATAAGTGCTCGATAAAAAGAAAAAAATTTAATTGTATTGCTTTAATTTTAATAATGCAATTAACAATTTTATTACAGGCCTTAACCTTCAGGAACAAACTGCCATAAAGCTTTTCATTTTAGTATTTAAAAAGCACTTTTCCTAAAAGAAAAATCTACATTTTTCATTTATTCTTAAGATAAAAAGATTGTCAAACATTAAAAAGAATTTCAGGCCGGGCATGGTGGTGCAAGCCTGCAATCCCAGCAACTCAGCAGGCTGAGGAAAGAGGATCAGGAGTTCAAAGTCAATCGCAGCAACAGTAAGGCTCTAAACAACCTAGAGAGACCCTACCTCTAAATAAAATACATAAAGAGCTGGGGATGTGGCTCAGTGATCCAGTGCCCCTGAGTTCAAAGTACCTCCCCTTCCATTCCAAAAATAATAATTATAATAAATTCAGAATAGGAATGTAGCTCAGGGGTAGAATGCTTGCTTAGCATGTGTAAGTTCCTGAGTTCAATCCCCAGGATCAGAAAGAACAAACGGAGGGGGGGGGGGTGGACTTTAAGGAGCCTTTGGGTGGGTTGGCGGTTGGGGATTACTAGGTGCAGGGGTCTTTTTGAGTGTTTTCCCCAGAATCCTGGAAAGCATGAATTCTAACATTAGCCATCTTGAAATTCTATGCCTGTTTTTATCCCTCCACCCAAGAAACACCAGTGATTCTGGCCCCCAAGGGCCCAGACAGGTATTTCCCCACAGAGACACGCCACAGCCAAAGCTATTACCCAGCCGACTCCTCCCATCTAGGGGCGGAGCTCCGTAGGGGCGGAGCTAAGCGTGACACTGGTACTTGGGTTGCGCAGGCAATATAATTGGCCCTCCAGGGCGCATCCGGGTCAGTGCAAAGGAGCAAGGTTCCAAAGTGGGACGCCAAGCTCAGCAGCGGGCGCAGATCCACAGAAGCTAGGACTGCTGCCCACGCGAAAGCTTAGCGCACCTCACCTATCCTCCGGACCTGACTGTCACCGCGCGCAGCACCGCCCCGCCTGCGCCCCGCACTCACTTTGCCCCGAAACGGGAGCATCCACCACAGCGCCCTCGACATGGTGGGCATTCGTCCACGCAGCCCCAGCGCCTGCCCTGCGCCCTGGGGGGGACCACAGCCTGAAGGACCTGGCCCTGCCAAGCGCCGCCGACTAGACGACCCTGCAGACCCCGCAGAGCCCCCGGCGGCACCCAACGTGCAAAACTCTGCAGCAGCAGCCAACGCCACCGCGCTCCCCTCCGTGGTGGTTCTGGCCGCGGGCTGCTCCTTACAGGTACCCATGGACGATGGCGACCTGGTGCTACAACCTGCGCCAACCTCGGTCCTGCAAGTCAATCTCCAAGGACACAACCTCATTCTGATCCCTGAGGGCCTCTTGGGAGCCAGGGACCAACGCCCAGGAGGCCAGGGAGACTGTCCTGAAGACCCGGAACTGGGCGCCGTCCTGAGACCCCTCGGTGAGAACATGGTCGTCGAGCAGGGATTCTTCTGCGAATTTATCCCAGATATCGTCAGAAAAATAGAGGCCTTCGAGGAGCAATGGATGGACCCTCCAGCCGGCCAGCAGGGGCCCATCCCATATCTCCCTGCTTGGGCCCCCACCCCTAGTCCAGTGAGGCGCTCTTCTAATCCCGCCTACGACGTGGATTTCCACCTTATGAGGCCCTTCCCCACCTCACCGCTGCAACCTCTACCTCCCTCTCCAAGTTCAAGTCCCCAGGCGCCTCCACAGCGCTCTCCAGGCCCTAGGAGCAAAGCCTGCAGACGTCTGTTCTAGGAAGAAAGGAACTTCTCCCCACCCCACCACCGGACCCAACTCCTGGACACTCTCCTGGGGGGCCTGCTGCATCCCCAGAGCCCCTCAATAGTCAGCAGTTCTGTGCTGACAATTGTTTTTTCTGTACCCGATTGTAAGGAAATAAAGACATCAGGAAGAGAAGGCAGATTCCACATTTCATCTTGGAAATGGAAAATCTTCAGAGAAACCAAAAACTGTGTTTTCAGATTTTGGGGATTCTTCACAGGATCATTCTCTAAACACACACACACCATTTCCCTGCATTTTGTAGACGTTGTTTTCTCTCAAAATGCACTTTTTAACTCATATCACCACTCCCCTGATTTTCCCTCAAACCAAGAAATCACTGGATTTCTCATGCTGTGAGTTTCCTTCTGTGTTTTCCCATGGATTTATGAAGACATTCAGCCATAGCATGTCTAGTTCTTCATTTTTCCACCTGCTGCCCCAGTGAACTGCCAAATACTATGATGGTTGCTACATCTGATTGTATGGTGTTGGTTCTCAGCAGTCTCTTAACCTGTTGAAGAAATTCTCTTCCAATCTTACTTCTTAATGTAAATGAGATTTATGTGGAATTTTATCAGATGTTGTCAGCATGCATTGGAATATATTTTTTAAATAAGTTCATCTGGTGATTTAAACCAATAGACTGATGGAAATGTTTGCTTTACTGCTATTCCACAGTGTTTTCTACCCTTAAATTGTACCCTGATTTTTTTGTAATGTAAATAAAACTTGTAACATTTGAAATGTTAATTTATTACCATCTTGGCTTCATTTCTATAAAGTAAAATATTACAAAACTGAAGTCAAACGGTCATTTCATTTCAAAACATCAGTAACTATTCAGATTGACCACCGCACCTTACCAATTATTATTTTCAATTTTTAGTTGTAGCTGAACAGAATACCTTTATTTTATTTATTCATCTATTTTTTTTATGTGATGCTGAGGATTGAACCCAGTGCCTCCATGGACTAGGCAAGGGTTCTACTGCTGAGCTACAACTCCAACCCCACATTACCAATTCTTTCCTACCTTTTTATTCTTAACATTCTACTCATTCAGTCTAGCCTCAATTTTCATCTGGCTGAAGAATATCCTTTAATAGTTATTTCCACCATGTCCTATGTGTGGTAAACTGTCTTGGTTCTATAAGTTTGAACATGGTTTTCCATGATAAACCCCTTAATATTGTATGCCTGAAAAGGCCAATATTACTCATGTATGAACATTTCTATTTAGTGTCAACATACCTTATATATAATCAGAGATATGATAAATTGTTCTATAATGGTGTCTTAAGAATTGTAATGCAAAATAAATTTAAAAAGAAAAAAATGCCATTATTACATATTTTTTCTTAAATATAAAATGATATATAACTGCTTGAACAATATTCGCCTATTGCCATTTTTGTGGTTGCAAGATAAAAAGTCTGCCAATCAAGTTGTTATTCCTTTTATATGTGACTTTTCTACTCATTGTAGTATATTTTTAAATTGTCTTATTTTACACTTTGTGTACCTTGATTTTTAAATGTTTTTATTATTGCATTATAGTTATACATAAGAGTGGGGTTCATTTTTGACACTCATACATGCATAGAATATAATTGGTTCCATTTTAATACCCAGTACTTCCACTTTCCCTTCCCTCCTCTCTCCCCTGTTCCTCTTCCTCTCTACTAGTCTTCCTTCTATTTATTTTAGCTTTTTTAATCAGTTGCTTTATAGATAATACATAATTATAGAATGCACTATGACATATTCACATATGTACATAGCATAATATGATCAATTTCATTCCACAGTTCCTCCCTTTTCCCATCCCTCCTCCTTCTCCCTCAATTCCCTTCTTCCATTCCACTGATGTCCCAAAGGAAAAAATTAAGAGCATGAATAAAGAGCTTACAGAATGAGAAAATCTTTACCACTACTCTTCTGACAGGGAATTAATACTTAGAATATATTAAGAACTCAAAAAGCTCAATCCCAAAAAAAATCACAAAATAACCAATCAATAAGTGGGCAAAAGAACTAAACACACTTCTGAAAAGAAGAAATACAAACGATTAACAAACATGAAAAAAAAATGTTCAACATCCCTAGAAATCAGGGAAATGTGAGATAGAGGAGTTTGGATTGCTTGAGAATCATGAAAGACGGAGTCATACCAGTGTGTTGGAAGAATCATCCCAACATATTTTTAAATCATTAGGAATTGGGACAGAATCAATATGGAATACAATAAAAAGCACTCAAGAAATGAGGGGCAAGAGCCCCAGTGTTGGAATGAGAGTGGAGAGCTGAACTAAGAAAGAGTAGTGGGCAGGATGGGTGTGGTGGCACCCATATTCCCAGAAGATCATCCCAACATCTGATGGTTGAGGCAGGAGGGTCACAAGTTCAAAGCCATCCTCAGCAACTTAGTGAGGCCCTAAGCAACTCAGTGAGACCCTGTCTCTAAACTACAAAAAAGAACAGGGAGTGTGGATCAGTGGTTGAGGTTCCCTGGGTTCAATCCCTGGTACCAAAAAAAAAAAAAAATAGTGTGGAATGAATGGCCATTTCTAAAATAATCAGTGCATTTGGGGATGAGAAGGATGGTTAATTACCAATGAAATCTAAATATGAGATCCAGGCAGTCTCTTCAACTCATACAATTAGTCTTACATCTCTTGGGGCTAGGGGTAGGAACCTAAGCACCTGACCCACAGTTTACTGAACAGATAGGCTGAATTCTCAAATTAGGCAAGTCTGTGCTGGTGAGGTCACAGCTCTGATTGGGCTCTGAGACATGGGGTAAAGACAACTAGGTGGACACATTTGAATATCTTGAATTCCCAGACCCCAAGCCTGGAGAACTGGCCTGCTCTTCTCTGTTAATGGTTGACACTGCCTTGCATTAAGTTGACAGAAGCAGCTGCCTGGCAAGGCAACATGCAGTGACCTCAAAATCTAACCTTACCTCCTCTCCACCACAAGGCCAGTAACTAAAGTTAAGCCCAGAATATGGGCCTGTAAACAATGAAGGGGAGGGAAGAAAAGCACATAATTGTGTGTGTGTGCACGTGCACGTGCGTATGTAGGTGTGTGTGTGTTCTGCAGAATTCACCCAACATAAACCAGTAGGAATAAAGTATAGAACTGAAGCTGCTGGATATCAGCTTGATAAAGAGAGAGTTTGGCAATTTAGAAGAATTCTCCTGTAATACAGGAGAGTTTTAACACCCTGGCAAGGTTTGAAGACAGTACTCACATTCTTATAAGCAACTCTTGGAAGCTTGGAGAAAAGAATGATCCACACAAAGTTAAGGAGAAATGCCATTGCTGCAAAGGCAGACTGTAGAAAAACGGAGCAAAGGTTTAGAGAAGTTGGGCGTGGTGTCACACACCTGTAATCCCAGCGGCTCAGAAGGCTGAGGCGGAAAGATCTGGAGTTCAAAGCCAGCCTCACCTTCTTAGTGAGGCTCTAAGCAACTCAGAGAGACCCTGACTCTAAATAAAATACAAAAAAGGGGGGCTAGGGATGTGGTTCAGTGGTTAAGCACACCTGGGTTCAATCCTCAGTACAAAAAAAAAAAGGTTTAGAGAAACAGTATTATATGGTGGATATACTAGGTAAGTAGCAAAATGCACCAGCTACCATGCTGTCTAGAACTTAGAGGGACACTGCAAATCAGAGCAATGGGGATGCACTTGGAACATGACTGGATGATTCTGCAAACTGTACACTCAGAAAAATGAGAAATTACATCCCATCTGATTCAAAAGTATGATATGTCAAGATCATTGGACTATCAAGTGTAACTAATTAAAACAATTTTTTTTAAAAAAAGGAATGCACTTGGAGATACCCAGTATCATTGATAGCTCCAAGGGGAACAGGGTGATGGCAGGAGATGCCATTTCAGACCTGGACTCCTTGCAAGCCAAGGCAATAAAAAGCTCTGAGAGACTAAAAATAGAAATTAATGATGGTCAGATCATACATGACAGTCAAACCCAAACCCAAAACCTCTCCAGCAACTATCCTAGAAGATAAATCACAACCTCTAGAGTAAGACCCCAAAATGGCCAGAACTTGATCATTAACTGTCAAATTCCCTAATCTTCTATCCGAATTCCAACACAGGAACAACCAGAGAAAACTCAATATGCTGTTCCTAAGACATAGAAAACCATAGCAATCACATACAATATCCCACTTCTATTAGCCCACCTCCAGCTTTCCCATGCCAAAAACTTCCAATCAGACACATATGAAGCCTTCCCTTTTTCCATTGGAAACCTCTCCTGACCTGCTGGCTGCCTTTAAATCTCCGGCAAAAGCAAATGATGATCAATGTTTATACCAGCTCAATTCACAATAGCTAAGCTATGGAACCAACCTAGATGCCCTTCAACAGATGAATGGATAAAGAAAATGTGGTACCTACACACAATGGAATGTTACTCAGCCATAAAGAACAAGGAAATTATGGCATTTACCAGTAAAAGGGTGGAACTGGAGACTATCATGCTAAGTGAAATAAGCCAATCCCAAAAACTAAAGGCCAAATGTTCTCTCTGATATGCGGATGCTGACTCACAAGGAGTGCGGGGTGGAGTTTCACTGGATTGGATGGAAAGAATAAGGGGAAGGGAAGGGAGATGGGAATAGAACAAAACAGTAGAATGAACCCAACATAATTTTCCTGTGTTTATGTATCAATACACAACCAGTGTAACTCCACATCATGTACAACCACAAAAGTGGGAAATTATGCCCCATGTATGTATGATGTCAAAATACATTCTACTGTCATGTATAACTGAAAACAACAAATAAAAAAATTTAAAGCAATTGGTGAGGGCTGACTCCCTTGCTATAGCAAGACCTGAATAAATAGCTTCTGTTTGTTCCCATTTGGATGGTGTTCCTTTATTTTCAGTCTTCCCGAAGGCCCCATTGAATCAGGGTCTACCCAGCCCAATACACTAGATCAGCACGGGGGTCTAAACTTTCTCTTTGAGTTCCTCATTTGTTTATTCTCAGTTCAAAACCCACGTTTTGTTATCACATCCATTTGTTTGCCATCTTGGTGGAATCAAGCCATTCCGCTTCATCCCCTTTTGCTCTTTTCTCTGTTTCCATGTTGCATTGTACAATCTAAAAGTGTCAAGATGGCTAGAACCTCTTACACAAGGTGCACAGCACCATGTTAATTGACCATGCCCAGCTCTTAGAGGACATTCTGAGTCTAAATTCTCTCCTCTTGCAGGAAAAATGCCTGCTTCTTATATGTTTCTCATTATAATCCTAAATCTTGTGTCTCTTTCTAAGTGGCACAATTTCACCAAGGATGATGTGGACCATCAGTGGCTAATGTGGGGAATGTTTGACTTGAACAAAATTTGAGAGACACCTTAGAAAAGGAAGGGAATAGGATTTCCTCAGATTCAGTGGGTACAACTTTTTCCTCGGGTACACAGAGAAGCCTCCAAACAAAATTCTGAGTCAAAATTTCCCTCATTAAAAGATTCTTTAGCCAAAGATAATGAGCCATTTGACAGGTAATATCACACAAGACTCATATCCCTAATAAATATTTCACCTTTGAACTCCAGCTGCCTCCCTATATTTAGATCACCCGCTGCCACTTCTCCTCCCAATCTCCCTCCTTCAGTACTTCCATCAATTCCTTTTTTCAATTCTTCTTGTCCAGGCTCCAACATTCTCCCTTTTCTCTCTCAAGAACCTAAAATGCCAATTGCTTCAAAAGATCCATCTGTTCCATGAATCAAGGATTCGGACAACTGTAGAATTTAAACCTTGGACCTGCACTGAATTAAGAGCTAATGTGTCCCTTAACAAAGACAAGACCAGCAAACATTCATGGCAGAAATTGGATTTCTTTAAAAGAATTTAGATTTCGTCGTGGTACGCATGATCCTGAATCACCTGACTCACATCAGTTAATACACATATTGGTCCTATAAAAAGGATTGTTTACTTGCCTCCAACCTTAGCAGAAAAGAGACAATAAAGTTTCAAAAGATTTAGCAGATCCTAAATCCTGGATAGCAAAAGCTGATTGGACTGACCCAGAAATGGATCTGTGGGTCTCTCTTTCCATAATAAAACTGAGGGTCAAAAGAAAGAGCTAAGGGCTGGGGTGGTGGCTCAATGGTGGAGCGCTAGCCTAGCACATGAGAAGCTCCAGGATCAATCCTCAGCACCACATAAAAATTAATAAATAAAGGTATTGTGTCCAACTAAAAAAAACAATTAAAAAAAATAGCTGAAGCCAGGTGTGGTGGCTCACACCTATAATCCTAGCTACTGGGGAGGCTGAGGCAAGAGGATCTCAAGTCTGAAGTCAGCCTGGGCAATTCAGTGTGATCTGTCTCAAAATAAAAAATAAAAAGGGTGGGTATGAAGCTCAGTGGTAAAGCACCTCTGGATTTGATTCCCAGTACTTAAAAAAAAAAAAAGGCTGAAAAGTAGACCCAAGTCTCTTAAAAGCCATATCCCAAACATTTCAAATAAAAATTAATCCAAGTGCTAGTATTTCTATATGAAATGCTGCTACAGTTGTAGAGCTTCCTTACTGGAGGAAATGCACTCTATGGGTGGAGGGTGTTTCAAATAATACACATATTCTCTCTATCCCTCAGCCTTTAACTGGAACCCTTGGGCCCTTGACTAAAAATATTCTTCCTGGCTCTGTGATAACATGGCTGGGAATTCAATAGGGAGAGACTTACTTTGCACAGTTATAATATTAAATGCACACCAAATGGACTATTTCTTGAGTTTACAAAGGACTCCTTTATTCATACACAAGGCATGTCTCTTCTGTATACACCTTTGCATTCTCTATTATATGTTATGCATATCTTCCATCAACATAGGGGAAATAATGGGAAAAGAAACTACTAAAATTCAGATTGAACCTACCAAGGCATTACCCAAACTTGTCCAGTGTCCCTTGAAGGACTCAAACCTGTGGCTGAAGCCATTATATACAAAGGCATTCTCATATTGTGCATAAGTGCTTGTCACATTCGCATCCTGCTAGGAAGGAAACAAAACAGACAATCGATTTGTTTAAGAAGGAAACAAAACAGACAATCAATTTGCTAAGAACTCTAGTCAATCAGATCCAACACTTCCTGCTAGAACTTGACCCAAATCCTAGCCTGTCATCTGTCCCACCTGAAGTCTCTTGTTTCCCTGCAGTGAATCTCTGCTCTGCTCTTCTCAGTTTACCTCTAGACCAGAACAGTCAATGCCTTTTTGCCTCTACCATAAGAGGACAGTATCCCAGAAATTCACCAGTGACCCCTCTGATTTTCCCAGTTCCTTGATCAGATCTAAAATTCTTGCCAATCTGTTCTAATACACCATGTCAAATGTTCTCCTACGGTGTTCAGAGAACAAGGAAGCCTATAAAAAGGATTGTTTACTTGCCTCCAACCTTAGCAGAAAAGAGACAATAAAGTTTCAAAAGATAAATGTTTTGTCAAATCCTAGTTCATTATTTAGAGTGATCTGTCTGAGGAATGAAAAACAGTCTCTGATAAATTGAAGATTACCGCCAAATATTCTAGAACCCTCACAAAAGACAGTTGAGAGTCTTCTCTTGAAAGGGTATTAACCCTACTGCAATTGGGGATATGGACCTCCATCAGGGTGACTAGCAATTCAGTTTGCACCACCTCGGCCTCCGTCCACACGTGGAAGTCGGTTAGAGCCCAATTTCAAGACCTAAGCCTATAAAACTCTTAAAACAGGAAAAGCTTCATGACATTGGATTTCGATATGATTTCTTGGATGTGACACCAAAAGTACAACAAAAGTAAAATAGATTAATTGGATGGCAACAAAATGAAAACTTTCTATGCAACCAAGAACATGATCAAGTGAAAGACAACCTACAAAATGAGAGAAAATATCTTCCAATTATATCATAATTAGGGGTTAGTATCTAGAATATATAAAGAAGTCCTACAACTTACCAACAGCTTAAGGCCACCTTTGAATGCTTTCCTAGAAAGGCTTTTCATGACCATTACTCAGGAGATTTCATCTATTGAAAGGCATGTCAGAGGAAAAGCTGCTCTTAAACTTCACTGGAAAGGACCTTATCGGGTACTGTTCACAATAAATTCAGCAGACAGTCTGTCCTTGTGTTCATGTCAGAGCCAATTCAGAATTCCATGGAACTGAAAAACTACTCCAGTAGGTGACATCAAATTCAGGATTCTAGAAATCCCATTTGAAAGCACAAAGCTAATCTAAGACTCTCAGAATAAGCAGATGACCTTGGATGGCCATGATGTCTGCCACAGATATCAAATCAAGAGTCCTGTATAATTCCTGCTTTGTTTTATCTGCTTGCTTATCTTTATTTTTTTCCTCATTTTCCATAGACCCTGGTGTCATGACACTCCTGTTTTATATGACACAGTAACAAAATGATCACAAATATCTTGTAATACAGTTGAATATGGAAATGAATAAACCTAAGTAGAGAAGACTGGAGTGTCTACATTTCCCTGAACTGATCCACCTCTCCAAGAGAATGCTCAAAAGTAGGGGAAGGGAATAAGAGATTTAATATACAAATTGACAATCACCAGATCACATATGACGCCAGAACTCTGATTCACAACCACCATAGCATTCAGCCCTACAAACCAAACAACCTCTGCAGTAATCAACTCATGAAACCAAACTACAACTTCTAAAGGCAACTGGCTCAAAATGGTCAGCACTGAGCTGGGTGTGGTGGCACACACCAGTAATCCCAGCAACCCAGGAGGCTGAGGCAGGAGGATCACAAATTCAAAGCCGGTCTCAGCAATTCAGCAAGGCTTGAAGCAATTCAGAGAGGCCCTAAGCAATTCAGCAAGACCCTGTATCTGAATAAAACATTTTAAAAAGGGCTGGGGATGTGGCTTAGTGGTTAAATGCCAATCTCCAATACCAAAAAAATATATAAAATAAAATTAGCATTGATCAGTGACTGTAAGGCAGGGAGCAGAATTTCAGCCCCACCTCAAAGAAGTTAATATCTCAGACACCACTACATGTTTTGAGATTCAGTTTCATAATTATTGCAGTATTAACAGTGCCCTTTTTAGACATATGATTCTATTTTTTATTTTGTTTATTCTTTTTCTATAAGTTTAATTGTCTACATATGCCAAGAACTTCATACTTGTGTAGTATGATCTCAACAAGAATATATGAAGAATCAGGAGATCTCAGAGAAGTCAAAAGAGATGGCAGGAATGTTTGCATTAAAGGATATAGTCATCCCATATCCCAGGAATTCATTTAGAGCCTGTATGTTCTAAGTTTACTCACACACTTTTTTTTTTTAATCCAGACACTTTTAACCACTGAGACACTTTCCCATTTTTGTTTTTATTTGAGGCAGGGTCTCCCTAAGTTGCTTAGGGCCTGGAAGGGGTTTGGTGAAGAGTTGTTTGTTTTAAAATAGAAAGGCTTTACCTCTCAATTATACATTGATGTTATTGAATCCACAGCTAGCATTCTAAGAGGAAGCTAAAATGTGATAATGAAGGGCAGAGATGGAAGAATTGCTGAAGAGAGGTTCTCAAGGAGGCAAGACGCAATGAGATAGTTTACACAGGTGAAGGGAGTAGCCCTGGCTAGAACATGGATAATTTGGCAGGGAAAAGCAGAGCAGGCAGAATATATACTTCCCATGCATCTTGGTAGGTAGATGTGATTATGGCAATTTGGGGAAATCTCCTGATTGCTTTCATTGACTCTGTGTAAAGGAAACAATGGGACCATCTAGGAGTGAGCATGAGAGATGAAATAGAGGAGGCTTGAGAAAAGAGGAGAAAGTAGGCAACATTCATCGAGGAAAGTTAAGTGACTGGACTTGAGCATACAGTTAAATCACTAGCCAGCATTAGGAATCCACCTAACGGAATCTATCACATTTACACAGACATATTCAATGGAGTTGAGTGTTTTTTTTTCTCCAACACATTAGAGGTGATAGATTTGACCTGCTAAGCAGGACAAAGGGAAAGGATACAAAGTTATAAACATGGTAGTGACTATCATGTTGCCCATGGAATCTAAATTCCAGAAAAGGAGGGAAATGTGAACATGAGGGTGTCAGCTTCAGTGAAAATATGATAGGAGAAATGGATTTTTCCCCCCAGGAGGGCTGAGACAGATCAAGTTTGGATATTTAAAAGACTGAACTAGGAGGTTAGAAGTGGCACTCTGAAAATCAAATGTTTGAAATTGTGATTATACAGGGGAAACAACTAGGAGTAATGCAAGGTCAAGCATGTAAGTCTTACAGGAGGGAGGACAAAAGTGTTAAAAGGAAAGAGGACTTAGAGGTCACCTTTCAGGAAAAGTCTATGAGAATATTCAAATGACCACAAAGTATACCAGAAGTAGAACTGTAAGAATAATAGGGAATCAGGTAATAAGGTCATCAAAGAGTATAGGAGAGCCATAGACACTTGATTAGACATCTGATAAGTAAATGGTGTGTAGGATTCTGAGACCCAATTTTTTAAAGTAAAAAAAAATAGAAGAGAGTAACATTTTACAGAAAATATAAAAAATAATTGCCAATAATTATATGAAAAAAGTGATGTGGCCACACAGGTAATCAGAAATGCAAAATAAAAACACAGGGTAGCACTTTACTATACCAGGTTGGAAAAGATTTAAGAATCCGGCAATAAGAAATGCTTGCAAGGCAAGTAACCCAGTCGATAAATGGGTAAATGAATTGTACAGACACTTCTCAAAAGAAGTATGAAGGGTCAACAATTATATGAAAAATGTTCAACATTTTTAGCCATCAGGGAAATGCACATCAGGGTAGGGGATATGGCTCAGCAGCACAGCACTTGCTTAGCACCAGCAAGGCCCTGGGTTGGATAATCCGCACCACATAAAAATAAATAAATAAAGGGAATTGCACATCAAAACTATAGTGAGCAGTGGTGTATACCTGCAGTCCCAGCTGCTAGGGAGGCTAAGGCAGAAAGATTGTGAGTTCAAATCCATCCTCAGCAACTTAGTGAGGCCCTTAGCAACTCAGTGAGACCCTGTCTCTAAATAGAATACAAATAAGAACCTGGGGATGTGGCTCAGTGGTTAAAGGCCCCTGGTGCCGCTGTCTGGCTGGGCACAAATCACGAGCCACTGAAGCAGGAACAAACTTTATTTTTGAACTGCAAGTAAAAACCTCACACACGCTCTTGGGGAATTCTCCCGAATGCCACGCGTCTGGTCCAGGAACCCCCAGCCGGAAATATCTCTCCCGGAAATCCCTCCTCCTGCACTTCCCCAACCAATGGGAACTCTCGGGGAATCCCGGAAAAATCCACGAGAACTCCAAAATAGTGCCAGAACTGAAAAGTAGCTGCAGAGGCAGATAGTAAAGCCTCGCCTGTCAATCAATACTGTTGGCAAAATGCCAGGGGCCATACAGACTCGGCCGTGGCTCTCAGCATCTCTCCCCTTCTCTTTAATTAAACAACAAGCAATGTGGCTTAGGGACCGTGCCTGTTAGGTAGTCCAATTCAACATATGGTTCTTACCCGTCATCAGATGAACTGACCTCTAGGCGTCAGCCTCCTGTCTTAGGTTGGTACCACTGCAATTGGATCATACCCGTCACTGACTACCGGTCCAACATACAGCCATACTTGTGGATGGGCCTTTGCACCAGTGGGGGGGTTAGGTTCTTTGCCTCACCTCTGTTGGCCCCCAAATTTGGCCTTGGTGCCAGTGGGGGAGTGAGGTTCTTTGCCTCACCTCTGTTGGCCCCCAAATTTTAGACCATCACTAGTAGAAGGGAGGAGGATGCAAAATGCCATGACACTAAGCCAATTGAGGGCTCCTTTGAAAAATTGTACCACCGGTGACACCATCAGCAAAAATACTCCAGCACTACCACAATTCGCTGCACCAACAGATAGTTCACAATGCATACAAGTGATACATAGTCCAGGCAAGTTCTGCAAGCAGTTCAAAGCAGAGGAATCTGTCAATATGTCCATTTCCTCCCAAAGTAAATCGACTCCTTCATTGAGCATTACTTGTTGAGTTATTATTCACTGATGCATCAGTTTATACAGTTTGTTGTGATAACTATCGAAGAAGCTGTAGTTTGGTTTTATCTTTGTCTTCACCGGCACTGGGATGAAGATAGGAATTCTGGCAATGTTGCTAAGAAAAAAATTATGTAACTTTCCAACAGGCACTAAGAAAACAATTTTTTGAACAATTTACATTATCCTGAACAGAATTATTAAATATAATGAGAAGGAAAGGTGAAAGTAAACAAACAGATCTGTTAACCTCCTTATTTGTTCTCATATTAAAACAATTTTCAACAGCTGTTTACCCAATCTAAATTAAACCATTAAAATCACGTGAATAAAAAAAAATTCGGATCCATTTATTCATGAGCGCTCCTCATATATGATATATGGACATACGCACATACAGACATACCACACAAAACAGAAGTGTGCACACATAACATAAAACACATAAGACAATAGTAAAGGCCTTGTAGCTTTACCTAGGTGAAATCTCCATTGCAATGTTTAAAAACTCCACAGTCAAAAAATAAAACTGATCAGAAAAACATTAACCTAGGTCTGTATGAGCTCAAAAATAAAATAGAACTTTATGATGTGGGAAAAGGCAAATAATAAAATAAATATTTAAAAAAAGCATCCTGGTTAATCACTGTCGCAGATGTAAGAATAGCCAAACTGGAGCTCTGGATATCAGCTGTTATGGATTTGAGTCAAATCACCTTTTTTTTTGGTCTATAAAATTTGCTTTGCTTAGGTTCTCTGGAATCCAAATCGGCTGTTGTTCTCCCTGTGGAAACACACAAACAGAACCCCGACTCCAGACAATCACTGGGTCAGGACCTTTCCATTGTCCTGTTAGAATATCCTTCCAAAGTACCTTAGGCTTATGTACATTTTTTGGACACATATGCCTTTCCGCAGCACTAAGTCCTGAAGAATCCAAATTTAAAAAGTTTAGAGTAAAAAGGGTTATTTTAAGTTTTATCTTTGGGGGATATATACCCCTTTACAATTCCCTCTTTTTGCTTTAATAAGTACATTTTCATAGTTTGATGAGCTCTTTCAACTATGCCTTGTCCCTGAGGATTGTATGGGATTCCTGTTATATGAGTAATGCCAAATGATGAGCAAAATTATTTAAAACAGGTAGAAGTATAACCAGGACCATTATCTGTTTTTAACTGTTTTGGAACGCCCACAGTGGCAAAATTTTGTAAGCAATGAGCTATAACATCTTTAGTTTTTTCTCCGGCATGAAGGGAGCCCATCAAAAATCCGGAAGAAGTATCAACTGTAACATGCAAATATTTTAATTTTCCAAATTCTGGCAAGTGTGTGACGTCCATCTGCCAAATATGGTTAGGTATCAGTCCTCTAGGATTGACTCCAAGATTAACTTGTGGTAAAAAGGTCACACAATTTTGACATTCTTTTATTATTTGTCTAGCTTGTTCCTTAGTTATTTTAAAACGCTTTTGTAAAGTATTAGCATTGACATGGAACCTTTTATGAAAATGTGTAGCTTCTTCTAGTGTAGAGAAAATATGTATGTCATGTGTAGTTTTATCTGCTAAATCATTGCCCAAACTAAGGGCTCCAGGCAATCCTGTATGTCCTCTGATATGTCCTATAAAGAATGAATCTTTTCTGCCCCAGATTAGACTTTGTATAGCAGAAAACAAAGAGAAAACAGTAGAGGAAGGGGAAATCCTACCAGCATCTTCAAGGGATACTATAGCATTAACTATATACTGACTATCAGATAATAAATCAAATACAGAATCTTTAAACATCACAAAAGCTTGTAAAACTGCATTAAGCTCCACCTTTTGACCTGATTGTTTGGGTACTAAAAATGTAAAAGTTTGATCAGGGGTAACTATTGCTGCTGTACCATTATTTGACCCATCAGTGAATATATTTGGAGCATTCATGATAGGGGTTTTTCTTGTCATTTTTCGAAAAACTAGAGGATGTGAAGACCAAAAAGGCAACAAAGGATTAGATGGTAAGTGGTTATCAAATGAAACATTAGATATACACATGATTATTGCCCAAGTATTTAACTCATTAGCTAACTCATCAATTTGATCCATAGTATATGGAGTAATAATTTTATTGGGAGAAATTCCAAACACTCCCTTTGCTGCTTTTATTCCTTTGAGTATTAATTGTCCTACAGCCTCAGGATACCTAGTAAGAATAGTGTTAGGAGAATAAGATAAATGTATCCACAATAATGGACCTTCTTGCCAAAATACTCCTGTAGGAATATTTTTTGTTCCTATTACAATAAATAATAAAGGCAAAGTTATATCAATTCTATCCAAATGCATATTTCCCATATATGTTTCAATAATTTTTAATGCCTTTCTTGCTTCAGGCGTTAACATGTGGGGTGAATTTGGATCTGATGGACCTTTTAGGATATCAAATAAAGGTCCCAACTCTCCTATTGGTATGCCTAGATACGGCCTTATCCAATTTATGTCTCCTAATAACTTTTGAAAGTCGTTAAGTGATTTGAGTTGATCTACTCGTATTTGAATTTTTGGTGGACGGACCATGGTTGAGGATAATAGAACTCCTAAATAATTAATTGGAAAATTTAATTGTACTTTATCTATTGCTATCTCTAGATTACAATTTTTTAATAAATTTGTAAGTGTGGCATAACATTCTAGCAATGTGTTTTTATCTTTGTGTGCTAACAATACATCATCCATATAGTGAAATATTTGTAGTTCAGGATTTTGATTTCTAAGTGGCTGGATTGCTTTGTTAACATAAATTTGACACATAGTTGGGCTGTTAGCCATCCCTTGAGGGAGTACTTTCCATTCATATCTCTGATCATGACCTTCATGATTCAGTGCAGGGATAGTAAACGCAAAACGTGGACTATCCTCAGGATGAATTGGAATTGAAAAAAAAAACAATCTTTAATATCTATAGCTAAAACATACCAGGTTTTTGGCAAAGCAGACAATTGAGGAATCCCCAATTGAGCAGGTCCCATAATAACCATCTCATTATTAATGGCTCTTAAATCTTGCAATAATCTCCATTTACCAGATTTCTTTTTAATGACAAAAATGGGAGTATTATAGGGAGATATGGAAGGTTGTATATGTCCCTCCGCTAATTGTTGTTTGACCAGGTCATGGGCTGCTTGTATCTTTTCTTTAGTCAGGGGCCACTGAGGAACCCATACTGGTCTATCTGATTTCCAAGTAATTTTTATTGCCTCAGTGACCCCTTCTGAAAACCCAGTCCATGTCTATTTATTCCTTGATCTATTTGAATTGGTGCTGCTATACCTTGTTCTCCTAAACTTTTTTCTTTCCTGAAACCTTGTCTAGCCCTAATAGTGAGCGCATTTGGATTGATGTTATTTGTTAATATCAAACCTAATTGATCTAGGACATCTCGTCCCCATAAATTTACGGGAAGATGATCCAATACATATGGCTGTATAGTTCCTTCACATCCTTCAGGATCCTTCCAATCTAATACCATTGCACTTCTATAGGGATTAGTTGCCACTCCTAGGCCTCGAAGCGTTTGAGTGGCTTGTTGTAATGGCCAATGTTTTGGCCATTCTTGACGAGATATGATGCTAAGGTCTGCACCTGTATCCAGTAGCCCATTAAATTCATGTCCTTGAATATTTAGTTTTAGCATTGGGCGACAATCTAAATTCAAAGACAGCATAGACCAGTCTACACCTGTGGAGCCTAATCCCCTGGAACCTCTTTCTATACTACTACTGGAAAATTTATCATGTAGGCTGGGTATTATTAATAACTGTGCTATTCTATCTCCTGGTGAAATTACTGATATACCCTTTGGAGAACTAGCTATAATTTTTATTTCACCTTCATAATTGGGATCAATTACCCCGGGACTTATCATAAGTCCTTTTAGCGTAGAAGAACTGCGTCCTAACAATAAGCCTACTGTTCCTTGGGGAAGAGGTCCTTTTACCCCTGTGGGAATGATTTGAACTCCCATCTCTGGAGTTAGTACTGCTCTGGTGGAGGCGCAGATGTCCAACCCTGCACTCCCTCTGGTTCGTCTGATGAGAGATCTGATGGATAATGTGTCCTGGGCACTACACTGATGGTGTTGCTGGGTTCCTCCATGGTGTTTCTGGGTTCTTCCAGTGCCCCATACATTTGTGGTCGTGGGCCTAGGAGCATTGGGCCCCTCTGTCCGTTTTTTGGCAATGGAGCCCGATGCCTTTCTCCACGATATCGTGGGTAAACACCTGGTCCTTGTCCATTTTTTGATAACGGAGTACCCTCTATGGTGGTTTGAGAACAGCATTCATTAGCCAATGTCTCCCTCTATGGCATCGTGGGCAAATACCCGGTATTCTATTCCTTTGATACCTAGCTTTGTTAAACCCTCCTCCTATGGGGCAACTCCTTTTAAAATGTCCTGTTTGTTCACAATTGTAGCATGTTTTTGGCCTGGCATCTAAAGCCTGTTGTACTGCTGCCAAGACTTGTCCTTGTTCATTAATGTCTCTACATAATTTAATATATGTGTTTAAATCTTCATGTCTCCATGGTCTAATGACCTCTCTGCAGCAACGATTTGCTTGGTCATAAGCCAGTTGTTTTATAAATGGCATTGCTTGTTCTGTATCCCCCAAAATTCCGGAAGCTGCTTGAATAAGCCTATCTACAAATTCAGCGTAAGGTTCATTAGTTCCTTGTATTACCTTAGATAATTGACCTTGTAAATCTCCATGCCCCTGTAAAGTTTTCCATGCCATAACCGCATCTACAGCAATTTGTGCGTATACGCCAGGATCATATTCAATTTGTTGCCGTTGACCCTCATAAGGTCCTTTTCCTAACAACATATCTAGATTTCTTTGAGGGTAACCGGCTGCTGCATTTCGCCTAGCTGTCTCCCTGCAAAATTCCTCATTGGCAACCTTCCATAACAAATATTGTCCTCCATTTAGCACAGATTTACACATACTAGCCCAATCTGCTGGCGTCATGTCCAAGTTGGTAATGGATTCGACCATGCTTACATTGAAGGGTGCTTGAGGACCATAGGTTGTTACAGCCTCCTTTAACTGCTTCACTGTTTTGAAATCTAAAGCACGGTGAATTCGCTGCCCTCCTGCCTGCTCAAGTACAGGGCATGCTAATCTTTGAGGTCCTGTCTCAGGATACCATCTATCAACTACGGGGGTTGAGGGCCACTCAGCTATCTCCATAGGTGGAGCTGTTTGTTGAATTACGCCCTTTGGTGAGAGAACGGTGTTAGTAGCAGCCTCCTGTTGTAGCTTTTTCCCTAATAGCTGTTTCTCCTCTAAGCTTTCTTCCTTTAAATTTTCTTCCTCTGTCTGACTAGCTTGAGAGACCTTCTCTTTTGCTTGATCTAAAATGTCTTTCTCCATGGTCTGAATCTCTAACAATTTACTTAACACTCTTTCAGTTTGTTTTTTACTAATTTCTAATCTGTTATAAAGATAACGCAACCCAATAAGAAAACACAAAACAAAACCAAAACAGAATGAAACAAAAACGGAACAAAAAATCATTGTATCAATTTTCCTATTTTCTTGACATGTGCATTTGTGGTCTATTTCTATCTCTTCCTCAGGGGCGAACAACTTCAAACCTTGAGCCAACCATTTTTCCCATTCTGCCTGAAAAAATTCTAGGGATAGGCAGCTTGAAACAAACACAAAACGAATCAAAACAAGAACACATTGCTTTTTAAAATGGTCAACCATTCGCTCGCCTTCCCTTAGGGGAAAGCAATTTCACTTACCCCGAAGTTTCAGACATTCCCCGTACGGGCCACCAATTGCCGCTTTCTGGCTGGGCACAAATCATGAGCCACTGAAGCAGGAACAAACTTTATTTTTGAACTGCAAAAAAAACCTCACACACACACTTGGGGAATTCTCCCGAATGCCACACGGCTAGTCCAGGAACCCCCAGCTGGAAATATCACTCCCGGAAATCCCTCCTTCTGCACTTCCCCAACCAATGGGAACTCTCAGGGAATCCCCGGAAATCCCCACGAGAACTCCAAAATAGTGCCAGAACTCAAAAGTAGCAGCACAGGCACATAGTAATGCCTCGCCTGTCAATCAATACTGTTGGCAAAATGCCTGGGCCACACAGACTTGGCCGTGGCTCTCAGCACTCTGGGTTCGATCCCCAGTACAAAAACAAAAAAACCTATACTGAGATTCCATCTTACTTCAGATAGAAGTGCAGCCATCAAGAATACAAACAATAAATGCTGGTGAGGATGGGATGACAGGGTAAGAAACTCTTACACACTGTTGGTGGAAATATAAATTAGTACAGCCACTATGGAAATCAGTATGGGGGTTCTTCAAAAGGCTAAAAATAAATCTTCCATATGATCCAGCTATACCACTTTTGGGTATTTATCAAAAAATAAAAAATAAAAACAGCACATTTTACAGATAACATGTATACCATGTTTATTGCAGCACAATTCACATTAGCCAAGTTATGGGATCACCCAAGGTGTCTGTCAACAGATAAATGGATAAAGAAAATTATATATATATTTTATATATTTTATTTATTTTATATATATATATACACACACACACATATGCACACACACACAATGAACTTTTACTCAGACATAAAGAAAACAAATATGTCACTTGCAGAAAAATGGATGAAACTGGACACCATAATTTTGAGTGAATAAGTCAAGATCAGAGAGAAAAGTACCATGTGTTTTCTCCCATGTGTGGAAACTAGGAGGGAAAAAAGGACCCCATGATATTAGAAGGGAGATAGGAGAGTAGAGAGAAGGGACCAGGGGAGAAAAGAAGGAACAGTGAGGGAAGCACTGGGAAATGAAATTGATCCAATTATGGTTTTGTGTGTGTACAAATAAGCCACAGTGAAAGTTGCCATTCTGTACATTTTATATGCACTGATGAATGGAAGAAAAGCAGGCAGGCCAGCAGACAGGCAGGCATATGAGAGATAAATGTTTGCAAGAATGTAGTGAAATTGAAACACATTGGGCTCCCGCGAATGTAAACCAAGAAAAAAAACATTGGAAATAAAACAGGGTAGACACACTTGTTAATATGAAAGGCACACACAGTACCAAATCAGTGTTTGTTAGGTGTACACAATAAATACATAAATTAAGTATATTTGATTTAAAGTCACGATTGCTTTTGATTCTACAACCAACATAAATGAAGTGTTTAATTTTGGGAAATTTTGCCTTACCACTTAGAGCCTCAGCTGTTGTAAGGGGAAAAAAAAGATCATATCTGGGGAGACCGCGGTGAGGAAGTACCAAGGATTGAAACCAGGGGTAACAATTTAACCAATGAGCCACATCCCCAGCCCTTTGTTTTTTTGAGACAGGGTCTCTCTAAATTGCTTAAGATCTCTTTAAATTGTTGAGGCTGGCTTTAAACTTGGGATCCTCTGGTTTCAACCTGCCAAATCGCCCGGATTACAGACATGCACCACTACGCCTAGAAAAATCATTTTTTAAAACAGTAAAATGGTGGACATATAAGTGCTCGATAAAAAAGAAAAAAGTTAATTGTATTGCTTTAATTTTAATAATGCAATTAACAATTTTATTACAGGCCTTAACCTTCAGGAACAAACTGCCATAAAGCTTTTCATTTTAGTATTTAAAAAGCACGTTTCCTAAAAGAAAAATCTACATTTTTCATTTATTCTTAAGATAAAAAGATTGTCAAACATTAAAAAGAATTTCAGGCCGGGCATGGTGGTGCAAGCCTGCAATCCCAGCAACTCAGCAGGCTGAGGAAAGAGGATCAGGAGTTCAAAGTCAATCTCAGCAACAGTAAGGCTCTAAACAACCTAGAGAGACCCTATCTCTAAATAGAATACATAAAGAGCTGGGGATGTGGCTCAGTGATCCAGTGCCCCTGAGTTCAAAGTACCTCCCCTTCCATTCAAAATAATAATAATAATTATAATAAATTCAGAATAGGAATGTAGCTCAGGGGTAGAATGCTTGCTTAGCATGTGTAAGTTCCTGAGTGCAATCCCCAGGATCAGAAAGAACAAACGGTGGGGGGGGGGGGGACTTTAAGTAGCCTTTGGGTGGGTTGGCGGTTGGGGGATTATTAGGTGCAGGGGTCTTTTTGAGTGTTTTCCCCAGAATCCTAGAAAACATGAATTCTAACATTAGCCATCTTGAAATTGTATACCTGTTTTTAACCCTCCACCCAAGAAACACCAGTGATTCTGGCCCCCAAGGGCCCAGACAGGTATTTCCCCACAGAGACACGCCACAGCCAAAGCTATTACCCAGCCGACTCCTCCCATCTAGGGGCGGAGCTCCGTAGGGGCGGAGCTAAGCGTGACACTGGTACTTGGGTTGCGCAGGCAATATAATTGGCCCTCCAGGGCGCATCCGGGTCAGTGCAAAGGAGCAAGGTTCCAAAGTGGGACGCCAAGCTCAGCAGCGGGCGCAGATCCACAGAAGCTAGGACTGCTGCCCACGCGAAAGCTTAGCGCACCTCACCTATCCTCCGTACCAGACTGTCACTGGGCGCAGCACCGCGCCGCCTGCGGCCCGCACTCACTTTGCCCCGAAACGGGAGCATCCACCACAGCGCCCTCGACATGGTGGGCATTCGTCCACGCAGCCCCAGCGCCTGCCCTGCGCCCTGGGGGGGACCACAGCCTGAAGGACCTGGCCCTGCCAAGCGCCGCCGACTAGACGACCCTGCAGACCCCGCAGAGCCCCCTGCGGCACCCAACCTGCAAAACTCTGCAGCAGCAGCCAAAGCCACCGCGCTCCCCTCCGTGGTGGTTCTGGCTGCGGGCTGCTCCTTACAGGTACCCATGGACGACGGCGACCTGGTGCTACAACCTGCGCCAACCTCGGTCCTGCAAGTCAATCTCCAAGGACACAACCTCATTCTGATCCCTGAGGGCCTCGTGGGAGCCAGGGACCAACGCCCAGGAGGCCAGGGACACTGTCCTGAAGACCCGGAACTGGGCGCCGTCCTGAGACCCCTCGGTGAGAACATGGTCGTCGAGCAGGGATTCTTCTGCGAAGTTATCCCAGATATCGTCAGAAAAATAGAGGCCTTCGAGGAGCAATGGATGGACCCTCCAGCCGGCCAGCAGGGGCCCATCCCATATCTCCCTGCTTGGGCCCCCACCCCTAGTCCAGTGAGGCGCTCTTCTAATCCCGCCTACGACGTGGATTTCCACCTTATGAGGCCCTTCCCCACCTCACCGCTGCAACCTCTACCTCCCTCTCCAAGTTCAAGTCCCCAGGCGCCTCCACAGCGCTCTCCAGGCCCTAGGAGCAAAGCCTGCAGACGTCTGTTCTAGGAAGAAAGGAACTTCTCCCCACCCCACCACCAGACCCAAATCCTGGACACTCTCCTGGGGGCCTGCTGGATCCCCAGAGCCCCTCAATAGTCAGCCGTTCTGTGCTGACAATTGTTTTTTCTGTACCCGATTGTAAGGAAATAAAGACATCAGGAAGAGAAGGCAGATTCCACATTTCATCTTGGAAATGGAAAATCTTCAGGAAAACCAAAAACTGTGTTTTCAGATTTTGGGGATTCTTCACAGGATCATTCTCTAAACACACACACACCATTTCCCTGCATTTTGTAGACGTTGTTTTCTCTCAAAATGCACTTTTTAACTCATATCACCACTCCCCTGATTTTCCCCCAAACCAAGAAATCACTGGATTTCTTATGCTGTGAGTTTCCTTCTGTGTTTTCCCATGGATTTATGAAGACATTCAGCCATAGCATGTCTAGTTCTTCATTTTTCCACCTGCTGCCCCAGTAAACTTCCAAATAGTATGATGGTTGCTACATCTGATTGTATGGTGTTTGTTCTCAGCAGTCTCTTAACCTGTTAAAGAAATTCTCTTCCAATCTTACTTCTTAATGTAAATGAGATGTATGTTTAATTTTATCTGATGTTGTCAGCATGCATTGGAATATATTTTTTAAATAAGTTCATCTGGTGATTTAAACCAATAGACTGATGGAAATGTTTGCTTTACTGCTATTCCACAGTGTTTTCTACCCTTAAATTGTACCCTGATTTTTTTTGTAATGTAAATAAAACTTGTAACATTTGAAATGTTAATTTATTACCATGTTTGCTTCATTTCTATAAAGTAAAATATTACAAAACTGAAGTCAAACGGTCATTTCATTTCAAAACATCAGTAACTATTCAGATTGACCATCGCACCTTGCCAATTATTATCCTTAATTTTTAGTTGTAGCTGAACAGAATACCTTTATTTTATTTATTCATCTATTTTTTTTATGTGTTGCTGAGGATTGAACCCAGTGCCTCCATGGACTAGGCAAGGGTTCTACTGCTGAGCTACAACTCCAACCCCACATTACCAATTCTTTCCTACCTTTTTATTCTTAACATTCTACTCATTCAGTCTAGCCTCAATTTTCAACTGGCTCAAGAATATCCTTTAATAGTTATTTCCACCATGTCCTATGTGTGGTACACTATCTTGGTTCTATAAGTTTGAACATGGTTTTCCATGATAAACTCTCTTAGTATTGTATGCCTGAAAAGGCCAATATTACTCATGTATGAATATTTCTATTTAGTGTCAACATACCTTATATATAATCAGAGATATGATAAATTATTGATAAAGTTGTATTAAGAAATGTAGTGCAAAATAAATTTTAAAAAGAAAAAATGCCATTATTACATATTCATTCTTAAAAATAAAATGTTATATAACTGCTTGAACAATATTCGCCTATTGCCATTTTTGTGGTTGCAAGATAAAAAGTCTGCCAATCAAGTTGTTATTCCTTTATATGTGACTTTTCTACTCATTGTAGTATATTTATAAATTGTCTTATTTTACTTTTTGTGTTCCTTGATTTTTAAATGTTTTTATTATTGCATTATAGTTATACATAAGAGTGGGGTTCATTTTTGACACTCATACATGCATAGAATATAATTGGTTCCATTTTAATACCCAGTACTTCCACTTTCCCTTCCCTCCTTTCTCCCCTGTTCCACTTCCTCTCTACTAGTCTTCCTTCTATTTATTTTTAGCTTTTTTAATCAGTTGCTTTATAGATAATACATAATTATTGAATGCACTATGACATATTCACATATGTACATAGCATAATATGATCAATTTCATTCCACAGTTCCTCCCTTTTCCCATCCCTCCTCCTTCTCCCTCAATTCCCTTCTTCCATTCCACTGATGTCCCAAAGGAAAAAATTAACACCATGAATAAAGAGCTTACAGAATGAAAAAATCTTTACCACTACTCTTCTGACAAGGAATTAATACTTAGAATATATTAAGAACTCAAAATGCTTAATCCCCCCCAAAAATAACAAAATAACCAATCAATAAGTTGGCAAAAAAACTAAACACACTTCTGAAAAGAAGAAATACAAATGACTAACAAACATGAAAAAAAAATTTTCAAAATGTTCAACATCCCTAGAAATCAGGGAAATGTGAGATAGAGGAGTTTGGATTGCTTGAGAATCAAGAAAGACGGAGTCATACCAGTGTGTTGGAAGAATCATCCGAACATATTTTTAAATCATTAGGAATTGGGACAGAATCAATATGGAATACAGTAAAAAGTACTCAAGAAATGAGGGGCAAGAGCCCCAGTGTTGGAATGAGAGTGGAGAGCTGAACGAAGAAAGAGTAGTGGGCAGGATGGGTGTGGTGGCACCCATATTCCCAGAAGATCATCCCAACATCTGATGGTTGAGGCAGGAGGGTCACAAGTTCAAAGCCATCCTCAGCAACTTAGTGAGGCCCTAAGCAACTCAGTGAGACCCTGTCTCTAAACTACAAAAAAGAACAGGGAGTGTGGATCAGTGGTTGAGGTTCCCTGGGTTCAATCCCTGGTACCAAAAAAAAAAAAAATAGTGTGGAATGAATGGCCATTTCTAAAATAATCAATGCATTTGGGGATGAGAAGGATGGTTAATTACCAATGAAATCTAAATATGAGATCCAGGCAGTCTCTTCAACTCATACAATTAGTCTTACATCTCTTGGAGCTAGGGGTAGGAACCTAAGGACCTGACCCACAGTTTACTGAACAGATAGGTTGAATTCTCAAATTAGGCAAGTCTGTGCTGGTGAGGTCACCGCTCTGATTGGGCCCTGAGACATGGGGTAAAGACAACTAGGTGGACAGATTTGAATATCTTGAATTCCCAGACCCCGAGCCTGGAGAACTGGCCTGCTCTTCTCTGTTAATGGTTGACACTGCCTTGCATTAAGTTGACAGAAGCAGCTGCCTGGCAAGGCAACATGCAGCAACCTCAAAATCTACCCTTCACTCCTCTCCACCACAAGGCCAGTAACTAAAGTTAAGGCCAGTAACTAAAGTTAAGGCCAGAATATGGGCCTGTAAACAATGAAGGGGAGGGAAGAAAAGCACATAATTGTGTGTGTGTAGTGTGCCTGCGTGAGTGTGTGCTTGCATGTGTGTGTGTGTGTGCAGGTGTGTGTGTGTGTTCTGCAGGATTCACCCAACATAAACCAGCAGGAATCAAGTATAGAACTGAAGCTGCTGGATATCAGCCTGTTAAAGAGAGAGTTTGGCAATTTAGAAGAATTCTCCTGTAATACAGGAGAGTTTTAACACCCTTGCTAGGACTTTGTTAAGACAGTACTCACATTCTTAAAAGCAACTCTCAGAAGCTTGGAGAAAAGAATGATCCACAGTACATTAAGGATAAATGCTACCAATGCAAATGCAGACTGTAGAAAAATGGAGCAAAGGTTTAGAGAAGCTGGGCGCAGTGTCACACACCTGTAATCCCAGCAGCTCTGGAGGCTGAGGCAGGAAGATCTCGAGTTCAAAGCCAGCCTCAGCTAATTAGTGTGGCCCTAAGCAACTCAGGGAGGCCCTGACTCTAAATAAAATACAACAAAAAAAGGGCTGGAGATGTGTCTCAGTGGTTAAGCACACCTGGGTTCAATCCTCAGTACAAAAAAAAATTTAGAGAAAAGGTATTTTATGGTGGATATACAAGCTAAAGTAGTAAAATGCACCAGCTACTACCATGTCTAGCAGAACTTAGAGGGACACTGGAAATAAGAGCAATAGGAATGCACTTGGAACATGACTGCATGACCAATGTGATTCTGCAACATGTACATTCAGAAAAATGAAAAATTATATCCCATCTGATTCAAATATATAATATGTCAAGATCATTGGACTGTCATGTGTATTAATTAAAACAAATTTTTTTAAAAAAAGGAATGCACTTGGAGATACCCAGTATCATTGATAAGCTCCGAGGGGAATAGGGTGATGGCAGGAGATGCCATTTGCGAGCTGGACTCCTTGTCAGCCAAGTTAATAAAAAGAACTGAGAGACTAAAAATAGAAATTAATGATGGTCAGATCATACCTGACATTAAAACCCAAACACACAACCTCTCCAGCAACTATCCTAGAAGATAAATCATAACCTCTAGAGTAAGACCCCAAAATGGCCAGAACTTGATCATTAACTGTCAAATTCCCTAATCTTCTCTCCCAATTCCAACACAGGACCAACCAGAGAACACTCAATATGCTGTTCCTAAGAGATGGAAAACCATAGCAATCACTTAGAATGTCCACTTCTATTAGCCCACCTCCAGCTTTCCCATGCCAAAAACTTCCAATCAGACACACCTGAAGCCTTCCCTTTATCCATTGCAAACCTCTCCTGACCTCCTGGCTGCCTTTAAATCTCCAGAAAAAGCAAATGATGATCAATGTTTATACCAGCTCAATTCACAATAGCTAAGCTATGGAAACAACCTAGAAGACCTTCAACAGATGAATGGATAAAGAAAATGTGGTACCTACACACAATGGAATATTACTCATCCATAAAGAACAAGGAAAGTATGGCATTTGCCAGTAAATGAGTGGAACTGGAGACTATCATGCTAAGTGAAATAAGCCAATCTCAAAAACCAAAGGCCAAATGTTCGCTCTGATATGCGGATGTTGACTCACAATAAGTGGAGTGCAGGGTGGAGGTTCACTGGATTGGATGGAAAGAATGAGGGGAATGGAGGGGAGTTGGGAATAGAAAAAAAAAGTAGAATGAACCCAACATAACTTTCCTGTGTTTATGTATCAATACACAACCAGTGTTAACTCCACATCATGTACAACCACAAAAGTGGGAAGTTATGCCCCATGTATATATGATATCAAAATACATTCTACTGTCATGTATAACTGAAAAGAACAAATAAAAAAATTTAAAGCAAATGGTGAGGGCTGACTCCCTTGCTATAGCAAGACCTGAATAAATAGCTTCTGTTTGTTCCCATTTGGATGGTGTTCCTTTATTTTCTGTCTTCCCGAATGCCCCATTGATTCAGGGTCTACCCAGCCCAATACACTAGATCAGCACGGGGGTCTAAACTTTCTCTTTGAGTTCCTCATTTGTTTATTCGAAGTTCAAAACCCACGTTTTGTTATCACATCCATTTGTTTGCCATCTTGGTGGAATCAAGCCATTCCGCTTCATCCCCTTTTGCTCTTTTCTCTGTTTCCATGTTGCATTGTACAATCTAAAAGTGTCAAGATGGCTAGAACCTCTTACACAAGGTGCACAGCACCATGTTAATTGACCATTCCCAGCTCTTAGAGCACATTCTGAGTCTAAATTCTCTCCTCTTGCAGGAAAAATGCCTGCTTCTTATATGTTTCTCATTATAATCCTAAATCTTGTGTCTCTTTCTAAGTGGCACAATTTCACCAAGGATGATGTGGACCATCAGTGGCTAATGTGGGGAATGTTTGACTTGAACAAAATTTGAGAGACACCTTAGAAAAGGAAGGGAATAGGATTTCCTCAGATTCAGTAGGTACAACTTTTTCCTTGGGTACACAGAGAAGACTCCAAACAAAATTCTGAGTCAAAATTTCCCTCATTAAAAGATTCTCTAGCCAAAGATAATGAGCCATTTGACAGGTAATATCACACAAGACTCATATCCCTAATAAATATTTCACCTTTGAACGCCAGCTGCCTCCCTAAATTTAGATCTTCCGCTGCCCCTTATCCCCCAATATCCCTCCTTCAGTACTTCCATCAATTCCTTTTTTCAATTCTTCTTGTCCAGGCTCCAACATTCTCCCTTTTCTTTCTCAAAAACCTAAAATGCCAATTGCTTCAAAAGATCCATCTGTTCCATGAATCAAGGATTCGAGCAACTGTAGAATTTAAACCTTGGACCTGCACTGAATTAAGGGCTAATGTGTCCCTTAACACAGACAAGACCAGCAAACATTCATGGAAGAAATTAGATTTCTTTAAAAGAATTTAGATTTCGTCGTGATTCGCATGATCCTGAATCACCTGACTCACAAGAGTTGATACACATATTGGTCATAACCACACATGCTAAATCCTGGATAGCAAAAGCTGATTGGACTGACCCAGAAATGGATCTATGGGTCTCTCTTTCCATAATAAAACTGAGGGTCAAAAGAAAGAGTGAGGGCTGGGGTTATGGCTCAATGGTGGAGCGCTAGCCTAGCACATGAGAAGCTCCAGGATCAATCCTCAGAACCACATAAAAATTAATAAATAAAGTTATTGTGTCCAACTAAAAAAAAAACTATTTAAAAAAAAAGCTGAAGCCAGGTGTGGTGGCTCACACCTATAATCCTAGCTACTGGGGAGGCTGAGGCAAGAGGATCACAAGTTTGAAGTCAGCCTGGGCAATTTAGTGTGATCTGTCTCAAAATAAAAATAAAAAGGGTGGGTATTTAGCTCAGTGGTAAAGCACCTCTGGATTTGATTCCCAGTATTAAAAAAAAAAAAAGGCTGAAAAGTAGACCCAAGTCTCTTAAAAGCCATATCCCAAACATTTCAAATAAAAATTAATCCAAGTGCTAGTATTTCTATATGAAATGCTGCTACAGTTGTAGAGCTTCCTTACTGGAGGAAATGCACTCTATAGGTGGAGGGTGTTTCAAATAATACACATATTCTCTCTATCTCTCAGCCTTTAACTGGAACCCTTGGGCCCTTGACTAAAATTATTCTTCCTGGCTCTGTGATAACATGGCTGGGAATTCAATAGGGAGAGACTTACTTTGCACAATTATAATATTAAATGCACACCAAATGGACTATTTCTTGAGTTTACAAAGGACTCCTTTATTTATATATAAGGCATGTCTCTTCTGTATACACCTTTGCATTCTCTATTATATGTTATGCGTATCTTCCATCAACATAGGGGAAATAATGGGAAAAGAAACTACTAAAATTCAGATTGAACCTACCAAGGCATTACCCAAACTTGTCCAGTATCTCTTGAAGGACTCAAACCTGTGGCTGAAGCCATTATATACAAAGGCATTCTCATATTGTGCATAAGTGCTTGTCACATTCTCATCCTGCTAGGAAGGAAACAAAACAGACAATCGATTTGTTTAAGAAGGAAACAAAACAGACAATCAATTTGCTAAGAACTCTAGTCAATCAGATCCAACACTTCCTGCTAGAACTTGACCCAAATCCTAGCCTGTCATCTGTCCCATCTGAAGTCTCTTGTTTCCCTGCAGTGAATCTCTGCTCTGCTCTTCTCAGTTTACCTCTAGACCAGAACAGTCAATGCCTTTTTGCCTCTACCAAAAGAGGACAGTATCCCAGGAATTCACCAGTGACCCCTCTGATTTTCCCAGTTCCTTGATCAGATCTAAAATTCTTGCCAATCCGTTCTAATACACCATGTGATAACTTCTCCTACGGTGTTCAGAGAACAAGGAAGCCTATAAAAAGGATTGTTTACTTGCCTCCAACCTTAGCAGAAAAGAGACAATAAAGTTTCAAAAGATAAATGTTTTGTCAAATCCTAGTTCATTATTTAGAGTGATCTGTCTGAGGAATGAAAAACAGTCTCTGATAAATTGAAGATTACCGCCAAATATTCTAGAACCCTCACAAAAGACAGTTGAGAGTCTTCTCTTGAAAGGGTGTTAACCCTACTGCAATTGGGGATATGGACCTCCATCAGGGTGACTAGCAATTCAGTTTGCACCACCTCGGCCTCCATCCACACGTGGAAGTCGGTTAGAGCCCAATTTCAAGACCTAAGCCTATAAAACTCTTAAAACAGGAAAAGCTTCATGACATTGGATTTGGATATGATTTCTTGGATGTGACACCAAAGGTACAACAAAAGTAAAATAGATTAATTGGATGGCAACAAAATGAAAACTTTCTATGCAACCAAGAACATGATCAAGGGAAAGACAACCTACAAAATGAGAGAAAATATCTTCCAATTATATCATAATTAGGGGTTAGTATCTAGAATATATAAAGAAGTCCTACAACTTACCAACAGCTTAAGGCCACCTTTGAATGCTTTCCTAGAAAGGCTTTTCATGACCATTACTCAGGAGATTTCATCTATTGAAAGGGATGTCAGAGGAAAAGCTGCTCTTAAACTTCACTGGAAAGGATCTTATCAGGTACTGTTCACAATAAATTCAGCAAACAGTCTGTCCTTGTGTTCATGTCAGAGCCAATTCAGAATTCCATGGAACTGAAAAACTACTCCATAGGTAACATCAAATTCAGGATTGTAGAATCCCATTTGAAAGCACAAAGTTAATCTAAGACTCTCAGAATAAGCAGATGAACTTGGATGGCCACGATTTCTGCCACAGACATCAAATAAAGAGTCCTGTCTAATTCCTGCTTTGTCTTATCTGCTTGCTTATCTTTATTTTTTTCCTCATTTTTCTATAGGCCCTGGTGTCAGGACACTCCTGTTTTATATGACACAGTAGCAAAATGATCACAAATATCTTGTAATCCAGTTGAATATGAAAATGAATAAACCTAAGTAGAGAAGACTGGAGTGTCTACATTTCCCTGAACTGATCCACCTCTCCAAGAGAATGCTCAAAAGTAGGGGAAGGGATTAAGACATTTAATATACAAATTGACAATGACCAGATCACATATGACGCCAGAACTCTGATTCACAACCACCATAGCATTCAGCCCTACAAACCAAACAACCTCTGCAGTAATCAACTCATGAAACCAAACTACAACTTCTAAAGGCAACTGGCTCAAAATGGTCAGCACTGAGCTCGGTGTGGTGGCACACACCTGTAATCCCAGCAACCCAGGAGGCTGAGGCAGGAGGATCACAAATTCAAAGCCAGTCTCAGCCATTTAGCAAGGCTTGAAGCAATTCAGAGAGGCCCTAAGCAAATCGGCAAGACCCTGTCTCTGAATAAAATATTTTAAAAAGGGCTGGGGATGTGGCTTAGTGGTTAAATGCCAATGTCCAATACCAAAAAAATATATAAAATAAAATTAGCATTGTTCAGTGACTGTAAGGCAGGGAGAAGAATTTCAGCCCCATCTCAAAGAAGTTAATATCTCAGACACCACTACATGTTTTGAGATTCAGTTTCATAATTATTGCAGTATCAACAGTGCCCTTTTTAGCCATATGATTCTATTTCTTGTTTTGTTTATTCTTTTTCTATAAGTTTAATTGTCTACATATGCCAAGAACTTCATACTTGTGTAGTATGATCTCAATGAGAATATATGAAGAATCAGGAGATCTCAGAGAAGTCAAAAGAGATGGCAGGAATGTTTGCATTAAAGGATATGACCATCCCACATCCCGGGAATTCATTTAGAGCCTATATATTCTAAGTATACTCACACACTTTTTTTTTTAAATCCAGAGACTTTTAACCACTGAGCCACTTTCCCTTTTTTATTTTATTTTATTTTATTTTATTTTTTGAGGCAGGGTCTCCCTAAGTTGCTTAGGGCCTGGAAGGGGTTTAGTGAAGAGTGTTTGTTTTAAGATAGAAAAGCTTTACCTCTCAATTATACATTGAAGATATTGATTCAATAGCTAGCATTTTGAGAGGAAGATAAATGTGACAATTAGGGCAGAGATGGAAGAATTGCTGAAGAGAGTTCTCAAGGAGGCAAGACGCAATGAGATAGTTTACACAGGTGAAGGGAATAGCTCTGGCTAGAACATGGATAATTTGGCAGGGAAAAGCAGAGCAGGCAGAATATATACTCCCCATGCATCTTGGTAGGTAGATGTGATTATGGCAATTTTGGGAAATCTCCTGATTGCTTTCATTGACTCTGTGTAAAGGAAACAAGGGGACCATCTAGGAGTGAGCATGAGAGATGAAATAGAGGAGGCTTGAGAAAAGAGGAGAAAGTAGGCAAAATTCATCGAGGAAAGTTAAGTGACTGGACTTGAGCAATACAGTTAAATCCCTAGCAAGCATTAGGAATCCACTAACGGAATCCATCACATTTACACAGACATCATTCAATGGAGTTGAGTGGTTTTTTTCTCCTAACAGATTAGAGGCCGATATATTTGACCTGCTAAGCAGTACAAAGGGAAAGGATACAAAGTTATAAACATGGCAGTGACTATCATGTTGCCCATGGAATCTAAGTTCCAGAAAAGGAGGGAAATGTGAAGATGAGGGTGTCAGCTTCAGTGAAAATATGATAGAAGAAATGGATTTTTCCCCCCAGGAGGGCTGAGACAGATCAAGTTTGGATATTTGAAAGACTGAACTAGGAGGTTAGAAGTGGCACTCTGAAAATAAAATGTTTGAAATTGTGATTATACAGGGGAAACAACTAGGAGTAATGCAAGGTCAAGCATATAAGTCTTACAGGAGAGAGGACAAAAGTGTTAAAAGGAAAGAGGACTTAGAGGTCACCTTTCAGGAAAAGTCTATGAGAATATTCAAATAACCACAAAGTATACCAGAAGTAGAACTGTAAGAATAAAGGGAATCAGGTAATAAGGTCATCAAAGACTATAGGAGAGCCATAGACACTTGATTAGACATCTGATAACTAAATGGTGTGTAGTATTCTGAGACCCAATTTTTTAAAGTAAAAAAAAAAATAGAAGAGAGGAATATTTTATAGAAAATATAAAAAATAATTGCCAATAATTATATGAAAAAAAATGATGTGGCCACACAGGTAATCAGAAATGCAAAATAAAAACACAGGGTAGCACTTTACTATACCAAGTTGGAAAAGATTAAAAATCCGCAATAAGAAATGCTTGCAAGGCAAGTAACCCAGTCGATAAATGGGTAAATAAATTGTACAGACACTTCTCAAAAGAAGTATGAAGGGTCAACAATTATATGAAAAATGTTCAACATTTTTAGCCATCAGGGAAATGCACATCAGGGTAGGGGATGTCGCTCAGCAGCACAGCACTTGCTTAGCACCAGCAAGGCCCTGGGTTGGATAATCCGCACCACATAAAAATAAATAAATAAACGGAAATGCACATCAAAACTACACTGAGCAGTGGTGTATGCCTGCAATCCCAGCTGCTAGGGAGGCTGAGGCAGAAAGATTGTGAGTTCAAATCCAGCCTCAGCAACTTAATGAGGCCCTTAGCAACTTAGTGAGACCCTGTCTCTAAACAGAATACAAATAAGGACCTGGGGATGTGGCTCAGTGGTTAAAGGCCCCTGGGTTCGATCCCCAGTACAAAAACAAGAAAACCTATACTGAGATTCCATCTTACTTCAGTTAGAAGTGCAGCCATCAAGAATACAAACAATAAATGCTGGTGAGGATGGGATGACAGGGTAAGAAACTCTTACACACTGCTGGTGGAAATATAAATTAGTACAGCCACGATGGAAATCAGTATGGGGGTTCTTCAAAAGGATAAAAATAAATCTTCCATTTGATCCAGCTATACCACTTTTGGGTATTTATCAAAAACTAAAAAATAAAGACAGCACATTTTACAGATAACATGCATACCATGTTTATTGCAGCACAATTCACATTAGCCAAGTTATGGAATCAACCAAGGTGTCTGTCAACAGATAAATGGAGAAAGAAAATTTATATATATATATATATATATACACACACACACACACACACACACACATATATGCACAAACACACAATGCAGTTTTATTCAGACGTAAAGAATAACAAATATGTCACTTGCAGAAAAATGGATGAAACTGGAGACCATAATTTTTTTGAGTGAATAAGTCAAAATCAGAGAGAAAAGTACCATGTGTTTTCTCCCATGTATGGAAACTAGGAGGGAAAAAAAGGACCCCATGAAATTAGAAGGGAGATAGGAGAGTAGAGAGAAGGGATCAGGGGAGAAAAGAAGGAACAGTGAGGGAAGCACTGGGGAATGAAATTGATCCAATTATGGTTTTGTGTGTGTACAAATAAGCCACAGTGAAAGTTGCCATTCTGTACATTTTATATGCACTGATGAATGGAAGAAAAGCAGGCAGGCCAGCAGACAGGCAGGCATATGAGAGATAAATGTTTGTAAGAATGTAGTGAAATTGAAACACATTGGGCTCCCGCGAATGTAAACCAAGAAAAAAAAAAACATTGGAAATAAACAGGGTAGACACACATGTTAATATGAAAGGCACACACAGTACCAAATCAGTGATTGTTAGGTGTGCACAATAAATACATAAATTAAGTATATTTGATTTAAAGTCACGATTGCATTTGATTCTACAACCAACATAAATGAAGTGTTTAATTTTGGGAAATTTTGCTTTACCACTTAGAGCCTCAGCTGTTGTAAGGGGGAAAAAAAGATCATATCTGGCGAGACCGCGGTGAGGAAGTACCAAGGATTGAAACCAGGGGTAACAATTTAACCACTGAGCCACATCCCCAGCCCTTTGTTTTTTGAGACAGGTCTCTCTAAATTGCTTAAGATCTCTTTAAATTGCTGAGGCTGGCTTTAAACTTGGGATCCTCTGGTTTCAACTGGCCAAATCGCCCGGATTACAGACATGCACCACTACGCCTAGAAAATCATTTTTTAAAACAGTAAAATGGTGGACATATAAGTGCTCGATAAAAAGAAAAAAATTTAATTGTATTGCTTTAATTTTAATAATGCAATTAACAATTTTATTACAGGCCTTAACCTTCAGGAACAAACTGCCATAAAGCTTTTCATTTTAGTATTTAAAAAGCACTTTTCCTAAAAGAAAAATCTACATTTTTCATTTATTCTTAAGATAAAAAGATTGTCAAACATTAAAAAGAATTTCAGGCCGGGCATGGTGGTGCAAGCCTGCAATCCCAGCAACTCAGCAGGCTGAGGAAAGAGGATCAGGAGTTCAAAGTCAATCGCAGCAACAGTAAGGCTCTAAACAACCTAGAGAGACCCTACCTCTAAATAAAATACATAAAGAGCTGGGGATGTGGCTCAGTGATCCAGTGCCCCTGAGTTCAAAGTACCTCCCCTTCCATTCCAAAAATAATAATTATAATAAATTCAGAATAGGAATGTAGCTCAGGGGTAGAATGCTTGCTTAGCATGTGTAAGTTCCTGAGTTCAATCCCCAGGATCAGAAAGAACAAACGGAGGGGGGGGGGGTGGACTTTAAGGAGCCTTTGGGTGGGTTGGCGGTTGGGGATTACTAGGTGCAGGGGTCTTTTTGAGTGTTTTCCCCAGAATCCTGGAAAGCATGAATTCTAACATTAGCCATCTTGAAATTCTATGCCTGTTTTTATCCCTCCACCCAAGAAACACCAGTGATTCTGGCCCCCAAGGGCCCAGACAGGTATTTCCCCACAGAGACACGCCACAGCCAAAGCTATTACCCAGCCGACTCCTCCCATCTAGGGGCGGAGCTCCGTAGGGGCGGAGCTAAGCGTGACACTGGTACTTGGGTTGCGCAGGCAATATAATTGGCCCTCCAGGGCGCATCCGGGTCAGTGCAAAGGAGCAAGGTTCCAAAGTGGGACGCCAAGCTCAGCAGCGGGCGCAGATCCACAGAAGCTAGGACTGCTGCCCACGCGAAAGCTTAGCGCACCTCACCTATCCTCCGGACCTGACTGTCACCGCGCGCAGCACCGCCCCGCCTGCGCCCCGCACTCACTTTGCCCCGAAACGGGAGCATCCACCACAGCGCCCTCGACATGGTGGGCATTCGTCCACGCAGCCCCAGCGCCTGCCCTGCGCCCTGGGGGGGACCACAGCCTGAAGGACCTGGCCCTGCCAAGCGCCGCCGACTAGACGACCCTGCAGACCCCGCAGAGCCCCCGGCGGCACCCAACGTGCAAAACTCTGCAGCAGCAGCCAACGCCACCGCGCTCCCCTCCGTGGTGGTTCTGGCCGCGGGCTGCTCCTTACAGGTACCCATGGACGATGGCGACCTGGTGCTACAACCTGCGCCAACCTCGGTCCTGCAAGTCAATCTCCAAGGACACAACCTCATTCTGATCCCTGAGGGCCTCTTGGGAGCCAGGGACCAACGCCCAGGAGGCCAGGGAGACTGTCCTGAAGACCCGGAACTGGGCGCCGTCCTGAGACCCCTCGGTGAGAACATGGTCGTCGAGCAGGGATTCTTCTGCGAATTTATCCCAGATATCGTCAGAAAAATAGAGGCCTTCGAGGAGCAATGGATGGACCCTCCAGCCGGCCAGCAGGGGCCCATCCCATATCTCCCTGCTTGGGCCCCCACCCCTAGTCCAGTGAGGCGCTCTTCTAATCCCGCCTACGACGTGGATTTCCACCTTATGAGGCCCTTCCCCACCTCACCGCTGCAACCTCTACCTCCCTCTCCAAGTTCAAGTCCCCAGGCGCGTCCACAGCGCTCTCCAGGCCCTAGGAGCAAAGCCTGCAGACGTCTGTTCTAGGAAGAAAGGAACTTCTCCCCACCCCACCACCGGACCCAACTCCTGGACACTCTCCTGGGGGGCCTGCTGCATCCCCAGAGCCCCTCAATAGTCAGCAGTTCTGTGCTGACAATTGTTTTTTCTGTACCCGATTGTAAGGAAATAAAGACATCAGGAAGAGAAGGCAGATTCCACATTTCATCTTGGAAATGGAAAATCTTCAGAGAAACCAAAAACTGTGTTTTCAGATTTTGGGGATTCTTCACAGGATCATTCTCTAAACACACACACACCATTTCCCTGCATTTTGTAGACGTTGTTTTCTCTCAAAATGCACTTTTTAACTCATATCACCACTCCCCTGATTTTCCCTCAAACCAAGAAATCACTGGATTTCTCATGCTGTGAGTTTCCTTCTGTGTTTTCCCATGGATTTATGAAGACATTCAGCCATAGCATGTCTAGTTCTTCATTTTTCCACCTGCTGCCCCAGTGAACTGCCAAATACTATGATGGTTGCTACATCTGATTGTATGGTGTTGGTTCTCAGCAGTCTCTTAACCTGTTGAAGAAATTCTCTTCCAATCTTACTTCTTAATGTAAATGAGATTTATGTGGAATTTTATCAGATGTTGTCAGCATGCATTGGAATATATTTTTTAAATAAGTTCATCTGGTGATTTAAACCAATAGACTGATGGAAATGTTTGCTTTACTGCTATTCCACAGTGTTTTCTACCCTTAAATTGTACCCTGATTTTTTTGTAATGTAAATAAAACTTGTAACATTTGAAATGTTAATTTATTACCATCTTGGCTTCATTTCTATAAAGTAAAATATTACAAAACTGAAGTCAAACGGTCATTTCATTTCAAAACATCAGTAACTATTCAGATTGACCACCGCACCTTACCAATTATTATTTTCAATTTTTAGTTGTAGCTGAACAGAATACCTTTATTTTATTTATTCATCTATTTTTTTTATGTGATGCTGAGGATTGAACCCAGTGCCTCCATGGACTAGGCAAGGGTTCTACTGCTGAGCTACAACTCCAACCCCACATTACCAATTCTTTCCTACCTTTTTATTCTTAACATTCTACTCATTCAGTCTAGCCTCAATTTTCATCTGGCTGAAGAATATCCTTTAATAGTTATTTCCACCATGTCCTATGTGTGGTAAACTGTCTTGGTTCTATAAGTTTGAACATGGTTTTCCATGATAAACCCCTTAATATTGTATGCCTGAAAAGGCCAATATTACTCATGTATGAACATTTCTATTTAGTGTCAACATACCTTATATATAATCAGAGATATGATAAATTGTTCTATAATGGTGTCTTAAGAATTGTAATGCAAAATAAATTTAAAAAGAAAAAAATGCCATTATTACATATTTTTTCTTAAATATAAAATGATATATAACTGCTTGAACAATATTCGCCTATTGCCATTTTTGTGGTTGCAAGATAAAAAGTCTGCCAATCAAGTTGTTATTCCTTTTATATGTGACTTTTCTACTCATTGTAGTATATTTTTAAATTGTCTTATTTTACACTTTGTGTACCTTGATTTTTAAATGTTTTTATTATTGCATTATAGTTATACATAAGAGTGGGGTTCATTTTTGACACTCATACATGCATAGAATATAATTGGTTCCATTTTAATACCCAGTACTTCCACTTTCCCTTCCCTCCTCTCTGCCCTGTTCCTCTTCCTCTCTACTAGTCTTCCTTCTATTTATTTTAGCTTTTTTAATCAGTTGCTTTATAGATAATACATAATTATAGAATGCACTATGACATATTCACATATGTACATAGCATAATATGATCAATTTCATTCCACAGTTCCTCCCTTTTCCCATCCCTCCTCCTTCTCCCTCAATTCCCTTCTTCCATTCCACTGATGCCCCAAGGAAAAAATTAAGAGCATGAATAAAGAGCTTACAGAATGAGAAAATCTTTACCACTACTCTTCTGACAGGGAATTAATACTTAGAATATATTAAGAACTCAAAAAGCTTAATCCCCCAAAAAAATCACAAAATAACCAATCAATAAGTGGGCAAAAGAACTAAACACACTTCTGAAAAGAAGAAATACAAATGACTAACAGACATGAAAAAAAAATGTTCAACATCCCTAGAAATCAGGGAAATGGGAGATACAGGAGTTTGGATTGCTTGAGAATCATGAAAGACGGAGTCATACCAGTGTGTTGGAAGAATCATCCAAACATATTTTTAAATCATTAGGAATTGGGACAGAATCAATATGGAATACAGTAAAAAACACTCAAGAAATGAGGGGCAAGAGCCCCAGTGTTGGAATGAGAGTGGAGAGCTGAACGAAGAAAGAGTAGTGGGCAGGATGGGTGTGGTGGCACCCATATTCCCAGAAGATCATCCCAACATCTGAAGGTTGAGGCAGGGGGGTCACAAGTTCAAAGCCATCCTCAGCAACTTAGTGAGGCCCTAAGCAACACAGTGAGACCCTGTCTCTAAACTACAAAAAAGAACAGGGAGTGTGGATCAGTGGTTGAGGTTCCCTGGGTTCAATCCCTGGTACCAAAAAAAAAAAAATAGTGTGGAATGAATGGCCATTTCTAAAATAATCAGTGCATTTGGGGATGAGAAGGATGGTTAATTACCAATGAAATCTAAATATGAGATCCAGGCAGTCTCTTCAACTCATACAATTAGTCTTACATCTCTTGGGGCTAGGGGTAGGAACCTAAGCACCTGACCCACAGTTTACTGAACAGATAGGTTGAATTCTCAAATTAGGCAAGTCTGTGCTGGTGAGGTCACCGCTCTGATTGGGCTCTGAAACATGGGGTAAAGACAACTAGGTGGACACATTTGAATACCTTGAATTCCCAGACCCCAAGCCTGGAGAACTGGCCTGCTCTTCTCTGTTAATGGTTGACACTGCCTTGCATTAAGTTGACAGAAGCAGCTGCCTGGCAAGGCAACATGCAGCAACCTCAAAATCTACCCTTACCTCCTCTCCACCACAAGGCCAGTAACTAAAGTTAAGGCCAGAATATGGCCTGTAAACAATGAAGGGGAGGGAAGAAAAGCACATACTTGTGTGTATGTACGTGTGCCTGCGCGAGTGTGTGCATGCATGTGTGTGTGTGTGTGCGGGTGTGTGTGTGTGTTCTGCAGGATTCACCCAACATAAACCAGCAGGAATCAAGTATAGAACTGAAGCTGCTGGATATCAGCCTGTTAAAGAGAGAGTTTGGATATTTAGAAGAATTCTCCTGTAATACAGGAGAGTTTTAAAACCCTGGCTAGGACTTTGTTAAGACAGTACTCATTCTTAACATTCTTAAAAGCAACTCTCAGAAACATGGAGAAAAGAATGATCCACAATACGTTAAGGAGAAATGCTACCACTGCAAATGCAGACTGTAGAAAAATGGAGCAAAGGTTTAGAGAAGCTGGGTGCAGTGTCACACACCTGTAATCCCAGCAGCTCTGGAGGCTGAGGCAGGAAGATCTCGAGTTCAAAGCCAGCCTCAGCTAATTAGTGTGGCCCTAAGCAACTCAGGGAGGCCCTGACTCTAAATAAAATACAACAAAAAAAGGGCTGGGGATGTGTCTCAGTGGTTAAGCACACCTGGGTTCAATCCTCAGTACAAAAAAAACAATTTAGAGACACACGTCACCCCAATTGGAGTAGGGGCAGAGCAGAGCCTTCGCCTGCACCCGGAACAGGCCCAGCGGCCCGCCAGCGCGGTAGTCATGTCACCCCGATTGGAGTAGGGACAGAGCAGAGCCGCCGCCCTCGCCTGCAAGGTAGGCAGACCTTTGACCGACTGGCAGAACAGGCCCAGGGGTCCGAGGGCGTGGTAGACACGTCACACCAATTGGAGGAGGGGCAGAGCAGAGCCGCTACCCGCACCTGCAAAGTAGGCAGACCTGCGACCGACCGGCAGAACAGGCCCAGCCGCCCGTCATCGTGGTAGACAGATCACCCCAATTGGAGGAGGAGCACAGCTGCTGCCTGCCCCTGCAATGGAGACTTTTCAACTATACAAGAGCAATATAAATATATAGGGGGAAAATTTCAAAAAAACAACAGTTTCACCAAGCAGAAAGAAACACGAGAAGTATGAAAAGACAAGGAAAGAAAGGACCACAAACAATGCAGGTCAACTCAACTTTAGAAGAGGTAATAGCTGCAGCAGATGGAATGTCAGATAAAGAATTCAGGATATACATGCTTCAGATGATCTGGAGTCTCAAGGAAGACATTAGACAGCAAAATCAGACAATGAAAGATCCCTTCCACAATGAATTACATAAACAAATCCAGGAAGCAAAAGATCAACTATACAGGGAAATAGAGGTTATAAAAAACAGACAAACAGAAATCCTAGAAATGCGGGAAGCAATAAACCAACTTAAAAACTCAATTGAGAATACTACCAGCAGAGTAGAACACTTAGAAGATAGAACATCAGACAATGAAGACAAAGTATTTCAACTTGAAAAGAACATAGACAGCTCAGCAAGACTGTTAAGAAACCATGAGCAGAACATCCAAGAAATATGGGATAACATAAAGAGACCAAACTTAAGAGTCATTGGGATACAGGAAGGTATAGAGGTCCAAACCAAAGGAATGAGCAATCTATTAAATGAAAAAATACGAGAAAACTTCCCAGACTTGAAGAATGAGACAGAATCCCAAATCCTAGAAGCCTACAGGACGCCGAATGTGCAAATCATAAGAGATCCACACCTAGACACATTATAATGAAGATGCCCAACACAGAGAATAAGGAGAGAATTTTAAAAGCTACAAGAGAAAGGAAGCAGACTACATTTAGGGGTAAGCCAATCAGGATAACAGCTGATCTTTCAACACAGACTCTGAAAGCTAGAAGATCCTGGAATAACATATTTCAAACACTGAAAGAAAATGGGTTCCAACCAAGAATTGTGTATCCAGCGAAATTAAGCTTCAGGATGGAAGATGAAATTAAAACCTTCCACGATAAACAAAAGTTAAAAGAATTTGCAGGTAGAAAACCATATCTTCAAAACATCATCGGCAAAACATTACAGGAAGAGGAAATGGAAAATAACAATGAAAACCAACAGTGGGGGGTAGGACAGTAAAGGGGGGAAAATTAATCAAAGAGGAAAACAAACCATGTTTAGTAACATAAATAAACAAATATGGCTGGAAGAACAACCCATATCTCAATAATAACCCTAAATGTTAATGGCTTAAACTCACCAATTAAGAGACACACGCTAGTAGAATGGATCACAAAACAAGACCCAACAATATGCTGCCTACAGGAGATGCATTTGATAGGAAAAGACATACACAGACTGAAGGTGAAAGGTTGGGAAAAATCATATCACTCATATGGGCTTCGGAAACAAGCAGGAGTGTCCATACTCATATCAAATAAAATAGATTTCAAGCCAAAGTTAATCAAAAGGGATAAAGAGGGACACTACATACTGCTCAAGGGAACCATACACCAACAAGACATAACAATCATAAATATATAGGCCCCAACAATGGTGCAGCTATGTTCATCAAACAAACTCTTCTCAAGTTCAAGAGTCTAATAGACCACCATACAATAATCATGGGAGACTTCAACACACCTCTCTCACCACTGGACAGATCTTCCAAACAAAAGTTGAATAAGGAAACTATAGAACTCAATAACACAATTAATAACCTAGACTTAATTGGCATATATAGAATATACCACCCAACATCAAGCAGTTACACTTTTTTCTCAGCAGCACATGAATCCTTCTCAAAAATAGATCATATATTATGTCACAGGGCAACTCTTAGACAATATAAAGGAGTAGAGATAATACCATGCATCTTATCTGATCATAATGGAATGAAACTGAAAATCAACGATAAAAGAAGGAAGGAAAAATCATGCATCACTTGGAGAATGAACAATAGGTTACTGAATGATCAATGGGTTATAGAAGACATCAAGGAGGAAATTAAAAAATTCTTAGAGATAAATGAAAACACAGACACAACATATCGGAATCTATGGGACCCCATTGAAAGCAGTTCTAAGAGGAAAATTCGTTGCTTGGAGTTCATTCCTTAAAAAAAGAAAAAAACAACAAATAAATGATCTCATACTTCATCTCAAAATCCTAGAAAAAGAAGAGCAAAACAACAGCAAAAGAAGTAGAAGGCAAGAAATAATTAAAATCAGAGCTGAAATTAATGAAATCGAAACAAAAGAAACAATTGAAAAAATTGACAAAACTAAAAGTTGGTTCTTTGAAAAAATAAATAAAATCGACAGACCCTTAGCCATGCTAACGAAGAGAAGACGAGAGAGAACTCAAATTCTAGCATACGGGATGAAAAAGGCAATATCACCACAGACACTTCAGAAATACAGAAGATAATCAGAAATTATTTTGAATCCTTATACTCCAATAAAATAGAAGATAGTGAAGGCATCGATAAATTTCTTAAGTCATATGATCTGCCCAGATTGAGTCAGGAGGATATAGACAACCTAAACAGACCAATATCAATTGAGGAAATAGAAGAAACCATCAAAAGACTACCAACTAAGAAAAGCCCAGGACAGGATGGGTATACAGCAGAGTTTTACAAAACCTTGAAAGAGAAAGCAATCACGAAATTCATATGGAAAAATAAAAGACCCAGAATAGCAAAAACAATGCTAAGCAGGAAGTGTGAATCAGGCGGTATAGCGATACCAGACTTCAAACTATACTACAGAGCAATAGTAACAAAAACAGCATGGTACTGGTACCAAAACGGGCGGGTGGACCAATGGTACAGAATAGAGGACACAGAAACCAATCCACAAAACTACAACTATCTTATATTTGATAAAGGGGCTAAAAGCATGCAATGGAGGAAGGATAGCATCTTCAACAAATGGTGCTGGGAAAACTGGAAATCCATATGCAACAAAATGAAACTGAATCCCTTTCTCTCGCCATGCACAAAAGTTAACTCAAAATGGACAAAGGAGCTTGATATCAAATCAGAGACTCTGCGTCTGATAGAAGAAAAAGTTGGCTACGATCTACATAGTATGGGGTCGGGCTCCAAATTCCTCAATAGGACACCCATAGCACAAGAGTTAATAACTAGAATCAACAAATGGGACTTACTCAAATTAAAAAGTTTTTTCTCAGCAAAAGAAACAATAAGAGAGGTAAATAGGGAGCCTACATCCTGGGAACAAATCTTTACTCCTCACACTTCAGATAGAGCCCTAATATCCAGAGTATACAAAGAACTCAAAAAATTAGACAATAAGATAACAAATAACCCAATCAACAAATGGGCCAAGGACCTGAACAGACACTTCTCAGAGGAGGACATACAATCAATCAACAAGTACATGAAAAAATGCTCACCATCTCCAGCAGTCAGAGAAATGCAAATCAAAACCACCCTAAGATACCATCTCAATCCATTAAGATTGGCAGCCATTATGAAGTCAAACATCAACAAGTGCTGGCGAGGATGTGGGGAAAAGGGTACACTTGTACATTGCTGGTGGGACTGCAAATTGGTGCAGCCAATATGGAAAGCAGTATGGAGATTTCTTGGAAAGCTGGGAATGGAACCACCATTTGACCCAGCTATTCCCCTTCTCGGTCTATTCCCTAAAGACCTAAAAAGAGCATGCTACAGGGACACTGCTACATCGATGTTCATAGCAGCACAATTCACAATAGCAAGACTGTGGAACCAACCTAGATGCCCTTCAATAGACGAATGGATAAAAAAAAATGTGGCATTTATATACAATGGAGTATTACTCTGCATTAAAAAATGACAACATCATAGAATTTGCAGGGAAATAGATGGCATGAGAACAGATTATGCTAAGTGAAGCTAGGCAATCCCTAAAAAAACAAATGCCAAATGTCTTCTTTGATATAAGGAGAGTAACTAAGAACAGAGTAGTGACGAAGAGCATGAGAAGAAGATTAACATTAAACAGGGATGGGAGGTGGGAGGGAAAGGGAGAGAGAAGGGAAATTGCATGGAAATGGAAGGAGACCCTCAGGGTTACACAAAATTACATACAAGAGGAAGTGAGGGGAAAGGGAAAAATAATACAAGGGGGAGAAATGAATTACAGTAGAGGGGGTAGAGAGAGAAGAGGGGAGGGGAGAGGAGGGGAGGGGAGAGGAGGGGAGGGGGGATAGTAGAGGATAGGAAAGGCAGCAGAATACAACAGACACTAGTATGGCAATATGTAAATCAATGGATGTGTAACTGACGTGATTCTGCAATCTATATATGGGGTAAAAATGGGAGTTCATAACCCACTTGAATCAAAGTGTGAAATATGATATATCAAGACCTATGTAATGTTTTGAACAACCAACAATAAAAATTTAAAAAAATAATAATAAAAAAATAAAAGAGAGACCATATGCAGAACAAATGTAAAAATAAAAATGATCAGTGAAAAAAAAAAAAAAAAAAAAAAGGATTTCAGGCCGGGCATGGTGGTGCAAGCCTGCAATCCCAGCAACTCAGCAGGCTGAGGAAAGAGGATCAGGAGTTCAAAGTCAATATCAGCAACAGTAAGGCTCTAAACAACCTAGAGAGACCCTATCTCTAAATAAAATACATAAAGAGCTGGGGATGTGGCTCAGTGATCCAGTGCCCCTGAGTTCAAAGTACCTCCCCTTCCATTCCAAAAATAATAATTATAATAAATTCAGAATAGGAATGTAGCTCAGGGGTAGAATGCTTGCTTAGCATGTGTAAGTTCCTGAGTTCAATCCCCAGGATCAGAAAGAACAAACGGAGGGGGGGGGGTGGACTTTAAGGAGCCTTTGGGTGGGTTGGCGGTTGGGGATTACTAGGTGCAGGGGTCTTTTTGAGTGTTTTCCCCAGAATCCTGGAAAGCATGAATTCTAACATTAGCCATCTTGAAATTCTATGCCTGTTTTTATCCCTCCACCCAAGAAACACCAGTGATTCTGGCCCCCAAGGGCCCAGACAGGTATTTCCCCACAGAGACACGCCACAGCCAAAGCTATTACCCAGCCGACTCCTCCCATCTAGGGGCGGAGCTCCGTAGGGGCGGAGCTAAGCGTGACACTGGTACTTGGGTTGCGCAGGCAATATAATTGGCCCTCCAGGGCGCATCCGGGTCAGTGCAAAGGAGCAAGGTTCCAAAGTGGGACGCCAAGCTCAGCAGCGGGCGCAGATCCACAGAAGCTAGGACTGCTGCCCACGCGAAAGCTTAGCGCACCTCACCTATCCTCCGGACCTGACTGTCACCGCGCGCAGCACCGCGCCGCCTGCGCCCCGCACTCACTTTGCCCCGAAACGGGAGCATCCACCACAGCGCCCTCGACATGGTGGGCATTCGTCCACGCAGCCCCAGCGCCTGCCCTGCGCCCTGGGGGGGACCACAGCCTGAAGGACCTGGCCCTGCCAAGCGCCGCCGACTAGACGACCCTGCAGACCCCGCAGAGCCCCCGGCGGCACCCAACGTGCAAAACTCTGCAGCAGCAGCCAACGCCACCGCGCTCCCCTCCGTGGTGGTTCTGGCCGCGGGCTGCTCCTTACAGGTACCCATGGACGATGGCGACCTGGTGCTACAACCTGCGCCAACCTCGGTCCTGCAAGTCAATCTCCAAGGACACAACCTCATTCTGATCCCTGAGGGCCTCTTGGGAGCCAGGGACCAACGCCCAGGAGGCCAGGGAGACTGTCCTGAAGACCCGGAACTGGGCGCCGTCCTGAGACCCCTCGGTGAGAACATGGTCGTCGAGCAGGGATTCTTCTGCGAATTTATCCCAGATATCGTCAGAAAAATAGAGGCCTTCGAGGAGCAATGGATGGACCCTCCAGCCGGCCAGCAGGGGCCCATCCCATATCTCCCTGCTTGGGCCCCCACCCCTAGTCCAGTGAGGCGCTCTTCTAATCCCGCCTACGACGTGGATTTCCACCTTATGAGGCCCTTCCCCACCTCACCGCTGCAACCTCTACCTCCCTCTCCAAGTTCAAGTCCCCAGGCGCGTCCACAGCGCTCTCCAGGCCCTAGGAGCAAAGCCTGCAGACGTCTGTTCTAGGAAGAAAGGAACTTCTCCCCACCCCACCACCGGACCCAACTCCTGGACACTCTCCTGGGGGGCCTGCTGCATCCCCAGAGCCCCTCAATAGTCAGCAGTTCTGTGCTGACAATTGTTTTTTCTGTACCCGATTGTAAGGAAATAAAGACATCAGGAAGAGAAGGCAGATTCCACATTTCATCTTGGAAATGGAAAATCTTCAGAGAAACCAAAAACTGTGTTTTCAGATTTTGGGGATTCTTCACAGGATCATTCTCTAAACACACACACACCATTTCCCTGCATTTTGTAGACGTTGTTTTCTCTCAAAATGCACTTTTTAACTCATATCACCACTCCCCTGATTTTCCCTCAAACCAAGAAATCACTGGATTTCTCATGCTGTGAGTTTCCTTCTGTGTTTTCCCATGGATTTATGAAGACATTCAGCCATAGCATGTCTAGTTCTTCATTTTTCCACCTGCTGCCCCAGTGAACTGCCAAATACTATGATGGTTGCTACATCTGATTGTATGGTGTTGGTTCTCAGCAGTCTCTTAACCTGTTGAAGAAATTCTCTTCCAATCTTACTTCTTAATGTAAATGAGATTTATGTGGAATTTTATCAGATGTTGTCAGCATGCATTGGAATATATTTTTTAAATAAGTTCATCTGGTGATTTAAACCAATAGACTGATGGAAATGTTTGCTTTACTGCTATTCCACAGTGTTTTCTACCCTTAAATTGTACCCTGATTTTTTTGTAATGTAAATAAAACTTGTAACATTTGAAATGTTAATTTATTACCATCTTGGCTTCATTTCTATAAAGTAAAATATTACAAAACTGAAGTCAAACGGTCATTTCATTTCAAAACATCAGTAACTATTCAGATTGACCACCGCACCTTACCAATTATTATTTTCAATTTTTAGTTGTAGCTGAACAGAATACCTTTATTTTATTTATTCATCTATTTTTTTTATGTGATGCTGAGGATTGAACCCAGTGCCTCCATGGACTAGGCAAGGGTTCTACTGCTGAGCTACAACTCCAACCCCACATTACCAATTCTTTCCTACCTTTTTATTCTTAACATTCTACTCATTCAGTCTAGCCTCAATTTTCATCTGGCTGAAGAATATCCTTTAATAGTTATTTCCACCATGTCCTATGTGTGGTAAACTGTCTTGGTTCTATAAGTTTGAACATGGTTTTCCATGATAAACCCCTTAATATTGTATGCCTGAAAAGGCCAATATTACTCATGTATGAACATTTCTATTTAGTGTCAACATACCTTATATATAATCAGAGATATGATAAATTGTTCTATAATGGTGTCTTAAGAATTGTAATGCAAAATAAATTTAAAAAGAAAAAAATGCCATTATTACATATTTTTTCTTAAATATAAAATGATATATAACTGCTTGAACAATATTCGCCTATTGCCATTTTTGTGGTTGCAAGATAAAAAGTCTGCCAATCAAGTTGTTATTCCTTTTATATGTGACTTTTCTACTCATTGTAGTATATTTTTAAATTGTCTTATTTTACACTTTGTGTACCTTGATTTTTAAATGTTTTTATTATTGCATTATAGTTATACATAAGAGTGGGGTTCATTTTTGACACTCATACATGCATAGAATATAATTGGTTCCATTTTAATACCCAGTACTTCCACTTTCCCTTCCCTCCTCTCTGCCCTGTTCCTCTTCCTCTCTACTAGTCTTCCTTCTATTTATTTTAGCTTTTTTAATCAGTTGCTTTATAGATAATACATAATTATAGAATGCACTATGACATATTCACATATGTACATAGCATAATATGATCAATTTCATTCCACAGTTCCTCCCTTTTCCCATCCCTCCTCCTTCTCCCTCAATTCCCTTCTTCCATTCCACTGATGCCCCAAGGAAAAAATTAAGAGCATGAATAAAGAGCTTACAGAATGAGAAAATCTTTACCACTACTCTTCTGACAGGGAATTAATACTTAGAATATATTAAGAACTCAAAATGCTTAATCCCCCCCAAAAAATCACAAAATAACCAATCAATAAGTGGGCAAAAGAACTAAACACACTTCTGAAAAGAAGAAATACAAACGATTAACAAACATTAAAAAAAATGTTCAAAATGTTCAACATCCCTAGAAATCAGGGAAATGGGAGATACAGGAGTTTGGATTGCTTGAGAATCATGAAAGACGGAGTCATACCAGTGTGTTGGAAGAATCATCGAAACATATTTTTAAATCATTAGGAATTGTGACAGAATCAATGTGGAATAGAGTAAAAAGCATTCAAGAAATGAGAGGCAAGAGCCCCAGTGTTGGAATGAGAGTGGAGAGCTGCACTAAAAAAGAGTAGTGGGCGGGATGGGTGTGGTGGCGCCCATATTCCCAGCAGATCATCCCAACATCTGAAGGTTGAGGCAGGAGGGTCTCAAGTTCAAAGCCATCCTCAGCAACTTAGTGAGGCCCTAAGCAACTCAGTGAGACCCTGTACCTAAACTACAAAAAAGAACTGGGAGTTTGACTCGGTGGTTGAGTTCCCCTGGGTTCAATCCCTGGTACCAAAAAAAAAAAAAAAAAAAATAGTGTGGAAATAATGGCCATTTCTAAAACTATCAATGCATTTGGGAAAGAGAAAGATGGTTAATTACCAATGAAATCTAAATATGAGATCCAGGCAGTCTCTTCAACTCATACAATTAGTCTTACATCTCTTGGGGCTAGGGATAGGAACCTAAGCACCTGACCCACAGTTTACTGAACAGATAGGTTGAATTCTCAAATTAGGCAAGTCTGTGCTCGTGAGGTCACAGCTCTGATTGGGCTCTGAAACATGGGGTAAAGACAACTAGGTGGACAGATTTGAATATCTTGAATTCGCAGACCCCAAGCCTGGAGAACTGGCCTGCTCTTCTCTGTTAATGGTTGACACTGCCTTGCATTAAGTTGACAGAAGCAGCTGCCTGGCAAGGCAACATGCAGCAACCTCAAAATCTACCCTTACCTCCTCTCCACCACAAGGCCAGTAACTAAAGTTAAGGCCAGAATATGGGCCTGTAAACAATGAAGGGGAGGGAAGAAAAGCACATAATTGTGTGTGTGTATGTGTGCCTGCACGAGTGTGTGCATGCATGTGTGTGCAGGTGTGTGTGTGTGTTCTGCAGGATTCACCCAACATAAACCAGCAGGAATCAAGTATAGAACTGAAGCTGCTGGATATCAGCCTGTTAAACAGAGAGCTTGGCAATTTAGAAGAATTCTCTTGTAATACAGGAGAGTTTTAACACCCTGGCTAGGACTTTGTTAAGACAGTACTCACATTCTTAAAAGCAACTCTCAGAAGCTTCGAGAAAAGAATGATCCACAGTACATTAAGGAGAAATGCTACCACTGAAAAGGCAGATTGTAGAAAAATGGAGCAAAGGTTTAGAGAAGCTGGGCGCAGTGTCACACACCTGTAATCCCAGCAATTCAGGAGGCTGAGGCAGGAAGATCTCGAGTTCAAAGCCAGCCTCAGCTAATTAGTGTGGCCCTAAGCAACTCAGGGAGGCCCTGACTCTAAATAAAATACAACAAAAAAAAGGGCTGGGGATGTGTGTCAGTGGTTAAGCACACCTGGGTTCAATCCTCAGTACAAAAAAAAAAATTTAGAGAAACGGTATTATATGGTGGATATACTAGCTAAAGTAGTAAAAAGCACCAGCTACTACCATGTCTAGCAGAACTTAGAGGGACACTGCAAATAAGAGCAATAGGAATGCACTTGGAACATGACTGCATGACCAATGTGATTCTGCAACCTGTACACTCAGAAAAATGAGAAATTATATCCCATCTGATTCAAATGTATAATATGTCAAGATCGTTGGACTGTCATGTGTAACTAATTAAAACAAATTTTTTTAAAAAAAGGAATGCACTTGGAGATACCCAGTATCATTGATAAGCTCCGAGGGGAATAGGGTGATGGCAGGAGATGCCATTTGCGAGCTGGACTCCTTGTCAGCCAAGGTAATAAAAAGATCTGAGAGACTAAAAATAGAAATTGATGATGGTCAGATCATACCTGACAGTAAAACCCAAACACACAACCTCTCCAGCAACTGTCCTAGAAGATAAATCATGAACTCTAGAGTAAGATCCCAAAATGGCCAGAACTTGATCATTAACTGTCAAAAGCCTAATCTTCTCTCCCAATTCCAACACAGGACCAACCAGAGAAAACTCAATATGCTGTTCCTAAGAGATGGTAAACCATACCAATCACTTAGAATGTCCCACTTCTATTAGCCCACCTCCAGCTTTCCCATGGCAAAAACTTCCAATCAGACACACCTGAAGCCTTCCCTTTTTCCATTGCAAACCTCTCCTGTCCTCCTGGCTGCCTTTAAATCTCCAGAAAAAGCAAATGATGATCAATGTTTATAACAGCTCAATTCACAATAGCTAAGCTATGGAACCAACCTAGATGCCCTCCAACAGATGAATGGATAAAGAAAATGTGGTACCTATACACAATGCAATATTACTCAGCCATAAAGAACAAGGAAATTTTGGCATTTGCCAGTAAATGGGTGGAACTGGAGACTATCATGCTAAGTGAAATAAGCCAATCCCAAAAACCAAAGGCAAAATGTTCTCTCTGATATGCGGATGCTGACTCAAAATAAGTGGAGTGCAGGGTGGAGGTTCACTGGATTGGATGGAAAGAATAAGGGGAAGTAAGCAGAGTTGGGAATAGAAAAAAACAGTAGAATGAACCCAACATAACTTTCCTGTGTTCATATATGAATACACAACCAGTGTTAACTCCACATCATGTACAACCACAAAAGTGGAAAGTTATGCCCAATGTATGTATGATGTCAAAATACATTCTACTGTCATGTATAACTGAAAAGAACAAATAAAAAAAATTAAAGCAAATGCTGTGGGATGACTCCCTTGCTATAGCAAGACCTGAATAAATAGCTTCTGTTTGTTCTCATTTGGATGGTGTTTGTTTATTTTCTGTCTGCCAGAAGGCCCCATTGAAACAGGGTCTACCCAGCCCAATACAGTGGATCAGCACGGGGTCTAAACTTTCTCTTTGAGTTCCTCCTTTGTTTATTCTCGGTTGAAAACTCACGTTTTGTTATCACATCCATTTGTTTGCCATCTTGGTGGAATCAAGCCATTCCCCTTCATCCCCTTTTGCTCTTTTCTGTGTGTCCATGTTGCATTGTACAATCTAAAATGTCAAGATGGCTAGAACCTCTTACACAAGGTGCACAGCACCATGTTTATTGACCAGTGCCAGCTCTTAGAATGCCTCCTGAGTCTAAATTCTCTCCTCTTGCAGGAAAAATGCCTGCTTCTTATATGTTTCTCATTATAATCCTAAATCTTGTGTCTCTTTCTAAGTGGCACAATTTCACCAAGGATGATGTGGACCATCAGTGGCTAATGTGGGGAATGTTTGACTTGAACAAAATTTGAGAGACACCTTAGAAAAGGAAGGGAATAGGATTTCCTCAGATTCAGTGGGTACAACTTTTTCCTCGGGTACACAGAGAAGCCTCCAAACAAAATTCTGAGTCAAAATTTCCCTCATTAAAAGATTCTCTAGCCAAAGATAATGAGCCATTTGACAAGTAACATCAAACAAGACTCATATCCCTAATAAATATTTAACCTCTGAACTTCAGCTGCCTCCCTATATTTAGATCTCCCTCTGGCCTTTCTCCTCCCAATCTCCCTCCATCAGTACCTCCATCAATTCATTTTTTTAATTCTTCTTGTCCAAGTTCCAACCTTTTCCCTTTTCTCTCTCAAAAACCTAAAATGTCAATTGCTTCTAAAGATCCATCTGTTCTATAAATCAAGGATTCGGGCAACTGTAGAATTTAAACCTTGGACCTGACTGAATTAAGAGCTAATGTGTCCCTTAACACAGACAATCCCAGCAAACATTCATGGAAGAAATTTGATCTCTTTAAAAGAATTTAGATTTCTATGTGGTACACATGATCCTGAATCACCTGACTCACACCAATGGATACACATATTGGTCATAACCACAGATGCTAAATCCTGGATAGCAAAAGCTGATTGGACTGACCCAGAAATGGATCTATGGGTCTCTCTTTCCATAATAAAACTGAGAGTCAAAAAAAAAGCTGAGGGCTGGGGTTGTGGCTCAATGGTGGAGCGCTAGCCTAGCACATGAGAGGCCCCAGATCCAATCCTCAGCACCACATAAAAATCAATAAAGGTACTGTGTCCAACTAAAAAAATCAATTTAAAAAAAAGCTGAAGCCATGTGTTGGCTCACACCTATAATCCTAGCTACTGGGGAGACTGAGGCAAGAGGATCACAAGTTTGAAGTCAGCCTGGGCAATTTAGTGTGATCTGTCACAAAATAAAAATAAAAAGGGTGGGTATGAACGTCAGCGGTAAAGCACCCCTGGATTTGATTCCCAGTATTTCAAAAAAAGGCTGAAAAGCAGACCCAAGTCTCTTAAAACCATATCCCAAACATTTCCAACAAAAATTAATCCAAGTGCTAGTATTTCTATACGAAATGCTGCTACAGTTGTAGAGCTTCCTTACTGGAAGAAATGCACTCTATGGGTGGAGGGTGTTTCAAATAATACACATATTCTCTCTATCCCTCAGCCTTTAAGTGGAACCCTTCGGCCCTTGACTAAAAATATTCTTCCTGGCTCTGTGATAACAAGCTTGGAAATTCAATAGGGAGAGTTACTTTGCACATAGAATTATAATATTAAATGCACACCAAATGGACCATTTCTTGAGTTTACAAAGGACTCCTTTATTTATACACAAGGCAGGTCTCTTCTGTATATACCTTTGCATTCTCTATTATATGTGATGCATATCTTCCATCAACATAGGGAAAATAATGGGAAAACAAACTACTAAATTTCAGATTGAACCTACCAAGCCATTACCCAAACTTGTCCAGTGTCCCTTGAAGGACTCAAACCTGTGCCTGAAGGCATTATATACAAAGGCATTCTCATACTGTGCATAAGTGCTTGTCACATTCTCATCCTGCTAGGAAGGAAACAAAACAGGCAATCGATTTGTTTAAGAAGGAAACAAAACAGACAATCAATTTGCTAAGAACTCTAGTCAATCAGATCCAACACTTCCTGCTAGAACTTGACCCAAATCCTAGCCTGTCATCTGTCCCACCTGAAGTCTCTTGTTTCCCTGCAGTGAATCTCTGCTCCGCTCTTCTCAGTTTACTTCTAGACCAGAACAGTCAATGCCTTTTTGCCTCTACCAAAAGTGGACAGTATCCCAGGAATTCACCAATGACCCCTCTGATTTTCCCAGTTCCTTGATCAGACCTAAAATTCTTGCCAATCCATTCTAACACACCATGTGATATCTTCTCCTACGGTGTTCAGAGTACAAGGAAGCCTATAAAAAGGATTGTTTACTTGCCTCCAACCTTAGCAGAAAAGAGACAATAAAGATTCAAAAGATAAATGTTTTGTCAAATCCTAGTTCATTACTTAGAGTGATCTGAGGAATGAAAAACAGTCTCTGATAAATTGAAGATTACCCCCAAATATTCTAGAACCCTCACAACAGACAATTCAGAGTCTTCTCTTGAAAGGGTGTTAACCCTACTGCATTTAGGGATATGGACCTCCATCAGGGTGACCAGCAATTCAGCTTGTACCACCTCGGCCTCCACCCACACGTGCAAGTGGGTTAGAGCCCAATTTCAAGACCTAAGCCTATAAAACTCTTAAAACAGGAAAAGCTTCATGACATTAGATTTCGATATGATTTCTTGGATGTGACACCAAAAGTACAACAAAAGTAAAATAGATTAATTGGATGGCAACAAAATGAAAAATTTCTTTGCAACCAAGAACATGATCAAGTGAAAGACAACCAACAAAATGAGAGGAAATATCTTCCAATTATATCATAATTAGGGGTTAGTATCTAGAATATATAAAGAAGTTCTATAACTTATCAACAGGTTAAGGCCACCTTTTAATGCTTTCCCAGAAAGGCTTTTCATGACCACTACTCAGGAGATTTCATCTATTGAAAGACATGTCAGAGGAAAAGCTGCTCTAAAACTTCACTGGAAAGGACCTTATCGGGTACTGTTCACAATAAATTCAGCAGACAGTCTGTCCTTGTGTTCATGGCAGAGCCAATTCAGAATTCCATGGAACTGAAAAACTACTCCAGTAGGTGACATCAAATTGAGGATTCTCAGAAATCCCATTTGAAAGCACAAAGCTAATCTAAGACTCTCAGAATAAGCAGATGAACTTGGATGGCCACGATTTCTGCCACAGACATCAAATAAAGAGTCCTGTATAATTCCTGCTTTGTTTTATCTGCTTGCTTATCTTCATTTTTTTCCTCATTTTCTATAGACCCTGGTGTCAGGACACTCCTGTTTTATATGACACAGTAACAAACTGATCACAAATATCTTGTAATACAGTTGAATATGGAAATGAATAAACCTAAGTAGAGAAGACTGGAGTGTCTACATTTCCCTGAACTGATCCACCTCTCCAAGAGAATGCTCAAAAGTAGGGGAAGGGATTAAGAGATTTAATATACAAATTGACAATCACCAGATCACATATGATGCCAGAACTCTAATTCACAACCACCATAGCAATCAGCCCTAGAAACCAAACAACCTCTGCAGTAATCAACTCATGAAACCAAACTACAACTTCTAAAGGCAACTGGCTCAAAATGGTCAGCACTGAGCTGGGTGTGGTGGCACACACCTGTAATCCCAGCAACCAAGGAAGCTGAGGCAGGAGGATCACAAATTCAAAGCCAGTCTCAGCAATTTAGCAAGGCTTGAAGCAATTCAGAGAGGCCCTAAGCAATTTCGGCAAGACCCTGTCTCTGAATAAAACATTTTAAAAAGGGCTGGGGATGTGGCTTAGTGGTTAAATGCCAATCTCCAATACCAAAAAAAATATATAAAATAAAATTAGCATTGATCAGCTCCCTAGCAGAATTTCAGCCCCATCTCAAAGAAGTTAATATCTCAGACACCACTACATGTTTTTAGATTCAGTTTCATAATTATTGCAGTATCAACAGTGCACTTTTTAGCCATATGATTCTTATTTTTTGTTTTGCTTATTCTTTTTCTATAAGGTTAATTGTCTACATATGCCAAGAACTTCATACTTGTGTAGTATGATCTCAATGAGAATATATGAAGAATCAGGAGATCTCAGAGAAGTCAAAAGAGATGGCAGGAATGTTTGCATTAAAGAATACAGTCATCCCACATCCTGGGCCTTAATTTAGAGCCTGTATGTTCTAAGTTTACTCACACACATTTTTTTTTAATCCAGAGACTTTTAACCACTGAGCCACTTTCCCTTAATTTATTTTTATTTGAGGCTGGGTTTCACTAAGTTGCTTGGGGCCTGGAGGGTTTTAGTGAAGAGTGTTTGTTTTAAGATAGAAAGGCTTTACCTCTCGATTATACTTCAAGATTTTGATTCAATAGCATTTTAAGAGGAATCTAAAATGTGATAATGAAGGGCAGAGATGGAAGAATTGCTGAAGAGAGGTTCTGAAGGAGACAAGACGCAATGAGATAGTTTACACAGGTGAAGGGAGTAGCCCTGGCTAAACATGGATAATTTGGCAGGGAAAAGCAGAAAAGGCAGAATATATACTCACCATGCATCTTGGTAGGTAGATGTGATTATGGCAATTTGGGGAAATCTCCTGATTGCTTTTATTGTCTCTGTGAAAAGGAAACAAGGGGACCATCTGGAGTGAGCATGAGAGATGAAATAGAGGACGCTTGAGAAAAGAGGAGAAAGTAGGCAACATTCATCGAGGAAAGTTAAGTGACTGGACTTGAGCAATACAGTTAAATCACTAGCCAGCATTAGGAATCCACCTAACGGAATCCATCACATTTACACAGACATCATTCAATGGAGTTGAGTGGTTTTTGTTTTTTTTTTTCTCCAAACACATTAGAGGCAGATAGATTTGACCTGCTAAGCAGGACAAAGGGAAAGGATACAAAGTTATAAACATGGCAGTGACTATCATGTTGCCCATGGAATTTAAGTTCCAGAAAAGGAGGGAAATGTGAACATGAGGGTGTCAGCTTCAGTGAAAATATGATAGAAGAAATGGATTTTTCCCCCCAGGAGAGCTGAAACGGATCAAGTTTGGATATTTGAAAGACTGAACTAGGAGGTTAGAAGTGGCACTCTGAAAATAAAATGTTTGAAATTGTGATTATACAGGGGTCACAACTAGGAGTAATGCAAGGTCAAGCATATAAGTCTTACAGGAGGTAGGACAAAAGTGTTAAAAGGAAAGAGGATTTAGAGGTCACCTTTGGGGAAAAGTCTATGAGAATATTCAAATAGTAGAACTGTAAGAATAATAGGGAATCAGGTAATTAGGTCATCAAAGACTGTAGGAGAGCGGTAGACACTTGATTAGACATCCAATAAGTAACTGGTGTGTAGTACTCTGAGATCCAATTTTTTAAAGTGAAAAAAAATAGAAGAGAGGAACATTTTATAGAAAATATAAAAAATAATTGCCAATAATTATATGAAAAAAATGATATGTCCTCACAGGTAATCAGAAATGCAAAATAAAAACACAGGGTAGCACTTTACTGTACCAGGTTGGAAAAGATTTAAGAATCCGACAATAAGAAATGTTTGCAAGGCAAGTAAGCCAGTCAATAAATGGGTAAATGAATTGTACAGACACTTCTCAAAAGAAGTATAAAGGGTCAATAATTATATGAAAAATGTTCAACATTTTTAGCCATCAGGGAAATGCACATCAGGGTAGGGGATGTGGCTCAGCAGCACAGCACTTGCTTACCACCAGCAAGGCCCTGGGTTGGATCCTCCGCACCACATAAAAATAAATAAATAAAGGGAAATGCACATCAAAACTACACTGAGCAGTGGTGTATGCCTGCAATCCCAGCTGCTAGGGAGGCTGAGGCAGAAAGATTGTGAGTTCAAATCCAGCCTCAGCAACTTAATGAGGCCCTTAGCAACTTAGTGAGACCCTGTCTCTAAACAGAATACAAATAAGGACCTGGGGATGTGGCTCAGTGGTTAAAGGCCCCTGGGTTCGATCCCCAGTACAAAAACAAGAAAACCTATACTGAGATTCCATCTTACTTCAGTTAGAAGTGCAGCCATCAAGAATACACACAATAAATGCTGGTGAGGATGGGATGACAGGATAAGAAATTCTTACACAGTGTTGGTTGAAATATAAATTAGTATAGCCAATATGGAAATCAGTATGGGGGTTCTTCAAAAGGCTAAAAATAAATCTGCCATATGATCCAGCTTTACCACTTTGGGGTATTTATCAAAAAACAAAAAATAAAGACAGCACATTTTACAGATAACATGCATACCATGTTTATTGCAGCACAATTCACATTATCCAAGATATGAGATCAACCAAGGTGTCTGTCAACAGATAAATGGATAAAGAAAATTATATATATATATACATATATGTATATATACATATATGCACACATAATGCAGTTTTATTCAGAAAGATTGTAAAGAAGAACAAATATTGTCACTTGCAGAAAAATGGATGAAACTGGAGACCATAATTTTTTTGAGTGAATAAGTCAAGATCAGAGAGAAAAGTACCATGTGTTTTCTTTCATGTGTGGAAGCTAGGAGGGAAAAAAAGGACCCCATGAAATTAGAAGGGAGACTAGGAGAGTAGAGGGAAGGGACCAGGGGAGAAAAGAAGGAACAGTGGGGGAAGCACTGGGGAATGAAATTGATCCAATTATGGTTTTGTGAAAGTTGCCATTATGTACATTTTATATGCACTGATGAATGGAAGAAAAGTAGACAGGCCAGTAGACAGGCAGGCATATGAGAGATAAATGTTTGCAAGAATGTAGTGAAATTGAAGCACATTGGGCTCCCGGGAATGTAAAGCAAGAAAAAAACCACTGGAAATAAAACAGGGTAGGCACACATGTTAATTTGAAAGGCACGCACAGTACCAAATCAGTGTTTGTTAGGTGTATACAATAAATACATAAATTAAGTATATTTGATTTAAAGCCACGTTTGCATTTGATTCTATAACCAACACAAATGAAGTATTTAATTTTGGGAAATTTTGCTTTATCACTTAGAGCCTCAGCTGTTGTAAGGAAAAAAAAGATCATATTTGGCGAGACCTGGGTGAGGAAGTACCAGGGATTGAACCCAGGGGTAACAATTTAACCACTAAGCCACTTCTCCAGCCCTTTGTTTTTTGAGACAGGCTCTCTCTAAATTGCTTAGGATCTCTTTAAATTGTTGAGACTGGCTTTAAACTTGGGATCTTCCGGTTTCAACAGGCCAAATCGCCTGGATTACAGACATGCACCACCATGCCTAGGGAAATCATTTTTTAAAACAGTAAAATGGTGGACATATAAGTGCTCAATAAAAAAGTAAAAAAGTTAATTGTATTGCTTTAATTTTAATAATGCAATTAACAATTTTATTACAGGCCTTAACCTTCAGGAACAAACTGCCATAAAGCTTTTCATTTTAGTATTTAAAAAGCACTTTTCCTAAAAGAAAAATCTGCATTTTTCATTTATTCTTAAGATAAAAAGATTGTCAAACATTAAAAAGAATTTCAGGCCGGGCATGGTGGTGCAAGCCTGCAATCCCAGCAACTCGGGAGGCTGAGGCAAAAGGATCAGGAGTTCAAAGCCAATCTCAGCAACAGTAAGGCGCTGAACAACCTAGCGAGACCCTAACTCTAAATAAAATACATAAAGAGCTGGGGATGTGGCTCAGTGATCGAGTGCCCCCGAGTTCAAAGTGCCTCCCCCTCCCCTCAAAAAAAAATAATAATAAATTCAGAATGGGAATGTAGCTCAGGGGAAGAATGCTTCCTTAACATTTGTAAGTCCCTGAGTTCAATCCCCAGCACCAAAAAGAACAAAGTGGGGGGGGGGGGGGGGGGTTAAGTAGCCTTTGGGTGGGTTGGCTGTTGGGGATTACTAGGTGCAGGGGTCTTTTTGAGTGTTTTCCCCAGAATCCTGGAAAACATGAATTCTAACATTAGCCATCTTGAAATTCTATGCCTGTTTTTATCCCTCCACCCAAGAAACACCAGTGATTCTGCCCCCCATGGGCCCAGACAGGTATTTTCCCCACAGAGCCACACCACAGCCAAAGCTATTACCCAGCCGACTCCTCCCATCTAGGGGCGGAGCTCCGTAGGGGCGGAGCTAAGCGTGACACTGGTACTTGGGTTGCGCAGGCAATATAATTGACCCTCCAGGGCGCATCCGGGTCAGTGCAAAGGAGCAAGGTTCCAAAGTGGGACGCCAAGCACAGCAGCGGGCGCAGATCCACAGAAGCCAGGACTGCGGCCCACGCGAAAGTTTAGCGCACCTCACCTATCCTCCGGACCTGACTGTCACCGCGCGCAGCACCGCGCCGCCTGCGCCCCGCACTCACTTTGCTCCGAAACGGGAGCATCCACCACAGCGCCCTCGACATGGTGGGCATGCGGCCACGCAGCCCCAGCGACTGCCCTGCGCCCTGCGGGGGACCACAGCCTGGAGGACCCGGCCCTGCCAAACGCCCTCGACTAGACGACCCTGCAGATCCCCTGGCGGCACCCACCCTGCAAGACTCCGCAGGACCACAGCCTGGAGGACCTGGCCTTGCCAAGCGCCACCGACTAGACGACCCTGCAGAACCCGCAGAGGCCCCGGCGGCACCCACCCTGCAAGACTCCGCTGGAGCAGCCAACGCCACCGCGCTCACCTCCGTGGTGGTTCTGGCCACGGGCTGCGCCTTACACGTACCCCTAGACGACGTCGACCTGGTACTAGAGCCTGCGCCTTCCTCGGTCCTGCAAGTGAATCTCCAAGGACACAACCTCATTCTGATCCCTCAGGGCCTCCTGCGCGCCACCTACCAACGCCCAGGAGGCCAGGGAGACTGTCCTGAAGACCCGGAACTGGGCGCCTTCCTGAGACCCCTCAGTGAGAACATGGTCGTAGAGCAGAAATTCTTCTGCGAATTTACCCCAGAGATCGTCAGAAAAATAGAGGCCTTTGAGGAAGATGTGGTGGAGGAAGAGTACGTGGAGCCATGGATGGGCCCTCCAGCCAGCCCTCAGGGGCCCATCCCATATCTCGGTGCTTGTGCCCCCAGCCCTAGTCCAGTGAGGCGCTCTTCTAATCCCGCCTACGACGTGGATTTCCACCTTATGAGGCCCTTCCCCACCTCACCGCTGCAACCTCTACCTCCCTCTCCAAGTTCAAGTCCCCAGGCGCGTCCACAGCGCTCTCCAGGACCTAGGAACAAAGCCTGCAGACGTCTGTTCTAGGAAGAAAGGAACTTCTCCCCACCCCACCACCGGACCCAACTCCTGGACACTCTCCTGGGGGGCCTGCTGGATCCCAAGAGCCCCTCAATAGTCAGCAATTCTGTGCTGACAATTGTTTTTTCTGTACCCGATTGTAAGGAAATAAGGATATCATGAAGAGAAGACAGATTCCACATTTCAACTTGGAAATGGAAAATCTTCAGGGAAACCAAAAACTGTGTTTTCAGATTTTGGGGACTTCTTCACAGGATCATTCTCTAAACACAAACACACACCATTTCCCTGCATTTTATATACATTTCCCTGCATTTTGTTTTCTCTCAAAATGCACTTTTTAACTCATATCACCACTCCCCTGTTTTTCCCCCAAACCAAGAAATCACTGGATTTCTTATGCTGTGAGTTTCCTTCTGTGTTTTCCCATGGATTTATGAAGACATTCAGCCATAGCATGTCTAGTTCTTCATTTTTCCACCTGCTGCCCCAGTGAACTACCAAATAGTATGATGGTTGCTACATCTGATTGTATGGTGTTTGTTCTCAGCAGTCTCTTAACCTGTTAAAGAAATTCTCTTCCAATCTTACTTCGTAATGTAAATGAGATTTATGTTTAATTTTATCAGATGTTGTCAGCATGCATTGGAATATATTTTTTAAATATGTTCATCCGGTGATTTAAGACTGATGGAAATGTTTGCTTTACTGCTATTCCACAGTGTTTTCTACCATTTAAATTGTACCCTGATTTTTTTCTAAGGTAAATAAAACTTGTAACCTTTGAAATGTTAATTTATTACCATGTTTGCTTCATTTCTATAAAGTAAAATATTACAAAACTGAAGTCAAAGGGTCATTTCATTTCAAAACATCAGTAACTATTCAGATTGACCACCGAACCTTACTAATTATTATTTTTAATTTTTAGTTCTGGCTGAAGAGAATACCTTTATTTTATTTATTCATCTATTTTTTTATGTGTTGCTGAGGACTGAACCCAGTGCCTCCATGGACTAGGCAAGGGTTCTTTGCTGAGCTACAACTCCAACCCCACATTACCAATTCTTTCCTACCTTTATATTCTTAACATTCTACTCATTCAGTCTAGCCTCAATTTTCATCTAGCTGAAGAAGATCCTTTAATAGTTATTTCCAGCATGTCCTATGTGTGGTAAACTATCTTGGTTCTATAAGTTTGAACATGGTTTTGCATGATAAACTCTCTTAGTATTGTATGCCTGAAAAGGCCATTATTACTCATGTATGAACATTTGAATTTGGTGTCAACATACCTTATATATAATCAGAGATATGATAAATTATTGTATAGTGGTGGATTAAGGATTGTAATGCAAAATAAATTTTAAAAAGAAAAATGCCATTATTACATATTCATTCTTAAAAATAAAATGTTATATAACTGCTTGAACAATATTCGCCTATTGCCATTTTTGTGGTTGCAAGATAAAAAGTCTGCCAATCAAGTTGTTATTCCTTTATATGTGACTTTTCTACTCATCGTAGTATATTTTTAAATTGTCTTATTTTACTTTTTGTGTTCCTTGATTTTTAAATGTTTTTATTATTGCATTATAGTTATACATAAGAGTGGGGTTCATTTTTGACACTCATACATGCATAGAATATAATTGGTTCCATTTTAATACCCAGTACTTCCACTTTCCCTTCCCTCCTCTGTCCCCTGTTCCTCTTCCTCTCTACTAGTCTTCCTTCTATTTATTTTTAGCTTTTTTAATCAGTTGCTTTATAGATAATACATAATTATAGAATGCACTATGACATATTCACATATGTACATAGCATAATATGATCAATTTCATTCCACAGTTCCACCCTTTTCCCATCCCTCATCCTTCTCCCTCAATTCCCTTCTTCCATTCCATGGATGTCCCAAAGGAAAAAATTAAGACCATGAGTAAAGAGCTTACAGAATGAGAAAATCTTTACCACTACTCTTCTGACAGGGAATTAATACTTAGAATATATTAAGAACTCAAAAAGCTTAATCCCCCCAAAAAAAATCAAAAAATAACCAATCAATAAGTGGGCAAAAGAATTAAACACACTTCTGAAAAGAATAAATACAAACAACTAACAAACATGAAAAAAAATGTTCAAAATGTTCAACATCCCTAGAAATCAGGGAAATGTACATCAAAACTACATTGAGATTTCATCTCCAATTAGAATGGCAATCATCAAGAATAAAAAAATAATAAATACTGGCAAGAATGTAGAGGAAGTAATACACTCAAACATTGTTAGTGGGACTACAAATTAGTAGAATCACTGTGTAAAGCAGTATGGAGACTTGAGTCTCAACAGGAACACAACCATCATATGACCCAACTACCCTTGATATTTATCCAAAAGACTAACATCAGCATACTATAGTGATATAGACACATCAGTGTTTATAGCAATGCAAGTCACAATAGCCAAGTTATGGAACCAGCCCAGGTGCCCATCAACAGAGGAGTGGAGAGAGAAAATATGGTGTGTATATATACACATTTTGTGTGTGTGTGTGTGTGTGTGTGTGTGTACAGGCATAAAGAAGAATGAAACTATGTTATTTGCTGGCAAATGGATGGAACTGGAGAACATCATGTAAGTTAAATAAACCAGAGTCAGAAAGTCAAAGATGAAATGTTTTCTCTCATATGCAGAAGCTAGAGAAAAATAAAGGGGGAGAGGGTGATCACATTTTAGTATTTTTAAAAATGTTTATTTGCCTTTCGTGTCCTACAGCATTCCTGCACTGTTGTCTAGAGGTATGCTCTCTTTCCCTTTGGCTTGATAGAATTTAACAAAATCTTAGGCTCTGTAATTTCTGTATATCTCACAAATCCCCAGGTTGAAAATCCAATCACATACATAATGGCATTATCCTATCAATCTTTAGTTTATGCTTCTGTAGGAAAATTTTTGTTTCAATGATTTTATTTGTTTTCCTCGATTTTTACCACTTCTTGTTTTAAAACTTCTCCCACTGGGTATCAGAAAGTCCTATTTAGGTATGTTCATGGATATTGCTGCAATACTTAGGTTTTGAAAATTTTTAAACTCTTAACAGTTAATTCAATTTCCTTATGTTGTTGTTGTGTTTGTACTAGAGATTGAACTCAGGGGCACTCGACCACTGAGCCACATCCCCAGCCTTTTTTTATATTTTATTTAGAGACAGGGTCTCACTGAGTTGCTTAGGGCCTCGCTAAGGTGTTGAGGCTGGCTTGGAACTTGTGACCCTCCTGCCTCAGAGTTACTGGAATTGTAGGCATGCACCACCATTCCTGGCTAATTCAATTTCCTTACAAGTAAAATCTCCCATTGTTTTTAATCACATTGGATTGCCTCATAAACTTAGTAGACATCATTGGTGGGAACAGACTGGGAATTCATCTTCAGTATCCACAGTTTCCACTTCCTAGTTCACCAAGGACCACAACTCAGAATCAGACCTTTGGAACTCTTATAACTTGTCTCTCTGAAAAATTACAGGTCTTATCCCCAAGCAATCCCACAGCTGCTCATTCTCAGTTTCCACCTGCCTCTCCTGATCCACTGCAGACCCCTTGAAATAGTGGTCAGTGCCTCCTCAGCCTCTGACCATGGCAGTAGGCTGATTTTCAGACACCTAAAAGGAGTCGAAATCCCAAATGCCACTATATATTTCAGTCTTACTACAAGAAATACATTAAAATATCAGCTCTGCATTCAGAAATAGAACTTCCTACTCCATTTCTGATACCTAGAAGTCTGTATCTTCCTTTGGATAGTAGATATCTACTTTAATATGATTTAATACATCAATGCTGTGTCTCCAGTAGATGAAATCTCTTTGTATTTACTATTGTCTTGTCCACAGTTCCCACCATGACTCTACCCTCCCTCCTCCTCCCTCAATAGCTCAGCAGTTAGTCAGTCATAAATCTCTACCTAATTATCTGCTCATTCTGTAGGTCGGTGGCCCTATCTACAAAACTGTGTCTTCTATTACAAGAGCCTCCTGATCTAAACTAGACACTAAGCACATCCATTTTCAGTCACATGTTAATGGAACAGTTCCAAGAGATCCTTAAAAACAATTCTCTTGAAAGCCATGGAGAAAAACTAATATTTTTAACTGGATATCACATATTATAAAAATATAAGAGAAATCCTTCAAAGCCAAAAATGGTGACCAATCATGAATCTAGAGAAGACAGGAGATGCTGAAGCAAGAAGTCTCCTTAAGAATCTATGGTGACCTAGAGCTTTGGTTGTAATGGCCTATTTATGGGAGACAGAAAATAAAATTCAGTGCTTACACAACACTGAAGAGAAAATCCCAGGCTTCTAGTGATTCTAAGCTCTTAACCCAAACTTAAAGAATACATAAGGAAACACACCACTACAAAAGAGAAAAGGTAGACCTAAAACAGGACAAAGGAGTCAGTCCCTCAAATGGTTGTGATAGATTATCAGTTATAAAATATTTTAAAATAAATGTAATTTGATTGGGCTGGGGATGAAGCTCAGTTGGTAGAGTGCTTGCCTCCCATGCACAAGGCCCTGAGTTCAATCCCCAGAACCACAAAAAAAAATCAATAAATGTAATTTGATTGAGAGAGATGGAAACTTTAAAGGGGAACCAAAGGAAACTTACAGGAATTAAATACATAAACATTGAAGTGGCGAATATAAGGAATGGGTTAACAATAGAGAGAACTAACTGGAAATGGAAATATACTGAGGCCATCCATAAAGCTAAGGGAAAGAGGTAAAAATATATAAAACATGCAAGGGAAGCTCACGAACTTTAGACAGAGGTTGCCATCTACCATCACTGTCGGGGACGAAGAGGATGAGCACCCAGAGAATGGGAAAGCAGTATGAATGAGGATTCTCTGGATGTGTTGATAGAAAAATAATTCATTCATTCATTCATTCATTCATTGAACAAATATGTACTGAGTACCTTCTGTGTACCAGATATTTTTCCAAACCCTGGGAATAGAGCCAAGAACAAATTGGTTAAAAATCACGGTCTTTGGGGAGTGCAATAATTCACACAAGAAATGATTCTGCCCTAAATGAAAGTAGTTAACAGAAACAATGATATGAAGTGGTATTTCTCAGACATATTTTCCGGTGGTTGGGGGCAGAGTGGTTACCAGGGATTGAATTCAGGGGCACTCAACCACTGAGCCACATCCCCAGCCCCATTTTGTATTTTATTTAGAGACAGAGTTTTACTGAGTTGCATAGTGCCTTGCTTTTTGCTAAGGCTGGCATTGCGCTTTTGGTCCTCTCACCTCAGCCTCTGGAGCTGATTGGATCACAGTTGATTGGATTACAGGGTTACAGGTGTGTGCCACCACACCCAGCTCTCAGACATAGTTTGAAGATTGGAAAAAAACAATTTGTTGACGTGAAAGGTGAGGGAGGGTTAGGATAACTTGAAGGTTTGGAGCCTGAGCTCATACACACACACACACACACACACACACACACACATGCATGAACACACCAAAAAAGATGGAAATATTGTTTTCTGAGATCAGAAAGACTTTGAGAGGAGAAAATGATTTTTAAATTAGTTCAGTCTTGGATATGTATGATCCTTGAGTTGCTCGTTACATAGCTAAGTGAAGATATTGACTAGAAAATGAGATACAGGAGCTTGGATTGCTTGAGAATGATGAAAGATGGAGATATACTAGTGTTTTGGAAGAATCATCCAAGCATATTTTTAAATCATTAGGAATTGTGACAGAATCAATGTGGAATAGAGTAAAAAGCATTCAAGAAATGAGGGGCAAGAGCCCCAGTGTTGGAAAGAGAGTGGAGGGCTGCACTAAGAAAGAGTAGTGGGCGAGATGGGTGTGGTGGAGCCCACATTCCCAGCAGATCATTCCAACATCTGAAGGTTGAGGCAGGAGGGTCACAAGTTCAAAGCCATCCTCAGCAACTTAGTGAGGCCCTAAGCAACTCAGTGAGACCCTGTCTCTAAACAACAAATAAGAACTGGGGGTGTGGCTCAGTGGTTGAGTTCCCCCTGGATTCAATCCCTGGTACCAAAAAAAAAAAAAAAATAGTGTGGAATGAATGGCCATTTCTAAAATAATCAATGCATTTGGGAAAGATAAGGATGGTTAATTACCAATGAAATCTAAATATGAGATCCAGGCAGTCTCTTCAACTCATACAATTAGTCTTACATGTCTTGGAGCTAGGGGTAGGAACCTAAGCACCTGACCCACAGTTTACTGAACAGATAGGTTGAATTCCCAAATTAGGCCAGTCTGTGCTGGTGAGGTCACTGCTCTGATTGGGCTCTGAGACATGGGGTAAAGACAACTAGGTGGACAGATTTGAATATCTTGAATTCCCAGACCCCGAGCCTGGAGAACTGGCCTGCTCTTCTCTGTTAATGGTTGACACTGCCTTGCATTAAGTTGACAGAAGCAGCTGCCTGGCAAGGCAACATGCAGTGACCTCAAAATCTACCCTTACCTCCTCTCCACCACAAGGCCAGTAACTAAAGTTAAGGCCAGTAACTAAAGTTAAGGCCAGTAACTAAAGTTAAGCCCAGAAATATGGGCCTGTAAACAATGAAGAGGAGGGAAGAAAAGCACATAATTGTGTGTATGTATGTGTGCCTTCACGCGTGTGTGTTCTGCAGGATTCACCCAATATAAACCAGCAGGAATCAAGTATAGAATTGAAGCTGCTGGATATCAGCCTATTAAAGAGAGAGTTTGGCAATTTAGAAGAATTCTCCTGTAATACAGGAGAGTTTTAACACCCTGGCAAGGACTTTGTTAAGACAGTACTCACATTCTTAGAAGCAACTCTCAGAAGCTTGGAGAAAAGAATGATCCACAGTACATTAAGGAGAAATGCTACCACTGAAAAGGCAGATTGTAGAAAAATGGAGCAAAGGTTTAGAGAAGCTGGGTGCAGTGTCACACACCTGTAATTCCAGCAGCTCAGGAGGCTGAGGCAGGAAGATCACGAGTTCAAAGCCAGCCTCAGCTTCTTAGTGAGGCCCTAAGAAACTCAGGGAGACCCTGTCTTTAAATAAAATACAAAAAAAAAAGGGCTGGGGATGTGACTCAGTGGTTAAGCACACCTGGGTTCAATCCTCAGTACAAAAAAAAAAAATTTAGAGAAACGGTATTATATGGTGGATATACTAGCTAAAGTAGTAAAATGCACCAGCTACTATGATGTCTAGGAGACCTTAGATGGACACTGCAAATCAGAGCAATAGGAATGCACTTGGAACATGACTGCATGACCAATGTGATTCTGCAACCTGTTCACTCAGAAAAATGAGAAATTATATCCCATCTGATTCAAATGTATGATATGTCAAGATCTTTATACTGTCATGTGTAACTAATTAAAACAAATTTTTTTAAAAAAAGGAATGCACTTGGAGATACCCAGTATCATTGATAAGCTCCGAGGGGAATAGGGTGATGGCAGGAGATGCCATTTGAGAGCTGGACTCCTTGTCAGCCAAGGTAGTAAAAAGATCTGAGAGACTAAAAATAGAAATTAATGATGGTCAGATCATACCTGACAGTCAAACCCAAACCCAAAACCTCTCCAGCAACTATCCTAGAAGATAAATCATAACCTCTAGAGTAAGACCCCAAAATGGCCAGGACTTGATCATTAACTGTCAAATTCCCTAAACTTCTCTCCCAATTCCAACACAGGACCAACCAGAGAACACTCAATATGCTGTTCCTAAGACATGGAAAACCATACCAATCACTTAGAATGTCCACTTCTATTAGCCCACCTCCAGCTTTCCCATTCCAAAAACTTCCAATCAGACACACCTGAAGCCTTCCCTTTGTCCATTGCAAACCTCTCCTGACCTCCTGGCTGCCTTTAAATCTCCAGAAAAAGCAAATGATGATCAATGTTTATAGAAGCTCAATTCACAATAGCTAAGGTATGGAACCAACCTAGAAGACCTTCAACAGATGAATGGATAAAGAAAATGTGGTACCTACACACAATGGAATATTACTCAGCTATAAAGAAAAAAGAAATTATGGCTTTTGCCAGTAAATGGGTGGAACTGGAGACTATCATGCTAAGTGAAATAAGCCAATCCCAAAAACCAAAGGCCAAATGTTCTCTCTGATATGCGGATGCTGACTCACAATAACTGGAGTGCGGGGGTGGACGTTCACTGGATTGGATGGAAAGAATGAGGGGAAGGAGGGGAGTTAAGAATAGAACAAAACAGTAGAATGAACCCAACTTAACTTTCCTGTGTTCATATATGAATACACAACCAGTGTAACTCCACATCATGTACAACCACAAAAGTGGGAAGTTATGCCCCATGTATGTATGATGTCAAAATACATTCTACTGTCATGTATAACTGAAAAGAACAAATAAAAAAATTAAAGCAAATTGTGAGGCCTAACTCCCTTGCTATAGCAAGGCCTGAATAAAGAGCTCTGTTTGTTCCCATTTGGATGGTGTTTGTTTATTTTCTGTCTTCCCGAAGGCCCCATTGAATCAGGGTCTACCCATCCCAATACACTAGATCAACACGGGGTCTAAACTTTCTCTTTGAGTTCCTCATTTGTTTATTCTCAGTTCAAAACTCACGTTTTGTTATCACATCCATTTGTTTGCCATCTTGGTGGAATCAAGCCATTCCCCTTCATCCCCTTTTGCTCTTTTCTCTGTTTCCATGTTGCATTGTACAATCTAAAAGTGTCAAGATGGCTAGAACCTCTTACACAAGGTGCACAGCACCATGTTTATTGACCGTTGCCACCTCTTAGAGGGCCTTCTGAGTATAAATTCTCTCCTCTTGCAGGAAAAATGCCTGCTTCTTATATGTTTCTCATTATAATCCTAAATCTTGTGTCTCTTTCTAAGTGGCACAATTTCACCAAGGATGATGTGGACCATCAGTGGCTAATGTGGGGAATGTTTGACTTGAACAAAATTTGAGAGACACCTTAGAAAAAGAAGGGAATAGGATTTCCTCAGATTCAGGTGGTACAACTTTTTCCTTGGGTACACAGAGAAGACTCCAAACAAAATTCTGAGTCAAAATTTCCCTCATTAAAAGATTCTTTAGCCAAAGATAATGAGCCATTTGACAAGTAACATCAAACAAGACTCATATCCCTAATAAATATTTCACCTTTGACCTCCAGCTGCCTCCCTATATTTAGATCTCCCGCTGCCCCTTCTCCTCCCAATCTCCCTCCTTCAGTACCTCCATCAATTCCTTTTTTCAGTTCTTCTTGTCCAGGCTCCAACCTTTTCCCTTTTCTCTCTCAAGAACCTAAAATGCCAATTGCTTCTAAAGATCCATCTGTTCCATGAATCAAGGATTCGGGCAACTGTAGAATATAAACCTTGGACCTGCACTGAATTAAGAGCTAATGTGTCCCTTAACACAGACAAGACCAGAAAACATTCATGGCAGAAACTGGATTTTTTAGAAGAATTTAGATTTCGTTGTGGTACACATGATCCTGAATTACCTGACTCATATCAATTGATACACATATTGGTAATAACCGCAGATACTAAATCCTGAAAAGCATAACCTGATTGGACTCATCCAGAAAAAAATCTATAAATAAAACTGAGGGTCCAAAAAAAAAAAAAAAGCTGAGGGCTGGGGTTGTGGCTCAATGGTGGAGCACTAGCCTAGAATATGAGAGGCCCCAGGATCAATCCTCAGCACCACATAAAAATCAAAAAATTAGGTATTGTGTCAACTAAAAAAAAACAAATATAAAGCTGAAGCCAGGTGTGGTGGCTCACACCTATAATCCTAGCTACTGGGGACGCTGAGGCAACAGGATCACAATTTGAAGTCAGCCTGGGCAATTTAGTGTGATCTGTCTCAAAATAAAAAATAAAAAGGGTAGGTATGTAGCTCAGTGTAAAGCACCTATGGATTTGATTCCCAGTATTTAAAAAAAAGGCTGAAAAGTAGACCCAACTCTCTTAAAAGCCATATCCAAAACATTTCAAATGAAAGTTAATCCAATTGCTAGTATTTCTATACAAATTGCTGCTACAGTTGTAGAGCTTCCTTACTGGAGGAAATGCACTCTATGGGTGGAGGGTATTTCAAATAATACACATATTCTCTCTATCCCTCAGCCTTTAACTGGAACCCTTGGGCCTTTGACTAAAAATATTCTTCCTGGCTCTGTGATAACATGGCTGGGAATTCAATAGGGAGAGACTTACTTTTCACAATTATAATATTAAATGCACAACAAATGGACTATTTCTTGAGTTTACAAAGGACTCCTTTATTTATACACAAGGCAGATCTCTTCTGTATATACCTTTGCATTCTCTATTATATGTGATGCATATCTTCCATCAACATAGGGAAAATAATGGGAAAACAAACTACTAAAGTTCAGATTGAACCTACCAAGCCATTACCCAAACTTGTCCAGTGTCCCTTGAAGGACTCAAACCTGTGCCTGAAGGCATTATATACAAAGGCATTCTCATACTGTGCATAAGTGCTTGTCACATTCTCATCCCACTAGGAAGGAAACAAAACAGACAATCGATTTATTTACGAACTCTAGTCATCAATCAGATCCAACACTTCCTGCTAGAACTTGACCCAAATCCTAGCCTGTCATCTGTACCACCTGAAGTCTCTTGTTTCCCTGCAGTGAATCTCTGCTCTGCTCTTCTCAGTTTACTTCTAGACCAGAACAGTCAATGCGTTTTTGCCTCTACCATAAGAGGACAGTATCCCAGGAATTCACCAGTGACCCCTCTGATTTTCCCAGTTCCTTGATCAGATCTAAAATTCTTGCCAATCAGTTCTAATACACCATGTGAAATGTTCTCCTATGGTGTTCAGAGAACAAGGAAGCCTATAAAAAGGATTGTTTACTTGCCTCCAACCTTAGCAGAAAAGAGACAATAAAGTTTCAAAAGATTAATGTTTTGTCAAATCCTAGTTCATTACTTAGAGTGATCTGTCTGAGGAATGAAAAACAGTCTCTGATAAATTGAAGATTACCCCCAAATATTCTAGAACCCTCACAAAAGACAGTTCAGAGTCTTCTCTTGAAAGGGTGTTAACCCTACTGCAATTGGGGATATGGACCTCCATCAGGGTGACCAGCGATTCAGCTTGCACCACCTCGGCCTCCACCCACACGTGCAAGTGGGTTAGAGCCCAATTTCAAGATCTAAGCCTATAAAACTCTTAAAACAGGAAAAACTTCATGACATTGGATTTGGATATGATTTCTTAGATGTGACACCAAAAGTACAACAAAAGTAAAATAGATAAATTGGATGGCAAAAAATGAAAACTTTCTTTGCAACCAAGAACATGATCAAGTGAAAGACAACCTACAAAATGAGAGAAAATAACTTCCAATTATATCATAATTAGGGGTTAGTATCTAGAATATATAAAGAAGTCCTACAGCTTATCAACAGGTTAAGGCCACCTTTTAATGCTTTCCCAGAAAGGCTTTTCATGACCACTACTCAGGAGATTTCATCTATTGAAAGGCATGTCAGAGGAAAAGCTGCTCTTAAACTTCACTGGAAAGGACCTTATCGGGTACTGTTCACGATAAATTCAGCAGACAGTCTGTCCTTGTGTTCATGGCAGAGCCAATTCAGAATTCCATGGAACTGAAAAACTACTCCAGTAGGTGACATCAAATTCAGGATACTAGAAATCCCACTGGAAAGCACAAAGCTAATCTAAGACTCTCAGAATAAGCAGATGACCTTGGATGGCCACGATTTCTGCCACAGACATCAAATCAAGAGTCCTGTCTAATTCCTGCTTTGTTTTATCTGCTTGCTTATCTTTACTTTTTCCTCATTTTCTATAGACCCTGGTGTCAGGACACTCCTGTTTTATATGACACAGTAACAAAATGATCACAAATATCTTGTAATACAGTTGAATATGGAAATGAATAAACCTAAGTAGAGAAGACTGGAGTGTCTACATTTCCCTGAACTGATCCACTTCTCCAAGAGAATGCTCAAAAGTAGGGGAAGGGAATAAGAGATTTAATATACAAATTGACAATCACCAGATCACATATGATGCCAGAACTCTGATTCACAACCACCGTAGCAATCAGCCCTACAAACCAAACAACCTCTGCAGTAATCAACTCATGAAACCAAACTACAACTTCTAAAGGCAACTGGCTCAAAATGGTCAGCACTGAGCTGGGTGTGGTGGCACACACCTGTAATCCCAGCAACCCAGGAGGCTGAGGCAGGAGGATCACAAATTCAAAGCCAGTCTCAGCAATTTAGCAAGGCTTGAAGCAATTCAGATAGGCCCTAAGCAATTCGGCAAGACCCTGTCTCTGAATAAAACATTTTAAAAAGCGCTGGGGATGTGGCTTAGTAGTTAAATGCCAAAATCCAATAGCAAAAAAATATATAAAATAAAATTAGCATTGATCAGTGACTGTAAGGCAGGGAGCAGAATTTCAGCCCCACCTCAAAGAAGTTAATATCTCAGACACCACTACATGTTTTGAGATTCAGTTTCATAATTATTGCAGTATCAACAGTGCACTTTTAGCCATATGCTTCTATTTTTTGTTTTGTTTATTATTTTTCTATAAGTTTAATTGTCTACATATGCCAAGAACTTCAGACTTGTGTAGTATGATCTCAATGAGAATATATGAAGAATCAGAAGATCTCAGAGAAGTCAAAAGAGATGGCAGGAATATTTACATTAATGGATTTAGTCATCCACATCCCGGGCCTTCATTTAGAGCCTGTATGTTCTAAGTTTACTCACACACTTTTTTTTTTAATCCAGAGACTTTTAACCACTGAGCCACTTTCCCTTTTTTTATTTTTATTTGAGGCAGGGTCTCACTAAGTTGCTTAGGGCCTGGAAGGGGTTTAGTGAAGAGTGTTTGTTTTAAAATAGAAATGCTTTACCTCTCGATTATACTTCGATGATATTGATTCAATAGCTAGCATTTTAAGAGGAAGCTAAAATGTGATAATGAAAGGCAGAGATGGAAGAATTGCTGAAGAGAGGTTCTCAAGGAGGCAAGACGCAATGAGATAGTTTACACAGGTGAAGGGAATAGCTCTGGCTAGAACATGGATAGTTTGGCAGGGAAAAGCAGAGAAGGCAGAATATACACTCCCCATGCATTTTGGTAGGTAGATGTGATTATGGCAATTTGGGGAAATCTCCTGATTGCTTCTATTGTTTCTGTGGAAAGGAAACAAGGGGACCATCTAGGAGTGAGCATGAGAGATGAAATAGAGGAGGCTTGAGAAAAGAGGAGAAAGTAGGCAACATTCATCGAGGAAAGTTAAGTGACTGGACTTGAGCAATACAGTTAAATCACTAGCCAGCATTAGGAATCCACCTAACGGAATCCATCACATTTACACAGACATCATTCAATGGAGTTGAGTGGTTTTTTTTTTTTTTTCTCCAAACACATTAGAGGCAGATAGATTTGACCTGCTAAGCAGGACAAAGGGAAAGGATACAAAGTTATAAACATGGCAGTGACTATCATGTTGCCCATGGAATTTAAGTTCCAGAAAAGGAGGGAAATGTGAACATGAGGGTGTCAGCTTCAGTGAAAATATGATAGAAGAAATGGATTTTTCCCCCCAGGAGAGCTGAAACGGATCAAGTTTGGATATTTGAAAGACTGAACTAGGAGGTTAGAAGTGGCACTCTGAAAATAAAATGTTTGAAATTGTGATTATACAGGGGTCACAACTAGGAGTAATGCAAGGTCAAGCATATAAGTCTTACAGGAGGTAGGACAAAAGTGTTAAAAGGAAAGAGGATTTAGAGGTCACCTTTCGGGGAAAAGTCTATGAGAATATTCAAATAACCACAAAGTATACCAGAAGTAGAACTGTAAGAATAATAGGGAATCAGGTAATTAGGTCATCAAAGACTATAGGAGAGCGGTAGACACTTGATTAGACATCCAATAAGTAACTGGTGTGTAGTATTCTGAGATCCAATTTTTTAAAGTGAAAAAAAATAGAAGAGAGGAACATTTTATAGAAAATATAAAAAATAATTGCCAATAATTATATGAAAAAAAATGATGTGGCCTCACAGGTAATCAGAAATGCGAAATGAAAACACAGGGTAGCACTTTACTATACCAGGTTGGAAAACATTTAAGAATACGGCAATAAGAAATGTTTGCAAGGCAAGTCACCCAGCCGATAAATGGGTAAATGAATTGTACAGACACTTCTCAAAAGAAGTATAAAGGGTCAACAATTATATGAAAAATGTTCAATATTTTTAGCCATCAGGGAAATGCACATCAGGGTTGAGGTTGTGGCTCAGCTGCAGAGCACTTGCCTAGCACCAGCAAGGCCGTGGGTTGGATCCTCTGCACCACATAAAAATAAATAAATAAAGGGAAATGCACATCAAAACTGTACTGAGCAGTGGTGCATGCCTGTAATCCCAGCTGCTAGGGAGGCTAAGGCAGGAGGATTGTGAGTTCCAATCCAGGCTCAGCAACTTAGTGAGGCCCTTAGCAACCCAGTGAGACCCTGTCTCTAAATAGAATACAAATAAGGATCTGAGGATGTGGCTCAGTGGTTAAACGCCCCTGGGTTCAATCCCCAGTACAAAAACAAAAAAAAAAAAAAAAAACCTATACTGAGATTCCGTCTTACTTCAGTTAGAAGGGCAGCAATCAAGAATACAAACAATAAATGCTGGTGAGGATGGGATGACGGGGTAAGAAAATCTTACACACTGTTGGTGGAAATATAAATTAGTACAGCCACTATGGAAATCAGTATGGGGGTTCTTCAAAAGGCTAAAAATAAATCTTCCATATGATCCAGCTATACCACTTTTGGGTATTTACCAAAAAATAAAAAATAAAGACAGCACATTTTACAGATAACATGCATACCATGTTTACTGCAGCACAATTCACATTAGCCAAGTTACGGGATCACCCAAGGTGTCGGTCAACAGATAAATGGAGAAAGAAAATTATATATATATATATATATATATATATACACACACACACACACACACACACATATGCACACACAGACAATGCAGTTTTATTCAGACGTAAAGAAGAACAAATATGTCACTTGCAGAAAAATGGATGAAACTGGAGACCATAATTTTTTTGAGTGAATAAGTCAAAATCAGAGAGAAAATTACCATGTGTTTTTTCTCATGTGTGGAAGCTAGGAGGGAAAAAAAGGACCCCATGAAATTAGAAGGGAGACTAGGAGAGTAGAGGGAAGGGACCAGGGGAGAAAAGAAGGAACAGTGGGGGAAGCACTGGGGAATGAAATTGATCCAATTATGGTTTTGAGTATATACAAATAAGCCACAGTGAAAGTTGTCATTCTACACATTTTATATGCACTGATGAATGGAAGAAAATCAGGCAGGCCAGCAGACAGGCAGGCATATGAGAGATAAATGTTTGCAAGAATGTAGTGAAATTGAAACACAATTGACTCCCGGGAATGTAAAGCAAGAAAAAAAAAACAAACATTGGAAATAAAACAGGGTAGACACACATGTTAATTTGAAAGACACACACAGTACCAAATCAGCACTTGTTAGGTGTATACAATAAATACATAAATTAAGTATATTTGATTTAAAGCCACGATTGCATTTGATTCTACAACCAACACAAATGAAGTGTTAAATTTGGGAAATTTTGCTTTACCACTTAGAGCCTCAGCTGTTGTAAGGAAAAAAAAGATCATATTTGGCGAGACCGCGGTGAGGAAGTACCAGGGATTGAACCCAGGGGTAACAATTTAACTAACCACTGAGCCACTTCTCCAGCCCTTTGTTTTTTGAGACAGGCTCTCTCTAAATTGCTTAGGATCTCTTTAAATTGTTGAGGCTGGCTTTAAACTTGGGATCTTCAGGTTTCAACCAGCCAAATCGCCTGGATTACAGACGTGCACCACCATGCCTAGAAAAATCATTTTCTAAAACAGTAAAATGGTGGACATATAAGTGCTCCATAAAAAAGAAAAAAAGTTAATTGTATTGCTTTAATTTTAATAATGCAATTAACAATTTTATTACAGGCCCTAACGTTCAGGAACAAACTGCCATAAAGCTTTTCATTTTAGTATTTAAAAAGCACTTTTCCTGAAAGAAAAATCTGCATTTTTCATTTATTCTTAAGATAAAACGATTGTCAAACATTAAAAAGAATTTCAGGCCGGGCATGGTGGTGCAAGCCTGCAATCCCAGCAACTCAGCAGGCTGAGGAAAGAGGATCAGGAGTTCAAAGTCAATCTCAGCAACAGTAAGGCTCTAAACAACCTAGAGAGACCCTATCTCTAAATAAAATACATAAAGAGCTGGGGATGTGGCTCAGTGATCCAATGCCCCCTAGATCAAAGTACCTCCCCTTCCCCTCAAAAAAAAATAATAATAAATTCAGAATGGGAATGTAGCTCAGGGTTTGAATGCTTGCTTAGCATGTGTAAGTCCCTCAGTTCAATCCCCAGCACCAGAAAGACAAGGGGGGGGGGGGGGAGGGGACTTTAAGTAGCCTTTGGGTGTGTCAGCAGTTGGGGATTACTAGGTGCAGGGGTCTTTTTGAGTGTTTTCCCAGAATCCTGGAAAACATGAATTCTAACATTAGCCATCTTGAAATTCTATGCCTGTTTTTATCCCTCCACCCAAGAAACACCAGTGATTCTGCCCCCCAAAGGCCCAGACAGGTATTTCCCCACAGAGACACACCACAGCCAAAGCTATTACCCAGCCGACTCCTCCCATCTAGGGGCGGAGCTCCGTAGAGGCGGAGCTTAGCGTGACACTGGTACTTGGGTTGCGCAGGTAATATAATTGGCCCTCCAGGGCGCATCCGGGTCAGTGCAAAGGAGCAAGGTTCCAAAGTGGGACGCCAAGCACAGCTGCGGGCGCAGATCCACAGAAGCTAGGACTGCTGCCCACGCGAAAGCTTAGCGCACCTCACCTACCCTCCGGACCTGACTGTCACCGCGCGCAGCGCCGCGTCGCCTGCGCCCCGCACTCACTTTGCCCCGAAACGGGAGCATCCACCACAGCGCCCTCGACATGGTGGGCATTCGTCCACGCAGCCCCAGTAACTGCTCTGCGTCCTGGTGGGGACCACAGCCTGGAGGATCTGGCCCTGCCAAGCGCCGCCTACTAGACGACCCTGCAGAACCCGCAGAGGCCCCGGCGGCACCCACCCTGCAAGACTCCGCTGGAGCAGCCAACGCCACCGCGCTCACCTCCGTGGTGGTTCTGGCCACGGGCTGCGCCTTACACGTACCCCTAGACGACGTCGACCTGGTGCTAGAGCCTGAGCCAACCTCGATCTTGCAAGTGAATCTCCAAGGACACAACCTCATTCTGATCCCTGAGGGCCTCGTGGGAGCCACCGACCAACGCCCAGGAAGCCAGGGAGACTGTCCTGAAGTCCAGGAACTGGGCGCCTTCCTGAGACCCGTCGGTGAGAACATGGTCATCCAGCAGGGATTCCTCTGCGAATTTATCCCAGAGATCATCAGACAAATAGAGGCCTTCCAAGAAGATGCCCTGGAGGAAGAGTTCGTGGAGCAATGGATGGACCCTCCAGCCGGCCCACAAGGGCCCATCCCATATCTTGGTGCTTGGGCCCCCACCCCTAGTCCAGTGAGGCGCTCTTCTAATCCCGCCTACGACGTGGATTTCCACCTTATGAGGCCCTTCCCCACCTCACCGCTGCAACCTCTACCTCCCTCTCCAAGTTCAAGTCCCCAGGCGCGTCCACAGCGCTCTCCAGGCCCTAGGAGCAAAGCCTGCAGACGTCTGTTCTAGGAAGAAAGGAACTTCTCCCCACCCCACCACCGGACCCAACTCCTGGACACTCTCCTGGGGGGCCTGCTGCATCCCCAGAGCCCCTCAATAGTCAGCAGTTCTGTGCTGACAATTGTTTTTTCTGTACCCGATTGTAAGGAAATAAGGACATCAGGAAGAGAAGGCAGATTCAACATTTCATCTTGGAAATGGAAAATCTTCAGGGAAACCAAAAACTGTGTTTTCAGATTTTGGGGATTCTTCACAAGATCATTCTCTAAACACACACACACCATTTCCCTGCATTTTGTAGACGTTGTTTTCTCTCAAAATGCACTTTTTAACTCATATCACCACTCCCCTGTTTTTCCCCCAAACCAAGAAATCACTGGATTTCTTATGCTGTGAGTTTCCTTCTGTGTTTTCCCATGGATTTATGAAGACATTCAGCCATAGAATGTCTAGTTCTTCATTTTTCCACCTGCTGCCCCAGTGAACTGCCAAATACTATGATGGTTGCTACATCTGATTGTATGGTGTTGGTTCTCAGCAGTCTCTTAACCTGTTGAAGAAATTCTCTTCCAATCTTACTTCGTAATGTAAATGAGATTTATGTTGAATTTTATCAGATGTTGTCAGCATGCATTGGAATATATTTTTTAAATATGTTCATCTGGTGATTTAAACCAATAGACTGATGGAAATGTTTGCTTTACTGCTATTCCACAGTGTTTTCTACCATTTAAATTGTACCCTGATTTTTTTCTAATGTAAATAAAACTTGTAACCTTTGAAATGTTAATTTATTACCATGTTTGCTTCATTTCTATAAAGTAAAATATTACAAAACTGAAGTCAAAGGGTCATTTCATTTCAAAACATCAGTAACTATTCAGATTCACTACAGCACCTTACTAATTATTATTTTTAATTTTTAGTTCTGGCTGAACAGAATACCTTTATTTTATTCATTCACCTATTTTTTATGTGATGCTGAGGATTGAACCCAGTGCCTCCATGGACTAGCCAAGGGTTCTACTGCTGAGCTACAACTCCAACCCCACATTACCAATTCTTTCCTACCTTTTTATTCTTAACATTCTACTCATTCAGTCTAGCCTCAATTTTCATCTGGCTGAAGAATATCCTTTAATAGTTATTAACACCATGTCCTGTGTGGGGTAAACTATCTTGGTTCTATAAGTTTGAACATGGTTTTGCATGATAAACTCTCTTAGTATTGTATGCCTGAAAAGGCCATTATTACTCATGTATGAACATTTGAATTTGGTGTCAACATACCTTATATATAATCAGAGATATGATAAATTATTGTATAATGGTGTATTAAGAATTGTAATGCAAAATAAATTTTAAAAAGAAATATGCAATTATTACATATTCATTCTTAAATATAAAATGTTATATAACTGCTTGAACAATATTCGCCTATTGCCATTTTTGTGGTTGCAAGATAAAAAGTCTGCCAATCAAGTTGTTATTCCTTTTATGTGTGACTTTTCTACTCATTGTAGTATATTTTTAAATTGTCTTATTTTACTTTTTGTGTTCCTTGATTTTTAAATGTTTTTATTATTGCATTATAGTTATACATAAGAGTGGGGTTCATTTTTGACACTCATACATGCATAGAATATGATTGGTTCCATTTTAATACCCAGTACTTCCCCTTTCCGTTCCCTCCTCTGTCCCCTGTTCCTCTTCCTCTCTACTAGTCTTCCTTCTATTTATTTTTAGCTTTTTTAATCAGTTGCTTTATAGATAATACATAATTATAGAATGCACTATGACATATTCACATATGTACACAGCATAATATGATCAATTTCATTCCACAGTTCCTCCCTTTTCCCATCCCTCCTCCTTCTCTCTCAATTCCCTTCTTCCATTCCACTCATGTCCCAAAGGAAAAAATTAAGAGCATGAATAAAGAGCTTACAGAATTACAAAATCTTTATCACTACTCTTCTGACAGGGAATTAATACTTAGAATATATTAAGAAATCAAAAAGCTTAATCCCCCCCAAAAAAAATCACAAAATAACCAATCAATAAGTGGGCAAAAGAATTAAACACACTTCTGAAAAGAATAAATACAAACAACTAACAAACATGAAAAAAAATGTTCAAAATGTTCAACATCCCTAGAAATCAGGGAAATGTACATCAAAACTACATTGAGATTTCATCTCCAATTAGAATGGCAATCATCAAGAATAAAAAAATAATAAATACTGGCAAGAATGTAGAGGAAGTAATACACTCAAACATTGTTAGTGGGACTACAAATTAGTAGAATCACTGTGTAAAGCAGTATGGAGATTTGAGTCTCAACAGGAACACAACCATCATATGACCCGACTACCCTTGATATTTATCCAAAAGAACTAATATCAGCATACTATAGTGATATAGACACATCAGTGTTTATAGCAATGCAAGTCACAATAGCCAAGTTATGGAACCAGCCCAGGTGCCCATCAACAGAGGAGTGGAGAGAGAAAATATGGTGTGTATATATACACATTTTGTGTGTGTGTGTGTGTGTGTGTGTGTGTACAGGCATAAAGAAGAATGAAACTATGTTATTTGCTGGCAAATGGATGGAACTGGAGAACATCATGTAAGTTAAATAAACCAGAGTCAGAAAGTCAAAGATGAAATGTTTTCTCTCATATGCAGAAGCTAGAGAAAAATAAAGGGGGAGAGGGTGATCACATTTTAGTATTTTTAAAAATGTTTATTTGCCTTTCGTGTCCTACAGCATTCCTGCACTGTTGTCTAGAGGTATGCTCTCTTTCCCTTTGGCTTGATAGAATTTAACAAAATCTTAGGCTCTGTAATTTCTGTATATCTCACAAATCCCCAGGTTGAAAATCCAATCACATACATAATGGCATTATCCTATCAATCTTTAGTTTATGCTTCTGTAGGAAAATTTTTGTTTCAATGATTTTATTTGTTTTCCTCGATTTTTACCACTTCTTGTTTTAAAACTTCTCCCACTGGGTATCAGAAAGTCCTATTTAGGTATGTTCATGGATATTGCTGCAATACTTAGGTTTTGAAAATTTTTAAACTCTTAACAGTTAATTCAATTTCCTTATGTTGTTGTTGTGTTTGTACTAGAGATTGAACTCAGGGGCACTCGACCACTGAGCCACATCCCCAGCCTTTTTTTATATTTTATTTAGAGACAGGGTCTCACTGAGTTGCTTAGGGCCTCGCTAAGGTGTTGAGGCTGGCTTGGAACTTGTGACCCTCCTGCCTCAGAGTTACTGGAATTGTAGGCATGCACCACCATTCCTGGCTAATTCAATTTCCTTACAAGTAAAATCTCCCATTGTTTTTAATCACATTGGATTGCCTCATAAACTTAGTAGACATCATTGGTGGGAACAGACTGGGAATTCATCTTCAGTATCCACAGTTTCCACTTCCTAGTTCACCAAGGACCACAACTCAGAATCAGACCTTTAGAACTCTTATAACTTGTCTCTCTGAAAAATTACAGGTCTTATCCCCAAGCAATCCCACAGCTGCTCATTCTCAGTTTCCACCTGCCTCTCCTGATCCACTGCAGACCCCTTGAAATAGTGGTCAGTGCCTCCTCAGCCTCTGACCATGGCAGTAGGCTGATTTTCAGACACCTAAAAGGAGTCGAAATCCCAAATGCCACTATATATTTCAGTCTTACTACAAGAAATACATTAAAATATCAGCTCTGCATTCAGAAATAGAACTTCCTACTCCATTTCTGATACCTAGAAGTCTGTATCTTCCTTTGGATAGTAGATATCTACTTTAATATGATTTAATACATCAATGCTGTGTCTCCAGTAGATGAAATCTCTTTGTATTTACTATTGTCTTGTCCACAGTTCCCACCATGACTCTACCCTCCCTCCTCCTCCCTCAATAGCTCAGCAGTTAGTCAGTCATAAATCTCTACCTAATTATCTGCTCATTCTGTAGGTCGGTGGCCCTATCTACAAAACTGTGTCTTCTATTACAAGAGCCTCCTGATCTAAACTAGACACTAAGCACATCCATTTTCAGTCACATGTTAATGGAATAGTTCCAAGAGATCCTTAAAAACAATTCTCTTGAAAGCCATCGAGAAAAATTAATATTTTTAATGGGATAGCACATATTATAAAAATGTAAGAGAAATCCTTCAAAGCCAAAACTGGTGACAAATCATGAATTTAGAGAAGACAGTAGATGTTGAAGCAAGTCTCCTTAAGAATCTATGGTGGGGGCTGGGGATGTGGCTCAAGCGGTAGCATGCTCGCCTGGCATGCATGGGACCTGGGTTCGATCCTCAGCACCACATACAAACAAAGATGTTGTGCCCGCCAAAAAACTAAAAAATAAATGTTAAAAAAATTCTCTCTCTCTCTCTCTCTCTCTCTCTCTCTCTCTTTAAAAAAAAAAAAAGAATCTATGGTGACCTAGAGCTTTGGTTGTAATGGCCTATTTATGGGAGACAGAAAATAAAATTCAGTGCTTACACAACACTGAAGAGAAAATCCCAGGCTTCTAGTGATTCTAAGCTCTTAACCCAAACTTAAAGAATACATAAGGAAACACACCACTACAAAAGAGAAAGGTAGACCTAAAACAGGACAAAGGAGTCAGTCCCTCAAATGGTTGTGATAGATTATCAGTTATAAAATATTTTAAAATAAATGTAATTTGATTGGGCTGGGGATGAAGCTCAGTTGGTAGAGTGCTTGCACATGCACAAGGCCCTGAGTTCAATCCCCAGAACCACAAAAAAAAAAAAATCAATACATTAATTTGATTGAGAGAGATGGAAGCTTTAAAGGGGAAGCAAAGGAAACTTACAGGAATTAAATACATAAACATTGAAGTGGCGTAAGGAATGGGTTAACAATATAGAGAACTACCTGGAAATGGAAATATACTGAAATCATCCATAAAGCTAAGGGAAGAGGTAAAAATATATAAAACGTGCAAGGGAAGCTCACGAACTTTAGACAGAGGTTGCCATCTACCATCACTGTTGTAGATGAAGAGCATGATCACCCAGAGATGGGAAAGCAGTGTGAATGAGGATTCTCGGATGTGTTGATAGAAAAATCATTCATTCGTTCATTCATTCATTCATTCAACAAATATGTTGAGTACTTCTGTGTACCAGATATTTTTCCAAACCCTGGGAATACAGCCAAGAATATATTGGTTAAAATTCACAGTCTTTGTGGAGTGCAATAATTCACACAAGAAATGATTCTGCCCTAAATGAAAGTAGTTAACAGAAACAATGATATGAAGTGGTATTTCTCAGACATATTTTCTGGTGGTTGGGGGCAGGGGTGGTTACCAGGGATTGAACTCAGGGGCACTCAACCACTGAGCCACATCCCCAGCCCCATTTTGTATTTTATTTAGAGACAGAGTTTTACTGAGTTGCATAGTGCCTTGCTTTTTGCTAAGGCTAGCTTTGCGCTTTTGGTCCTCTCACCTCAGCCTCTGGAGCTGATTGGATCACAGTTGATTGGATTACAGGGTTACAGGTGTGTGCCACCACACCCAGCTCTCAGACATATTTTGAAGATTGGAAAAAAACAATTTGTTGACGTGAAAGGTGAGGGAGGGTTAGGATAACTTGAAGGTTTGGAGCCTGAGCTCATACACACACACACACACACACACACACGCATGAACACACCAAAAAAGATGGAAATATTGTTTTCTGAGATCAGAAAGACTTTGAGAGGAGAAAATGATTTTTAAATTAGTTCAGTCTTGGATATGTATGATTTGAGTTGCTCGTTACATAGCTAAGTGAAGATATTGACTAGAAAATGAGATACAGGAGCTTGGATTGCTTGAGAATGATGAAAGATGGAGATATACTAGTGTTTTGGAAGAATCATCCAAGCATATTTTTAAATCATTAGGAATTATGACAGAATCAATGTGGAACAGAGTGACAGAATCAATGTGGAATAGAGTGAAAAGCATTCAAGAAATGAGGAGCAAGAGTCCCAGTGTTTGAAAGAGAGTGGAGGGCTTCACTAAGAAAGAGTAGTGGGCGGGATGGGTGTGGTGGCACCCGTATTCCCAGCAGATCATCCCAACATCTGAAGGTTGAGGCAGGAGGATCACAAATTCAAAGCCATCCTCAGCAACTTAGTGAGGCTCTAAGCAACTCAGTGAGACCCTGTCTCTAAATAAACTATAAAAAAGGACTGGGGGTGTGGCTCGGTGGTTGAGTTCCTCTGGGTTCAATCCCCAGTATCAAAAAAAAAAAAGTGGCATCTGTTAATCTGATAATATTAAATTCAGAAAGGACAAAGAACTGGTTGGGAAGTGCAATGAGGAGCAATAAAAACAAAGAAGAAGAAGAACATAGCAATTGGGAGCAAGAGGAACCCCTAGAAATACTAGGGCTGTGGAAGATACTCTCCAGTGTGGAAGCTTACAGGGAAAGCAGGGTACTCAGAGCAAGCAAGGTCAATTGTAGAAAGATAAAGAGATGCCAGGGAAGCGGGAGATTTTGCAGTTTTGAATTATTGACTATGAGCTCCAGAATACCAAATAAAAAGTATAAAAGATGGAGAAGTGAAGGAGATAAAAGATGTCAAGTACAGGGTATTTGAAGATTTCAATCTGGCATATGAGATAAAAAGAGATTCTCACCCTGAACAAGGACAAAACACATGAGATTAGTCTTCATGATCCTACAGCAATAGAGGTGGGGATTTGCAGTGCTGAAGAAAGAACACACCCAGTTCTGGGTATAGTTTTAGCATCCTCATTAAAGAAGCACAATGATGTTCAAGATCATAAATAAGGACACATTTAGACAGATTATTGTGAGCCTACAAAACACCAAATCCTAAGGAGAGGACATATAGAAAGAGTAGGTGAGGCCCTAGGTTCAATCATCAGCACCACAAAAAGAAAAGGGGGATAGATTGATGGCAGAAAGAGAAGATGACTACAATGAAGAGGCAAAGAGTTGGAAAGCTGATTTCTCAACAGCAAAAAAAAAAAAAAAATGGAAGACAAAAAACTGGAATAACAGCTGCAAAGCACTGATACAAAACAACTGGAATTCTGGCCTGGAATTTTTCACTTAAATGAAAGAATCTTTTAAAGATATGCATAAAATAAGAATGGAAAATTATACTGCATGTATGTATACTATGTCAAAATACACTCTACTGTCATGTATATCTAGAAAGAACAAATAAAAAGTTAAATAAAAAACAAAAAATACCAATAAAGCATTTATTAATTTATTATGTGAACTCCCAGTCAAAATCATAGAAACAGAGAGTATAAGGGTAGTTAGTGGTTGGGAGACAGTGAATGGTATTGGTCAAGGGATACAAAGATTCAGTTTCACCAAAATAAGTTTTGAGATATACAGTATAGCATGATGGCTATTGTTAATAATTATGTATTGTATACTTCAAAACTGCTAAAATAGGTTCTAAATGTTGGCTCCACAAAAATGAAAAGTATATGAAGTGATGAGTATGTTAATTATCTTGATTTAATTTTCCACAACATGTACATCTATCAAAACACCACATTTTACCTCATAAATGTATATAATTGTTAGCTATAAATAAGAATAAAAATTGTTACATGATCTTAAAGGACCCTGTCTCAAATTTTTTTTTTTTAAAAAATTTAATTTAAAAGGCTAGGGATGTAGCTCAGTGGTAAAGAGTCTATGAGGTCAATCCCCAGTGTCAAAAAAATAAGTAAATGTAATAATTTAAAATGTCAACTGTATGAAATTATCTCTGGCTAAACAATAAAATCAATGCAACAGAAAGATCAAAACATCCACACTTAAATGAATATATATATATATATATATATATATATATATATATATATATATTTTTTTTTTTTTTTTTTAAATAGGAAATTGTGCAGTTCAGTGGGGAAAGATGAATTTTTCAATTAAAAAATATCAGGACAATTGGTTTTGCATACGGGGAAAAACTGGATCACTATCTCATGATTACAAAAGAGCCTGCTACATCTGGATAAAGATTTTAAATTTTGAAAGGTGAAGATGTAAATATTGGAAGAGATATAGAATGATCTTGGAATAGGGAGTATTTCTGAAACAATACACAAACATCATAATCATAAAGAATAAAACTCATGGAGTTGAAACCATTTTAAAATTAAGCATTTGTTTAATATAAATAAGGTGAATAAAAACAAATCACAAAATGGGTAAAGATCATTTCAATATATGTAAGTAAGAAACAAGTTCCAAAAATCAGTAACAAAAAAATATGGGCAAACGACATAGATATTCCACAGAAGATGTTACATGGATGGCCGATACATACGTGAAAACATGATCAATGTCATGAGTAATCAGGGAAATAGAAAACACATGGTATACCATTTCATACCAAGAGACTGATAAATGCTTTAAAATCCAACCTCATTAAGCGCAGGCAAGAATGAGGTACAGAAAGAACACAACCTCCCAGCGCGTTCCCTTACACAAAGGTGCTTTGGGGCAGCCAGGTAGAAAGTTTGCATTATCTTTTATTGTTTAGATGCCACTCAATACCCAGAAATTTCATATCTAATTGCCCTAATCATAAAGGTTAAAAAATAAAAAATTGTGTCTTATAAAATTAAACATGTGTTTTTCGGGGGACGAGGTGTTTGTTTGGTATGAGATTGAACCCAGGAGCACTTCACCACTGAGCCACATCCCCAGTCCTTTTTTTTTTTTTTTTTTTTAATTTTTTATTGTTGGTTGTTCAAAACATTACATAGTTCTTGATATATCATATTTCACACTTTGATTCAAGTGGGTTATGAACTCCCATTTTTACCCCGTATACAGATTGCAGAATCACATCAGTTACCCAGTCCTTTTTAATATTTTATTTAGAGACAGAGTCTCTAAATTGCCTTAGGGCCTTGCTAAGTTGCTGCAGCTGGCTTTGAATTTGGCGATCCTCCTGCCTCAGCCTCTCAATGATCCGCTGGTATTACAAGCTTGCACAGCTGCACCCAAATAAACATGTGTATTTGATTCCCTTGTCCAACACAAATCAGGCATTTAATTTTGTAAAACTTTCTTTCCTTCTCTTAACTATTTGTGAGGATAAACTAATTTTTACACTTAATAAAGGTCAAATATCAGATTTGAATACAAAAAAAATCTTATTTTTTTCTTCTGTGCCTGACTTCCAACAAAATACTATTCTCTTTATTTCCTAAAAAGCTCTTTTATCAAAGAAAATTTTGGTATTTCTAATTTCTCTCATAAATGAAAGAAATTTCTAGAACCATATGTAGATAGGCTGGAAAAGCAGTGATAAGTGCTGAGATAAAGCTCTCTTTCATAGTCTTCTGGAAAATTTAGAAGAGACATTAGACATAGGCTACTTCTAAAGTAAGCAAGTCGTTTATAGGTTGCATTTTGGGTTTTAGTCGGTTGGTTTGTTGTTAATCAGAAATATGAGCAATAAGGACCACTGGTCCCAGCGGTGCTCCCTTTCCGAGCCTTCCTAAAACCCTTCCCTGCTATTGCACTACACAGCGCCTGTCCCGCTGGCCACCCCCTGAGCCGTCAAAGTCTGGAGGCAGCGCTTCTGCTGAGCCCCAGCTGGTGATTCCACAAACCCGGCCAGCAACTGAGCCCGAGGCGTCCGCGCGGGCAGAGCGAAAGCCAATTATTCCAGGGCGGAGCCCAGCGATGGGCGTGGCTCCCCAGAAGCCTGGACCGCGGCCGCCCTCCCAGCTAGCCTAACCTGTCATCCAGACCTGTCACCGCCCGCGCGCGCAGGACCGCGCCATCCGCGCCCCGCACTCACTCGGCCGGGACCAGAGAGCGCGGCCTGAAGCGCGGCCGCAATGATGGTCTTGTGGCCACGCAGCCCCAGCGCCTGCCCGGCGCCCCGGTGGGGACCCCAGCCCGGAGGACCCTACCGTGCCAAGCGCCGCCGACTGGACGACCCCGCAGACCCTGCAGAACCCCAGTCGGCGCCCAGCCTGCAAGATTCCGCGGGGACAGCTGACGCCACCGCGCTCATCTCTGTGGCGGTCCTGGCCGCGGGTATCTACAGGCACCCCAGAACGACGTCGACCTGGTGTTGCCAACCTCGGTCCTGCAAGTGTCTCTTCAAGGACACACCCTCATCCTGATCCCTGAGGGCCTCGTGGGCGCCACCGACCAACGCCCAGGAGGCCAGGGAGACTCTCCTGATGGCCCGGAACTGGGCGCTTTCCTGAGCGCCCTCGGGGAGGACGTGGTCGTCGAGCAGGGATTCGCAGAAGAATCTGTCCCAGAGATCGCCAGCCAAGAAGAGCCTGTGAGAAAGAGGACATGGACCCTCCAGCCGGCCAGGGGCTGGGGCTCCTTCCCTCCAAGTGAGTCGCTAGGCTCCTTCCTTCCAAGTGCTCACGCGTACTTGCTACTTGCGACTCGGAGCGCTGTCCAGGACCTCAGTGGCAGCAAAAACCTCTTCCAGGAGTGAACTGACTCCATAATTCATCGCCATTTGGTTCAGGGTATTAGTGGATCTGCAAGACCCATTGTAAGCATAGAAGAAGCAACCACCCAGAGACGCGACATCTTCATTCGAGGACCGTGGACAGCTACTTATTTCCTTTTTGGTTTGGTTTGAGATTGTTCTCTCCTTCGTTTTGTTTTGTTTAGCGGAATTTCTTAATCAGTAGCAGATGAAGGCACCAAAAAGAAGAGAATACTGGCACCTTTATGAATAAGTGACCTCAGAGAACCCACCATGGACTTTTAGTTCCCTGGCCTCTGCCGCCGAGCTATTTCTTCCACCTCTGCCAACTCCTGTCTCCCTGTTTCATCCTAACTCTTGCTTAAAACTCATCTCAACTTTTTTTTTTCAATTTTACCCGATTTTTCACCACTTCCATATGTATCTCTTCATTCTCTACGATCAAGGTTGTTGTCTTTCTTTTTTTTAATATTTATTTAGTTGTAGATGAACATACAGTATCTTTATTTATTTTTATGTGGTGCTGAGGATCGAACCTAGTGCCTTACACTTTTGAGGCAAGCACTTTACCACTGAGCTACAGCCCCAGCCCCGGTTGTTGTCTTTCCTTCTTTATGTAAGTATGAATTTGCACGTAGGGTTGCTCCAATATCTTATAAGGTGCTTCTGATTAATGATTTTTTTTCCTGTTTCTTCTTGCTTTCCTTAATTTCTTTTCTTGGATCTGGTCAACCAAGATAAATATATATTAGATAAATAAATGAAAAAAAACACAAATGTAATGTACTGGACCTTTTGGAAATGTTTCTAAAACCTGAGGGTGGTAAAAAGTACAACTGCTCACTACCACACACTTGGTTTCAAGCACAGACATTAGGTCTAATTTATTTTTGAGAATTTTTTCATTCCCAATGCCTATGAGCCCACCACCCAGAATTGGAGTTATTCTTTACTATTTCCTCAGTGTCTTTTTTACTTCAAAGAAATTATTTTTTTGAGAGAGAATTTTTAATATTTATTTTTTAGTTTTCGGCGGACACAACATCTTTGTTTGTATGTGGTGCTGAGGATGGAACCTGGGCTGCAGGCATACCAGGCGCGCTACCGCTTGAGCCACATCCCCAGCCCAACGAAATTATTTTAAATGATGTATATCCTTTTACCGCATTCCTTGCTCCCATTCCCAGAACATTCCTATCATAACATGAAGTTGGTATTATTCCAATCAAAATACAAATGCTACATATACATTATACATATGTATAGATATAAGTAAGCAAAGTTTATGTTGTTTTGTAAGTGATTAGATTTTCATACCTGGCTTCATATTCTTTGATTTGTTTTTTTCCTCATCTCTGTTTTTTAAATCATGACTTACAAATATAGTTGATGTTTCCTAAATATTTGAGTTTCCATCATATGAATATGCCATTCTTTTGGGGGGGTGTAGGGTACTAGGGATTGAACTCAGGAGCACTAAACCACTGAGCCACATCCCCAGCCCAATTTTGTATTTTGTTAGAGTTGCTTAGCACTGAGTTGCGTAGCACCTCGCCGTTATTGAGGCTAGCTAGCTTTGAACTCGAGATCCTCCTGACAGCCTCCTGAGCCACTGGGATGCCATATTTTATCTATTCATTAGATTCATAGTGATTTCGGTTTTTACTATTACAAATGAACTTGAACTTGTCATCCTGTGTGCCTAGGAAGAGTGTCTCTAGGAAATACACCTGGTTATATTAATGGGTTGTAATTTCAGTAGAGTTTACCAAATTGTTCTCTAGAGTGATTACAACATTTGAACAGCTCCAGAAGTCTCTCATCAGACCAAATCACTTTAAATTGTTTTCCAATGGTATCTCAGTTTTAAATTTTGTACTTTCATAATTACTGATAAGATAATGCAATTTTTTAATGTGTACAGGGGATCACTTTTAAAATAATTCGATGCACTTCCATATATTGTAAATCTTACTGTTTCAATTTACCACAAGTTCAGTGGGAAGGACAGGTACAACCTGGATTAAAGCACTTACTTTTCAGCTGGCTCCTTTTTAGTCCATTACTAGGCAATTATCATGAGAATCAAATTTTCCCCAGGCAGAAAATTGACATTTATTAAACAAATTTTAAATAGTAAAAGCTAAGTTTGGATGTCTGAACATAGAGTTTTAATAGAAAACAGTGCAAAGAGAACCAACATCTAACTGGGTAAGAATTAAGAGAAAAAGACTAGTCTTTTCAAAAAAGTAGAATGTGGAAAAGAAAAGGCAGACAAAATAAAAAGCATTCATCACTCCCAGACACCATAACTTCTAGCTTCTGGAACTCAAAATCCTTCATATTATTTGAGAAGAAGGCCAGAGAGAGATAGAGATAGAGATAGAGATGTGAGAGAGAGAGAGAGAGAGAGAGAGGTTTTGTCCTTACTTCCTGTTTAAGAATCTGGTAAAGACAAGAGGATGATACTCAGGTGAGGAAAGCCTCCCTCCACCATGTATCCAGCCACCATCTTGAGGAGGAGCAGGGGAGGAGGGCATCCACGCACAGGGAGCATTTCCTACAAGCTGCCATGTTATCTGAAAGAGAATTAGAACCCAGCCTGTCTGGGATTCACTTGTATGGGAAGTTTAGAGTGGCCCTCTTCCCTACCCCACACCCAAACCTATGAGGTGGAGGCCCAAAAGGAAAATTAAAAATATGTCCAATAAAGAAGTCAGATTTTCTTTACATGACTAAGCAGAAACCTGTTAACTGATCTTCTGTTTGCTGTCAATTTACATCCTTTAACCATTTTTTCTATTGTTACACCTATTAGATTTTTTCCTTATTCATTTGACACTTTTTTCATGATATGATCCCTCATTATATATCTTGTAAATATTTCTTCCAGTGTGTCCCTTGGCTTTTAACTTGTTCAATACACAGGCTTTATAATTCTCATAAACTGAAATCTCAAGGTCGTTTCTTTATAATTTATATTTTGTGCCAATTTAAGAAATATTTCCCAGGATGTAACAAATATATTTCATACATCTCTAATCAAATCTCAAATTTTTTCTTTTTTTCCAATTTAAACATTTAATCTGTCATAATTTTCCTTTTTAATTTTTTATTTTATTTTATTTATTTATTTTTACAGTTCAGGGTAGGAATATATTTTTCTTTCAGATGGAAAGTCATTGTCCCAGGATCTACTATTGAATTGTCTACCCTTTCACTACTTACTTATAATGCCAATTCTGTCCTTTACAGATGTTCACCCTATAAGGGCAAACTAAAGAAATAAGCAAATACTGAGTTTACAACAGCAGGCCCTCGCTAAAGGAAATCCTGAATGATACAAAAGAGATCCCAAAGTGGAAGTTCTGGAAAGCGGAAGGTTGAGGGGGGGATGAAAAACAAGGAGAGCCAGGTGCGGTGCTGCACACCTGTAATCCCAGAAGATCATTGATCATCCGGAGGCTGAGGCAGGAGGATGGCAAGTTCAAAGCCAGCCTGTGCAACAAGTGAGGCACTCAGCAACTCAGTGATTCCCTGTCTGTAAATAAAATACAAAATAGGCCTAAGATGCAGCTCAGTGGTCTAGTGCCCCTGAGTTCAATCCCTGGTAACCACCCCCAAAAAAGAGTAGTATTTATGTAGGTAAATTCAAAGGAACAGTGGTTGGATAAAACATTAATAATGTCTTGAGGATATAAAAACAAATCAAAGATAGGATTAAAATACATGGTAAGTGTAGCAGTTTAAGCAAGAGATTATAAAATGTTTTCAGATCGTTGCATGGCTTGAGGGGTGAGGGAGGTAAAATCATTGAATAACTAAAGACTCCATTAATCCTAGACTCTGATATGTAAAACATGCATGATTTAGTATAGAAGTTAATTAATAAAGGAAAAACAGAGGGATAATAGACATTCAATTCATTCAAAGTAGGCCACGAAAATAGACAAAACAGAACATACTGGACAATATTAATTGGTAGCATTAAACCCAAATATGCCAACTATTATCTTAAATGTAAATGGACTAAATGCTCCAGTTAAAAGACAAGGATTATGAAATTTCATATTAAAAATCAAATATTATGTTGTGTATAAGGGAATGTTACAGAAATGTTGAATATAAAAGAATTGAAAAGATATATAATGCAATAATCACTAAAAGAAATATGTTGATAGTAAGTAAAAGAAACAATATAGAGAAATAAGGAGCATTGCTAGGAGAAAAGAGACTCACTAGAAATGATTTAAAAATTTACCAGGATTATATTGCAATTGTGTAATATATATATATATATATATTAGCCTTGAAACATAAATCAAAAATTAGCAAAACAAATAAATTACATTACTATAACTAACCCAGTAACTGAAAGAACAAAGACTTTTAAAATGGGAAAGGACTGAGGATCCTGCTCGGAAGCAAAATCTCAATAAGCCTCCTTCAGGGATATTTTAAAAAATAAAAAAATAATAAAATAAAATGTGTAAGGATATTTAAAACTAGAACACCAGAGGCCCAACAGAAAAATTTAGAGCCCTAAATTCTATATGTTTTTTTCAAATGCGCACAGAAACTCTACAACTGAATATACAGTGGATCATAAAGCAGGTCTTAACAAACTTTAAATGATAAAAACCATACGGAGAGTATTCTTTGACTATAATATGACTAAGTGATAAATCAATGATAAAAAGGAAAATAAACAAATTGCCAAGTGGTATATGCTTCTAAATAGCCAATAATTCCAAGAAAACATGCAAATTGGTATTTTAATTATGCAATAACAAAAATACTACATATCAATACGTGTGGAATACAATCAAAATAGTTCTAAGAAGGAAATTTATCTCTGAAATCAATAAGCTAAGGAACTATGTTAAAAAGTTAGACTGAGCCAGGTATGGTGCAACACACCTGTAATCCCAGCTACTCAAGAGGCTGAGGCAGGAGGATCACAAGTTCCAGTTCAGTCTGGGCAACTTATTTATATAAACATAAAAATAAAAAGGGCTGGAAACATAAAAATAAAAAGGGCTCAGTGTTAGAGCACTGGCCTACAATGTGAAAAGCCCTGAGTTCAATACCCAGTATCACAGTATTAAATGTAAACAAATTAGAAAGATAAAAATTCTATCATAAATTGATGAAATAGAAAGAAAACAGGATTTTGAGCAAAAAATGGAAGTCACAAAATAATATATGGCATTATAGTACTGTTATAAAGATCAAAACAGCTGGGTGCAGTGGCACATGCCTGTAATCCCAGTGACTCTGGAGGCTGAGGCAGGAGGATTGTGAGGCACTAAGCAACTCAGTGAGACCCTGACTTTAAATACAAAATAGGGCTGAGGATGTGGCTCAGTGGTTGAGTGCTCCTGAGTTCAATCCCCAGTACAAAAAAAAAAAAAAATCAAAACAAATATAACTATACTATCCAGGTTGTCCAAGGCAACCAACCAATCTGCAATGTAAGAGAAAATAGGTGCCTGCATAAAGAAATGGTATGCATGCTATAGTTACAGAAAGCTATACTTACAGAGGCTGTAGTTACGGAAGTTATACTTACAGAAAAGACACCACTGAATTTCCTCATCCCTAAAAAACAAAAGCCAGTGTTACCCTGATACTAAAACCAGCAAAGACATAAAAGAAAAGCAAATAGCAAAAAAATAAGTGTCATGTACATAGCCACAGAAATTCTTACAAGATATTGAAAAGATGAATCCAGTAAAATGTAGGAAGGATAATGACCAAATGGGCTGTATCCTAGTAAGGCAAGATTGGGTCAGTACTCAATGATCAATGTAACTCACTACATAAAGAAGAAAATTCATATCATCCCGGTAGTTTCAGAAAAAAAAAGCATTGAACAAAATTTAATGTCCATTTGTGATTTTCTTTAAAAGAAGAAATCCAAGAGAGCTAGAAGTAAAAAAAAACAAACAAAAAAAAAGGAATTTCCTCACCTAAATAAAGCTTGTCCACAAAAACTATGGTAAAAGTCTGAATATTTTGCCCCTAAGATTAGGAGCAAGATGAGGATATTGTTCTCAAACTTCTGATCAGCACTGTACTGGAGGTTCTAGCTAATATAATAAGGCAAGAAATTGAAATTAAAGCGTAAAGACTCATTCCAATCATAATGGCAGCTATTGTGAAGACAAACAACAAGTGTTGGCGAGGATGTAGGGGGAAAGGCACACTCATACATTGCTGATGGGACTGCAAATTGGTGCAGCCAATATGGAAAGCAGTATGGCTATTCCTTGGAAAGCTGGGAATGAAACCACCATTTGACCCAGCTATCCCTCTCCTCAGTCTATACCCAAAGGACTTAAATACAGCATACTTCAGGGACACAGCCACATCAATGTTTATAGCAGCACAATTCACAATAGCTAAACTGTGGAACCAACCTAGATGCCCTTCAGTAAATGAATGGATAAAAAAAAAGTGTGCATATACATACAATGGAATATTACTTAACAATAAAAGAGAATAAAATCATAGCATTTGCAGGTAAATGGTTAGAGTTAGAGAAGATAATGCTAAGTGAAGTTAGCCAATCCCAAAAATCAAGTGCCAAATGTTTTCTTTGATATAAAGAGGCTGATTCATAGTGGGACAAGGATAGGGAGCATGGGCGAACAGACAAACTCTAGATAGGGCAGAGGGGTGGGAGGGAAAGGGAAGGGGCATGGGGTTAGAAATGATGTGATGATCATTATTATCCAAAGTACATGTATGAAGACACAAATTGGTGTGAATATACTTTGTATACAACCAGAGATATGAAAAATTGTGCTCTATATGTGTAATAAGAATTTTAATGCATTCTGCTGTCATATATAAATAAAAACAAAAAACAAAAAAAAAGATTGTGGAAGAGTATATTGTGTGTATAACATACAGAAATAAAATTCTCTGTTTACAAAAGACATGCTTGTCTGGGGCTGGGACTGTGGCTCAGTGGTAGAGCACTTGCCTAGCATGTGTGAGGCACTGGTTTGATCCTAACACCACACACACAAAAAATAAAATTAAAAAACAAAGATATAAAAAAGATATGCTTGTCCAAATAGTAAAATCTCAAAGAATCTTTAGAAAACTACTATAACATGTTTAGTAAAAGCATGAAAAACATAAGTGTAAAGACAAGGAAATAAATTACAGATTTATACTTTAAAAATAGGAAGTTTTGATGGATAGTAACAAATTCTCAGTAAACAGAGAGACATACCATGTCAATAGACAGGAAGCCAATATTATTAATGTCAGTGCTTCCCAAAATTATCTATAGATTCCATGGAAATTCTTTAAAAATACTACAGAATGATTTTTTTAGAAATTGATAATCTGATTCTAAAATGTATATGGAAAGTAAAGTAGACTGAATAGCTGAAACAATTTCAAAACAGAAGACTGAAATTAAAGGCTTACTTTACCTGATTTCAAGGCTTATTATATCATTAAGCTAACATAATCAAAAATATAGTATTTGTGAAAGAATAGACAAATAGATCTATGGGACAGAACAGAAGAAAGAGTCCTGAAATAGTTTGTGGTTTCTTTAAACCTTTTTTAATTGCAAGTACAATTCAATGAAGAAAAACTTACAAATGATGAAGGGGAAAAAAAGGAATTTTGACCCACACTTCCACACTGCACACCATAAATTTTTAAAAAATTACTCAAATGGACCACAGACCTAAATGTAAAATGTTAAATTAAAAGTCTTAGAATAAAACATGAAAGGCAATCTTTGTTTCTTTAAATGAAGCAGATTTCTTAAATCTGACACTAAAAACATAATTCAAGCAATCTTCATCCAGACTAGTGTCTGTTTCACCCTATTCTTCTTCTAGTTACTTAACTACAACTTCTAGTAAGTAACTTAACTACAACTCAGATAAAGCTCACAAACATAACGTTGAGTAAAAAATAGCCACACAAAGGTGAGTGCATGTTTTATTATTTGCATATATAGAATATCTTCTGGAATAGGTAAAATGATCTATGATGTTAGATTCAGAATACTGGTTACCTCAGAGCAATAGGAAAGGGTAGAGATTGGAGGTCCTCTGAAAGGCCGATAATTTCTCTTTCTTGACCCAAGTCGTGGTTACCTGAGTACTGCCTGAGCCTGAATTCCCTGGGAAACAACCTAAGAGAGGAATTAAGTGCTTTATTTGGGAATTACTGTTCCAGGGCAGTAAAAATGAGAGAAAAGGGAAATTAGGCCTAAAAAGGTATAGAATAATACAAGTTGACGCAGTACTAGTCACTCAGCTCCATCACTTGGAACATCTCCAAACAGATACATGGGGGGGAAACATGCCTTACAGTAAGTAGTCCAGGAAGGAAAAAGAAAGCCCCTTCCTTGATTTTGCCCAAATTTGCCTTGAGGAAAGCTGCCTTCCCCACACCTCTCAAGTGCATCACATGGCCCCGCAGACAGCCTCTTGGGAATATGGACACCACTCTCTGTGTGGCGTGGTGTCCTCCTAGTGGCAGGAGGATACAGGGAGTCCACAGGGGAGCCCTGTTGGACTGAACAGCTTTGATCAGCCACAGCCATAATGGTGGCCACATGGAGAAGCAGCCAGGGGCCGTTGAAGCTGGCCCTGAGACAGTCCCTAGGTTGAATCTAATACAACTATTTGTACACTTTTCTGCATGCACTGTATTTCAGGGAATAAATTGTTTCAAAATATGAATATAGATATTTTGAGGTGAAGCAAATCAGAAACTTTTACAATAGGACAATTGTGGCTGGGTGGTCTTTGTTCCTTCAAAAAAGGGCTGGAATGCCAAGGCAAGGCAAGGGTGATGCCAATTGGCATCATCTCCCCCCATTTAACAATTAAATTGGGGTTTCTGAGTTCTCTAAGAAGCGACCATCAGTGGTTGTTGTACCTTCCTAATTGCAATGGATGTGGCTTACCCTCTACAACTTCCTCTCTTCCAGCAAACTGTCATCAGCTCTAGATTTTCCCAATCTTGAACATCCAAGGCCTTCTGCTAACTTTTTATGTGACTCACCCAGCAACCCTGGAAGGGACAGATTGTTGTACATCATTTTTAGCACCAGGTTCTATTAAAGAAGGAACACCTGGATCCTGAGAAATCTATAGCTCTCCAGCAATCAAACATCTGGCACATCACATTCGGAAAGCGGCTGGATCCTGCCAGTTCTTTAGATAGACACTGGATTTTTTCTGGAATATTCTCAGAAGAGGACAAGGAAATTTACCTTCCTTTGCTGGATATTTGGGGATTTGGCACAAAAATGGGGTAAGCTGAATGTGGTCTGTCTTATCAACTCGTGGATCCAAAACACAGTCTTCAGGGATATTTGTAGACTTATGACAGGGTGACGCCTAAGCTCTGATATTTTAATCACTTATTTCTCTGTCTTCTGTTAGGTTTGTTCTTTCTGATTTGCAATTCACTTCAACAATAACTTTGTAAAGACTGACCTAATAGTCTGACTTGGGGTACACAGGGTGGAGGGTAGGACTTGGAGAAGGACAGGGGGCAGTGAGGAAGATGATATGAAGAGGAAGCTCCTCTCCATCATCCAATAGGTTAAAGGCTCCACAGGAAACGGAGGTAGCCAAAGGGTAAGGCTGGGACAGTGCTTGGCAGAGTGTGGAGCTGTTGCCACCAGTGGGGATGGAGAGTGATTTGGGGATTTCAGAGGGGAAAACCTAATGATTTTGTGTTTTAAATACCCGTCTCCCACTAAGGAGATAAAGGGACAGGTCACCGGGAAGGTCAATGTATAGAAAGTCAGAGGAGGGAATCCCCATGAGCTGGGCAGTCAGAGGGGATGGCAAGGAAGACCTGAAGCCTCAAGATGGCCAGGATCTCACCAGAGACCCAAAGTCCAGGCCAGGGAATGCCAGCTGGGGTGCAGTGTAGGACAAAAGACCTGTCCTATACAGTGGCAGATGGAAGACCTGCACAACTGTGGCTTTCCAGGGTCAGCTGGGCTGTCCAGACAGCCTTGGATGGAAGACCTGAGTTGAAATGTCATCCCGGATGTTTCTTCCAATTGCCCCTGATGCCCACAGCTTCAAGACTTGCCTCTTTCCTGGATATTATACAGGTATCACCTTGGTGCCATCAACTGGATTAAAACCCGCAGATGTCACAGGACTAGTCTGAAATCTCCTGGCTTTTAGCCAAGGCCTCCCCCACATTGATTTCCCTAGCTTACTCCCTGGGGTTCTGAAGATTCTCCAGTACTAGAGAGCCCCAGAGGGCAACACCAAACTGGCCAGTGGTCCCTGTCCTGTGGTGATCTCTGAACAGAGAACCCCTGGTGCTCTACAGGATCAGGTAATCATCCACTAGCACACTTCAGAAAAGACCAACAAATCACTCAATCAAAAAGGGGACAAAGAATTTAAATAGACAATTCTCTAAAGACATATGAATGATCAAGAAGCTAACGCAAAGATGCTCAACATCATTACTAATCACAGAATTGCAAATCTAAACCATACAAAATACCACTTCATACCCACTAGCATGGCTAAAACTAAAAAGACAGTCAATAATAAGTGTTGGTGAGGACGTAGAGAAAGCAGAACTCTCACACATTCCTGGTTGAGTTGTACAATGGTATGGCCACTTTAGAAAACAATTTGGTGGGCTGGGGTTATAGCTCAGTTGGTAGAGTACTTGCCTCACAATCACAAGGCCCTGGGTTCAATCCCCAGCACCCCCACACAAAAAAAATAAATTTAAAAAAAAATGGGAAAGGATTTGAATAGACAGTTTCCCGAGGAAGATATACAAATGACCAAGAGCAAATAAAAAATGCTGAACATATTTCAACACAAAGAATTTATATATGTCTGAAATGATAGCTATGCCAGTTACCCTGACCTAATCATAATGTATTAAATGCTTTTACTGAAATGTCAAATTATATCCCATAAATATGCACAATTGCTATGTGTCAGTTAAAAATAAAAAAGATTTTTAAGAAAAGAAATAAACAATTTGGCAGTTCCTGAAAATGTTAAACAGGATTATTGCATGACTTAGCAATTTCATGCCTAGATATATGCCCAAGAGGAATAAAAATATACCTCCACTCAAAAAAATCTGTATACTTGTAATATTTGTAATAGCCCCAAAGTGGAAACAACCCAAATATCCATCAACTGATGAACAGAAAAACCTAATGTGGTATAACCATAGAACAGAATATTATTAAGCAAGAAAAAGTGAATGAAGTACTGATACAAGCTCTAGTATGGATGAACTTTGGAAATATGCTGATTAAAGAAGCCAAATACAGAAACAACAACAACAACAAAACAAAAGCCCACATAAAATGTGTTTATGGGGCTGAGGGTCTAGCTCAGTAGTAGAGGGCTTACCTAACATGTACAAAGCTCTGTGTTCAAATCCTAGTACAGCAACACACACACACACACACACACATATATATATATGCATACATACACACAGTGATTATTTCTATATTAAATGTCCAGAATTGACAAAGCTATGGAATGTAGATTACAGTAGCCAGGGCTGGGGAGAGGGAGAAACAAGAAATTGATTGCTAATGTGCGTGGACTTCTTTCAGAGGTGATGGGAATGTACTGGGACTAGACGGTGGTAACAGTCATCCAACCATCTGAATAAACTAAAATGCATTGAGTTTTATGGTATAGGAATTATTATCTCAATAAAACCAATTTGTACTTTTTAAGTACAAATCAGATCATCTCGCACTCCAGTTTATATTAATGGCTTCTCGGTATTTCTAGAATAAAACCAAATTCTTCACACACACACAGAAAAAAAAAAAAGAAAGGAAGGAAGGAAGGAAGAAAAGATGAGTTCATAAACAGATTCTAATCCAAGCAGCTCTGCTAACAGACTGGTTGCCAATCAAGGTCTCTGTGCCTTAGTTTCCCCTGCTTTAAAGGGGCATTATAAGGGAGCATACTTCTCTGGGTAGCTTCATTAGCTACAGAAGTCCAGCCAGGCAATCATTTGTCCCCCCTTTCCCACACAGACCTGGCTGGGACAAGAACTGTTTCTGTTCTGTTTTGTTGTTTGGGGGGTTGTTTTATTTCATTTTTGACTTGTAGTGCTGGGAGACACCAGAGCTCTGTTCTAAGCCAGGTTCCTTTAATCCATTCCTTGAGCCGAGGCCTGAACCCCAATGCCATCACAGGCTCAAAGCCCTGTCTGCTGGACATCATGGAGACAGAAGCCCAATCCCAGTGCAGTTGGGATGGAGGAACTGGGTCCTGCACCCATCATGCTCATTAGAAGGGGCTTCCAACACTTACTGCAGCCTTCTTCCTCTTTCTATCAAACTGGCAAAGGCTCCAGGAGATTATGGCTTATTAGCCTGTGGCCCCATAAGCCCACCTCATCCTTCACCAACCTGTTTAACGGAACTGAGGTGGGAAGGAGAAGACCTATTTCTCCAGAGGCCTTGTTAGCCCACCAGCTAATCCTGGGCCACCCTTATTCCCAGGCCTGTAAACACAGAACCCCAGAAGCTACCATGCCTTCCTGACCACTGGCCATGATGACTACATGGACCAGGACTGAACGGGGAACTTCAAGAAAGCAATTGATGCTGGCACCTGTTATGTACCAGACCCTTCTCAAACATGATTTCATTCGAGCTGCCACTAGCCCTATTCTTATCTCCATGTTGCAGGTGACAAAACCAAAGCTCATGGTATGTTACATTGGGGTACTCTGGATCTCACAGCTCTTAATAGTGAAGTTTCACTGAGTGATATAGACCAAATGTTTATATCCCTCCAAATTTGTTCACTAAAAACCTGACAATATTTGTTGGAAACAAGGAGCAGGGCCCTTGGGAGGTAACTAGATCATGGTATGGCACTCTGAGGAATGTGACTAAGTCCCTTATAGAAAAAGACCCAGAGTGCTGCTTTTGTCTTGTGAGGATGGAGGGAGAAGCCACCTAAGAAGCAGGAAACAGGCCCTTCCCAGGCATAGAATTGCTTGGAGCTTTGATCTTAGACTTCCCAGCCTTCAGAACTGTGATATATAAATTTCAGTTGTTTATAAGCCACCCAGTCTCAAATATTTTTTATGATACCCTGAATGAATTAACACACCTAGTGTCTCTTTGGGCCCAAAAGGAAAGCAGCCTAGAGAGACCCAACCCAAAGACAGTTTCCTGAAGCCCCAACACACACTCCAGCCAGGCACCCCTGCCTAAGGGTGGAAAGGCACTGGGACTCCCTGCAAATCCCTCCCGGAGACCATCAGGCAATGCTGAGTGACAGAGAGGCGGGCCTTAGGCCCCTACTCAGAGGAGAGAACTGCTGTAAGCTTTCGAAAAAGCCTTTACAGAGAGGAAAAAGGCCCAGGACCAGAGACTCTGGACAATGGGAATAACCAGCCATCATGTTTCCCAAGCTGTGTGACAATGAGAAAATCCCTCCTCCTCTTGGACCTCATTATCCCCACCTGTCAAATGAAGACGACCTCCCAGGATGAAGCTGAAGTCCAGAAGCATTGTCTCACACATGAGCTTTTGGGGACACCTCATATCCAAACCATAACTCCTACAGCCCCATGCCATCCTTCCCCTCCTCCCACCAGAGTTTTAGTTACATGTTTATCTAGCATCTGGTTATTTTCTCCACTGGATCTATGACATCTACAAGGGCAGGGACTGTCCCTGCTCACTACTGAATGGCCAGCACCAGCCCTGGGCCTGACACACAGTAGACACTCAGGAGAAATTCATTAAACATAGTGGAAGAAACCAGAGGTGGTGTTCCGGAAGCCCTCCAGAGGCAACTGGTGTTCCCTTCACCAGGAGTGGGTGAGTATGGCAGAGGTGGCCAGAGCATGTTGTCTGGTACCCACTGGCCATGGTGACCATATAGTTTGGGCTCTGATCCACCAAAGAATGAAAAACCCATACTCTAAGCAGCAATGATTCTTCATCAACAATTCTTTGCCCTGGATAGATGGCCAAGCTGGCATTCAAGGAAGTCGGGGAAATTATTGCCCTGCTCAACATCACGCCAACCCCATTTTCCCACCCTCTACTGTGGTTTGGTGATTAGGGAGCTTGCCTGTGGCTCATTCTCCAGCACAGGAGCTCAGACGAGCCACATTCTTCCTCCAGTTCGCACATGGAACCAAAACATCCTGAGCCTGGTTTTACTTTTCCTCATAAGCCCTTGTGCTTCCACGACTGAGGGTCCTTCTGAAATCCTAGAGTCTGTTCCCAAGTGGTGTATTCCATACACAGCCTGAAGTGGGATTACAGTAGAGATAAATAAAAGATTAGTTTCCGAGTTTCAGGACTAAATAAAGGATCGGATTCTTGGTGATTGGGAGATAAAAGGAATTTGGGGTTTGTTCATGGATGATCTGATTCAGAAGCAGTTGGGGACAGAGGGTGGGTCCAGGAGCTCAGTTTTCCTTGTCTTTTTGTGGGTCTCTCTTGCTGCCCACCCTGGCCATCTGGTTTCACTTGTGAGACAGGCTGCATAGGCCAGGGCAGCAGGAGACCAAAGGGAGACTAATGGAGAGCCGACAGGCTGGGTATTGAAGCAGGGATGGCTGAGAACAGAAGGGTCTTCCACATCCCCTTGGAATGCAATGTCCAGAGAATGTCCACTTCTATGGAAGGCATCTGCCCAACAATCTTGAATCTCCAGAGCATCACTAACAGCCTAGGACTAAGCAAAAGTAGTCTTCTGGCATGGATGTATTTACTCCTATTTTCTATACAGGTTTAACAGTGTCTCGTATGTGCCGAGATTTGGTGATGGGATTTGCTGATGGATTTGGTGCAGCAATTTAGAAGGTAAAGTACAAAAGAGTCTCTGGAGCAGAGATAGTTAAGCATCTGAATGGAGAAGGAAAACTCTAAAAAAAGAACTCCAACCAGGCTCAGTGGTGCACGCCTGTAATCCCAGTGGCTCCGGAGGCTGAGGCAGGAGGATCACAAGTTCAGAGTTAGCCTCAGCAACTTAGCGAGGCCCTAAGCAACTCAGCGAGACCCTGTCTCTAATAAAGTATAAAAAAAGAGCTGGGGATGTTGCTCAGTGGTTAAGCATCCCTGGTACCAAAAAAAAAAAACTTCATTTGGGCATCATGGCACACAACTGTAATCCCAGCTGAGGCAGAAGACCAAAAGTTGGAGTACAGCCTTGGCAGCTTAGTGAGTGAGTGAGACACTGTCTCAAAAAAAAAAAAAAAAAAAAGGCTGGGGATGTAGCTCTATGGTAAAGTGCTCCTGGGTTCGATCCCCAGTACCACAAAACAAACAAAATAATAATAATAAGGAAGCCCTGGCTGTGGACCATGGAGTGGTCTCATAACCAGGGGAATATCAAGCTGTGCCTGTCAAGCCCTGTTTCTGAAGATGGGGGAGTCCACATGCCTCCCCACAGGGGCTAAGTGTCTCCTCTCATAAAGCACAAGCATTCAGCTGGCTGGAATTTTAATGCCTGTAGAACATATAATGCCCCAGGATCTTGGGATAACCCAGGGTGTTTCTCCAGTTGGATTTTTGTTGTCAGGATTGTAGCAGCAGCAATAGCAGCAGCAGCAGCAGCAGCAGCAGCAGCAGCAGCAGCAGTAGTAAAGAATGAACTGTATTTTATAAAAAAAAAAAAATTTACAGCACTCTTGTAAGCACATTTCACATATTAACTCATTTAATCCTAAGAAGCTTGTGAGTTTGACAGAACTTGTTGGTTATGGGGGAAAGGCCCTGGGATAAAAGGGGGAAAAAAAGAACCCTGGTTTTTGTTAAATTTGGATTTATTTTGAATTTTGACTGTGAATTCAAAATCCAACTCTCTCTCAACAGCTCATGAACTCAGTCTGGATAATGCTGATGGATGACAATGATGATAACACTAACTGGATGAAAATACCATCCAAGGGCTGGGGTTGTAGCTCAGTGGTGGAGCACTTACCTTGCACATGTGAGGCTCTGGGTTCGATCCTCAGTACCAAGTAAGAAAATAAATGAATAAAAATAAAGATATTGTGTCCATCTACAACTAAAAAATTTTTTTTAAAAAAAAAGAAAGAAAATGCCATCCAAACATGGCCTTCATCAGTGGTCACCAGCTGTGTTATCACACATCAAAATCTAAGGTAAGGCCAGACATAGTGGTGCACTCCTGTAATCCCAGCAGCTCAGGAGGTTGAGGCAGGAGGATTAGAAGTTCAAAGCCAGCCTCAGCAACTTAGTGAGGCCCTAAGCAACTCAGCAAGACCCTGTCTCAAAATAAAAAAATAAATAAAAAGAACTGGGGATGTGGCTCTGTGGTTAAGCACCCCGAGTTCAAACCCCAATATCAAAAAAAGCCTAAGGTGAAACATTTCAACGTCCATCTAACACATGGGTGACTGCAAAGATCTCCATGTTTACCAACATGCAGAGGGGGAAAAAAAACAAAACTAAATATTACATTTGTTTTTCATTTTATACTCAGTTGTTTTGAGCAGTATGTAGACAGTTGAATCATCAGAAATCTTAATATCTCTCCTGCCCCCCGACACACACACACACACACCACCAACCACTACCTCAGTCTATTCATGGCTGCCCCTCCTCAAACATCCCAGTGTGAGTCTCAGGGTTGGAGCTGAGGAGAGGACACAGGATGAGCAGTATGGGCACCCTAGTCCCAACCCTGCCATTCGACCTGGGGCAGAAGGGGGTGTGCCCTGCCCTGGCTGCTTTCTGAGCTGGGCCTCACAAGTCAAGAGCATAGAAATCTAAGAGTATGGGTCACCTGAGGACCTGGATCTCAGGCAGCTCACCAGGCACAGAGGGGAAGGCACAATCAACCCTCCCTATGACTCCCTCCCTGATACAGAGGCTCTCGGAACTCCAAAATGCTGCTGAGCCCAACTCCTAGAGAGCAACCAGCAACACACAGGGGCCTCTCCCTATGTGGACCTCTACTTACAGCCTCCTGACCCTGCAGCCAGGTTTCTCACGGACTGGATGCCAGATCATCTACAGTAGAATTCTCCAAAGAGCTTCCTAAAGTTGGGGGTTCCTGGGTTCCCCCCCAGCCATCCTGGATCTGCTCCCTGGAGTGGAGCTGCCAGGTCTCCTCTGACCAGCCCTGTGCTGCATACATAAAGAACCCCTTCTCCAGAGATGTATCACACTGGGTTATAGCTCCTTCCATTTATACAGTTTTAATTTTCTAACTGTGCTTCAATTCAACCAAAATCCAAGGAGGGTCTGATCTGGAGCTATTCTAAGCACAGAGAGTGAAGTCTTGATAGGAGGCCAGACCCTGCCTGCCAGGAAATTACAGTGATTTTAGTTTCACAACAATGCCACCAGACAGAGCATGTGGTAGGACCTTCTTTTTACAAACTAACCAATAGGGCTCGGAGAGTGTAAGTAACCTGTCCAAAGTCACACAGCTGCTTGATGTGCTAGGATCAAATCCCCCTCATTACAGACCCATGCTCTTTGCTCTACCTGAAGGGCACAGAAGACTCTGGTAATACAGCCAGAATGACAGAGCTAAGAGTGTTCTTGAACAACTAATGGTTCCAAGAATATCCAAGAGGTTCTAATTGGCATTTCAACTCTAAGCAGTTGACAGTGATTGCCTCCATGTGTGGGAGAGGGCTCTGTAGCCACATTCAGGATCACTGACGAAGATGCTGCAACTGATTAATCACGGTATACAGTGGTTGCAGAAGCGGGAAGCAGCTGCACATGTACCACATATGCCCATCTATACACAGAACAATTTACTGATGAGGAAACTGAGGCTCAGAGAGACCGAAGTCAGCCAAGTCTCAGAGTTGAGTTGGGACTAGAATCAAGGTCTAAATTCTACTCAGGAGTATAAGCTTTTCCCAGGCAGTCGAGATGATTGACTGAGAAGTGCATCCCACTGCCAGGGGCCAAGGACCTCCTGATGTTAGTATAGAAGGTTCGGTGGAGCCCAAGGGAAGAGGAGGAGGCTGTGGCTGCTCTCATTTATTCCCCCCACCTAAACCAGGTGAGATGGGGATGAAATGCATATTACTGAGCCCTCACCTGGGCCAGACACTGTCCTGCAGGCAGTGATGATCCCACTTGGTCTTTGCAATGACCTTGGGAGGGAGCTCCATTTTGCAGATGGGGAAATGGTGGTCAAGCTCCAGTAACCCAAGTGGTTAAGCCAGGACAAGCTCCCAGGTCCTTGTGGCTCCACAGTCCCCCAGGCTGTAAATGGGGGTTTAGCCGTGGGCTTTAGGGTCAGAAGGACCCCGAGTCCCAGCTCTACCGCATAATAGCTCCCCAGTTTGGGTATGTGCCTCAATCTCTCCATCCCTTGGTTTCTTCATCTATAAAATGGGGCAATAGCAGGGCCCAGCTCAGATAGTTGTTAGGATTAGATGGATTAATCTATGAGAAGCTCATGGCTTCATCGGGCACATGGCAAGCCCTCCATAAACAGCAGCCCTTTCCAAGGCCCTGACACCACACTGCCCCAGACATATCACCAGGACATCCGCCAACACTGCTGACCTGAGCAACCCACTTGGAGGAGGCCCCATCCAAAGATCATCTCATTCATTCACTATTCTGAGTTAGGACTTAGAGCCCCACGTGCCACAATATGCAAGTGCTACCTATCGCACAGGGGAGCCATGCCTTTGGAGAAGTTAGGACTCCTCAGAGCAACTGCCACAAGATGGCAGCCTAAGAAGTAGCCACACATGGACAGAGCTCCTCTAAGTCAGGCCTAGTCTGGGCTTCTCAGGCAGCTGGAGTCCCCCCAGTGATGGTCACACCAGCGGCCCTGGGACCAGCTGGACACCAGAGCCTCTTCACAGCTGATGCTGAGGCTGCAACAGCTTTCCTGTCCTCACTGGGGATGAGCCTAAGAGCGTGGCCTCCTGCTCTTGTTTACTATGTGGTGCCCAGGAATAATTTATGACCACTCCACCCCTTTAAATGCCTCTCTGGTGGATTAAGAGCCCCAAAGAATATACTTTTTTTAAATGGTTAGGAAAAGACACAACAAAATTAACTGTGATTTGTGATACATATGCAAATAAGGTGAGTGACACTGTGATCTATGTTAGGTGTTCTGATTTAATCTGTACAATACCTGGGGGTTTGAATCCAGGTTCTATTTAGGAATATGGCAGTAAAGGGTAGCAGTCTGTATTTCGCACTGTTGGATCCAAAGGAGTAGAGAACTAGGAAGGCTTGAGAACTTACATCCAGTGGCTTCCAGTGTATGCCAGCGTCTCCCTTGAGCCCAGATCCAGGAGCAGGGACATTTCCACCCTCCTTTCATTCCATAAGCTGGTATTTATTGTGCATCTCCTGTTGCTAGGCACCATGCTTACAGCTCTTATGTATTACCTCATTGAATCCACCTCACAAAACCTTATGCAAGTAACAGAACTACTATTATGATTCCCATGTTACAGGTGAGAAAACTGAGGCTCCTTAATATTGCATTAAGTTCTCAGCCCAGAAGTAGTGGATCTGAAGTAAGCTTAGTCTCTCTGACTCCAGTACTTCATTTCTAACAACTTCCTCCTCATATCTTTGCCCCCCACCAAGGAAATCCTAAGCTCACATGAAGGCCCAGGCAGGTGAGGGTGGGGAGTGGGAAGGCCATGGCTTCTCACCATTTTAACTGCTTTTCACCAGAACAGGTGATGGGGGAGAACTGGGCAATGTCCTGATGTCAGGGGCAGCATGATGTGACATTGACTTGATCTTACCAGCTACCTATGAATGCCCTGGTCCAGAGGTAAAACAATCTGTCACCTCAGGCAACAGCCCATATCAAGAACAAGGGTAGCCAGGTTCAGTGGTGCATGCCTGTAATCCCAGCGATTTGGGAGGCTAAGGCAGGAGGATTGCGAGTTCAAAGCCAGCCTGAGCAACAGCGAGGCGCTAAGCAACTCAGTGAGACTCTGCTCTAAATAAAATACAAAATAGGGCTGGGGATGTGGCTCAGTGGTTGAGTGCCTCTGAGTTCAATCCCGCTACACACACACACACATACACACATGAATGGGATTGGACTCATGTGTCTCTCCTTGTGAATTGCTACAATCAAGAGAAACATTTTCAAAGGGCTGCTGATAAAATTGCTATTTTGACCCTCCTTTTAGCTGAAAACCAGACAACAACAAAATAGCTTTTCTTTGTATTAGCTACATTATAGGAGAAGGAGTGAGGGATGGGTTTCATAATTGAGTCTCCAAGTAAAGATAATATCTGCCAAGTAAGCAGGCGAGAACTGACCAAGAATGGGTATAAATGTGTGTGCGTTCACCTGTCCTGTGCTGTGGCTGGGTCTCATCCCAGCATTTCTCAAATCCTTTGTCCAGCCTCCATAGGCAAGACCTGTGTGCCCCCAGACCTCATGGAATGCACAGTCACTGGAGCACACAACCCTGGATTTCAGCTTGGAAAGCAGTAGCCTATAAGGGACAGTCATTGTATCATATTGACAGTCCTCAAAATGGATAAAAAGTTTTAAACAAAGTTAGCTACTCAGAGAGTCAACAAATATTTCCTGAGGACCAGGTAAGGTGCTGAAAATACAAAAAAAAAAAAAGATAATCCCTGCCCTTACACAGAGTAGAAGCTAGTGGGGGAGGTGGACACCAATCAAATAATCACATAAGCAAGAATAAACTACCAAAAAATAAAAAGAATAAATTAGCTAGAGTGGTGGCAATGGAGATGGGCAGGTCCTTTGATGGTACCAGGAGAACAGGTGCTGAGAGCTAGGGTGATGGACGTGGCATGAGTGAAAAGGACGTCAAGCTTGCTTCCCGATGCCATTCACCAGGAGGACCAGGTTGGGGTGGCGGTGGTTCATGAGTATGGTCTTGGGCATGTGAAGCCCTGGGTGTCTCGGCATCATCCAAGGGAGGTATTAGGTAAGCCACTTCCAGGGGCCTTCTGGGCTAGAAATAGGAATTTTGGAGTTGGGCCCTGGGCATGGATGAGGCAGATGGAGAAGAGGAGATGGGTTGAGAAGAGGACCTCAAGGGGTCTGAGAGCCCAAACTTTGGCATCAGACAGTTTCTGCCTCAGATCCTCCTCTTTCAGGCCTTGGGACCTGGACCATTGCTGAAGCTTCCTGTCCTTCATTTCCCTCCCCTGTAACCTGCAGTTGTGTGCGACTGTCACAAGAGGGACTTGCTGTAATCTCCCCGTGCAACACCAGCTCACAGAAAGCTCTGGATAAACAGTTACGGGTGTAACGTTTTATCAGCAGCCAAGTCCTCTTACCTCCCAAGGGCTCCCTCTTTTTATTTTCCTTCCTCCCTTCTTTATTTTCTGAACATCCCCATGCCTCCCCAGACTGGTGCAGAGGACAAGTTCAACAATAAAAGTAACAGTAGCTACAACTCTTTAAGCACGGTGTACGGGTCAAGGTCTGTGCTAACAACTTAGGCTTTAACACAGATGCTAACACCAATATGTGAGACAGTCATCATGGCCACCTAGGATTTCAGGCCAGGAAGATGCCCACGGTGACAGAAGAGGCCACGGCAACTCAGGCCTCTCTGACTCTAGAGGCAGAACACTTCCTCCCTTTGTATTAGCTCACTGGTCCACTTGGATACTCAGATTATTTTAAAATCAAAATCTTAGTTGAAACCCCAAGAAGACAGTGTTACACTGTACTCTTCAAGATCCTAGGGATCCACAGGGTACCCCAACATGCTCTGGGAAACACATGGGCCAGTCTGAGATGCCCAACCCCCATGCTAGCCAGAGGAACCCACCCCCAGCTCCTGAGGAAATCACCAGTTTTACAGATGAGAGCGTTTCCAGTTAGTTTGAGGCAAGGCCCTCTGTTCCTTCCAAAATGCAGAAGACAGGATTTTTCTAGTCCAAAGCTCACTCTACTATATCAAGACACCAGTTTTACAACCACAGGGGCCCTTCCTCTGCCTGGTAGGCTCCCATTAGGGCACAAAGAAGTGGGGGCACAAACCCCCCAGGCCAAGAGGCCTCCCTGCCCTGTTTGTGTTTGGTCCCTGGGTCATTCCTTGCAACCCCCCGGCTGCGGTGTCAGAGGTGCAGGCTTGCACTGAGAGCAGGGTCGCCCTGAGCTGCCTGTTTATTTTCCTTCCTGGACACTTTGGTGACTCGGTGTTTGAAAAGCTCCAACAAGGCTGGAATGAGAGTCCACAGGAGAATGGACAGTCACCTCAAGGAGGCCTGCTGGTGATTTGGAATGTCCCTTTGGAAGGCTTTTTAATAAACTTTGTTTGTATCTGCCTTGATGAGGAACACATTTGCCTGGGACTGCACAGCGATGTTTGGTTTTGAGGCTTCCCTTTCTTGGCCTTAGAAGTCCTTGGTGGCAGTGGCTGCCTGCAGGCCCTTGGGACTCCCCTGTGGAGCGCTGACCTGCTTCCAGCTTTGTCCCAGTAACTTTAGTCCCGCTATCCTCCTGGCCCCCGGTGTCCCTGATAAACTCCAGAGCAGAAAGTACAGGGTCAGAGGGTTTGAAAGTTCAACAGGAAGAAAGGTCCCATTACCTTTTTAAGAAGCTTCCAGGCCCAGCACTGGAATTTGTTTTTTCAATCCATCTAGCAATGCCTTTGACTCCCGCCTCTCTCAATCCTCCCCTTCGCCAGCCTATAACAATTGCAAGAGTTAATTTTAGTATTTTACACACGCACAGCAGTTCCCGTCAAAGACTCTCAGGATGGAGAGGGAGGCATCCAGTCTTCCTCCCGCTGGACTTCTCTCCCAGACACATGTGAACAAGGACTGCTGCCTTCTCAGACTCCTGCGAGTGCTGGGTGTCCCCAAAACTCTGTCTTATTTGACCAAAAAAAAAAAAAAAAATGAACCTTCCGTCAAGAGCTAAGTGGTTGGCCATAGGAGCCTGGTGACCCGCCAGGCCTGGGGGAATGATGGCAATACCACCTCTGATGAGCTCACTTCCATCTGGCTCTGGGGTGCCCAAGGTAGAAAGTGGTGTAAGTAAAGCAAGTACAGTAGGCCATGTTCCAGGTCAGGTCCAGTCCCTGTGCTCCCTGTGGCCCAAAGGTATTGAGTATCATCCTGATTGAACCACTTGGGGAAAGTGAGAAACATATGGAGATGAGTAAAAGGAAGGAGAGAAGGCCATTACATTGGTCTTTTTCATTAAGACCAAAGTCAAGGACTTGCTGGAGTCAGCATGGTGTCAGAGGGACAGGGTTTGCCCCTTGGTCTCTGCAGTCTGGATTCCATGCTCAGCTCCACTCTGTCCTACTGTGTGACTCTGGGCAAGTTACTGAGTCTCTCTTCACTTCAGTTTCCTCATAAAACTGAACTGTAAAATGGGGATACTAATAATACCTTCCTTGAGGGGCTGGGATTGTGGCTCAGTGGTACAGCACTCATCTGGCACATGTGAGGCTCTGGGTTCAATCCTCAGCACCACATAAAAATAAATAAATAAAATAAAGGTATTGTGTCCAACTACTTCTAAAATATAAATATTTTTAAAAATTCCTTCCTTGAAGGGTTGGGTTTTTTTAGGGGGGGGAGTCAAAATCATACATAATATATATTTAGAGAAATGCATGGAAATATGGAAAGATAAACACCAAAGTTGGGAGAAAGAAGAGAATAAGGGGGTGATGGATTATAGGAGACAGAAAGGTAGGTGCCCACTTTCACCAGGCAGAGAAGGATGGCATAATACCAGGAGAAAGAGAATGCACAAAGAGTGTGTGTGTTATGATGGGCTCAGTGTAAGTAGTACTTCCCCAAATGCTTAATAGTAAAAAATTTTTTTCTCTCTCTCTCCATGTCCTGGGTACCAATGGATGTGGCAAAGGGTCTGTTGCCATCAAAAGCCCCTTGCAGAAGTCTCCTTTGATTCTGATGGGGAATAGACGAGAGAGTTTGGTCAAAGGATCCCTAATCCTTCTTTATTTTGATTCAAAAAAAAAAACACCAACAGGAGAGGAAGCTGTCCATGTGGACACTTGGGGGGGTCACTTTCATGTTTCGAAACTCAAGAGACAGAGCCGCTCCTGCCTGGCCAGCAGAACTGTGGCCTCCCTCCTGGCTCTGTGGGAGCCCCCATGGGCTGGACTCCCAGGTCCAGGTGGCACCTCCATCCTGATGCCATCCTGGAGGGGCGGGCCAGATATGCGGTGTGAAAACACCCACTTCCATTCCATCACGTGTCCAAATAAATGGAGCTGTTGATTCAGGCTGATTAGACGAGGGGCCTTTCCTAAAAAGCAGTCTGTGTGAGCCTAAGAAAAACAGGATTTTCGGTGGAATTAGGCTCTTAATCCCCAGCTTCCCCAGCAGAGCCGTGGCCTGGAGAAGCTGAGAGGCCTCCAGAGATGCCCCGTCAGGAGCTGGCTGGACGCTGCATTCCTCCCTTGCCCCCTGCTTTCCAGGCTGCTTCCTCCCACCTAGGCAGATGGGGGGGTGGAAGGCCTCAGTGGGGGCCACAAACCTTAGCTGTCAGCAGTGGGGTTGTCAAAGGAGCCCCAAATGCCCCTCATCCCCCCAGTTGGGCCAGAAGGTGAGAACCCCAGCAAGCTATGGTCACCCAACTCGCTCTCCAAGTGGAAACTGATGAAAGGAAGAGCTGGATTTGTGGGAAAACACACACACACACACACACAAACAAACAAACAGAAAAGCAGGAGGAGTGGGCTAACAGGCATCTGGGAAGGAGCCAGCCACTCCCCATTTTCCTATCTCTTAATGTGGGTACCTGAGAGCAGGGACCATGTTGGAGTCACCTCTACACCTGGGGCCTGTCCAGATCCAGAGCTGGCCCTAGCTTCACAGATGCTAGAGGCCAGCAGAGGGATAGACAGCATGGGCTCTGGAGTGAGACCAAGTCACAGTGGACTCCACCTCTGGGAAGACTGTTCATCTCAGTCTCTAGTTGTCTCATCTTTTTTTGCAGGGGGATGGGGAGGTAACCAGGATTGAACTCAGGGGCACTCAACCACTGAGCACAACCCCAGCCCTATTTTGTATTTTTATGTAGAGACAGGGTCTCACTGAGTTGCTTAGGGCCTCGCTTTTGCTGAGGCTGGCTTTGAACTCGCAATCCTCCTGTCTCAGCCTCCCAAGCCACTGGGATTGTAGGTATGCACCACTGCACCACTACACCCTAGCTAGTTGTCCCACCTTGAGAAGGGAACAGCTGCCTCCATGGTGCCTGGACAGCTGCTGTAAGGCCCAAATCAGGAAATGCACATGGAGGGCTTGGCCCTGCTCAGCCACAGCAAATACTTCGTCAACAGTCACCACTGCCCACGATGCCTGGGAGGCTGCAGATTGGATGGGATTGGTGGCCCCTGCTTCAACACAAGGAGCTTAAAAACCAAGGAGATGAGACAGACTTGGGAAAGGAATCCAGGGACCCTCAACCAAAAACTAAAGTGGTCCTAGGGGGAGGTAAAATTTCCAGTGGACAGGACAGTGAAAGGATGAGCAAAATCTGGAAAGGTAGAGAGGATAGAGGATGACAGACAGGAAGGGGAGACAGCAAGAGCCAAGGTGGGATCCTAGAAAAGAGCCTGGTAAAGGCATGAAGTCTACAGCCAGGGCCAGCTAGAGACGAGTTTAGCAAGTTGGGGAAGACAGGTCAGACGGCTGCTTGGCCACTGAGTGGACCAAACATGGTCCCTGAGGGAGGTGCTGGGCCTGAGCAGGAAGTTCTGTGTCAACCAGACCCCTCCCTCCCTCACTGCTGTGTGCAGCCCACCTCATCCTCCCTCCCTGGCTTTGTCTGTGTGGTTCCTGCCACCTCCAGTGCCTCCTGAGGTCTCATCTGTCCCCCTATGAACCCACAACTCACCCTTCCCTCTTCCTCAGAAGTCTTCTGTGTGGGAAAAGCATGAACTCCAGAGCCAGACAGGGCTCAAGCCAGTTGTTAACTTCAGTCTCCCTCTTCTGTAAACTGACTCTTGCACATCTGTAAAAGGGGAGGTTATCTGCACATCTGTAAAAGGGGACCTATCTACCTCCATGGCCGTAAGGAGGATGGAATTAGATAAGGGGCACCAGGTACCCAGCAGTTCTCTGACACTTAGCAGGTCCTCAGTGGACATTCATGGTGCAAATGGATTCCAAGCCCCTTAACCTCTACACAATAAGGTCCTCCCTGCATCCCATGAAACCCCAATGACCTCTTTTCCTCCTTTTCCTGGGAAGCAGAAAAAACCTTGCTATCATAAGCTCCCACAGGAATGTCCTCTGGTCTCTCAACCAAAAGCCCAGCTCAGCACCCTCAGGCCAGGCATCTCATGACCTCTCAAAGGTGCATCCAGCACTGCAGACTGCTCTCTTGGAGGATATGTCTGGCCATTCGCTTCTGGGGAGCAGAGAACACTCCACCCTCCCCTGTACCTTCACAGTACCCAGGACAAAGCTAGGCATGGCTGGCAGTCTGGACAGAGGTTGCTACTCAAACATTTTCAAGGGCCAGGCAGGTCACATAAATGAGGGGTAAAGGCTTGATGGGACACAATAGGGCATGGTGGGGCCTATGGCAAGCTGGAAAGCCTTGCTGTGCACTGACTGGCTGATCAAGCGGCACAGGAAGAGGTACTGTGGATACAGAAGTCCTGGATCACTTACTAACCAGGCGACTACAGCCAACTGTAGTGCTGGACATCAGGGTCACTGTCTGTGCCAACAGGCCATCAAACCTTGACCAGGCAGCTCACAAGCTGGTGATGAAGAGCACTTAGGAGAGCAATTCAAAAGCCTGAGGTTCCCTAGACTTGAGGGACTATGATCAGAAGTTCTAATGTTTTCCCTGAGCAAGGCCTCAAATCTCAGATGACCAGGAACAGGTGTATGGTTAGGGAAGCTTCAAAGGCCCCCCGCTGCCCTGCCTCCTATCTCCTCGGGATCTCCAGTGGCCCTGGCTCAAAAGGGGGTGGTAATTGGGTCCCTCTGGAAAACAGCAGAGGCGGCTTAGGGGCAGCTGGAGGCAGCCGAAACTCTATCCCCTCCAGAGCCCTGACATTCTCCTCAGTCCCCTTCCCTCCTGCCAGCCAGGCTGCTGCTTCCTAGGACCACCTGGCTCCCCACCCTCCCCTGTTCCCATGGCTCCCCACAGCTTGCCTCTGCTGCCTAGGAGAGACCAGCGGCTGAGGTGCCCTAGAGCTGTCCCCCCACCCAAGGTCTTGGTGGCAGCTGTCAAATGGCACAGTGACCTCCTTAACGCCCAGCTCCAGCATCACCCTCACCTCCTAAGGCAAGGGGACCCTGGGCCCTCACCTGGAGCCCAGCCTGACCCCAAAGAGTGAGGGAGGCCAGCTGTCGTCGGTCACCAGGACAACAGGCTGCCCGTGATCAAGTGTGTTCGGCCACTTCACATCTAAGATGAGTCTGTGATAGCTGACAGGCTCAGGCACCTGCTCTCCACTTGGCACCTTCCAAAGATGCCTGACAGCTCCAGAAGGTGACGTTGTTATACCTGTTTTTCAGAAAACAGCAGCCCAGAGAGATTCAATAAGCCATCAGACATAAATAGAATTCGCTCCCAGTTCTAACTACAAACTACACACTCGTGTTATAAGAGTGCCTCATGTGTATCCACAGATGTTTAACTGCTTCCACCAAGGGCCAATCTCTGTTAGAACAGAATGGTGCACTCAACAGATGTGATCCCTGCCTGCGTGACGTTGCTGGAGGTGGGGAGGAGGGGTGGACATTGACAAATCAGAGAAATCTGCAAAAACAAGTAGTAATGTTAATGCTGTGTAAGAACCATGTACTCACATAGACCACTGCCCAGGTCAGGCCATTACCTGTGCTAGTGTCACGGCTCCCATGAGCCAGACCCACACCCAGCTTGGGTCAGGAATCTACAAACTGCTCTGAATGGAAACATCATAAACTCCAAGACTCAACTTATCCCCTATCAGCAAGCACCTACAACAGGTCCAAAGGCTGTGAGACTGGAAGCAGATTCCCTTAGGGTTCATAAGGCGTGAAGCCACGGTGGGCAAAGTGACAATCTTGCTGGTTTGCTTTCTTCTTCAGACTTGATATCTCTGTCCTCTTCAAACCAGTTGACTTTGGTCACCATCAAGTCTATATAATGCAAGTGCTCATTATAGTGTTCTTTCAGGGTTTTTTGATATTCGAAATTTTTCTCCCCAATTTTTTTTTCATTTTGGGAGGCCTATATTACAAAGGGCAATTTGGCAAAATCTCAAGTGAACCTGCTTTCAGTCCCACAGCCTTGGGACTTGCGGCAATTGCTTGTTGACAGGTGATGGGTCGGGGTTGGGATTAATGATGTTTCTGTTCAGAGCAGTTCCTCAATTCCTGACCTGAGCTGGGCAGGGCGGTATCCCAGCCCTTTAATCCAGACACGGCGCTTCTAAAATTGTACTCACACACATCCAAAATTAGACCTAGTTTCTAAAGGACTGGAGGATCTCACATACACATCTGTTTCTAAATGCATAAAAGAACACACAAGAAGTTGTAATAGCGGGTGCCTGAGAGGAGAAACTGGTTAAGAAATGAGGTGGGAAAGGCTTGGGTGCTTTTTAAATCTTGAAGCATGTGTCTGTATTACCTGTTCACAAATTAACAGAAATATGCACGTTTGAACACTCTCCTAAAATAAACGAGGATGAACTTTGGATGCTGAATTATATAAACGAATCCAATAAAAATATTATGCTATGAAAGAAGCCAGATGCAAAAGACTCCATACAATAAAACATAATACCACTGTGTGAAACTCTTGAAAGACAAGTCAATCTATAATGAAAGAAAGCAAATCAGTGACTTTCTGGGGCTGAGACTGGACTATGGGATTGACTTTTCTATCTTGATTGAGGTGTTTATCATTTAGGTGTCTCCATGTGTCAAAAGTTGCCAGAAGGTACACTTAAAATGGATGCATTTTTTGCGTGAACATTATATCCCAGTAAAGTTGGTTTTTAAAATCAATAAGCAAAGAGTTTTAAAGTAACAAAAGCCCTGTTTTGAGAGTCTAGCAGGAAAGGCACTGAATAATAAGCCTGTCCTCACCTGAAAACAGGAGGTTAGGAGGACAAGCACGAGGATCTGCAGGTCAAATCTTCCTGCCACACCCAATCAAGCAAGAGCTATTTTAGAAAATCAGACTTTCTTTTATCAATTCAACATATAATCTTGAGATCTAAACTTGGACAGAAGCAAATCTGTGGGTCGGCCCCTGCTCCTGGCTCTCTGTACAGGTTTGCCAGCAAAGGAGCTCTGTTCCAGTAGCTTCAGCAAAAACAACAGAGGGATCAGCCCCAGACCATCCTCCAGGACACGTCCTCAGGCTTGGAAGGACTCGCAGGGGTTCTCCCAAGGTGAGGTCTTAATCATCTCCATGATGGGTGGTCCAGTTATGTTGAGAGCTTCTTCCCCACTGTCCAAAGGGAGCCACTACCTATCCCTCACTGATGTCCCTCCAGAACATCAACAGCCTGAACAGATGGACCAGTCTGGGTTCTACTGCCCCATCCATCCAGACTTCAGATTGACAGAGGAAGGTCAGGAGCCAAGACTCTTCCAGTAAGAATCAAGGAGCATGGCTGGGGATGTGGCTCAAGCGGTAGCGCGCTCGCCTGGCATGCGTGCGGCCCGGGTTCAATCCTCAGCACCACATACAAACAAAGATGTTGTGTATGCCGAAAACTAAAAAATAAATATTAAAAAATTCTCTCTCAAAAAAAAAAATGAATCAAGGAGCAGCCACAGGGCACTCAGGTTCTGTGCGGATCTAAGAAACAGGTCCAAGAGGAGATAGCCATGGGCTGTCCCCAGAGGCCAGAACAACCATCCCCTTCTTCCTCCCCCTCCCCTATAAACACATTTATGTTATTTTCCATTAAATAAATATATATATGGAAAAAATATAAAAATAAAGAAAAAATGTATTTATACACACATTTACATATTAGTTATGTATTAAAATGTTTGTAACAGCATTATAATATGTATCCAAAAACTGAAAACAGTTTAGGGTGTGTAGCAACGGGAAATGGACAAACTGTATTACAAACAGCGGAATGCTACTCAGCAATAAAAACAAACAAACTACTGACATACACACAACATGAATTAATCATTATTTCAAATCATTATGCCGAAAGAATGAAACCTTACCCAAGAGAGTACGCCTGCTAAGAATCCATGTGCATAGCTGGGTGTGGTGGTGCACGCCTATAATCCCAGCAGCTTGGGAGGCTGAGGCAGGAGGATCACAGCTTCAAAGTCAGCCTCACCAACTCAGTAAGACCCTGTCTCAAAATAAAAAATAAAAAGGGCTAGGGATGTGACTCAGTGGTTAAGTACCTCCGGTTTCAATCCCCAGTATCAAATCCATGTGCATAAATTTCTAGAAGAAGCAAAACTAGCCTGGTTAAAAAAAAAAAAAAAATCCGAAGAATGGATCCCTCCAGGCTGTGAGGGATCACCCAGAAAGGGGCAGGAGGGAGCTATCTGCAGAGACGGTGACATTCTATGTATTAACAGGGATTTACATTACACACAGGTATGCATTACTGAAAACTCACAAAACGGTAAAGATTGGTTCATCTGTACCTACAGGGGAAAAAAAAGACATAGAACATACATTTAACTCTGCTAAATGATATGCATGCTGCACTGTTTATAAGTAAAATCATGTCTGTAGTTTATATTAAAATACATCAAAAATTAAGATTGATGAATGAACAGAACAGGTAAATGAATAGATATATAATAAAGTAAATATGACAAAATGATAATTGGAGTCATGGTGGCTAGTGTACGTATTATGTTTGGAGATTCTCATAATAAAAGGGTAGGGGTCATTGTCATTAACTTCCTAAATTCTGTATATAGTGGAATCAGGGAAAACTGGGTTCAAATTTTGACAGGGCCATTTCCCCCCGTCTGATCTGGAATAAGACTTAAACTCCCCAAGCATCAATATCTTAAAACATGAAGGGAAGATGATAAATAACGTCTGTGTCTTGGGGTTCTTGTGAGCATGGCATGCAAGAACATATGCAAAGAACTTGGAAAAGTTTATTAGGATCTGAAGCTGCTAAAAAAAAGGGGGGGGTGCTCCCATTACAAACTCACAGGAATTCTAGGTTAAAAGCTAAATAATACTCTTAATGTTAAATAGCATAGAGGAATAACTATGGTTGACAACAATTTATTATTTAAAAACAGTTACAGGGGATGTTATTGGCCAAATTCTATTGTTATATACTGTGCAGGTATCATGTATGAATATGTAACAAAAAATCCCACCATTTTATACAATTATAATGCACCAATAAAAATGTGTAAAAGTTAAATTAGTGAATGTAAATATCAGAAAGCTTCAAAAATAAATTTTAAAACGTTTTTAAGTAAAAGTCATTTAAGTACTAAAAAACAATAACAACCAGTAGAGAGGATTTTAATGTGCCCAACACAAATAAATAATAAATGTCTGAAGTGATATATATATGACAGTTACCTTGATCTGATCACTCACTACACATTATATTCAGGTACTGAAATGTCACATTGTGCCCCATAAATGTTTACAATTATTAGTTGACAATTAAAAATAAAATAAATTTTTGGAGCTGGGGGTATAGCTCAGTAGTAAAGCAAATGCTTAGCATGCACAAGGCCCCAGGTTCAATCCCCAGCACCAATAAATAAAATATATTTAAAACCAAGGAGTAACCAAGGAATGTAGCTCAGTGGTATGAGGCCCTGAGTTCAATCCTCAGTGGAAGGAAGGAAGGAAGGAAGGAAGGAAGGAAATCAGGACTTTTGAAGAATTGCACCCGTAGTGGAAAGAGGGCTAGAAAAATTCACCCACGACTCCAGAGACATAGCTGTAGAGCTGTGTCTTCCTGGTCTCCCATGAGAAATCAAAACACTAAGTTTAGGGGCTGGGGATGTGGCTCAAGCGGTAGCGCGCTCGCCTGGCATGCGTGCGGCCCGGGTTCGATCCTCAGCACCACATACAAAACAAAGATGTTGTGTCTGCCGATAACTAAAAAATAAATATTAAAATTCTCTCTCTCTCTCTCTCTCTCTCTCTCTCTCTCTCTCTCTCTCTCTCATTCATTTAAAAAAAAAACACTGAGTTTGCATCAAGGGATACTTTGGAGTTGGTCTTAAACCACCTGCATTGTACAGTAACCCAAAGTCAAAAAATTAACAAATAAACAAAAACAGATCTAAAGCTGGCTAAACCTCCAGGGCACCTGGCAAAACCAGAATAAAATTTCTCTATAAAGCTATTCCTAAAATTCAGGTAGCATAGAATTCCCCTTAAAAAATCACCAATGAACCATACAAAAAGTGTTCCAAGAGCAAGAGTTTGCAGACCAAACAAACAGAAGATATGACATCCCAAGAGCTTCTGATAATTGAACATTCTGAAAGACTGCAAAATAGGTAAAATGACAAAAGAGAAAAAGACAAGAAATAAAAAACATAATGAAGGAACAGGAAATGCTTTTTTAAAAAGCTTAATAAAACTTCTGTAAATTAAAAAATATAACCATCAAAATTAAAATTTTAATGAAAGGGTAAATTTGTAGGTTAGATCAAGCTAAAAAGAGAATTTGTAAATTAGAAAACAACTATGTAGAAATTACCAACAAGGTTGCACAGAGAGATAAAAATAATAGAAAGTATGAAAAATAATTGAAAGAAGAAGACAAAAAGATAGTCCAACAAATTTGTAATAAGAAAGAACAGAGAATTGGAAAAGATAATATTAAAAGATAGAGCTGGGCTCATCTCACATAGTGGGTTGGGGTTCAAGTGTTCTAGCAAACAAAACAAAGACTGAGAAGTCACATAGCTTCAACTTGAACTCCACATTGGTCAAAGTAGTCCTAAAACTACCCAGATTCAAGGGAAGGGGACCAAGACCCTACTTCTCAATGGGAGGAGTGTTACAGAATTTGGAAGTCATCGTTAAAAAGTATATCTGCATAAACATAGCTGAAATTCAGCACCCTATATAAATAAATAAAATGAAGGTCCATTGATAGCTAACAAAAAAAAAAAAAGAGCCATCAAGAATTTTCAATAACAATGAAAACCATGAATCCTCACAAGGAAAAGTCATTCCAATACCCAAGTAGATTAAATATAAATGATTCACACCTAGACACATTACAGTAAAATATCAAAACAAAATCATATAAGCAACTAGCAAGAAGAGACACATCACCACAAAGAAACAACAGAATTTCCACAAACTTCTCAGCAGCAACCACAGATGACAGAAAATAATGAACTATTCCAAGTATCTTCCATGTGCTGAGCGAAAATAACTGCAAACCTCAGTGATCTATATTCAGCTACATTATCATTTAAGAAGAAGAATGAAATTAAATTTTTTTTCAATCAAAGAGTTACTACCCACAGAACTGAGTGAAAGCACTATGAAAAGTATGTGCTGCCGGAAGAAGGAAATTGAACTCAGAAGGAAGGAATGGGTGAACAAAGAAAATGGAAACATGTGGATAACTGGAAACAAGCAATGACTGTAAAAATATACAGATAATAGTGACAAAAGCTTAGCACATAAGTGCTTGACAAATGTTTATTGGATGGGGATTCTTGATTGTATGCACCTCTTCTGAGACATAATTCGGCATGTGTTTTGGGCATGCAACTCAGAAGCATTTCAGCTTATGCCTGTCACATTCTATTTACTTCTTTATGTCAGGAATGTTTCATCATTTCTGGGCTAAGACTCTCCCTTCATAATTTAATTGCAACTCCATACTTATTTTTATCTTTTTCATTTTTGCCATCATTTGCTGGTAAGGGAGAAGACTCCAATTTGGGTTCAGCACACCGTTTCAAAACCACACTCAATAAATTGTTATTGATCTGGAAAACTATCCCCACCCCTCTAATAACCATGATTGCCTGTCAAACTCCAGAACAGACAGAGTCTTACATGTGGCTTGGGGTTCAAGTGTTCTAGCAAACAAAACAAAGACTGGGAAGTCACATAGCTTCACTTGAACTCCTCATTGGTCAAAGTAGTCCCAAGACCACCCAGATTCAAGGGAAGGGGACAGAGACCCTACTTCTCAATGGGAAGACTGTTACAGAATTTGGAAGTCATAGTTTAAAACTATATCTGCATAGCACAGCTGAAATTCAGTGCAAGTAAAAGTAGGAGGTGAATTACAAGTAACAGCAACTGTGAGCTCTAGAATTTATTGAGCATATAATATATTAAGCACTTTATTTCCATATTTTATCTTTACATCAAACCTATGAGCCAGGTGGGGAAAAAAAATACAGAGGGGGAATCTGCACTCATTGTGGTCCTACAGCTCATGGGGGGTCCGATTCAAATCCAGGGTAGTCAAAAGACAAGAAAGGCATGCTTTTACCTACTCTGCTATTCTAAATTTTAAAGCCACCAATGAGTGATAACTTACTTTAGTCCCACTCATTGAAGCCGCTGTGAGGAATGTAAGCTTGGAGCCAGCCATCAGGAGAGGGAGGTGGCATCCCAGAGCGGGGCTTCCTGTGTAAACAGGAGGCGCATGGGAAGCAGCACTGTGGTGCAGGGACAATGGGCAGTGAGCAGGCAGGGCCTCCTGTCTCCGGTGGGTGCTCAGGGTTTCGGGCAGCCAGGCAGGAACAGCTGGGGCCCGGATTCTCTGACGCCTGGCCCAGGAGAGGAACTGCCCCTGTCATGGCTTTCCCAGGAGGAAGTTCCCCACTGGTTCAGGGGAAGCCCATCCCATCCCAGGTCTGGGCTGTGCCTGCACCTCCTCTTTCTTCTTCAGGAGCCTGTTGTCTTTGGGGCTAATCTGGGAGACAGGCCTCCTCTGAAGTCCTCATGTCCTGGAGGCCGGAGGGTGTAGGCAAGGCTGGCCAGGCCCAGATGCCAATCCAGGAGATGACCCCGCTGAATGTGTGCTAAAGAAAAAAGCCAAGGGCAGTAAAAAAAAAAAAAAAAAAAAAGATATGAAAAGCAACAAATTCCAATTCCAATCCCATCTCCAACTAGCTATGTGACCTGAGGAGAGACACTTACCCTCTTGGAACCACAATTTCCTCATGTGAAAATAACATCTATCTTAAGAAAGTTGTTCGAAGATCAAATGAAATAACCTATTTAAAGTCACCGATGCTCAGTCTCCTGCAGCACCTGTATTCTCACCATCAGAGAGACTCTGCTCCCGTTTAAATGCCAATCACCACATGAAGGGGCACAGCAGCCTCAGGGAGGGGCCTGAGCAAGCCCTGGCCACTTTCCTCCCAAGGCTTCCCAATCCCACACTTGGTCATCTTGTGACCCCACTCACTCTTGGTCACCTGCTGCTTCTTGGGCTACGCCCAAGGGTCTCCCTGTTCTGCTCATCTCCTTTCTTTAGTATTCCTCTCTTGTGTCTCTCCACACCTTCTCTGGTGACCTCTTCTTGTCCCATTCATTAAGCTAATAACTCCCAAATCTCTCTCCTAAGTCCAGACCTGCATGTACAACTGCCTGCCAGACACTGCCACCTGCATGTCCTTCAAGCATTGCAAAAGCAGGGTGTTCCACACAGAGATAAACAGGTCACCCACAAATCCTGCACCTCCAGCCTGCTTTGTCTCAGGGAATGGCGCATCCTGTGCTCACCTGGCTGAGTCAGAAGCCTGAGTACTGTTCTGACGCCTCCCTCTCTCCCACACCTAATCAGTCAGCCCATCTCATAGATCCCATCGGCTACATGTGTCTCAAGGTGTGTCTTTCTCTCCACCCTGCTCCTGGCTTAACACAAGCCCATCACCTCTCACCTGCACTCCCTGCTCCAGGTTCCGCTTCTCCATTCTGCAGCAAAATCATCTCCCCAACACACAAACCATGTCTTTCACTCCCATCTAACACTTCAGCGGTATCAGTATAAAACCCAAAACCCTCAGAAAGTCACACTAGGCCCCAGGGGTGCAGACCTTGTCAAGTTGTCCAGGCTCAGGGCCTACTGCCCACCACCTCCCTCCATAATGGGCCACAGATGGTCCCTCGGACACCCACTCTTTCCCTCCTCCACAGGCTTCAACACATAGGCTTCCTCTTCCTGGAAGGCCTTCCCCACAGATTCCTTGGCTCTTATTCATCCCTTGAGACTCAGCCCCAGCATCACTTCCTCCAGAAGGCCTTCCCCTGCCTCCACAGCTTCAGCCTTCCCCCATCTTGGTGTTCATCAGTAAAGAAAACTGCCTTTGTCTGCTTCCCATCCAGCTTCCCACTGAACCACACTTCCCTGAGGGCAAGAACAAGCCTTTCTCCTCAGGGCCATACACAGGAGGGGCCCTAAACCTGTCCACTGGAATGCATAAAGGACCAATGCGACATCCATGGGGCAGCGCCTAAGGGCAGCCTTTGGAGGACAGCCAGTCCCCAAAACCCACCTATGCAGAAAAGCAATTTCCTCACAGGTGACTGGTATAGTTTCAAGTCACCTTAAAACCAAGGCAGAAGGATTGCGAGTTCAAAGCCAGCCTCAGCAAAAGCAAGGCACTAAGCAAGTCAGTGAGACCCTGTCTCTAAATAAAATACAGAATAGGGCTGGGGATGTGGCTCAGTGGTCCAGTGCCCCTGAGTTCAATCCCTGATACAAAAGAACAACAACAACAAAAAAAAAAAAACCGGAAGCCAAAGCAAATCTGGTGAGATCTTAACAGAATCCCCTTCTCAGACTCAAAAATCAGAGTGAGCTCATGTTCTGAGTAGGCTGCCATACACACATGGGCATTCTATACGGACAGTTTTCCTAAGACTCAACCTGAAGACAAGGGAGGGAGCGGTGTGCCCACCAGGGCACACGTCTATCTGTGTGTACAACTGTGTGTGCATCTGTACTTGTGTGGGCCAAGCGTGCAGTGCATTTGTGCAACTGTGCATGGGCACACCCAGGGCTGCAAGATTGCGTTACTCCATTCACACACACTCTTGGGATTAGGAAAAAGTCAGCCCTTACCATCCAACGTCCCAGCAGCCCTTGCGCGGTGCCAGAACACGTGGGAACCCGTTTCTCATAGAAAATTAAATGGTTTATTCCTTCCCCGGGATGGCGTGCGAGGCAGGGCAGGGCGAAGGGTGGCAGTGACAGCCTGCTGGACTGCGCGCGTGGGCGCGCTGCCTGCGTGGCGACGCCGGCGTGCGGCCCGGCCTCCCCGCGGGCTTCCTGCCGCCACCTCCGGGAGAGAGAACGCCGCTGGCCCGCGCTGCCACTTCCGGGCCGGGTGGGGGAAGCGGTGTGGCCCCGAGTGAGGAAGCCCCCGCGCCCGGGCGAGCCCCTCTTCCGGCCAGGGCCGCGTCCTACACCCCGAGCGCCGCGCCGTCGGGCCTGGCACACGGGAGCTGTCCCTTCTGACCTCCACCAGGAGCCTGGCGGGGCTGCCTAGAGCTTTCGCCATAGAGACGGGGCTCTCATTCTGAACTCCTGTCCTCTGCATGCTGAGGCCTCTGTCCAGGGACACACAGAGGACCTAACACCGTCCTGGATTTCCGCCCACCCAGCTTCCACCTGTCACAGAACTAGAATCGAAGCTGCATTGATTCATACTACAGTGTCAGTGACTAATAATATCCACTATTCTCTTTCGCAGATGAAGTCTTCATCTAAAAGAAAGAAGCTCCGAATGTAGAAGCCCATGGGTTTGTTCAAGAAACATTTTCTGCCTGACATACACCAGGTACTAAGAATACAAGATGAGTAAGAGGTCCAGCATAGTGGTAGGCATCTGTAATCCCAGCTACTTGAGACAGATTTGATTAGCTCCTTGAGTATTCAAGGCCAGCATGAGCGATGAGACCCTGTCTCAAAATAAAAACAAAATTTAAAAAGATGAGTAACACAGCCCCTGTCCTCAAGGAGTTCAGTCTAGTGGAGGGAGATAAATAGACAAATTAACACATAAATGACAGCATAGGGTAGTCATTGCTGAGACAAAAGAAAGCACAGAGCTGGTGCCCTAGGAGCCCTAATATGCCGTTTTTGCCTGCAGATGTTCCAACTTTAGCCAGGGAAGATCTTCCAGAGGAGATGCTTGAGGTGAAGAAGGAACAGCAAGCAGCTGGGAGATGCAGGTAGCAAGTCATCCGCACCATGCCCAAGTAGAGCAGCCTGCAGGCCCTCAGGGCCCAGGATGCACCCCTAGTCCAGGGCAAAAGGAGGGATGTCCAGGGACAGAGAAGCCAGAATATGGATCTACTGAGATGGCCTACTGAGAATCAGGGCCAGCTCCAACTGTCCTTCTGATACACAGTAAACACCTAAGGAAATTTTGTTAAATGACAGCTAATCCCTGAAGGTCTCCTGTGATCTTATGTGTGTTTTCTTCTGAACCAGACCAAGCAAAACTCTTCAAGGACAGAAATGAGATCATTTTTTCTATCTACCAGAGCATTTGGCACATAGCTGGGCACCTGTCAGGTAGGCAGCTGAAGTGTCCCTTGGTTATAGGAACGGCATGCTTTTTCTCTGGTCCCTAGCACCTACAGTGGCATTAGTCGGCAGCTCAGACCTACTGTGTCCTCACCTGGAGGACTCAACCCTTCCAGGGAGGCCCTCTCAGGTTGCCCAACCTGAAATCCCTCCTTTTTCCTTCTTTCCTCCTGTGGCACCTATCTTGGGCTGGGGGAGATCTGTACTGGTTGAGGACCAGTCACCTGAGCTCCCTGTGGCCAGACATTATGCATTATTTATATGCATCTCACACAGCAGCCACTGCACAGAAGGTGCAATAAATGCACGTGATGATATGAATGATGTGATGGGCAATGGTTGCATTTGTCCTTGTTTTTCTTCCTTTCTCCTTGGGTGGAAGACCTTGACTAATATCTCTCAGAACCCACAAAGTCAGCCATTTCCTAGTTGACCATTTGGGGTCCCCTTATCATGTCATAAATATAAGAAAAATTCCAGCTGGGGGCAGTAACACATACCTGTAATCTGAGCTACTCGGGAGGCTGAGGCAGGAGGATCATGAGTTCAAAGCCAGCCTCAGCAAAAGCAAGGCTCTAAGCAACTCAGTGAGACCCTGTCTCTAAATAAAAATACAAAATAGGGCTGTGGATGTGGCTTAGTGGTCAAGTGCCCCTGAGCTCAATCCCCAGTACCAAAAAAAAGGGGGGGAGGGCTTTGGGGATGTAGCTCAATGGTAGAGTAAAAAAGGTTGGGGTGAAAGAAAAGAAAAAGGAGAGGAGAGGAAAAAAGAATCTTTATTCATCTTGCCTGTCCTTCATGTCTAATTTTGAAAAGTATCTCTTTAGGCTGAGGGTGTGGCTTGGTGGTAGAGTACATGCCTAGCACATACAGAGCTCTAGGTTCAATCCTTAGCACTGAAAAAACATATATATATATATCTCCAAAACACAAGTTTCTCTTTCAAGAATAGTTCAAAAAATCCTGGAAAATGATGGCATTAAGATATCACTATTTTATAGATCCTAATGAATAATGGTTCTAGGTAGTGCTCATTAGTTTCTGTTAAAATGCAAAAGAAAGCTAGGCACAGTGACACATGCCTGTAATCCCAATGACTCAGGAGGCTGAGGCAGGAAGATCAAAAGTTCAAGGCTAGCCTCAACGACTTAGACCCTAAGTTACCTAGTAAGATCTTGCACAAGATAAAAAATTAAAAAGGGATAGGAGCTGGACACAGTGGCACACATCTGTAATCCCAGAAATTTAGAAGGCTGAGGTAGGAGAATAGCAAGTTCAAAGCCAGCCTCAGCAAATTAGCAAGGCACTGAACAACCCAGTGAGACCCTGTCTCTAAATAAAATATAAAAAAGGCCTGGGTATGGGGATGTGGCTCAGTGGATAAGAACCACTGGGTTCAATCCCTGGTACAAAAAAAAAAAGAAAAGAAAAGGGATGAGGATCTGGCTTAGTGGTAAAGCACCCCTGAGCTCAATTTCAGGACAAAAAAAATTTTTTTTCAAAACAAAAACAATCCAGACATTAGTGTCCCCTTATGGAAATATCCAACACTACTAATGAAGTGTTCTTGCCAAACAGTAAATCTCTGTCTAACCAAGCTTCTGGATCACTGTGTCATTCAGCTTTCCATCACTATAACAGGTCCTGAGATAAATCAACTTAAAAGAAGGAAGGGGTTATTTCAGCTCAGCTCACAGTTTCAGAGGTCTTGTTGCTGTGGGCCTGTGGCAACAAGCTATTATGGTGGAGAGTGACAGAGGAGAGCTGAACATCACATGATAGCATGGAAGCCAAAAGAGATAAAAGGGCCAGCTTCATCTATCAAACTAGCTGTTTATCCCCAAAGACCTAACTTCCTTCCACTAGGCCCCGCCTACTAAAAGTTCCATCACCACCCAATAGTGCCACAGGCTAGGGACCAAGCCTTGCAGCACAGGGCCTTTGGAGGACACCTTAGGTCCAGACAGTAGCATCTACCAACACACAGGAATTACAGAGGACAGAGGAGCATGTTACAGGAGGCCACAGGGATGCAATCAGCAAAACCTAGTTGTCTGAAACTATAGGATGAGTGACCCACTTTCTTTAACTGTAAGAAGGAGAAAAAAGAGAAAAAAGTGATCTATAGAACAAAAGAGACTTTAGAGCCATATTAACCAAATGTAATGTAGTATATAGACTTTGGATATTGAACTCAAACTATGAAATCTTTTTTGAGGCAACTGAGAAAAAGCTGAACATTAGTATTCAATATTCTAAAAAGAAGTCACTCTCACTTTTCAGATATGGTAATGGTATGGTAACTGGTTTTTTATTTATTTTTTTGTAGTTGTAGATGGACAGTATACCTTTGTTTTATTTATTTATTTTTATGTGGTACTGAGGATCAAACCCAGTGCCTCACATGTGCTAAGCAAGCACTCTGCCACTGAGCCCCAGCCCCAGGCCTGGTAACTGGGTTTTTTTCTTTTAATGCTTATATTTTAGGGATATAACCTGAAATATTTATAAATGAAGTCATAGATATGATGTCTGTAAAGGACTTCAAAATAACCCAGTGGAGAAAGGGTAAAGAAATAGTGAGCAATATAGGAAACTAGGTGGGGGTTCATTGTACTATTCTCTCTCCTATATTATAGGTTTGAAATGTGCCACTATAATAGATTAAAAAAGAAGAAAGCAGGCATATTGGGACATGCCTGTAGTCCCAGCTACTCAGGAAGCTGAGGCAGGAGAATTGCTTCAGCTCAGGAGTTCAAGGCTAGCCTGAGCAACATAGTAAGACCTTGTCTCAGAGAGAGAAAGAATGATAATATACACAGAATATAATAATAGTAACATATTGTTAATGTGTGATATAATATACATAAGAATATATTAATAATATAATGTTGATATACTATTAGTATCATCATATTCTTAATGGTAACATTATGAATATACTGAATAGTCAGGCACAGTGGTGCACACCTGTAATTCCAGCAACTTGAGAGGCTGAGGCAGGAGGATTGTGACTTTATTATTTTTTATATTTATTGTTTAGGTGTAAATGGACACAACACAATGCCTTTATTTTTATGTGGTGCTGAGGATCGAACCCGGGTCCCGCCCGTGCTAGGGGAGCACTCTACCGCTGAGCCACAATCCCAGCCCCGGATTGTGACTTTAAATCCAGCCTCAGCAACTTAGTGAGACCCTGTCCCAAAATATAAAAATAAAAATGGGCTGGGAATGTGGCTCAGTGATTAAGCACTCCTGAGCTTAATCCCAGTACCCAAAAGAAGAAAATACTAAATAATAAAAAATGGGGGATTTTTAATACTTCCTTTATGCCAGACTCTACTAAATCTTTTCATGTAGTATTCCAGTCAATCTACTCAAGCAACCTAGATACTTTCATCACTATTTTGCAGATGAAAAAACTGAAGCACATAAACTGGACAAAAAGCCCAAAGTCATGCAAAAAATAAATTGCAGAGTCAGGATTTAAGTTAGTCCCACAGAGAATTGCTTCAGCTCAGGAGAAAACTTCAAGCCCAATTTTTCTCCCAGTATGCCATCCTCTTACCAGCACTGTCTTCTCAAGGCAGAGGCTTCATGCCCACAATACAGAAGAAGTTGATGAAGTTTCTTCAGCAATAACTGGTCAAGTTAGGAATTTTCGTATAAATTTTGATGCAGCAATCTTACTTCCTGGTAAACTGTAGTACATGAGCACTAGCAGAAATCCATAGCAAGATCTGAGAACACTGGTGTACACCTGTAATCCCATCTACTTGGGAGTCTGAGGCAGGAGGACCACAAGTTCACCACCAGCCTCAGCAACTTAGCAAGATCCTGTATTAAAATATAATTAGTCAGGTGCTGTGGCGCTGGGCTCAGGAGGCTGAGGCAGGAGGATCACGAGTTCAAAGCCAGCCTCAGCAATGGCAGGGCACTAAGCAACTCAGTGAGACCTTTTCTCTAAAGGAAATACAAAATAGGGCTGAGGATGTGGCTCAGTGATTGAGTACCCCTGAGTTCAATCCCTGGTACAAAAAATAAAAAATTAAAAGGGCTGGGGGCCAGGTGCAGTGACACATGCCTGTAATCCCAACAGCTTGGGAGACTGAGGCAGGAGGATTGGGAGTTCAAAGCCAGCCTCAGAAACTCAGGGAAGCTCTAAGCAATTCAGTGAAACCCTGCTTTTAATAAAATATTAAAAAGGGCTGGGAATGTGGCCCAGTTGTTAAGCACCCTGGGTTCAATAAAAAACCCAGTAAAACACACACACACACACACACACACACACACACACACAGGGCTGGGGATATAGCTCAGTGGTGGAGTGCTTGCCTAACATGAATGAGGTCCTGGGTTCAATCCTCAGTATGGCAAAAAGAAGGAAAAAAATAGTCCATAGCAGGGCTATTAGAAATAGTAAAGAATAGGAAATAATCCAATGCCTCTCAACAGGAACATGGATAAATAAACCACAGTGTGTTCATACAATGGAATGGTGCAACCCAGGGAAAATGAATGGCGCTTGTCTTTGTGTATCAACCAGGAACTTTTTCACAAATATATCGTTGAATGAAAAAGCAAGCACGTGCCTTTCTGCAACAACAGGATACCATTTATATAAAGTTAAGAAACACAACACTACTAAGTATTGCCTAGAAGTGGATTCACATGTAGTGGTATGCAAACTGTTATGGGGATGCTAAGCACTAAATTTACCATGGTGATCACTTCAGGAGAGAGAGGGATCAAGGATGGATGGATGCAGTAAACTGTTGTACCTGCAGACATGTTCTCAACAATGTATATAAGATTATTCCTTAAAAAGAAGGCTGTGTGCCAGGCACTGTGGTGCATGTCTATAACCCCAGCAAATCAGGAGGCTGAGGCAGGAGGATTGCAAATTCAAACCCAGCCTCAACAACTTGGTGAGACCCTGTCCCAAAATTTTAAAAAAGGGGTGGGCTAGGGATGTGGCTCAGGGGTAAAACACCGCTGGGTGTAATCCCCAGTACCAAAAAAAAAAAATGAGAGAAAGAAGGAAGGAAACTAGCTGTGTGTTGGCAAGGCTGTGAGGACATAGGAATGCCCTTCATGATTGATAATTACTGTACTGGGTCAATCTAAAGAGAAGATAATTTGGTAGAATTCATCAAAGTTATAAATGTACATATCCTTTGACCCAACTCTTACACTTCTAGCAATATTTTTTTACAAATATATGTACATACCTACAAAATTAGATATAAAAAATTGTACATTACAATATTGCTTATAAAAGCAAAAGATTTGGCTGGCTGGGAATGTAGCTCAGAGGTAGAGTGCTTGCCTAGCTCTTGAGGCCCTGGGTTCGATCTTCAGCACTCTTTTAAAAAAAGGAAAAAAGCAAGGTATTAGAAACAACCTAAATACCATGCAGCTCTTTAAAAAAAAAGAATGTGTTAATATGGAAAGATTTCAAAGGGGCAGAACTGGGCATCTGGCGCTGTGTGTGCAAACTGTGAATGCTGGGGAATGTGTGTCCTTTTTGCTTCTAAGTGCATAAAATGGATCTGGAATGATATACAGGGGAGTTACCAGCTACCTGTGAGAAGGGACCCTTGGGGAGAGAGTGGGAGGGAGGTTTTTCACTGCAAGGAGTCTATATTTTTAAATCTTGGTTCATGTGAAAATATTACTCATTCAAAAAAGAACTGATAGGGCTGGGGATGTGGCTCGAGCGGAAGCGCGCTCGCCTGGCATGGGTGCAGCCTCGGTTTGATCCTCAGCACCACATACAAACAAAGATGTTGTGTCCGCCGAAAACTAAAAAATAAATATTAAAAATTCTCTCTCTCTCTCTAAAAAAAAAACTGATAAAAGTTTAAAACTCTGAAGCAAGGTAAGTTTCCCTAATTTCCCAAGCTGGTATCAGAGGTCTATGTCCACTGCTCTGCAGTGGCGCCTCCCGGCCTGTGGGCGATGTGCACAGATAACAGTTCCAGGCCTAGGACCTCCATTCCATCGGCACTACCTCCCTCCGTGGCCTAGAGCTGACCTCGTCTATTTCTGGACCTAAGTTCCCATTACCCATATGACAGAATCCCTTTCTGTTCAGATGTACTACCAGTCCTCCTTCCCCAGAAGTGCTACCTCCAAGCAAAAGACCAGGTCCAAGAGATACCTGGAACAGGGTACACCAGGATCCTGGACTGTCCCCTCCCAAAGCCCCCAAATACTGACTATTGCTTCCCCCAACAAAAGCCTGCTTGTACCACCACAGCAGCCTGTCAGTAATTACCTTCAATTACAAACCCAGAGCCCAGCAAGGCCTCAATTAGTCTATGAAGGGGCCTGAGGAGGGGCGGCTGCACCAAGTGTAAAGCCCACATGTGACCTTCCTCCACAGGGTAGCACACCCCTCTCACTCAAGCCCTGAGGCTTGGGATTTGGGATTGGTAACAAGTGGTCCTATGGAGAAGGCTGCCAGCTCTCCTTGCCACAGTGACCATTCCCCATAGGTACAGCCAGGGGCTCTGTCTGGAAGTGCAGTTCCCCAGACTCCCTGCTCTCTCCCTGCTCAGACCACACACATCCTCCCCCACTCACTACTTTTTGGGCAAGGTGCAACACCTCCAAGTCATCACCTCATTCTAGGACAAAACACTGCAGAGGGATGCTCCAGGCTGGCACTCCTGGAGCCACTCGTGGGCTGGGCACAGCAGCTGGGAGGAGAACCAAGTACCCTCTCATCCCAGGAAAGGAAGGCTCCTGGATTCTCCCTGTAGGGTCCGGACACAGACTGGCCCAATCTTCTCCTGCAAACATCCTGAGAATGCCATCAGGTTGCTGAGCCCAGAACCTCAAAGTTTTCACCGAACTTAATTTGCTCACTTCTTCACAGTGGGTATACACAGCTATAGGAGAGAATCTGTGTAGGCCTATGTGCAGATCTTATCCCTGGGTATGAAAAGGTATTTGAAGAAGTCCAGCAACTATATTTGGTCATATGGAAGGAAGGATTTCCTGGGCTTACAAGGACATGCAGGAACTCATATGTGAAGGTGAAATTCTGGAAAACAATGCCAAGCTGCTGGGGGCTTTTGTCAAGTTGTTAAATTTCTTCAAGCCTCAGTTTCCCCATCTGTTAAAGTGGGAATAGTACCAATCCCTTAAGTTGTAAAAAATGAAATAATGCATGTAAAGTCCCTGACAAATGTTTAATGAAGGATAGCTATTGTTCATTTATAACAACAACAATAGTAATAGTTGGAGGTACACAGAGGTCTTTAGAGGATGCTATATATAATGAAAAGGCCCTATTACAACGTGTCTATCTGTATAGCTCTATATTTGGTTCTGTCACTTTGGAAATTATTTGATAATATCTACTAAAACCTACTCCTACTTATTCACTCAAGAGTAATGAAATACCTTTCACCAAAAGACATGTACAAAATATTCACAGAAGCTTTTTTTATGACGTCCCAAAACCGGAAACAAATGGCCATCAACAGGTGGATGGATACCCCACACTGGAATATGACCCAGCAACGAAAAGAAATGGATGCCTGAAGCTTGTAACAAGACCTTTGCATGTTAAAATATGTTGTCAAAAGAAACCAGACAAGCCAGGCATGGTGGCCCACACCTGTAATCCCAGCAACTCAGAAGGCTGAGGCAGGAAGATCCCAAATTCAAAGCCAGCCTCAGCAACTTAGCAAGACTCTGCCTCAAAATTAAAAAATAAAAATAAAAAGGGCTGGGGTGTGTCCCAGTGGTTAAGGGGCCTGGGTTCAACCCTTGGTACCAAAAAGAAAAAAGAAACTGGACACTAAAGAGCAGATGCTATATGACTCCTTTGTATAAAGTTCAAAGCAGGCAACATTAGTTTATGATGATAGAAATCAGAAGATGGGTTACCTTTGAGGACACACAGTGACCAGGAAAGATACTAGAGCACCACCTGAGATGACAGAAATATTCCATATCTTTATCTAGATGGCAGTTATATAGTGCATTACATGTAAAAGCATATCAAGCTGTGTATTGTTTACTATCTGAAAGTTTTAACACACACACACACACACACACACACACCCTATCTTGTTACACAGAAAGTCTTCTTTAAAAGGCCAATAATACACAACACAGAACTCCGCCCTTCTCCCTCCATTCCTCTGGACTTTATGGCAGCTAGACATCTAAAACTTCCCTTCTTTTTATTTATTTATTGGAATCAACAAATTTTAAAAGGGAATTTAAAAACATGATATTAAAAATATAAATATAACATCATTATACAAAGTACATGTATAAAGACTTGAATTGGGTGTCAACATACTTTATATACAAACAGAGATATGAAAAATTGTGGTATATATGTGTATTAAGAATTGTAATGCAAAAAAAAAGTACATGTAAAAAGGCACAAATTGGCATGAACATACTTCATATGCAGAGATGAAAAATTGTGCCCTACATGTGTAATAAAAATTGTAATGCTTTCCATTGCTGTCGTGTAGTTAAAAATTTTTTAATTTTTTTTAATTTTAAAAGTAAAATATATATATATATATATATATATATATATATATATATATAAATGTAACATTTTTTCATATATCATATAACAAAGACAAACAAACAACTACCTCCCTGCATGAAGGCTCTTTAGACAGTGCCCACTTTGTGGTGAGAAACTTGAGCTAGGGATTAGGACCAAGGGTAGTCCTTGGTGCTTCAGGCAGCAGGCCTTACCTTGAAAGCCAGCTGCCTCAGATGCAGAAGCCTGTATCTATGAAAGTCTAGACTGAATGTTTTAGATGTGTCCTCTCCATCATCAGGGAACCAGGAAGCCATCCTCATTCTTGCCTAAAGTTCAACAGCATGGCTGTGCAGCCATAGTGAGCAGTAGCCCCAACTCACAGAGAACTCTCAGAATTCTCAATGGTCCAACCATTCTTCCCCACCTGCAGTCTCTTTCTCAGAAATTCTAGCTTCCTTACAAGGAAAATGACCTTTCCTAATTCTTCCCATGGAGCAGAACCATTTTTGCAATCCCAAAGGCATTAAAGACATCCTGGTGGGAAACACAGAGTGAGTCATGGAAGACAGTCTGTCCATCAAGGCTTACAGTGTAGAGGTGGAGAAAAGCAACAGGGCAACTTTAAACAGCACACCCTACTCCCAAGCAAGGGCCAGGGCCTCCTGGCAAGGCACTAACTGTTCAGGACTGACAAAATGGCTCTGGGCCATGAAAGTCATGGGAGATATCAGAGAACAGTGGCCAACAGCTTTGGCCACCCAAGAATCCTCTTGAGGAGCATCTAGAGGTCTTCAGAGGGAGGTGGTCCTCAAGCCCCATCTGCCTCTTCTCCCTGAGTTAGCCTCAACCAAGATAAAGACCTCCTGTCCTGAAGTCATGCCTCATAAAGGTGGGGCACACTCTCCTTGGGGCAGATTCTGATGGACCTCTAACCCAGCATCACACCAGTGAGGTAGGCAGGAACACAAGACGGTCACAGTGACACATGCCTGTAGTCCCAGCTACTTGGAAGGCTGAGATGGAAGGATCATTTGAGCCCACGACTTCAAGACGAGCCTAGGCAACTCATAAAGACCCCAACTCAAAAAAAAATTTTTTTTGTTATTTTAAATCCAAGAAGTAAGCCAGAGCTCTATTTACCCTGCTTGCCCATCCCACACAAGGGAGGGGGAGGAAAGTTTAATAAGACACCAAATGGAAACAGCTCTCATCTGTGAATTTTTCCAAAGAACGGGGAATGGCTTCTCCTTCCTCTCAATCTCTCTTTCTCTTCCCACTTCCCTACTATCTCTTACTGTCACTCCCTCTCTCCCAAATATGTGGGCAATAGACTCTGCTAATCCCAACCAGGCAGAATTATACCTGCAGTCCTGGCACTGTGTGCATAAGATCTGTGCCACCCCCTTGTGCTACAGCCTATCAGTCTGAGCACTTTCTGCAGAGCTCAAAGCAAAGATGAGTGGTGTGTGTGTGGGGGGGGGGGTGTAGATGCATGGGGGCATGTCATGTACCCCAGTTTCTCAAAGGAATTCTGAACACCTTTGCCATGGAGAACAGCCAGTGGCAGCTCCCTCATTCTAACTACAGGCTAAGGACATCAGGGGCTCAAGAAGCTTTGAAAGTCAGATTTGCGGGCAGGGAGTCAGAGATCATTCTGTGAGTTGGATGGGTGGCCACTGTGTGAAGAGCCTTAGAGTTCAGGCACCAGTTTACATGTTTTCCACCAAAATGTGCAGTATCTGAACTAGTATGTGTAGTGGGTGAGTGTGAGCGAGTAGTGGGGACAACTAGAGGGGATACAGAGTTGACCGGAGTAGAGAGAAGTGGATGGAGGAATGTGACCTGAGTAGAGCGGGCGGGAGGCTCGGGGTGCCAACAGTGGTGGAGGCATGGGGTTGTGTACTAATGGTACCAACCGGCACACTGAAGCTTCTCTCTTCGCCCTGGTCGCAGAGGCCAGACACACAAGCACAGGGTTGCAGTCCGCGCGGTTCCTCTCCCTGCGCAGGAGTGGGGCGCTGGCCGGCCCTGGTTCCGCGGCCCTGGTTCGGGCAGCCGGCGGCGGGCGGCACCGGGCGGGCGAGGTGAGCGGAACCGGGAAGTGCTGCCTGTCTGGGGTTCTCCGAGCCACTCCCCCGCCAGGAGCCGCGGCCTTCTCCTGCTGTCGCGACGCTAGACAAAAAGATGTGTGGCTTCCTCGGAGCCTGGAGAAGTGTTTGCGCCCGCAGTCCGGGCCTGCGAGGCACCCGGGCAGCCAGCGAGGCCGCGCTCCGTCGGCGGATCCTGGCTGGGCGTCTGCAGGCGGCGTTACGGTGGCACGATGGACAGGAGCGGATGGCTCGTGAGTTGCAGCCGCGGGCCTCTGGAAAGCCCGGGCGGTAGAGGCATGAGCTCCGCCCGGATCAGGACCTTGGCCCTTTGAGGTGAGCATAATCCGGAGGTGACCAAGGCGCGGCCGTCCTGCCAGGGGAAAGGCGGTGGCCCTCGGGCCCACAGGGCCTGGGTAGCACAGGATCCCGATCTCTCCAGGAAACGGGGCCCTATCCGGCCAGCTTACAGAGTACCGCATCGCCTCCTGGTGCGCCCGCCACACTCTCCTCCGACAGGACCGCAGCGAAGACAGGACTCTACCTCTCCCTAGGATCCTCCAGCCTGAGCCACTGGCTTTTCTCAGGAGGCCTGGAGCTACCCTGAACGCGATCACTGCGGTACCCCCAAATGCCTGCCTGTTTCCCCAACCTTCCAATGCCCAGCAGCCAGCCGCATGTGCGGCACATCCTGAGGAGAGACTAACAGGAGCCCCTCCTAACTACACACCTCTTGCTCCATCTGGGTTAGGGATTCTGTTCCTGGAAAGTCCAGCCAGAAATCAACACCTGAGAGGGCAGGAGTCCTCTTCTTGGGCACTCAAAATCCTTCAGAGGCTCTCCTTCCTTTACCCCACCCCCTACACACACACACACACACACACACACACACACACACACACTTCTTGAAGACTGAAAAGGGAGCCGAGTGTGGAATTCGGAGAAGTGATGACACACACAACAATGCTGTCACACCTGGCTGCTGCAGGGCTGAGCTGCGGAAATGCCTGCCTTCCAGGAGGGGTGTGGGGGAGACCAAAAGAGCCAGCCTGGGTGGTCAGGAAAAAAAGAGAGAGAGAGAGAGAGGGAAAAGGAGAGAGCAGCCCTCACTAGGACAGAGCCAGACCCAGCTGTTTCTGCCCTGACTGGACCCTAGGGGAGCCAACTTCAGCTCCAAAATCTGACTCACCCCTCTTACACATTGCCTGGGCACCCACGAGAGTGAGGAAGAAGAAAAACACCTGCACGCCTACTCAGAAAGCAATCACAGGGATCTTGAAGAAGTGGTGCATGTTGGGGGCAGTGGGAAGTAGCCTGGAAAATAACCGAGCTACTTTGAGATATTATCAATAAGGGGTAGAACCGGAATATACTGAGGTCAATTCAGAAAATCCTAGCTCTCTCTCACCCTGGTGGTCAGGCCAGGGTTGCCCTGCTGACCTCTCTGGGGCCATCTTCAAGATGCTGAATTCCAGACAGCCCATCACCCTCTCCTCCCTTTCATCTCAGAATTCGAATCAGAGGTCTGAGTGAGAAGCAGCATATTAAGTGGCCTATTGATGCTAAAGCCACCCACAGGCCACAGTGGTCTCCTCAGGCTTTCTGAAAATCCTGACACTGGAGAGCCTGGGCTGGGGTAGTGACAAGCTTTGGACTAGCCATTCCAGACATGCCAATCACTAACACACACCTGCCTAACATTCATTCAGTTCACCTCCTCCACACAGCATCCTGGCCCCCTCTTCAGCCTCAGGAGTTTGAAGAGTTAAAACACTAGCCACCTCTCTCACTTTATAATTGCAGACTTTTTGTTAAGGCTCAGTGAAAAGTCATATTGTTAAAGGGCCCACCTGATTGTGCTGCCAGCGCAGATTTCCTATGAGACAATCTTTATACATGCTGATATAACTCCACCCCAATCAGACTCCTGTTGAAGGCAGGTGAGAACTCACCTCTGAACCTTTGAAGAAAGAAGATCAGAACAAATGTCACATCATGAGAGAATTTTGTACAAGTGCCTTTTTCAGTCTGTTGTTTTTCTTCCAAGTCTACGATAGAATTATATACACTGGGAGGAAGGAGGCAGAGAAGAACTGTGAAAGACAGAAAAGAAAACTGTGAAGGGAGAAAAGAGAAGATGCTACACGCATAAACAACATTTATTCTGATACTTAATATACATATGTTATGACGTATCTGCAAGTATAAATGTGTTATATCTCATAAATATAAGTCTCACACTTTGTACATGTGCATACCTGTGTTTGTGACCAGCACTCTTTCACCTGGACAGCTGGTATATCAGGCATCTCAAGGACAAACCCTCTCAAGACTTCCATATGTGACACCTGCACACACACATATATGCAGTTCCCCAAAACCCATCACAACATCTTCGTCTATGTGGCAGGAGCAGAGGGGCAGCCACCTGGTGTTGTTAAAGAGCATACCCAACCTGGAGAACTGCTACGGGATTCCGTGGAAGGATCTGGTTCCTACATCCACCCCCAGAGCAGAAAAGGGCAGAGGCGACTCAGACGGTGCCCCTGGGAGCCTCCTCCCAGCCATCCTCTCTCTCCAACCCCATCCCAGCCCAGTCACTCTGAGAGCGCATGGGACCCGGCAGGCCAGAGATTTCTTCATCCAGTGACACACGTTTCTGGGCTGGCCTTCCCCAAATCATCGCGAAGCTCTCTCTCCCCACTCCACCCCGGTCAGGCCCACTTTTCGTCTTGTCCCTCCCCCAGCCCCAAGTTAGAAGTTTAGCCTCAGGACAGCAGCAAGAGAGTCCTTTTCTTCACCTGAAAGAAGCGAGGAGGCCTGGAGCGCCTCTCCTCGCGGGGGCCGGAGCTCCCAGGGCACTGGCAGCATTCAGGCGCCCCCCCACGTCCCGGGCCCTCGATATCTCCCGGCCCCGTCCGCAGAGCAGGCGCGGGTAGTTTTCAAGGGCTTGTGCGAGTCTGCGAGAGCTGTCCGCTGGGCCCCCGCGGCTAGAGGAGCGGGGGCAGGCCGGTCCCGGCTGTGCGGGGCGTTTACAAAAAGTGACTTGGAGATGAACTCGCCCGTGCGCGGCTGGCTGCCCCGCTATAGGGGCGAAGGCGCCTGACGCAAGCGGAACTCGGCGGAGCCCATACGAATCAGAACAGAGCGAAGCTCCTTGGCGCTCTAGGGACTCCAGGAGGCAGCTCCGCCAGAGACGCGGGTCGTGCCTCGGGAAACCGGTGGGGGGAGGGGGGAGGGGAAAGCGCAGAAAAGAAAAACCACCGAGGCGGGGACTGGCCTGGGCGGGGAGGGGCGGCGAGGCCGGAGCCCCTCTGTTGGGCAGATTCCCCATGGCCAGAGGCTGAGTTCCACTCCCGCCGGCCGCTCCCTGGGGGAAGAGAAAGAAGAGCAAGAGCAGCCAGAGGCCTCCAGCGAGCGAACGCGGGCGGCATCCTCAGCCTCCAGAAGTTTGAGATTCGGCCGCGAGCAGACTCGTGCGCCCCGATTCCGCGGAGCCAGCGTCGAGAGGGGAGAGCAGTGGCGACCGGGCCGCGGCGCTCCAGCTTTGTCATGATGGCCAGCTACCCCGAGCCCGAGAACGCTGCGGGGACCCTGCTGGCCCCGGAGACCGGCCGCACAGTCAAGGAGCCGGAGGCGCCGCCGCCAAGCCCGGGCAAGGGCGGCGGGGGTGGCGGCGGGACAACCCCCGAGAAGCCCGACCCGGCGCAGAAGCCCCCGTATTCGTACGTGGCGCTCATCGCCATGGCGATCCGCGAGAGCGCCGAGAAGAGGCTCACGCTGTCTGGCATCTACCAGTACATCATCGCCAAGTTCCCCTTCTACGAGAAGAACAAGAAGGGCTGGCAGAATAGCATCCGCCACAACCTCAGCCTCAACGAGTGCTTCATCAAGGTGCCGCGCGAGGGCGGCGGCGAGCGCAAGGGCAACTACTGGACGCTGGACCCGGCCTGCGAGGACATGTTCGAGAAGGGCAACTACCGGCGCCGCCGCCGCATGAAGCGGCCCTTCCGGCCGCCGCCGGCGCACTTCCAGCCCGGCAAGGGGCTCTTCGGAGCCGGAGGCGCCGCTGGTGGCTGCGGCGTGGCGGGCGCAGGGGCCGACGGTTATGGCTACCTGGCGCCCCCAAAGTACCTGCAGTCCGGTTTCCTCAACAACTCGTGGCCGCTACCACAGCCGCCTTCACCCATGCCCTACGCCTCCTGCCAGATGGCGGCGGCAGCGGCGGCGGCGGCAGCAGCGGCGGCGGCAGCGGGCCCGGGCAGTCCCGGCGCGGCCGCGGTCGTCAAGGGGCTAGCTGGCCCGGCAGCCTCCTACGGGCCGTACTCACGCGTGCAGAGCATGGCGCTGCCGCCCGGCGTAGTGAACTCCTACAACGGCCTGGGAGGTCCACCGGCCGCGCCCCCACCGCCGCCGCACCCCCATCCGCACCCGCACGCACATCATCTGCATGCAGCCGCCGCACCCCCGCCAGCTCCGCCGCACCACGGGGCTGCCGCGCCACCCCCGGGCCAGCTCAGCCCCGCCAGCCCGGCCACTGCCGCGCCCCCGGCACCCGCGCCCACTAGTGCGCCCGGCCTGCAGTTCGCCTGCGCCCGGCAGCCCGAGCTCGCCATGATGCATTGCTCTTACTGGGACCACGACAGCAAAACTGGCGCGCTGCATTCGCGCCTGGATCTTTGAGAGTCACCGCACGCCGGCGCGGACCGATGTGAGGATGCCAGGACGCCCGACGCCGGCCCTAATCATAGCTACAGTGGCGTGTCGGACCGCGCACCCTCTGAGGCCGACTCTTGAGCCAGCGCGCCCACGACCCTTCTGGGTCTCTTCGCTTCCCTCAGCTCCTCTCGCTCCTCTTTGTCCCCTCCGCTTCTCTTCCTGCGCTCCCCTCCCCGCCCTCTATGTTCTTGTGCTCCCCAGGCCTGAGGTCGCCTCTCCGCGTGCTTTCTACATGTAGGCCTTGTCTCCTGGAGCCCCACCGTCTGGGCCGGACACTCCATGGCAAAATTGAACACGGAGAGCGAACGCCTAGGGCCGGGTTGCAACCGCGTCGGCGGCGCAGACCTCTTGGCCCTCTCTTACAGGTCGGTGGGCTTTCAGTGGGCATTCCCTGCGCGATTGCTGTTCAATTCTTGGTTAGAAGCGCTGGGCTGGACCGGTAACAGGACCCACGCCACCGGAGAAAGGGACGAATGTGTTTGATTGCTCCGCAAACCCTCTTGGAGCTGTACAGAAGCCGCGTGCAGCGGGGCCACTGGGCGGGGCAGGGGTTGGGCCCAAGCGGGGAATCGGGGCAGCCTCGCTCCACGGCCTGCTTTAATGTTTGCACCACATCCCAGCGTGGAATGTGGCTGCGTTTGCTCTGCTCTCCATCCCGGCGCTTCGGGCATCTGGCATCTCCAGGCCGGACGGCTGGCTAATGTCTTGCTAAAGAGATCGGTGGGGCTTCTTTAGATAACATTGAAAAATATTTTTTAAGAGAGAGAGAGAGAAAAAAAAAAAAGACATTCGCCGAAAAACCGGTGAAGTATTATGGCCTTGGAGCTTGCTAAAACCAAACATCAACATCAAAAGCTTTAGTGTTCCTCATCTTCTCCACTGGGAGATTTGCAGTAGAATTCGCGTCGGGCCTTCAGAAAGCTGTGTTCAAAGAGGTAGGAGAAAATAACCAGTAAAAGATGGTTCCTCTGTGAATCCTGTGAATCAGGGAAGTTTCCTTATCTCCCTACTTGGGGCAAAAAATTTAAAAGTTTCCCAGAATTTTCGGATACAAGCCCCGGACGCCGGAGATCACTGCCTGCCCTGCGCACGCTGCAGGGGTGGCTCTCCCCTCTCTGATTTTTGTTTTTCAAACGTCTTGCTTCTCCCACTTAGGGATGGAGAAATGTGAAACCCAGCAGTGGCCGGCCCAGGCGGGCTTGTGGCCCGGGCCGATTGGCCTAAAACCCCTAGACCTGGTTGTTGTGTAGTGTGTTATTTGGGGGACCAAATTTTCTAGAGAGAACTAGAGCACTTTTATTGTATTTGTGTGTGTGTGTGTGCGCGCGTGCGTGTATGTGTGTGTGTGCGCGCGTGCCTTGTCAATTCCCAAATAAATTTTTTGTTTTTTCTTTTAACACGGACTTAAATTATTTACTTTGCGTCTTAGTTCAGCAGCAGTTAAAATAGGAAGTCTTGAGGGGGGGAGTTTGTCCTTTTTCAGAGGAATCTAAACAAAGGTTAAGAGCAACCAGGGTGGCGGGCATTTTTTGGCTGGGGATGTTGCTTTGTTTTCTTAGAGATTATTTGTTTCTGTGTCATTGCTTGTTGTTTCATCAGAGAGACTTTATCCCATTCTTTCACAAGGAGCTACTGTAGTTAGGACTTGTTCCATTTTTGCACCCATGTAAGTGGGTATTTTGCTTTTTACACAGTTCTACTAGGTGCTTTCATTATTGTCCTCCTACTTTTAAGTTTTTTGAGCAAATATAACAACCAAAACAGTTTATTCTCAGTATATAAAATCCTGATTTTGAAGTGCAACATACACTGCAAACCTATTTATAAATTCAATATGTGATTAATTGCTTCATTATTTTTAATAACCAGAGTTCGTTTATTTTGAAATATGGGTAAGAGATTTCGGAGTTTTGGAAAGGGATGAACATACTGTGTGGCCACAAACATTAATTTTTTTTTCTCTTCCTTTATGGAGATCTTCAAATAACGAATTAAGATTGAGGCTTCAGCACACACATATATGAGTTTGACCTTGTTATAGACTGGATCTCCTAGACAGATTAGGGGTGGCCTGTCATTCAATTTTCTCATGGGATGACAAAGTATTGGCTGGCTTTTGCTGCAGCTAGAGCTAGACCCCATGCCGAACCACCTCTCCCTTACCTCCCCCCCCCCATAAACACACAGGACTAGATCACAGCGGCAACAGGTCCGCACGGGTGGGTGGGCTAGGAGCCACTGAAGGCTTCAGGAACTGTACCTATCTCGGTCCACTGGGGATCTGCCAGGAGAACATCAGGGTGGTATTCCTGTTATGTGTAGTTGGGACCCAGGGGAACTGTTTCCTGCTCCAGATGCTCTATCCTCCCTCAGGCATCCCCAGGAAGGCTTCTAGGTGGTAGAGGAAGCCCTGAGGATTCTCAGAGACCCACCCTGAGATAGGGACTGGAATCTTCAGGCACCAAAATGAGCAGGCTGGAGAAGGAAGCTCAGCCAAGGACGGAAGTCCCAGAGGCCAGTCAGGCCTGATGTTTGGGTGCTTCTGGTGCCCAGCTGCTCCACTCTCTGGCTAAGGGGAGTTATAGAAAATACAGCTTGCTGCTATACACTTGTCTATTTCTGCTTTCTGTATCCCATGAGCAATTTTATAGTCTTGTGCCTACTGCAAATGTATATGTACAGTGTCAGTTATACACGGTGGAAAGATGGGAGGTGTGTGTGTGTGTGCGCGCGCCCGGACGACTCACCTGCAGAGAGCATATATTTGGGGCATTGTTCTAATTATATAGCTAACGTGTAGTTAGTGCTTACTGGGACCACAGTGGAATTATGCCTCATGGTGATGTGTGCTGTTATGTATAAGGTATATATGCCTGGCTTACTGAACAAAAACAGAATATGTACTTCATCTGGCAGAGGCTCCCTGCTTAAAGGCTGGCTGTCAGCACCCCTTTAACCGCTATCCAGAACAGAAGAAGCAAGGGAGGGCAATCTCCCAGCAGAGCTACTGGTAGCCAGATAGCAGCTTACCTCCAGTGAGGTAAGAAAGTTGGGCTGGGCCAGCACTCTCTCTGCCCCTGAAAATGGAAAGGCAAGAGATACCCAAGGCTAGAAAGCCTCGCTAAGCAAGTAGGATGAAATGAAAGAATTGGTGGGATCTACAGAGAGGGGTTGGAGGAGGTGAGAGAAGGGAGCCACATCATACCCCACTTCCCCATGCATGCCTACAGGAAGACATCTGTGTCTAATCGCAGCCCGGTAGCTTCTCTGAAACTCTGTTTGTTCATTTCCCCCCAGTGCTAAAAACTTGGGACAATTGCAGACTTTCTTCATTTCTTATTTCCTTTCTTTCCTCTCCCTCTTTGCACTTTTGAGTTTCTGTTAGAGAAGCTGGTTTAGGGAATTTCCTAAGCGAGATAAAAGGATTTAAGAGAGTTCCTGACATGTAGCAATTATGTCTTAGCATATACAGTCTGGTTTGGATGGCCAGCGGCCTATGTGGGTGTATGTATATATGTTTGCCAGTATGTACTATAAATATAACACAAATAGAGTATGATACAAATACCCTGTCAATTTCTGAAGGTCCTGGGTAATGAGTTGCTACATATGGTATTAAATGCTGTGTGTGTAGATGGATGTAAACATCCTCATGCCCACTGCTAACAGGATGAGCCCTCTCCTCACATTTACATATAAGTTCTTACAGCTGTCCAGAAGCTCCCCCTAAAACTGCCCAAAGTAAGTGGTTTGGGGAGGGGTGTCCTGTTCTCATGGGAGACTAAGGAGAAGTCTTAACCAATGCAGTACATGCACTAAGGGACTGTGGGAGGGGAACTTGGCAAGTTCTCAGGATAGCCCCACTACCCTCTCCATAGGATGTCCAAGCCTTTTCCCCTTTCCTCAGTAAAGAGTTTGCTGTCCCACATCTGGGGTTTGATGGGCAAGAAGCCCAGGACTCTCACCTGAGGTTAGGTCCACCGGGTCTTTGTTCTCTCCTGCAAACCAAGACTGAAAAACCGACTTGTGGAGCCCCCTGGTGGCAGGTGGAAATTGGGGGCAAACCAGGCTTCATGCAAGCAGGCTGGCAGAAGACTGCCAAGAAACTTCCCTGGACTGACCTCTTCCCTTGACCAGGGCATGGAGCACCTGAGCTACAGGTGTTGGAGGCCAAATTCCTGGCCTCCAAGAAGGAATGTGGGGGCAGAAAGTGGCTTGGTCAAGTTCAGGAGCCCTACAGCATCTCTTCTCTGCTCATCCAACTCTGATGAATACACCACCGTGGGGCAGCCGCTGTTCCTACTCAATCACTCCACCACTGAGATACATCTCCAACCCAAACACCCCTTTCCCCCCCATTTCTTTCTTTCTTTCTTTCTTTCTTCTTTTCTTCTTTTTATTCCTCCTCCTCTTCTTCTTCCTTTCTCTTACTTTCATTTTCTTCTTGGTACTGGAGATTGAATCCAGAGGCTTTTTACCACTGAGCCACATTCCCTAGCCCTTTTTATTTTTCATTTTGGGATGGGGTCTTTGCGGCTGGCCTTGAACTTCTCATCCTCTTGCCTCAGCCTCCCAAGTTGCTGGAATTACAGGTGTGTGCCACCATGCCTGGCTTTAAAAAAAAAGATGTGGGTGTCTATGTGACCCAGGCTAGTGTTGAACTCCTGGGTTCAAGTGATCCTCCCTTCTCAGTGTCCCAAGTAGCTGGAATTATAGGTAATACCACCCAGTCTGGGTTCCCCTGTTCCTTAGAGTAGCCTTTGGGATCTGTATAAAGGGATGGGATGGGACCTGAGACCACATCTCTATCCTATGTGGTAGGGACCAGAGGCATGGTGCTGGCAGAAGCAACCTTCATGCCCCCAGTTCTGCCTTAAGGACAATAAGAAAATAAGGATTCTTTTTTTTTTTTTAAGAGAGAGTATTTCTTTTTTAATATTTATTTTTTAATTATCAGCGGACACAACATCTTTGTTTGTATGTGGTGCTGAGGCTCGAACCTGGGCCGCACGCATGCCAGGCGAGCGCGCTACCGCTTGAGCCACATCCCCAGCCCCAGAAAATAAGGATTCTTAAAACCAACAGTCTTAGTGACTTTCTGCTTTCTTGAGATAGGAGGCTCCAGTTAGCACAAAATGGGTGCCTGGGTCTGAAGAACCCAAAAGTATACTACATTTAGGGAACATGAAGACCAGAGAAAAGAAGGGCATAGTCAGAGGTCACCCAGCTGTCTGTGGAAAAACAGCCTCAGAAATTCTAAGGGGAGGCCTGAGAGCAGCTGATCCTAGTTGCCCAGATAGACTCTTTCAGTAGCAGAGGCCCTGCCATCTGATGTCCCAAAGAAGAAGGGAGCAGGCCCAGGTCTGAGCTTCAGAGCAGACAGTGCAACAGAAACTGCTGCCATTTAGGTTGTTAAGGCACAGGCTCTGCCTTGGTGATGAGCTGTGACAAGCTTGTCCTGAGACCATGTCACTCCAGGGAGGTGTCTTATGCAAGATGAGACACAGATAGGGGCCTACTGAGCTGAGAAGAACTGACACGAAGCCAGATGTCACCCTTTAATGACTATGTAACCTTGGGCAAAACCAATTTCAAATTTCGGGGAGAGGATTGTGTTGTTTTGTTTTGTTTTGTAGTACTGGGGATCAAACCCAGGGATACTTTACCACCACTGGGCTACATCCCCTGTCCTTTTGTTTTTATTTTGAGACAGAGTCTCATTAAATTGCCCAGCCTGACCTTGAACTTGTGAACCTTCTGCCTCAGCCTCCCCAGTCCTTAACTGGGATTACCACCGAGGGCCATCACACCCTGCTAAATTTTCTTATCTATAAAATAGAAATAATGGCACATATGTTTATTGTTCAATAACAGTTTCATGTCCTCTACAGAATGAAACAGAAAAAAGAAAGAGAAAGAGGGAGAGAGGAAATAGAATGGAAGGGGATGGAGCGGAGAAGGTGGGGAGGGAGGAAAAGCCTCTGGTAGGAACGCTGTAGAGTCTTGACACGCTAACTCAGTCACGAAAACCAAGCCACATCTGTGCGCCCCTAAACCCAGACCACCGAGCACTCACCGGTACCCAGATACATGCCATTGCGTCCACTCTGCCCAACCGCAAAGTGGATACGTGTTGGCCGAGGGAACAAGGCGCACCCAGTTGCTGTGGCGGTGAACAATCGACCCCTAAGGGCACAGCTGGTGAGCAGCAGGACCCTCCCTGGGCTCTTCCAATCCCCCTCTAATTCTCCCAAGGCAATGTTCACCAGCGGGTGAGGTTTTCTACGAGAAAGGCTCCACCGACCCAAGCGCTCTTGGGACTTGCGGCGGCCGCCACTCCAGGGCTTTCTGGCCTTCAATCGCCTCCCTCCGGGACGCCGGGCTGCTTGGATTTTTCTTTTCCCTTTTTTCAGAAAAGCAGAAGGTAGCCACTCCGGAGGGAGGTTGTGGGGGTCAGCCCGTGGGCGAGGCTCCCTGGGCCTTTGTAGAGGAACGGAAAACCGAGGGGCAAACGCAGGAAGCGGGTTGGGCCAAGCTGCAGCCAGCAAAGGCGCCGCCCGCGGGTGGGGAGCAGGGGCAGTGTAGGGACAGCTGCCTGGGAAGACCTGGGCCTGGGCCGCCAGCGCCTCATGCCCGCGGGCCTGTTGGCGGCGCTGCAAACTGATCCTCCGGCGCGGGCAGGGGCAGAGTCCCTCCTGCCAGCTCTAAACAATATTAAAAGGGTGAAATAATTTGGCGGGCCTGAGCTCAGGGTGGTCAGCACCGCCGATCGGCGGGAGGAAACTCAGGAGGCCCAGATCACGCCCCGAGGTATCAAAAGCCCAGGGCAGTGGCCATCGAAGCCCAGGCCACGCAGGGAAGTCAACTCTCGTTCTCCAAATTGGGACCTTAGCCTGCCCGATTGTCCTTAGTAATAATCCTATCGAACCGAATAAAACAAACCCTTTCCCTGGATTTTCCTCTAAGTAAAGGGAAAAGTACTTGTCTAGGCAGGCAAACAAAAGAAAAGAATAGGATCCCAGGAAACTTGAGTCTCTATGAACGAGGAGGGAAGGAGAATATGCCATTTGCTTTTTTTGTTTGTTTCTAGAAGAGAAAAAAGGAAATTCGACACATATTTTTAAAAAATCTCCCCCCAACAACCGCTAAAGGCTGGGAGTGTGAGCAGTGAGCCAGGAAACCAAGCCCCCGCCCGCAGTGACACCGGGCCTTTGTCCTCTTTCCTGAAGCCCCCGCGACTGCTGACCATTCCGAGATAAAGGCCGGGTCAGAGCCCTGTGGAGTCCCGAGGGAGAAGGGAACGGGCAGTCCCGCTGGCCCCTTTCAACCTCGGATAGGGAAGTTTCTAACCCGCTGGCCTCGCGGTTCCGCAAAACAGGGGTTGCAAGGCCACGGCTTGCCCCCATCTCCAAGCTGAAATGCGGCACAGAGCCGCGATGGCCCTCTAAAGTCTTCTGACACTCAATTTTTTGGACTCCACTCCCACCAGCGTTTTGTTTTCCTAATGGCTCCGGGAGGAGTGAGGATGCGGGCTCCCTGCCTGACTGTATCCCCACAAGTGGAATCATGCTAATCCTTTGCCGCGACTGTGGCGTTTGCAACCGCTGGGCTCGGTTGGCCCGCAGGATCCGAACCCGTGCGGTGTCTATCCCAGCTGTGCCCCTGTGCCTTGTTGCGGCACAGAAACTCCTCCAGCGCTGGGCCTCAAATTTCCTGCGCAACATCCTTCTTTCTAATAAAGGGGTCTGCACAGAAAACAGGACAGCTTTTGTGACCCCGCGCAATCACTTTGTGTGATTTAGAAACGCAGGTCGCAGCGGAGCTTGAGCCTCTGCAGCGTTGCCTATAGGCCTTCAGCTTCCCAGGATACCGCCGAGGCACCTGGAGGAGGCGAGTGAGCGCAGCTCTGAATCCCTTGGAAGAAAAGAGCAATGAGCCCGGCGACCAGCTGGTGTGGAGCGCTGCCCATGCACACCTTGTAGTGTTCTGGGGCTCCGGCCAGCGCTGCAGCCCAAAAGCTCTGGACTCACATATTCTCCCAAGCCCATTCGCCTTCCTTCACTATGACTTATGGGGTAAAGGGCCTGGGTCACCTTTCCTAAGTGGAATGGCTCAGGGAGCCTCCTTTTTCTTCTGTAGGGGTTCGATAAGGAGGGGCAAAGAAAGGATGATAGATCGGAGAAGTGAGGCCCTGCAGCCTCACGCGCCCGCAGCGCCCTCCACCACCTCCTTTTCTTGCTCCCTGCCCCCACCAGCTGGCTCTGGGGTCTCGCTCCCCACTGAAACTGGAGCTGCCCACCGCCGGCAGATGAGAGATAAAGAAACCCGGCGGCGCCGCGGCGATGACCTACAGACCCGGATCCGGCCTTTTCCGCACCCAAGAGCGGCACCCGGGACCTTACTTCCCCGGGAACCACTGACCCAGCTCGGGAGAAACGGGTCGGCAAAGCAACGTCCACCCTCTGCCTCCAGGCGCAGAAAGCGATGTTCGCGTGCGGATTACGGTGTGCATTCACGCGCCTGCAGAAGGATGTCCTGTACCTGTGTGAAAGTACATGCGTACTTTTGTGTGCATCTATCACGCTTATGGAGACAGGCACGCACATTTGCACGGGCGGATGTGAATGTGCACACGTTTTTTTTTTTTTTTTTTTTCTTTCAGGAGTTTATTTTCTTTATTTCTTTATCCATCCTACCAAATGCAGGGGAGATTTCCAGCAGAATGCAGGGAATCCTTTCAGGTGGTCTGAATTGTGAATCTTTTTTTTTTTTTTTTTTTTAGTTTTTTATTGTTGGCTGTTCAAAACATTACATAGTTCTTGATATATCATATTTCACAATTTGATTCAAGTGGGTTATGAGCTCCCATTTTTACCCCATATACAGATTGCAGAATCACATCAGTTACACATCCATTGATTTACATATTGCCATACTAGTGTCTGTTGTATTCTGCTGCCTTTCCTATCCTCTACTATCCCCCCTCCCCTCCCCTCCCCTCCCCTCCCCTCCCCTCTTCTCTCTCTGCCCCCTCTACTGACATTCGTTTGTCCCCCTTGTATTATTTTTCCCCTTCCCCTCACTTCCTCTTGTATGTACTTTTGTATAACTCTGAGGGTCTCCTTCCATTTCCATGCATTTTCCCTTCTCTCTCCCTTTCCCTCCCACCTCTCATCCCTGTTTAATGTTAATCTTCTTCTCATGCTCTTCGACCCTACTCTGTTCTTAGTTACTCTCCTTATATCAAAGAAGACATTTGGCATTTGTTTTTTAGGGATTGGCTAGCTTCACTTAGCATAATCTGCTCTAATGCCATCCATTTCCCTGTAAATTCTATGATTTTGTCATTTTTTAATGCAGAGTAATACTCCATTGTGTATAAATGCCACATTTTTTTTTATCCATTCATCCATTGAAGGGCATCTAGGTTGGTTCCACAGTCTAGCTATTGGTGCACACGTTTATAAATTGTTCTAGTATCTATTCTGTTACTAGTGCACAGGTACTACTAGGGCTGACTGTCCCTGGGTCTTAATTATGCCTCACATTATACAGGCCTTTATTGTTTTCAAACACAATTTTCACAACTGTCTAGGCAAATGCTCTCCTTTCAAAGTTTACAGATAGGGAAACAAACGAAGAGAAGTTAAGGGGTGCCCGTTGACACGTCTGAGAAACAAGCCATAGATCCCGGGATGCTGGTTGTTGAAAGCGGGAGTGTTGAAGGGTTGTTCGGAGGCGGGTCTGTTTAGTGTTTCAAGAGACCCCAGGTGGGTAAGCTCTCTGGCTCTTCCGCCAGACTTCCCGGGGAAGACCCATTGAGCCAGGTGCGGGGTTTCAATTCACTTGCGCGCTCCTTGTGAGCCGGGTGACCCAAGCGTCAGTCCGGAGCCGGGAAGTTCGGAGCTGGTTTGAGGGCAACGTGCAACTAAATTCTCCAAATCTGGCGGGCCTAGGTCTCCAAGGCAGCCATGTCAGGTAAACACGCGGAGAAAGGAATCTTTCACCCCAGATACAAACCCAGAGCCGGAGCTGTGACAACTTGATTTCATTGAGCTTCTTCTGTCTCAATCACAAACAATCGGAAGCCCACCATGCCCATTTCACAGAAGTGATTAGTCGGAGTCTACAGCAGTACACCAGTTACCCAAGTAAAGCCAGAAAGTGGCCAGTTAGGTGTCCCTGTATCCCCAGCCGGCGATCCCTCGGATCGGTGCTTGCTCCATGACTCCCGCGCGTGCCTTTGAGTCATTCCACTCCTGGCATCTGACTTCCTGAGCCAAGGATGCAAAAACTATCCTAGCTCTCACGAGCCTCATTAAAAAAGGTTTCTGCAAGCTTGAACTCTATTCCTGAAAAACAAATTTCCTGTGAGCGTTGGGTTTGCTTCTTTCTTTCCCTCCTGAAGCATTTGTTCTCCCGCCCGTCCCCTGCCCCTGCAAGCCCTCCACAGTCCGGGTGAGGTTGCCCAAGGGCTGGAGCTTGATCACATGTCACAGGGTGCCCTTGGGCCTAATTCCCGGCTCTGGCTCACTGATGTTGCAGCTCCCTGGGCTCCAAGGCCGCCCCCATCCCGCATAGTCTGGGTGCTGGAAGGGAGTCGGCGGTTTGGCAAGGTCGCCTCCCAGCCTCGAGGCTGCCCTCTGCTGGCACCAGGCGACATCACCGCCGCCTCCCTCAGCGAACCAGGAGCTTCCAGCCAGAAGAGCTAGCGCCCAGCAAGGCCACCCGCTCCCGCTGGATCCCCAGAGTGGCTGCCGCACCTTCAGCCCCTGCCGAGACCCTTGCGTAATTTCTCAATTCCCAATTTTAGCTCTCCGCTGGCAGGGGACAACCCAGGTGTACAGGTTAGAGGGCTTCAAAGGGAGGCGGAGCTCTGCGCCAGCAATTCCGCTACTTGGCAGCTTCCGCCGGGATCCCGGGCCTTCAGCCCTCACAGAGAGGTGAGGGGCGGGGCATGGGCAGCCGCAACCCGCAGGCGCCCGCTGGGCCCTTTGCCGCAGGCCACCGGCGAACTCTGGGGACTCAGGGAAGAGGCCCAAGTTATGCTCGGGCCTCTTTACTCTTTAATCTCATTCACCATAGCATTGATTGGTGATCAAGGGTCCAGTCTGCGCTCCAAAGAACCTGGCCCACTGTGCGGAGGACTTGCATCTGAACTTGAGGGTCGCCTTTGAGCTTGGCTGCCGGGTTCTCGCAGCGCCCCTTGTCTTCCCGACAAATGAGGAGCGGCTGAACGCCAGCAAAGGGCGGGCTCTCTACCCGCACTGCGCAGGGGCTCCTTCGGGGTCGCCCCCATCCTCGCTCTGGAAATAAGTCTTAGGCAGTGAGGCGGAGAATTCCACCTGCTGAAATCCATCCTGAGATACAACTTTTCTTTTTCTTCTTTATCGTGGCGCTAGTGGGGACCAAACCCTCACATATGCTAAGCTAGCGCTCTATCACTGAGCCACACCCCTATCCTTCATCCCGGGGTAAAACAGTCCACAACCATACCTGTGTATTAGGATTTTTCATGTTTTCTTCCACTTACAGAGATAATTCAAATTGAAGAAAATTGGGAAAGTAAAGCGCTAAGATTCACAAAGTATGTAAAAATTACAATAACTTCACCCCTTCCTCACAAAGTAATCACAGGTAATTTTTAGTGACATTCCTTCAGTCTTTTATTTATATAGTTTAATAAAATAAGTCTAATCTTCATATTAACAGACAATATTTTTACATAGAATTTACAGTTTTGTATCCTGCTTGTCTCTTACCTTTCACTACAAGAGTTTCTCCATATCTTTTTCTTTGAGAAATGATTTTTTTCAATGACTGCTTGATCCATTATATGAATGAACAATAAGCCTTTTGTAGATGCCAGCACCAATTCTGTTTGTTTTAAGCCCAAGAAATTCTTCCTAACCACACTCCCTACATCATTAAATATGTAATCAGTAGTTGATCAATAAATGTTGAATTTTTTGCTACCCTACCAAAGAAAGTCATGGTGCCATTCTCAGGACATGAAAAATTTACCCCAAAATTTAGAATTGCTTTGGACTGGAAGAGAACCTTCTTGCCCCTGCTGACATCTGTCTCCCTCTACTGGACACCAGGGAGCTGGGGTGGTGGAGGGAGGTCATGAAAAAAAAAAGTACCGACCAGCAATGCATCTTAAGAATTGCCCTAACAGCCTCTAGGACCAAAGCACTGTACACTGGCTGAAAAACTGGTGTTTGTGACCTGGGTTTCTTAGTGCAGTGTTAGGAGTCAAACATGCCTTCATTTGATCCTAGACCTCCCTCTTAGAAGTCATGTGACCTCAGAAAAGCTGTTCAACCTCTGAACCTCATTCTACAAATTGGAATAATAATGCCTACCACATCAAGCTTTTGTAAGTATTTATATAAATAATCACACATTTAGCCTGGTTCCTGTACAAAGAAATCTTCAGTGCATGGTAATTACTTCTCCTCCTGCCTCTGCAGTGGCTATTGCTGTTGCTTCTGATGTTAACTACGGTCTTGGGGATCACTGCAATTGCCCTCTCCCTCAACTTCTGACCCCATTGCTACTGTTAAGCACAAACCCAATTCCTGGCACTAAGCCGGGTCTAAATTCTCAGGGCTCACAGAGTCATTTCCAGCATTCTGGTTGGGCTGCTCAGGACCTCCTGACAGTCAGGTCTGGGCTTGGGCTGTTTATACTAGAACCGTTAAAACAGGAAAATATGCAAACCCTTCATTCACAGGGATCCGGCTATTGTTGGGTCAGAAATGATATTTTTGTTTCTAAAATAAAAGGTACATTTGCTGCTTCTTACACATACACACATGCACACACACACACACACACACACACACACACACCACCCTTTTCCTTGTGTCTGCAGAGCTCATAAGGCAAAGAATATGATCTGGTTCATTTCACCAATTCAAGCAGCCAATCTGGAAGGGCCCATTAGGCCTGAATGTGTGTTCTGTGGGTTCCAATAAGCCTGAATTTCACTGGAGTGTTTTGTATATCCACAGACTAAGACACCTATCCACCTCCCAGACAAAATGCCTTCAAAACCGACCTCCTAGACCCCTAGGTTGATAGTGATATCACTTCCATCTAGGCAAGAAATTAAAGAATTTAATCTTAAAAACTAGCCAGATACTGTGATACATTGCAGTGACTCAGGAGGCTGAGGCTGGGGCCTCAGCAAGTTTGAGGCTAGCCTCAACAACTTAGACTCTGTCTCAAAATAAAAAGGGCTGGGATATGATACAATAAAAGGAAGGAAGGAAAAGGAAAGTGAAGGAAGGAGGGAAGGAAGGAAGGAAGTAGGAAAGAAGGAAGGGGAAGGAAATGAAGGAGGAAGGGAAATCACAATTGAATTAAAAACTGCAGTTTCTCCAAGTGGACTCCAGGAAATACAGATTCTCTTGAATCTCCACTGGGACTACATGGAGTTACAAAGAGCCTAGTTCAAACACCCTCACAAAGTACCTGTGCCTGAGGAGGTGAATGCATGTTTTGTTTCACACACTGCCATTGTGCACGGGTTAGGCCTCTTTTGTCACAGTAGCATAAAGCTACTAGAGCAGCTTAAGCCAAATGGGGGGAGGGGGTTGTTAGAGGATTTATGGGTGATTCCAGGGAGGCCCAGGCAGGGTGGTAGCCGTATTTCCTGAAGGGCTCAACTGGCACAGGGCTGGAATTATCACAAGAATGAACTTTTCTTGCTACTCTGCCAGTTCTCTCCTCTCTGTTCGGTGCATTATCTTAAGTTATGGCCATCATGTCTGAGTTCCAGTTCCATCTTCCTGTGTGAGAAAAGTTGATTGATCCACTCAAGTTAGGCTCTATCCTGAAGGTCCACCCCTGGTCTGTCAACTGGAACTCTTGTTGAAGGAGAGCGTCCCATGGTCACTTCTGATGGTCCATTCCTGTGGGAAGAGAACATTTCTTCTTCTAACACTTGTTAGAAGCCAAGAAGATACCCCTCAAAGTCTGATTTTTACCTTCAACCAATCAATAGCTCAAGGATCCTAGGTGAACTTCAAAATTACCTAAGAGGCTTTAAAAATATTGGGTTTGTTTTTTTTTCAAAGCCACCTGATGATTCCAATGTACAACAAGGATCATGCCAATATCCACATTAGAAACTTACAACTAATGGAATAGTCTCAAAACTATTCCAATAAAGAGGAAAAATATTAAAATCTGATGGTTTTTCACATAGTTTATTTTCATTTAAACTGGAGACTGACATCCTAGTCTAAATTTCAAAATCCATGACTATTCACATTTCACATTTTCCAAGCCTCTTAAGTGTTATGTTAAATTCCTAAAGAAACTTGCTTTTCTGGAGAAAAGCAACAAAAAGCAAAGGATGACTTTCCATGGTTTCCACTCACCACAGACCACCCCCAAACCACCTACCCCTTTTTTTCAAGGGTCTCCAGCTTTTGCAGGCAGTCTCAGGGCCTCCTTAAATTGGGTCCCATTGACTTTGCTTGCCCCCACCCATAGTCCTGAGCTTCAGGATGCCCACCCAGGAACTTCCAACACATCTCCTTGCCCTCAAAAGTTCAAAGAGAAAGGTAGGTATGGTGGTGTATACCTGAAACCCCAGCAATTCGGGTGGCTGAGGCAGGAGGGTCACAAGTTTGAGGCCAGCCTCAACAATTTAATGAGAGCCTGTCTCAAAATAAAAAGGGCTGTGGATGTAGCTCAGTGGTAAAACACCCCTGGGTTCAATCTGCAGTACTATAGGGAAAAAAAAAAGTCAAAGAGAAGACTTCTTTGCACCAACCTGGCAAACACTGATAGAAACCTTGTGCTAGTCCATGGCAGTTTTAAGGAATGTCTGCATTTTGCTTTGTTTCCCCCCAACCCTTGTTAGTTTTTCCTCCTAAACTATTAGTCAGTCAGCAATATTTTTGGAAATAGCTATGAGGTGCAAGGTATGAGATAAAAAGAGAATTATCACCTGAGAGATTGTGTCACTGGCAGAAGTGCAACAGTGACCCCTCTAAGCTTGGCCTTGCATGGACCCTAACTAAGGCACATACTGAAGACTATCAGGTGCTCTTTCCAGCCTGGCCCAACATTGAGACTCAAGCAAATCCAGAAGGTGAGGGGCAGCAGGAAGGATAAGAGAGCTGTGGTGCCTAGTGGAGTCCAGGAATGAGAGGGAGGTGTCAGGGGTGCTGGCTGCTCTTCCCAGGACTGAAACCCTAAGATCTGGTCCCTGCCTCCAGGGCCAGTAGAGCAGACAATGAGACCAAAGCTGCCTTCTGAAAGCTGAGAAAGGAAGTCAACCCAAAGCCAGGTGACTGACTGAGGATATCCAGAGAGTGGGGCAGGGGATAGACATGATAACATTTGAGGCTATAGACACAACTTGGAGATGTCAAATGAATCCTAGAAGAATCGTTTTCAAAAGCATATAACACAGGCCATCAACATCTCCTGAGATCTTGTTAGAAGTGTCCTACTGCAGGGGCTGGGGTTGTGGCTCAGTAGTAGAATGCTTGCCTAGCATGTGTAAGCCACTGAGTTCGGTCTTCAGAAGAAAGAAAGGAAGGAAGGAAGGAAGGAAGGAAGGAAGGAAGGAAGGAAGGAAGAAAAGGAAGGAAGGAAGGAGGGAGGGAGGGATAAAGAAAGAAAGAAATGAATTGTGTCCATGTACAATTTTTAAAAATAAATATTAAAAAAAAAAAAGAAATGTTCTACTGCAGACTCAGTGAATCAGCAGCTTTGGGATGGAGTCACCAATCTGTGAAATCTCTAAGTTTCAGCAGATATACATTCAATTTTTTTAATATTTATTTTTTAGTTCTATCTAGGTGGACACAACATTTTCACTTTATTTTTATGTGGTGCTGAGAATCGAACCCAGTGCCTCACACATGCTAGGCGAGCATGCTACCACTTGAGCCACATCCCAGCCCCATACATTCAATTTTGAGAACCAATGGTCTACTCTGGAAGTGCAGAAAGGAGAGACATATATCCCAGACATCCCATATCTTAGACAATTCCAGGTATCTAGATCCCTGAACAGATTCCAAGAAGGCAGGCAGGAACTCAGAAAGATCACCCCAGCAAGAATTGGTGTTGACATCCTATGTACCACCAGCTCCCCCTCCCATGCTACACACATATTCAGGACTTGATTTCTGACCCAGGCAGGGTGACACAGGGCCAGAGACCTTCTCTAGAGGCTGCAGAACTAGAGCAGAGCATCACCCAAAAGGGCTTCCTGGTGTCCTGGAACTCTTAACATCCCCACCAACTCTCAAAGGCTTTTGGCAGTTGCCCACTTAACCTGCACAGGCTGCTGAGAAATTCCAGTAAGTGAGGTTTGTGGTAGGACTGGTTGATTACTATAGGACAGGGGTGACCAATCAAAAACAGGCTTCTGGGACTCAGTGGAAGAACACTTGCCTAGCATGAGGCCCCAGGTAGAATTACCAACATCTAATAAATAAATAGGCTCCAAAAGGGACAAGTGAAGTTAGGCATATGGATCAGTTGATGGGTCCTTGGGGGGTTATTGGATAGTTTCCCCTGCAGTCCTCCCCAGGATGCAACCTGTACCAGAGCAGTAGGGGTGGGAGGCGCTGAGACCAAACCTCTCCTGTCTCTGTATCTGTCAGATGGCTCCCAGAGTGCTGTCCCAGGACCCCTGCAGCAGTCCGGCATCACCTGAAAAACTCACATTCTCGGATTCCACCCCACCCCACCTACAGAATCAGAACCGCTGGGCAGGCACCTGCAATTTGTGCCATATCAAGTTCTTCAGGAGATTCCAGGATCCTTCCACCCAGTTTGAGGACCACTGGACTGGGGGTGACTTGGGGTCAATTGGGAGCAGCCCAGTGGGCGGTTAGCCAGCAACTCGGAGCTTCGGGCCCCAGGAGGGGGCAGCCCCCCAGTGCGCGGCCCCTGCCAGGCATCGCGGGGTCGGCGGGCCGGGGCCGCCGGCGGTGGCTTGCGGGGAGGAATGACGGCCGGGAGATTCCGCTCTGACCTTATTTTGTTCCATTCCGGGAGGAATAATTTGTTTCGTATTGGAATCAAAGCGCCTCTCGCGGCTCTGGCGTTTTATCTCGGCGGCTCTCGGCCCGTGGGAAGGGGCTCGGCCGGGGCGCGGCGGCTGCTTCCCATTAGGGCGAGCATGGTCCCCATTACGCGGCTGGCTCCGTGCAGAGCCTGTCCCTGCTAACGGGACGCAGCTGACCGGCCTCCGTGCCGCGACACCCAAGGACCCACCCCTCTCCGCCCTACTACAGATGGTCCCAGAGGGAAGAGGAACTGGGTGGCTTGACTGTCACGGGGCCTGCTGTGATGTGATCGGTGAGGGGCACCGTGCCCAAAAGAGCACTGCAGCCGGCCCCTCCCTCCCTCCCTCCCTCTCCCCCATCTCTGCCGTAGAACTAAGCTCACAGGCCCCTCGATTTTAGGACGCGGGTCTCACAAAAGTGGCAATTACGGTGGAAAGCGTCACAGGATTCCCGACGACAGGGAGAGGAAAGAGGTTCCATTTTACCTGTATAGACAGCCCCTGAGCCAGGGCCGGTCACAACTGCTCGAGGAGACATGGTGGACCTCTCTTCCCCCTAGTGTGGCATCCCTTTCACAAATAGCACAGGACATCAGTGAAGAGACTTAAAAAAAAAAAAAAAAATAGCCACACCCAATCTCTCTATCTTAATAGCTCTGGCAGACAAAGGGGACAGCACCCCCACCCACTGGGGAGGAGCATAATCTCTACAGTTCTGGTCAAATCAAGGAGTGGAGCCTTCAACGCACTGTATCCTGTGCATCTTCTGTATCTTTCGTGTGTGAAAACGGATCTGTATTGAAAAGCCTGCAGTTGTTGAGTGGTTAGGAACTGTGTAACAACATGGAAAAATAATAATCATGGCTTTGTTAGTGGTCAGACTTGGAAGATCGTTGGTTTTCCATCCTATTTGTAAGTTGCCACAATTACTACAATATTGCTTGTGCAATCAAAAAATTAATGAACTCAAAGAAAATAAGTGTGAAAATTGACCTGAATGTTGGGGCCTTTTGTGTTGTTTTCTTTGCTCTGGGGTTGTAGGGGTGTCTGGCTGTTTATGCAAGCCCTGTCACCCACACAAGATACAGAAGATACACAAGATATGGTGAATGGGAGGCTCTGCTCTTTGATTTGGCCACAGTGTTGCAGAGACCAATGCTACTCCCCAGTGGTGGAGGGCTGTCCCCCTTGTCTGCAGAGCTATTAAGACAGAGGGACCGGATGTGGATTTGTTTTTTAATATTCTTTTCACTGATGTTTTATGCTACTTGTGAAATGGATGCCACACTAGGGGGAAAATGTGCCTTGTGAATGTGGCCTAATTGGTTAACTCCCCCATTTAGGATGCTTCCAAGCTCTCCACTCTTATAAAGCAAAAACATTGCAATGGGTATTTCAATATTTTATTGTTTCTTCCCTTTACAATATTTATTAAAGAATGCACATTATATTTTATAACTTTGATTTACTTATGTAGATAATATTTTTGCAGGGAATTTGAAAAATTCAGAACATTATAAAAAACAGCCATAATTCCAATTCCCATTTTGCTTAATAAGTTTTTTTTTTTCCTGTCTCTGAAGTCTTCTAGCACATGTTCCCTCTTACAATTTGACTCTGTTTTATCTGTAGTGTTTCACCTTGGATTTCATGGCTGTCTTTTCTGTACTCCCTAATTGTAATATTATTGAAGGCAAAGACCATTCTTTTTTTTTTCATCTGCATAGTGACCATAATAGCTAGTTTTTATTGGGTTCCTAGTCTGTTCCAGCCATTATACATTATTTCACTTAATTCCCACAAACTACATTTTAAATGAGACTGAACAAGATGAAATAACTTGTGCAGGGTCTGCAGATTCTAAACACTGGGGCAGAAATTGATTCCATATTCATGCTTTTTCCACTGTATAGAGTAGAATTGCATTGGATAGATAACCTCTAAAATCACTTCTGATCTAGAATTATATTAACCTAGTGATTAATAACCTGCCATATCTTAACATCAGTTATAATACTTTTGGAATTTAAAAGAATGAATTTAAACAATGAGGGAGTTTTGTAGTGTTTTTGTTTTCGTTTTCTTCCTCTCACAAAAGAGAGAATTGTCAGATTAGTACCTCCAGGCTATAGGTGTAGCCAGTCAAAGACTTGAACACCAGCCTTGCCACTTACCATGTATAGTTCTGGAAACTATAGCAAGCATTGCATTCAATTTTAAAACATCTAACATGTTTTAAACATGTGGTGGTGCATGCCTGTAATCTCAGCGATTCAGGAGGCTGAGGTAGGATAATCACAAGTTTGAGGCTAGCCTCAGCAACTTAGCAAGACCCTGTCTCAAATTTTAAAAAATAAAAAGGAAGGATTGGGGATGGGCACAGTGGTGCACATCTGTAACCCCAGCAGCTCAGGAAGCTGAGGCAGGAGGATCATGAGTTCAAAGCCAGCCTCGGCAACAGTGAGGTGCTAAGCAACTCAGTGAGACCCTGTCTCTAAATAAAATACAATATAGGGCTAGGGAAGCGGCTCAGTGGTGGAGTGCCCCTGAGTTCAATCCCTGGTACACCCTGCCCCTGCAAAGAAAAGGAAAGGCTAGGGATGTAGCTCAGTGGTAAAATACCCCTAGGTTCAATTCCCAGTACCAGTACATAAATAAATCTGACAAAGGATCCATCTCTTCCAGGATCTTCTCGGGAATCTGAACCACTTTCCCAGGATTCCTTAGCAATCTCCCACCCATCTCCAGGTCTGGATTGAGTAACATTCTTGTTCTAAGCCAATTTGCTGGCAAAGAGAGAGAGAGACAGACAGACAGACACTACCATGATTGCCTCCAACTTTACCTGGGTCTGCCTAAGAGTGAAGGAAAGTTCTGTGCAATTACTTGAGCTACTTATATCCTAGAATAAAATCAGGAAAGATGGAGGGCTGAGGGTATAGTTCAGCATGCATGAAGCTCTGGGTTTGATCCCCAGTGCAGGGGGGGGGGAAGGAGGGGTAGGAGGAGAGGGGAAATGGCTGTTAGGGAAACAACTAACACCTTTTTTTGGGTACTGGGGATTGAACTCAGGACATTATACCACAGAGCGACATTCTCCATCCTCAGCCCTTCTTATTTTTTATTTTGAGACAAGGTCTCACTAAGTTGCTGAGACTGGTCTTGAATTTTGATCCTCCTGTATCAGCCTCCCAAATTGCTAGAATTACAGGTGTGTACCACCACACCTGAGGCTTACTTGTCTTTAAATCAGTCTATAGATGGAAATAGATCAATTAAACATGAATTTTCAAATGACTGTGGTTTAGACTAGGAAGCTTCTGTGGAAAAAGAAAAAAGAGGTTCAAATATGTGGCCTTGACACTGGACTCATTGGGCTCAGAGCTCTGCTTCAGTCTGGCCCTCTCTCCCCTCAGCTGCCTGATCCCTCCCCAGCCTCGCTGCTTCTCTCCTAGGATCTCTGCTGAATCTTTTTCCTGTGGCCTCTGTTGAAGCCACCTCTTGTTCCCTCCTGGATTTGGTGTACATGTGGCCACAGAGTACCCTCAGCCGGACTCCCTCTATAAACTGACAACCTTTCTTGGATATTTTTCTTGTTTCCTTTTTGAGAACAGGTCTCCCTGTGTTCTCAGGATAGCCTTGAATTCTTGGGCTCAAGTGATCTTTCTTGTCTCAGCCCTTACCCTCCAAGTAGCTGGGACTATAGGTATACACCACACCTGGCTCGAACCTTATTTTTTAATGGTACCAGGCATTGAACCTTAAGTGTGCTAAGCACATGCCAAACCACTGAGCTATATATACCCTCAGCCCATCTCTTAGAAATTCTTAGTTCTCATCTCCAAGAAAGGGACTCTTTGGGAGGCTACTTCTCCTGTCAAGACAAGCCACCTCAAAGGTTGCTGACCTAGCTAGCACCTGGATTGGCTGCTACCCTGGGATCACAAGTCACTCCAGATTCATGATGATCTGATCAAGGAATAGGGCAGGGTCACTTGCCACAAAGTCTGACAGCTGAGGTCTGCCCCTTTAGAAAAGTCCAGGTCCAGCAGTGGACATCTCCCATTTGAAATTTAGACACTTATGTCCCTTTTGCCTTTTTATAACCAAATCATGCCTCCGGATGAGTCAACTCCACACCCATGCAAATCTGAACACAGTGTAAAAGTTCAACAAATACAACCTGGTTAGTGGGATGCAGTAGCTCATGCCTATAATCCCAGCACTGTGAAGCCTGAAGCAGGAGATCTCAAGTTCAAAGTCAGCCTCAGCAACTTAGGCCCTAAGCAACTTAGTGAGACCCTGTCTCAAAATAGAACATTAAAAGTGTTAGGGATGTGGCTCAGTGATTGAGCGGCCCTGGGTTCCAATCCCTGGTACAAAAAAAAGTAGAAAAAGAAATACAACCTGGTTGGTCAATTCCTCCTGGGGAGCTGTCCTGGGCCAATATTTACCCAACTTTAACATGCATGCAAATCACCTGGATCTTGTTAAAATACAGTCTTTTTTTTTTTCCAGATGGTCTGGGATGGGGCCCTAGATTCTGCACTTCTAACAAGTTAACAGGTGATGCTTCAATGCTCATCTGGAGCATACTTTTCAGTAGGCTGTAGGTAACCTTTGGACTTCTTTTCAACCAAGGTGTATCTGTAGTTTTATAACTCCAGGCACATGCTCCCTCCCCTCCTGCCAGGCTGCCTATGATCTTCCCCATGAACTCAACACTCCTTCCTTCTTGAGTACTTTTGCTTAGGCAAATTACTTTCCAGATGACACAGCACTATTGACGTTGCAGACCAGATCATTCTTTGTTGTGAAGGACTATTCGGTATGCTGTAGCAGCGTTACTAGTCTCTACTCGCTAGATGCCAGAAGCCCCTCTCCCCACCCCTACCCTGTGGTAGTATCCAAATATGACTGCAGACATTGCCAAATGTCCCTGGTGAGGGAGGTAGGGAGCAAAATTATCCCTGGTTAAGAGTAACTGCTCTAAGACCTTGCATTAGAATTTACATTGTAACAAAATCCAGGTGATGCACATGCACATTAAAGTTTGGGAAGCAAGCTGGACATGGGGGCATAGTTGCACGTACCTGTAATCCCAATTTGGGAGGCTGAGGCAGAGGATTACAACTTCCAGCCCAGCCTCAGCATCTTAGTAAGACCCTGTCTCAAAATAAATAAAAAGAGCCGGGCACAGTGGTGCATGCCTGTAATCCCACTGGCTCAAGAGGCTGAGGCAAGAGGATCAAGAGTTCAAAGCCAGCTTCAGCAACAGTGAGGTCCTAAGCTACTCAGTGAGACCCTGTCTCTAAATAAAATACAAAATAGGGTTGGGGATGGGGCTCAGTGATTGAGTGCTCCCTGAGTTCAATCCCCAGTACCACAAAAAGAAAAGAAAGAGAACTGGGGATAAAAAGAACTGGGGATGTAGCTCAGTGGTAAAGTGTCCCTGGGTTCGATCCCCCAAATTAATTCATTAATAAAAAATAAATAAAATTTGGGAAGCATTGCTCTATGATTCAATGCTAGCCCAAACACCCTCTTCTGAGCTCTTGCAGCCCTTGCCATCTGTGCCTCTCATTGAGCATTAGAATTTACATTGCATTAGAATTTACATTGTAACATACATCTTCTATGCTGGGCATCTAGCTGTAGCTGGGCCCCCGGCTTGGGCCTCAGATGTTCCCATTGCATGGGGTTCAGATGGGCCTGGGTGTAGCACACAACTGAAGTCGTGTACCTACCTGGCAGGTGTTGTCTCTTCTTCCTTGTTATTCTGTGGGGGAACTATCCCTCGCCTGTTCTCGGTCCAGTAGTTCAAAAGGAGCCATGCCCACCTCCTCCCGCGGGAAGGGATGTTTATCTATATTTTTGACCCCTGTGATGGTTAATCTTATCCACGTGATTGGACTGAGAAATGCCTAAGAAATGAGAAAAGCACACTTCTGGGTGTGTCTGTGAGCATGTTTCCAGAGTAGATAGGAGAGAAAATCTAGAGAAAGACCTACTCTGGGAGAGGCCCACCCTGAAGGCAGGTGGACTGTTCCATAGGCTGGGGCCCTGGGTGGAAGGAACGTAGAAGGAAGCCTGTCGGGGGGCGGGGGGCAGCCTTGCTTCTTCCTGAGCAGTGTCTTTAGCTGCTGCTGTCAACATGGACATCAGACTCCAGCTTCTTCATTCTGTCAACATGGACTCATACCAGGGACTCTCCAGGGAGCTTCCAGTCCTTCAGCCTCCAATTGGGGCAACACAGTTGGTCCTGCTGGTTCTGAGGCTGCTAGCTTAGGCTGAGCAGCTACTGGCTTCCCCAGCTCTCCCGTGTGCAGACAGCCATGTGGGACTATCCAGCTTCTGGTAATGTAAGCCAATCTAATAAATCCTCTTTTGTGACTCTCTCCTCCCCCCACCCATATATATTCTGTTCCTCTAATATATCTAATAGGGATCGTTTCAGTAGTAAGCAAGTGAAATAAACCAAAGAGACCCAATTCCAGAATTGTTTCAGGAACTAAAAATAAAGAGAAGTTCTCTTTATAACATTGATAGGGAAGACATCGACTGGAACTTTTGAGATTACCCAGCTAGCTAAAGTATGCCTGGGAGAAAAGCCACCACAAAGGACAGAGGAGAGATTGAGTTCTGATGGAATTGTTCAAGCTCCTGGACCCATCCATACCTGAAGACTTCCCGTAAGTTTTTAGTAACAAACAATATATGTCCTTCCCTCCTTATTTCTTCCTTTCTTTCTTTTGTACCACCCCCACCCCCCGCCTTTCCTTCATAAGCAGTTTGAGTTTCCATCACCACAATCAGCAGATTCTTGGGTAATATGTGGGGTGTATGTTATGGAGAAAAAAGCCACAGGCTAAGACACAAGAGTCCTCCACAGAGGATCCTATGAGCCCCAGGACCACAGGCAGCACTGCATCCCTCCCCAGGTCACCAGGTGCAACTCTGAGCAACAGAAGGGGTGTCCTTCCACCTTTGCAGGGACCACGCAATAGCCTGGATGCTGAGGACACACACCTAGATGGCCCCTCTGGATTGTTGAGGTCTGCAGCAGATGCTCTGGACAGGCAAATAGACTCACAGCCATCACAGGCCTGAGCAGCAATGGCAATAAAGAGTTGCCACCTTTAAGTTACTTCACAGGTGGCTCAAATCCACAAGGGGGCAGGGCAGTGACAGGCGTGCTTGTGAGCACTCATGAAGCATCCCCAGTAACTCCTGGAAGACTTGGAGGCAGGGCAGTTTTGCAGTGAGTCCAGGTCTTGCGTCCTGCAGAAGACACTGAAGCCACTTTGCCAGGGATAGAGCTGGGGACCTTGAGCATGCACAGACACAGAAAAGGCTATTTCACTAATCTTTCTTGAGGATGCCTTGGGGAGGTAGCAGATGCACACAGGGGGTGACCATAGGCTACACTTGTGACCTGAGCCCTGAGGATTCTAGATGTATCCACCTGACGCCAAAACAGCAGAGAAGCCAGGCCCAAAGGGACTGTCCAACCTGGGACAGCAAGCAACATGGCAGTAATATCCAAGTAATATCCTTGATGTCCCAAGGCTCCCTGCCTCAGGCAAGATGGGGACTTGGAGTCAGAAATAGGATCGAAGCCAGGCCTGTAATTACATCTACTCAAGAGGCTGAGGCAGGAGGATCACAAGCTCGAGCCCAGCCTGATCAACCTGGGGAGACCCTGTCTCAAAATAAAAAATAAAAAGGGCTGAGGATGTATCTCAATGGAGAAGCACTTGCCTGCATGTGTGAGGGCCTGGGTTCAATTCCCAGTACTGGGGGAAAAAATCATTTAAAGAGGACCAAAGCTCATGCTGTCTCTTACCTGAGTTTGGAGAGCATCAGCAAGTTCTCAGTATGTGGTCTCTGTGCTCCCCAGGGTAAGCTATCATGGAAAGCACAGGTATGTGGTGTTCCCGAAGAGAGCTGGAAAGGGAATCATCAGAGATCTGCAGGAGCATGGCCTCTCCTTGTTCCAGAGCTTCTGCCTCTGGGAGCCTGGGTGTGGCCCAGTCTGGACCCACTTGGGAAACAGAAACCAAACTCCAGCAAGTAAGCAGCAGAACAGTGCACTAGAGAAAATTCTGGACTCAGCTGCTCCAAGGAGGAAAGCAGCTCAAACATCCAGCCCGAAACGCTCAGGAAGCCAAAAGAACCTGAGAAGTCTGGGACCTGTCCAGAGCCACACAATGAGTTGGTGACACAGCCAACAGCCAGAACCAGGCCTCCCAGTTGTAGTTCCAGTGCCTGCCCCTTCAGGACCCACACCAGATGGGCATCTCCCTGTGACAGCTGAAGAAAGGAAAAGGATTTCTGCGTCACACTCCTATCTTCATGCCCAGACTTCACACTCTGGAATTTTGCAGCTGGAATCCATTGCCTTTGCTTTCTTGGGCTACCGTCCACTGCCCTGGCCCATAAAGCACCAACCTTATTCATTGCCCCAAACCAGTTAGATGGTAACAACAGCAACCAGTGTTTTGTTGTTCTTTGGTATGAGTCGTTGGGAATTTTCCCCCTATCATTTATTGATTGGAGTTCTCCAGAGAAAGAGAACCAATAAATCTCTAGAGAGAGATTTATTTTAAGGACGCCACTCACATAATTATGGGGACTACTAAGTCCAAAATCTGCATGGCTGATTATGGAAATGCCAGTGGGAGTCCAGGTTTCAGTGCTGAGTTAAAGCCAGAACCCCTGGGCTGGGGTTGGAGCTCAGGTGGCAGAGGGCTTACCTAGCATGTGGAAAGCACTGGGTTCCATCCTCAGCACCGCATAAAAATAAAATAAAGGTATTTTGTTCATCTACTATAAAAATGTTTTTTAAATAAATAAATAAAGGCAGAACTCCTTCCTCTTTGGGGAACAACAAGCTTTTCTATTACTGTATTTATCGGACTGGATAAGCCCCACCCATATTATAGAGGATAGTCTACTGATTTTCATGTTGATCACAATTAAAAAAAAAACTTTCACAACACAACATCAAGACTGATTCTTGTCCAATCACCTGCATACCATATGTTTTAATCAGCTTTTTTTGTCGCTATGACCACAATATCTGACAAGATCAACAATAGAGGGAAAAAAATTATTTTGACTCATGGTTTCAGAGTTCAGTCTTTAACTTACCATTTCAGAGGTTCTGAGCATGGTTGGCTGATTCCATAGCTCTGGGGTGAAGCAGAATATCATGGTGGAAGGGTGTGGTAGTAATTTAAGACCCATGCAACCCGGAAGCAGACAGAGATCTCCACTTACCAGGGACAAAATATACACCTCAAAGGCATGTCCCCCAGTGATCTGCTTCCTACAGCCACACCCTCCCTGTGTTACCATCCAGTTAATCTTTATCTGCAGATTAATCCACTGATTAGGTTCGACCTCTCATCATCTAATCATTTCACCTCTGAAAATTCTTGCATTATCTTACACAGGAGCTTTTGGGGGGACACCTCATATCTAAATCATAACACCGCAGCCTAGCCAAAATGTCACACAAAAGTAACCATTACAAGCACTCTGTGCCAGGCATTCTGAAAACCTCATCGATAACCATATGGGGAAGTCCCCATCTTACAGAAGACAAAACTAAGGGCTAAGTCTATGGGAAGTTGTGGACCAGGTCCGGGACCCCAGTCTTCCCTTTTCATCCACAACTTCCCCCTAATTCACCACTGTCTCTCCCTTGTTTGCTAGAACACAAAAGATGCTTCTAAACCATAGGTTCTCAGCTACTGCTGCACATTAGAATCATCAGGAAAATCTATTAAAGAAAACCTCGGACCCCATCTTTGGAGATTCTAATTCAGTTGGTTAGCAATGGAGCCCTGAGCTGCAGTGTTTTCACCTCCTCAGGTGACTCCAATATGCAGGCTGACGATGTAGAAAGTAGCACAGTGAAAGGCCTCGGTACCTTTTCTCTTGGGAGTGTAGATGGCCCAGATGAAGATACAAAACCTAAAAGAAACCAAGTAGTTATAAAATAGCCTATGGGGAAATTAGCAAATAAATTTCCTCTCTCAGCATGAAATTAATCATTTTTGTTCTTTTTGGAGGGGTGGAGAGTTACTAGGGATTTAACCCAGGGGTGCTTTAGCACGGAGCCATATCAACCAGCCCTTTTTGTTTAGGAAGAAGACCTCGCCAAGTTGCTGAGGCTGGTCTTGAACTTGTGATCCTCCTGCCTCAGGCTCCTGAGCCATTGGGATTACAGGCATGTGCCACATTGCACCCACTTTTCACTCTTTTTGAAGCAGCAAGGAGTACTTCCATAATGCAGTACTTATTTAATTGGAGATACAAAAGAAAGAAAATGAATTTAATTCATTTGGGGAGCCCCTACTGTAAAATGAGCAGCCAGTAGCCAGATCTCAAGAGGTTCCTGTATTTAGCCAGCCAGTCACTGAGTAGGACAAAGAGATCCACAGAACAATGTGGAGGGTGCAATGACAGAGCCCCATCCCAAAGGTCCCAGAGTTTACAAATGGGGCAGGTGAAACGTTGGGTTTGATGCTGTGAAGTCTGTCAGGTATTCATTCCCTGGACAGAGTCCCTGTCTTGGTTATGGAAGCTTTGAATACTTACGGCAGCCACCCACCCACCCACACACACACACACCAGTGACAGGAACCAGCCAGGTCTCACAGATGCCCATCAGGATGTCCTGGTGGTCCTCACCTGTTTCATGAGTCCTTGACAAAATGAGAAAAATCCCCACTTAGACCCTTGGTGTTTAAATGCCAATAGAATTTGGTGCTGATAACATCCTGATGAGTCAAGCCAACAACTGACAAATCTATGTTCTCACCCCCAATAAGTCAAGGATTCATGATCTCCAAAAACCATGTAGCTGCCATACTAGTCAATGGCTCAGGCCTCACGTGAGCAGGAATCTCCAAGAAGGAGGCTTGGCTTCTGCACCCAGACTTGCACTTGTTCTGTACCCATGGGCTGCCCGAATGAATCACAAGACATGGTCTATCAGCTCTTTCAAAGAGGATATATGTAGCCAGGCATGGTGGCACATGCCTGAAATCCCAGTGGCTCCAGAGGCTGATGCAGGAGGATCGCAAGTTCAAAGCCAGCCTCAGCAACTTAACGAGGCCTTAAGCAACTCAGTGAGACTCTGTCTCTAAATAAAATATTAAAAGGGTTAGGGATAGGCTGGGGTTGTGGCTCAGCAGTAGAGGGTTCACCTAGCATGAGCGAGGCCCTGGGTTCCATCCTCAGCACCACATAAAAATAAGTAAGTAAAATAAAGGTATCATGCCGCAGTCTGGCTGGGCACAAATCACTAGCCACTGAAGCAGGAACAAACTTTATTTTTAAACTGTAGGAAAACACTTCACACAGCTCCCGGGGAATCGTCCTGAACGCCACGAGGCTTGTCCAGGAACCCCCAGCCGGAAATATCTCTCCCGGAAATCCCTCCTCCTTCACTTCCCCAACCAATGGGAACTCTCGGGGAATCCCCGGAAATCCCCACGAGAACTCCAAAATAGTGCGAGAACTCAAAAATTGCGGCAGAGGCGGATAGTAATGCCTCGCCTGTCAATCAATACTGTTGGCAAAATGCCAGGGGCCATACAGACTCAGCCGTGGCTCTCAGCATCTCCCCCTTTTCGTTTAATTAAACAACAAGCAATGTGGCTTAGGGACCGTGCCTGTTAGGCAGTCCAATTCAACATATGGTCCTTACCCGTCATCAGATGAACTGACCTCTAGGCGTCAGCCTCCTGTCTTAGGTTTGTACCACTGCAATTGGATCATACCCGTCACTGACTACCGGTCCAGCATACAGCCATACTTGTGGATAGGCCTTTGCACCAGTGGGGGGGTGAGGTTCTTCGCCTCACCTCTGTTGGCCCCCAAATTTTAGACCATCACTAGTAGAAGGGAGGAGGATGCAAAATGCCATGACACTAAGCCAATTGAGGGCTCCTTTAAAAATTGTACCACCGGTGACACCATCAGCAAAAATACTCCAGCACTACCACAATTCGCTGTACCAACAGATAGTTCACAATGCATACAAGTGATACATAGTCCAGGCAAGGTCTGCAAGCAATTCAAAGCAGAGGAATCTGTCAATATGTCCATTTCCTCCCAAAGTAAATCGACTCCTTAATTGAGCATTACTTGTGGAGCTATTATTCATTGATGCATCAGTTTTTACAGTTTGTTGTGATAACTATCGAAGAAGCTGTAGTTTGGTTTTATCTTTGTCTTCACCGGCACTGGGATGAAGATAGGAATTCTGGCAATGATGCTAAGAAAAAAATTATGTAACATTCCAACAGGCACTAAGAAAACAATTTTTTGAACAATTTACATTATCCTGAACAGAATTATTAAATATAATGAGAAGGAAAGGTGAAAGTAAACAAACAGATCTGTTAACCTCCTTATTTGTTCACATATTAAAACAATTTTCAACAGCTGTTTACCCAATCTAAATTAAACCATTAAAATCATGTGAATAAAAAAATTCGGATCCATTTATTCATGAGCGCTCCTCATATATGATATATGGACATACGCACATACAGACATACAACACAAAACAGAAGTGTGCACACATAACATACAACACTTAAGACAATAGTAAAGGCCTTGAAGCTTTACCTAGGTGAAATCTCCATTGCAAATGCTTAAAAACTCCACAGTCAAAAAATAAAACTGATCAGAAAAACATTAACCTAGGTCTGTATGAGCTCAAAAATAAAATAGAACTTTATGATGTGGGAAAAGGCAAATAATAAAATAAATATTGAAAAAAGCATCCTGGTTAATCACTGTCGTAGATGTAAGAATAGCCAAACTGGAGTTCTGGATATCAGCTGTTATGGATTTGAGTCAAATCATCTTCCTTTTGACCTGTAGAAATTGTTTTAGTTAATCTCTCTGGAATCCAAATCGGCTGCTGTTCTCCCTGTGGAAAAACACAAACAGAACCCCAACTCCAGACAATCACTGGGTCAGGACCTTTCCATTGTCCTGTTAGAATATCCTTCCAAAGTACCTTAGGCTTATGTACATTTTTTGGACACATATGCCTTTCCGCAGCACTAAGCCCTGAGGAATCCAAATTTAAAAAGTTTAGAGTAAAAAGGGTTATTTTAAGTTTATCTTTGGGTGACATATACCCCTTTCCAATTCCCCCTTTTTGCTTTAGTAAGTACATTTTAATAGTTTGATGAGCTCTTTCAACTATGCCTTGTCCCTGTGGATTGTATGGAATTCCTGTTATATGAGTAATGCCAAATGATGAGCAAAATTGTTTAAAAGAGGTAGAAGTATAACCAGGACCATTATCTGTTTTTAACTGTTTTGGAACGCCCACAGTGGCAAAATTTTGTAAGCAATGAGCTATAACATCTTTAGTTTTTTCTCCGGAATGAAGGGAGCCCATCAAAAATCCGGAAGAAGTATCAACTGTAACATGCAAATATTTTAATTTTCCAAATTGTGGCAAGTGTGTGACGTCCATCTGCCAAATATGGTTAGGTATCAGTCCTCTAGGATTGACTCCAAGATTAACTTGTGGTAAAAAGGTCACACAATTTTGACATTCTTTTATTATTTGTCTAGCTTGTTCCTTAGTTATTTTAAAACGCTTTTGTAAAGTATTAGCATTGACATGGAACCTTTTATGAAAATGTGTAGCTTCTTCTAGTGTAGAGAAAATATGTATGTCATGTGTAGTTTTATCTGCTAAATCGTTGCCCAAACTAAGGGCTCCAGGCAATCCTGTATGTGCTCTGATATGTCCTATAAAGAATGGATCTTTTCTGTCCCAGATTAGACTTTGTATAGCAGAAAACAAAGAGAAAACAGTAGAGGAAGGGGAAATCCTGCCAGCATCTTCAAGGGATACTATAGCATTAACTACATACTGACTATCAGAGAATAAATTAAATACAGAATCTTTAAACATCACAAAAGCTTGTAAAACTGCATTAAGCTCTACCTTTTGAGCTGATTGTTTGGGTACTAAAAATGTAAAAGTTTGATCAGGGGTAACTACTGCTGCTGTACCATTATTTGACCCATCAGTGAATACATTTGGAGCATTCATGATAGGGGTTTTTCTTGTCATTTTTGGAAAAACTACAGGATGCGAAGACCAAAAAGACAACAAAGGATTAGATGGTAAGTGATTATCAAATGAAACATTAGATTTACACATGATTATTGCCCAAGTATTTAACTCATTAGCTAACTCATCAATTTGATCCATAGTATATGGAGTAATAATTTTATTGGGAGAAATTCCAAACACTCCCTTTGCTGCTTTTATTCCTTTGAGTATTAACTGTCCTACAGCCTCAGGATACCTAGTAAGAATAGTGTTAGGAGAATAAGATAAATGTATCCACAATAATGGACCTTCTTGCCAAAATACTCCTGTAGGAATATTTTTTGTTGGTATTACAATAAATAATAAAGGCAAAGTTATATCAATTCTATCCAAATGCATATTTTCCATATATGTTTCAATAATTTTTAATGCCTTTCTTGCTTCAGGCGTTAACATGCGGGGTGAATTTGGATCTGATGGACCTTTTAGGATATCAAATAAAGGTCCCAACTCTCCTGTTGGTATGCCTAGATAAGGCCTTATCCAATTTATGTCTCCTAATAACTTTTGAAAGTCGTTAAGTGATTTGAGTTGATCTACTCGTATTTGAATTTTTGGTGGACGGACCATGGTTGAGGATAATAGAACTCCTAAATAATTAATTGGAAAATTTAATTGTACTTTATCTATTGCTATCTCTAGATTATAATTTTTTAATAAATTTGTAAGTGTGGCATAACATTCTAGCAATGTGTTTTTATCTTTGTGTGCTAACAATACATCATCCATATAGTGAAATATTTGTAGTCCAGGATTTTGATTTCTAAGTGGCTGGATTGCTTTGTTAACATAAATTTGACACATAGTTGGGCTGTTAGCCATCCCTTGAGGGAGTACTTTCCATTCATATCTCTGATCAGGACCTTCATGATTCAGTGCAGGGATAGTAAATGCAAAATGGGGACTATCCTCAGGATGAATTGGAATTGAAAAAAAACAATCTTTAATATCTATAGCTAAAATGTACCAGGTTTTTGGCAAAGCAGACAATTGAGGAATCCCCGATTGAGCAGGTCCCATAATAACCATCTCATTATTAATGGCTCTTAAATCTTGCAATAATCTCCATTTACCAGATTTCTTTTTAATGACAAAAATGGGAGTATTGTAAGGAGATATGGAAGGTTGTATATGTCCCTCCGCTAATTGTTGTTTGACCAGGTCATGGGCTGCTTGTATCTTTTCTTTAGTCAGGGGCCACTGAGGAACCCATACTGGTCTTTCTGATTTCCAAGTAATTTTTATTGTCTCAGTGACCCCTTCTGAAAACCCAGTCCATGTCTATTTACTCCCTGATCTATTTGAATGGGTGCTGCTATGCCTTGTTCTCCTAATCTTTTTTCTTTCCTGAAACCTTGTCTAGCCCTAATAGTGGGCGCATTTGAATTGATGTTATTTGTTAATGTTAGTCCTAATTGATCTAGGACATCTCGTCCCCATAAATTTATAGGAAGATGATCCAATACATATGGCTGTATAGTTCCTTCACATCCTTCAGGATCCTTCTAATCTAATACCATTGCACTTCTATGGGGATTAGTTGCCACTCCTAGGCCTCGAAGCGTTTGAGTGGCTTGTTGTAACGGCCAATGTTGTGGCCATTCTTGACGAGATATGATGCTAAGGTCTGCACCTGTATCCAGTAGCCCATTAAATTCATGTCCTTGAATATTTAGTTTTAGCATGGGGCGAGAATCTAAATTTAAAGACAGCATAGCCCAATCTACACCTGTGGAGCCTAATCCCCTGGAACCTCTTTCTATACTACTACTGGAAAATTTATCATGTAGGCTGGGTATTATTAATAACTGTGCTATTCTATCTCCTGGTGAAATTACTGATATACCCTTTGGAGAACTAGCTATAATTTTTATTTCACCTTCATAATCAGGATCAATTACCCCGGGACTTATCATAAGTCCTTTTAGCGTAGAAGAACTGCGTCCTAACAATAAGCCTACTGTTCCTTGGGGAAGAGGTCCTTTTACTCCTGTGGGAATGATTTGAACTCCCATCTCTGGAGTTAGTACTGCTCTGGCGGAGGCGCAGATGTCCAACCCTGCGCTCCCTCTGGTTCGTCTGATGAGAGATCTGATGGATAATGTGTCCTGGGCACTACCCTGATGGTATTGCTGGGTTCCTCCAGTGCTCCGTATATTTGTGGTCGTGGGCCCCGGAGCATTGGGCCCCCCTGTCCGTTTTTTGGCAATGGAGCTCAATGCCTTTCTCCACGATATCGTGGGTAAACACTTGGTCCTTGTCTGTTTTTTGATAACGGAATACCCTCTATGGTGGTTTGAGAACGGCATTCATTAGCCCAATGTTTCCCTCTACGGCATCGTGGGCAAATACCCGGTATTCTATTCGTTTGATATCTAGCTTTGTTAAACCCTCCTCCTATGGGGCAACTCCTTTTAAAATGTCCTGTTTGATCACAATTATAGCATGTTTTTGGCCTGGCATCTAAAGCCTGTTGTACTGCTGCTAAGACTTGCCCTTGTTCATTAATGTCTCTACATAATTTAATATATGTGTTTAAATCTTCATGTCTCCATGGTCTAATGACCTCTCTGAAACAACGATTTGCTTGGTCATAAGCCAGTTGTTTTATAAATGGCATTGCCTGTTCTGTATCCCCAAAAATTCTAGAAGCTGCTTGAATAAGCCTATCTACAAATTCAGCGTAAGGTTCATTAGTTCCTTGTATTACCTTAGATAATTGACCTTGTAAACCTCCATGCCCCTGTAAAGTTTTCCATGCCCTAACCGCATCTACAGCAATTTGTGCGTATACGCCAGGATCATATTCAATTTGTTGCCGTTGACCCTCATAAGGTCCTTTTCCTAACAACATATCTAGATTTCTTTGAGGGTAACCGGCTGCTGCATTTCGCCTAGCTGTCTCCCTGCAAAATTCCTCATTGGCAACCTTCCATAACAAATATTGTCCTCCATTTAGCACAGATTTACACATATTAGCCCAATCTGCTGGCGTCATGTCCAAGTTGGTAATGGATTCGACCATGCTTACAGTGAACGGTGCTTGAGGACCATAGGTTGTTACAGCCTCCTTTAACTGCTTCACTGTTTTGAAATCTAAAGCACGGTGAATTCGCTGCCCTCCTGCCTGCTCAAGTACAGGGCATGCTAATCTTTGAGGTCCTGTATCAGGATCCCATCTATCAACTACGGGGTTTGAGGGCCACTCAGCTATCTCCATAGGGGGTGCTATTGGTTGAATTACGCCCTCTGGTGATAGAACGGTGTTAGTAGCAGCCTCCTGTTGTAGCTTTTTCCCTAATAGCTGTTTCTCCTCTAAGCTTTCTTCCTTTAAATTTTCTTCCTCTGTCTGACTAGCTTGAGAGACCTTCTCTTTTGCTTGATCTAAAATGTCTTTCTCCATGGTCTGAACCTCTAACAATTTACTTAACACTCTTTCAGTTTGTTTTTTACTAATTTCTAATCTGTTATAAAGATAACGCAACCCAATAAGATAACACAAAACAAAACCGAAACAGAATGAAACAAAAACGGAACAAAAAATCGTTGTATCAATTTTCCTATTTTCTTGATATGTGCATTTGTGGTCTATTTCTCTCTCTTCCTCAGGGGTGAACAACTTCAAACCTTGAGCCAACCATTTTTCCCAATCTGCCTGAGAAAATTCTAGGGATAGGCAGCTTGAAACAAACACAAAACAAATCAAAACAAGAACACATTGTTTTTTAAAATGGTCACCCATTCTCTCGCCTTCCCTTAGGGGCAAGTAATTTCACTTACCCCGAAGCTTCAGACGTTCCCCGCACGGGCCACCAAATGCCGCAGTCTGGCTGGGCACAAATCACTAGCCACTGAAGCAGGAACAAACTTTATTTTTAAACTGTAGGAAAACACTTCACACAGCTCCCGGGGAATCGTCCTGAACGCCACGAGGCTTGTCCAGGAACCCCCAGCCGGAAACATCTCTCCCGGAAATCCCTCCTCCTTCACTTCCCCAACCAATGGGAACTCTCGGGGAATCCCCGGAAATCCCCACGAGAACTCCAAAATAGTGCGAGAACTCAAAAGTTGCGGCAGAGGCGGATAGTAATGCCTCGCCTGTCAATCAATACTGTTGGCAAAATGCCAGGGGCCATACAGACTCAGCCGTGGCTCTCAGCAGTATCGTGTCCAACTACAACTAAAAAATAAATATATATTTTTAAAGGCTAGGGATGTAGCTCAGTGGTTGAATGCCCTTGGGTTCAATTCCCAGTTCCAAAAAAAAACACAAAGATGCATGTATTTCAGAGCATTATATTGGCAGACTTGTTCAGGTATTTATTTGGAATTATAAATAAAATTTTTTCTCAATTGTTTGTTTTTTGAACCCAGGACCTCACACACCCTAAGTAAGTGCTCTACTACTAGGGTAGAGTTGCATCCCCTGCCTAAAATTTTGTACTATATGATGTAGACAATGAAGACAGCATTTTCATATTACTGGAACCTGGACTTCTGAGACAGGATGCCCCTACACAGGAAAAATAGACCACAAATCTTGGCTTCTACCACTGCAGACCTGAGATCCTGGCCTGTTGTTTCAGTACTGGGGATTAGATCCAAGGATGCTTTACCACTGAGCTATGTTCCAAACCCTTTTTATTTTTTATTTTGAGACAGGGTTGTGATAAATTGCCCAGATTGGCATTGAACTTGAGATCCTCCTGCTTCAGCCTCTGGGGTTAAAGATATGTGCAACCATTCCTGGCCTGGCCCCTCATGGATGTGGCCCCTTGTAAGCAATTCAAATCAACTGAGTAAGGGGCTCACCCATGGTAATAGTGGCTACTACTAAAGTTAAGCCTACAAGAATAAAATGAAATTGTCTTTGAATGGGCAAGAACTGGATAAGGACAAAAACATTTTATAAAGTTATATAAAAAGAGAAGAGTGAGGACTTCAGAGGGTCCCCCCACCCCCTCACCTCCATCAGGGCCAGTCCTGTCAACTTGCTTAGGGCCTCCTTAAATTGCTGAGGTTGGCTTTGAAGGTTTGCTGAAGGTAGATGGGCCAGTCCTGTCAACTCCTGTAAAGCGACAGGCTTAGACCTTGGCCAACCATCCTGCTAGAATCAAGGAAGGAGAACTTGCAAACTTTCACTTACAGTGAGGGCTGATCTATCTTCCAGAGACAGGGAGAACGTTCAACAGGAAACACAGGAATTTTATATATTTTTAATTTTTTTTACAATGACTATGTATTCTTTTTGTAAACATACTCCTTGGCATTACCAAAACTGAATTTAAAATAGATGACTGACATATGCTGCTGCTGATAGATAGATAGACAGATAGACACACAGACAGGTGGAGGGATGAATGGAGAGGAGGATTTACCACTTTGAGCCCTCTCAAGACCGGGAGACTTGATGGTCAACACCAACAGAAATCATGAACAAGCTGCTCACTCCTCAGCTTTTCAAAACCCATCCCACTCTGTGTTATCAAACACGTGTCAGTGATCCAGGACCCTAACCACGAAACGAAATGGACCAGGCAGGGCTCTAACGCAAGGAGTTGGAGTCTGGAAGAGATTCCATCACCAGGAGGGCTGTGGGGTGATTGGGCTGCAACGCACGGCCGCCAGGTGGCGCTTTGACTTCTGCTCCGGCGGCCGGGTTTTCCAGCTCGGTGCGGATCCCTGGAGTAGGGTGTCGAGCCACACCCGGTGCACGCCGACTCAATCTAAACACACCCAGTGCACCCGGACCACGGAGGACCTCGACCCCAAACTTAGAGCAACCATTCGCGTTGGCCCCAAAGCCTTAGTACCAGGCCTGGGGGCCGTCGGATCGCAGGGAGGACACAGAACAGTCTTCGCCTTCGCTTCGCAGCCCGCGGGGAGAAAAGGCGGAAGATGAAACCGTTGCTGTGCCTGGGGGAAACCACGGCCCTCCAAAAATGAGGTGTCTTTGAACTTGAAAAAGCAGACCTTGTGCATGACGCAGAGGGAGATGGCACCAGAACCCCAACTTGCCTCTCTTGTTCCGTCCAGCCTCGCCCTACGATCCGCCCTCCCCCCAGCCCTCCTTCCTCTTCCCGCTCCGGGCAAAAGCAGAAGTGGCTTCAAGTCCGGAGGAAGTGGCCTGGGAGCTCCCGGGGTTTCCAGCGCGAGGAAGGAGAGGGCCTGCGCCCACCCAATGCGGCGTCCCCCACCGAGCCCGCCAGAGGGCGCTGCGGGGCAGGGCGGGCCGCGGCTGCGGCGTCCCGAAGGACCCGCGCTGCAGGTTTCGGATTTAACAACCATTCAAAGCTACCTGGAGTTCAGGGGCGTGAGAGCCTCTTCAGGCTCTCACTCTTGGGCAGGACTAATGTGGAGCCAGCGGACGGGATCTTTGTCCTGCCTGCCGCTGCACCCGCAGCACCTGAGCAACGAATAGGTACTATATTCACCGAATACAGGGCGCCTACGAATGCCAGGAAATATCCTAGGCACTGGGGATAGATCGGTGAACAAAACAGACAAAGTCTCAGCGCTTGTGAGGTTTATATTCTCCTCCGCGAAGCAGGGTGTTAGGGGAGACAAGCAATAACAATTTAGAAGTAATCAATGAAGCCAGGTGCAGTGGCACACACCTGTAATCCTAGAGACTTTAGAGGCTGAGGCAGGAGAATCACAAGTTCCAGGCCAATTTGAGCAATTCAGTGAGACCCAGTCTTAAAAATAAAAGAAGTCAGGCATGGTGGCACATTCACAGCCACTCCAGAGGCTGAGGCAAGAGGACAGCAAGTTCAAAGCCAACCTCAGCAATTTAACAAGGCCCTTAGCGAGACCCTGTCTCAAAATTTCAATAAATATATAAATAAAAGGGCTAGGGTGTAGCTCAAGGGTAGAAGCATCCATAGGTTCCATGCCCAGTACCGCAAAAAATGGAGAAGTAAACCCATGTCAGAGGAGTGTACGGCCTATAGAAGAAAAACAAAGCAGGGCAAGGATTGGCCATAGGAGGAAGCTGAGATTCTTGCTCTATATAGGATGTAGAAATCCTCTCTGATCTGCTCCAGCACATCCCCACTGGAAAAGGAGAAGAATAAGGAACACCGCAAACGAGTGAGTTTTGGAGACAAGATGGCACAATGCACAATACTCCTGCATCTAGCCAATGTTCCCTCTCTCCACACCTATCACTCTCCTTAATCTCTCCATTCCTCCCTGCCTCCGAGTGTCCCTTAAGTCAGCAGCTGCCTGCTCCAGGGAGAACTGTATGTTGGCTATATTTCATTTCCATATCCCCTACATAAGCTACTTACACTTAGGGAAAAAAAGAAAAAAAAAAAAAAAACCTCACTTTCATTCTGGTGAGAACAGAGAATGGCACAGCTCTTTGAGACAGTCATTGGACAGTGGCTCATATTTAAATGTGGTCAGCCTTTGTTCCAAAAGCTCCAGGCCAGACATTTCACATAGTGTAGGACTGCTGACCCAGCCAGCTTGACTGGATTTCAACTCCAGCCCCATCTCCTGCCAGCTCTCTCGCATCCTGGAAATGCCATTTATCTGGCTGTCTCAGCTTCCATGTCTGAAAAATTAAGCTAATAGAAATATCTAACTCACAGGGGTTTTCAGAAAAGACTTTGCAAAGGTCTTAGAGAAGTGCCAGGTACACACCGCACATTCAGTAAACGTTAGCTACTATTAATCGTTTCAATAACGGTTTATACAGTAGTGTGAGTTGGTTTGCTCACCAAAATGCTCTTTGCAAGGTGAGATCTGCATAGCTCCCTACTGGAGCAACCTCAGTGAAGTTTCTTCAATAGGGAAATGACTCATCAAGTTATAATGCATCCATACTATAGAATATAATATGATTTTAGAGAGATTGTACTAATGGGAGACATCCAGAGACCTGTATTAGCTAGTGAATCCAAATGTAAAAAAGTGGCAAGTCCTGTGAAATGCTGCGATGGGTAACATAAAGAGGACTAGGGAGGACATGGCTTCTGGGGCCTCAGTTTCTTTGGGAGAGTTCATTTGAGCTGGGATATGAACACCAGTCAATATAAACATTTTTAAGTGCACACATTCTTTGACCCACTGATTCTACTTCTAGGTGCTTATCCTACAGATATACTTGTATAAACACTCATTGTGTGGCAGCAATGTCAAAGCCAAAAATAACCTAAATGTGCATCAACAGAGGAATCATTAAGTAAATTATTGTGCCTTCATCTAGTGAAAGGCTTTGCAGTCACTCAGGTTGGTGAAGCAGGTCTATCTGTACTGGTACAGGAAAACCCCAAGATGCATTAAGTAATAACAATTGCATCAGGAGTGAGTTGGGGGTGCAGCTCAGTGATGGAGCATTTTCCTAGCATGCTCAAGGCCCTGGATTCCTTCCCACACACATAGAAAGAAAGAAAAGAGCTAGGGCACAGTGGTGCATACCTGTAATCCCAGCAACTCTGAAGGCACAGGCAGGAGAACTGCAAGTTCAAGGTCAGTCTCAGCAACTTTAGTGAAAAAGTTGATAAAAAATCAAAAGGTCTGGGAATGGAGCTCGATGGTAGCCCGTCCCTGGGTTCAACCCCTCATACTGAAAAAAAAAAAAAAAAGCAATATGACCACAATCAAATACCACTTTAGAGCCATTAATATGGCTAAAATTAAAGACTGACAACACAGAACATTTGTAAAAATATGGAGCACCTGAGACTCTTATCCACTGCCAGTGGGAGTGTAAAATGGCACAGTTGGTAAATAATTTGGCGGTTGTTTTTGTTTCAAAGTCAGACATACACCTTCAGAGAGAATGTGGCCCACTGACACTTTGACGTCCGACTTCTAGCATCTGGAAATGTGAAAGAACAAGTTTGTCCACCAGCTGAGGCTCCTTATTACTGCAGCCCTGGGAAAGAAATGCAGCCCTCGAGGAGGTGAACTATGGCTCCCAGTCACTCCTTAAGGGTGGTTGGACACAGAGGCTCCCTCCCACAGAGCACAGTGTGGGAGAGGGTGAGGGGGAAGAGTAACTTTACAGTAAAGCAACCTGCCAAAGCCAGGTAGTCAAGGTCAACACTGGCATTAGTAAATCATGGTGATAGTACAGACCTTGATAGGATCTAATGACTATGAGACTTCACCCCTGCGGCCTTCCTACCCAAAACCTATAACCCCAGGCTAACCCTGAGATAAAACTGGACAGGTACCAATAGAAGAGCATTCTACAGCAGGGTGTGGTGGCACACACCTGTAATCCCAGCATAGGGAGGCTGAGGCAGGAGGATAGCAAGTTAAAGGTCAGCCGCAGCAATTTAGTGAGACCCTGTCTCAAAATTAAAAAAAAATTAAGTCCTGGGATGTAGCTCAGTGAGAAAGCACCCTGGTTTAATCCCTAGTATCAAAAAAAAAATAAAAATAAAGAAGAAGAAAAGCATTCTGCAAATACCTGAGTGGTACTCCTTAAAACTGTCAAGGTCATCAAAACCAAGGAACATCTGAGAAATTGTCACAGCCAGCAGCAGCCTAAGGACACATGATGACTTACCGTCATGTGATATGCTGAATGGGATCCTGGATCAGAAAGAGGATATAAAGGAAATCTGAATAAACTAAGTTAGTCAATGACTATGTGTTGATGTTGGTTTGTTAACTAGAGTAAATGACAAAAATTAGAATAAATGTACTGTCCTAACATAAGATTACTAATAGGAAAAATTGGGAGGGGTATATATGGGAATTCTGAACTATCTCTTCACTTTTCATATAAATCTAAAACTGTCCTAAGAATTCAAGTGTTGTTTTTGTACTTGAGGATGGAACCCAGGGCCTTGCACATGCTAAACACACCTTCTACCACAGAGCTACATCCCTAGCCCCAAAGTCTTTTTTAAGAACTAAAAATAAATTGATCTAAAATATGTCAATAGTATCTCATAAATGCTGTTAAGAGTGGGCACAGATATTCAAAATAGAGACAGGTCAAATTTATTCTGGAAGGGCTAGGGATGTGGCTCAAGCGGTAGTGGCTCGCCTGGCGTGCGTGCGGCCCGGGTTCGATCCTCAGCACCACATACAAAACAAAGATGTTGTGTCCGCAGAAAACTAAAAAATAAACATTTAAAAAAAAATTATTCTGGGATTTAATCTAAGAAAATCTGCCATTAGATCTTTATATCAGTGTTGGTGGTCATCATAATGGACCATTTTTCTTCTGTTAAAGTTTTGTGTTCTTTATGGCAGGATGGTTCCTTACATGACTGCTTCACTCAATGGCCTTGAAGATGAGGTGTGAGGTTAATCATTATTACCTGAAGGCAGGTCTGCAAGGGCTCACTTGGAGAAATCCATAATAGATGTCCTTCAGGAAGTCCCTCAGGTTGCCTGAACAAGGCCCCACAGATGGGCTGCACCAGCATGGGCTCATCAGGCCTCAGATTTAAAATTCATTAGTGCAGCCATGCATGATGGTACACACCTGTAATCCCAGCTGGAGAAGCTGAGGCAGGAGGATCACAAATTCAAGGTCAGCCTGAGAAACTTAGTGAGACTATCTCATAGTTTTTAAAAAAAAAAAAAAAAAGGTTGGAAGTGTAAATCAGTGGTAGAGTACTCACCTAGCATGCTCAAGGCCCTGGGTTTAATATCCAGTACTGTAAATAAATAAATAAGTATTTATTTATTTTTGCAAATTAAAATCCTCAATTTCATCCCCTTTACCTATTGCTGATCCCCCTCCAGAAGGCTGGTACCTGTCTGAGCTCTACAGGCAGATGTGGAGGCCAGAATGTTATGCATTTTTATATTAAGAACCAAACCTGGAAGGGTCCAGAAATCCAATCCGGGAGGTGATCCTTTAGGAAAACCTGGAAGTGATAATAATTCCTGCTAACACAAAACAGTTGCTAAGTAAGTATTTTAATTATGACTCTTTTTATCCTCATAACATCATTTTGGGGTAGAATACAATCATTTCCCCCACACTACAGCTGTGGAAACAGAGGCACAAAGAGCTTTAATCGCTTACCCAAATAATGTGACAAGTAAATGGCCTAGCTGAGATTTGAGCCCCTTGACAGCTGGTCCCAGACTCTAGAACTAAACCCTACATACAGCCTACTGAGGGAAGCCAAATCGAAACAGAATTTCATGATATCTTGTGAAATGAGGGGAAGAGGGAGCCTGAAGGAACGTCTTATATAACTCATAATAAACTATCTCAACCGCCCTGCTTGGTACATTAATAGAGGAAGAACAGCACAGCATTAAAACTGGGAACCCAGGGGCTGGGGTTGTGGCTCAGTGGCAGAGCGCTCACCTAGCATGCATGAGGCACTGGGTTCGATCCTCAGCACCACATAAATGTAAAATAAAGATATTGTGTCCACCTAAAACTAAAAAAATAAATTTTAAAAAAAATGGGAGCCCAGGGACTGTACTACCTGCAGCTCTGCTCCTGACTTTCTGTGTGAGCAGACAAGTCACTTCCCTCCCCTGTAGGCAAAACAATGGCCACCAAAGATGTCCATGTCCTGACCCCTGGAACCTGCAAGATATTTGGTTATGTAGTAACGGGGAAATTATGATTGTGGATGGGATTAAGGTAACTAGTCAACCTTAATAAAGGGAGATCATTCCTGGCTCTCTGGTGGACACAGTGCAATCACTCCTTAAAAGTGAGTGAGGTAGCTGGGCACAGTGGTGCGCGCGAGTAACCCCAGCAGCTTAGGAGGCTGAGGCAGGAGGATCACCAGTTCAAAGACAGCCTCAGCAAAAGTGAGGCACTAAGCAACTCAGTGAGACCAGAGGTTGAAATGGTAAAGAATGACTGGGGTGAGGAGGAGGAGTTAATTTATGTAGAACAGTGAGGGCCACATATGCAGCTAACTGGAAGATAAGGATTATCTAGAAAAGCCATATTTCCATTTCCACATGCTGTGTCAACCCTGCCACTACCCCTTCAGGTGGCAGAGTCTGTATTTCCTCCTCTTGGATTTGGGCAGGTCTTTTGACCTTCTCAACCAAGGAAGTAACTGAAGAGATGCCATGTGACTTCCAAAACAGGTCATAGAACCCAGTATAGCTTCTACCTGATGTTTTTGAAACATTTTTCCAAGTACTTGCCTGGAGAAGAACTGAGGTCCCGGCCTTCAACCCTGGCGTAGCTCAGAGATACCTGCCAGCATGAACCTACCTGCCCAGGAGCTAAATCAAAACAAAATCCTCATTTCTTTTGATTTGGCCTAGCTGATATTGCATGAAGCAAAATAAGCCTTCCCATCGAGCCCTGGCCCAAATAATGATATATGAGCAAAATAAATACCTGCAATTTTGAAGCCACTGAGTTTTTTTTTTTTTGGGGGGGGCGGGGGTTCTTTCTGAAGCAGCAGTAACCCATCAGAAGCCTAATTACTAAGAAGGCAGCCATGAGCAAATCTTCACAGAGCATTTGCATTGTGAACAGCACATCTATCTCATGGTTCTAAGGCAGGAATAAGCTTGGCAGCCTGAAGGAGGAGACAGGAGGGGAAGAGAAGGAAGCTCATAGCTTAGGAGGAGAGAGGAAGTCATGGGGCTAGAGAGCAAGGCTAGAGTCACGTCACTCTGAGCCTCAAGGGCTGTGGTAAGAATGTATACAAAGTTCAACGCAGGAGCCTTTAGAAGGTATGGCCAGGGGAATAAGGGGATCTGGCTTCTTAAAAGGCATCTCTCCCTGCTGCAGAAGAATGGTCAGTAGCAATGCAAGCGCAGAAGCAGATAGACAGTCAACAGCTGCCCAAGATGGACACCATTGTCACTAAGTGGTGGAGAGAAGATGAATTCCAGATAAATTTGTAGAGGCAAGAGGCCTTGCTGATAGAAAGGATGAAGGGTGAGGGATAAGGAAAAGTATAGGTGAACCCCCAGATTTCTCTCTCAGGCTGCCTCGTGAGTGGCAGTGATAGTGGCTAGCTGGGAAAGGCTGGGAGGAAAACTTCCCCTTCTCTCAGGATATCTGATGTCAATGTGGTTATAGCAAGAATTCAAGCTAGTTCAATCTCTCTGTGCCTAGCAGTTATGGGCAGGCAAGTTCAGAGCTTTGAGCCTGGTAGGGGGGAGGTTCTGATAACAGCTTGGCTTCCTTAGGAACTCCTTTCTAGTTATTTCTTTGCCTGTGTAGCTTTAAGAGGCTGCGTGCAGTGGTTGTTGTAATTACTATGGCAAAGATCCCGGCTAGAAGCTAAAACACACCCAAAGGAGGAAATTGAACTCAACATGCAGGAGACTCAGCCAAGCACTTTCCCTGAACCATACTCCATTAGCCAGTCTGGAGAAGAGCCACAGGATGACCAAGAGGAAGGACCAGGCCTTAGGTGCCTACTAAAAGAATGGCCAAAGAGAGAGAGGGAAGGGCTCCCAAAGCAGGCAGAAGACCCAGGCTACAGGGAGCACTTCTGGATCTCCTATGGGGAGGAGGAGGGACGGAGGTGACCCAAGAAGAGAGGAAGGAATTCCAAGCCACATGCCTTTCCTACCTTTCCTGTCCAGCCCCAGTTCCAGGAGCTTGGCCCATCCACCATTTTCTTCCCCCATGGGATGCAGCCCCAAAGCGCAGAAGGAAACTGCTGTATTCACCTGGTCCTCAGGGGCAGTTATTCACCTGTCCCAGCTTCTTGAAGACCACCTCACAGGACCCTGGGTTGGACCTGTCATCAGAGAGAAGCAGATAGCTGGCCCAGCTCCGTAGGAACCAAGGATGGGCCATTAATGTGGCAGGAGCAGGGGACTCAGTGACTTGATATGACTCTGCTGTGTCCCACCTGGAATCACAATTCCACTGATTTCTCTCTCCTGCATTTTTTTTATATTCGCCTTCACTTTCCTCCCTCTTGTCTCAGGGTCCTCATCGCCTCCTGCCTAAATGACAAATCTTCCCACTCTCTCCCAAACAATGGTAAAGACCCTCCAGTTTAACCAGGAGCCATGAAGACCCAATGATAACCCCTGCCTTGGAAGCTCCTACCTCGTGGTCTTTAAGGAAGTTATTGCAGTAATCTAAATGAGAGATGAGGGAGTGGTGAGGAATTATTGGATTTCTGGGTGTATTTTGAAAGACTACACCACAAGCATCCCCTGAAGGATTGGACTTAAGGTATACGAGAAGAGAAGGATTCTTCCAATCATCTTGGCCCACTCCTATAGAGAAAAATGAATTTGTCATTTTCTGAGACAGGAAAGATGGCAAGATAAGCAACTCAAGAGAACTAACTCAACAGATTGACTTGAGATGTAAGTTTGGGGAACTTACCTAGACATTCCAGTGGCAATATTCACTTCGCAGTCTGGATTTCCTGACGAAGATCCAGACAGAAGATAAAATTGTTCACGATCTCTGCCTACCTTTCTCTGCTCATAAGCAAAAAGAAATGGAAACCAGAGAGAGCCTGCAGAATATTTTGATCAACAATATATTCAGAAGTATAAGATGAACTAAGATATCTAAAAAATGTTGTTGCCTTTGCCAGACAGAAATAGGAGAGTGACCTCTCTCAAGGATTAAATGAGGGGGCTGGGGTTGTGGCTCAGTGGTAGAGCGCTCGCCTGGCATGTGCGAAGCCCTAGGTTCAATCCTCAGTACGACATACAAAAATAAACAAATAAAATAAAGGTATATTTTGGGGCTGGGGATGTGGCTCAAGCGGTAGTGCGCTCGCCTGGCATGCGTGCAGCCCAGGTTCGATCCTCAGCACCACATACAAACAAAGATGTTGTGTCTGCCGAAAACTAAAAAATAAATAAATAAATAACTATTTTTAAAAATTATCTTAAAAAAAAAAAGGATTAAATGAGATAATGAACTGTAAGGATACTTTCGAGCTTCTAAGCTCCTGTACAGAGGATTGTCATCATTGAAAGTATCTCCAGCAGTTTTCTGCGTTTTAGACACTGATGTGGGTATAATCTTGTCCCGCAAGATGGAAATGAGATCTGGTCTTTCTAGACCCACCCCCACTCCCACTCCCGCCTCCTTAGATTAAATTAGTATTAAACCCAAATACCATTTATTTCTTCAATAAACTTCTTTTCCCCTCCCTTCCCTCACCTCAGCCTCTCTCTTCTTCTAGATAAGGAATAAAAGCATTTGGGGCTGGGTTGGGGCTCAGTGGTAGAGCACTTGCCTAGCGAAGGTGAGGCACTGGGTTTAATCCTCAGCACCACATAAAAATAAATAAATAAAAATAAAGGCGTTGTGTGCATCTACAACTAAAAAAAACATTTTTTTTTTTTAAAAAGAAGAAGAAAAGCATTTGTCCACATTTATGAAGACACCCTGCGGGTAGAGGGAAGGGAAAGGGGAACAGGGCCCAGCCGAGCTCAGCAAGAGCTGATTCCTTGTGTTTTGTGGGTTTTGCTTTTGATTTGTTTCTTATGGTGCTAGGAACTGAACCCAGGGCCTCACACATGCTAGGTAAGCACTCTACCACTGAGCTACGTCCCCAGCCCTTAATTGAAAAAAAAAAAAAAAATGTTGTTTTGTTTTAATTAAGGTGTTTGTGTTTGCTGTTAGTGTACTTATTGTTCTTCTGTTGCTTGTTTGTTTTTTACTCTCTGGAAACTTGTTTTTTTCCTTTTAAATGCTTAATTTTTTAGTGCAGTTTTAGGAAAGCAAGCAGAAGGTGCCAAGTTCCTGTTCATTTCCTGCAACACACAGTTTACCTGTTATCAATATCCCTATCTCAATACCATATTTATTATGATCAATAAAGCTATATGCACATCATTATCATTGAGGTCACTTTTTTTTTTTTTTTTTTTGGTGTTTTATTTAGACACAGGTTCTCACTGTGTTGCTTAGCGCCTCGCCATTGCTGAAACTGGCTGAATTTGTGATCCTCCAGTCTCAGCCTCCAGAGCCACTGGGATTATAGGCCTGTACCACCGCCCCTGGCAGGGGTCACTCTTGATGTAAGGGTTTGGACAAATGTATAAACATGTATCCATTGTTATAATATCACACTATCATATAGTATCATATAGTATCACCATTATTCATCCTCCCTGAACCCTAACCCCTGGTAACCAGTGATTGTTTTTACTGTCTTCATAGTTCTGAAGGAATCTTTGCATATTTCCAGAATGTCATATAGTTGGAAGGGAAAAAAGCCCACTTCAAATGGGCTTTTCTCGCTTAGTAATATGTATTTGGGTTTCCTCCATGTCTTTTCATAGCTTGGTTGATTTTTTTTCCCCCAGCTCTGGGTATTCTACCACTGAGCCATATCCCCAGCCCCCCGACTTTTTTTTTTTTTTTTTTTTGCATTTTGAGACAGGGCCCCACTAAATTGCTGAGGGTGGCCTCTAATTTGCAATCCTCTAGCCTCAGCCTCCCAAGTAGTTGGGATTCCAGTCATGCGCCACCACACCTAACTTCTCTAATCATTTCCCCAATTGGCTATATGTCAGGCCTTCTCATTGCATCATTCATGTTTCCTAACATCTTTTTGTGTCTCTATACTGCATTATAAATCATATTTGGAGCTCCATATTCTAATTTATTAGTTTCTTCTTCAGATATATCTAATTTGTTTTTAGACTGTTCATTGAGTCTTTTGTATTTTATTTAAGTTATAGCCGGGCATAATGGCATATGATTGTAATCCCAGAAACTCATGAGGCTGAAGCTGGAGAATTGCATGTTCAAGGTCAGCCTGAGCAATTTAGCAAGACTCTGTCTCAAAAAAAAAGGGCTGGGGATCTAGCTCAGTGGTAAAATGTGGTGTATTCAATCCCCCTACTGAAAAAAAAAAAAAAACTCATAAAATAAATCAATTTATCTTACCTTTTCTCTCTCTCTCTCTCTCTTTGAGATGGGGTCTTGTGTTTACCAGACTGGCCTCAAATTACTGAGGGTCTTTCTAAGCTGCTAAGGCTGGCCTCAAACTTACCATCTTCCTGCCTTGACCTCCTAAATAGCTGGGATTACAGGTGTGCACCCCTGTGACAGGTTCATATTAACCATTTTTAAATATCAGTTCAAGGGTGTTAAGTGTATTCACATTGTTGTACAACCAATCTCTTGCAAAGCTAAAACTCTGTATCCATGAAACACCTCCCCATTTCTCCCTCCCATAGCCTGTGTCAACTACCATTCCACTTCCTGTTTCTGTGAATTTGATTTCTTTAGACACATCATATAAGTGAACTCAAATAACATTTGTCTTTTTTGTGTCTGACTTATATCATTTAGCAAAATGGCCTTTAACACTCATCCCTGTTATGCATGTGGTAGGATTTCCTTCCCTTTTTAAGGTTGAATCATGTTCCATTGTATGTACATACATTTTGTTTGTCTAATCATCTGTCGATGGACACTCTGGTTGCTTCTATCTCTTGGGTCATAAATGCTGCTATCACATGGACATGCAAATGTTTTTACAAGCCCCTGGTTTCAATTCCTTTGTATATAATAAGAAGTGGGATTGCTGGATATGTTTGTGCTATTTTTAATTTTTTGAAAAACCACTAAGTTGTTCTCCATAGTGGTTATACCATTTTATACTCCTACCAACTGTACACAGAAGTTCCAGTTTCTAAGGGCTGAGGTTGTAGCTCAGAGGTAGAACACATGCCTAACATGCCTGAAGCCCTGGCTTCAATCCCCAGCACCAAAACAACAACAACGAAGTCCCGAATTTCTCCACATCCTCACTCACATTTGGTATTTTCTGAATTTAGAGTTGCGTGAGATTTGTTGGGGAAAAAAGGAAACACAATTCTCCAGAAACAACCAACACAGACTCTTCAGGTTTTTTGTTTTGTTTTGTTTAATATCTCTTATTTTGGGGCTGGGGTTGTGCTCAGCAGCAGAGTGCTCACCTAGCATGTGCCAGGCACTGGGTTCCATCCTCAGCACCACATAAAAATAAATAAATAAAATAAAGTTATTGACAACTACAACTAAAAAAATATATTTTAAAAAATTTTGTATTTTATTTGTTTATTATTATTTTTTTAATGTGCTGCTGAGGATCAAACCCAGTGCCTCACATGTGCTGGGCAAGTGCTCTACCACTGAGCCACAACCACAGCCCAACTCCTCAGTTTTGAAGTTCCTTATTTTTGAAAACAGTTTCCAACCACTTCATATGAGATGAATGGCTCAGGGGCCAACCTGAGATCCTAACTCCTGAGTGGGGAGCTTTAAGGATGCATGAGAATAAACGGTGGGATAGGGTTCTCCCATAGCTTCTGGAGGTTGGAGTGCATACCTGGAGGTACTTTAGTGGGGTGGGGGCTAGAAACTCCTGAGCAATGCAAACTGAAGCTACTTCCTCAGAGTGACTGACCATTGAGTGGGTCCTTTGGGCAGATTTCTCTACCTTCTTCCCCTCCAAGGATGAGAATTCCTCTGCCCATAGAGAATAGAAGCTTGTCATGACTGCCTAGAGGAAGATCCTATCCAAGAATACATCCATCGGGTGACTTTCTTTGGTGGAAAGAACACCACAGTGGGAATCTGAAGCTCAAAACCCTGGTACTTTGGCTAAGGGGCTGTGTAATGTTAAGCAAACTTCCTCCAGGAATTTCCTTGTTCAAGGGAGATCATTGTGTCAGCTCTCTGTTGCTATGACAAGATACCTGAGATAATCAACTTACAAAGAGGTTTTAATTTTACAAAGGTTTTAATTTTGGTTCATGGTTTTAGTTCATCCTCTCTTGGTTCATTGCTCTCAGGCCTATGGCTGGGCACAACATCATGGCAGAAGAGTATGGCAGAGGAAAGCTGCTCACCTCATGGCAGAGAGAGAGAGAGAGAGAGAGAGAGAGAGAGAGCTCACTTTTATAACAAAGCCCCTCCCCCCAAATCCATTAAGCTATGAATCCATAAATGGATTAATCCATTTATGAGGTCAGAGCCTTCAGGATCCAATTACCTCCCAAGGGCCCCATCTCTGAACATTGCTACATCGGGGACCAAGCCTTCAAATCATGAACTTTGGGGGAACATTTAATACCCAAACCATGACAACAATTAAAGTCACCTGCCCTGGACCCAAGGCTGGGACAAGAACTCAGAGCTTTCCGAATGACAATAGTGGTTCAGCCATGCTTTGCTCTTTGGTTAACTTTTTATATATCAGTAAAAAAAAATCCACCTTTATGAGAAACCATTGTGTTACCATTTCATTCTTTCCAAAGTAGCCAGCCAGGCAAAAATGTAACTCTGGGTGATTCCCACCAAAGGGAAGGATGTCGAAACAAAACGACTTTAAATGTGGTAGTGAGACTACCAGGTGGGGAAGGTGGGCAGGGCACGAGTTTCTTTTTCAAAAATTACTTCAACATTGTTGTTCTTTTTAAATTTGTTGGTAATATTTAAATATAGATTTAAAGCCACGCAAGAGACCAATAGATTTTTTTTTTGGCAAAACTAGGGATCAAACCCAGGGCCTCACATTGCTAGGCTAGTGCTCTAGCACTGAGGTTCTTATAAATTATCCATGTTCACTGTAAGACAGCAACATATGCAAAATTTCCCACCTGCTCTCACTTCCCAATAATTTCTCCCCCATTGTTGTGGGCCGGGCACTAAAGGAGATAGATTTGGAGAAAATTTTACATGTGGGTGATTTACTCAGAAGTGCTCTCCAACATCTGCCAGGAGGGAGGAAAGCAGAATTAGGTGTGGAGAGAAGTCTGCAGCAATGAAGGGCAGGGGAGGCCTCAGCAGGCCCTCAGGAATCTGTAGCCAGGAGGGCACTGCAGAACTGTCCCTCACTGAGGCAAAGGGGACACGCACTTGTACCCCATAAACAACCAGCCAGTGGAGCCTGTCGTGGTGGTGAACGCTTATAATCCCAGCAGCTCTCAAGGCTGAGGCAGGAGGATGGCAAGTTCAAGGTCAGCCTCAGCAATTTAACAAGGCCCCAACCTACTTAGCAAGACCCTCTCTCAAAATAAAAAACAAAAAAAGGCTGGGGATGTGGCTCAATGGTAAAGCACCCCTGGATTAAATCTCTAGTACAAAAAAATAAAATAAGAAGGGGGGCTGAGGTTGTGGCTCAGCGGTAGAGCGCTTGCCTAGCATGTGCAGAGCCCTGGGTTCGATCCTCAGCACCACATAAAAATAAATAAACAAAATAAAGTTATTTAAAAATAAATAAATAAAAACAAAATAAGAAGAAGGAAAATGCATGAGCAAAGCAGAGAACACTTGGAAAAATGATTGATGAGGAGGAGAGTTGCCTCATCAGATAACAAATCACAGTAAACCACAACAGAAATTGGCACAATGTGGTTTTTTATTGCAGGAATAGAAAAATTGATGAGTGGAAATGAATAGAAAATCCAAAAATTAACTCTGTATATATGAAAATATGCTAAGTTTATAATGAACTGGCATTTTCAAATCAGTGAATTGGAATGAGTAGTCCGTGCACGTATTGGGCAATCAAATAGGGAAAAAACTAAGTTACATTCTACAACACACCATATACAAATATAAATTCCAGACAGGTTAAAGAATCCACATTCAAAAAATAAGAGTATTAGGAGAAAATATGATAATATTATAATCAATTCAGTTTATAGTGGAAGATTTTTGCCAAGCATGAAATGAAACATAGAATCCACAAAGGAAAAAATTGATAGCTTCTATTACATAAAAATTAAGATCTTCTATGCTACTAAGACATATACACTCATATTAAAAAAAAAAAAAAAGATTAATGGGGCTGGGGATTTGACTCCATAATAAAGCACTCACCTAGCATGTGTGAGGCTAGGGATAAACTAGGAAGATAACATTTGAATTTTTTTTTTTTTGTACTAGGGTTTTAACCCAGGGGCACTTTACTTATTTGCTATATCCTGGCTTCATTTTGTTTATTTATTTATTTATTTACTTACGTATTTTTGAGACAGGACCTCACTAAGTTGCTGAGGCTGGCTGTGAACTTGCAATCCTCCTACCTGGGCCTCCAGAATCACTGGATTTATAGGTGTAAGCCACTGTGCCCCACTTGAAGTCATTATCTTCGTTTATGCTCTGCCTCTCAGTCAATGCCACATTGCTATAGAAGGACTGTCCTGATCCCTAGTCTTGAAACTCTGGACTCTCATCCAAAATCACCAAAATGGACCAGCTCAAGGCACACTGCAGCAAGAATTGAGGAGCCCTGGTCTCAGCTGACACTGACTGCCGAAAAGAACTACTCAAGCCTGGCGTGGTGGTGCACCTGTAATCCCAGTGACTCCGGAGGCTGAGGCAGGAGGATTGCAGGTTCAAATCCAGCCTCAGCAATTTAACAAGACTGTAAACCATCTAGTGAGCCCTGTCTCAAAATAAAAAGTAAAAAGGGCTGGTCCAGGCACAGTGGTGCATGCCTGTAATCCCAGTGGCTTGGGAGGCTGAGGCAGAAGGATCCTGAGTTCAAAGCCAGCCTCAGAAACTTAGTGAGACCCTAAGTGATTTAGTGAGACTCTGTCTATAAATAAAATACAAAAAATGGGCTGAGGATGTGGCTCAGTGAACAACTCTTGGGTTCAATTCCTGGTTCCTAAAAAATAAAAAGGGCTGGGATGTGATTCAGTGGTTAAGCACCCTTGGGTTCAATTCCTGGTGCCAAGAAAAGAAAAGAACTGCTCAAGGACTGGGAATATAGCTTAATGGTAAAGCTCTTGCCTAACATGTAGGATACCTTGGGTTGGATCCCCAGTACTGTGCCAGGTGAGGGGGACTGCTCAAAACCCAGTAACCATTAGTCAAAAAAGTACCCTTGAGGATACCTCTCCTTGGCACTGCTTCTCTCAGGAATCGGGACAGCCTGTACCTACAGGCCTTTGAACTCTGCTCCCTCCACCCAGGTTTCCAGCAGTGTGAGCTGGGGTGAGGGATACCTTACACTGGAGCCAAGTGTTGCCTTAGATACCAAGTGTTGCCTTAGATACCAAGGTCAAATGCACACTTCTGGGGTAGACAGGAGTGTCAAGCTCTGTTCCTTTAAACTTGAACAATGACCAGTAGGAGCAGGCAAACTATGTGTGGATCCTCATCCTGAAAAGTACAGCATTCTCCCAGTTCCCTGATGCACCTGCAAAGACAATGCCATCTCAGGGTGCGTAGAATTCTACTTGTGGATGAGAGGGGAAGGAGCTACCAGTTGAAGCAACATCTGGACTTCATCCAGCTGTGATCCTGCACAATAGGGGATAAGAATTCATGGATAAACTTATAATCAGAGGAAATAAACATTTAGTATACAAGAGTCAAGAGGAGATGAAGAAACAGATTACAAACCAAAGAGGAAACTGCCAAGATTGCAAAAGCCTTTGAAATAACTTCCCATAAGTAAGATGGACCTCTGCCCCCAATCCAGACCCTAAAACATTTTAGAAGTTCATTTTACAAGTTCTTTTGTTGATTTATAAATAAAAAGTGATTGCCGCAAGATTGATCTTTAGGCCAGGTGCATTGGCACATGCCTGTAATTCCAGCTACACAGGAGGCTGAGGCAGGAGAATCACAAGTTGGAGGCCAGCCTCAGCAATTTATTGAGCCCTTCAACAACTTGGTGAGGCCCTGTCTCAAAAAAAAAAAAAAAAAGCCAGGCAAGACATGGCAATGCATTCCTGTAATCCCAACAAGCTTGGGAGTCTGAAGCTGGAGGATTGCAAGTTCAAAGCCAGCCTCAGCAATTTAGCAAGGTCTTAAGCAATTTAGTGAGACTCTATCTCAAAATAAAAAAATAAAAAGGGTTAGAGATGTGGTTCAGTGGTTAAATACCCTCGGGTTAATCCTTGGTACCAAAAAAGAAAGAAAGAAAAGAAAAGGGCTGGGGATGTAGCTGAGTGGTAAAGTGCCCATTGGTTCAATCCCCAGTACCACTATATATATGTGTGTGTGTGTGTGTGTGTGTGTATACACACATACACATACACACATATATACATACTGATCTTTAGTGTGCTTCTACAAATATGTAACAATGAATCCCACCATTACATACAATTATAATGCATGCAACAATTTAAAAAAATGAAAAAAAAACAAAAAAAAACGCCAAGGTATCCGTGGTTTAGGCAGGGGGCCTGCCACTCTCTTGGTCTGATTCTTCCCTCCAAGGGAGTAGAGAAAAGGTAGGAACGGTCCAAAATAATTTACACCATGAAGATATTTGACTTTGAATGCATTGTGATAATTTTATGAGAAATTAGCCTTTATATTCAATTTGTTAGTAAATCCTGAGCATTAGTTAAGTACATTAGTTAATACAAGAATCTGTTCTCTCACTAAGGAAACTGCAGATGTCCGTGGAGGATCCTTCCAACAGAAACTTCCTCTCACCACCCTCCTGGGGCCCCACAAAGCTTGGCCAATCACATACTTCCTCCCGTGGCTTTGATATTTGCACAAACTGAGAAGAGGGGCAAGGCCTTTGGTCTCTGTAGGCTAAGAATGAGTTAGAGCCCTAAAGATCAAAGGGGACCTGTTTTCCTTGTAGTTGATCAACAAAGGACATTGGAATTCTGTTCCTTCATTTAATCATTCACTCAACAAACATTTACTGAGCATGCAATGTGTACTGGGAACTGAACTATATGCTTGCATATACTCATTTCATTTAACAAATGAAGGCAAATTCAAAAACTTTATATAAGAAAACAGCCAAGCAAGGAGGCATACACCTAGAATCCCAGCAGATCAGGAAGATGAGGCGAGAGGACTGCCAAATTCAAAGCCAGCCTCAGCTACTTAGGGATACCTTGTCTCAAAATAAAAGATAAAATGGGCTGGGGATGTGGTTCAGTGGTTAAGCACCTCTGGGTTCCATTCCTAGTGGAAAGAATGGAAGAAAGAAAGGAAGAAAGGAGTGAGGGAGGAAGGGAAGGAAGAAAAGGAAAAAAGAAAGAAAAGGAAGAAAGGAAGGAAAAAAGAGAGTGAGAGAGGCTGGGAATATAGCTCAGTTGGTAGAGTGCTTGCCTTGATTGCACAAGACCCTGGGTTCAATCCCTGGTACCACTAAATAAATAAAGAAAGAAAGAAATGAAAAAGAAAATAAAGAAACTTTCGAGAGGTGATGGCACACACCTGTAATCCCAGCTACTCAAGAGATTAAAGTGGGAGGATGGAAAGGTTGAAGCCAGCCTTGGCAACTTGGTGAGACCTGTCTCAAAATAAAATACAAAGAGGGCTGGGGATGTAACTAAGTGATAGAGGCCCCTGGGTTCAACCCCAAGTACTGCATTAAAAAGAAAAAGAAAAAAACAAAACAAAAACCCTTCACATAGGACTGGAGTTGTTGCTCAGTGATACAGTACATGATTAACCCTGGGTGAGGCCCTGACTTCTAACCCCAGCATCACAAAAGAACAACAATGCGCATGCGCACCCCCCCCCCCCCACACACACACCCCTTTCCCAGGCCAGTTTTAGGGGTAAATTTTTTGTTTTGATATTTATTTTTTAGTTGTAGTTGGACACAATACGTTTCTTTCTTCTTTTTTTTAAGAGAGAGAATTTTTAAAAAATATTTATTTTTCAGTTTTCGGTGGACACAACATCTTTATTTTATTTTATGTGATGCTGAGGATCAAACCCAGCGCCCCACGCATGCCAGGCGATCACGTTACCACTTGAGCCACATCCTCAGCCCTATTTTATTTTATTTTTTTAAGTGGTGCTGAGGATCCAACCCAGGGCCTTGCACATGCTAGGCGAGCACTCTACCCCTGAGCCACAACCCCAGCCCTAGAGGTAAATTTTTTAAAGATTATTGTTTAAATACGACGCTGACTTATTTCAACTGAGTATTAAAACATAGTTTCGGGAGTATATCTCTGAGAGAGGAGGAAGTGGAGGAGGACAACTTCCCAGGAGAGATGGGGTGGGGACACACGGGCAGACCAACACACGTAAGAGCCTTATCCCTCGATCAAGGCCTGGGACCACAAACAGCAGAAGAAAGCTGATGGCTGGGGTGTTTGGAGTGGGCAAAGTGCAAGGTAAGGCTCCGGGTTGCCAATGAAAGAAACCCGACTCAACTGGCTCAGGCAAACCACAGAGAAACCCCAGAGGGCAACTGGAAGGGGGACAGGCTCCTGCTTCTCTCTCTGTCAACTCCACACTCTGTCAGACAAGTTCCTACAAGTGAGTGGAAAAATAGCTGTTGGCAGTTTTTAGATCACATCTCCCAACTCCTCCACCCAAGAGCTCTGCTCTTTCCCTTAGTACCAGTTGAGACATCCTATGCAGGACGGGGGTGTGGAGGGGACAGGGAAGGGGCAGAGGGAAGCAGATAGATGGGCATATCCAGAAGAAATGGAAAGGAAGATACTGGCCTGCGATGAGAATACTGAGTGTCCTCCATTGGAGTTAAAATCCTGACTTTTTCTGTTCTTTCTGATTATAATTACATCATTGCTGCCACAAATTTGGGAAAGATGTGCATGAAACAGGAAGTTGATTAGCTTAACTGTATCCCTCATCTACAGTAACAGCATCATTATTTTCATTTATAGTATATTCTGTTGACTAGTTTGGATGCCTATTAGCTTTTGATGGTCCATGACACCTGGAACTTGGGGTAGGTTAATCCTCTTTGACAACCATCTCAATTTTCCTGTCCTTCCACATTGAGTTTTACCTTCTATTTCTGTCATGTGGTCTGTTAACAAAAATAATTCCAAAGACTTAAAGATGACATTTCAGAATTGCTTAAGCATTGGATACTGCGTTAAATAGATTTAAACCAATGCTTGCTTGGGGAAGAATCCAGAGAGCCCTGGATTTGCCTTGGTTTTCCTTCACTTAGCATAAAAAAAGGAAAAAGGGAGACTGGTGTATTGGCTCATGCCTGTAACTGGGATTACAGGCATGAGGCTGAGACAAGTTGCCAGCCTTGGCAACTTAATGAGACCCTATCTCAAAATAAAATATAAAAAGGACAGGGTGGGGTGTAGCTCAGTGATACAGTACTACTGAGTTCACTCACCAGTGTTGGGAAAAAAAAAAAAAGGAAGGAAGGGAGAAAAGGGGCCCAAACTGAGGTAGAAATGGGAACCAGACTGTCTTCCTGACTGACCAGGCATGACTGTGTGACCTTGGTTAGGTCCTTTGGTTTCGTTTGGTTTGGGGGATATTCTAGTAATGGTGGTAGTGGTACCTGGGATTGAACCTAGGAGCCCTCTACCATTGAACTACACCCCCATACCTTTTAAATTTTTATTTTGAGACAGGATCTTGCTAAATTGTCCAGGCTGGCCTCCAATTTGTAATCCTCTTGCCTCATCCTTGCAAATAGCTCAGATTACAAGATATGTGCCACCATACTCAGCTAGTCAGGTCCTGTAGTCTTTTTTTTTTTTTTTTTTTTGTGCCAGGGGTTGAACACAGGGTCACTTAACCACTGAGCCACATCCCACATCCCACATCCCAGCCCTTTTTAAAAAAAAAAAAAAAAAAAATGAAGAACAGAGTTGTTCCCCCCCGCCCCCACCCCCAGGGCCTCGAACTTGCTAGGTGAGCACTCTACCACTGAGCTACAACCCCAGCCCCCAGTCCTTTTTTATATTTTATTTAGAGACAGGGTCTTGCTCAGTTTCTTAGGGCCTCACTAAATTGCTGAGGCTGGCTTTGAACTCTCAATTCTCCTGCCTCAGCCTTTGGGGCCAGGGGGATTACAGGCATGAGCTCTTGTGCCCAACGAGGTCCTATAGTCATTTAAACTTCAATTTCATTCCTGTGAAGGGGATACTGGAATCTGCCTAACAGGATTACTAGGAGGATTAGAGATAGCAATGCTCAGCACCAGGAATGGGAAGCCCAGTAAATGGTGCTTATTGATTTTGACCAAAGTCATTCTCCTGCAGATGCACTGAGAAATCTGTACCCCAGGTTGAGAAAACTTGGTAGTGTATAGGACACACCTGCCCACTATACCCAGAAAGCATCCAAACACAAGTTTATAGGGATCTTCCCTCTTCAAACCCAAATTGCCCTCCCTGCACAGCTCTCTGTCCATGTGATCTTACTGTACTGCCTTACAGCATGCCTTACAACATGCCTTACATTAACTCACACTCGTATTAATTTCCACATTGTTCAATGTTTCACTATCAGTTGCCAAACTGACCTCATTTCCTGCCAAGGTAACCTCATTTCCTTTTTTGATAGGGTTACTAAACTGGACAAGTTCCGAAAATACTGCACACACAATGTATCTAGATTCTGCAACCGCGTGGATAAAGTCCTGTGGTCTCTCTGTGGCCAGGAGGAAAAGTGGGCAACAGGGCAGTTAGCAGGAGTCTTAACTAGCTGAATAATTCCTCTCAAAGCCCTCTCATGGGACCAAGAAGTTTGGTCGTGGAAAGCAGATCAGTGAAAAGAGGAGAACCTGGAACTAGAACTGATGTGATCATGAAAAATATTCTCCAAGATCTGCCCCCTCATTCCTTTAGAAGATATTTATTAAGTACTTAATGTGCAGGTACTATATAAGGCTTTAGAGATGGAAGAGAATAAAGCAGAGGAGACTCCTGAATTTTTAGTGCTTACACTCTAGTGGGTGACACATGTCACCTGGATAATTTCTAAAACTGATAAGTGTAACCAAGAAAATAAGAATGCCAGCCCAGAATGTTGATGGCGTGTGCCTATAGTCCCAGCTACTTGGGAAGCTGAAGCAGGAGGATTGCTTGAAGACCCAGATATTCCAGGCTAGTCTGGGCAACAAAGTGAGACACTGTCTCTAAAATAAATTAAGATTAGGGAATGCAGCTCGGTAGTAGAGCACTTGTCTGGCATGTGTGAGGCCCTGAGTTCAATCCCCAGGACTGCATAAAAAGGAAGGAAGGAAGGAAGGAAGGAAGGAAGGAAGGAAGGAGGGAGGGAGGGAGGGAGGGAGGGAGGGAGGGAGGGAAGGAAGGAAGGAAGGAAGGAGAAAATTGTGTGCCATGCATTGGTGGCCCATGCCTGCAATTCCAGCTACTCTGGAGGCTAAGGCAGGAGGAGCTCAAGTTCAAGGCCAGTTTGGGCAATTTAGCCTGAGAACCTGTCTGAAAATAAAATTTAACAAAGCCTGGAGATGTGACTCAGTAGCAGAGTGCTTGCCTAGCATGTGTGAGACTCTAGGTCCTATCCCTAGTGCCTTAAAAATAAAAAAAAATTTATTTTGAGACAGGTTCTCATGCTAAATAGCAATAATGAGGTACTAAGCAACTCAGTGAGACTCTGTCTCTAAATAAAATACAAAATTGGGCTGGGGATGTGGCTCAGTGGTTGAGTGCCCCTGAGTTCAACCCCCAGTACTAAAATAAAAGAAGAAGAACAACAACAACAACAACAAGCAGCTCTAAAAGAAAATACTAATAAATGCAACTATTCAAAGATTTTTAATGTGCAAGGCCCTGGATTCAATTCTCAGTATGGAGGGAAAAACTATATTCTGCATGGAGAAAGATATGATAAACAAAATAATAATAAAACTAACAAACTAGAGAATTTTTAAAAATTAAATTGAGCAAAATAAAACAAATACATTAAAAGTCTAGATACTGACAGGAAAAGCAAAAAATAGAAAAATAGATAAAGGGGGCTGGGTTGTGGTTCAATGGTTGAGCGCTTGCCTTGCAAGTATGAGGCACTGGGTTCGATCCTTAGCACCACATGAAAATAAAAACAAAATAAAGGTATTGTATCCATCTTTTAAAATTTATTTATTTATCTATTTATTTATTTTTATTTTATTATTATTATTATTTTTTTTTACCAGGTATTGAACTCAGGGGCACTAGGCCACTGAACCACATCCCAGCCCTATTTTTGTATTTTATTTAGAGACAGGGTCTCAGGCTGGGGATGTGGCTCAAGCGGTAGCACACTCGCCTGGCATGCCTGCAGCCCGGGTTCGATCCTTAACATCACATACAAACAAAGATGTTGTGTTCGCTGAAAACTAAAAAATAAATATTAAAAAATTCTCTCTCTCTCTCTCTCTTTAAAAAAAAAAAAAGAGAGAGATAGGGTCTCATTATGTTGTTTAGTGCCTCGCCTTTGCTGAGGCTGACTTTGAATTCGAGATCCTCCTGTCTCAGCCGCCCCAGCTGCTGGGATTATAGGCATGCACCACCACACCAGGCACTCTAAAAAAAAAATATTTTAAAAATAGATAAAGGATATGAACAGATAGTATACAGAAAAAAAAACATGAATGGTATTCATATATGAAAGAACGTTCAACTTTATTCCTACTAAGGAAAGTGTAAATGAAAACAGATACAGATAACTGCTTTTGTCTTCCCAAATTGGCAAAGGCTTTTTTTTTTTTTTTAATTTGGGGAGGGTACTGGAGATTGAACACAGAGCCTTCAGCAGGTCAGGCTCCAAAATGGAACTATATCCTCAAACCAAAAGGGATTTCTTTCTTTTAAATTTTTATTTATTTTTTTCTTTTTTTAACCCAAACCCAAAGGTTTTCTAAAAAACAGTGGGCTGAGGACATAGCTCAGTGGTGGAGCATTTGTCTAGCATAGCCCCTAGGTGCCATCCCCAGCACCACACACACACACACACACACACACACACACACACAGAAAGAACACTCTTTCACTGGTGGAAGGAGTGTCACTGGTACAACTTGGATGGAGAGTCATGGGCAGTGGATATCAGGATAACAAATGAAAATGTGCTGTGGTTCAGCATTGTGCTGTGAGGTGGGTACTTGCATACACAAAAGAAAAAAATTAGAGTTAGTTATTCATTGCAGACTTGTTCATAATAGCAAAATGTGGAAAACACCAAAATATTCACATGTAGGAGATTGATTTAATAAATTATATCCTATCTATACTACAAAAGATTATGCACTTATAAAAGGAACACGGCAGCTCTGGGTAATGGTATGAAATGCTACTTTTAATACATTATTAAAGGAACAATATTGCATATGGAATGCTAAAACTTAAGTTTAATTAAAAAAAGATTAAACGATGGATTTATATGCTTGTAAAGGCATGTGCCATCTCCGGAGAGATGCACAGGAAGTCGTGACAATGGATGCCATTGGAAAGCAGAACTGAGGAGCTGGAGGAGGTGGGAGGGGATGAAGGAGGTTTTTCTCTCCATTATAACAGTCTTGTATTCTACTTGATTTTATTTTGCACTATGTTGTTTAATTGAAAAAAATAAATAAATTGGGTCAAGCACAATGGCACACGCCTGTAATCCCAGGAACTTGGAAAGCTGCAGTGGGAGGATAGCAAGTTCCAGGTCAGCTTGGGCAATTCAGTGAGACCCTGTCTCAAAATTAAAAAAAAAAAAAAAAAAAAAAGAACAGGGGATGTGGTTCAGTGATAAAGCACCTCCAGCTTCAATTTCCAGTATCAAAAATAAATAAATAAAATAAAAATTAAAAAATAGATGAAGACTCCCATAGAGCTCAGTGGTAGAATGCCTGCCTAGCATGAGGTCCTAGGTTCAATCTCCAGCACCACAGAAATAAAAATTTGGGGTTTTAATAAATAGATTAAATGGGGCATGGTGGCATATGCCTGGGTGTCTACACTGGGGAGGCTGAGTCAGCAGGTCCGGAGGACCAAAGGAGCCCAAAAGTTGGAGACTAACTTGGGCAAATGCTACCTTTGGGATCTTACATAGCCCTTGAAAACTTCTGTGTTAAGGACCTGGTCTCCAACCATGGCACTATTGAAAGGCCTTGAAAACTTCAGGAGGTTGGGCCTAGTTGGAAAGAGATCACTGGGGGGATTCCCTTAAAGGAAGTAGGGAGACCCTGGCCTCTTCTCTCTCTGCCTCTCCACCACCAAGAGGTGATGTTTTTCTCCACTACACATTCTTCACCACCATGGAAAAGGCCTTCCTTCCCACAGGCCCAAACGCTGCCAAGTGACTATGAGCCGAAATCTCTGTAACTATGAACCAAAATAAATACTTCCTCTTTGTGGGGGGGGGGGGCGGCGGCGGATGGGGCAGGAGGTACCCAAGATTGAACCCATGGAGGGGGAAAAATCTTGCACAACTTAAAACCTATTTTTAAAAATAAATTTAAAAGATTGAACTCACGGACGCTCTACTATTGACCTACTGCGCTACATCCCCAGCCCTTTTTATTTTACTTTTGGAATAAGTTTTCACTTTTGGAACTTGGGATCCTCCTGTTTCAGCCTCCCCAGTCTCTGGGATTCCAGGCATGCCCCATGGTGCCCTGCTCAAAATGAGGTTGGGACTCAGGGATTCAGTGGTAGAGTACTTGCCTAGCATGTACAAGGCCTTGGGCCCCTTCCCCAGCACTGTAATAAAAAAACAAAACAATATTAATATATACATATAAAGTATGGGGTGAAAGGGTTAAGGAGGTATCTCAGTTGGTAGAGTGCCTGGACCCTGGGTTTTGATCATGGCACCACAAAAAAATAAATTTGAAAAGTATGGATTGAACCAGGCTGTGGTGCATGCCTGTAATCCCCGATACTGGGGAGGCTGAGGAAGAAGGATTGGAAATTCAAGACCAGCCTCAAAATTTAGGGAGATTCTGTCTCAAGAAGAAAAAAAAAGGCTGAGAATGTAGCTCAGTGACTCAGTCCCCAGTACCACACACAGTCGCATGCACACACACATACAAACACTCATCATCATCATCATCATCATCAATTTAAAAAATTTTTAAATAAAGTATAGGGTGAGACTTTTCAGGTAAATGTTTGTGTAATATAAAAAGTAGCCACTCTCACCATCCCATACAGTCCTTGACATATAGTGGAGAAGTGAAAGTTTCAAGGTTTGGCATTAATGCTTACTTTGCGATCCTGTTTTCTTTTATTTGTTTTTGTGGTACTGAGGATTGAACCCAGGAGCCCTCTACCACTGAGAGACATCCCCAGCCCTTTTAAATTTTATTTTGAGACAAGATCTTGATAAGTTGCCTGGTTTAGCTTGGAACTTGTGATCTTTCTGCCTCAGCCGCCCCAGTATCTGGGATTACAGGCATGAGCCAACATACCTAGCTAAATATTGCTTTTCAATTAAAAATAATAATAATAATAATCATAATAATAATAATAATACCGAGGAAGTGGAAATGTAGTTCAGTGGTTGAACACTTGTCTAGGATGCATGAGGCCCTGTTTGATCTCTAGTACTAGAAGAAAAAACAATTAATCGTGGGTTCCTCTCTAGAGGAGTTTTGGTAGAGAGCTCTAAAGTGTTTGCAGAGTACCTTGTAAGGGGAGTTCCACCTTAGCAGGGAATTATGGACCAGATGGGTCTCCAAGGCAACCTTCAATATAAAACATTGCTTAGTTTTATGATCCTAATTCTAATTGGGCTGGCTTCAGTTCTCCAACTGGATTTTGCTTTTAAAACATAAAATCCCCCTAATTGCCCAGCACAGAGATAACTAAATTTGCCAATTAAAATCTGTCACTTGGATGCAGGGACATCTGTTTTCCAAAGCCAACATACAGCAGTCTCAGTGCCCAAAGCGGTAAGGTCACACATTGTTATTCTAACCTTCGGTGCCACGGAGAGAGAAATGCAATACATTTTTCCTGGTAAAGAAGGCTTAGTCAGCACATTTTGCCTTTGGTTTGGTAAAACAAGAGTTTACTTGTTCAAAGTCAGTGGACCAAAAAGGGCTGGTCAGCACACTGTCATGATCCCGATTTACATAACACCAACAAACATGGCTACAGGTCTGCAGCTTGTGACCTTTCCCTGGGCACCCTCTTAGGTCTCTAATTAATTATCACGAATCCTTGTGGAGTAGATAAGAACTCTAGCTACAGAAATATAAAATGGTCTTGTGAAAAGAAACTGAGCAAAGTTTTGGTTGGGGGGAGTTTTGTTTTGGTTCCATGGATTGAACCCCAGGAGTGCTTACCCACTGAACCACATCCCCTGCCCTTTTTATTTATTTATTTATTTTTATTTTGAGACAGGATCTTGCTAAGTGCCTAAGGTCTTGCTAAATTGCTGAGGCTGGCTTTGAACTTGTGATCCTCTTTCCTCAGCCTTCCAAGTTGCTGGGATTACAGATGGGTGCTACAGCGCCCAGTTTTTGCTTTATTTTTAAAATAACTGAATATAGCCAAGCTTGGTGATACATGCCTGTAATTCCAGTGACTCAGGAAGCTGAGGCAGGAAGATTACAAGTTTGAGGACAGCCTCAGTAATTTAGCAAGACACTGTCTCAAGATAAAAAATAATCGGTGGTAAAGCACCCTTGGGTTCAATCCCCAGTCACAGAAAAATATAAAAAATTCTTTTTAAAAAATTTAATTGTTGATAGTAATGGGTTTGTTTGTTTGTTTGGGGTACTGGGATTGAACTCAGGGGCACTCGACCACTGAGCCACATCTCCAGCCCTATTTTGTATTTTATTTGGAGACAGGGTACCACTGAGTTGCTTAGCACCTTGCTTTTTCTGAGGCTGACTTTGAACTCATGATCCCTGCCTCAGCCTCCTGAGCCATTGGGATTACAGACATGCACCACTACATCCACCAAATAAGGAGGTTTTAAGAAGTGGAATAGAATTATAGCTTTTTATTTTTATTTATTTATTTGGTACCAGGGTTTGAACTCAGAGTCACTTCACTATGAGCCACATCCCCATCCCTTTTTTTAAAAATTTTTTTTATTTTTTAGTTATTGGCAGATACAACATCTTTGTTGGTATGTGGTGCTGAGGATCAAACCCGGGCCGCACGCATGCCAGGCGAGCGCACTACCGCTTGAGCCACATCCCCAGCGCCCCCAGCCCTTTTTATCTTTTATTTTGAAACAGGATTTCACTAAATTGCTTAGGGTCTTACTGAGGCTGGCCTCAAACTTGTGATCCTCCTGCCTCATCCTCCCAAGCCACAGGCCACAGGCATGCACTCCTGTGCCTGGCAAACTAGTTTTTTAGAACTGAATTATTATTTTATGACAATAAAAATGTGATTTGGGATACATTATAATCACATCTCATTGTTTCTTATGTTCTTCACAATTAACCTTTCAAATGATTGCAATATATTCCAGTGAGCTGATTTACTGTTATTTGCTATACTGCTATTACATAACTGGATAATGTGATTTTTTATTACATAACTGGATAATGTGATTTTTTTTCTTACTGGCAATAAAGGTGAAATATATATTTAAAAAAAAAATGTGATATGGGGCCAGGCACAGTGGCACCCGCCTGTAATCCCAGGGACTCGGGAAGCTGAGACAAGAGGATCATGAGTTCAAAGCCAGCTTCAGCAAAAGCCAGGCACTAAGCAACGTGATGAGATCCTTTCTATAAATAAAATATAAAATAGGGCTGGGGATGTGGCTCAGTGGTCAAATACTCTTGAGTTCAGTTCCTAGTATAAAAAAAAAAAAAAAAAGGTAATTTGGGGATGGGGATAGGGAGGCTAATTTAAATCTTGTATAATAATAAGTAGGATGAAAATTTTACCTTTCTAAAGATCTGGGTTATCCCAAAAACATTTTTTAGAAAATGAATAATCAAGTTGGTAACAGTAGTTCATGCCTGTAATCCCAGCAATTTGGGAGGCTGAGGCAGGAGGATTGCAAGTTCGAAATCAATCACAGTAATTTAGAGAGATCATGTAGCAAAAAAAAAAAAAAAAAACAAAGGGCTGAGGATAAACTGGGCACAGTGGCGCAGGCCTATAATTCCAATAGTTTGGAAGGCTGAAGCCAGAAGATCCTGAGTTCAAAACTAGCCTCAGCAACTTAGCTTAGGTCCTAAGCAACTTAACAAGATCCTGTCTCAAAATAAAAAATAAAAAAGGCTGGGATGTAGCTCAGTGGTAAAGTGCCCCCTGGGTTCAATCCCTGGTACCAAAAAATAAAAAATTATATATATAATCTTACTTGAAAATAGGATTTTGTAGGTGTACTCAAGTTAATATGAGATCATACTGAATAAGCTTTATATAGCTATATAAAACTATATATATAGTAAGCTTTATATGAACCCAAGGGCACTCTACCACTAACCTACATCCCCCTTTAAAAACATATAGATAGATAGATAGATAGATAGATAGATAGATAGATAGATAGATAGATATATAGTTGTAGTTGGACACAATACCTTTATTTTATTTATTTATTTTTATGTCGTGCTGAGGATTGAAGCCAGTGCCTCACACATGCTAGGTGAGCACCCTACCGCTGAGCCACAACCCCAGCCCCAGCCCCAGCCCTTTTAATTTTTATTTTGGGACAGGTCTTGCTAAAATTGCTGAGTCTGATCTTGAATTTGGGATCCTCCTGCCTTAGCCTCCCAAATTGTTGGGATTAACAGGTGTGCACTACCATGCCCATCTAGGGCCAGGTGAAGATACAGACAGATGGTGTATTAATTAACTTGCTAGGGCTGCTGTAACAAAGTAGAGTTGGCATGCCGTATCCATAGGTTCTGCATTCACAAATTCAACCATTGTTTTCTTTTCGCAGTGCTGAAGATTGAACCCAGAACCTCACGCACGCTGGGCAATCTTTTACCTCTGAGCTACATTTCCACTCCTTTCTGGTATTTTTATTTTGAGATGGGGGGTCTCACTAAATTGCCTGACTTTGCCAATCTCCTGCCTCAGCCTCCTGAGTAGCTGGGATTATAGTCATGTGCCACCTTGCCCAGCTTGAACAGATTTTTTAAGGGCTGGGGGTATGGCTCAGTGGTAGTGCGTTTGTTTAGAATGCATAAGGCTCTTGGTTCAATCCCTAGCACCACAGAATATATAAAACACCATTCCCAGCTCCCATGTGCTTTAAATCATCTCCAGAACCAGATGAGGCTGTGCACACCCATAATTCTGTAATCCCAATACTCAGGAAGCCGAGGCAGGAGAATTGAAAGTTTAAGGCCAGTCTGGACAATTAAGCAAGACCCTGTCACAAAATTTAAAAGGACTGGTGATATAGCTCAGTGGTAGAGTGCTTTCCTAGCATGAGCAAGGTCCTGGGTTTGATCCCCAGTACTGGAAAGAGAAAAAAGTTTATGGAAGAGTGTGCATAGGTTATATGCAAGTACATTTTATATAAGGAACTCAAACATCATTTTATTTTTGTTTTTTATTTTTTTGGCAGTGCTGGGGATTGAATCCAGGGCCTCATGGTAGGCAAGTACTCTACCACTAAGCTTTATCCCTATGCCTCATTCTTGAATTTTGGTAACCATGAGATTTCCTGAAACCAATCTCCCACAAACACCAAAGAATGACTGTACTATAAATTAAATTAGAGAAATTTATCATCTCACAGTTTTGGAGGCTAGAAGTCCAAAATAGAGCATATTGTGGAATGGGTTCCTTCTGAGTGCTGTGAGAAAGAATCTGTCCCACGCCTCGCCCCTGGCTTCTGGTGGTTTGCATTATTTTATAGTCCTTGGTTTGTAGAGGCATCACCCTGATCTCTGCCTTCATTCTCACAGAGTGTGTGAATATGAGCATGGGTGTGTCTCCAAATTTCCCCCTTTACAAGGACACCAGTCAGATAGAATTAGGGTTTACCCTAATGATCTTATTTTAACTTAATTATCTCCATAAAGACCCTACCTCACCCAGGTGTGGTGGCACACCCCTGTAATCCCAGCATAGGGAGGCTGAGGCAGGAGGATAGCAAGTTCAAATACAACCTCAGCAATTTAGCAAGGCACTTAGCAACTCAGCAAGACCCTGTATCTAATAAAATATTTTTAAAAGGGATGGGGATGTGCCTCAGTGGTTAAGCACCCATGGGTTCAATCCCTCATACAAAAAAAAAAAAAAATACTACCTCAATAGGATCATATTCAAAAAAAATAATGAGGTCATATTCTGAGGTACTGGTGGTTAGGACTTCAACATAAGACTTTTGTGGGGACACAGTTCTACCTGTAACAGACAGATATAGAGGGAAATTGAAGCCAACTCAAGAGATTCGTTTGATGCAGCTGCAAATCAAAGAACACCAGGAGTGTTAGCAATCACCAGAAACCAGGAAGAAACATGGAGGTTATTCCCTGGAGCCTGCAGAGGAAGCACAGCCCTGCCCACACCTCCATCTCCGACTTCTAGCCTCCAGAACTGTGAGAGAAATCATTTCTCTTGTTTTCAGCCACCACCCAGATTGTGGTAATTTGTTGCAGCATTAACAGGAAATTAGTACAATAGGCATCTTGGGCTCAGTAAGTGGGTAACACATTAAATGCAAAGCCAAATGAATAGATGGATAAATGAATGCATGAGAGCATGTGTTCAATCCACAAGTGAAACACTTTCATAGGGCAGACCGATACAACATAATGGGTCATTGACCCAGTATGGATCCTGCCCTACTGACTCACCTAGAAAGCAGAAACGGACATGAGCCCAAGATTGGGGTCCTTCCTGTTAAAACTGAAATTGGCCACACTTCCTGGTGAGTGCCCAAGGGTGTGCCCAGACAAGCAGAGCACATAGCACAGGGTTAGAACATGTGCCCAGATGGGCCCCTGCCAAGGGACCTTTTATCCATCCCTAAGGGCCAAACTACAGCTGCTGACAGACATACCCATCTAAGCTTACTGACTAGAGATATTTGGTTCCCTCTTTAATTGAACTTTAATGATTCCTAATGTCTTATTCTCATTTTTTATTCACACAAGAAAACATGAATATTTTAAAGCATGATCATACCCAGATTTTTCCTTTTTATTTATTTTTTCTCTTTTAATCCCCTCTGGGAATTAAACCAGGGGTGCTCTACTGCTGAGCTACGTTCTCAGCCCTTTTTATGTTTTATTTTGAGACAGGGTCGCACTAAATCGCACCGGCTAGCTTCACATTTGCAATTCCCCTGTCTTCCTCTTGCAAGTAAAACAGATGTACACCACCCCACACAGTAGGTTATTTTTGTTTGGTTGGTTGTTTTCAGTAGTGGGGATTGAACTTGAGTCGTGTATTGCTAGGCAAGTGCTCTACTATTGAGCTTCAACCCCCTTTTCCTGGGATTGAATTCAGGGGTGCTTAATCACATCCCCAGCCCTTTTTATTTTTTATTTTGAGACAGGGTTGTTTTTTTTTTTTTTAATTGTCAATAGAACTTTATTTATTTATATGCAGTGCTGAGAATCGAACCCAAGGCCTCACACATGCTAGACAAACACTCTACCACTGAGCCACAACCCCAGCCCTGAGACAGGGTTTTGATAAGTTGTTTAGGACTTTGCTAAATTGCTGGATCTGGCCTGGTACTTGAGATCATCTTGCCTCAGCCCCTGAGTTGCTGGGGTTACAGGTATGTACCACTATGGCCAGACTTGTATTTTATCTTTTTGATACATTCTCTCTTCCTTGCTTACTCCTTTAAAAAAAAATTATATTCCAATTTTTATTATTAGATTCGGCAGATATAAAAGGATTCTGTCAAACTGTTGTAAAAATTTTCAATGCTAATTTTCAATAGCTTAACCTCAATGTGAACCTATAACAAACAACTTCCCCTCTGGCCCCTGTGGGTTATGTATATGGTACAAATTTTGTTTCATCCTGAGCTATCATCAAGTAAATGTTAAACATAATTATATACAATAAAACAAAAAAAATCTAGCACAACTTCCTCCCGCTTTTGAATGAGCCAATAAAAGACATAATTCCTTTCCTTTAGTAGAGCATAGCTTAAATAACAGAACAGAAGAAGTTCTTTGCAATAAAAGTCTTTTAGCTTTGCTTTTTCTAAAAGGTCTACAAAGTATAGTCATCTTTAGTGCCCATTGACTGGACACCCACTCTGTATGTCAGTAAACAAGGAAACAATCCTGCCCCAGCAGAGCTGCCACTGGGCTGGTACTGGGGGGTAAAAGAGGAAACGGATATAAACAGAAACATAAGAGAAAACTAAATTATTCACCCTCCTGGAAGGTAGCACATGGTTTGGGGAAAAATAGAGTGGATATGAAAGATCACGAGTACTACAGATTGCATTTTAAACAGGACATTTTTAGCAGGCCCCTTGGGGAAATAATACTGGAGCAAGACCAGAGACTGAGGAATCAAATCATGTGGGTATCTGAGGGAAGGGTATTCCAGGAAGAGGGAACAGACATTGCAAAGGCCCTGAGGCAGGAAAGTGTCTGGTGTCTGCAGAAAACAGCAAAAAAGCTTGGGAAGAGTTGAAGAAGAGGGAAGTAAGGACTGAGAGAGGCCACAGAGGGATCTGGGCTGGAGTGAGATCATGTGGAGCCTGTAGTCCCTGAAGGCCTTTGACTTCAAATCAGAGGAATCAAATGATCTGACTTAGAAGTTAGCAGGATGTCTCTGGCTGCCGAGAGGAGATGATGGAGAAATCAGAATGGAAGTTGAGCAGCTGCTAGGTGACAAGCTTTATCCAGGAGAGCCAAAGGCAGGTCACACAGGCTGGAGTGCAGCAGGGAAGCCAAGGGAAGTTCTGGGATTCCAGATGTTCTGTTGATGTAATCAACAGGACTTCCTGAGAGCTTGCAAGTGGAATGTGTGAGGAGCTTGCACATGGAATGTGTGAGAAAGAAAAAGCATGACTTCTTAGCCAGGTGAGGTGGTGCATACCTGGAATCCCAGGAGCCCAGGAGGCTGAGGCAGGAGGATCACAGGTTGAAGGCCAGCCTTAGCAATTTAGCAAGACCCAGAGCAACTTAGGGAGACCCTGTCTCAAAATGAAATAAAATAAAATAAAAAGGGCTGGGGATGTGATTTCAGTGGTAAAGTGCCCCAGAGTTCAATCAAAACAAAAGATAGAGCATGACTTCCAGGGATTTTGGTGGAAGGACTGGAAGAACAGAGTCTTAGAGGGAAAACAGGAAGTTCAGACATGGATGCGTTAGACTTGAGACCCCAAAGGGACATATCCAAGTGGAGAGCTCAGGGAGGCAGTGGAGTAAGTAGTGCAAATTCTAAAAATCATAAGCGATGGTGGCAGCCAGTGGGAAAGACAATGGAGGGCTGGGATGCTCCTCCCTGGGGAGCCCTTCATTCCCCTTGCTCCTTCTCTCTCTCATACACATTTGGCATCGGCTCTTAAACCAATTTAGTGAAAATGGCCTTCGTTTTCATTAATGCTTCCCTCTGACCATCTGCCCCTCCCTGATTCCAGACACATGGGAGAACAATGAAATGGAAATCATAGCTCAAAAGCTAAAATGTGAGAAAGACAGACGTGGTTAAGTGGCTATATAAAATGCTGTCTTGGAGCCGGGCTCAGTGGCGCATGCCTGTAAACCCAGCTCCAGAGGCTGAGGCAGGAGGGCTGGGAGTTCAAAGCTAGCCTCAGCAATTTAGCGAGGCGCTGAGTAACTCAGTGAGACCCTGTCTCTAAAGAAAATACAAAATAGGGCTGGGGATGTGGCTCAGGGGTTGAGTGCCCCTGAGTTCAATCCCCGGTACCCACCCCCCAACCAAAAAATTGCTGCCTTGGGCAGGGGTTGTAGCACAGTGGTAGAGTACTTGCCTAGCAATGTATGAGGCACTAGATTAAATCCTCAGCACCACATAAAAATAAAGGTCCATCAACAACTAACAATTTTTTTTAAAAAGAAATCATAATTAAAAAAAAAAATACTGTCTTGACTGGGTAGAGGGGCTCTTACCTATAATCCCAACTACATGGGAGGCTGAGGCAGGAGGAGCACAACCTCAAGGCCAGGCTGAGCAACTTCATAAGACACTGTTTGAAAAAATAAAAATAAAAAGGACTGTTCAACGCCAGTGCCACAGAAACAAAAACAAAATACACAGCCTTAAAATAGTAAGCCTAGCCCACCACTCCCCACATCTAACCCCCCTTTCCTTCTTGATCTGTAGCACATATTTCATAATCATGTGTTTGTATGGATTTCCCAGGATCTATGTGGAAGATGTTCCTAGTGTCCTCGAATAACTCCTTACACATAGTAGATACTCAGAAAAAATGACTTTAATAAATTAATTGTAATAGCAAAAATTAAAATAATGCAAAAAAATAGAGTAATAATGATTTTTTCCCATTGTTCTTTGATTATTGCATAGTCATTGAAAATGTAATTATGAATGTAATTATCAAAATCTAATTATAAATGTGACTCTATCAATTTGTAAAATAAATACACGATTAAGCAGAAAATAAAACACGAAATAGGTCTACGGATGCAGCAAAGGCTTCAATGTGGCACACCTGTTTCTGGACTTTGTGACGTCTTTTCCCACACTGGCTCTGGGCTCAGCCATGGGACTTACTTTGGATAATGGGACATTAGAAAAGATGATGCAGTGGCAGCTTGAAAAATATTTACGCAGTGAGTCTTGACCCCTTTCTCTTGCTGCTTTTGATACCTAGCTGTCTGCTATCATGCTGGAGATAACCACCAAGCCTGCAGCCAGCGTCAACTGTCAAGCATATGAATGAGGCTGTATGATCCTACCAGCCTCAGCTGAGTCACCAGAAGACTACTCATGAATGACTCCAGTTGATAACAGCAAAAGAAAAGAAATGCCCAGTTGAGCCCAATCCAAATTGATGACTCACAGAATGATGAGCCAGGAAAGTTTTTTTCTTTTTTCTTTCTTTCTTTTTTTTTCTCTTGGTACTGAGGATTAAAACCCAGGGTTGTTTTACTATTGAGCTACATTCTTAGCACTTTTTAATTTTTTTTTTTTTTATTTTGAGACAGGGTCTTGCTAAGTTGCTTTGGGCTTTGCCAAGTTGCTGAGACTGGTCTTGAAATTATGATCCTCCTGCCTCAGCCTCCTAAGTCGTTGGGATTACTTTCTCTGCACCCAGAGGAGAGGAGATAAAGTTTTAAGCATTAAATTTTGAGTTTGTGTGATCTAATCTCTACTTTGGTAAAGTAAGTATGCACGCATAGAAGAAAAGTAGCAGTGCTGCTTACACACACACACACACACACACACACACACACCCCTCACCCCAACCCTATGATGAAGCTCAGGCAAATGACCTCTGGAGTAGGCATGAGGACATGGCTCCAACCTGCCAGCACAAAGCCTATCTTCTAGGCAAAAGAAGTTATTTAAACAAGAAAAGTACTAACTGGGCCAGGCATTGTGGCATGCACCTATAATCCCAGCCAACTGGGAGGCAGAGGCAGGAGGATCGCAAGTTCAAAGCCAGCCTCAGCAATTTAGCAAGACCCTAAGCAACTTAGTGAGATCCAGTCTCAAAATAAAACATTAAAAAGGGCTGGGGATGTGGCTCAGTGGTTAAGCACCCCTGGTTCAATCCTTGGGAGAGAGGGTGAGAAAGAGAAAGAGAGAGAAAGTAAGAGAGAGAGAGGCAGGAGGACATCAAAAAGATGACCAACCTGGCCAATTTAGCTCAAAGAAAAAGAGTTTCTGTTTAGAATCAGAGGAGAGTTCTGGAAACAGATAGTGGCTGTGGTTGTAAAACAATGTGGATATGAATAATGGTTTTGAATTGTATCTTTCTGTGTTTGGGGGGCTGGATATCAACACAGGGCCTGTTTGCTAGGTTAGCACTCTGCCACTAAGCTATTTCTCCAGTCCCTAAATTGTGCCTTTAAAAGTGGCTAAAATGGCAAATTTTATGTTCTATATGTTATACTACAATTTAGAGAAAGCAAACACAAAACCATGTAATGGACAGTACCGGCAGTTTCCCTTGTGCAGCAGTTATGTGAGATGCACTGGCCGCTGCCGGCCCCCCAAGTCTCTTAGCTCAGCGATTACCTGCCCAGCTGCCATACATGAGGGCTAGTTCACCCAGGGGTACTGAGGCCAGGCCAGGCCTTGTCAATGCAAGCAGAGCTGTTGCTCCATCATCAGTGCTTGAGATCCTAGGGTATTCTTGTCTGCCACAGTCAAGATGTACTGTGACCTGCTGGTGTTGAATGATGGTCATCCACTGCATGGAGAGGGACTGGTTCTCCACCAGAAAATGATACTAACCTGCCTGTCTGTGGCCACCCCAATCCCTAAAAGGTGCTGATCCTTTGAGGGTGGAGGCATCCTGCATGAGATGGTAAAGCACCCCATGTGGAGTCCGTGGTCCAGCATGAGAGTAACTAGGATGTGATCCAAGTTCCAGAGAAACTTGCTAGGCCTAGCCATTGGCTATTGTGCCTCAAAGCTGACACTATACTGGGCAATGGTTTTGAGTTTATGAAACAGAACCAGGATGTTTTCCATGTTACCATCCCACTCCTCAGACATCATAGGTGCCACAGTGAGCCTCTTCACGGATGGCTTTTACTAGCTCATGAAGACAGCCCTCGAGGAGCATGGCATTCTGTGTACCTTAGACCTCCTCAGGGAGATGCAGCAGTTCTACAAGGGTTATCCTCTTTCCTATGTTGGGCTATGCTCATGGCATCTTCCCCACATGGCCAGATTGGCTTCATACCACACAGCAAAATCCTGAACACCAACTTCTGGAAGCTGGTGCAGCCATCTGACACATAGGATGTGTAGCAGATGCAGGTGAACTGCTACAACTCAGACCTACAAGGGCAGCCTGTTTCCTGCTGCCTCCAAGACTGTGAATGATGTGAGCTGAGTCAAGGTACCACAGCTGACACCCAGAACCTCAGATGAAGGAGACTCCAGGGTAACTGGGCCACTGCTCTCACCTCAGCCCAGGCCGCCTGCTGGTTCTTAGTACCAACAGAGTGTTACCCGGAATGCTGTCCAACCTGTCCTGCTGGGCCAGCTGTCTGTGGATCTTTTCTCTGAGTGGCCTTCAATCTCTGAATCTACATGGCACTGTGTACAGCAGGGTTTCTCTATTCCTATTTCCACTGCCCCTACCACCACCACTACCAAACATGTATATTTATTTACCAGGCTGGTGGTTACATGCTTATAATCCCAGAGACTTGGGAGATGGAGGTAGAAGGATTACAAATTCAAGGCCAACCTGCACAACTTCAAGAGATCCTGTCTCAAAAGCAAAATAGTGTTTGGGAATGTGGTTCAGTGGTAGAGTGCTTGCCTAGCATATACCAGTCTCTGGGTTCAATACCTGGTACTTGGGGTTGAGGGGGGATCACCTAGCAGGAGCTTTTACTATAAAAATTGTTGTTCAGCCACCATGAACTAAGTTTCTGTAGTGGCCATCACCTTCTTTGGGTCATTTTTCATGTTTCCAAGACATTTAGGGCAAGTGATATAACATGATCCTGCTGAAGCCAGAGTTAGACAGGCAGTCAGTATAGATAGGTAAATCGAGTCAGGTCAGATCAAGTCAGGCCAATTTTGAGTGAGTCCAGGGAATTTGGAGACTGTTCCCTGAGGGACTGAAATGTTAATACCTTTGGAGATCTTCCTCCACCCTTATCAAGAACCTGCCCCTGCTCCAACCAGTTGCTAAGGTAACCTGTCTCAGGAATTGCCCCTCCCTACAGGGAGCTATAAGGTTGTCAATTAAGGTGTCCCGGGCTGCACCATCCTGCCCTTCCCCCTTCAGCCCACCTGTTTCCCACCTTTTGGCCATCCCACCCAGCATTCCTGGGCCTAGTCACCTATGCAGGAAGGAGGAAGATAAGGAGAAGAGGGCAGGAGAACAAAACAAAAAAAAAAGCTTAGGACATATAAAAAGGGCAGAACACTTCTTGGGATACCAAGATGCCAGCTATGGCCCCTTCTCCCTCCTGGGAGAAGTCTATGTTACCCCTTTTTAAATAAACCCTGCTTTATATGCTTGCCTCTGTGCGCTTCTCTAACGTTCAAAATTCAACATGTGAGGAAGCAGAACTTGTCACTGGCGGTATCACTGCCATCCTTTCAACAGCCAAGAATACCAGGATGGGGTGCTGGAGGCTACCTTCCTTTAAGGAACAGACCCAGGTTGACCAGATAGCTACTATTCCTTATAGTTTCCCATGAGGCACCAAGACATATTCTGTGTTTACAGCTATATCCATAATTAAAAATATTTTTGAGTTCCCCAGCTCCACTCCCTGCCTCCTGAAGCAAGTTGCGGTGTTCATAGTCATAATCTGGCACTTAGTCCTGTGGCTTTTACTATGTGGCAAACTTGACTTTAGAAGATCTATGAATGCAAACCAAAGGTGGGCACTCCTGTCTGAGGAAAGAGGCATTTAAAGCAGACTTCCGTCAGGGCCAGGGACTCCTGGGTCAGGCTGGGATCTCACACTGGAGCCTCTAGCAAACCTTCTCACGAGAAAGGTGTTTGCTGAGTGCCTTCCCCGTGGCTCTTTTATCCTAAACCTGGATGCTCAGGGACTGACTCATCTCTCCCTTGCAGCACCAATACTCAATATCAGGCCACAGTTTTTGCTGCACAATCCCGTGATGGTTTGGGATTTTCTCTCCTCTCTTCCTGACCCTGACCCAGACCCAGAATGATCCTTGCTGCCAATCTCAGGTTCCCCAGTGCCCGTGCAATTCAGCACTGAGCTCTTCAATTTTTTTGCTTCCCTGCTACAAGCAAAAAAATATTTGTTACTGATCTTCCAACTCTTTATCCGGGTGCTTTCTTAAATGCTCCTTTCTCACAGCTGCTTTCCCTCTTCTCCCTGGTCCTGGTAATTACCCCCTTTTAACTCAATTACAGGACCTTATTATTTCCCACTTTCTCTTTCCTTCCATTGTTATGCAGAGGGAGGGGGAGAGACTGCTGAATGTGCAAGAAGGAGAATTGGATTAGGTAGCAGGATATCTCAGTGCTCTCTTGCTGGTTCTGCCTCCGCTGCTTCCAAGGAGCCCCACACCCACTCCACACTCTCTTCCCACCTGCAAAATGGTGGAGGAGCCAGCATCCTGGAAGAAATCAGTAAGGGCACCTTGACTGTGACACTGAAGGGAGGTTTGGGGTGAATTCAAAGGTCATAGTGTCTTGTTACCATTTACACAGGTGAGCTGAATGTTCTGAAGTTACAAAACAGCACACCTGACAGATTTACAAACAGGAAGAAAACAGCAGTAGTGGGAAGAAAGCCAGTTTGGTTCAAGGAAATCAATACCGAGAAAATTTATATAATTTCTGTTCTGAAGCTCTTCTCTTAATTGATGATTCTCATTCTGTTGGGGGGATGGGGACAGATAAATAGACTCCTGCCAAGCATGGTGGTGCAGGCCTGTAATCCCAGAAACTCAGGAGGCTGAGGCAGAAGAATCCCAAGTATGAGGCCAGCCTGGGAAACTTAGGGAGACCAAGTCTCAAAATTAAAAATAAGTGGGGAGGGATGAGGTTGAGGATGTAACTCAGTGATAAAGCACCCGTGGATTCAATCCCCAGCACTGCAAAAAGAGTTATATACTCCTGCCACCAGGAAAATGTATATAACATATAAACCAAACCTTAGGAGCTCACAGCCTCCTTGAATTCTGGAGGCAGACAAATGTCTTAGTAAGGGGTGTAAAGAGCCAAGAGCTGTAGGCAGGCCTTTCCTGCTTTGTAAATCCCATGGAGAGTTCAGGGCAGTTTGGAGAAAGCATTCACTTGTTCGTTCATTCAACAAGCAACTCTTTGAGAAACTTCCAAGTGTCAAGCCCCACGCTGGGCTGCATTGTGAGGCAGAAGGAGGTGAATCAGATGCAGTGCCTGTTCCCGGGACACTCACGGTCTGGTGGGGGAGACCCAGAGAGAACAGACAATGAGTGTTCAGTGACAGAAGAGGTAGCAGAGGAACTAGGGGAGCCTGGGGGCGGGGGAGGAGCAGCACTGCTTCCCACAGCAATCAATTCCTGTACCTCTCCAAGGAGGAAGCTGAGAGGTTCAAAATAAAAGTGTTCCCCCAGGGTCTACTTTGACTTCCAAGTCAGAGCACCCACACACACTCTCCATCCCCACTCAGCTCCCACACCTCCACTGGGATGGAGCCCTTGGGTCTTACCTCTTCCACAGCCTCCCATGCCGCAGTCAGAGAAGCCTGCCAGCAGATCTACCCCTCCTCCAGGGCAGCTCCCCTTCCCCACCAGCTCCTGAATATATTACCAGCCCCTCTTGCACCTCCTCCTATTTTTGCTTAAATCTTATTCATTTCACTAGTTGAGTTTCAGAGAAACAAGGAGTAATGAAAATAGCCAGCTTTTACATTTTTATTTTATTTATATTTTTGGAACAGGGATTGAACCCAGGGATCCTTTAGCCATTGAGCCATATCTCCAATCCTTTCTAAAAAATAATTTATAGAGACACTGTCTCAGTGAGTTGCTTAGGGCCTTGCTAAGTTGCTGAGGCTGGCTTTGAACTTGCGATCCTCCTGCCTTGGTCGGTCTCTGGAGCCACTGGGATTATAGGAATGTTCCACCACACCTAGCCCTTTTGGGTTTTTATTTTGATAAAGGGCCGCTCTAAATTGCTTAGGGCCTCCCTGAATTGCTTAAGCTGGCTTTGAAATGCAATCCTCCTGCCTCAGCCTACCAAGTTGTTGGGATCACAAGTGTATTGCCACCATGCCCAACTTAGCTTTTTTTTTCAGCTGGGTGCCATGGCACACACCTGTAATCCCAGCGGCTTGGGAGGCTGAGGCAGGAGAATCGCCAGCCTCAGCAAAAGCAAGGTGTTAAATAACTCAGTGAGACCCTGTCTCTAAATACAATACAAAATAGAACTGGGGAGTGGCTCAGTCGTTGAGTGCCCCTGAACTCAATCCCCAGTACCCCCACTCCCAATTTTCTTTTTTGTGTGTGTTATTATATTTCTCCCAACCCCCAAATTAGTAGCTTTTAGGAAAGTTACAGGTTTGCAAGGAATGGAGAGAATCCTGGTTTGAGCTGGTCTTTCTCCTCCCTCTCTTCCTCCTCCTCCTCCTTCTTCTTTGTCCTGGAAATTGAACACAGGGCACTTTCCCCTTGAGGTACAACCCCACATAGCCCTTTTTTATTTTTTATTTTGAGACAGGGTCTTACTAAGTTGCTGAGGTTGGCTTCAAACTTGGGATCCTCCTGCCTCAGCCTCCAGAGTCACCTGGCTTACTGGCATGTACCACTGTGACTTCAGTAGTGACAACCATTCAGGCTCCATTGTCTATTCAAAATATACAAATAAAACTGACAACTGCTCAGCTGGCTAACTAGTGAGCAGCTGTGGTGGCCAAGTGTACTGGTTTGTGCATTTTGGAGGAGTCAATGTGTCTTTGATCCAGGGAAATGTCCATGTGTGGCTACCTTTGCTCAAAACTCAACAATGGGGGCTAGGGATGTGGCTCAAGTGGTAGTGTGCTCACCTGGCATGCGCGCAATGCTGGGTTCGATCCTCGCACCACATACAAATAAAAATGTTGTGTCCACCAAAAACTAAAAAAGACAATAAATATTAAAAAAAAAAAAACAAAAAAACTTAACAATGGTCCTTGTAATTGCAACATCATCAGGAAATACCAATGCAGCCCAGAGCCAGATAGAGATATATGAGCAACTGTGACCCCCCAGGATTCAGATACTGAGATGCCTCATTCTGTTCATTCTAACCTAAGTATGTTAAACAACAGAATCTCTTGTATGTAAATTTCCCAGGGATTGAATCCAGGAGTGCTTTACCAGTGAGCTACATCCCCAACCTTCTCTGCAATTTTTATTTTTCATTTTGAGACAGGTCTCAATTAGTTGTCCAGGCTGGCCTTGAACTTGTGATCCTCCTGCCTCAGTCTCCCAAGCCTTTGGGATTTCAGACCTCATGACTGGCTATTTCCTCTTTGTTTCACATAGTCACAGAAAAGCTGTCACAGGGAACTGACACTCCAAACCTCCGTTCTTGTGTTCCAATGAAAGAAACTTTAGAGTCAGACTTACTAAAAGTCATGCATGAGAACTTTATTAGAGGTAAAAGTAAAATAAAAAGAAAGCAAAGCTTAAACAGAGAGCTCTTTCAAGAGAGAGTGGGCTGTCTCTGGGCAAAGAATAACAAAGGAGACAATGCTGTCTCCAAATACTTTACTGTTTTATGGTTGACTTGAAAACTGGGGTCCTCCTTCAGCAACCTTCACCAATCAGGTGTTCAACTCCTCCTTCACATTGGTCGGTGGAGTTTTTGACCTTAGCTGGTCCTCTCCAGAACTGTCTTGGCCATCCTATTTAGGAGGCTTCATCCACAAGTCAATCCCATGTTAATGTGGACATGGGGGTCTAGAACTGGTCAGAAGTGATCTTAGTTCCCTGTGCTACTAATGGAATCTTCCTTCCCAGACAGATAGAGATGCCTATACTGTTCTGCTCGAATTCGGGACTCCCAAAAGACCACCAGAGACCAAGATCTATGTAAGCAGCAAACAGGCTAGCTCAGTCCTCCGCACACATAGCAACTGGTGACTCTGAGAGGCCCCGAGCCCAGGGTTTGCAGCAGTTTTATACACTCTTTGGGGAAGGCAGGGACTTCACATACATCATAGCATCTCTTAGCAAATCATCACACACCACGGGAAAATCATAAAACATGATTAGCACATTCCCTGGCAGGAACAAGTTGGGTAGGGGTGATTGGTTAGTACAAGGGGATTCGTTTGAACTGATTGGTTTAAGCCACGAGGGGAGTATTGCTGAACTACATGGTTTCCCAACATGTTATCAACCACCATAAACTACTAGGGGGTCATCTGGCACCCCAGGTATTTTCCCATTACTCACTAGTTAGCCAGCTGAGCAGTTGTCTCATGCTGATTGGTGGGTACTAGGGGGTTGCTATGGGTCCTCACCTAGCCTAACTGAGTCAGGGACACCTGGCAATGCAGATCTCTCCTATTATTTGCAGACAAACAACTCAGCAGGTTGGGTATGTGCCTAGGAGTGCTCTGTGGGTCTTTCCAAGGACAAGGGTCAGGGCCCCCTTCCTTGGACAGGCTTTGCTCTGAGGTAGAGACTGATTTCTCAATACCCATAGTTTCTAACTTCACATCAACCTCAGTGGGCCCTGTCAAGAGTTAGTCCCATTAATCCTTTTCCCTTGATGTGATTTCCAACTGACTCCCTTGCTTTTGTTTTGTTTATTTTCTGCAGATTAACTGCCACCATTTGATTTCTCATCCACTCTTTTTTTTTTTAATATTTATTTTTTAGTTTTCGGCGACACAACATCTTTGTTTGTATGTGGTGCTGAGGATCGGACCCGAGCCGCACTCATGCCAGACGAGCGCACTACCGCTTGAGCCACATCCCCAGCCCTTCTCATCCACTCTTAAGATAGTTTAAAGAACTATCCTCTAGGCTGGGGATGTGGCTCAAGTGGTAGCGCGCTGGCCTGGCATGCGCGAGGCACTGGGTTTGATCCTCAGCACCACATAAAAACAAATAATGATATTGCGTCCACCTAAAACAAACAAACAAACAAAAAGAACTATCCCCTAAAGGGCTGGGATTATGGCTCAGTGGTAGAGTGCACGCCTAGAACGTGTGAGGCCCTGGTTTTGATCCTCAGCACCACATATAAATAAATAAATAAAAGTGGGGTTTTTTTTAAAAAGTTAAATAAATAAAATAAAGGTATTGTGACCAACTACAACTAAAAAATACATATTTTAAGAAAATGAAGGACCCTAAATTAATTTAAAGAACACTTGTGACCTTACCATGCATTTTGCTGCTCATTGCTAGCTACTACTTAACACCATGATTTAATAAAGTGTATGATTTGAGTATTTACCTGGTTTGGGAGCCTTTTTGTTCTTGGCCTCTGGAATAGCTTGACTTGGGAGGTCCCATTGCCCCACCACTGAACACCTCCCTCCCTCCCCTTGTATCTTCAAATCCTACTTGCTGGTTAGGACAAAGAAGCTCAGCATGGGTTCCCATCCTGCAGGCTAACTTTTTCTTTCTCCTCACTCTTCTGCCCTTTTGACCCTGAATTTTTCCCTGAGCCGGGCCTCAGCCTGGGAGCCTGGAGTTTGGGTCACCAAAGGTGACAGTCCCTTCTTACAAAAGCGAGACTCGGGCCTTCCATTTCTAGGAGGAACACAATCTCCTAATTTCAGGTAAGCTCTTTAATTAGTTAACCTTTAATCTGGGTAAAATTAATTTACCTGTAATTCATCTTGACTGTTCAAATCTTCATATCTCACCCATGCCCACACCTGTCTAAACCGCTCCAGCTAGGTAGTTCTCTAGCTGGGAATATATCATAGCTTCCCCACCTTCTAGATAAACTTCCCTAAACTGTCTCCAGGTAGTTGATACATTGATCTTAAATAGACTGATAAATAGAAAAAGAGGAAGAGAGAAAGAGAAAGAAATGAATTGACCTTCTTCAATCTGGAGTCCTTGAAGGTAGCATATTCCAGGTAGGTTTCCCATTATGGAAAAGCTAAGTCTATTACCCAACAAATACATTTCTGTTCTTTTGTTTTAAAAAAGTAAATTAGGATCAGTCTTGGGGTCACATGTAATCTCAGTGACTTGGGAGGCTGAGGAAGGAGGACAGCAAGGTAGGAGGCCAGCCTGGGCAATTTAGTGAGAACCTGTCTCAAAAAAAAAAAAAAAAAATATATATATATATATATATAAAGGGCTGGGTTTGTAGCTCAGTGGTAGAGAGCGCCCAGTGTTCAATCCCCAGCACTATAAAAAACAAAAAACAAGTAAATTAGCAGGGCTGGAGATATAGCTCAATGGTAGAGGATTTTTCCCAATACCAGGAAAAAAAAACGAAAGAAATAATGTAAATCAGGGGTTGGGAGTATAGCTGGGCAAGAAAAAGGCCCTGAGTTCAATCCCTAGCAACAACAAAAAATTAAATAAATTAATTGGCTGTCTACCTTTCCTTTCACCTGTATAGTCAGTTTTAGATAACAGAGAACCAACTAAAACCAGCACAAGGAAAAAGTGGAGATATTAATTCAGACAATTGTGAGGTGTTGCTATTATGCTGGCTTTTAGCATATCTAGGCCCAGAGTTTCAAACAATGTTCATGCACTTTCCCTACCCTACCCTTGCTCCTGTCCTTTGCTTTCTTTCCCTCTGTACTTTGCTTTTATTTAATTTATTTACTTATTTTTGATACTAGGGACTGAACCCGGAGGCACTTAACCACTGAGCCACCTCCCCAGCACTTTTTATGTTTTATGTTGAGACAAGGTCTCATTAAGTTGCTAAGAACCTCACTAAAATAGCTGGGGCCAGCCTCAAACTTATGATCCTCTTGTCTCAGTCTCCCAAATTGCTGGGATTATGGTTGTGTACCACCATGCCTGGCAAAAGACATCCTTTCCATATAACACTTATAAAGATAAGTGTTCAGTGGTCCAGTTGAGATTGTCTGACCAATCCCTGAAGCAATCAATTATTACTGTGTGAGCCAGGCACAGTGGCGGGAGCCTATCATCCCAGCGGCTCAGGAGGCTGAGACAGGAGGATCATGAGTTCAAAGCTAGCCTCAGCAATTTAGCGAGGCACTAAGCAACTCAGTGAGACTCTGTCTCTAAATAAAATACAAAATAGCACTGGGGATGTGGCTCAGTGGTTCAGTGCCTCTGAATTCAATTCCCATTACCATATATATATCTCGCTGTGGCCAGGGAGATGGAGATCTCTGATTGACCAGCCTCAGTCACCCACATATGGAGTTCACACATAAGCATCCTACCAGGCCCACGCAGAATAGGGTATGGCAGTTTCCAAAGAAAATTGGGACAGATACTGCAGAGGTCCACATCTTTTTTTTCAGGGTATTGGTAAGGAGATTCTTACCTATCCTCAATTCTTCCATACCTCTGTTTATGGGTGGTGGTTTTCCCTCTAACTACGATTCTCTCTCTACCCCCTCTTGCTCAAATCCTAAGTGCCTAACTCTTACCTGGCCTTAAACTTAAAGCCAGCTCCTCTAAGATGCTTCCCCTGACGCCACACATTAAATTACATCTACCTGACTGACACTGTTATAGCAATAATGTAATTAAGCAATGTTTATTTAATTTTTAATTTAATGTAGTTTAATTTAATATTGGTTAAAAGGCCATCTCCCTCACTAGGCTGTCAATTCCACCAGGGCAAAGATCCCCACAGCTTTGGCTTTCAGTTTTAGTCATTATTGACTTCCAGCTCCAGTTCACTCGCACCTGGTAGGTATTAATTATCTCGATCACTTATTCAGAAAACAAAGGGTGAGAGGGCTAAGGATTCAGGTAAATAAGATATATGTGTTTTTGCACTAAAGATGCTTAAGATCCGTCTGTCTCTCCCTCTGGAGACAGACTGAATTTTCCCTTGAATGTGTACTTCTTATTTGCCCCCAAAGACTGTGTCTCTCTTGAGACAGCTTGCATTCAATAGAATGTGTATCTGGTTTTGTAAATAAGACCCCATGATAGCCAGACACAGTGGTGTATGCCTGTAATCTCAAGTTAAAGGCCAGTCTGGGCAATTTAAACAGAAACTGTCTTAAAATAAAAAATAAAAAGGGCTGGGGATGTAGCTTGGTGCTGAAGTGTCCCCTGGGTCAATCCCTACTACCAAAAACCAAACCAAAACAACAACAAAAAAATAGTCTGTGAAAGCAGCTTCTATTTTTTTTTTCAAAGTACAAGGCCTAATGGGCAGTGAAATTAACTTGATAGTTTATAAATAAAAAAATATTTGCCCCACCTGGTACTGGGGATCAAACCCACGGCCTCTCTCATTGGAGACATGCTCTCTATCACCCAGCTACATCCCAGCTCTTTTTATTCCATTTTGAGACAGGATCTTGCTAAATTATCCAGCCTGGCCTTGAACTTGCTGTCCTCCTGCCTCGATCTCCAGAGCAGCTGGAATTACAGGCATTTGCTTACCACACCCAACGAAAATTCATTTCTTTCTGGGAGTTGGATTAAAAAAAAAATTAGAAACCCCCGCATTAAGCTTTGTCTGGATAGAAATGTGGTAAGATAGTGTTCCTCCAGTCCAGAGATCCCAGAGCTACATGTCACCACTGGAAAATAACACCTGGGAATCTCATTCAGAGAACCCGAGTGGAAGTGGAGACACAATTTCAGGATGCTGTTGCAGGGTGAACTCTGGATTTCTGTGCTTTGGTTGGCATGTGCTACATCCTCAAGGTCAATTTAATCATATGTATAGTCAGGTGTTTTTCTCTCTCTTTTTTTTTTTTGTCTCAAATAACAGATGACTTAATACTTTTGAAAGTTGAACATAGAATTTCTTTTTTTTTCTTTTTTTGGCTGCCATGTACAGCCAAACTATGAATTGCATATTCCTAGAAAACAATGAATGAACTAAAATCCGGGAGGGAGCATAGCAGTGGAAAGGAAGAGGGTGTGTGGCTCTGAATAAATGGGATCCAAGTGAAGAGAATTAACACATATTTTCTGAAGATTCACTATGAGAAAGGCCCTGTATCAACTGTGGGGAGTGTGAAAAATCAATCTGTATCTACACTTCATCCTCGAGGAGTTGCAACCTGGCAGGAGATTCTAAGCACATAAGTAAATAAGCCAAAATATAATTTGTAGGGGCTAATGTAGCTTACCAATTATATATTAATTTATATGGGTTTTTTCATTATTGATTTATATTATTTTTATTTGTTTATTTTTTTGTTGTTGCCATTGTTTGGTTTTGGTAATGTGGATTGAACCCAGGGGTACTTAACCACTAAGCCACATTCCCAGCCCTTTATATAATTTATTTTGAGACAGGGTATCACTAAGCTGCTGAGGCTGGCCTTAAACTTTCAATCTTTCTGACTCAACCTCCTGAATTACTGGGGTTACAGGTATGTACCATCATGCCCAGTTTCATTTATGTTTTATCAGTCATTCATTGTGTCCAAAAATATGCATTGAGGGTTATTGGATGTCAAACCCTGTGCTGGGGATTGGAAGACAAATCAGATATCATCTTTGCCTTGAAGACATTCAGTCTAATGGAGTTCTCTATCTCAGGGGTGTGAATGGTATTGAATAAGAGGTCTGTTTATTAAGAAGTCAGACTGACCTGGCTTCTATTTCAGATACAACACTTCAGAGCTGTGTGACCTTGGTAAACTGTTTAACCCCTCCAAGCCTGTTTACTCACCTGGAAAATGCATGTGTTTGCTGTTAGGAAGATTAAATGAACAAGTTCAGGTATTATCATGGTGCCAATAGATAGCAGAGAAGCACTCAATGTTTTCTTTCAGTTTCTCTTTCATTTAGGATTTTATTATTCTACTCAAGCTGGCCTCAAGCCCTGGGATCAAATAATCCTCCCAATTCAGCTTCCCCAGTAGCTTGGACCACAGGTGCATGCAGGCCACAATGCTGGGCTTTTTCTTTTTCTTTCTTTCTTTCTATTATTATTATTATTATTATTATTATTAGTAGTAGTAGTAGTAGTTTTAATAGAGATTGAACCCAGGGGTGCTACATGAGCTACATGCTACACTGAGCTACATCCCCAGACTCTTTTTTAAAAAATTAAACTGGAGCTCTTCCTGCCTCAGCCCCCTGGATTGCTGATATTACAGGTATGTGCCCAATGCCCTCCTGGGCCTTTTAAATGTTTTCTAGTCAACTTTATAAAATGAAAAAAACACAAATTGGGGATGAGGCTCAGTGGTAGAGTGCTTGCCTAGTATGTGCAAGGTCTTGGGTTGGATCCATAACTCTTTTCTACACATACATACATGTTGCCAAAACTCGGTCCATGTCCCCAATGCCAATGCAATAATGAGGACACAGTTTTGAGAAAAAGGAAAAAGAAGGCTTATTGTTTTGCTCCTGTCCCAAAGGCTGTGATTCTGCCCATCAGCAGGAACCAGGGATTTTTAAAGAGAGAGGCCGTGGGTTCGATCCCCAGTACCAGGTGGGGCAAATCCCCAAGTACCTGGCTGAGATAGGAGGATCACAAGTTCAAAGCCAACCTCAGCAACAGTGAGGCACTAAGCAACTCAGTGAGACCCTGTCTCTAAATAAAATACAAAATAGGGATGGGGATGTGGCTCAGTGGCTGAGTGCCCCTGAGTTCAATCCCTGATAGACACACACAGACACACACACACACACAAAAGGTGCTTCAAAGGCTATATTCCACATATTCTCTGTTGGAGTTGTAATTCACTGTTTAATTTGGGAGATAGTCATTTCTGAAATCTCCTGGTACCATCCCCCAAATCAGGATTACTTTGTTCCTATGGTGAATGTGTACTCAGGGATAAATTAATTCTGTTTAGGATAGAGAAGAAAGGTAATCCTGTTTCCCCTGAGATTAGGGATGGGGAGAGATTAGGGTGGAGCCAGGAGAGAGAAAGAAAAAGAAGCACTTATTTAAAAATAAGTTGCAGTGGCCGAGCAGCAAGGGTTATATTCAAAGCATAAAGTGGACCACTGTTACACACACACACACACACACAAACACACCGAAAAAGGAAAATGAGATGCAGTCTTAAAATACATAAATGATGCCAGGTTTGGTGGAGCAGGCCTGTAATTCCAACTACTGGGGAGATTGAGGCAGGAGGATCACAGGTTGCTAGCCTGGGCAATTTAGGGATATTCAAAATAAAATAAAAAGGGTCAGGAGTATAGCTCAGTGGTAGAGCATTTCCCTAGCATGTGCTAGACCAGGGGTTAAATTTCTAGTACTGCAAATAATAATAATAATAATAATAATAATAATTATTATTATTATTATTATTATTAATGAACAAATGTTGGTGAATGCAGAGGAGATGGAAATATAGTTGCAGATGAAATAACTTCTTTCTCTTAGTTAGGTGTGGTTGCACATGGAGGCTGAGGCAGGAGGATCATGAATTCAAGGCCATCCTGAGAAATTTAGTGAGACCCTGCCTCAAAATAAACAGTTTTTAAAAAGAGCTTGGGGATGTGACTTAGTGATAAAAACACCCTTGGCTTCAACCCCAGTACAAAAACAGAAAGGACAAAATTATAACAATTTAGTTTAATTATCTTAATTGGCTTTGTTTTCTATTCTAGGATTATGCAACATTTTGTTCCATAAAATATAAGGGTTTCAATGGGCTGAGCTAGTAGAATTTGGTTTTACCAATGGAGAAAGGTTGAAGAAAACAGAAACGAAAGGACAAAAAGCAGATTGGTCATTTCAGTTACTTTCTTCATAAGAACAATAGAAAATAACTGATTAATTAATCTCGCTTTGCTTTTTCATGTAATGATTAAAGCACAGAAAATGTCATTATCATATCAATTGAAATTTAGGAAATTTAGGGGTTATCTCTGTAATCCTGATTTCTTGGAAGGTCAGATAACACAGCTCAGTTTTAAGTAGGTGACATGGATCTTCAGTAAGACTCTACTGATGGTCTCATACCATGGTTATTTATTTTTTTGTGGTGCTGAAGGTTGAACCCAGGGCTTCACACATGCTAGGCAGGAGCCCTACTGAGCCACATTACCAGCTCATAACACTCTGGCCACACTGGCCTTTTTATTTATTTATTTGTGTGTGTGTGTGTGTGTGTGTGTGTGTGTGTGTTTTGGTACTGGGGATTGAACCCAAGGGTGCTTTACCACTGAGATACTTCTCAGTCCTTTTATTTTGAGACGGGGTCTTGCTGAGTTGCTTAGGCTGGCCTCCTGTCTCTGTCTTCTGAGTTGATGGGATTACAGGCCCATCATGCTGGGCCCCAAACCTTTGTAGTTTGAAACAGGTTCTCCCTAAAGTGCTGAGGGTCTAGCTAAGTCACTGAGGTTGGTCTCGAACTTGGAATTCTCTTGTCTCAGCCTCCCAAGTCACTAGGATTGGGAATGGTGCCTCCTCGCCTGGCATATAGGGTGTTTTTTCATCTCTGGAATGACCGTGTTCCTTCTTGCCTCAGGATTCTAGGCTATTCCTTCTAATTGCAACACCCTTAGCCTCTACTCTGGTTAAAATCTCTTTTCTTCCTTCAAACCGAGGTTATTTGTCCCTTCCTTAGGGAAACCTTTGTTGCCTCTAGGTTAATTCCCTCTGTTTGCTTTCACAGTTTCAGGCGCCCCCACTTTATGGCACTTAGATGTAATTTGCAGTTAATCATGTGATGACTTCATTAATGACTGTTTCTTCCTGTGCAGGCTCACTGCAGGAATCACGTTGTTTTGTTCACCCCCATGTCCCACCACCTATCCCAGTGCCTGAGACTGTTGCTGAGGGAGTGGAAGAATAGATATTCTCAAGACCTTGGACATTTTTTTTTTTTAGTCCTCCTCAGAGTTTGCTTTTATTGAAATTTGAGAAATACTGCCTTCTCTGAATTTCTCCTGGTAGCTTTGAAGGAGAGACTTGACAAATTCCTACTGATTTTATTATGTACTTTTAGTCTAGATGGAACATCCCTGACCCTTCTGACTTATTTTTGGTGCTGGGGGTGGAATCCAGGGCCTTGCACCTGCTAGGCAAGAGCTGTACTACTATTGAGCTACACCCCTGGTACCTGAATGTGTAAATCTTGATCACGTAAGAGGAACAACATTTATCTGCTCCTTGATCTATCTAGGGGAGGGAGGACAAGGGAAGTCATTTCACATTTTGCTCCTGTCCCCACCCTTACAGATTGAGCAATCCAGGTTCTTGTTTTGAAAACTCATCTGTACCTGCAACCTTCCCCATTTCATTTGCATAGGTATTTCAAGACTGTTCTAGACTTGTGAGCACCCATTTATTTAACTATCAAAACCTGGTACAAAAACCCTAACTGCCTTATTTATCTCTATTTGGGTTTTATTTTTTTGGTACCAGGAATTTAAGCCAGTGGCATCTAACCACTGAGCTGCATCTCCACCCACTTTTTTAATCTTGTATTTTAGACAGGTGCTTGCTAAATTACTTAGGGCCTCCCTAAATGGCTGAGGCTAGCCTTGAACTTGCAATCCTCTGTGCCACAACTTCCGGAGTTGCTGGGGCTATAAGCCTGTGCCACCAGGCTCCAGCTACCTCTATTTTAAAATAAAGACTTAATTAAGGAGTGGCAGCATTAAAGTCAGTCAATTCTTTGTCCACTGTTTTCTTAAAGGAAAAAGACTGGGATGGAGCCCATTTTTTAGCTAAAGTAATTCTCTTTGAAGTTTGGGCTTTGTTTTGGAAATATAAGGCCTCCTGAGTTGCCTAGTGAGCTGAACAGAGGCCCTGTAATAAAAATTCAGTTACGAGTGAATTGGTAAAATTCAGGTGGACACTGACATTACAGTTTGGACACTTCTGCCTCAGTGTATTTTTTTTTTTTTCCTGCTGGGGACTGAATATGTTAAACAAGTACGGTACCACTGAACCTCATCCTGCCCCTCCTTTCTTTCTTTCTTTCTTTTTTTTTTTCCTGGTACTGAGAGATTGAACCCAGGGACCCTTAACCACTGAGCCACTTCCCCAGCCCTTTTTATGTTTTATTTTGAGATAGGATTTTGCTAACCTGCTTAGGGCCATAAATTGCTGAGCTTGGCTTTGAACTTGCAATCCTCCTGCCTCAGCCTCCCAGGGCACCTAACCCTTTGTTCTTAATGGGCCAAAAATATTCTTTTTTTTTTTTTTTTTTTCTTTTTAATGCTTCTGGAGATATAAACCTAGGACTGTATACATGCTAAGCAAGCACTCTACTACTGAGCCACAACCCCAGCCCCAGAAAATTCTTGATTCAAGTCATTAAAGGAAGTTGATTATGTAGAATGCTTATTTACTTGATTTATCTTTCTCAAATATCAAAACAGGTTAAATTGTAGTATAGGGTGGCTGGTTCACAACAAATGAGGCCAAGCTTTTGTTGATAAATAGTTCACATTCCACAAGGCAGAGTCACACCCAAACTTCTTGGGAACCAGGGCTACAATCTTTGATCTTTCTCATTTTATATACCAGCACTAATTGATTTTAAAAGTGTCTGATTTAGGGTTGGAGGTGTGGCTCAGTGGTAAAACACTTGCTTACCATGGAATAGGCCCTGGGTTCAACCCTTAGTACAACAACAACAACAACAAAAAATTTTAAGTGTCTGATTTATTATTTCTCAACATCCAACTCTGCCTTATTTTTATTTATTTATTTATTTTTTTGAGACAAGGTCTTGCTAAGTTGCTGAGGTCAGCCTGGACCTTGCATTGTCCTGCCTCAGCCTTCCTGTCTCTGCAATTACACTTGTGCATCATCAACCCTGGCTACATTTATATTTCTTTAGTGAATGACACCATTCTAGAGTCACAAGTTAATAGCACTGAAAACTATTTGTACTTAAAATATAGTGTGATGGCCTTCTCAATTTTCAAGGCTAGTTTCTGAGGCTACTTCCTGTCCTTCAGAATGCCCTCACAGCCACACTGACTCTTTCAATAGGCTCCGCCCCTTCCTCCCCTGCAGTTTTTCTTCCTCAATGACAGTCATATCAGCAGCTAAATTACAGCCCGTTTATATGTCTTCTTGGGTATGTATACATATATACAAATTACATATATTACCAGTATAACAGGCAGTAAGAGCATGATAAAAATTTCAAATAGCATGAGAAAATAACCATGAAAATTAATTTTTCCCCTCCACCCTTCTTTCCCAGCCTCCAGTTCTCCTTTCAGGTAGTCACTTTAGTTTCCTGTTTTCTGGTGGTATTCTGTTCATATTTAAGTTTTAGAATATTTTGCTGTTCTGCATCTTGCCTATTCATTTCTTTTTGGTACTGGAGAATGAATGCAGAGGTGCCTTGCCACTGAGCCACATCCACAGCCCTTTTTATTTTAAGACAGGGTCTTGGGCTGGGCGTGGTGGAACATGCCTGTAATCCCAGCAGCTGGTTCAAAGCCGGCCTCAGCAAAAGCGAGGCGCCAAGCAACTCTGTGAGACCCTGTCTCTAAATAAAATACAAGATAGGGCTGGGGATGTGGCTCAGTGGTTGAGTGCCCCAGAGTTCAATCCCTGGTACCAAAAAAAAAAAAAAAAGACAGGGTCTTGCTAAATTGCTTAGAACCTTGTGAAATTGCTGAGGCTGGCTTTGAACTTGGGCTCCTCCTGCCTGAGCCTCCAGAGCCATGAGTTTACAGATGTGGGCCATCATGCCTGGCTTCCCTATTTCTTTAAACTCTATTTTGGAGATTATTCCAGATCAGTTCATATGGAAGCATTTGTCTTGTTTTCTTTAAAGTTGTATAATATCACACAGTTCAATTTTAATTTTTTCTTTTTGTCTCTGTTTTATTAAATATTTCTCTTACAGGTCATGGTGGTACAGTGTGTAATTCCAGCAATTAGGAAGGTTGAGGCAAGAGGATAGGAAGTCCAAGGACAGCCTGAGTAATTTAGAATAAAATGAAAAAGACTGGGGAGGGAGCTCAGTAGTAAAATGTCCCTGAGTTCAACCCCCACTGTTAAAACACACACAAATGAAGGAAAGCTAAGGCATTGGAGAAGGGCTGGCTGAAATAATATGGCTTGAATTATGGGGATGGGGTAGGAAAGATTTTTTTTTTTTTTTTTAAAGAGAGAGTGGGAGAGAGAGAGAGAATTTTTTAATTTTTATTTTTTAGTTCTCGGCGGACACAACATCTTTGTTTGTATGTGGTGCTGAGGATCGAACCCGGGCCGCAAGCACGCCAGGCGAGCACGCTACCGCTTGAGCCACATCCCCAGCCCCGTAGGAAAGATTTAAAAAGCTGAACCCAGAGCCTGGCCCAGTGGTAATCCCAGTGACTGGAGTCTAAATCAGGAGTTTACTTGAGCCTGGGCAACATAACAAGACTCTGGCTTAAAAATAAATAAAATTTTAAAAATAAATAAAATAACAATCTGGGTGCTGTGGTGGACTCCTAGAATCCCAGGGACTCAGGAGGCTAAGGTAGGAAGCTCATAAATTCAAGGTCAATTTGGGCAATTTAACAAGACCCTGTCTCAAAAATGAAAAAGAGCTGGAGGTAGAGCTCAGTGGTAGAACATCCCTGGGCTAAGTCTCCAGTACAACAACAACAATAACAACAACAACAAATAATAATAATAATAACAACAACAACTTAATAAAATTTAAAAGCTGAACCCAAATCTTCCCAAGTTTTAGCCCCAAAGTCCATATACCTTGAGAGGAATGTAGGCAAGATGTTGCTAGGACGTATAAACCTTTCCTTTAGCTCCTTGAGCTGGGCGCAGTGGTGCACACCTTTGATCCCAGTGACTCTGGAGGCTGTGGCTGGAGGATCGCAAGTAACTGAGGTCCCAAGAAACTTAGTTGAGACTCTGTCTCTAAATAAAAAATAAAAAGGGACTGGGAATGTGGCTTAGTGGTAAAGTGCCTCTGGGTTCAATCCTCAGTATCAAAAAACAAGGGGGCTGGGGATGTGGCTCAGTGGTAATGTGCTTGCCTGGCATGCATGAGGCCCTGGGTTCAAATCGCCAAGCACCGAAAACAGCAACAACAAAAATGTTCTTTGATCCTTCTTACAAACTGATAGGTTCTATCAGTTCCAGTAGCCCCAGGAATGACTCAACTCTTCTTTTCTTTTTTTTTTTTTTTTTGGTATTGGGAATTGAACCCAGGGCACTTTACCACTGAGCTGTATCGGCAGTCCTTTTTATTTTTTATTTTGAGACAGGGTCTCACTAAGAACCTCACTAAGATGCCCAGGCTGACCTGGAACTTGTGATCCTCCTACCATGGCCTCCTCAGTAGCTAGGAGTACAGGCATGGGCCACGCCCCTTACCTTCTTCCTTCAATGTTATTGTTCCCTCTATCTGCTCTGCAAATTTTTCTTTCTACCACAGTTTGTCTATCTTTCCTCAAATGGCTGCTGCTCACCCTTCCCCTTCTTAGCCCTCCTTCAGCCTTTCCCTTTCTGTCCTCTTCCTTCCAAGACGGGTGGCCCTGGTATGTGGCTGGGCCTTTTCATGCTTGTCTTTGAAGGCAGTTAGTTGGTGGAGAGGAGGAGAGAGGCAGCCTGTCAACAATGTGGGCAGCACAGGATGTCTGAGGCTTTGTTGGCTTTCTCTGATACGTGTCTAGCATCTAGGCCTCCTCTAGAAGTTGAGGATAACTATTAACTTATGGTAGGGCCTTCTGCAAGACTTCTCACCTTTAACATCTTTCATTTCTTTCTGTATAAATGAGTGGGATGTGCAATGTGTTTCCCAAACCTCAAAGTTTCAAGCTCTAAAATTCTCTCTCTCTCTCTCTCTCTCTCTCTCTCTCTCTCTCTCTCTCTTTTCAAAATTTGAGAGAGTCTCACTAAATTGAGGAGGCTGACCTTAAATTTGCAATCATCCTGCTTCTCAGCCTCCTGAGTCGCTAGGATCACAGGTGTGTGCCATTGTGTGTCCTGCTCAACTCTTAAAAGTCTAAGAAAATAAACCCTTAAATATCCTACTGGTAGCCAGGCTCACTGTCATACACATGTAATCCCAGCAGCTCAGGATGCTGAAGCAGGAGGATCATGAGTTCAAAGCCAGCCTCAGCAAAAGTGAGGCACTAAGCAAGCAACTCAGTGAGGTCCTGTCTCTAAATAAAATACAAAATAGGGCTGGGCATGTGGCTCAGTGGTCCAGTGCCCTTTAGTTCAATTCCCTGTAACCCCTACCCCACCCCACCCCACCCCCCCAAAAAAAAAAAAAAGAAAAAGAAAAAGGGGTATAAAGGATACAACCCTCATTAGAAGTAATTTGGCAATGTCTTTCAAGATTACAAATACTCTTGCCCTTGATTCAGTAATTCTCCAAGAGTATATTCTGTAGTCATATTTGCATATACACAAGATGATATGAATTCAAAGTTGTTCATTGCAGCATTTTTTATGGGTCAGAAGATTGGAAAGAGTCTAAATATCCATCAGTAAGTCACCAGCTAAATTACACCATATCTTTACAAAGACATACGTTGCAGCCATCAAGAAAAGTACAATGAAATACTATATAGCAATGAGAATGAACAAGTACAGGCACATGTAGTAGTACATGAATATCACAGATAATGTAGAGGAAATGCAGACCAAAAGAAGCCAGGCACAAAAAGAGTACACATTGCATAGACAATCTACTTAAAGTCTAAAGCCAGGAAAAAGGAATTTTTTTTCTGGTGTTACATGTTAGGGTAGTGATTACCCGTGAAGGGAGGACAATGACTGTGAAGTCTGAGATGTTGCTCATGTTCTCTATTGATCTTTTTTTTTTTTTTTTTACACTAGTGTGTTGAATTTGTTAAAAAAAAATAATTGTCTTTTCACGTGCTGGAGATGGAACTCAGGACCTCACATATGCTAGGCAAACTACTGAGCTATGTCCCAGCCCTTTAAAAAAAATTTTTTTTGTGGAAGGGTCTTGCTAAATTGTGGAGGCTGACCTTGAAATTTCTTTTTGGTACTGGTAATTGAGCCCAGGGTTGAATTACCACTGATATACATCCTCAGTCCACCCTCACCCCCTTTTAAAATTTTGAGACAGAGAGTCTCCCTAATTTACTTAGGGTCTTGCTAAATTGCTGAAGCTGGCCTCAAACCTGCAATCCTCCTGCCTCAGCCTCCCTTATCACTGGGTTACAGGCCTGTGTCACTGGGTCCTGTTTGGCCTTGAATTTGTAATCCTCCTGCCTCAGGTTATGGAGTAACTGAGATTACAGGAATGTACCCCCATGTCTTGCTGTTTTGTAAAACTTTATGATGTGTGTAGTTTCTGTATGCATTCTGTACATACCAATAAAAGTTTTAAAAGAATGCAAAAATATTCAGGTGCATGGGCGCAATCCTATATTCTCTTAGTGACTTGGGAGAATGGCACAGGTAGATGGCATGTTTGAGGTCAGCTTTGGCAATATAGTGAGAACCTGTCTCAAAAAAGGATTAGGAAAGTAGAGATGTAGTTTAGTTGTAGATTGCCCCATGTTCCATCCCAATAAACACACACACACACACACATACACACTCATTATGTACTGGTGTGAAGATGTAAAAAAAGGCAACTATGAATCAAACATTTCCATCTGCACACAAAGTGGAAAAACATCTCTTTTCTCTTTCTATCTGTCTCTCTGTCTCTCTCTCTTTTTTGGGGAGTACTGGGGATTGAACCACAGCCACATCCCCAGCTCTTTTTATTTCTTATGTTGATACAGGGTCTCACTAAATTGCTTAGGTCCTTGCTAAATGACTGAGGCTAGCTTTAAACTTGTGATCTTCCTGCCTTAGCCTTCAGAGCTACTGGAATTACAGCTACGCACCACTGCATCCAGCTGTATTTTCTCTTATATGAGTATTATATTTTTGGAAGGATGCTCAAGAAACTGACAAAATTGGTTGTCTGGAGGAAAGTTTCATAACAAGGTTAAAGATTTTCACTGCTTATTGGTTCACTTTTTATTTCATTTTTACTTTTTTTTTGTGGGGGGCAGGATGCTCAGATTGAAACAAGGACATTATGCATGCTAGGCAAGAATTGTACCACTGAACACACCAAGTCTACATTTTAGATTTCAAATTATGTGGATTTTAAGCAACAACAACAACAAAACACTCAAATTAAAAAAATAAATATAAAATCAATGAGTCTAGGGAATACTCAGAAGTATTTGGAAGGAAGGTAAATTAGGAAAAAGCCTGCAGAGATCATATATTGAAAGTACATTTTAAAACTTTGTAGTGGGGAAGTAGGGATCATAGAGAATGTTTGAATCTTCTCAAACTGGACAGATAGAAGCTTTCCTTTATGCTAATAACTTTAGCCATGATTTAAGAACTAGTCATAGCCAGGAGTGGTGGCACCTGCCTGTAATCCCAGCAGCTCAGGAGGCTGACACAGGATGGAATGTTCAAATCCAGCCTTAGCAGTTTAGCCAGGCTCTAAGCAATTTAGCAAGATCCTGTCTCAAAACAAAAAGTGGTGGAATGTGGTTCAGTTGTTAAGCACCTCTGGGTTTAATCCCTGGTACAAAAAATTAAAAAAAAAATTTTTCACAAAAATACACTAGTCACAAATTGGTTTCATTCTTCAAAATGGTATTTATTAGGTTAACATATACTATTTATAACAAGTAAGACAATTCAAAGACATATACAGGAAAAGATAACGCTCCCTCTCAACCTCTTCTCTTTGTCCATTGAGAGATCTACTATGATGTGTTTTGGGTAAATTCTTATACCCCTTTCTATGTCCTCATGAATATATATTACTATCTTCAGTTATACACTAACTGAAACAAACCACTTTCATATCATTCTGTAATTGTAAAAGTTTTCCACTTTGATCCCTCCAGGTCAAAAGCAAAACAAAACAAAACAAAAACAGATCTGGCTCATTTTCAGCATGGTATAATATTCTAAAATATGAAGTACTAAAATAAAATCATTAATTGATAAGTGGGTTGTTCCCAGTCTATTTATATTTGTTATCCCTTTCAAACAATTATATAATAAGCATATGTATCCATTTTCTGTCTAGCTGAACAAATTACTATAAACTTTATGGCTTAAATAAATAGAAACTTATGCCTGGTGTGGTGGCACATACCTGTAATCCCAGAGACTCCGGAGGTTCAGTCAGGAGGATCAAGAGTTCAAAGCCAGCCTCAGCAACTTAGTGAGGCCTTGAGCAACTCAGTAAGACCTTGTCTCTAAATAAAATATAAAAAAGGGCTGGGAGTGTGGCTCAGTGGTTAAAAACCCCTGGGTTCAATCCCTGGTACCAAACAGAAAGAAAGAAAGAAATAGAAATTTATTTTCTCATAGTTCTCAAGTCCAAAGGTGATATCAAGTTATATGCAACATAGGTTACTTTTAGAAAATACCTTCCCCTCCCACTTCTTTGCAGTGCTGGGGATTGAATCCAGGGTCTTGTGCCTTCTGGAAGGTTGGTTCTTCTAAAGAAGATCTGTTTCATTCTCCTCTCCTAATTTCTGGTGGCTGCCAATAATCCTTTGTGTTCTTTGGCTTGTAGACATAATTTTCCAACCTCTACTTCCTTCTTCATATCATCTTCCTTATTTGTGTCAAATCTTCCCCTGCCTTTCTTTTATAAAGATACCCATCATTGGGATCAGACCCATCCTAAATCCAGTATGATCTCATCCCAAGATCCTTAACTTAATTACATCTGCAAACATCCTTTCTCCAAATAAGGTCATGATCACAGCTTTCATATGGATGTATCTTTCCTGTGTGCACTTAACACACCATATCATTTCTGTGTACAATCTTCCAACTTGTAATTTCTGTAGTTTTTATAGGGGGCAGGATTGATGGATTTTTGGGTCAATGTGTATGTTAAATTTTAACACATATTTATAAGTTACTTCTAGGAAGTTTGTGGCAACTTACATTTCCATCTGAGATGCACTAACTTTGTTTTCCCATGTTTCATTGATTATTCTTGTTAAGGTTTGCCAATCTGATGAGTGAAAAATGGATGTTTTTAATTTGCTTTCCCATAACTATTCCTGAAATTAAGCATCTTTTTCCAATGACCATTTGGATTTTCTCTTCCATTAACCCTCTATTTGTATACTTCACCTGTACTTTTAAAACATTATTTGGTTTTTAAAAAGTTCATTTATAGAAACTCCCTTTTATGCCAGAGAAACAATGTGTTTGCCATGTTATGTCCAGTTCTATTCCATCTACTGTTTTTTTTTTTCTTCTTTAAAAAACTTACTCTGATGTCATATTTATGTAGACAAATGTTTTTATTTTTTTCTTTAATGATTCTGGGCTTCCTGTCTTGCTTCAAGTTTCCGCCTCACTGAAGTTATATTACTATCCTTTCAAAAATTTCCTCTTAAGTTTTTGTTATGCAGTGTGCGTGTGTGTGTGTGCATGTGTGCATGCGTGGGCACACACACACACACACACACACACACTGGGGATCAAACCCAGGGCCTCAGACATGCTAAACAAACACTCTACCACTGAGCTATATCCTTAGCCTGTTTTGAAAAATTTTGTATCTTTAATTCTTCTGGAATTTATTTTTGAATATGGCATAGATCTTGCTTTGAATTATTGTGAGTGGAGAGTGAGTTAAAACTATGATCATTTATCAAACTATTCTTTCATCACTGAACTAACTTGTCACCTTTGCTTTATATTAAGTTCTACTTCTAGATTCTATCCCAGACTGTTCGCTTGAGGTATTATTGTAGCATTAGGCTGCAATAGCTATAACGCAGTGGCTTTACAATATGTTAAAATTTCAAGTGTCTTACTGAAGAAAGGACTATGCAATTTCCTGGTTGTGGTCAAAGGCACAACAGGGAGATAAGACAGGCAAAAGGGTTGGGTAAAGTGTAAGGCGCTGCAAACGAATAGTTAGGTGGTGTTATCGCAAAATAGGAACACAGAAAAAGAATCTTGGGCTGGAAAGGCTGCACCATTCCCTTTAAATGACTATTCACAGTACAGAGACTGAACGGTCAGCTGTGAAGCAGCCCACCTAGCGCCCCTCATCCCCAGAAATGGAGTGACAAACAGAGAGGGGTGGAGGGAGGTGGAGAAGCAAAGTCTAGTATTCAAGAACCAAGAAGTCCGTTCTGCATCAGCAGAACGAACAAGACTGGGGAGAAGGGCTGGGAAGAGGCCAGCGAAGAGCCTAGAAGCAGAAGGGTCTCTGGGGAAGGGGCTACCAAGGCCAGGGCATGGGCTGGGTCTCTCCAAAAGGCGGCTTGTCGGGGCTCTGCATACCGCAGTCCGCCGTGAGCCGCAGAGAGGTGGCGCAGCAGCCAGTCAGCCCTGCGGACAGACGCGGAGGCGGCCGGCGGTGCGCCTCCCTCCCGCGGCGCCCGGGATTGGCCTGAGCGCCGCGCGCCGGGCGGGGGCTGCCGGGAGGCCAGCTTGGGAGGCGAGCGCGCGCGCACGCGCACGCGCGGGCACGGCGGCGGCGCGCGCGTGCTCTGTGGGGCGGTGCGGCTGCTGCTGCTGCGGAGCGGGCCATGGCAGTGGGCGGCAGGCGGGTGTAGATCTGCGCTGGGCAGGCGGGAGCTGACTGAAAGGAGCCGAGATGGGAGCGCCGGAACGAGGAGGTCGCGGCGGCTTGGGCTGCTGACCGCGCACCGGGAGCGGGAGCCGGCGGTGGCGGAGCCCCGGGCAGGTGAGCGCGGCGGCACGGGACCCGGATGCGGCGCGGCTGAGGGGTGGCAGGGTTGCGGCGGCCGGCTGAGGTGCCCCCGCGCGGGCCGGAGAGTCGCTCCTGCTGCGCTGCCTGTGGCTCTGGCGACTCTGGTGCCAGCGCCGCGCTTCCTGCCCGCGCGGAGAACACCCGCCCGCCAGCCGGCGGGGACGCCTCGGTAGGCTGCGGCCCGCCCGGGGCTCTCCAAGGTGTGCGGCGCCCCCAGGCCTCCGGGCGGTGGAGACGCGGCCGGGCGCCCGGGCCGCGGGCGCTTTCGGCCCCGCTCCTGAGGGGCGCGGGTGCGGAGTGGCGCGGTACGGGTCCCTTGCGTCTCTGCGGACACATCCGGAGCTTCCCGACCCTCAGGTGCCTTTTTGCGCAGAAGTGTATTTTAGGGGCGGGGATCCTGGACTCGGGGGTTCCGGACGGGACGTGTTTTAGAATCGCAGCGTCGCCACGGACGGGTCCTGGGACCTGGGGCCAAATGTCCTGATTTCCTAATTGAGAATAATAATATGGACTTGTTAGATTGTCGAGGGGGAGGCATAACCCAACAGTAATGGCTCGGTGAATGGTAGCTGTTAGGAGAGTCCTGCTGCAGCATCTCTTGTTAGCAATTGCCAGTTCTTGGCAGCGGGTTTGCGTTTGGGGGCACATTTACTTCCGAACTGCTCTAGTGCTGCAGTAACCTCAACTGGAGTTGCTTAATGCTGGAGCCTGTTATCTTAGTGGCCGAAGTAGAATTCTGTGGTCTCTTCCAAGAGTCAGTAGTCTCTTGGAAAAGGTGGCTTGGAAACCTGTCTTAGAAACCGAGTAGAAACTGCTGCTGTAAGGAAACCAGGTGAATTCAGGATTTGCTTAGGATGGAAGATGGTGGGACACATAAACTTTAAGTGCTTTGCTGTTTAAATAATCTTAAGAGACACTTAAACTCTTGTCACTTGTTACAGAATATAAACACAGGAAGAGTATGGAAACAGCCTTCTTTTTCTGCATTGCTACATCCGAAGGGAGTGACAAGTGCTTTTGTAAACATCATTGTGGGCAGTGTTACTGTCTGGTGAAGTCATAATTAAATTATAAGAGTACTTATTTTGAAGCACTGAATGGATGTTTGGACATATGATTCCTAATAAAATCATCTCCAACGAGTCAGTTCTCAGCAGTTTGTTAATCATTTGGGGATTTTTAGGTTACGTTGTTAGCTTTTATGGTAAAAGCAGAACTGTGTAAGTGGTAATAATGTAGCATAGGAAAGGGTTGTCAGGATAAGGATCTGAACCTAGTTTTAGAACCCAAGTATGAAATAAAGTAAAAATCTTAAGGCTTAAGAAAGGAATTGTGCTGGAGTTGTGGCTCTGGCCTGTAAACCCCAGCAGTCTGGCAGGTGGAGACAAGACAATTTCAAGTTAGAGGCCAGCTTCAGCAATTTAGTGGGACCCTGTCTCAAGAAATAAAAAGGGAATGTAGCTCAGTGGTAAAGTGCCCCTGAGTATCAAGAAAGGAAGGCAGGGGGTGGGATTGTGTTTGTTTTATGCGCTGGGGACCTAACCTAGCACCTTATTCAAGTAAGGCAAGTGCTCTGCCACTGAGCCACATCCCCAGCCCTGAAATTGGAATTGTATTCACCCAAAGCAAAATGATTTAAGAAACAAAAATCTTTTCCTTACACCTCCGATTCACACTTTGACTAAGATATTCCACCTTGAGAGGGTTTATTATTATTATTTTTTTATTTTTAGGAGATAATCCAGTTGGGTTTTGATTTATTGATATTTCCCACCTCTCTTGCTTGTCTTTCCTGTATATGTGTGTTAAGGATTGAACTCCAATATTGTACATGCTATGCACAAATTCTACCACTGAACTACACAACCCCTAGCACCACTTCCTGCCTTTTGTTGTTGTTGTTGACAGACTCGGGACTTTTATAAGTTTTTGCTCCAACTTGTTTTGTGAATATTAATAAATTATATGAAAAAAATTTAAAATGAACCCTGCAGCCTGAATTATATTCTTCTTTGAGATCTTCCCTATTGTCAAATTTAGATTGCTGAACCCAATGGTAGCACCACAGCTAGCCACTCTGAAAAGGGTGGGGGTCAGAATTTACATTTTTTTTTTGGTACCAAGAATTGAATCCAGGGGCGCTTAACTACTGAGCCACATCCCCAGCCCTTTTTTATATTTTATTTAGAGACAAGTCTTACTGAATTGCTCAGGGCCTCACTAAGTTGCTGAGGCTGGCTTTGAATTCACAATCCTACCTCAACCTCCCAAACCACTGGGATTACAGGCATGTGCCATATGTGCCACCCAGCTCAGAATTTACATCTTGCCTCGAATGTGCTAGGCAAGCACTTGTACCACTGAGCCACAACACCAGCCTTTTTAAATATTTTATTTAGAGACAAGGTCTTACTGAATTGCTCAGGGCCTCACTAAGTTGCTGAGGCTGGCTTTGAATTCACAATCCTGCCTCAACCTCCCAAACCACTGGGATTACAGGCATGTGCCACATGTGCCACCCATCTCAGAATTTATAATCTTGCCTCGAATATGCTAGGCAAGCACTTGTACCACTGAGCCACAACCCCAGCCCCTAAGCCTTATTTTATTTTTTGTAAAATAGAGATACTCTAGAGATATTCTACTACTGAGCTACATTCCCGCCCACCCTGCCACCCCTTTTGGTTTGCTTGTTTTTTTTTGAGACAAGGTCTCCCTAAGTACAGAGGCTGGCCTCAAACCTGTAGCTTTCAAAGTTGCTGGGATTGCAGGAGTGGTGGTGGGGGTGGTGGTGGTGAATGACTAAAGAATCAAATAATATAAAAAGAGCCTTCAAATTTCCTAAAAAGTACTGAACTTCAAACTTCTACCTGCTTTTTTTTTTTTTTTTTGGTACATGGGATTGACCCCAGGCATGCTCTACCATTGAGCTACATCCCCAGTTGTTTTTAATTTTTTATTTTGAGATAGAGTCTTATTAAGTTGCCCAAAGTGGCCTCCACCTTGTGATATTTTTGCTTCAGTTTTGAGGAGTTAGAATTACAGGTGTGCACCACCATACCTGATTGAACTTGGGACTCAGGGTCTTATGTTTCCTAGGCAAGCCTTCCACCATTGAGTTACATCCCCAGTCTGTGTTTGTGTGTGTGTATGTGTGGGAGAGAGAGAGAGATAGATAGATAGATAGATACTGGGGATTGAACCCACCCAGTGCTTCCTGCTAGTGCTCTATCATCTTCAACCTTTTAGAAAAATTTTATTTTAGATAAGGTCTGGATGAATTGCCCATGCTGGCCTTCATCTTGCAATCCTCCTGCCTCAGTTTCCTGAATAGCTTGGATTACAGGTTTGTGTCCCCACACCTGGCTTCTGTTTATTGATACCTTAAATATAACATGTTCAGGACTGGTGATGTTGCTCAGTAGAGGAGCACTTGTCTAGCATACAGGAAGTCCTGGGTTCTATCCTCAGTTACCCCCTACCATACACACAAAGTAACATGTTCAAATGCAGCTCTGGATTTCCATTCCTCAACCTATTCATTTCCTAAATGCATTCCTGCCCCATTCCTCACCCTGCTTAATCTAGTGGTCATCTTTATTTTATCTTTTTGTCTCACTGCTACTCCACACCAAACATAACAAGTCCTTCAGAAAATCCTATTAGTTTACTTTCATGGTGTGTTTTGAATACATTTACTACATACTATTTGTATCACCACCACTCCAGTTCTTCCTGGGTAGTTATTATTATTATTTTTTTTTCTTGTGGTACTGGGAATTGAAGACTGAATGCAGGAGCATTCTACTTCTGAGCTATATCCTCAGTCCCAACCCCTGCCTTTGAGACAGGATCTTGTTAAATTGCCAGCCTGGTTTCAAACTTGTGATCCTCTGGCTTCAGCCTTTCTAAATAGTTGCAATCCCAGATTATAGGTGTGCGCCAGTGCACATTGAGCTCCGGATAGTAATTTCTTTACTGGTCTCTTCACCTCTGGTCTTCTTTCAATTTTCACATAGCAATCCAAGTGATCTTTGATCATTCTCCTACCTCAATGGCTTCTCATGGTGCCAAGAAAATCCAAAATTTACTTCAGCTAATTTTCTTGCTCATTTGTTTATGTTAAGGGTTTTTTTTTTTTTTCCCTTCAACATAATACAAACTTCACGATGACAGGGACCTTGCCTATCTTGCCTTTGGTATTCCCAGGAATCAGAACAGTTACTGGAACATTTTTTAGGAATAAGATGAATTATAAAATCTTCTGATTCCAAGTTTAACATGTCTCGAAAACAGTTTACTTTTTTTTTTTAAATTCCATGTTTGTGTAATAGGAAATAAGCAAAAAGCCTGGAGTTAGTCTTTTCTTAAATTAAGTATTTTTAACTCCCTTAAGGGATTTTTTTTTTTTTTTTGGTACCAGGATTGAACCCAGCAGGGGTGCTTAGCCACTGAGCCACATCCCTAGCCCTTTTTTTATGTTTTATTTTGAGACAGGGTCTCACTAAATTGCAGAAGCTGGCTTTGAACTTGCAGTTGCTGAGATTATAGACATGTACCATCACATCCAGCTAGATCTTCAGTAAGGAAGGTGTTTACCTCTGATAAGACTAAGCATTCAGACATTAAATCATTAATAAGAAAAACAAATGCAAGGGCTGGGGTTGTAGCTCAGTGGTAGAACACTTGCCTTGCATGTGTGAGACTCTGGGTTTCATCCTTAGTACCACATAAAAATAAATAAATAAAACAAATGTATTGTGTCTGTCTATAGCTAAGAATGTTTTTTTAAAAATGTGAATTTTATTCATTGTGTACTGAATCACTAGTATTTTTGAAAAAATGAACCAAAGAACAGCTCTCCCATCTTGTTTTTATTTGTTTCCCATCTGGGAAATCAAATCTAGGGCCTCCCATATGCTAGGTAAGCATTATATCACTGAGCTACATCCCTTGCCCTGTTTTGTTTTGGGGAGGCATTGAGTTTTGGTCTTGATTAGAGGGAATTGATTCTAGGATGTGCTAGTTTTATTTTGCAGTACAATCTTATTTAATTCTGCAGTACAATCTTATTTAATATTTCAACAGATAATTGAATTGTTTTTCATTTCAATTAGACATTTATTATTTTTTTGGTACCAGGGATTGAACCCAGGGGCACTTATTCACTGAGTCACATCCCCAGCCCTTTTTTTTTTTTTTTTTAAGAAAGGGTCTGGCCAGGTTGCTTAGGGCCTTTTTAAGTTGTTGAGGCTGGTCTTGAATTTGGGATCCTCCTGCCTCAGCCTCCTAATCTGCTGGGATTCCAGGTGTGTACCACTGTGCCCAAGTTAGTTTATTTTTTGAATCTGAGAACCTTCCATTACATACCTGTGTGTGTATGCACACACCAATGTAGGTGTATGTATATATCCTCTTAACCATTTGATTTGGAGTTATTATATCTTGGGGGTAAATCATCATTATTTGGTTTCTATTGACTTCTTATTTGAGAGCTTTTCATGGATTGTATAATGAGACATAGAATTGCAGATTTTCTCCCTCCCTGAGACCAAGTCTGTATCCCTGAAAGTTATCTAGCCTCTATGAACAAAGAAGGGTTCAGAAAAATCAGAAATATGTAATTTTATTGTCAAAATAGAAATATGGGGGGAAAATACATTGGAGGAACAAATTTAGACAGGAGAACAGTACTTAATGGAATACTAAGTACAAGAGAAGAAAAGAAACATAAGGGAGACTATCATAGATTTTCAAACTTGTATGGGACAAAGTCCCTTCTATGTTTTCCCCCCTTCCACCTCTTATCTCTCACCTCTATCCCATATTTTGGCACTTGGGCTTTTTTCCTTGTCTCCTTTCCATTTCCTGGTTTGTGTGGGCTCTTTTTCTGAGGAGCGTCTATGAGTATGTGGTAGTCAGACCTTATGAGAGAAGCAATTATCCTTTTCCAAAGAGGAGGTTTCTTCCCCCTTACCCTCAGTATCAAGGATGGAACCTAGGCACTGAGCCACATCCCAAGCCCTTTTTAATTTTTTAAATTTTAAGACAGGGTCTCATTAAATTGCTTTAGGTCTCACTAAGTTGCTGAGGTTGGCTTTGAACTTGCAATCATGTTGCCTCAGCCTATTGAACCACTGGGATTTTAGGCATGCCCTATTGTACCTGGCCTAAAAGGAGATCTCTGCTTTCTCATTAAGGTAGTGTTCTTGTCTTCCAGCTATTGGGACTAGTTTTACCCTTTAGCATAGCTTTAAACTTCTAGCTCTCTTTAACTTGTCGTCCCCCGCTCCTCCCGTACTGGGGATTGAACCCAGAGATGCTTTACAATACTAAGCTATATCCCAAACCCTTTTTATTTTTTATTTTGAGGCAAACTCTTGCTAAAGTGCCAAAGCTGGCCTCCAACTTTTGATCCTTCTGCCTTAGCCTCAAGTAGCTGGTGTTACAGGCTCTTATTTCTTTATAGTAATTCCTTGAATATTTAGCAGATAACCTGAGGTTGGCTTTTTTTTTTTTTTAAGAGAGAGAGAGAGAGAGAGAAAGAGAAAGAGAGAGAGAGAATTTTTTTTTTAATATTTATTTTTTAGTTTTCGGCGGACACAACATCTTTGTTTGTATGTGGTGCTGAGGATCAAACCCGGGCCGCACGCATGCCAGGCGAGCGCGCTACCCCTTGAGCCACATCCCCAGCCCCAGCTTTTTTTTTTTTTAATATTTATTTTTAGTTGTAGTTGGATGCTATACCTTTATTTTTATGTAGTGCTGAGTATCAAACCCAGGGCCTTGTGTATGCAGGGTGAATGTTCTACTGCTGAGCCACAACCCCAGCCCGAGGTTGGCTTTTTTTTTTTTTAATTTTTATTTATTTATTTTTTAGTCATACGTGACAATAGAATGCATTTTGATATATAATATATACATGGAATGTACATACATCAATCATATTGTCTATTCTGCTGCCCTTCCTATCCTCCCCTCCTCTCCCATCCTTTCTCTCTATCCAATCTAATGTGTCACACTTTTTTTTTCTTTTTCTCATTACAACATCATATATGTATTCTGTATAACAATGAGGTTCTCCTTCCATCTTCTGTGCAACTCCCCTTCTCCCTCTTTTTCCCTCCCACCTCTCTTCCCTATTTAGTGGTAGTCTTCTCATGCTCTTCCTCCCTATCCCATTTTGAGTCACCCCCTTATATCAGAGAAGCATTCGGCATTTGTTTTTTAGGGATTGGCTAAGTTCACTTAGCATAATCTGCTCTAATGCCATCCATTTGCCTGCAAATGCCATGATTTTATTATTTTTTAGTGCTGAGTAATATTCCATTGTGTATAAATGCCACATTTTTTAATCCATTCATCTATTGAAGGGCATCTAGGTTGGTTCCACATTCTAGCTATTTGGCTTTTTAATTGGGAGTTTACTTCTGAAATCAAGGATGCTAATCTGGACAGTTCCCTATTTTCTGATATTGCTAGAGCTAGGTTTGCAGCTCCAAATCCTCTCTGGTGTAAATCCGGGGACCGAAGCATCCCTGACCCTGTAGTTTGGTTTTTCTGGTGCTCCAACCATTTGGGAGACCACCAGGCAAGTGCTCATTTGCCTTCAAGGGAAATGTGATCCTGATTATCCCTGCCTGCAACAGGAGGATTATGTGGATTAAAAGAAATCCATGGGTAATCCAAAAGCTTTATTTTAAACTACGGTTTAAACATTCCTGACCACAATTTGTCCTTGCATTTATAATGACTAATTTATAATATTTACTAATTGCACATTTCTAATAATAATTTATAATATTAACTAATTGTACTCATCCTGTTATTTAGAAGTAGCAGAGTTGTAAAGTAGAGATAAAGTGGAAAGGATCTAAGGAGTTAGATGATCAACCAGCTTTGCCCACATAATTTGGTGCTGCCTGGGTGGTTTCACTGCAATGTTTGTTAGACCTTGAAGACCTGAATTCCATGAATTCCTTACCTGCTGAGCCACTGTAAGGAATTTGAAGTGACTGTCAACAAGAGGTCAAACTCCATTTTGACATATTGTACTTTACTTCTTCAAATAATTGAACTTTTGTGATCTAAATCAACATTTCATACTATCAGAGTTATAAATTCAACTCAACTTGGAGGAGGGTTTTTAAAAATTTCAGATTATTTAAAATAGCCTATTAACAATTTTCTTAGGAAATAACTTGAAGGCCTGCCATTTGAAATAGGAGATGCTCAGTATTTGTATCTAGTTTACTACTATCTCCAATTACTTAAACATGATAGCACAGTAATTAATTTCTACTAAATTATTGAAATATAATTTCAGTTATTCTTTTATGTTCTTCTGTGTGTGCGTGTGCACAAATAGTCCTGGGGACCCAACCCAAGGCTTCAAGCATTCAAGGCAAGTGGTGATACCACTGGGCCACACCCCTAGACCCATAAAATTATGTATTCTTGAACTACTGATTTAATATAGGTTTTGTATTTAGATTCTATTAAATTGAGCATTTTCTTCATTTTTATAAACCATTTCAAATTGCTTCTGTTATGTGAACAAAAATGTAATTATTTAAAACATGTATTTGCTGGTTATAGTGGAGCACGCCTACAATCCCAGCTGCTTAGGAGGCTAAAGCAGGAGGATCTCAAGTTTGAGGCTAGCCTCAACAATTTAGCAAGGCCCTAAGCTACTTAGTGAGACCTTGTCTTAAAATAAAACATAAAAAGGGCTGAGGATGTGGCTCAGTGGTAGAGCACATCTGGCTGGGTTCAATCCCCAGTATCAAAAAAGTAAAAATAAAGCATGTTTTTGTGGTTGCATATTTTCAAAAGTTAGGTTCCATATTTATGAGCTGTACAGATAACATGCCCCTTAATTAAGATTCATTCCATATAATTTTTTTTTTGTTTTGAGTATTGGGGGGTTTAACCTAGAGGCACTTTACCACTGAGCCACATCCCCCAGACCTTTTAATTTTTTATTTTGCGACAGGGTCTCACTAAGTTGTTTAGGGCCTTGCTATGTTGCTGAGGCTTGCCTAGAATTTGCAATTCTCTTGCCCAGCTTCCTGGGTCACTGGGTTTATAGGCATGAGCCATCGCACCCAGCTTCATTGATAATTTTGAGGGGGAACTCCTGAGGAGAACTAGATGAAATTCTCCTAATGTGTTTAGTTTATGCATTATGATGTGAGCCTAAGGAAACAGGCAAGTTTGGGTCAGTTGGAATTATTTTATTGTTGTTTTTTCCACTTATA